>NC_137770.1:54134032-55406532 GCF_963455305.1 Plecotus auritus | reverse complement strand
CAGTAGCTGACCTTCACCCCATTGGAGATCCAGAAGCTAGTGTATCTAGTGGTCAGTGTGAGATGACACCAGATTTCAACTACTCACATCCATAAGTGACACATTCAAGAGGCAGACTCAGTGAGCACCAAAACCCCACTGAAGCAAGTCCTGCCCCATAAGCATGTCTCCAGCACAGCAGTTCTTCCATTATAGACACAGCAGGTCCTCACAGCCAATTGGCCTGGAGGTCAATTCCTCCCAGTGTACCAACAGCAATCAAGGCTTAACTACACCAAGACTTTGCACTCAGCCCACAAAGGAATGTACCAAGAGTGTCCACCTCAGGTGATAGGCTGAACCACTGGTCACCTACCACAGAAAACCACTCCATCAACACAGGGAAGAAGCAAAATGCGGAGACAAAGAAACATGTCACGAATGAAAGAAATGGAGGAAAGCAAACTACTGGACATAGAGTTCAGAACCACATTTATAAGGTTACTCAAGAATCTTCTAAAAACTGCCGAGAAACTTGATGAGACCTCCAAGGAGCTTAGTGAGACCTTCAAAGACCTTAATGAGAATGCCAAAAAAATGGAAAAGGACCAGTCAGAAATTAAGCATACACTGTCTGAAATAAAGAATATACAGAAACTCAACTGTAGATCAAAGGACCCCAAGAATCAAACCAAAGATCTGAAATATGAGGAAACAAAGAACACCCAACCAGAAAAACAAAAAGAAAAAAGAATCCAAAAATATGAAGATAGTGTAAGGAGCCTCTGGGACAACTTTAAGTATACCAACATCCGAATTATTGGGGTGCCAGAAGAAGAGAGAGAGCAAAATATTGAAAACCTATTAGAAGAAATAATGACAGAAAACTTTCCCTACCTGGTGAAAGAAATAGACTTACAAGTCCAGGAAGTGGAGAGAACCCCAAACAAGAGGAATCCAAAGAGGACCACACCAACACACATCGTAATTAAAATGCCAAGGGCAAAAGATGAAGAGAGAATCTTGAAAGCAGCAAGAGAAAAACAGTTAGTTACCTACAAGGGCGAGCCCATACGACTGTCAGCTGATTTCTCAACAGAAACTATGCAGGCCAGATGGGAGTGGCAAGATATATTCAAAGTGATGAACAGCAAGAACCTACAACCAAGATTACTCTACCCAGCAAAGCTATCATTCAGAATTGAAGGTCAGATAAGGAGCTTCACAGACAAGAAAAAGCTAAAGGAGTTCATCACCACCAAACCAGGATTATATGAAAAGCTGAAGGGTATTCTTTAAGAAGAGGAAGAAGAAGAAAAAGGTAAAGATAAAAATTATGAACAACAAAATGACAACAAATACATACCTACCAACAAGTGAATCTAAAAATCAAGTGAATAAAAAATCTGATGAACAGAATGGACTGATGAATATAATAGAATCAGGGACATGGGAGTGGACTGACAATTCTCAGGGGGAAGGGGGTGTGAGGGGTGCGGGAAGAGATTGGCCAAAAATCTTACACCTATGGATGAAGACAGTGGTGGGGGGTAAGGGTAAGGGTAAGGGTAAGAGATTGGCCAAAAATCTTACACCTATGGATGAAGACAGTGGTGGGGTGGGGAATCAGGTGGAGGGGAGCTATGGGGGAAAAAAAAAGAGGAACACCTGTAATAATCTGAACAATAAAGATTTATTTTAAAAAAATAAAATCAATTCGTTGGAGATAGGCTGGTATGGCTCAGTGGTTGAGCATTGACCTCTGAGCCACGAGGTCACAGTTCAATTCCTGGTCAAGGCACATACCTGGGTTTCAGGCTTGATCAATGATTCTCTTTCATCATTGATGTTTCTATCTTTCTCTACCTCTTCCTTCCTCTCTCTGAAATCAATAAAAATATATTTGAAAAAAATAAAATGAATTTGTTAGAGTAAATCTGTATTAGTTATTTATTATAGCATAACAAAATTACCCCCTAATATAGTGGCTTCATACAACAATAAACATTACTTTATTTCATGGTTTCCGAGCCTGGCTCAGCTAGGTCCTCTGCGTTAGGGTCTCTCAGGAGGCTGTAGTCAGCTCAAGGCTCAGTTGGGGCAGGGCCCACTTCTAACCTCACTCATGTGGTTGTTGGCAGGATTCCGTCCTTCATGGACTGTTGGGCTGTCAGATCCTTGCTAGCTCTTGGCTGGAGGCCTCTCTCATTTCCTTGCAGGTGGCCCTCTCTGGCAGAGCAAACATGTTAGAAGAGCCAAGGAGAGAGTGCAGGCAAGATGAAAGTCAGTCTTCGTAACTTAATCTCCAAGTGACATCTCTGTCAGTCAGGGTTCAACCAGAGAAGCAGGATCATTAGGGGATATACATTAAGAGTTTCATCAAAAGGAAGTGGCTTCTGTGACTGAGGGCTGGCTAGGCATGTCAGAGATCTGCAGGCAGGACACCAGGAAGGAATGGCTGGAGCTTCAGGGTGTGGGCTGAATGGCAGGCCACAGGCCAAAATTGTTCTTCAGGGAAGCCTCAGCTCTGCTTAAGGCTTTTCAACTGACTGAATCCCATCCACTCAGATTATGTAGGATGATCTCTCTTACTTAAAGTCAACTGATTATGGACTCTAATCACATTTAATACCTTCACAGTAACACCTAGATTAATGTGTAATTGAATAACTGAGAACTGTAGCTGAGTCAAGTCAACATAACAAAAGAATTCCATCATAACATCCTTTCACTTTTTCCACATTCCATTCATTAGAAGCAAGTCACTAGGTCCAGCCCACCCTCCAAGGGAGGGTATTACAGGGAGTGTGAATACCAGGAAGCAGGATCATTGGGAACCGTTTTACAAGGCTACCTGCCAGAGTCACATTTCTTTTAATTTTTTAAAAATATATTTTTATTGATTTCAGAGAGGAAGGGAGAGGGAGAGAAAGATAGAAACATTAATGATGAAACATTGTTTGGCTGCTTCTTGCAGGCCTCCTACTGGGGATGTAGCCTGAAACCCGGACATGTGCCCTGATCGGGAATTTAACTGTGACCTCCTGGTTTATAGGTTGATGCTCAACCACTGAGCCACACCGGCTGGGCCACTTTTAAATTTTACTTGCAAAATGACTTTTGCAAGGAAAATGCCTTTAAAAATATTCCTAACTAAAAATAAAATAAATAAATCTGCACAGCCATTTGTATATGTTGGATTAATTTTAGGTCAATGAATGAAGTGTTGTTCAGTAGTTAATTACACAGATTTGGTGAGCAAACATAGTTTGTAACTTTAAGTGAACAAAGCCAATTCTGTGCAACAAACATTCTAATAAATGTGGTTTTCACTAACAAATATTTATAGTCTTAAGGTTATAAGTCGTGTTCCTCAGAACCATTAAAACAAACCTCTGAATATTACAAGGAAAGTCCTTTGGCTTTCTTAAAGATCACTGAAAGCGATGGCAAATGGATTCCATTATAATTTTTTAAAATTATTTATTTTTTAATTGTTTGAAGTATTACAAATAGTAGTACATATGTCTCCTTTTTTTTTTTTCCCCACTGACCTCCCCCAGGCCTCCCCTTCCCCCCAGTACATGCCTTTACCTGCCCCCCCCCAGTGTCTTTTATCCATTGGTTATGCTTATATGCATGCATACAAGTCCTTTGGTTGATCTCTTACAGCCACACCACTCCCCCAAAACCTCCTCTGCCTTCCCGCTGTAGTTTGACAGTCTGTTCAATGCTTCTTTGCCTCTGTATCTATTTTTTCCCCCTTTTCTTTCCTTTAAAAAAATCTTGCCTCTGTAGACTAGAAATAAACGTATAATAACAAAAAATGTTTGAGTCCCAATTTCAATGTCCAACAGTTCTGAGTCCCCGTTTCAATGTCAAACAGTTCCTTATGTGTACATGTCAGCAATGATATCTGGATGGTGGGCACATGGTGGCAATGCAGGTCCGACCATCTCTGGTTTGGTCCTAGGCAACCTGCTGCGTCGCACAGCTGCTGACTGCTAGCGTGGCAAGGCGTCGTCAGCGTCTTCCATCTCTGGACTCTTTCTCCTCTTGTTTTCGTGGTTGGAGCAGACCTGTCAATTCCTCTCTGTTGCAGGAATCCACATGGTCTTGGAGTTGTTTTCTGAAAATATACAAACATATTCTCGACCAAAAGTTAATAAGGGAATCTTTTCTATATAATTGATTTGGGATCCTTTTTATTTTTGCCCAAATGATTTTCTTTTGTCTTATTTAGACACCATGTGTGTTTTCATGGGTGTCTTGCTTTATCGGGGGGGATCTCTGCCCTTCCCGGCTGCAAACTGTCTCACCAGCAGCGCCTCCTTCGCCAATTCAGGCTGGATTCCACTCGTTTCAGCTGCTCCCTCTATCTGCTCCGGGACAAGGCTCAGGACACGTCCGTCTATTCTGCCGCCATTTTGTCTCTCCATCCCCATTATAATTTTAACCAAGGTGGAATTAAAGAATTTGGGGCTTATAATGCTCTGTTTCCAGTCTGGGGGCGAGAAAGGCTGGAGTGTCATTCTGGCCCATGAAGGGCCAGGCATGAGTGAGTAGAAGCTTTGACATAGAATAAAAGCTAGTGAAAAAGAGGCAAGCGGACACACCAAGGTGGAGACTGGAGGGAAGGTAACATAAAGTAGCCAGAGAACAGATCCTGGCCCCTCCAGCAAGGTCTACTTGAACCACCAACCCTGTTCCTGGATTCCTCTTCTCACTTACTCACAGCATCCCTCTCCTACCATCCCCTCGTCCCATTGACATTACTTGCTGAGTGAGTCTCTGTTCTTGTTTCGGGAAAAATTAGATGTTTCACATTTATAAATTGGTAACCTTTTAGTTTGGCTCTAACTCAACTAAAGTCAAAGGGAGTTTTGTGTTGTTTTTTTTTTTTTTTTTTTCAATTGTGGTAAAATACACATAATGTAAAATTTCAAAGGGAGTTCTGATAAAGAGAGGCATGAACTGAATTAGAACTGGAACCAGAATGGAAAAGACCCTCAGGGATATGTTTCGGCTGCCTTGGCAGCTCTGCTTCCTTCTGCAGCCTTATCTAGTTTTTCTCATTGTACTGACCTGCTTTTTCTGCTTACTTGGGGTTTCTGCCCCCTTAGCATTTCGGTTTGCATATGGTCTGAAATGGCTACTCCAGTCCAGTCTACATGCTGTGACTCCTGAACATCTTTCCCACTTTAACATCTACTGAAACCCACTTAGGACTCGTAGTTTTCCCATACTGAGTCAATGACAGAGGACTCTGATTATTCTGATTCATCACTTTGATCATAGTCTTGCCCAATAATGGGCTAACCTAGAATTAGATGACCAGCCACGATCAGAAGGGTGGAGTCACTCTAAGAAATGACTTATTAGGCATTAAGGGCACTTGGGGGGTAGGAAGAACCCTTAAAAGGGTGTGTGTGCATTGTGTCTAATGGGCAATGGTTGGCATATACTGGTTAGATTTCCCATTATCAATTCATTCATCAATCAGTACATATTGACCATATAAGGGGTGCTGGACTAGCTAGGCATTGATAGTTAATAGCTAACACTTACAATGTGCTAAGCTCTGGTTTAAGAGACCATCATACTGTGGGGCATCACAAAATGATAATGGCATTCTCAAGAATTTTGAAATCTGGTTAGATATGAGATACCTATACCCACAAAACTCTAGGTTGTGCAAAACACCAAGAGTAAAAATGCTCTAAGTAATTTCCTGGCCAACTTCTCAAAGAATGATAAAGACAGTAAGTGCTATGCATTCTGAGGGATTGCTATAGTGTCAAAATATCTGAGAAGTCTTTACAGAGAACTTGATCTTGAACTTTAATGATGGACAAGTTTCTGTTAGCTAAGGAGACCAAAGAAAGTAATTGATTATTCAATAAATATTCATTGCACACTTAAGTGTGGTCAGTCACTATAGTAGGAGCTAAAGACAAAGGTGAGAACAAGACATTCACTTGAAGGAGCTTATAACCTAAAGAGGGCTAGACAAGCAAATACAGAATAGTTATAGGCCTCAGGAGGATTGGGGCGGGGGGATGACAAGCTTTGTATCCAGAACAATCTAGCCTTTGTTACCATCACCACAAGAAGTCTAAGAGATTTGCTGTTTGGAAATTATGGTTGCCCTGGCATTGGGAAAAATGTGTCTGCTTCAAGCCCTTCAGAAGTGGCCATCATCCCCATGGGCCTGCCACTGCCCATCTCTGAGTGGGAGAGAGAAAGGGCAGGCTGCTCTTGGGTTACCTCCTACAGTACTCTTCAGAAGACCATGTCACCCTGATACTTTTTGGGGCAGCTGGCTGGGGCAGTAGCTCTTGGCTCCACCTTGGGAGACAACACTGGTCAGACAAAGGAGGGAGAAAGAGGCTGAAATCTTCAGAGGAAGAATGGAGCATGCAGATGGACAAAAGATACCAAGTCCACTGTGCTACTTTCTTTCATGAACAAACCACATTTTCTGATTTGCTTAATATTCTCTGATCAAATAGCAACCCTGCAGAGGAGAGGTTATACTAGACACCACACAGACATTATGTTTTCTGTTTGTTTGCTTTTAATTCATTTTATTTTGTTTAAAACCATGATCTGTGGTTTACTATAATACTTGGTGTTTAAAAATGAATGGCTGGTCATGGCCAGTGTGGGTCAGTGGTTAGAGCGCCTGCTCATGCACCAGAGGGTCACTGGTTTGATTCCCAGTCAAGGGCATATACCTGGGTTGCAGGTTCAATCCCTGGCCCAGGTAGGGGCACGTGCAGGAGGCAACAGATTGATGTGTCGCTCTCACATCAATGTTTCTCTCTCCCCTCCCTTCCTCTCTTCCACTATCTCTAAGGAAAAAAAAAAAAAAAAAAGAATGGCTGTTTGCTCTATACTCTAATGCTAAACAAGCACTCTTATTTCTAATAACCAAGTTTTAATGACTCCAGAGGGCTTAGAAAACAACAACAACAGCAAAAAACTTTAGCTGATGTCACATAATATTATCAGTAAGTCCTCTGCTGGGATGGTCCTGATGTTACCTTCACATTTGAGTACCTTCTTGCTCTCAATCTAGACTTTCTGAACAGTTAGAATATAAATTGCTGAACTGTTAAAATAAGGGCTACTTAGTTCAGAACAAAATAGATCATTCTTTGGTTCAAAGTCTTCACTGTTTTTCTGGCAGATGCCAGGGAAGTAGTTCCTAGAGGACCAAAGTCAGAGCAACTGTAGGAGACAGGAATCTGAACTTGATCCCAGATAAGCTGGGGGAACGGGAAGGGCAAGGAGGCAGATGAAGTTATTTATTTCACTGCCTTTACATAGTGATGAGGTCCTTATCCTTGCCTTCCCCTCAAGCCCCATAAATCCCTACAAGGGGGCAAGGGGATCAGATCATACATTTAAATTATTTTCAGAGATGTCAAGCAATTCTAACTTCTTTAATACAGTGACATCCCAAAGGAGTGATAAATCTCCAAACGAAGAGAGGATTCCCCCTTTCAAATTTTAGCTGCAAAAGACTGATTATGTATTTAAGCTTTAGAGATGTGTAAAGCTTTGTTAGGCAAATTGGTGACCAAACCGGCTCTCCCAGCCCAAAATCCACAGCTCCTATTTACATATGATGAATTTTCTAGGACTCTAAGAACAAACTTCTTAACACGGTCATCATCAGTCCTCCACATAGCATCCGAGGAGCCAGGGACTTGGCTGAGCTGATGGCGGGCTTCTCACTTCAACAAGCCTCACTACTATAATGGAAACTCAAAGGCCTGGAAACAATGTACGTAGCTTCCCTGACTAATTTTATTATGCAGACACACTTAATGGCTCCTATTACAATCACATCGTGGTGGGAAATAGTACTAGATTGTGACGATCACACTAAATCGACAAGGATTATCAGTCATTAAAAAGGAACCAAATTAGCATCAAGCAGTTATATTTTATACTTATCAAATCTTCTGCTGGTCAAGGTCCATTACTGAATGACACCATAAAGGCAGGAGCCGTCAGCTCATTCTCCAGAACATTTAAATCTCTATTGTATTTGTGTAGGATATAATTTCTGGTAGCTATAAAGCCTAATAAAGGTTACACCCCGATGAATAAAGTGTTAATAAATTGACCCATGACATTTAAATGGATAATTATATTTGAGATAAAGGAAGAATTTCTTGTTTCAGTGAAGAAGTATTTCAACTTGTGCCCAACCTGAGTTCCCCATCAGCTACAGGGTGGTTTTACATGGCTCAACAGTGATTTAAATATTAATATTGCTGGTTAACATTGTATTAGATTCATTATTCATCAGGCCTTTCCAGCAACTGCTATCAGAATCATCAAGACTACATTTTAAAGGTTTCCACATGTTAAGGAATTCTAGGGAAAGGAACTAGTACCTGTATTTCTAAGCATGGGTTAGGAATGCTAGTGTTTATTTGTCCCCCCGTCCCCACCCTGAGTGTGTCAGCCTGGCACTAGACTTTATAGTCACAGGGCAGAGAAGTGTCAAATGGAACCAGGAAGTGGTTAGGAGGAGACTGAAGGAGTTGGTACTGACCGGGATGTATTAGATACAACTGGAACAGCTCTACATGCAGGGTGGGCAACAGTAGGTTTACAGTTGTGAGTACACAGAGCACAGTTTATTCTCGTATTATTACTTACTATTTTTCATAAAACAGCATAAACCTGTATATTATGTGCTGATGGCTCTCAGTCCTTATGAAAGCATCTAACAAAACCTAGGGGATAACAACAAACAAAGAAGTGCTGCAGCGGGGGGTCGGGGTGAGCATGGCTTCTCTCTAGTCTGTTGGGTAAAAGCTTCTCCTCTGTATTTCTTGTAGCACATTAGGCTCAGGAAAAAAAAGACTAAAGTGTAAAATAACTCTCCCTAACTTGTTTATTAATCAACCATTACTTCATATATGTATTCACTCCACAACCATTTATTCATTCATATTATATAGCTATTAGACTTTCTTTTGAGAGAATACTGCCTTCAAAACATGTAAAGCAAAATTGACAGAACCACAAAGAGAAACTAAAAAGATATTTACCTTTACCTTTCTCAATTTTTTCATAAGACAGATACTAGTAATCAGTAAGGGTACAGTCGATCTGAACATAGTTAACAAACATAGTTAACAAACTTTGTGGATAAATATAAAATACTGCACTATCTGTAAAGCACACATACTTTTGTGCTAGTTTTCTATTGCCACCGTAACAAATTACCACAAACATAGCAGCTTAAAACAGCACACATTTATTTCCTCACAGTTTTATAGGTCAGAAGTCCATGTGGGTCTGACCAGGCTCAAAAAAGGTGCCAGGGCTGCCTTCCTTCCTAAAAGCCTGATGGGGGGGAGGGAGAGGGGCGGGGGTGCGGCAGAATATGCCTTCTGGCTCATGCAGGTTGTTGGGCAGAATTCAGTCCCAGGCAGCTGTAGGACCGAGGTCCTATTTCCTTGGTGGCTATTGGCCTACGGCTGTTCTTAGTTTCTAGAGTCCACCCCACATTCCTTGGCTAATGGACCCCTTTGTCTTCAAAGCCAGCAGGTATGGGGTTGAATCCTTCTCACACCTCATCTTTTCTGTCACATCTCTGACTAATTAATAGAAGAAATGCCTCCATTTTATTTATTTTTAAAAACTATATTTTATTGATTTTTTTACAGAGAGGAAGGGAGAAGGATAGAGAGCTAGAAACATCGATCAGCTGCCCCTTGCACACTCCTACTGGGGATGTGCCCACAAACAAGGTACATGCCCTTGACCGGAATCAAATCTGGGACCTTTCAGTCCGCAGGCTGACGCTCTATCCACTGAGCCAAACCAGTTAGGGCGAAATGCCTCCATTTTAAGGTGTTCATGTAATTAGATTGCGCCCACTGGATAATCTGGGATAATCTCTCCATGTCAAGGTCTATAACCACATTTACAAAGTTCTCTCTGTATACTCAAAAGTTAGGGCAAAGGCATCTCTGAGAGTCCATTATTCTGCCTACCACACTTTCCAAACTTACACAGAACATACAAAACTGTACTCAAACAAGGTCATAAGGCCAGTGTCTACAATATTCACATTCTGTGACCAAAATGCAATTCAATTAAAAAATAATAAATGGATAAATAGAAAGGCCCAAATGTTTGGAAATTAAGAAATATACATTTGAATATTCATGGGTCAAATAAGAAATCACTTAAAGCCCTAGCTGGTTTGGCTCAGTGGACAGAATGTCAGCCTGCGGACTAAAGGGTCCCAGGTTCGATTCTGGTCAAGGGCACATGCCTAGGTTTGGGGCTTGATCCCCAGTAGGGAACATGCAGGAGGCAGCCAATCAATGATTCTCTCTCATCATTGATGTGTCTATCTCTCTTTCCCTCTCCCTTCCTCTCTGAAATCAATAAAGATATATTTAAAAAAAGAAATCACTTAAAAATATTTAAAGTGGGATAACAAAAATGCTCCACACTAAAGCTCTTGCAGGACAGCCAAAATACTACTTAGAGGAAAATGTATAGCTTTACATGGCCAGAGGTATGCTAAAAATGATCTGAAATTGCCATTTCTGTCAAGATGCTAGAAAATGAAGTGCAGAACAAACACTAACTAAATGAAAAAATAATGAAGATGCTAGCAAAAATTAATAAAATAGAAAATAACATATAATAGAGAGGATTAATAAAGTCAAAGATTGTTTATTTGGAAAAAACTCAAAACACTGCTAAAACTTTAGCATTATTAATCAAGAAAAAAGGTAGATGGCATAAACATACTTTATTAGGAATAAAAATGGAGACAACTAAAGAAGCAGCAAAACTTTAAAAGATAATTAACAAACATGATGATCTAATAAATGCCCATAAATTTGCATATTTGAATCAAATGGACAAACTTCTAAAAAATAAACTTACCAAAAAAAAGGACTTAAAAAAACTTGGATAGTCTTAAAAACATAAAAGAAGATCAACTGATAGCTGAAATCTACCTATAAAGGAAAAACCAGATGGTTTTTCAGAGAAGTTCTAACAAATATTTAAGGTTAAATATTTTTTTACACAATTAGGACATAGAGCAAACTAAAAATACACAGGAAATGCCTTAATCTTATAAGGAATATTTATATAAAAACTATGATAAATATCATACTTGTTTGTTAAAGATCAAGAGGAAAATACTGCCATCCTCCTAAGCACCATTTCAATAAAGCACATTTCTTCTGCCCTAGCAAGACAAGAGAAAGACATACCCACAAGTTTGAGAAAGAAAATATTCATAAATGATAGTTTCTATACACAAAAAGAATTGTCTGAAAAATTATTAGAATAAAAATTGTAGTAAGGTTTAGTCAATTGTATTTATGCAAGTAACAAATTTAGAAAATGTTAAAAAGCTATAATTAGCTAAAATAACAAAGATATAAAGCTTTTAAAAATGAATCCCACAAAAGATGTGCCAACTCTTTATGTAGAAAATTATAAAACTTCATTGAAAGATATTTTTGTTGTTGTTGTTAATTCTCACCTGAGGATATTTTTCCACTGATTTTTAGGAAGAGTGGCAGAGAGAGGGAAAGACAGATAGAAACATCAATGTGAGAGAAATACATGGATGTGAGGGAAACAAATAGATTGGTTGCCTCCTGCAGGAGCCCGACCAGGGTCTGGGCCGGGGAGGACCCTGCAACCCAAGTATGTGCCCTTGACTGGAATCAAACCTAGGACCCTTTGGTCCATGGGCTGACGCTCTATCCACTGAGAATAGAATTTCAGTATCCAAAATAAATATGGTGGTATCCCATGTTTATGGATTAAAAAATTCAATATACTATATTCATTAATTCTTCTAAACTGACCTATGTAGATTTAATGTAATTCCAATCAACATACCAACATATGTGTGTGTGGAACTTCACAAACTTATTCTAAAATTTATATAGAAGAGCAGAGGGCTGAGAATAACCAAGGCAGGGGGCTTACCAGATAGTTAGGTATATTGTAAGCTTTAATACTTAAGGCCTGATGGAATTGGCACAAAAATAGACATATAGACTAATGAAATGGAACAGAATGCTGAGAAACAGACCTACCAATACAGAGAAGCCTTGTTTATGAGAACAAGAGGGAAAGGAAGATACTCATAAAAGGTTTTAGGATGAATAATTATCCCTATGGAGAAAAATTAATTTGTATCCTTTTTTCATACTATAGACAAAATGAATCCCAGGTAGATTAAAGACTTAAATATAAAACACAATACTATGATTACTCTAGAAAATAACACAGGAGAATCTATACTAATAAAAGGGTAATATGCAAATTGGTCACGATGCCCTCACAGTAACAACCGAACAGCAGGCTGCATGGGGCGACCAGTCCTGCAGGGGAGTTAGCGAGGGATGACCAAATGACTGACCAGCAGGCTGTGTGGGATGACCAGGCTGGCAAGGGGGGCAGTGAGGGGCAACCAGGCTGGCAGAGGGGGGCAGTGAGGGGTGACCAGGCCGGTAGAGGGGGGCAGTGAGGGGCGACCAGGCTGGCAGGGGGGGCAGTAAGGGATGGCCAGGCTGGCAGGGGGAACAGTGAGGGGCAACCAGGCTGGCGGGGGGGGGGGGCAGTGAGGGGGAACTAGGCCGGCGGGAGGGGCAGTGAGGGGCTACCAGGCTGGCAGGGGGGCAGTTAGGGGTGACCAGGCTGGCAGGGGGGTCAGTGAGGGGCAACTAGGCCAGTGGGGGGGGCAGTGAGGGGTGACCAGGCTGGCGGTGGGGCAGTTGGGGGCGACCGGGCCAGCAGGGGGGGGCACAAAGGGGTTACCAGGCCAGCAGGGGAGCAGTTAGGGGCGACCAGGCCAGCAGGGAGGGGCAGTTGGGGGTGACCAGGCTGGCGGGGGGGGGGGCAGTTAGGGGCAATCAGGCAGGCAAGCAGGTGAGCAGTTAGGAGCCAGCGGTCCCGGATTGTGAGAGAAATGTCCGACTGCCAGTTTCGGGAGTCAGACATCCCCCGAAGGGTCCCAGATTGGAGAGGGCCCAGGCTGGGCTGAGGGGGACCCCCCCCACCATGCACGAATTTCATGCACCGGGCCTCTAATATCTTTCTAACATCCATGAAAGGAAAAATTTCTTCAAACTCTAAAAAATGCATTGCATAGAGGAAAACATGTATATATTTGAATATTTTAAAAGTAAGCCCTTCTCATCAAATGTCACTATAAATAATGTAAAAAGACAAGCCTCAAATTTGGAGAAGATTTTTGCAACACGTAAGATTCACAGAAGATTAGTATCCAGATTATTTAGTAATGCATACTCTTACAAATCAATAAGAAAATGATAACTCAATAAGAATTTAGAGAAAAATTGTTTAATAGTGCTTCAGAAAAGAGGACACAAGAATGACCCAAAAAATATAGAATGACTAAAACAAAATATGAATAGATGCTAAATCTCAACTAATTACAAATTCAAATGCAAAGCACAATGAAATCCCACATTATACCCACAGGATTAGCAAATATAAAAAAATTTGAGATGTTGGCAAGGATCTGAAACAATGGAAACTCTTAACACTCTTTCAGTGGAGTATCAGTGGCTTAACCACTTTAGAAGACAATTTTGAACTTCGAAGTAAAGTTAAAGATATGTGTACCCTATAATTGGACATTCTACTCCTATTATGCAGACTAAGCATAGTTCTCAAAGGGAAACTTGGTGGACCATGTACCTCAGAATCAATAAGGAGGTTCTAAATATGAAGATTCCTTGACTCCATCTCAAAAGAATCCTTAATCACAATCCTGAGGGACAGAGTCTGGGGCTATTATAGGTGCTCCAGGCAATTCAAAGGCACACTGAAGTTTGAGATCCACTGCTTTAGGGCAGTGGTCGGCAAACTCATTAGTCAACAGAGCCAAATATCAATAGTACAACGATTGAAATTTCTTTTGAGAGCCAAATTTTTTAAACTTAAACTTCTTCTAATGCCATTTCTTCAAAATAGACTCGCCCAGGCCGTGGTATTTTGTGGAAGAGCCACACTCAAGGGGCCAAAGAGCCGCATGTGGCTCGCGAGCCGCAGTTTGCTGACCATGGCTTTAGGGCATCTCTTGTATGTATGCAGCATGAGACACATATAGGAGAGTTTATAGTTGGAATCTATAATAATAAAAGCGTAATATGCTAATTAGACTGGACAGCCGAACGACCTTCCAGACATCATTCCGGATGTCCTTCTGGACGAAGCTGAGGCAGCGGGGGGCGAGGCAGAGGCAGTTAGGGGCAATCAGGCAGGCAGGCAAGTGGTTAGGAGCGATCAGGCAGGCAGGCAGAGTGGTTAGGGGTGATCAGGCAGGCAGGCAGAGAGGGTTAGGGGAGATGAGGTAGGCAGGCAGAGTGGTTAGGGGCGATCAGGCAGGCAGGCAGAGACAGTTAGGGGTGATCAGGCAGGCAGGCAGAGGGCGTTAGGGGAGATTAGGCAGGCAGGCAGAATGGTTAGGGACGATCAGGCAGGCAGGCGAGTGGTTAGGGGTGATCAGGCAGGCAGGCAGAGGGGTTAGGGGAGATGAGGCAATCAGGCAAGTGATTAGGTGTGATCAGGCAGGCAGGCAAGTGGTTAGGGACGATCAGGCAGGCAGGCAGAGGGGTTAGGGGTGATCAGGGAGGCAGGCAGAGTGGTTAGGGACGATCAGGCAGGCAGGCAGGTGAGCGGTTAAGAACCAGCGATCCCAGATTGCGAGAGGGTGCAGACTGGGCTGAGGGACCGCCCCCTCCCCTGCATGAATTTTGTGCAGCGGGCCTCTAGTACTTAAATAAAAAATAAGAAAACACCCACCAAAGTACCCAAATATACATTAACAAGATAATAGATAAATTATGATAAATTAAAATGATGTAAAACTATATAGTAGCTACCTGCATCCACAGGTTGAATCTCAGGAACATAAAATAACACAATAGTGAGGGAAAAGCAAAAGAATGCATACAGTATAATTACATCTATACAAAATTCAAAAATGTGCAAAATCAAACAATGTATAATTATATGACATAGAGATAGTACATATAAAATATAGGGACATATAGGGAATCAAAATTTAGAATAAAGGTTTCATCTTTGGGGAATGAGGTAGATGGTAGTAAGAATGGGCATATCGGGATTTGGGTGATACTGGTAATGTTCCAGAAATGGGTGCTTATTTCACTGTTGTTTTTTATACCTTACACAGATTATATAACTTTGTATCCTATATAATAAAAACCTAATATGCTAAGTGTCCAGTCGTCCAGTCAGCCGTTCAACCAATCAAAGTGTAACATGCTAATGATATGCTAAGGCTGCTCAACCGCTCGCTGTGACATGCACTGACCACTGGGAGGCAGACGATCCGACCGGTAGGTTAGCTTGCTGCTGAGGTCTGGCCGATCAGGACTGAGTGAGACAAGTTAGACATGCCCTGGAGCCCTCTCGTGGTCCCTCTCCAGCTGGCCAACCTTCTGCATCCCTCCACAGCCCCAATCATGAACTGGTGGGGTCCCTTGGCCTGGCCTGCACCCTCTTGCAATCCAGGACCCCTTGGGGGAATGTCAGAGAGCCAGTTTCGGCCCAATGGCGGAACGACTGGTTGCTATGATGTGCCCTGACCTCCAGGGGGCAGACGCTCAATACAGGAGCTGCCCCTGGTGGTCAGTGCACTCCCACAAGGGGAGTGCTGCTCAGCCAGAAGCCAGGCTCATGGCTCCCCGTGGGCCTAAGCTGTCAGTCATACAGCCCTTGAGGGCTCCCAGACTGGGAGAGGGTACAGGCCAGGCTGAGGAACCCACCCGAATGCATGAATTTTGTGTACTGGGCCTCTAGTATATTCAATATGTAGCACAAACATTTTTGTTATTAATTTGAGAGAGAGAGAGAGAGAGAGAGAGAGAGAGAGAGATCAATATGAAAGAGAAACACTGGTTATTTCCTGCACACTTCCCCACCAGGGATGGAATCTGCAGCCTGGGTTTGTGCTAATGAATAAAAGCCTAATATGCTAAGTGTCCAGTCATCAGGTCGGCCATTCAACCAATCAAAGTATAATATGCTAATGATATGCTAAGGCCGCTCCTGGGTATGTGCAGCCCAGGAATCAAACCCACTGCATTTTGGTGCACAGGACGATGCTTCAACTAAGTGAACCACACTGGCCAGAGCTGTGGTACAAAAGTTTTAAACAGTGCAAAAAAAGTGATTGAAGAGATGTTGATTAAAAGTGGACTGTTTAAGCATAGGAAATATAGTCAACGGTATTGTAATAATTGTATAATGCCAGGTGGGTACTAGAAATATCAAGAGGAACATTTTGTAAAGTATATGATTATCTTACCACCGTGCTATACACCTGAAACTAATCTATATACATAAAAGGCTAAGTGACCAACTGTCTATCCATCTGACTGTCCAACCAACTGACTGGCCAGTACATATGTCATGCACTGGCAATCTATCTATATATATTAAAGCCTAAGCGACTGTCACAACCGAAACAAGCGAATGGACGACCGAACAGGCTGCATGGGGCGACCAGGCCGGCAGGGGGGTTAGTGAGGGACGACCAAACGACTGAACAGCAGGCTGTGTGGGATGACCAGGTCGGCGGGGGAGGGGGGGCAGTGAGGGGCGACCAAACGACCTAACAGCAGGCTGCATGGGGCGACCAGGACAGCGGAGGGGGGCGAAGTTAGGGGTGACCAGGCTGGCAGAGGGGGGCAGTGAGGGGCAACCAGGCTGGCAGAGGGTGGCAGTGAGGGACAACCAGGCTGGCAGGGGGAGGCAGTGGGGGCGACCAGGCCAGCAGGGGTGCAGTTATGGGCGACCAGGCTGGCGGGGGGTGGGGGGGAGTTAGGGGCGACCAGGCTTGGCAGGGGGAGATGTTGGGGGTGACCTGCCCAGCAGGGGGGGGCAGTTGGGGGTGACCAGACCCTCAGGGGGAGCAATTAGGGGTGATCAGGCAGGCAGGCAGGTGAGCAGTTAGGAGCCAGTGATCCTGGATTGTGAGAGGGATGTCCGACTGCTGGTTTAGGCCCGATCCCCAGGACCGAACAGGCTGCGTGGGGCGACCAGGCCGGCAGGGGGGTTAGTGAGGGATGACCAAATGACTGAACAGCAGGCTGTGTGGGACGACCAGGCCAGCGGGGGAGGGAAGGGCAGTGAGGGGCGACCAAATGACCTAACAACAGGCTGCATGGGGTGACCAGGCCGGCAGAGAGGGGGGAAGTTAGGGGTGACCAGGCAGTTGGACATACCCCTAGGGGTCCTGGATTGGAGAGGGTGCAGGCTGGGCTGAGGGGACCCCTCCCCCCCATGCACGAATTTCGTGCACCGGGCCTCTAGTGTGTGTATATATATATATATATATATATATATATATATATATATATATATATCCCTAATATGCAAATAGACCAAATGGCAGAACAACCAAACCAAACAACCAGTCGCTATGATGTGCGCTGACCACCAGGGGGCGCATGCAGAACATGGCGGGCGTTGGCAGCAGGCGGCAGAGCACAAACATGGCGGGCATTGGCCATGGTGGGATGGTGGAGTAGGTGAGCGAGGGCGCCAGACCAAGGCAGGGCACCGGTCGCTATCATCGGGGCGCGCCTCTGGTGGTTACTAAAAATTCTTTGCTCCCACATGCCACGATCCTGCCCGGCACTTGCACCTGTTGCCAGCACTGGCTCCGCTTGCACCCAGTGCCAGCACCCAGCGCCGGCCCTGGTGCCATCAGTGGTTGCGAGCGGTGGCTGCTGGCCCCGATTACCCCTCAGGGGTTCTCCACCTCCCCTGCTCCTGAGAGGCAATTGGGGCCAGCAGCTGCTTCTTGCAACCGCTGCTGGCGCTGGAGCCACTGCTCATACCCACTGACTGCCCTGCTCACACCCGTAGCTGGCGCCGGAGCCACCGCTCACACCTGCTGCCAGCACCCAGCGCCAGTCTCGATTGCTCGACACCGTCAGCGGGTGTGAGCAGTGGCTGCCGGCCCGATTGCCCCTGAGATCTTCTCCACCTCCTCCTGCTCCTGACGGGTGATTGGGGCCGCAGCTGCTGCTTGTACCTGCTTATGGCACCGGCCCTGCTTGTACCCGCTGCTGGTGCCAGCCCCAATCGCTCCGCACTGTCAGTGGGTGCAAGTGGGGCCAGCCATCAGCATGAGGGAACAGCAGCGGCAGGAGTGGGGCTGCTGGAAGACAGGGGACCAGGGGCTGGGGCGGAAGGGGCCGGGTGGGGGCGTGGAGGATAGGCCGAGACCCGCCCCTGTGCCCACCACAGCCTTGCGGCCCACAGTCTCTTTCAAGGTTCACGAATTGGTGCACTGGGCCTCTGGTACAAAATAATAATGAATGTAAACTATCATTGAAAAATAAAATTTAGTAAACTTAGTTATTAATGCCTTTGAAATGCTTTTGACAATTCTTTAAAAACATTTTTAATATTAATGGCCATCAGTTTTGCCTTCAGGGCAGAAATTGTGGGAAAGGAGAGCTAGCAGAAGAGGGTAAGAAAAAGAGCTTTGCAACATTTTGACAGATGGCACTTAAGAAGACCACTAAACTTTTCAAACAATCTTTATCAACCTGTCATCATTTCAGACGACTAAGGAGAGTTCCTGGAGAGAGGAACCATGAGATATTACTTGTGCCCTGTCTTTATGCTCAGTCATACTGATCATGAGCAAGTCAGGTGCAGAGCAACAAATGTGGTGTTCTCGAAGACCAACTTTCCTTTCGTGTCACCTGCCATAGTCCTTGGAAGTAAGTATTTTTTTTATGCTACCTCTGATTGCACTGAAGCTACCATTTATTTAATGCTATTTGTGTTATGATAAATCATTTCACTTCTCCAAATTTCTAACTTGTTTTCAGTGAGAAATTAATATCCTGGTTGAATCAGTTCTCTTATCTCCATATTTTTATAAGGCCCAGTGTAAACCAAGGGTTGACTTTGAAGAATAAAAATGGTGAAGGGCAGTAACCCTTCCTCGGCTGCACCAACGCACAGGGAGCCAATGCCTCATCCTGATGAAACATGCATCATCCACATGGAAGGCTTCCTAAAAGCAGCCTTGAGATGTGAGCTTGATGATTACGCGAGGCTGGGCATAATGACAAAGTTTGCTAACTATCGTATGTTGGCTTCAGTCCTTTTGTATTACATTTTCAGGTTTAAAAAAAAACACACACACCTCACTTTGTTCTTATGGATAGAGGAAGTCCAACAGAACCAAGTACCTTTGTAAATTTACAATAAAGTTGTTGAAATCTCTTGATATATTTGATGTGGACCAAAGGATGCATTCATCACCCACCAAGAATGGTCATGATGAGGAGCTTGGGATGGGTGGATTTAGAAAAGGAGGGCCTATATTTGTTTTGCTCCTAAATTTACAACCACATCTTCCTCAGATTTATTCAACTCCTAAAACCATGAATATAGGCAAGCCTTGATTACATACCACATGATTTGGCAGACTTGTTTTCATGACCTGCTTTGTTATAACTAGCTGTGTGATTCTGAGCAGATCACTTGGTCACTTCTGCATTAACCAGGGTAGGCTAACTGCTATACCATAAAGGCCCTACAATATCTGTGGCTTAATAGAACAAACAAGTATTTGTCTCCTATCTCAGAGTTAATGTAGGTTGGATAGATTTCCCCCAAGAGGTGACTCAGGCACCCAGCCTATTTCCATTGTGGTTCCACCATCCTCACAGGTGTCTATAAGGTCACTGCAGAAGGGGAAGGAAGGACTGCATAGAGCGCTCTCATCCTCTCCTGTCATAAGTGACATATCTCTTCTCTCACATTCAATAGATGAGAACTAGTCATGTGTCTCTACCTACTTGTAAGGGGCTGGGGAATATAGTTAAGCTCTGTGCCCGAGAAGAAGAAATGGGGCTGATGATCATCTTCCTAATTGCTGCCACAATTTCATTCTTTTGGGTCTCAGTTGTCTTATTTCTAAAATGGGGATGATTGTTTCTGCCAAGCCTAACTCAGAGAATAATAATGAGAACCAAATGAGGGCATGATTTAAAGAAGACACATGAAAAATTCATAATGTACCACAATTTCTAACACTGAACTGGCATCGGGGTCTGAGATTCAACATTACTCTCTATGAAGCCTAAGGTCTACTCAAAGCCCTAGTCTTGGGCTTGACTTATAGATAGGATTCCACAGACACCTCACCCATTTTGTTTATGACAAAAGGGATACAGAGGACCCAGAAGAAGTGATGCCAGCAAAAACTTCACGTTAAAGAAACTCTTGGAGGCATTTTGCACATTAAAAGTGCAAAGGATAAAATGTTGGAAGCTGATCCAAACTTAGAAAGAGGTACAACAACTCACCAAATGCTTAGAAAAGATGCCTATGCCATGTCATAAGTTACACGATGAAAGAAAAAAAGCAAGCACTATTTGAACTGCTTTTGATTGTATTTTTAACAAATAAATACTTTAATTCTCAATGTTTCTAATGTTTTAAATTACAATGTGCTAACTAAATATTAGTTTTACTACTTTAAAAATTCCTTATACATTTATAAGCAACAGTAAAATAGATTTTAATGTTTTGACACAATTTTAAAGGTCACAAAACAATTGCAATTTTTCTCATGATTATTAAGAATGACTTATAGGGTTCAAGTTTGCTCGGTCATTTTTACACTTCTGCATGACCATCAAAGCAAGGGCTGCATGAATAGTACATTGAGTTCATGTATCTGTTTCACTTAAAGAATTATACATAAGAAATAAAGCACTTTTAATATGTTAGTCTTTGTGGGAGATTATATTCTTTAGGAGACAGTTTTGCCTGTGACAAGATGATTAACACTAAGTAAGCTTATTAATATCTAAAAGGGTCTATTAACTGTAGAAAAATAGCTTTTTTATTGAAGGGTTGTCAGCAAGTCTAATTTATTAGCTTGTCATATTCTGTGAGTGGGAACATAAATCTTGTATTAGTGATCAAGACGAAAAAGACTTGGAATACCTGCCATAGCAAAATTCTCTGCATACTTTCCAAAGGTAAACACATATATCAACTTCATCTTCTAAGTGGAAAAGTTTGATTGCCTCCATCCAAAAATATGAAACTCTATTATAGATGTCATGTGAGGGAAAACTGCACACCAGAACCTTAATTTATGAAAGCATTGCGATGTCAAAAGTGGGCTAAAAATTCAAAACACTAACAAAACCAACCAAATCAAACAATGTTTTTAAACATCTAAAGTCGTATAAAAGAGACCAACCTTGGAAAAGGAGCGCTAGGAGGTGTTTATCCAAACAAGTTAGGGGGGCTCAGTCTCTGGAATGGGTTTCAGGTCTTAATAAGTCAATCATGTCCAATCCAAACAAGTTTGAGAAAAGTGGGGATTTATTGGCTCGAAGTGCAGGGAGTGTAACCTCAGGCATGGCTCAATTCAGGTTCCCAAGCACTGCCACAATGTGTACCTCTCCATTTCTCATCTCTTCCTTTTCTGTGGCTTCTCTCTCAGGAGGGCAAGATGACTACGAGAACTCAGCATCTTCTGGTTCAGTGACTCCCGCCAAAAGAGAGCTCTTCTTTTCCTAAGAGAACCACCAACATTCCGAGACTACTCTGATCATACTGACCTGAGCCCTACTCCCTCCTTGGAGCAGTTACAGTGGCCAGAACTAAACATATGTCTATACCGGAAAGGAGGGTGGCATGAGCCCATTGGTTGAAAGTAAGGAGTGGTTTCCCCCCAAAGAAATTTGGAGTCCCCTAAAGAAGTGTAAATGAAAACAGGGCTGACAAAAAGAACAGATTATCATAATGGAATGACACAGAACATGGGCTTTTGAAGGACTTTAAAGATCAAATTCCAGAGCAAATGCTACCCGCAATGAAGGGATCTAGGCCACAGGACTCTGTAAGGTGATTTATTTCATTTCTGCTCCTCCTCCTCTCATGGCCAGGGAGCTAATTCTGTTCATGAGCAGTTCTGGTTGTTAGAGTTCTTATACTGTTGCCCAAATCTACCTTGCTGCAGTTTCTACCTGGGGCCCACGTTTTATCTCCAGAAACACTAGAGAAGCAAATCCCTGGTTCTTGAACTGGAGAACATAGCTAGTAGCATCTTTCCCACCGGTCTGCGAAGGCTTCCTGCCACCTGCATACACTACACAACCAGGGGTGGATTACCCATGAAGCTATCAAAGCTCAGGCTTTAGGGTCCCTCACCAGCACAAGTCCCATGAATGCTAAGAGTTACAGAGCGTCCTAAGAGGAGAGGGGAAGCCAGGTTTCCAATAGGAAGCATTTATGCTTAAATATTTCTCGTAAACTGTCTAGAGCAGCCGTGGGCAAACTACGGCCCGTGGGCCGGATCCAGCCCATTCGGCTGTTCTATCCGGCCCGCGGAGCCGAAAGAGCGGAGGGTTCTCTTGCTCTTCCCTCCGCTCCTTTACTTTGAATTTATATTAGTTCACACAAACACTCCATCCATGCTTTTGTTCCGGCCCTCCGGTCCAGTTTAAGAACCCATTGTGGCCCTCGAGTCAAAAAGTTTGCCCACCCCTGATCTAGAGCTTTCAACAACAAAAAAGGTGACCTAAATCTCTAAGGCTACAGTGATTTGTTGTAATCTATTTCTTAATTTAAAATAAATGTTCAAATTTATATCTAATTTTGTACTGGTAAATTTGTGTATTTTTTCTTAAAGAAGACCTCCCTCCACTCCCAACCCCCCCAAATTGTATAAGCTTTAGACCCACAAACCTGGATCTGCTACCACATGGAATCCTTATTACATAGTTTCCAGGTATTTTACCATCCAGAGCAGCCTCCAGTTTTTAAAACTTGGTTACCTTGAGCTGGACAAAATGCACAGCTGTGATCTGGCATGTAGGGTCCAGCAAAATCTTATTCCCTTATTGTGGTGCCCATGGTTCCATGAATGCAGGCCAGGATGGTGATGGGCTTACTCATAGCACTTCTCCTGTGGTCTGTGCAAAACAACAGCTCTTTCTCACCTTCTGCTGTCTTGAGCAGCAGGATTTATAGTAAATGGGTTAGTAATCTTAACTGTCAAGGCTGGTCTGAATTAGTTCTTTGGATGTGACCACAATGAGAGGAAAATTCAAAGGCAACAAAAAAGATGTCCAGAATGCAACTTTTAGATGAAAAGAGGAAATGAAATCTTACTTGAACCCATCCTGGCTGCCATCCATAGCACTTTTGTCAAAGTGTTTATAAGTAAAGGTGTTTTAGTCAGACATTTATAGAGACTGACTTGTAAAACTAAGATTCAGATAGACTATAAGCAGCCCTAAGTGTATACCTCTTTTAATTTTTGTTAATGTGATTATTCAGTAGTAGTTTTTATACAGTGAACACCTGTTAATGTGATTTAAAATTTTTTATTTGTCCTATTACTGAATTGTTCTCAGAACCAATTAAAACCAAACTTCAAGTACTTAACAAAGGAAGTTTCTCTACTAGTATGTAATATAAATATATAGAAGAGCCAAAATAGTTAAGTGAAGTGAATTTATACTCATCTTGGTCTGTTTTGTTTTTTTTTGTTTTGGCATTATTGGATATATCACTAAGTTTTCTCAATCTCTGTTGAATCAGAAAGTGTTCACTTGGCATAGACGTGACAAGCAATTTTAAACAAGTAAGAAACTTTTAATGATTATTAGTAACCTAAAGCTTGTGATGAGGATGATTCTGAGGCCAGATCTAGCTGCATGCATCAAGAGTCCTGTAATCTATTGGTACTGCTTGTCATAAGCGCAAGAAGCTGATGTGACAGCATTTATGTTGTATATTTGCTATTTGTGACCAAAATTAGAAACCCCTCTGAAGCTGAAGACCTGATTCTTACACTATATGTTACTTGGCAAGTAGAACTTCATGATTATTGAGGGAATGAATATGATTTTTGCCAAGTACCATTTTGCTTTATAAAATATATACAAGAAAAGCTTAATTAGCCAAAATCCAATTAATTACAATCTCAAAATACTAAATTTCCTGTCCCCAGAATCTGACCAGAAAAAAAGAAAGAACAATGATATATGTACAAACACACACACACACACACACACACACACACACACACACACACACACCACACACACCTTCAGAGCTTCAGTCTAGATTGAGTGCAATTGTCCAGACTTTCTTATCTATTGTTTTAGTTCTTATACAGCAATAAGTGGTGCTCAGAATTTCAGCCTTGGGGCTTGGAAGGACCCTCAGTTATTACTTTTTAAGATCACCAGACTGTTGTTATTAAGTCTACAAGGTGGACCCAAGCACTTCAAACAGTAAAATTTTATTTAGTTTTGTTTTATTATTTAAAAGAGAGGGACCTTTTCTTAGATAAATGCTTACAGATGATAGATTGTCAGCTCCTGCATTACCAATCACAGTTCTTTGATTATTGGACTGCTTACTAAATATTTGATATATAACTGAATGAATGAAAAAATTCTTCTTAGAATCAGTTTTCCCCATGTGTTATAGCCCAGAGTCCCATTTACTTTAAGGATTTTTTCTAAGAATTTTTCATTCTGACAAAGGAAAGACCAGTGATATATAAAGTATCCCAGATTCGGGGCATGGAAACTCTTTACAGAGCTAGTCAGGAAAGCACTGGCAGCTGAGTTAGGGCTTGGAATGGACACTAGCCTCAGAATTCAGAGACCTGAGTTTGAGATTTAGGGGTTACTCCCTCTTTGAATCTCAGTTCGCTCATCCATAAAATGGGAATGATAAAAATTTGTCTTCTCAAAGTTGTAGTGAAGATCAAATGAAATAAAATATACAACCAGTGTTTTGAACTCTGCATCAAGTATATTGCTTATTTCCATTTTATTTAGTTCTTTTTCTGGAGTTTGTTCTGGTCTTTCATTTGGGACATGTTTCTTTGTCTCCTCAATTTGGTAGCCTCCCTGTGTTTGTTTCTATGTATTAGGTAGAGCTGCTAAGTCTCCCGGAAAGAGTAGATGAACATAGTGAGAACCTCAGCAGCATAAAAAAGGACATGAAAACCATAAAAAGGAACCATTCAGAAATGAAGACACACTAACTGAAATGAAGAAATTTTATGGGGAATCAATAGTAGAGGAAGTTGACAATCACATCAATGATTTGGAATATAAGGAATCAAAAAACACCTAATCAGAACAGCAAAAAGAAAGAAGAATCCAAAAAACTTAGGATAGTGTGAGGAGCCACTGGGACAACTTCAAGCATTCCAACACTCACATTTTAGGGGTGTAGGAGGGAGAAGAGAGAGAGCAAGGAATTGAAAACCTATTTGAAAATATAATGACACAAGACTTCCCTAGCCTGTGAAGAAAATAGACATATAAGTCTAGAAAGTACAGAGAGTCCCAAACAAGATGAACACAAAGAGGCCTACACCAAGACATATCATAATTAAAATTCAAAAGATTAAAGACAAAGAGAGAATCTTAAAAACAGCAAGAGAAAAACAGTTAGTTACCTACAAGGGAGCACCCATAAGATTGTTAGCTAATTTCTCAACAGAAGCTTTGAAGGCCAAAAGGGATTGGCAAGAAATACACAAAGTGATGGAAATCAAGGATCTACAACCAAGATTACTCTACCCAGCAAAGCTATCATTTAGAATCGAAGAACTGATAAAGAACTTCTCAAACAAGAAAAAAACTAAAGGAGTCCATCACCACCAAACCAATATTCCATGAAATTTTAAAGGGTCTTGGAAGAAGAAGAAGAAGAAGAAGAAGAAGAAGAAGAAGAAGAAGAAGCAGCAGCACAAGAAGAAGCAGCACAAGAACTAGAAATAATATATATACATATCCTATCCTATATAATAAAAGCCTAATATGCAAATTGACTGAATGGTGGAATGACCAGTCACTATGACACACACTGACCACCAGGGGACAGATACTCGATGCAGGAGCTTCCCCCTGGTGGTCAGTGCACTCCCTCAGAGGGCAGGTCCACAGCTGCTCAGCTGACTGGCGCTCCCACAGTTGGCCAATCCCCGCAGGCCATGCTCCCCACCAGTGCACAAATCCCATACTAATAAAAGGGTAATATGCAAATTGGTCACGATGCCCTCACAGTAACAACCGAACAGCAGGCTGTGTGGGGTGACCAGGCAAGCAGGGGGGTTAACAAGGGATGACCAAACGACTGAGCAGCAGGCTGCGTGGGGCGACCAGGCTGGCAGGGGGGGCAGTTGGGGGCAACCAGGCCGGCAGGGGGGCAGTTGTGGGTGACCAGGCAGGCAGGGGGGGCACTAAGGGGCAACCAGGCAGCGGGGGGGGGGGGGGCAGTTAGGGGTGACCAGGCCAGCAGAGGGGGGCAGTTGGAGGTGACCAGGCTGGCGGGGGGGACAGTTAGGGGTGATCAGGCAGGCAGGCAGGTGAGCAGTTAGGAGCCAGTGGTCCCAGATTATGAGAGGGAAGTCCAACTGCTGGTTTTGGGCTGACACCAGCAGTCGGACATCCCCTGAAGGGTCCCAGATTGGAGAGGGTCCAGGCTGGGATGAGGGGACCACCCCCCCTCCATGCATGAATTTCGTGCACCGGGCCTCTAGTATGAACAATAAAATCACAATAAATACAGATCAACAATTGAGTCTAAAATTTTAAACAGAATAAACAAACAAGCAGAACAGAAACAGACTCATCTCATAGATATAGAGAACATTTTGTCAGTTGGCAGATGGGAGGGGGTTGTGAGGATGGGTGAAAAAGGTGAAGGGGTTAAGAAGTACAACTTAGTTGTTACAGAATAGTCATGGGGATGTAAAGTACAGCATAGAGAATATAGTCACTAATATTCTAATAACTATGCATGGTGTCAGATGGGTATGAGATTTATCAGGATGATCACTTAGTAAGTTATGTAATGTTTAATCACTGGGGTGTACACCTGCAACTAATATAATATTGTGTGTCAAGTGTAATTGAAAAATAAAAAAAAGATTTTAAAAGTATATAACAAAAGTACTTTGAAAATGATGGACTCTCCATAAAAATAGGAGACACTAGTTCTCCCAGTTCTGTAACTAAATGGCTATACAGCCTTGGGCATATCCCTTCATCCTTCTCACCTCAATGTCTTCATCTCAAAATGAGAGGGCTGGATTGGATGCTCTCTAGTGAGCTTTCAGCCCTCATGTTACATACACACAGCTGGGGTCCTCAGCTCTGGCAAGAGGAAAGGGGAGGGCTGGATCAAATCCTTTCATGAACAGACTTAGACATTTGATTTTTTTTTTGCCCATTTATAAGAAATAACAATTCTAGAAAATCAAATTCCATTCTAGAAAGTGGGCAAATGCATTGTGGAACCTTGGATGTGGTCCTCATAGAGCTTCATGTGGGAGATGGACAAGTTCAGAAACCAAACCAGGCACTCCCAGGAAAGTAAGGAACAGTGATGCTTTTAGGCACCTGCTGACTCAGGCACTGTGGTAGGCACACTAAGTATATGATCTCATTTAGTCCTCAAAACAATACTTTGAACTATTATACTCATTTCCCAGATAAGAGCTCACTGAGATTCAGAGCTGTTATACAGCTCCCTGAAGGATTTAAACTCCGGGCTGTTTGGCTCCCCTGGTTTTCCTTATAGGGTTGCAATCCTATAGTGCCCCAACCAAAGACAGATAGTTCTGAAGCACAAGTGCATAGGATAGGAGGCAACCGCTGTGGCATTGCCTACAAACCCCCATAGGCACAAAACACAAGCAGGAAAACCCCCAAACCAAAACCACCAGCCGCTTCTTGGAGACGAAAACTGACCTTGGTAAGCACCAACTTCACACGAAACCCACACGCCCATACTCTTGCACCTCAGCCACTGAGGCAAGTGGGTTCATTTCAAAACACTTCTCAAGGCATGGATTAGATACCCACTTTTCTATGATGCAGACTTCTGAGTTTGCATTCCCCAGTTAGCAAATCCCCAGAGGGAATTTCTAAATGACTCAATTCCCTGTGCCTGTACTTATATCCTAATGATAGGACATTAAGATGCAAATTAAAGAGAAACTTAGTAAGCAAATCATGTCACGTTCTAATGAATACATCAATAAAGGCGAACTCAGAGGCACCATGCTGTTGCCAAAACCCAAGGAAAGATTTCAAAGGACCACCTGAAGCCTCAGGCACACAGTGTGTTAGAAATTCTACCTCCCCAAGTGTTTATGGTCAGCCCCCGCTGCTAAGTATCTGAACTTTCTGACGCTCTCCTCTCACCCCTTTCCAACACTGACTGGGCTCTGCAAATGTGTAGCTTTCCGAGGGAGTTGGTACTCTTTGCCAGGAATGGTTTATAAGGTTACATAGGGGGACAGAACCTCCTCTGAGTAAATACTTTCACCACCAAAACATGGCTCCACTTCTGCTTGACAGTCTTATTGTTGCCATTTGTCTCCTCTCTCTTTTGTTTTCCTTTCTCCTATTTTTCCTCCCAAGAGTTGGCTGTGGTGCCCTAATTATTTGTTTGGTGTTTGCCTATATAAAAAGCTACTCCATTAAAATCATTGGCTTCTATAATCAAAATTGGTTGTAGTCACTATATCTTAGAACAGTGGTCGACAAACTCATTAGTCAACAGAGCCAAATATCAACAGTACAACGATTAAAATTTCTTTTGAGAGCCAAATTTTTTAAACTTAAACTTCTTCTAGCACCACTTCTTCAAAATAGACTCGCCTAGGCCATGGTATTTTGTGGAAGAGCCACACTCAAGGGGCCAAAGAGCCACATGTGGCTCGCAAGCTGCGGTTTGCCGACCACTGGTCTAGAGTGATTCAGAAAAACCTTTAGAATCGGAAAGTAAATAGACTCTAACTTTGTGACATTGAAAAATAAAGTGGCCTGGAATTCTATGGATAAATGTATATGAATTTGCAAAAAAAAAAAAAAAAAATCCGTTTAGATGTGGCCTCACCTCCACCTTTGTCCTTGTCCACCACCTGAGAAGCTACTGCCGCCGGGTGATTGTGGTATAACTTTTTTGATGGGTCCTGAGCTGTAGGAGCCAACAGGAGCAAGGAAAACCATCCTTTTTCTTCACAAGAGGGAGGGTCTTCTCCTAGCAGTAAAGAGGAAACCTCTGTACAAGGCAGCTGCCAATAAAGCCATCCTTGCCGGTAACAGCAATTTAAGCCACAATGTATATTTATCAACACTGAGAACAGTGGCCAATCAAAAGCAGAACTAAGGACTCCGGGGAAAAGAGGTCTACGCAGCAGCAGCGCTACAGATCCCAGAGTCTTAAGATCTCCAAACTGACAAACCTATATCAATAAAATAGGAGAAACCAAGATGGCGGCATAGGTAAACACCTAAACTGCTGCCTCGCACAACCATTTCAAAACTACAACTAAAGGACAAAACGGACATCATCCAGAACTACAGGAAGGCTGCCTGAGTAGAAATTCTACAACTAGAAGGAAAGAGAAAAGCACACTGAGGCTTACAGGAGCTGTGGAAGGCAGAGGTACAAAGGCATGTGCACTGGAGAGGGCTGAGTACGTGGCTGGCTTTCTCAATCAGGAGGGAGACAAAAGCTCCTGACTGCTCTGAACCCCAGTTCCGGGCGAGACTCTGGGGACCCAGACTCATATGGGGAGAAACTGGACTGTCTGGCAGCGGGTGAAACTCGAGGGCAGCTCTCTCAGAGGTGCTTACAGCAATTACTGCGGGACACTGAGAACCAGGGGCCTCTTAGGGCAGGGCTGACGGGAAGCCATCGCTGTTTGCCCTGCCCTGTGATCCCGCCCCACGAAGCCATAGCTGTTTGCTCCACCAGGAGACTCCGCCCCATCCAAGCTGAGCACAGAGGCTTTTGCATATGAATGGCATGATCCTTTGAATTTTAAACTTACCTACAGCTGAGTCAGAGAGACCCAGAACATCAAAAGAAGGCCCAAGGCTCCATAGCAGCTTGTATTGCTTCACAGCTGGGCCTCATCTGGGCACTTCCAAAACCCAAAAAAAGAAGAGGAATCTGCAGATCTCTCCTTAGCTCCTGCTGGGTGGCCTCAGGCAGAGGCTAAATTAGCACCTCCTGGGAGATCCAAGAGTCAGTGTATGCAGGGATAAGAGTGGGACCATCCAGATTACAACTCCTCAGATCCATGAGGGACACACTCAGGGGGCAGACTCAGTGAGCACCAAAGCCCCACTGAAGCAAGTCTTGCTCACAAGGGTGTCTCCAGCACAGAAGTTCTCCCTAGTAGACACAGCTGATCCTCACAGCCAATTAGCCTGGAGGTCAATTCCTCCCAGTGATACCAACAATAATCAAGGCTTAACTACATCAAGACTGTGCACACAGCCCACAAAGGGGTGCACCAAGAGTGTCCACCTCAGGTAACTGGGGAGGCTGAGCCACTGGGCCCTATAGGACACCTAGCACACAAAGCCACTCTATCAACTCAGGGAAGCAGCCAAAATGTGGAGACAAAGAAACAGGACACAAATGAAAGAAATGGAGGAAAGCAAACGACTGGATATAGAGTTCAAAACCACAGTTATAAGGTTTTTCAAGAATTTTCTAGAAAAGGCCGATAAATTTAGTGAGACCCTCGAGGATATGAAAAAGGACCAACTAGAAATTAAGCATACACTGACTGAAATAAAAAATAATATACAGAGATCCAACAGCAGACTAGAGGATCGCAAGAATCAAGTCAAAGATTTGAAATACAAAGAAGCAAAAAACACCCAACCGGAAAAGCAAAAAGAAAAAAGAATCCAAAAATATGAAGATAGTGTAAGGAGCCTCTGGGACAACTTCAAGCGTACCAACATCAGAATTATGGGGGTGCCAGAAGAAGAGAGAGAGCAAGATACTGAAAACCTATTTGAAGAAATAATGACAGAAAACTTCCCTCACCTGGTGAAAGAAATAGACTTACAAGTCCAGGAAGCGCACAGAACCCCAAACAAAAGGAATCCAAAGAGGACCACACCAAGACACATCATAATTAAAATGCCAAGAGCAAAAGACAAAGAGAGAATATTAAAAGCAGCAAGAGAAAAACAGTTAGTTACCTACAAGGGAGCACCCATACGACTATCAGCTGACTTTTCAACAGAAACTATGCAGGCCAGACGGGAGTGGCAAGAAATTTTCAATGTGATGAATAGCAAGAACCTACAACCAAGATTACTCTACCCAGCAAAGCTATCATTCAGAATTGAAGGGCAGATAAAGAGTTTCACAGACAAGAAAAAGCTAAAGGAGTTCATCACCACCAAACCAGTATTATATGAAATGCTGAAAAGTATTCTTAAAGAAGAGGAAGAAGAAAAAAGTAAAGATAAAAATTATGAACAACAAATACATATCTATCAACAAGTGAACCTAAAAATCAAGTGAATTAAAAACCTGAGGGACAGAATAATCTGGTGAATATAATAGAATCAGGGGCATAGAAAGGGAGTGGACTGATAATTCTCAGGGGGAAAGGGGTATGGGGGGTTCATGAAGTTACTGGACAAAAATCATACACCTATGGATGAGGACAGTGGGGGGGAGGTAAGGGCAGAGGTGGGGTGGGAACTGGGTGGAGGGGAGCTATGGGGGGGAAAAAGGAGAAATAATTATAATAATCTGAATAAAGATTTATTTAAAAAAAAGATTCTCATTCATTAGTTTCACTGAAATTCTTTAGTAAACAGGAAACTTATTATTAAACAAATATACAGGTAATGTTGAAAGGGATTAGAGACATTCATGGGTCTCTAAAGACCAGTGTTTCTGAGGACTTCCTGAGCAGTCCTCAGTTTGATTAGTCCAGTTCTCTGGTCCTGTCTTAACCTGGAACAGCATTCCAGCGTAGGCTTCTTGTCTATGTCCCACACTAGACAGGTAACATAAAGAGGGCACAGAGCACCAGTCCTGCTCCAAAACCAGCACTTACCAGTGTTAACACCCTCAATACTTTCTGCTGTCTTAGACACTGTGACCTGCTAATTTGGATCTTCACAACCTGTTTGCTTATCCTCATTTGACTAAAGTCCTTGGGTCTTGTATCTTCCCTACTTTTCCGAGGTGGCTTACTTTACCTCTGACCAACTTCCCAGGCTTTGAATTTAATAATAGACATAGCAACTACAGGTAGAGTTTTCTCTGCCCTGCCCCTCCCCCACATTTCCTTAGTGTCTTTGTTCAAGCCGGTCTTCCACCCACATTGACCTTTCCTTCCTTTCAACCAGCTACCCCCATGTCCTTTTTAAGTTTAATTAAATTTATTGGAATAACATTGTTTAATAGCATTATGTAAGTTTCAGGTCTACAGTTCTATAGTACAGCATCTGTATATTGCATTGTGTGCTCACCACCCACAGCCTAGTCTCTTTCAATCACCATGTATTTAACTTAGTCCAGGCATCACCTTTCTAGGAAACCACCTCCAACTGAGGATCCTGTGTACATATTTTTGTCTAGTGTAGTCTGTGTTCTTTTGAAATTGCCAGTTTAGGTGTTTTGTCCCCGCCCCCCCCCCCCAGGTCTGTCCTCAGAGCTTCCTCTTGGCATGCTCAGCATTTAGCACGATCGCTGGTACAGAGTGGGCCCTTAATACCTGCTGGTAGAACTACAATGTCTCCAAGCCCTGACTTGCCAGTCCCTTCCTGCCATGCATGCCCTGGCATGAAGTGCCACTGTCAGAGGAGAGCCCTAGGCCAGAGGACCCGGGGGAGGACAGATCATGTTCTGGTGTTACTGCCTCATCAAGCTTTTCTCAAGAAGTGACACATAGGTCTATAGAAATTAACATATAAACTAAAAACAGATTTTTATGTGGAAAATACAAGAAGAATAGAAAGAAGCAAATGTAACTCCTCCCAAGTACTAAATTTTACAGGTTCAACATGCATGATTGAGGGGCTGGCAGAGAGAGCGAGCATTATTTTCATAGCTGAGTCCAAACCTCCCTTTCCTTGCACTTTTACGAACTCTGCCCACATAGGCAAATCATTATCCATCTATCACTTTCACCTAAAATATAAACAGGTGACACTGAAATGAGCTTATATGCCTTGGGTTATCATTATCATACCCTCCATTTCCCACACTGGAGACACCATCACTCACACAATGAACATGCTTCTCTGGATACATAGGCCTCTCTTCCCAAGTTACAAAACACTTTCCATGTGTGTTGGCTCTTTGTTCATCACCAAAACACTCTATGGATGAGCAAGGTTCATCCATACAGTGTATAGGATGAAGGACCAGTTCAACCCTTCCACTGGCTTTCCATGTGATCTTGAGAAAGTCACTTTAGGGTAATTGACATTAACAATAGCTAACATTGACTGATTGCTTCTCATGTGGTAGGCAGTGCTCTCAACTGTTGCCTACATTTGGTCATTTATATGGGATTCTCTTTTTCAAGTTACTGCATGCACAGCTCTGGAAAATGCACCAAATTGATGCTCCAGTGGTCTGCAAAGAAGTTTCTAGGAGAGCCAAGTATCTCTGGCTGAAATAGGCATTGGTTTCACCCATGTCACTTTTGGGAATGGAACCATAAGCATAATGTTAGTCAACTACAAAATCCTTCTTTTTGCAGATTTCAAATTTAGTTTAAATGTTCTCCCATCCAGTAAAAACTATAAGCAGTAGAAGTGTGGAGGGATAGCAATGGGGGAAATTGGAAAGGAGAGAGGCAGCTATTGTTGGCCTCTGTTTTATCCTGCTATAATAAAGGGAGGCAGAAATCCAGGAATTCATCTGAAGAAAACTCCACTTGACCTCCCATGATAATGCATAATTATCTAGGAAAATTGGAGGCCTTAAGATGAATTAATTTACCCACTCTTTTGCCCTCCAGGATAACAGGTGTGGGAAGTGGCTGGAGGGACAAAGTTTAATGAAGATTCCATTACCCAGCTGCCCTAGGGAGTCCAATGTTGGGCTGCATTCAGCCATGCAGGAAAGTCCAGATAAGGCCACCTTCCCTCGGACTTGGCAGTGCTGAAGCTGAGCTGTGAATCAAGAATAATTTTTTGCCTAATTTGAGAGGAGTTGGCACCCTTGAGAATCCCAGAAACATTCTGTTTCTTCTCAGCCCCATGCAGTTTCCTCAATGGGCTATCTACTTGGCCAATGCACTTGGGGCTGCCAGGAGAAACAATAGGAGCCAAAGGCTCTCTTTCACAGGATTCTCAATTAATTTGGAAGAAGATATTTGAACAGTGACTTCACTGGGAGGCATGCTGTTGAAATACTGAACAAATTTCACACTCATTGTTTCAATATTTGCCATGAAATCCTTGGCCAAATTCTAGCGAGAGACTATCACTCTTCTTGGGCCCCATCCCATTCATAAGAAATGCATACATTTATTCTCTCCTATTTACTGATCCAGAAGCTGTATTTGAGAGAGCCGAGTTTCATGGTTAGGCTCTGAGACTCAATCCAGACCGATCCAGATGAATCCTGGTACTGCCATGTCCTAGCCGTGACATTATGGGCAAGTTTTTTAATGTCTCCAAACTCCTTTTTCCTCACCTAGAAACCCACTTCAGTATGTTTCACAATTAAAAAAAGGATCAAGATGAGAAAACACCATATAGGGTTGTTCTGAGGATTAATTGAGCTATGCAGGAAAACTTCTGAGCACAGAGCCCAGCACATACACACACACACACACACACACACACACACACACACACACACCCAATAAATCACAGCTGTTCACTATTAATATCTTCATTATCATCCAGCATTTCACTTCTAGTGAAGTGGACCTGGTGGCTTGGATGAACATGTTCAAAATTTCAAAATCAGATTAAAATGGATTTCTTTCTATATTAAGTCCTATCACCACAAATGGAATTATACCTGTATGATGTATTTAGAAGGCAGGTGTTTGTTTGTTTGTTTTTATATACTGAGTCACATTTCACAGGTATGGGCTATGCTTCTGGATTTTCACAGAACATACAATTTCAAATATCTTGTCTCATGACAATGAGTTTCTCTCTGCCCAATACCACTTTGCCTCTATAATCATCTTTCTCTAAAGCAGTGGTTCTCAACCTTTCTAATGCCGCGACCCTTTAATGCAGTTCTTCATGTTGTGGTGACCCCCAACCATAAAATTATTTTCATTGCTACTTCATAACTGTAATTTTGCTACTGTTATGAATCATAATGTAAATAGCTGTGTTTTCCGATGGTCTTAGGCTCTACAGCAGCGGTTCTCAATCTGTGGGTCGCGACATTAGAAAGGTTGAGAACCACTAGCAGGGTCACCTAAGACCATTGGAAAACACAGATATTTACATTACGATTCATAACAGTAGCAAAATTACAGTTATGTAGTAGCAACAAAAATAATTTTATGGTTGGGGGTCACCACAACATGAGGAACTGCATTAAAGGGTCGCGGCATCAGAAAGGTTGAGAACCACTGCTAAAGCATGGTAGTTCCGAGGGTTTGGAAAACAGAAGTGACTGCTTTGTAATCCATACCATTCTCCAACTTGGAAATCATAGGTAAGTGGGTCAGGGTCAGGAGCAATTACAGGCTGGGGTATGAAGGTCTGGTATCGCTATAATGCTGCTACATGTTTCTAGAGTGTAATTGCTTATGCAAGGCAGTTTTCTTCCTCCTTTCCATCCTTCCTTTCTTCTTTTCATTCTTCCTTTCCACATTCCTTCCTTCCTCACTCCTTGTTTTTTCCCTCTGTCCCTGATGGACATAAACTCTGGAGGTGATCATTTCTAAATCCACACCAATGAGGCACAGCCAGGGCCCTGTGCAAGCTCACAGCAGAGACTGAAGAAAGCCAGAACTGTATGGGCCACCCCCTTGACTAGGCAAGTCCTTGCAGTTTAGGTCAACTGAACTCATCTAGGCAAACTTAGCTGTGGGTGATGTGAGGAGTTAGAAACACTCTCAACTGTGGGATGTGAAGTGTGGAAGGCAATTTCCCAGAGGGTCTCACCTTTTATTTTGGAACCACTAACCCCTAACACATACTACCCTGGACTCAAGTTACTGTTTGAAACTAAAAATGTCACAAGATAACATTACTATATTGGCCAGTGAATTCAAAAAAGAAATTCTAGATTCTTCTACCTCAGGGCAGCAATCCAAAAGAACAGGGTTAGGACTTAATTCCCACACTTCCTTACTACCAAGACCTTTCCTCTCCCAGCACAAGAAAAAGAACTTCCCTGAAAGTTCCAGTTTTACATTTAGTTACCATAATGATCAGATCAGTCACTGTGCTAAGAGCAGCCCAGGGATTTTTCAGACACTGGCTCCTACCATTCCCCCATACTTGAAAAGGGAGGTTGCCACCTCTGGCTTCCACAGCCACAAAACTCTGGAAGTCACCCTTCACATGCTGGCATCACCCTCCACATGTGCAGTGCCCTGTTCTGGCCCTGTAGATGCAGTCCAGGTGAAAAGCATGGCAGTACAAGGGAAGCCAGCAGCAGGTGGTTGAGCTCAAAGCCGAGGGAGTCCCGGCCTCCTCCTGCCAGTGGCTTCAGAGGTGGGGCCGGTTCTCTCACATCCAGTAGGAAGATGTGTTGGAGTGGACACTCCTGGGTTCTCAGTCCCAAGAACTGCCAACTTGTGTTCACTCTTCTTCACTGCCCGCTCCTCCCTCTGCAGTGCGTGGGTGTTTCTGGCTCCTCGAATCACTCACAGCTAAGTTTGTCTAGGTGAGTTCAGTTGACCTGAATTGCCAGGACTTGGCTAGTCAAGGGGGTGGCCCATACAGTTCTGGCTTCCTTCATTCTCTGCTGTGAGGTTGCACAGGACACCTCCCCAACAGATGTCCTACTCTCTCTGTCTGTATGCAGTTGGATTGAGTGAATCAATAACACCTTAGCACCAGTTAAATCAATGTGTCACCATACCCAGGGACATTTTTAAGAGATCCAAAGAGAGCGAGGTACCCAAAAGAATGGTGGACTTCCAAGCAATGGCCTTTGGATGGGGGATGGTTTTGAACAGAAGGGTCCAAGTCATTTCTGGGCAGGAATTGAAGGAAGACCAATCCCCTACAAGATAAGATGGTGTTGAGTAAAGAAAATATCGAAATATGCTATTTTTATTTCATTGATCTTCATATAGGTCTATGGGCAAATTACAAAGCAACATATTGATATGACAGGTAGTAAAAGCAAAATGCAGTACCTACATGTGAGGGGGAAGGGCAGCCTGGGTTGTTGGAGCCCTGGGTCCTCACCCCAGCTCTGCCACTTCCTCATGGACCACGGGCGAGTCACCTAACTTGTCAAACCCACCCTGAGTCTCAGTTTCCTCATGTGCACAATGGGATGACAACACAAGCAGCCTCATAAAGGCATTATGTGAAAATCTATCTGAAAGTGTCTTGGGAATGAAAAAGCACTTGACACAATAGGTGGTGATATGATCAAATTCATGAGGGTTTAAACATGACATGCTCTCCGAGTTTTCACCTGTGGGACACCAATCTGTCCAAAGTACAGAATGGTGGGGAAGTGGGAAGGAAGGAGAGGTGGTTTCAAGTATGGGGGAATGGTAGGAGCCAGTGAAGCAAGACACCCAAATATATTTGGATATATTTCAGACACAGTATTGATTAAGTTGTACCTTATTTTGAGATCAAAAGAATACTTGCATCTTAGTTAAATCACTTTTCTTTTGCTCTCAAGTAAATGCTTTAGTGCTTATTGAACACATATGCTGACTATGCTCATATTCACTGCAAGTGAACAGACATCGGTCTCCATGCATAGCAAGAGATGTTGTCAAGTTGAGCACCAACAGCTGGCTCTGCAGATGTCAACAACAGCTGCATTTTGTCATTCCAAGCCATGTGAGTCCCAATTAATCTCCATCTCTCCTTGTTTTCAGAAAATTTGATGCCTATGTATAAAATTATTTTACCTTCCTGGTTAGACTCATTTTGCAATCATACCCAGATGTATCCAGGCACCTTTACAAAATTAGTTTCTGTTTTCTGAGGAATCTGAAATAAAAATGAACTCTTATATCAAATTATTAGTGAGGGAGAAATCTCAGCAGAAGGCATGATCCAGTTTGCTAATCACTTCTAGCAAAGGATCTGAGTGATATGCCAGCTACGTAAATCACCTGGCCCCCACAGAGACCTTTCAGCAGGAAATCTGTAAATAAAATGGATATTCATATTTCATAGTGCATCTTTCTTAGAGCAGGTCTGTATAGCAGGACCACTGCTCCATAGATGTAGGAAGGCCGCTTGGTTGAAATGAAAACAAAGGCAGTGTCTGTGAGATTTCATTGATGCTGTAAGTGTGGGGACTGTTTTCAGGACTGGCCAATGGATGCTGTCCTCTTTGAGTGTTTGCTTCATCCATCACAAGGTACCTAATGCAGCTATACTCACGGGCGCCTTTTAGAATGAAATCCAAATACCAAACCAACTAAAGCGGATGATGATTTAAACAGACATGTTCCCAGGCAGAATTTGTTAGTCAATGGCTCAGGGCAAAGTCCTGGCTGCATACATGCTGGGCCCTATGTGCCTTTGTTAAGTGAGCGAGTGTTCTCAGTGATGGGTTTTTATTGCCTGGACACCCATGGCGAGTGGAAACTATCTAATGAAGTGGATAATGGAGACAAGAATGAAATAGGGGTATTCAGGTATCCTCATAATTAGCGAGTTGATCACCAAGGTAGGGTCTGCCTGTTCTATGAAGAACTACTTTACAGACTTAATTTCTGCCAGTACCTTCTATTCCCTCATCTCAACAGAGAAAGATAAGGAAAGAGGCACATGTGAAAAGAAATAATCATATTGGGGTCTCTCCACTTCAAAAAAACGGGAGTTGTTTTAATTTGCATAGGGTCACTTGTTAATTTATATAGTCAACTCTTAATTGTGCCCATGGATAATATCCACAGTGACTTTTCCTCGCCCAGGACCAACCTGTTTATCCAAGTTGTCCATTAATAGGATTACAACCTCTGCTCGAAAACATGGCATGTTCCTTGCGGAAGACAAAAGGAAGTATTTAAACCAAAACACATTCTATTCCTCTGCCTGCCACAGTGGTTTTTAAGCTATGTTTGTTTTAACAGTAGAACAGCTTGAATCAAAATATTGAGAAGCTCACGGTAGAAAATACTGTTGCTCTGACCAGAATGTCTCGGGTTCCTTCAGCCACACTAGCAGCTATCCTGGAGAAATGGCCCTCAGTCTGCTTTGCCCTGCTGGGCAGCTCTTAACCACCACTGACAGAGAGAGGTATAATAGAGGAGAGGCTCCCCAGCCACAGACTGGGATAATTCTGAGGCGTCATTAATGCTCCAGAGAATCCAGCAGCAGCTCCTCTCTGTGGGACTCTGAGTCTGTAACTCCTGTTTGGCATCCTCTGATTGCCTGAAAGAGGGGAGGGCTTCTATAAGTTGGCAGAAGTTGTCTGTTCCCAGCAGGGAGTGGGGACAAGAGGAAACTAAACAGGGGCAGAAGGACTCAGGAGACTCAACAGCCCTGGAGTCAAGACTTCAAACTATGGCATCTTCATCCTGCTGTAGTCCTATGTGTCCAGGTCACTAGAATTAGTCTACATTCACATGTAAATCAAAAAGATATTTATAATAATTTCTGTGGCATTCTCCCATGTGAAGAAAAAGTAGCAAAAGCGGTCACAATATAATATATGTCACGAAAAGGACTCCTGGAAAGTGAGTGTTCGTCAAAGGCCTAGAAGCAAGTGTTGGTCATAGGTTTTGCCAGGGCTGTGCAATTTCTTTAGCCCACCAGGCATGCCCTGTAGCTTGTATCATGGAGCTCGTTATTCCCATGCTCATCCTCCCTGACCCTGGTTCTGATCCAGTCTCATAGACTGATTCTTTACACCTGACTCAGTGCCACCTTTTAGCCCCCCCAACTCACAACTTGGCTCTTCCTTCCCTGGTCTTATTCTCTCTTTACTCTTTGAACCTAACACACAGCACAGTAACTCCTCCCACTGATGATTCTAGAGCTTCTGCTCAGCTTCATAACTCAAGGTTTCTTGGAGAAACACCTTACCTGGTTTGGACATTGGGACTCTTTACCCTAGAATTGACATACTGGGCTTACCCACCCCTTACAGTAGAATCAGACTGGATTAGTAAAAGGATATACTCTTACCCTGTCCTCCACAGCACTGATTTTTATTTGGCTTTCTATATATTTTACTTATTTATTTGTCTTTTCTGTCTTTTACCGAAATATAAATCCCATGAGGAAAGGATTTTTAAAAATCTGCTTTGTCCTGTACTATACCTTAGTAGTCAACACATAAACATAGTACATGCCTTATAAATACCTTTTTAAGAGACCAGTAAGTGAAGAAATGTCTTCATGTTCTTTAGGTCCCTTTTTTCATAGTACAGTCTATCTGGGAGAAATTTTTAGCTCAAATATAATAAATTACTCATGTCCTCTCCCCTCCTCCCAACATTTCAGGAGAGAGAAGAGGGAGGTAGAAGGGGAGAAAATAAGATGTGTTAAACAAAGCATACCTGTGTGTTAGATGTAGTCTTTAAAATCAATAAAAAGATCAATAAAAAGAAAATAAACTGTGGGTGAAAAAACTTGAATCTGTAACAGATTCTTTGAAAGATGGTGTAGTCAGGTTAGAAACCTGTGTAAACAAATTACCTTTAGCATATATAGAGTTTTTTCTTATGCAAGACATTAGGTATAAAAAACATATTGATGCTCTATAGAAAATGTAGAGAAGGAAGTACTCATTTTGATGGCAAAAGTTGTCTAATAGCTTGCCATATAGCCTCTATTTCCATACATTTGAGGGTTAGCAGACTACCGAGTGAGTTGAACTTATTATTTTTTTGGAGGTACACCCTGACAAATTCTTGTCTCCTATTTCTAGCTTGTTTCCAATCTTCACTGTTGATAATTCTAGATGAAACAGCCAATCCAAGTTACTGACTGTAAATTACCAAAGCAAATTATTTATTTAATAGAAATAGCTAGGATGAAAGGTTCAGAGGTCCCACTCTTCTGACTATCAGCAAATAGTGTGTACCGGATCAACACTTATACCTTACAAAAGCTGGGCAAAATTAGACACAAACAAACAAAACCTGTTATTTTAAGGTATCAAGAGCAACCAAGGCAGCCAAGACTAGAAGCAACACAGAAACACCAGTAGAGAATTTGCAAGTGATACAGGAAGATAATAAAGCCAATAAGGGTGCCTCATCATGCCAGTTACCACAGTGGGCAGTTGGAGCTCAGTCCTACCGGGGAACTCTGAGTGTGTAGAACAAGCCTGGAGATATCACAAACAAGGAGCAAGGAATCTAGATTTTCATCCACCATCTGTCTATTAAGAGCTCCTTCTGGGAGTGTCTTAGTCAGCTCAGGCTTCTATAACAAGATAGCACAGACTGGGTGGCTTCAATGGTAAACATTTATTTTTGTTCTGGAGAGGACACCTTTCCCGCCTTGTAGCAGACACCTTCTTACTATATTCTCACTTGGGTGAGAAAGAAATCATCTCTCTGTGTCTCTTCATATCAATATCATTCAAGAGGGCTCCACTGTCATGACCTAATTACCTCCCAAAGGCTTCACCTTCAAATACCATCCCATTGGACTATAGGGTTTCAACATATGAATTTTGGGGAACAAGAACATTCAGTCCATAGCAGGGAGCATTAATTTTCTGACATTTCTGGCTCATGTGAGCCAAATATGCAGCTTTGGCCTCACAAAAGTCCCCCAGAGGAGAAATACATGTGTTTTCAGAAAGCAACTTTCAGTGTGTTGAGGTAACAAGGGTATACGGTTAATGTTAGTGATGCTACAGTCTCTGATGCAATAATTCCACTCCTAGGTATATACTCAACAAAAATGCATATGTGTGCCCCAAATGACAAATAGGAATATGCATCGTAGCATTACTTGCAGTAGCTCCCAACTAGAAACTTCCCAAATGGCCATCAGCAATTCAATGGACAAATACATTGTGGTGAATGTGCTCAATTTTCACGATTCCAATGTTAATCCAGGCCATCACCATCTCTCACTGGGAACCCTGATGCAGCCTCTTAACTTGTCTTCCTTCCTCATTTTTGCTCTCTATAGTTCTTCTTCCTTAAAATTATGTGAAATTTTAAAGTATTAAATACTATCTTTTAAAGCTAGAGTTATCTTTCTAAGACATAAATCAAATTATATGACATTGCTCCTATTTAAAACCCTCTAATGGGGTTTCACTTCACTTAGAATGAAGTACAAACTCTCTCATGTACCCTGCCTACTTCTTTGCCCTCCTCTGTCTGTCCCTTCCTTTGCTCAGTACACTCAGCCACAATGACCTTTTCCTGCCCCTCAACATAGTCATATGAGTTTCCCTTGGAACCTTAAAACTTGGAGTTCCTGCTCCTTGGATGCTTCCCAGACCCTCTCAACATGGCTACTTCCTTCTCATTTTTAATTGAGGTATAGCATGTGTATAAAAAGTGAGCAAACCTTAAGCAGTCAGTATGATCACTTTAGGTAGTTAGGTAGAGATGACAGAGCCTGCTGTGAGGTTTAGAAAGATAGTCATTGAAGCAAGGAGGAAAGGAAAGTGGTATAGGAAGCCAAGATGAAGGGGGACTAGAATTGAGGTGTTTTCCAGAAGTGAGATGAGAAAGAATTAAGACTTGAACAATGGCATTGGCAATGGGAAGGGAAAGGAGGACACAGAGAGATTTAAGAGAAGCTACCTGGCATCTCAGGCTATCTGTAGTGGCTTATAGACACTTTAACCACCTTATTCAAATCAGTTTATGGATTTACCTGTCTCTAGAAATTAAAAATTAAAATCTCTTTAACTATATTTTGGGTTATTACTTAGTGTTTTTCACTAATCAGACCTGTAGTTACTTTTTCTTAAGAAGTCTACAGTCTTGGCCATGCTAACTCTTTGTGTTAACTTCCCTTGCTCATTTAAAAACCTGCTTATTTTGATATAATATGTTACTAATAATTCCTTCCTCATCTTGGATCCCAGTCTTCCTCCTGCTTTATTACAGCCAATATATGAATAAAATATTGAGCTGCTGATTAATGACCCTATCCACATCACTTTGAGATGTCTGAAGGAATTACCCAAATGCCCAGATAGCTCTATAATGTCACATTTAAATTAGAGGCTGAATCTTTAAAAGGCTGTCCTCTGTTGTGAAGGCTGTGTTATAAGGATGGTAATCAGACCTATTTCCTTTTAAGAAAAAAAAAACAGAAGCATTACCTTTTATTCCAAGAAAAGAGCATGAGATACACTATTTACACTATGCAAATGTGTAAGTTAATGCTTTGACTTCAGTTACATTTAGTTCTAGATGCAAAATATGCCTTCTCAGGAGAGTCTAAGAATAGATAGGGATTCTCGTTTGTTTTTTTAATTGCTTTTGTGTTAGAATTCTGAATTGATGTTACTTTCCCCTCCTTTGGCTTTTATGAGCATTGTGCTGGCACTGTATTTTTCCCATAGAGGGCATTGGTAGTTGGCATTGACCCCCTCATTATACACCACCTATCAGGGCTATAGAGCAGCCGGTAGAACCTCTGAGCTGACCATAACTGAGATTCCATATGGAAATTCAACAGAGCTGGGGACCTTGAGGAGCTAGCTCTCAGTCATCTCAATCCTGAATGATAACCAAAATGACAATAATAATAGCAGTAGGAGTCACTGTGTTGGCAATAGGCATAATAGAGCTGATATGATGAAGTGTTGATTGTGTGCCTGACACTGCTGATTACATTACATACTGCATCTAATTTAATCTTATTGACTCTGTTATTATCCAAGATCACGCTCCTGGAAGAGGCAGAGTGAAAATGCAAACCAATGTCTGCTGCCAAAGAACATGCGTTTCCCCGTTGTATTACACTGTAAGGATCTGAGCTACTACATAGCTTGATATTCAGACAGCCTATAATAGCTCCCTTCATGTAAATTATATCTTGGAGAGTTTAACCTCTATTTAAAGGAAAGCAAACACTGCTTAGATGGGAATGCATGACCCAAACGGAATGTCTAAATCTAGTGGTTACATGACCAAAAGTTATAAAGATCTCAAAATTTCTAGGAAGACTCAGATTTAAAATATTATTTTCCTCTACTTGCATAAATATCATTCTACCATGTGTCTCAATTTTTGAATTAGAAATTGTGGTCGCAGTAACCACACTGATATTTTTATGCCATGAAAAGGAGATATATATCTTTACCTCAAGAGTCTTTTAGCTAAATGCTACTGAGCCCAACCATCACTGTTCATGCTCCATCTCAGATATCTGTCACAACTTCAAATGCTTTCATGTTATTGTATGTTACCTCATCCCAAAGCAATGTTTAGTATTATAATATCTCAAATTTCCATCTAGAAAATGAGACATTGTTTCAAGTGCAATAAACTCCTTTCTGAAAATGACAAAATCATTCTAAAGTTCATCTTGAAAAAAAATGTAAAAGAAGAGTTAAGAAAAGGGTCCTGAATTTTAAAATACATTTAAAAGCTTACATAATTAAAATATCATGGTACAAAATTGACAGATAAATATGAGTTGAAATATATATCTATATTGAATTACATATATGATAAAGAAATAGTCACATACTGGTGAGAAAATGATGGATTACCACTCATGTGGTATGAAGGAAATTAGCTTTAAGAAAAAAAAATTAAGCTAGATCTTCACCTCAAACTATAGCCCTAAATATATTTCACATGGTTTGAAAACTAAGTATAAATATTAAAAATTTAGTTTTAATATTTTTAAATAGAAAGAAATTATATAGAAATATTTAACTTTTTAAATATTGGTCAAGGAATGACTAAGCACCAGAGAAATGAATGAAATCACCAAGGAAATGATATATAAAGTTGGCCACTTAAAATGAAAAAGTCTGACAGTCAAAAATACACCAAAAACAGAAAAATTACTTTCAATAAGCACAGAATACAAAAAGCCTTTGATACATTTTTAAAACTTTCAAATATGTACCACATAGAAGAGAAAAATATATGAAAATAAACATATAAACACCCATAAAACTGAGTTTTTCAGTCTTACTTGTAATAAAGAGGGTTATTTATCATATAACAAATTAACATCAGTGTGAATGCAGTGAAATAGGTATTCTCAAACATGAGAGGGAATTTATATTATTACTACCTGCCCTACAATAATTTTGGCAAGTATATTATAGGCATTACAAAGTTCATAATCTGTGTCAAAATAATTTCAAATTTAGCAATTTTGGTAAAAATCTTATATACAAAGGTATTCATCAAGCAATTATTTATATCACTCAGGACTAAAAGGAAAAAAAGGCTGTTTGGGGAGATGATTGATTCCAGAGCTGAAGCAGGAAATGTAAAAGTTAAGTCTGGAACACATTGAGCCAAAAAGTAAGGAAGCCCAAAGACTCCAGGTGGATGTCAGAAGACACAAAGTCAGCCTGGAGAAGTGCCCACTAGACAACTTGAGCATCAGAAAATTATAACCAACTGTAAAACACAAAGAAAAATCCATTGGTCTATGGTAGCACTAAGAAACACACCAGTAAATAAAAGAGTGAAAAACAAAACTCATTTATCTCGCTCTTTAAATTAGTACTTAGAACATAAGTAAGCATTAACCCTGCATTTGCAGAGGGAAAACTCTTCTTTCCAGAGGAACAGTAGTTATTCAATGGAGGTGAAATATCAGAATTAGAAAAATCACCATTTGAAGCTCCCAATAAAATAATTGCTTTAGGCCAGAATCACTAAAGATGCTAACAACCATCAAGTGAAAAGTTATTGGGAAATAAGATAGTCATATGGTACCAAAAGTAGCACCCCATAGAATGTGTATTAATTGAAAAGGAAAAAAACATAGTTCTAAGTCAACAAATCTAGCGGTCACCACCTTAATCGAGTACTCAAACTTCATATCACTGATCATGGGACAACCTGATGTTATAACCTCCTGATGACGCAATTACCTGTGAAGTGTCCTTGTCAAAATTATTCACATAAATCTGATTAAGACTTTATTTTCTTATTGTTTAAAATGTTACAAATAGTAGTACATATGTCTCCTTTTTTCCTCATTGACCTCCCCCAGGCCTTCCCTACCCTGCTGGTACATGCCCTCACCCCCTCTCCCAGTGTCTTGTGTCCATTGGTTATGCTTATATGCATGCATACAAGTCCTTCAGTTGATCTCTTACCACCCCCCCAACCTTCCCTTGCCTTCCTGCTGTAGTTTGACAGTTTGTTTGATGCTTCTTTACCTCTGTATCTATTTTTGTTCATCAGTTTATAATGTTCTTTATATTCTACAATTGAGTGAGATCATGTGGTATTTATCTTTCACTGACTGACTTATTTCGCTTAGCATAATGCTCTCCAGTTCCATCCATGCTGTTGCAAATGGTAAGAATTCCTTCCTTTTTACAGCAGCATAGTATTCCATTGTGTAGATGTACCATAGTTTTCTAATCTACTCATCTGCTGATGGGCACTTAGCTGTTTCCAAATCTTAGCTATTGAAAATTGTGCTGCTATGAACATAGGGGTGCATATAGCCTTTCTGATTGGTGTTTCTGTTTTCTTGGGATATATTCATAGAAGTGGTATTACTGGGTCAATGGGAGTTCCATTTTAAATTTTTTGAGGAAACGCCATACTGTTCTCCACAGTGGCTGCACCAGTCTGCATTCCCACCAGCAGTGCACGAGGGTTCCTTTTTCTCCACATCCTCACCAGCACTTGTCTTTTGTTGATTTGTTGATGATAGCCATTCTGACAGGTATGAGATGGCACCTCATTGCTGTTTAGATTTGCATCTCTCAGATGATTAGTGGCTTTGAGCATGTTTCATATGTCTCTTGGCTTTCTGTATGTCCTCTTTCAAAAAGTGTCTGTTTAGGTCCTTAGCCCATTTTTTTGATTGAGTTGTTTATCTTCCTTTTGTTAAGTTGTATGAGTTCCCTGTAAATTTTGGAGATTAAACCCTTATTGGAGATAACATTGGCAAATATGTTCTCCCAGGCAGTGGGCTTTCTTGTTGTTTTGTTGATGATTAAGACTTTAGATCTAACTTCCAGTTTACAGAAAATCCAGAGGCTGGAGGAACAAGTTAAATGAACTATAAGGGACCAATCAGACAAATTCAGAAAATGGTTACATAGGAGAATGTTGTGTGTGTGTGTGTGTGTGTGCGCGCTTTTTCAGGAGAGTCATGCTTTAGTCTTTGAATGAAATGTTATGTTGTTTGCAATTTACTTTCAGGTGGTCCCACAAAACAATAAAAAATACTCAATACACAGATCTATATCTATGCACATACCCATGCATACACACACTCACAGACACACACAAATAAAGAGAGAAAATATGGCACACTGTTTTAAAAACATTTAAAATATGGGTTACACTGTACTACTATTCTTTCACTTTTATGTTTGAAAATTTCACATAAGAAGTTAGAAAAAAACATTATTTAAAAAAAAGTAACATCATGCACATACCAAAAATTGTATGATGATTAGAGAGCACTCATATAGTTGATATTATGAACTTATTAAACATCTTTTCAAAGAATTTCCAAACATGGGCAAATAGCCGCAATGCAGTGGTAAAGGAGAAAAAGTTTTATATATATACTAGAGGCCCGGTGCACAAAATTCGTGCATGGGGTGTGTGTCCCTCAGCCCAGCCTGCACCCTCTCCAATCTGGGACCCCTTGAGGATGTCTGACTGCCCGTTTAGGTAGGATTGGGCCTAAACGGGCAGTCGGACATCCCTCTCACAATCCAGGACTGCTGGCTCCCAACTGCTTGCCTGCCTGCCTTCCTGATTGCCCCTAACCGCTTCTGCCTGCCAGCCTGATCACCCCCTAACCACTCCCCTGCCAGCCTGATTGATGCCTAACGGCTCCCCTGCCAGCCTGATTGATGCCTAACTGCCCTCCCCTGCAGGCCTGGTCCCCCCAACTGCCCTCCCCTGCAGGCCTGGGTTCCCCCCCGCAACTGCCCTTCCCTGCAGGCCCAGTCGCCCCCAACTTCCTTCCTCTGTCGGCCTGGTCCCTCCCAACTGCCCTCCCCTGCTGGCCTGATCGCCCACAACTGCCCTCCCTTGCAGGCTTGGTCCCTCCCAACTGCCCTCCCCTGCTGGCCATATTGTGGTGGCCATCTTGTGTCCACATGGGGGCAGCCATCTTTGACCACAAGAAAGCTGCCCCCATGTGGTCAAAGATGGCTGCCCCTATGTGGACACAAGATGGCCGCCACAACATTGCCGGCAGGGGAGGGCAGTTGTGGGCGATCAGGCCAGCAAGGGAGGGCAGTTAGGGGTGACCGGGCTGGCAGAGGGCAGTTAGGGGAGACCAGGCCTGCAGAAGAGGGTAGCTGGGAGGGACCAGGCCTGCAAGGGAGGGCAGTTGGGGTGATCAGGCTGGCAGAGGAGGGCATTTAGGGGTGATCAGGCCAGCAGGGGAGGGCAGTTAGGGGTGATCAGGCTAGCAGGGGAGGGCAGTTAGGGGTGATCAGGCCTGCAGGGGAGCAGTTAGGCGTCAATCAGGCTGGCAGGGGAGTGGTTAGGGAGTGATCAGGCTGGCAGGCAGAAGCTGTTAGGGGCAATCAGGCAGACAGGCAGGTGAGCAGTTGAGCCAGAAGTCCTGGATTGTGAGAGGGTAGTCAGACATTCCTCAAGGGGTCCCAGATTGGAGAGGGTGCAGGCTGGGCTGAGGGACACCTCTCCCCTCCCACCATGCACAAATTTCATGCACTGGGCCTCTAATATATATATAAAACTTGATTTCACTGTTTCATATTCACCCAACACATTCACTGAGCAATATAATATGCTAGGAACTTTTCTAGGTACCAAAGAAAATACACCTTCACATTAATAGGGTTGTCCCTGGCTGTGAGGGTGGTAGGAGATCCTTATTATCTTCCGATATTTTCTAAATTTTTCAGATTATGCAATCATTTTTATAGCAAAAATAACAAGCAAGCATTGAGGTTAAAAGCAGTCATCAGGAATGCAGCATTAACAATCACTGATATTGATGGAGTGCCTGACAAGTGGCAGCCTCTCTTCTTTATGCTCTACAGCAGTGGTTCTCAACCTTTCTAATGCCACAACCCTTTAATACATTTCCTCATGTTGTGGTGACCCCAAACCATAAAATTATTTTCATTGCTACTTCATAACTGTAATTTTGCTACTGTTAGGAATTGTAATGTAAATATCTGTGTTTTCCGATGGTCTTAGGCGACCCTGCTAGCGGTTCTCAACCTGTGGTCCGCTGCTGTAGAGACTAAGACCATCGGAAAACACAGATATTTACATTACGATTCATTAACAGTAGCAAAATTACAGTTATGAAGTAGCAATGAAAATAATTTTATGGTTGGGGGTCACCACAACATGAGGAAATGTATTAAAGGGTCGCGGCATTAGAAAGGTTGAGAACCACTGCTCTACAGGGACAGCTCTGCTGAGCCCTCCCAACAACTCCTTGAGGCATTACTTTTATATCCATTGTACACACAGAAACTGAGCAATGAGAGGTTTGGTAATTTGGCTGAGGTGATGATTCTTTTTTTTTTTAAATATATTTTATTGATTTTTTACAGAGAGGAAGAGAGAGGGATAGAGAGCTAGAAACATCGATGAAAGAGAAACATCGATCAGCTGCCTCCTGCACACCTCCTACTGGGGATGTGCCCGCAACCAAGGTACATGCCCTTGACTGGAATCGAACCTGGGACCTTTCAGTCCACAGGCTGACGCTCTATCCACTGAGCCAAACCGGTTAGGGCGAGGTGATGATTCTTAAGGTGGGAAAGTGTTGTCCCCAAGGAATATGTGGCAATGTTGGAAGATATTTTTTGGTTGTCACACTGGGGACCAGAAACATTGTCAAACATTCTTTGATGCACAGTACAGCTCCCCATAACAAAAAACGTACCAGCCTCAAATGTCAATAGTGCTGAGGTTGAGAAATCCTGACCTAAGGTCACTTAACTCATAAATGGTGGAGCCCAGCCTTGAGCGCTGGCAGCTTGGCAAACCCACACTCTTCACTGTACATATTGCTCTGAACACATGCCATACTCACATTTTGTCATTAAATGATAAAATGTTTATTTATTAAGGGTAATTATTAGTAAGAATAATAATTGCTGCCATATATGATGCTGTGATTTGTCAAAAATATTAAGTAAAATATAAAAATGATAATCTTTTTCTAAAAGTTCCCAAGATGCAAATGAACTAAAATGGCATACCATATGGTGAGAGGGAATTCCACTGGTGTTGTTCTTTCAGAAAACAACTTTTCAGTTTGCAGCAAAATCTTAATATGTATAACCTTTGATCCAGAAATTCCACTTTGAAGAATTTATTCTAAGAATATAAACCAAAATATGGAAAAATCTTGGTGTGCAAATACATTTTTTAGAGAAAAAAAAAGAAAGTTATCCAAATGTCTAATAATAGGAGTGCTTATTAAGCTGTGTGTATGTGCTTGAGAGAATCTATGTAAGAGTATAGAGAACCACATATAGTATGATATTAGGTGAACAAAAGAAACAGGATATCAAATCACATACTGGTACATATTTTGCAAGCATGTGAAAAAGCAGCATCCTTTAAAAGGTGAAAAGGAAATACATCACTTGAGTTGCTGGGTTAGGGTAGTAAAGAATGAATTCTTCGCCTTTTCTTTCTTCTGTCTTTTCTTTTAAAAATTGTCTGAAATGTAGCTATCATTTTTATGGAGTGAAAACAATCAAAATATTTTTAGATGTACCTAAATCCAAGGAAAATGATATCTTTTTTTTTAAGGGAGTCCCTTTATAAAACCTGAAATATGTGTAAACAAGCTTATGACCTAAATCTGAGCACTTTAAAGGTAAAAACAAATCTGAGAACAGAGCCAAAGTCCTCCCCACACATTCTCTGTCGATATTAGATGAGAAAAATCTCCTCTCTGGCAATCTTAACATCTCCTTCTCCCTCTATAATGACTCGATGCATAAAAATTAATCTTTTCTCTCCGCTTTGATCCCTGAGCTCCTTAGTGAAGATTCCTTCTTGTTCTATAACACATGATGAAGCATTTCCCCTGTTCTAATGTGACAATGGCCCTACTGAGCACACCAATTTGAGTCGGAATGTGCCACAGCCAAAGAGGAAAATTTAAGAGGCAATTCCACCTAGAACTATTTGGCAAATGCATAAAAAAGACACATTAACACTGTGTCTGAAAAGAGTGCCCTTAACAAAAGAACACAAAACAGAGCTGGGAATGGGGGAGGTGGGAAGGGATGAGAAAAGGAAAAGCAGAGGTGAGATGCTCCGGGGGCTGGTGTCCCACCAAGCGCAGGTCATGGAGATGAGTCAGTTTCACCCACCTCACCATCCCCCTAAAAAACCACATTTGAAAACTTTCTATGAAAAAGATTGTTTGTGAAGGCTAGGAAAAAAAATTCTTTAATTAGTTTACTCAAGTATTAAGTCTGACGTCTAGAATCTCAATATTAGCAAAAATGTGATAATTATAGCTGGAAGGGTTTTTTATTGAATATAAATTCATGTATAACACTTTTAGCATATCTCACCCCCTATTGTTATTCCTCATAGTGTTCACACTTAACTGAAAGCCTTTGGGCTCCGCTCTGTAATGGGATCTCCAATCCACAGTCTCCATACTTTAAAAGTAGTTGCCGTTCAGCAACAGCTGTGACAAAGGGAAAATACAACCTCGAGGGATCCTGCCAACTTGGGGTACCTGAGACTCCAGAATGCCCACTCTGCTCCAGAGGAGGCTTTCTGGATTCACTGGAGTCCCACAGCACACCACTTCCCCACAGGGAGGTTCTGAGTGCTTTCTGGAAATCATTTTGGCTGTCAATTCAGGGAGGGAGTCTGCCAACCTGATCTAGTCAGGGAGAGAACAGAAGCAGGGAATATGTGTTTGGTGTTACGGTGGGTCAGGTCTGTGCAAGCAGGCATTTGCTCATTTTCCCTTTGATGGCTTTCCCGTTTTAGAGAGGACTGGGAGAAGTTCAATGACGTGCCCAACATCAAGTGATTCGTGAACGCCACAGCGAGACTCTGAGCTAGGTCAGCCAAATGGCAAAGCTTGTGCTCTGCCCTCTCTAGGACTGCTGGCATGGGGGAGGGGAGAGTGCATGGCCACATAGCACACTGTAGACACCTCCAGTCCAGAAACAAATTAATATGCACATGCCCAAGCGTGGAATGACCATGTACACCTACTCCCAAATATTAATGTATTTTTGCATATTCTTATAATACATATTGAGAAGTGGTCATGTTTGGTGGTTTGTGTTTTTTTGGGGGGGTTTGGTTAGATTTTTGAGGGTGGCAGCCACTGACTAATTAGGGTTGTCATCCCAAATGCCTCCATGGGCCAAGCTTTTCTCAAGACTTGGGAAGAGGTGGGGACCAAGGTAGTCTGGAGAAAATACCCCCCTTATAAAAGGACAGGGCACTATAACCAGTACCTCATGTCACTCTGGGCAACTGTGGGACCAGTGCAGTGTGCAGAGCTTCGGATGTTTCAAACGAAGCCAGAAATGTATTTCTTATTTTTATGTGAACATTCCAGATTTGTTTTAAGGTTGGCAGTTATTAATTTTTTTTTCAATTGTGTAAGTCAAATAAAACATGTCCATGAGCCTGATTTGGTTGTGACCTTTTGCTGCTTTGCAAGTTCTGGTCTAGATGACACACCAGCGCGGTGAGAAGGACCTCAGCTCAGCTCAGTCCTAATAGGAGTGACAGACGCAGCTTAATCTCTCCCCACACAGTCAGTGAGGAAACACCTTGTCCATTTTAGGCGGTTTGTCGTTTTAACAGTATTATTCAGAAAAAGGAAACAATTATCACAAATACTCCGTTAAAATATGTATACCTTTCAAAACCAATGATCAGGGCAAGAGGTGAGAGGGGTTTTACAGTTTAGCAAAATAGAAAAACAGCAACAACAACAACAACTATATATATATATATATATATATATATATATATATATATATATATATGGCACTGGTTGGAAGTAAGCAAATGTTTAACAGGAGCCACATTCCAACTGTGGGGAGAGACCCATCACAGGATTTCCTGGCAGAGCTACAGTATCTTTTTTCAGAGGGAGCTCATTTCCTACCATCCATCCTCGGCCCAAACTCTTTCCTAATTACCAACTTGTTTCTCAGGCTACTGATTCCAACTGCATTTTATTACTGAAATCCTTTTCTTGCCAAGGAAGAAATTGAAGGTGAAAAATAACCTGGTGTTCCTAGTCATTCAGGCACCCCAAAGCACACTATCCAGCAAGATGAGTGCTCTTGTATGAAAATCTGCTCAGATGGAAGCATTTGAATACACTTTTTGCTCACATAACCATTCAGGTGCAGGGGCATCTCATGGTGCTGTGTTGAGAAGTGGAGGGGATGAATTGTAATGAGATCACAGATGTGAGAGACCATTTGGGAAAATCCTCTATTACTAGTTTGTCTCCAACTGGACACTGACTTATAACAAATTATTTCTAGCAGAAAAAAATACTCCTAGTAAAATAGCTCAAGTGTATAAATTTCTAAGTCTAAATAAAACCACTTTGCTGCCATCTGTGGAAGGAAAGTTGTGTCCACTCTCTAGTTTACCAAGAAGAGGTGAATTCTGTAGCTGGGAAATTTGTTATCGTGAGTGTTAAGTCCAGGCCCTTGATTTTGGGGTCAGTGATTTTATTGGCATTGGCATAGTTTGATAGAAAACTCAAATAGCATAGCCTTTTCAAGGTCACAAAACCAGAAAGTAGCAGAATGGGTATTCTGAACTTGGGCATGCTTTTTAAGCTGTTAGGTAGGGTGTGTCCCAGAAAAAATTGACATGAAATTTGAATCCCCACCCCACTCTTACTAGCTGTGTGAACCTTGGGCAAGTTCCTTAATATCTCTGAGCCTCACTGTGAAGATAAAAAAAAAAAATCACGAAAAAAACCAAGATGGTGGCATAAGGTATACACCTATACGTGCTGCCTCTCACAACCACACCAAAACTACAACTAAAAGACAAAACATCTATCACCCAGAACCACGGGAAAGCTGGCTGAGTAGAAGTTCTACAACTAGAAGGAAAGAGAAGAGAGGATTGAAACGTGCACAAGCGCTGAAAAGCTAAGGTACGGGAGGTGGGCGAATCGCGCGAATTGGGCTGGCAGCGGGCGACTGAGTGTGCTGTTTTTTTTTCAACCCGAAGGGAGACACAAGCTCCCGATTACTCTGAACTCCAGTTTCTGGTGAGACTCTGGGGAACCAGACTCCTATGGGGAGAAGCTGGACTGTCTGCCATCGGGTTGGAAAGTGAGGGTGGCTTTCTTGCAGAGGTCCATGCAGGAATCATTGTTTACTACGCTGGGGCGCAGAGATGGCTGACTGGCAGCCATCACTGTTTGCCACGCCCTAGTGACTCCCTGAGATCCCGCCCCACACAATTTACAAACCCACCCAAGCCCTGTACGTGGCTTTTGCATATAAATGGCCTGCCCTATCACAGCTTAACCTAACAAACTGCAGCTCTGGTAAGACAGTTCCAAAACCTCCAAGCAAAGAGGAGAAATCTGCAGATCTTGATGTAGCTCCTGCCGGGTGGCCTCAGACAGTAGCTGACCTGCACCCCATTGGAGATCCAGAAGCCAGTGTACCTAGTGGTCAGTGTGAGATGACACCAGATTTCAACTCCTCACATCCATAAGTGACACATTCAAGAGGCAGACTCAGTGAGCACCAAAGCCCCACTGAAACAAGTCCTGCTCCATAAGGGTGTCTTCAGCACAGCAGTTCTTCCATTATAGACGCAGTGGGTCCTCACAGCCAATTGGCCTGGAGGTCATTCCTCCCAGTGTACCAACAACAATCAAGGCTTAACTACACCAAGACTTTGCACTCAGCCCACAAAGGGGTGTACCAAAGGTGTCCACCTCAGGTGATTGGGGAGGCTGAGCTACTGGCCCCTATAGGTCACCTACCACACAAAGCCACTCCATCAACACAGGGAAGCAGCAAAATGCAGAGACAAAGAAACATGTCACGAATTGAAGAAGTGGAGGAAAGCTAACTACTGGATGACATAGAGTTCAGAACCACATTTATAAGGTTACTCAAGAATCTTCTAAAAACTGCTGAGGAACTTAGTGAGACCTTTAAAGATCTTAATGAGAATGCCAAAAAAAAATAGAAAAGGACCAGTCAGAAATTAAGCATACACTGTCTGAAATAAAGAATATACAGAAATTCAACAGTAGATCAAAGGACCCCAAGAATCAAACCAAAGATCTGAAATATGAGGAAACAAAGAACACCCAACCAGAAAAACAAAAAGAAAAAAGAATCCAAAAATATGAAGATAGTGTAAGGAGCCTCTGGGACAACTTTAAGCGTACCAACATCCGAATTATGGGGGTGCCAGAAGAAGAGAGAGAGCAAAATATTGAAAACCTATTTGAAGAAATAATGACAGAAAACTGTCCCTACCTGGTGAAAGAAATAGACTTACAAGTCCAGGAAGCTCAGAGAACCCCAAACAAGAGGAATCCAAAGAGGATCACACCAAGACACATCATAATTAAAATGCCAAGGGCAAAAGACAAAGCAAGAATCTTTTTTAAAAAAAAATTTTTTTTATTATTATATGTGTACATATCTTACCATTGCCCCTCCCCCACCCCACTCCCATACATGCCCTCACCCCCCAATGTTTTGCATCCGTTGGTTACTCTTATATGCGTGCATATAAGTCTTTCAGTTGATCTCATAATTCCCCCACCTCTCCCTAACCTTCCCGCTGTAATTTGACAGTCTGTTTGATGCAAAGCGAGAATCTTGAAAGCTCAAGAGAAAAACAGTTAGTTACCTACAAGGGAGCACCCATACGACTGTCAGCTGATTTCTCAACAGAAACTATGCAGGCCAGAAGGGAGTGACAAGAAATATTCAAAGTGATGAACAGCAAGAACCTACAACCAAGATTACTCTACCCAGCAAAGCTATCATTCAGAATTGAAGGTCAGATAAGGAGCTTCACAGACAAGAAAAACCTAAAGGAGTTCATCACCACCAAACCAGGATTATATGAAAAGCTGAAGGGTATTCTTTAAGAAGAGGAAGAAGAAGAAAAAGGTAAAGATAAAAATTATGAACAACAAATACATATCTATCAACAAGTGAATCTAAAAATCAAGTGAATAAAAAATCTGATGAACAGAATGAACTGATGAATATAAAAGAATCAGGGACATAGAAAGGGAGTGGACTGACAATTCTTGGGGCCAAGGGCGTGTGAGGGGTGCGGGAAGAGATTGGACAAAAATCTTAAACCTATGAATGAAGACAGTGGCGGGGTGGTAAGGGCATGGGGTGGGGTGGGGAATCAGGTGGAGGGGAGCTATGGGGAAAATAAAGAGGAACATCTGTAATAATCTGAACAATAAAGATTCATTTTTAAAAAAATCACATCAACAGCTAACTTATTGCATGTATTCTGTAAATTACAAAGCGCTGTACTAATTGCATTACATAACTTATCTTACTTATTCATTCACTAGTAATGATAACATCATTAATTTTTAAAGTTAATTAGTACCAATTCACAATAGTATCATCTTCATAGGATCATCATGATGATTAAGTGATAGAAAATAGGTTAAAGTGTCTTGCCAACCAAAAAGATATATAGATGTTAATTATAACATATTGTTAAAAACAAGACAACAGGCCCTAAATGGATTTGCTTATGCTAAGTCCAACGTCACTAAGCCAAGACGTAATTACAGTTTTGGCTCTTCCAGAAATGGAATCTTACACCGGTCCTTAGGAATCACCTGACAAGCATCTGTTAGGTAATCTGCCTGATAGACCCCTGCCATCCCCTAAAGGAAAGTAACTTTGCAATAACCAGCCTGCTGTTTTTGCCTAGTATAACTTCCACGTTCCACTCCCTTCTGCTTATAAAAATCTTTCGTTTTGTACAGCTCCTCAGAGCACCTTTCCATAGGCTAGATTGGGTGCTGCCTGATTTGAATCAATTTTTTGCTCAAATAAACTCTTAAATTTAATATACCTCAGCTTATCTTTTAACAGTATGTGATAAAATTTTAGAAGCACCCAGAAAAGTTCACAGATTACAAAACTGTGCCCTGAAATATCTTTATCAGGTATCGTTATCTTTTATTCCAAAACTGCCACAGGATTTAAAACCCATGGCCCTGGCATCTCTATTTGGGGATTTAGCAATCTAAATATCATACCAAGGTATAAATGATGCATTATACTAGTACGTCTCTTCCTAGGCCTGAGTTTTGATTGGGCAGAGGGTATAGAAAGAACACAGGGTCCCTGAAATCTGGGGGAGGGGTATGATGCAGAAAGGACAGCCTACAGGGACGGAGGCAGACTTGGCTGGCCTTGATAATGGACTTCTCTTAATGGGCAGAGAGGAAATTCTCAACAGTAATAACAACATAATAGATGTTTCCTCAAGTATAGTACTGGTATTTCATTCTGTCAACTAGTCTTATGTAATTGCAATGCCAGTATACTAGCACAATTACACCAGAAGTACCAACTGCAAATTTAAAAAGCTGAGAGAATAAATCTATCAACAGTTTCATTACTTTGAACATCAATATGTTGGAATGTGTGGTGATGGAACAGGACAAGGCTGGTGCTTCCCTTTGCTGGGCAAACTGCCTCTTCATTGATAATGCAAATTGTGACTGCAAACAGCATCTCTGGGGGGCGTTTAAAGTGCTTAAGTGCACACTTCAGAAGCGTTTCTTTTATATGCAATTAGTCTGTTCATGACACATCATTCTTATCTATTCATTAAAGTACGTTCCTGGCTTAGTTGGGAGCATTTCATGGATTTATAGACTTGGGGAAGCTCGGAACTGGCTAGAGCCTAAAGGTCATCCAGTTCACTCCCCCGCTGGTGGTGGCTCCTCTCTCCAACATCCATGCCTGACCTACCGTCATCTCTGATCCTATCCAATGGTAGGCCACTCTTGACCTTCTCTGGCAGCCCTTGGAAAGACCAGGAACTCTGGAGGCAGGAGGACCTGCATCAAATCCTAGCTTCAGCCCAGCTGGCGTGCCTCAGTAGTTGAGCATCGACCTGTGAACCAGGAGGTCACTGTTTGATTCCCAATCAGGGCACATGCCCAGGTTGTGGGCTCGATCCCTAGTATGGGGTGTGCAGGAGGCAGCTGATCAATGATTCTCTCTCATCATTGATGTTTCTATCTCTCGCTCCCTCTCCTTTCCTCTCTGAAATCAATAAAAACATATTTTAAAAAATCTTAGCTTTATCCTTTACTAGTAAATTGAACCTCAGTTTTCCTGAGGAGGATTGTGTGCACTGTGGCTGGCATATATGTGGTCTCAAAAGATAGACAAAGTCTCTATGGCAGTGGGTTCAGGGATGGGAATGGTGAGTGACTACAAACAGGCACGAGGGTTCTTTTTGGGGTGATGGAAATGTTCTACAATTAGATTGGGATGATGGTCGCACAACTTTGTAAATCCACTAAAAGTCATTGCATTGTAGACTCAAAACAAGTGAATTTTATGATATGTACATTCTGCCTCAGTGAAGCTGTTAAACAAAAGAAAACAAGATATTAAAAAATACATAAGGATTTAACTTTAATGACAAAAACCCACAATGCTAAGCACAGTATACATGAAATAAAAGCTAATTTGGGTGTTGTGGGAGAAAGTATATGTAGTGAAAAAGGAAAAAGAGTTTTTTTTAAAAAAAATTTCTGCTTTGTACTCTCAAGAATATTAAAGAATAATTGTCTCTATGAAGGATAAAGATGAGATCAAAACACAGACTGAAAAAATATATGAAATATAAAAGAAATCCGTGAGACCAATGTGTTTAAGAATTCAGAATTTTTTGAATTTTAGAAAGGTAATATGGGGCATTTTCCATAAATTACATAACACCCCGGAAAGGGTATGTGGCAACATCTCATAATTAAACACATTAGTATTTCCTTAATGCCATATATGAATATTCATACTAAGTAGGATAAATTTAAGACATAAATAGACTCATGTCAGTTCAGGCCCAGTTTTGCCAGCCAGGGCGTTTACTACAAACTTCGGAAAAATGTTGGTTTGTCAGATTTTTGGATTTCAGGAGTAGGGATCTGGGGTGCAGTTATTACCACACTCAACAGGACCTTGCCTTTCACGTGGGAGATGCTTCAGGGACTGTTACTTCCCCATCTTTCTCCTGGGCTTATCCCCAGGCTGTGACAGTCTCTCCCAAGAAAGAACCTTGGGGACCAAGCTTGGAGATAGATTGGAATTGTGTGCTCTGCCACTCCCGAGCTTAGACGAGAATGAGCTACTAAAAGAAAATAGGATAAAATAGAAATTTAAAATGGGAAATACTGTCCAGGATGGGGTAGGAAAGAAGGAAGGACCAACTTGTTTTAATTCAGGTTAATGGATAGAAAGCATACCCTTCAAAACTAGCACAAAAGCACAGGAAGCAGGAAAATGAACATTTCAGGTCTGATTCATTAGTAAGCTCTGTATCCTTGACTTGGCTCATTTATTTATGTCAGAATTACCTTGCGACAGTATAAAGCCTTGCAAAGGATTTACCACCTGCTCCTCTCTGTCCTCGATACACTAGGTGGGTGGCTTCATTCTGCTGCCTCCATAAGGGGACCCTGGCTCAGCAGGGGCCCAGGTGCTAGGGCACCATGCCCAAGAGAGGCCGACTCTTCCCTCCGTCTGGTGAAGTGATGTGACAGCCCGCCGTGGCTGGGCAGACCACAACCTATGCTCCTCAGTTTCACAGCAACTCCTTTCCACTAGACTCCAAACTTCGTAAGGGCAGGGACCTTGTGAATCAAGGTGGTATTTCCAGGGCCTAGCAAGCTGCTCAATAAACACATGTTGATTAATTGAATGGATGAAAGAAACAATAAATTGAACATCAAATAAAAGCAGTTTGACAGTTTACTGTTTTGCAAAGATTGTGCCCCTTGCACTGGGATCAAATATTTCACAGGGAGGATGCTTTTCCTTGGGCTCGCCTCCTGCTGCCCCTGATCTGTTCTTCTGAGCACCTGTTTCTCCTCTCCCTGTGGATATCCAGCAGTAGGACCTGAGCTGACTATGGGGTGAAGGGAATGGCACACTGGTATCCTAAAAAAAAAAAAATCAATGTAGCTTCTTAGCACATTGCGCACCAGTAGTTTTATTGCTAGCTTTACCCAGTGGCCAAATAAGTTTCTATTGAACGAGTACAAAAAACGTTTTACAAAGTATCATACTTTAAAAAGATATTAGCTTGCAAGAACATGTAATAAATAACTTCAAAATGCAATGGGTATTTAACTTTAAGGCAAGCCTTTAACATTTATGTAAAACACTGTGTAATATGAAAACACAAGAATGCTCGTGATCCGCCCTCAATGTGTTAACACCTGACTGTCATCCAAGGACTCATTAAACGGAGTGTGCATTTGAATCTTCCCCATCGTATTGACCAAGTTTATCAAGTTACAGAGCAAGGCAGCTCCCAATTTTCTCCATGAGAGGGCCTCAGGGACTGCGATGTGGGGAGTGGGGGACAGGGAGGGGACTTGTCTTGATTCTGAATCTCCACAGCAAGCAAACATCTTTGCTTAGATTATGTATTTATCTGGATTGTCTTGGAGATACTGAAGAGACTAAGGAAGGGCTGGTAAGGCCTCATAGGCCAAACTGTTGCCACTGATTTAAAGAAACACAGCCTACTCCATTCACATGTCAAAGAGATTTAGATAAATCATTATTCAAAGTGCAGAAGCCAAGATACAGACAGCAGTACAGTGATTGCCAGAGGGAAAGGGGGGTGGGGAGAGGTAGAAGAAGGCTTGGCGGAGGGGAGGGGGGTGGGGAGAAATGGTGATGTACACCTGAGACCTATATAATTTTATTAGTCAGTGTCACCCCAATACATTCAATAAAAAAGGAAAAGAAAGTACAGGCATAGTGCGGTGCGGTTCCAGACCATGGTAATAAAACAAGTATCACAATAAAATGAGTTATCTTTTTGCAGGTGGAGGGTCTTACCTTTAATTTGTAAAACGAGGTAAGTCTGCATCGGCTTTTCCCCTGGAGCTTTGTTTACCTTATCACCATGTCTCCTCCCACTCCACGCCCACAAACCATTTCAGCAACACGCCAAATCACAGATCCTCAGTGTCACAGGAGGCCTTTAAGATGAACAGACCACCCATGTGGTTTCAATACCCGCTCTAATGTAACCTCCAGGTGCAGGGAACACGGAAGCCAACATTTATGAGGTTACTGGCAATTTATGCATATATACACACTGATTTACATTATTTCATATCCGTAAGTACTGACCTCAATTTTCCCAGAGGGAACGGGAGATTCGGACTTTCACGTGGCCCACAGCTCATGAGTCAGAATGAGATCCAAACCCAGAGAAACCGCTCTAACACCAAGTCTGTGGCCCCGCTACCTGCCAAGGGGCCGATGCTGAGTGTCTGTGAGAACATTCCGAGAAAACGCAGATAACTCTGTCCTTGGCCCTTTTCAGCAATGGTCCCTTGTCTGGATCTGGACCCAGGAGGCCTGAGAGCCCGGGTCCAACTGCTCCTGTTCAAGCCCCTCCGCCCTGTGAAGACAGATCTCAGCCCCTTCCTCTGCCTTAGCCCTGCCCTCCTCCCCTAAGCCCCGCCCTCCTCCCCTAAGCCCCGCCCTCTCCCACCTCAGCCCTGCCCTCTGCCTCAGGACCCACTCCCAGGGCCAAGAGTCTCCTCTTAGTGGGCGCTTCTCTACCTGCAGCTGATTATTCTGAGGCTGCAAAAGCCTGGAAAGAAATGGCTTTGTCTTTTGAGACTCCAGAGTCTGAAGCCCATGCCTGAGAAAGGGGTTCTTCTCTGTTCCTTGGTGGGAGATAAGCAATCAGGGGCACACATTATGGACTGGGGAGGCCCCCTGTCCCCACTGCCTGCCCACAGAGCACCAGGGCTATAGATCTTTAAAAAATAAAAATAAAAAAATATAAACTTTTCTGTTTTGTTCTTCCCTCCCTTCCTTTCTTTCCTTCCTTTCATATTTCTCCCCTTATAGCATCATATTACCATAGAAATTCTAGAAAACTTAGAACCTAAAAGTCTGGGTTCAGAATCGAGTGTTGGGACCCTCTGTTGGGTGATCTTTGGTAAGTCACGGCAGCATCTTGAGCCTCAGTTGCCTCACTTCCCGGTGGTGACAATAACCTAGAGGAGGAAGCACTGAGAGCCACAGGTGCTGTACTCCACCAGGTGCTGTACTTCACTAGGGGTGTTGACTGCATGAGTGAGTGGAATGGGAATTACCATGCTGGCCACTGCCCAGGGCACATTTCAGAGGTTCTGTACACATTATCACATGTTATTTCATATGCTGTAAAGAGAAGGGAGGTGGTCAGTAGCTTTCATTTACCATGTAGAAGTGACAGGAGGGAGGACATTGTTTTGGGAAGTAGTATTTAAAGACCTCCTTTCACCCGGCCTCCAGCAGAAACACATTAGGTTAGTTATTAAACTAAGTAAAAATAGGCAATAAAACATCCTATATAATAAAGAGGTAATATGCAAATTGACTATCACACCCTGCACAAGATGGCCACCCCCATGTGGTCACAAAATGGTCACCACAAGATGGCCAGCAGGGGAGGGCAGTTGTGGGCAACCATGCCTTCAGTGGAGGGCAGTTCGAGGGGACCAGGCCTGCAGGGGAGGGCAGTTGGGGGCGACTGGGCTGGCAGGGGAGGGCAGTGGGTGGTGACCGGACTGGCAGGGGAGGGCAGTTGGGGGTGATCAGGCCAGCAGGGGAGCAGTTAGGCATCGATCAGGCTGGCAGGGGAGTGGATAGGGGGTGATTAGGCTGGCAAGCCGAAGTCAGTTTAGGCCTGATCCCTGCAGTTGGACATCCCCTGAGAGGTCCCAGATTGAAGAGGGTGCAGGCTGGGCTGAGGGACACCCCCCCCCCCCCAGTGCACAAATTTCATGCACCGGGCCTCTAGTCTATTCAATAAGTCATAATGCAGCCAAAGAAAATGACATTGTAGAAAATGTAATGACATGAAAAGGTGGTCCCAATATTTTTAAGTGAAGTAAGCTGGTTACAAAATAGAACATACATTATGATTCTTTCATAAACAATATAGGTTTACATATACATACATATATCCCAACGTGTTTGCTTTTGTTGTTTCTTGTTGGTAGAACTGTGGGTGAATTTTGTTATTTCTTTTTGCTACTTTGATTTTCTGCAATAAAGATGTATTGCCTTTGCAATGAAAGATAGCTATATTATAAAGAGGTAATATGCAAATTAGGCCAGGACTCCATAAGGGTCATGACCAGACAGGAGGAGGTTGCGTGCACAGGTGAGACCTGGAGCGGAGAAGGAGACAGAGGCAGGGGGGCCTGCCTGAGCCGGCATGGTGGCTCAGACGGCCCCGGAGTAGACACAGGCAGGGAGGCTGGGGGACGCTGTGAGTCAGGTGCGGGTCCCGGCCCCCCGTGGTGCCGATCTGGCCTGACTCCTGTGGCGGATGGCGCTGTGCGAGTCAGGTGCGGGTCCCGACCCCTCACGGGGTGCCTCCTCGCACTGCGGGAGGTGGGGCACCTCCTCGCGTGATTTCAATTGTGCGCTGGGCCTCAAGTATAATAATAAAAGCGCAATGTGCAAATTGACTGAATGACCAAACAGCAGAATGACCATCCGGATGACGGTCCGGATGACATTACAGACAACCACATTATGTCATGCACTGGCACCAGGCCAGCCAAGGTGGGTGCAAAGCGATTGGTCAGGGGGCCCCTGCCATCATCCCATGATTGCCCCGCAGAGGGAGGCCCAGGCCACCGGATGGCAGGGCGATCAATTGGGTTGGGGGGGCAGGTTCCACAATCACCCTGCAGAGGGAGGCCCAGGCCCGTCAAGCAATTGCACCCCAGCCTGTCACCCTCAGAGGGAGGCAACTGGTGGCAGGGGTGGGGGAAGCAGCGCCACACAGATGGCAAGCAGTGGCAGCAGTGGGGGCAGGGCCAGCTGCCAGCAGCCAGGGGAAGGAAAGCCCCAATAGGCCCTGATCACCAGCCAGGCCTAGGGACCCTACCCGAGGGGTCCCAAATTGCGAGAGGGCGCAGGCCAGGCTGAGGGACAACCCCCCATGCACAAATTTTGTGCACCAGGCCTCTAGTTTTTAAATAAATAAACTCAAGCAAGTCCAAATCAACCTGTTATTAACTTCTCATGTCCAGAGTATAAGTGCTTAGTCCAATTAATCCTCTAGCAGCTGCAAGACTGTGCTCCTTGTATATAAACTGTATCTTTACCCATGAATTCTCAGAGACTGGACCTCTATTTCAGTGTTGGCTGCGAAGTAAACCACTCCCCTCGCTACCCAGCAAACCACTGCCAGCAGACAATTTGTATGTAGGTGAATCAAAGAGTCTGTCTACATCAGGCTGCTTTGGAAGCCTGGTAGAAATGCTCAGTCACATTTTATAACACACATATGAACATTCCATGAGAGCAAAGGCAATTATTAATCATTCTTTATACAACATGTATTGTGCATGAATATTTATTTATGCCTGGCAAATTATGAATTCACAGTGGCTATTAGTATATATGTAATTTATATAGAGAGATGAAATTATGGTTTAGTAAAAGGCCAGCAAACTGAGAATGAAATACTTGTTCTGGTCATCTTTGGCGACTTATTCAAGATCATTTAGCTATGTGCCTCAGTTTACTCATCTGTGTGGGAGCCATAGCTTGGCTTGATGGTGCCAGCAAGAACTTTTAAATAGACAAGGCTGAGTTTGAAGCTCAGGGATATGCTTTGGTGGTTGTGTTACCTTAGGCAAGTTACTTAACTTTGTGCTCCTCAGTTTTCCTCTTTGTCCAATGGGCAACAATGCCTATGCCATGGGATGCTGTGCCTGGCATGCAGGAACTCTTTTGCTAATGATGGGGAGAATGGCCTGGCAGTCCCATCTTTCACTTGAATGGAAGAGAAGAGAATTGAGTTCCTTTTCATTTCCCACTGAAGTTGTGCAGAGTGCCACATAGACTCAGTGTTGAGCATCAGCCCCGAGGTACATTGCTCACCTGATACGTACCTGCCCTAAAAGGGTCTCAGGCTTTTAGCAGCAACAACTTGTTCCAAAGATGTGTGATGTTTTTTTTTTTTTCTTCTTGATAATAAAGCTCCCTTTTTCCAACAATGGAACTTGTAAATGTTAACAATTTTAGAAAAAAAAGTTTTCTAAATTACATTTTTCAATAATTACCTATTATCCTGGCTTCTTAAACTAAACATCCTGACCTGTAGGTAACCTTTCATTGATGTCTCAGGTCCCCATTATTACACTGTGGGGTGATAGCTCTCTCCCTGTGTTAATGTTTGTACCCCTGCCCTGCCAAGGTTCTAGTTCTTGCTTTTGTTGTTTGCTTTTTTTTTTCTCTTTTCTTTTCTTTCTTTTTTCTTTTCTTTTCTTTTCTTTTCTTTTCTTTTCTTTTCTTTTTTCTTTCTTTTCCTTTCCTTTCCTTTCCTTTCCTTTCTTTTCTTTTTTTAAAAAATGTTTTTTTTGTTGTTTGCTAATATTGTACCTGCCTTGCTAAGCAATCCTATCACCTTCTAGTTGCAATAAAATCAATGCTATCGGATTATCTAATGCAAGCTCCCTCTTTTGAGAAATAAGCAGCAAATTTGGGGAGGTGAAGAGAAACCGTGCAGGTAAGTTCTCCTTGAGGTGTTTAATCGACTATGGATTGGGGAGCTGAGGAAAAGAACTCAGTAGAAACTGCATGGTAAATAAAAATCAATAAGGATCAGATGCAAGTCTGCTGAGAGAAGGAAAGCAAATGGCTTGGGTCCAGCCACTGTGTAGCATTTCCTTTCCAGAGACCCTCAGAAATCTTTTCTATACTCCTCTGCATCCTCTGGGATCAGGAGGGCTGAAGGAGATGGGAAACTGTCCTCCAGTTAAGAGAGGCCATCTCAAGGAGAAACCAAGATGGCGGCATAGGTAAATACCTAAACTGCTGCCTCGCACAACAATTTCAAAACTACAACTAAAAGACAAAACGGACATCATCCAGAACCACAGGAAGGCTGGCTGAGTGGAAATTCTATAACTAGAAGGAAAGAGAAAAGCACACTGAGACTCAGAGGAGCTGCAGGAGGCAGAAGTACTGAGACATGCGTGTGGAGAGGGCGGGCAACTGAGTTGCGGGGCTGGCTTTCTCAAGCAGGAGGGAGACAAAAGCTGCTGACTGTGCTGAACTCCAGTTCCGGGCAAGACTCTGGGGACCCAGACTCATACGGGGTAAAAATGGACTGTCAGGAAAGAGAAAAGCACACTGAGACTCAGAGGAGCTGCAGAAGGCAGAGGTACCGAGGCACGCGTGCAGAGAGGGCAGGCAACTGAGTACGCGGTTGGCTTTCTCAATTGGGAGGGAGACAAAAGCTCCCGACTGCACTGAACTCCAATTACGGGTGAAACTCTGGGGACCCAGACTCATTCGGGGAGAAACTGGACTGTCTGGCAGCGGGCGGAACTCAAGGGCGGCTTTCTCTCAGAGGTGCTTGCAGCGATTACCATGGGACACTGAGACACAGAGGCCTATTAGGGCAGGGCTGACAAGAAACCAATGCTGTCTGCTCTGCCCCGAGACTCCGCCCCATCCAAGCTGAGTACAGAGGCTTTTGCAAGTCTTGTCTCATAAGGGTGTCTCCAGCACAGAAGTTCTCCTTAGTAGACACAGCTGATCCTCACAGCCAATTGGCCTGGAGGTCAATTCCTCCCAGTGATACCAACAACAATCAAGGCTTAACTACAACAAGACTGTGCACACAGCCCACAAAGGGGTGCACCAAGAGTGTCAACCTCAGGTAACTGGGGAGGCTGAGCCACTGGGCCCTATAGGACACCTAGCACAGAAATCCACTCTATCAACTCAGGGAAGCAACCAAAATGCGAGACAAAGAAACAGATCACAAATGAAAGAAATGGAGGAAAACAAACGACTGGATATAGAGTTTAAAACCACGGTTATAAGGTTTTTCAAGAATTTTCTAGAAAAGGCTGATAAATTTAGCGAGACCCTTGAGGATATGAAAAAGGACTAACTAGAAATTAAGCATACACTTACTGAAATAAAAAATATTATACAGAGACCCAGCAGCAGACTAGAGGATCACAAGAATCAAGTCAAAGATTTGAAATACAAAGAAGCAAAAAACACTCAACCAGAGAAGCAAAAAGAAAAAAGAATCCAAAAATATGAAGATAGTGTAAGCAGCAAGAGAAAAACAGTTAGTTACCTACAAGGGAGCACCCATACGACTGTCAGCTGATTTCTCAACAGAAACTATGCAGGCCAGATGGGAGTGGCAAGAAATATTCAAAGTGATGAATAGCAAGAACCTACAACCAAGATTACTCTACCCAGCAAAGCTATCATTCAGAATTGAAGGGCAGATAAAGAGCTTCACAGATAAGAAAAAGCTAAAGGAGTTCATCACCACCAAACCAGTATTATATGAAATGCTGAAAGGTATCCTTTAAGAAGAGGAAGAAGAAGAAAAAGGTAAAGATAAAAATTATGAACAACAAATACATATCTATCAACAAGTGAATCTAAAAATCAAGTGAATAAAAAATCTGATGAACAGAATAAACTGGTGAATATAATAGAATCAGGGGCATAGAAAGGGAGTGCACTGACAATTCTCGGGCGGAAAGGGGTGTGGGGGGTGCAGGAAGAGACTGGACAAAAATCGTACACCTATGGATGAGGACAGTGGAGGGGAGGGGTAAGGGCAGAGGGTGGGGTGGGAACCGGGTGGAGGGGAGCTATGGGGGAAAAAAGAGGAACAATTGTAATAATCTGAACAATAAAGATTAAATTTAAAAAAAAAGAGAGAGGCCATCTCAGTGTGCATGCACACTCATGCTCACACAAACTCCATACGTGCATGCACAGACACACACCCATACACAAACTGAGGAGACTGAGTACCTATATGGGCTCAGTCAATGAAATAAGCCCCATTTAACCCCTATTTGTTTAAACATGTCTCATTTTAAACAATGCATTTTGAGATCACCTGCAGAAGATCTGTGTACTGGATGTGTTAAAGGGCAGGAGAAATCTACATCAGAGGTTAGTTAAACCCTTATTCTCATTTCCTGCCTGTTCCCACAGCAGTTGCCTCACTTGTCTCGTGAAGAAACATGCCTTTTCTCTCCATCACCCAGAACTGCTGCCAGGGAAGGAGCCAATACAAAAACTTTAACAGTATCTCAAGAGTGTTCCCCCTTGCTCCTCACCAACTACTGACAATCAATGTAAAAGTAATCCTAGTTTTTATTTGAAGCTATCTTGGCTTTAAAAGAACCTTCCAAAAAATGATTGATGTGATGAATTAAACCCATAGGTAACCCCTGAAATCTGCTTTGAATAGCAACAAATTCCTAACAATATCTTCAATGCCTGCAGCAACGAAATCTAATCTCTGAACTCCTAAAGGTCAAGATTTGCTGTCTGGTAGCACGGCTCAAGAGTAAATGCTCCCTAATGCTGTGCTAGGTGATTGCTTTGCACTCCAGACAATGTCAATTTTGTCCAAGTAGCCGCAGATGTGTCTAGCATTAAGTCAGAATGGTGTCAAGGGCCCTTCTTGAACACCGGCAGCTTCTCAGAGAAACTGGTCCTAAAGCCCTAGTCTATTACAGTCCATGCCCCAAAGGCAGACATTTAAGGCTTAAGGAGGATAGAGAATAAAGCTGCATTAGATTTTTTAATGTTTCTGAATCAGGAGACCCTGGGGAAGAAATTCTCTGGTGATCCTAATGTCCTTCCCTCTCCCTTCCTGGCACCACCAGTCCTTTGGATTTCCTGATTAAGGTGCTGCTGTAATATCCATGAAGTCTACCCTGAGCTGCTTTCCTGATAAACCATTCATCACCGCCCTGGTCCATTATGGCTATGGGAAAGCCATAATAGACTAATGAACCCATTAAATTAAGAAATGTACATGTTACAGGAAGTAATGTGCCAAGAGAAGGCATGGGCTGGGGGGCATGCAGCAACCTCAGAGCAGAGTACTCAGCATAATGAAGTCCGCAAATGCATCAGCCCCTCCACTCGCAGCCCTGCAAAGAAGACTCCCCCTCTCCCAGACATAATACACTTCTTCGGCTTTTTAAATTGGTAAGACTCAGATGAAAGTATTTTGCTTTTAAAATTGGTAGGATTGCATGTAAAGCAAGTAGTTCTTATATTTTACTGAGAAAACCCATTCATCTGCAACCATTAGTAATTCTGTTACTGTGGAGTCATAGATTTTTTTTTTTTTTACAAAAAATCAACTTTATTGAGGTAACATTGGTTAATATAGAGTCATTGCTTCCCCCCTTTCCTTCTCCATTCTCTTCATCCGTGGGATAGCCTTAGAATAAACAAACGTCTACCATGCAGGCTGGCATGAGTTCCCATGGGCATGGCTTGCTGGTCTACAGAGGAAATACTTCTTAGGGCAGGGGAATCTGAGTGTTGTTCCTTGTGTCAAACCAGAGACTCTTCCCTTTGGCAGTGCAGCTCACATTTTCACTTGGCAGCATCCATGGCCCGGGAGGAGGGAACATGCCGAATACTTTTCCAACCCTTTCTGTGTCTCCTCCTTAGTAACCGATGGGTAATAAGTGGCAGAGGTTACTACCCATTCCCCGTGGACCATCTGTGGAAAACCAGAGGGCGTCCCACTGATATGCTGTTCCTTCTGTGAAACTGACTACGGAGGCAAGCCTCATTTCTCTGCATCAGAAAACGTGATGTTACTGAAAACACTGGGGCTAGATTTCCTTCTTCACCTCTGTCCTGATTGCCCCGTGGTTTTGGCTCTTCTTTACAGCTAATAACTTGCATTGGATGCTGAGTACCACCGGAGGAATGGTAAACTACAGAACCCAGGTGGGTAACATCTAACTGGGGGAAGGCAGCAGGTGTAATACAAGTGTGTGGCGGGAACTGTGTGGTGATCTGGAGGCAGCAGCTCTTCAGCTTGAACAAAGAGTTGCCATGTAGAGAACTTACTTGCATTGCTGAGTCATCCGATTTTTATTTTTACTTTTTAGAGAGAAGATAAATCCAAATGTCATTGTGGGTAAAACTTCCAGATTGGTGAATATTGGCTCAAAATTTTAAAAAAACATTGTGGAGGCCAAACAAAATTCAGCTGCCTACCAGATCTAGCCTTTGCCATGCCATTTGTGATTTCTGCTTTAAGCTCAGCTCAAACGGGAAGTCATCTGACTAATGAGACATGCTGGTGGGGAGATCAAGAATAGTAGCTGCCCTAGCTGGTTTGGCTCAATGGATAGAGCGTCGGCCTGTGAACTGAAAGGTCCCAGGTTTGATTCTAGTCAAGGGCACATGCCCGGGTTGTGGGCTCGATCCCCAGTAGGGGGTGTGCAGGAGGCAGCTGATCAATAATTCTCTCTCATCATAGATGTTTCTATCTCTCTCTTCTCCCTTCCTCTCTTTGAAATCAATAAAAATATTTTTTAAAAAAGAATAGTAGCTGAGGACTAGTTGGGGGTAAATCCAACCTGCATGTCCACACAGGCCTGCAGATTGAGCAGATCCCAGGATTTTACATATGGGAATGAGTTCAACAGCCTCTTATTCTAAAAGTAGTAACATGGAAATAATGAGTGACTAAGAGAGGCAGCTAAGAGGCTAAGAAAGGTGACTTGTGAGTGCAGATAGCCCAAGGTCTAAACCAGGGATGCTGCTATGGTCTGGACGTTTGTGTTCCCCCTGCCCCTCCCCCCAAATTCATATAGCGAAGCCTAAATCCTCAGTGTGATGGTTATTTGAAGGTGGGGGCCTTTGGGAGGTAATTGGATTTAGATGAGGTGATGAGGTTATGAGGTCATGGGGGGGGAGGGTAGAGCCCTATGATGGGATTGGTACCCTTATGAAATGATAGAGACCAGAGCTGTTCTCTCTCTCCTCTCCTCTCCTCTCCTCTCCTCTCCTCTCCTCTCCTCTCCTCTCCTCTCCTCTCCTCTCCTCTCCTCTCCTCTCCTCTCCTTCTCTCTCTCTCTCTCTCTCTCTCTCTCTCTCTCTCTCTCTCTCTCTCCTCTCTCCCCCCCATGTGAGACTACAAGAAAACAGCCATCTGTAAACCAGGAAGAGGGCTCTCACCAAGAACCTGCCCATGCTGTCACCCTGATCTCATTACCGATGGGTAATAAGTGGCAGAGGTTACTACCCATTCCCTGTGGACCATCTGTGGAAAACCAGAACTGTGAGAAATAAATGTTTTTTACTTAAACCACCCAATCCATGATATGCTGTTATAGCAGCCCGAACTGATGAAGACAGGTGCTAGGCAGGATTCCTCACACCCACCTACTCCAACAGACTAGGTTGAAAGGCCACTGGGGAGGTTGGGAAGTTGAAAGGAAAGAATGTTAACAATAGTGGTATCTGAGTGCAATGCTTTTGCTACCCTTGGTCTGAAAGAGCTTAACATTTGAGGGGTTACCCGATAATTAGCTCTTATTCAGATAGGCAGGGTTCCAAATCCACATATAACCAGGGCTCTCAGAATTATCCTGCTTTGTATCTTTAAGTCATGTTTATAGTGGTTCTATAAAACACATCACTATTTGGATTTACATCATTCATTTTGAAACATAAAAGAACATTATCACATTGAAAGGAACAGTTTAAAATATAGATTCTAAAGTGTATGACTCAATACTTATGATTATAAAAAATATCAAGTCACACTTGAACCTTAATATTTAAATATTAGAATTACGTGAGTCTGTTTTCCACTCTTTGGAAATGGACTGAAGTGGACACAGTAGTGCACTCCTCACATTCCCCTTCAGGACCTGGCAATTCACTTTCCCAGCTGCTGGGAGTGTTGGCTACTGCTGGCTCACAGCTGAGTCCTCTCCAGGAACTGCCCTCAGCCATGGACTGCTCTTGGTGGCAGCCTCCATTCAATGGCTGATCAAAGGAGGATACAAACTCCTGCCCTCTCTTGCCTCAATTAGGTCAACTCTGAAGGGCCTTCCTAGTTCCAAAGCTCCTATAAGAACACCTGAAGCCTCTGTTGCAACTACATCGCAGTTCATTTCCTCCTTTGCCCAATCTTACTTCCTTCACTCTGCTTGTACACATAAATCTCATAGTCTCAGAATGTTTCCTGGGAAACTGACATGCAATAGGACCTCGATGAAATACAGTGGACCCTTGAATAACATGGGTCCACTTATACATGGGGTTTTTCTTCAATAAATGCTGTATATGTATTTTCTCTTCCTTATGATTTTTAAAATAACATTTTATTTTATCTAGCTTACTTTATTATAAGGATAAAGTTCATAATACATATAACATACAAAATGTGTGTTAATTGACTATGTTATTGGTAAGGCTTCTGGGAGGTAATTAGTAAAATTTTGGGGGGGGGAGTCAAAAGTTACACTCAAATATTCAATTCTGTGGGGGTTGGTGTCCCTACCCTACACATTGTTCAAGGGTCAACTGTATAGGAGAATAGACTATCAGAGATGCTGTGGGCCAGGCTAATTTTAAATGACTTTCACTTTGAAGGAACAGAATTGCAAATTTAGGGAAGCAAGGAAGATATTATTCAATTTTAATTAAAACCATTTCATATGTCAATATTTAGCTTTATCTAGGTATAGGGGATATATGTTATTGCAACTTATCTAGGGTGCTTCTCTGTTCATTTGAGGGACTTTTTCCCACTCCAATCATAAGATTTGAGGAGTAGGTGCCAATTGTGGTGTTCAAGTCCCTGGAGGCAGGAGTAGGCAAGTGAACCTGGTCTGGCTAGTCCTGGTTCACCATGCCCCATCGGTAGGGGTTAGTCCAGGAGAAAGGCATGTGACCAAGGCAGACCCAATCAGAGTTATTCAACATGATTTAATAGAACAAGTCAAGAAAGATAGGGTATCTCTTTCCTCTTACATCATAAACTATGATAATGTAAGCCTGGAGCTGTACCAGCCACGTACCTCACTGCCCATCTACAGAAGAGAATAAATCCAACAAATAAAGAGAAGCAGAGGCAAAAGATGAAGTGATTAAAAAAAAAGTGACAACACTGTCTATGTTCTTGGATCCAACCGTACTTGACGTCAGAACTAACCTTGGACATCCCAGTTATATAACATATTCCCCTTCATGTTGCTCAAGCTGTGTTGACTTGGGAAGTTGCAACTGAAAGAGTCCTGACTAATTCACTGCATCAATAATGGAGCGACAGATGAAAACAAAGGTAAGTATCAACCCTGAGGGATAGCAGCAAAGTAGAGGTCCCTAGGATCAGAGGCCAAGAGCTCTACCAGGTCCCAGCAGAGTAATGTAGCCATGAAATAGAGAGGATGCTCTTTGTCTAAAAGCTCAAACCTAAAGTTAATACAGGCATAATATAGATTAGAACATAGGCAGAAGGAAAATGGGGCTCAGGCTGAGAAGGGTGGTGGCAGTGGATGGAGTTCAGGCCCAGGCAGGCAGTCTGGAGGAAAAGGCTGTCAGATCCTGTGAATGTAGGGGCCTTCCAGGTCAAGGAAAATGCAGGTGAAGAGAGAGAGGCCCATTGGTTTAGCCACATTGGTTTAGCAGTTCATAAGCAGAGGCAGATTAGCTGTGATGCTAATAGAAATTAAACTTCAGTATTCCTCACTTGAAAAAGCCCACCCAGGCTCTTGCAATTTGTTCACATGGCCATATGTGTTTATAAAATTTGAAAAAGTAAGATATTTTATCCATAATTGGTTAACAAGTGGTTTAAGTCTCTTTCTCGCCCGATTTCTCCTCTTTCCTACTGACCCTTGTTGTATTGTGTAAATGGTCCTGAGGAATCTGAATTTAGGATTAGGTTCAGAGGGTTATAGTTACACAGTTCAGCATCTCTTCCATGTAGAGCTATGCTGGTATCACTGACTATCCTAGTATAGTGATGTCGTCCAGGAATACTCCTATTACCCACTTGGCTGACTCATAAAGGAAAAGGGCAAGAGGTGTTAGAGCCACATGAATGTGACATCAGACATACACTATGTGCAATGTAGAAAAGAAATGTGGAAAGTGGTCAAATGAAGAAAAAGTCTTCCAATCATCAGATGTGGAAAATTATAAAGAGGATTCAGTTCCCATCACCACCTACTCAGAACAGAAGTTGGATTTCCTGTCAATATAAACTTAATAATGCAAGGTACACAATTACTGTATTTGTCCTAGAATTTTGGTAAGAACTGCATGATGTATATAGGAATCCTTGCATTCATAGGCTCATACCATGAGCAGTACTGCAAAGAGCTATGTGACAAGTTAAATGCTTTATGTTTTTCCACAAAAATACTGGATCATGTCAGACCTTCTATGTACCTCTATAAAATTCAACATGAATGGAGATAACACAAAATTCATATACTATGTGTCCATAGTGAGGACTTTGACAACAGAATGGTTAATGCATGATATCATTTCAAAGAATATTTAAGATTAGTCCTTGAACAAGAAATGTTCTGAATTCTTAAATGAAAGAAATTGAGTTTCCTCCCTAATTTAAAAACAATGCTACAATCCTAAAAATGTATGTGACATTACTGATAACAAATGCTAAGGCTGGGGAAAAAAACACCCTGATTTTCTAAATGGTCAATAAGTGAAAAATTTTTTGTCAACCATAAAGGAAATTATCTTTAAGGTTTCTCTATAGAAAACATTGCATTTGGGAAGGCAAACAAAATGTTTTCAGTTAGAAAATATTGGGGGGAAATATTTTAGAAATAGGCCAAGCAGATCATTAATGATGGATCTAATTGATGTTATTTTTCCAGATTTTGTCATAAGTGTTAAAATTTATCATTTATTTTGATTTCTATTATTCTTCTAAATAAATATACCCATTCATACCTAATTTTGTATCTGTAATTTTGTATTTTTTTGGTAAGGCCCTCTCCCGTCTCTCAGATTGTATAAGCGTCATGTCCACAAAAGCTGGTCCTGGGGATGGATTCCCTCCACTAGACAAGGGACAAAGTTCAGTGGAAAAGGCTTTGAACCAGCCCTCCTGGTTCCACCCAGTGAGGTCTACATTTTTGTTACCTGCAAAAATGTGAAGCCAGTTAAGTAGACTTTGAGCTAATTCAGGGGACTCATTCATTCCCACCACAGCTAGATACCTGCTTGCTGAAATCTACCTGGTGCCTGGGATTCCTTTAACAGGAGTTAGACAATCCTGTTTTTCTCCAATTTAGTTTAAAATCAAATGTTTGTGTAAATTAATTTCAGTGTAAAAAAACCAGATATGTACCATAATTATTATGCATACAAGATCTAATTTAAATGACCAGAAAGGGTAGGCTTGGAGGGGGCAGTAGTTAACAGAAATAGTCACAATGGACGTGTAAAAGAGAGAGAAGTATTCCATCACTATTTAATGGCAACAAAAAGAGTTACATTGTAGGCCAGCTGTGTTCACTCAAGTCCCAGGTCTTGTGTGGCTTCCACTGGCAAACAAAACCACCTTCTTCGTCAACCTATCCTTTTCCCTGAAGGCTTTCCGCATGAGTCATGGGCTGTCTGTTCTGATCATGACAAGAGATGTCTGCATGCCCATTGTCACCTTCTAACTAGGATTGCCCTGTCCTCAGCTCCCTCAATAGAGTCAGTGCCAGACTCTTCCTTGCCCAGGGGCAGCCACTGACTGGAGAAAAGATGGGCACGTGACACAAGAGTGGTCCATCTGTGGGTCAGCAGTTGCCTCCATGTGGTGCCTCAGAGACAATAGTAATTAACGAAACTGTGAAGGTGCCTAGTTCCTGGGGCAGCCTCTGTTCTTGGTGGCTGTCTGCTTCAGGTACCAGTTCTGGTCTACATGACTCCTCACACCAACCACCATCCCCTTTTTGTTAAGAGGGTCTTAGGAAGTTTTGCCACTTCCATTGAAACCTCGAATGCAGAGCAACAACTCACCATACCCTAGGGGCCGTGGCTTCCGTTTTCCCAAATCCTCTCCGGGGACAGACGAAGTCACAGGGCAGCTCAGAAGGGACATAGCTACAGCCAAATTCTCTAGGTTGTCTCCAGGGAACATGAATGCTCAGGGAGGCAGACACCCTGGTACACACACAGCAGGGGTTGTGTGTTCTATCGAAGGCACCTGTCCATACAGCACACTCTCCCCAGGTGGGGAGAATGTCCGGAACACCCAAGAAAGTCGTGGGGGAAGAAGGTCAGGACACCCAGCAGCACACGGCCCTTACTGAGAAAGGCTCTGTCTGAGGTAGTGGCTCATTAAAAACACTGCAGCCAAAGCAAGACAGGAGAGGCGCTTCAGGCCACTTGCCTTTGCCCAGGAATGTAAGGAAGCTTCAGAAAGAAAAAACAACTATGGATAAGAACCAGTATAATAAATTAGAGAGAAAGCCATTGCTTCCGGCCACATAATGCATGCATCTTCTCCCCTTGTCAGCTTGATCCTGATTCCTCTCTGTCAACGTCAAACCCTTCCTGCCTAGTTACCATGTACAGGTGCAGGCAGGGACGAGGTGAGAGTGGCACCTGATAAGCGCAGGGGGAGCACTGCTTTAGAAAAGCACGTTAACCCTGTTTTACTGTCCCAGCTCTTACGGGGAGATAGAACCGGTGGGCTTAATTGGCTCTGCACAAAGTCCTTGAAATTCACTAGAAAGCTATGCAACCAGATGTCACTGTCTGGCACTGAGTGTTAAAGAGGTGTCTTTGTAACAAGCCCAGCGGAAGGTGGATAGCAGATTCCTTTTAATGAAACCAGGCTCCCACCCTCACTTTATAGACATTTTAGGATACCCCACCCCAGAAAAAAGACAACAAGATCCTTACTGTGTAAGTTTACAATGTGAGTTCAAATGTACCACATAAGGGTTGACATTCAGTTAAAACAGTAAGACCATCAAAATGATTCCCGCCGCTGTCCTCTCTCACACTCAGTCCTTTGAAGATGGTTCATGTTTCCTTAATGAAAGACCGCTTTGCCAGGAGATGAAATCCCGGGTTTGAGTTGTTTCCATCATTTACCATCTGTATGATCCTGGGCATGTCGTTGATCCACTCGGAGCCTCTGTTTTTTTCACCATCAAGTGGAACAACGTTATGCCATGGCTGCCTTGTCGTCTTACCCTAGGACAGAGTGTTTTCACTGGCTGGACATGTGCCAGATACCTGCTTGGTACCAGAATGCATATCCTGGTGAGGGGGATTGAAGGAATACAGACTCGAACTTGACGCAGTTCTAACCGTAGGGAATGCACTGGGCAACCGATGGGCAGGAACGTGCTCTGTGAAGTGAAGAGCACTTCACCAAGGGAAGCCCCTTCCATTTCCTGCTGCACAAGCTGCTACTGTCCTCTAGAGTTAGCCTCGATTTTGCCTTGTCTTGTTCTCCCAGGCTGTTTCCGTCTGTTCCCTCTTGGTCCTCACTTCTTTTTTTCACGCCCCCGACGCCACGTATGAACATCTTTTTTTTTTTTAATCTTTATTGTTGAAAGTATTACATATATCCCCCTTTTCCCTCCATTGACACCTTCAAGCCCGCCCCTGCCCGCCTCCCTCCCAGGCCTTCACCACCCTATTGTCTGGGTCCACGCAGACAAGTTCTTTGGTTGATCACCTCCCACCCACCCAACCCCCCACCCCCCACCCCCCACCTTCCCTCATACACTTCGAAGTTATGGCTTCTACACACGCTTCCCTTGCGAGCAGAGAAGTTCCCAGTTTCTCCTCCAGGTCCATCTGTATTGAGTATAACCCTGAGAGGGGCAGCCTTTCCCTGAGTTTGGCTCAGTGGATAGAGCATCGGCCTATAGACTGAAGGGTCCTGGATTCAATTCCCATCAAGGGCATGTACCTTAGTCTACTTTGAGACTCTCTGCTTGGGTCCAGGAGAGATTCTCAAACTAAGATGAGCTGATTTGCAGATGGAGGCTATATCCAGGAATTGAGAATTGGGACATTGAAAGAGGGATGGAAAGAAGCAGCCTCTTGCAGGGGTCGCCCGTGAACAGCGGGCTCCAGGATGCAGAGCCACCACTGTAACAGGTGTGTCCCCAAAGCCGCCCCAGCGACTGCCTGGGAAACCTCCCGCTGTTTTATTTATAGTGGTTTGGGTGAGGTTTTGATCCTTGTGAACAAACGGTCTCTCAGAGATGAGCACAGCCCCTGCAACGTCCCAGAGGTCTGGCTTTAGCCCAGAGATGAGCCATGTGTCTGTGTGCTGCCGCTTATGAAGCTGTAGCCACGGAAAACATTAAAAAAAAAAAAAAAGCAGCTATTAAGGCAGCAAAATAAAAAACAGTGGGACTACATCAAACTAAAAAGCTTCTGCACAGCAAAGGAAACCATCAACAAAATTAAAAGGCAACCAACCAAAAGGAAAAAATATTTGCAAATTATGTAACTGATAAGGAGTTAATATTCAACATATGTATATAAAGAACTCAGACAACTCACTAGCAAAAAAAAAAATTCACAAAATCCCCAACAAACAATTTTACTGAAAAATGGACAGAGGACCTGAATAGACATTTTCCCAAAGAAGTCATACAGATGGCCAGCAGGTACATGAAAAGGAGCTCCACATCACGAATCACCAGGGAAGTGCAATCAAACCACAATGAGCTATCTCACACCTGTTAGAATAGCTATTATCAAAAAGGCAAGAGATAACATGCGTTGGAGAGGATGTAGAGAAAAAGGGAACCCTTGTTCATTGTTGGTGGGAATGTACATTGGTGTAGCCACTGTGGAAAACAGTGTGGAGGTTCTTCAAAAAGTTAAAAATAGAACCACCATACAATCCAGCAATTCCACTTTGAGGTATTGAGCCGAAGAAACAAAAACACACATTTCCTGCATCTCCACGTTCATTGCAGCATTATTTACAATAGCCAAGATATGGATGCAACCTACGTGTCCATTGACGGATGAATGTATAAAGAAAATGTGGAATACAATGGAATACTATTCAGCCATAAAAAGAAGGAAATCTTGTGACAACATGGATGGACGGATCTTGAGGGAATTATGCTAAGTGACCTAAGACAGAGAAAGACAAATACTGTGTGATCTCAAATGTGGAATCTAAAACAAACCAAGCTCATGGATATGGAGAACAGACTGATGGTTGCAGGAGGCCACTTGGGTGGAGGGGTGAGAGGCCAAATAGGTGAAGTGGGTTAAAAAGTACAAACTTCCAGTTACAAAATAAATAAATCATGAGGAAGCAATGCACAGCATGGTGACTATAGTTAATATATTGTATATTTGAAAGTTGCTAAGATAGGAAATTTTAAAAGTTCTCATCACAAGAAAAAAATTTTATAACTATGTTTGGGGATAGATGTGAATTAGAGTTATTATCTTCTTTTCACAATATAAACAAGTATTGAATCATTATGTTGTAATACCTGAAACAAATATAATGTTGTTTGTCAGTTATATCTAAATTTAAAAAATAAAATAAATTTTAAAAGAAGTTATTGAAGCCCTAGCCGGTTTGGCTCAGTGGATAGAGCATTGGCCTATAGACTGAAGGGTCCTGGATTCAATTCCCACCAAGGGCACATACCTCAGTTGGAGGCTTAACCCCTGGCCCTGGTTGAGACACATGTGGGAGGCAACCAATTGATGTGTCTCTCTCACTTTGATGTTTCTCTCTGTCTCTCCCCCTATCTTCCACTCTATCTGAAAATCAATGGGAAAATATCCTTAGGTAAGAATTAACAACAACAAAAAAGAAGTTATTGAAGAGCTAACCCAGCATATATATAATCAATTAGTGTCAAGAATGTTACCATTTATGAAAAACACTTAATAACAACCTCCATCAAAATCCACATTAACAGTTTTAGAAGGTATTGTGCTGGTCCAGGCCACAAGACTTGTCTTCTGCCTCAGTTTCCCTACATTACTATTCTGTCAGTAGTAACAAAGCTGGGCACTGACTTTGGCAGGAACCTTGAGGCTCCATTGGGCCCATATTCACCCACCTCTTATGTGAACTAACTCCCCAGCTGCAAGATGATCTACAACATTCATTCATTCTTTTATTTAACAGATATTTAACATCTAGATGGCAGCTAGGCACTGAGGATACAGGGGAGAAAAAAACAAAATCTGTATTCTCAAGAGCTCTCTGAAAAACAGGAGAAATCTATCTTTTTAATGTTTATTTTATTTTTTATTATCGACAGTATTATAGATGTCCCTGTTCTACCTCCAGTCCCCCTCCACCCAACCTCCAACCCACCCCAGGCCTTCACTATTGTCCATGTCCATGGGCCATGCATATATGCATATGTACTCTTTGAAACCTATCTTGCAATGAATAATCACAACACTGTGTAACAAATGCAGCTTTAATAATGTGTCCAAGATGGAGAACTAACACACACATGGGCATGACCCACATATCTGGGAGGATAACAGGAAATACCTTCTAGAAAAAGCTGACTTTTGAAACCTCAATAGGAGTTTATCGAGCAAATAGGGTGATGTTAGAGGAGGAGAAAGAACACTTGAGGAAGAGGGAACAGAGTATCACCCAGGACCATGATCCTTCAACCTCCGCCCCTGACCCTCAGGGTCACCTACCACCCAGGCTCCTGTGGCTGTCATGCTCTGCTGGACAGCATGAGACCTGGCCACAGCTCTGCTTGTGCAGACTCAATGTTTCAGATCCTTGGCTAATTATACAGAGGCCATCAGTCTCTGCTACCACATACCTTTCTCCAGTCCTTGCCCATGGTCCTGATTTATTCCTCTTTTCCTGGGCCTTTGGTTGAGATCCCAACTTTCACTATTTCCAAATTTATCTGCGTTATGATCCTGAGCATGCAGTGAATGTTTTGTGCATGGAGATGGAGTTAGGAGGTAAACAAGGCCCTGGAGGATAAGATTTCAATAAGGAGCAGAAGGAAAAATTTTGAGGTGGGGGTGGAGAGATGGCACTGTGAGGAAGTGGTGTATTCCTCACTGAAAAAAAATAAGGAGAAACCTAAGAGAGGGATGTTTACACTAGAAAAGACACTACTTCAAACAGAAATTTCCTGGGCAACCTGTCACACACAGGTACCAAGGTCATGGTATATCCAAACAGCCTTGGGCTTGAGACCTTGTCCTACCATGGGTCTGAGTTGAGCAACATTCTGAAGCTCCAATTTGTCCTAAGTGAACCAATGTGCAGAACTAACGAGGTCATCAATTTTTCTTCCAGCTAATGAACTCGTCAGGAAGGTTGTGATATGGGAAGATGATGAGATGAGCAACCAAACCTGATTAAATAGTTTCATCTTCATCAAAGAATCAGACACAGCACTGAAGCCCCATTATTCACTGGAAAGGGATAATTACACAGAGGGCCTGCCATCAGGGCCACCCTCCCCTCACCCAACTCTCTCTACTTCCTTGGGTACAGAGAATATGTTGGACCTGGGAACAGGTACTCGTTTAATTCAACAACTATTTGTGGGCAGCCTGCTCTATGCCTGGTGTCGGCCAAGAACAAAGGATGAAGATAGATAAGATACTGTCTTTGCTTTTAAGTAGTCCACATCGATCTAGTATGGAATAACAACTAACTGAAATTGCTATGAAAGATATTCTTTCAGCACTTTGAACCAAGTGCTATGGGGCCAGAGCAGGGTGGGAGAGGGGAGGGAACCAGGAAGTCTTCTCATATGTGGTCACCTTGAGATAGGCTTTAAAGTTCAGCATAACCTCATAATGGAAGGAATAAGGGACCTGGAATGACACACTGGGCAGAGGGATGAGCTTGAATAAAGGTAGGGTGGGATGATAACATCCAGCTAGTTTGAACAAACAGCTGTTTCTTACCCAGCTCCATATATGGTAAGCCATCCAAGGCCATTCATTTAGGTTTAAGAACAAAATTATTAATACTCTTCAAGTAATCCAAATTAGATCATTCTCAGATTTTTTTGGTGTTGGGATTTTGTTGTTTGGTGGATTTCATGAGAGCTTTTCTACTCACATTTCCCAAATTCTCCGTCATTTACTTCATTTCTTTAAAAATGTATATTAACAAAAGTTTTATTTTGAAGACTTTTATGAGATGTTCTGAAATCATATAAGAGCAAAGATTAACTTTAAATTGAACTTTACAAGAGTTTTGCAACCAAAGAATAATAACAAGACATTTTGCACGATCCTGGTCTAACTGTAGAGCTGGATTGTTCATTTTATGATGTGGTCCTTGGTTGCACTTGGAAATAAATGCACTTTCATCTGGTGAATTAGTTCAGGGGAATCTAAGCTGCTATAGTGACCCAGGAACTATTCACATATAGAAGTTTTATCTTTCTCATGCAACAGTACCGAGGTGGCACCCCTGTTCAAGATGACAATTTAAGAACTCAGATTCCTTCCAAGTTGACACTTAACCATTTCCAGGGCATTGTCACCATCTGCACAATTGAAGCTGGGATGCTACTAGGTCTAGTTTCCAGAATGAGAAAGGAAATGTGGAGAACAACATAATGCCCCAGAGCAAAAGTGACAAACTTTACAAAAACTCACATTCTACTAGCAAACACTTAGCCACATGACCGCACTTAACTTTAAAGGAGGCTGGGTAGCCATGAGTAGCTCGCAGCCAACTCTGTTCGTATGGAAGGAGGTGGTAATGGAGTTTGGAGGACAGGTAGCAGTGCCCACCATCATCCATACTTCTGATCTCTAATATCTGTGTGCACCCTCTTCCTTCCACATACTGCCCTCTCTCCAAGGAAGATTATTTCAAAATTTCTAAGTCCAGGATCTCTGTGAGATACACAGTCCTCTCAGGATCAGATTTAGTTTCTTAAGATCTGGCAACCTATAAACTAAAAGGCATATTATCTGACCCACTTCCCATATACAGTGTTGGAGCAGAATCAGGACAACCACAACAGTATGGAACACATAGAGCAGTCATTGGCTAATAGCAATGATTAAATCCTACTGGGAAAGAATGAAAAAAACAAACAAACAAAAAACCCTTTCCTGACATGGAGGAAATTCTCTGGTGAAATCCTGGACATATTCACCAAGAGAAATTTATTTATCTTCCTATGTGACCTCTAACTTCATCCTTGGCCTTTATCTTCCATGGCCACATTGGAAGTGGTGTTGCAATATGGCCATACTCATGGCTGAACACCTTTCACAGCCACTCCCTGCTGGTTCAGATTTGGGAGCCTAAGGCTTGCTTGAGGCTGGAATTGTCACATGCTTTTACAGGCCAGGGTGAGATTTTATTTGACAGTACTGAAAATTTAGTAAGCTTGGTTGCTTCTAGTTAGTTCAATGTGCCAGTGATCAACCCAAAGGTTTTTTTTAGACATAGCTTTTGAGTCTGCTTGAACTCTCTCTCTTGCTCTCTCGCTGTTTTCTGTCTCGTTTTCTCCTTAAGTAGTGACTATCCTGGAGCTATCTAAAACAAGGAGCATAGGTGAGAAGGAAGCACCTTTAGTTTCATCTTTGCCAAAGTCTGAGCAATTACAATTTTATCTCTTGCTATTTGTGGTACAGAAGTAGCTACTTTTCTAACTTTTGAGCTTTCAAATTTCTGGACATTCTCTATTCTCTTTCATCTCTGCTTGCACCTTTTCTTAAAATTATATATTTTTTTGTAATATCTTGCTAAAGGCAAAGATAATACACATTAATATTCTGGATCTTTCCAACCTGTTTCTCTAGAGGTATAGTGTTGGTTGTTACATAGCCTGCCTTCAAATTACAATGAAAGAGAGTGTTACCATATTTTTTCCCATGGCATAACAAAGGTCACCAAACTTTCTAGCATGCGCTATCTGTTTCCTTACTCTCTGCCATCTTACAGCTGAGCCAAGTCTATGTAATTTAGTTTTGGGTTATGGCAGCACTATACCCATGGTACCAACTTCAACATTTATTAGGGTTAAGCTAAGCTGCTATAACAAAAAGACCAAAGGAAGGAGTGGCTTCAACAACATAGACTTTTGTTTGCTTTTCCATAACAGTCCTGAGAAAAATGGTCCACAGTGATTGGGTGTTTCTCCTCCTTGAAGTCACATAGGGACCAAGGTTCCTTCTAAGTTCTAGCTCCACCAGCCTGTAGGCTACTGTCATCATCCTCGTGTGTGAAGGTGGGTCTCAGCTATGTCCAAGTTCCAGCCGGAGGGAAGGAGAAAGAGACCCCAGAGGAGGCTTATCTAATCAATGTCTTATGTCCTTGATAGAGAAATGGCCCACATCTATCCAGCTCACATTCTATTGGAAAGAAGAATGTCATATGACCAAACCTAATTACAAGGGAAGCTGGGAGATGTAGTGTAGCAAAGACTGATTACAACTCTAATGCCATAGGAGAAGGGGAGAATGGATTAGGTGGGAACAGCTGACAGATTCTACAACACTGCCTAACATTAAAGGTGTAACTTCTGTGAACTATTTCATATTGTAATTTCTTATTCAGCTCCCAGGAGATCCAGAACAGACTTTAAACCTCTTTGTTTTACTCACCACTATAATCTTAATTCAGCAGCATGCAATACCATTGAACAAATGAAAACTGGTTAGAAAGGAGTTATAATTAAGCTATAACCAATAAATAAATGTGTTCTTTCTCAAAAATAGAGGTTTACTCCATCAGAAAAAAATGCTCCCATGGAATCTAGGCAAACCTCTGTAAATTCCAAGGTTCCACTGAACACAATTTGAAACTCTCAAAAGGACTGACAGAGCAGGGTTGAAGGCTTATCAAGAATCCACCCTGTGGTTTGGATTCATGAGCAAGTTTCCACTTCTACAAATAGAACAGAGCTATCATCTTTTCGGTTATGAATTAGGAGAACTAAACATTTTGATGGGAGTAGAATATGTTGGTATCTACAAGCAAGTACACCGCCCCGTCCCACTTTGCCTATAAGATGTTCTCTAACTGCCCTAACATGGCAGGCAAGGCTCTTTACAACAGCCCCCAGCAGAGCTTTTCATCTCAACTCTTCCCCTTCCCTGGGGGCATGCTCCCTGAACCAAGAGCTATTTTTTGAGCACACCGTAACCTTTTATACCCTTACACCTGTGCAGGTGCCATTTTTGCCTTTGCATCTTAAATGTCTTTTTCCTTTATTTCTGCCCATTTCAACTCTTCCCTTCCTAATGGTAACCATGTCCATCACATCTTTCCTGACCCTTCCAACCTCATGTGCTTTATTTCTTCACAACTCCTTCCTTTACATTCTGCCTTGTTACTTGATTTGCTTCCTTGATGAACTACACTACTAGAGTTTAAGTTCTTCTGGTGTAGGAACTGTGTCTTTGTCACCTCTTCATTCCTGCCATGTCTAGCCTAGTGTCCCGAGCTAGTGGGTGTTTAAAAAAGGGTCTTGAACATGAAAACATGCTCAAAGTCACTAATTATCTGAGAGATGCAAATCAAAACGACAATGAGATATCATCTCATACCTGTCAGAATGGCTATCATCAACAAATCAACGAATGACAAGTGTTGGTGAGGATGCGGAGAAAAAGGAACCCTCATGCACTGCTGGTGGGAATGCAGACTGGTGCAGCCACTGTGGAGAACAGTATGGAGTTTCCTCAAAAAACTGAAAATGGAACTCCCATTTGACCCAGTAATCCCACTCCTAGAAATATATCCTAAGAAACTAGAAACACCAATCAGAAAGGATATATGCACTCCTATGTTCATAGCAGCACAATTTACCATAGCTAAGATTTGGAAACAGCCTAGGTGCCCGTCAGCAGATGACTGGATCAGAAAACTATGGTACATCTACACAATGGAATACTATGCTGCCATAAAAAGAAGGAATTCTTACCATTTGTAGCAACCTGGATGGAATTGGAGAACATTATGCTAAGTGAAATAAGCCAGTCAATGAAAGAAAAATACTACATGATCTCACTTGTTTGTGGATAATAAAAAACATTATAAACTGATGAACAAAAAGATAGATACAGAGGCAGTAAAGCATCAAACAGACTGTCAAATTACAGCGGGAAGGTTAGGGAGAGGTGGGAGAAATAAGAGATCAACCGAAGGACTTATATGCATGCATATAAGAATAACCAACGGATGCAAAACATTGGGGGGTGAGGGCATGTATGGGAGTGGGGTCGGGGGGCAATGGTAAGATATGTACAAATATAATACCTTAATAAAAATTTTTAAAAAAGGGTCTTGAATTAACTCTCTGCTCAGAAGCCTTGAGACACTATCTATTAGTTCAAATTAAACCCCCTTCTAGGGAAGAGAAAGTATTTCCTTAAGTGCTTATGTGGTCAGTAACTCTGATGTACATTCATGGTATGATTTCAGACTTAGCAGCAAGGCACTGTATCCCGAACATAAATGTATTCAACTATATATTTAACCAATGTTCTGTGAACAGCTCCCATAATAGGTATTAGGAATCTAATATTGAACAAGATAGGCTGGGCTCTTTTCCTTGAGGAGCTTACGGTGTGGCCTGTCAGAGAGCCATCAAAACCATCACCAACTACAGACACTAGCTGAGAGCTTATTATGTACAGGTCCTCATGCCACAGGGACTATGCATTTGCTGGATGTGAAGGGGGAGCATACAGAGATGGGTCATGCACAGAGTCAGTATTGGTTAAGGAGACAGGACATATATTAAAAAACAAACAAACAAACAACAAGTACCATATGCTCCTTGCCAATCTGGAAATTAGTAATGGGGGGATGTGAATCTTTGGAGGTAGGGCTGCTTGCCAAGGACAGGTAAGGCTGAAAGACCTCATTGAAATGGAGGGGCTTGTTCTGGGCCTTGGAAAATGGCTGGGGCTTGGATACATGGAGAAGAGGGAGTCAGAGGACATTCCAGGAAGAAAGAGAAGAATGTATGGTAGTTTAAGAAAAACAAATCAACTTTACAGGAGCAAAGCATTCATCCATCCTTTTTGCATTAATCCAACATTCACAATGTGGTGCTGGGAAGTTGTCCCATAGGTACAGGGTGTGCCCCTGCTCCAGAGGAGTTACAATCTAGACATGTGCAAAAAGAACCAGCAACCAAAGCAGCAGGATTTCATCTCCTGGTGGCATCCCATTCTCTGCAAAGGGAGAGAGTGTCATCTCCAGGAGACCACTGTTAAGAAGCATTTTTACTTCCTGGTGATAAAGAAAGGACACTGAGGAGGCTGGTGGTAACCGCTGATTACTTCGTCCCCTTAGCTCACTATTACCTTGGTAGATATTAAATGGTGATGTTCAATAGAGATAAGGGGTCTAGCAGGTTGGATGAAGATCTCAAACTTTCCTCTTTCCACTCCTCACTCCCCAGAATTACTCACCATCTCATCCCCCCCGCCCCTTCTTTCTCAAATAGCTCTTCTTCCTCTCTCCTTTTCTGCTTAACTGGGACTTAAAAAGAATAGTGGTGCTCTGAGTGACATTTCTTAGAGCAATGTCAAAAAGGATAATAAAACATCAGGTGAAGTAATGAGTCACCTCAGTCCTGAAAAGCCTCCTTTGAGGAAAAAAAATGTAAACAACACCTCAGTGAGATGGGAACTATCGTGTATATAGAAAAGCATATCCACTGACTTTCTGTCTTCCCGCTTACCCTTCTGCCTCTGCCCAGGCAGAGCTAATCGTTTGCCTGAGAGGGCATTTTTAGTTTGGCCAATTATTAAGTAAATTTCATGTCAGTCAGGAACCTATAAAGCTTTAATCATTTTCCTTAGCTCTTTCCTTTCCTACTCGAATACACTTGATTATCCCACAAGGAATCCACTGTGGTTCTAACTTTTTATCAGAATTATTCTAGAATAACATACATCCTCACGAATGACCCCCTGTGTCTTGGAGACATCATTTTCCAGATCAGCCTCTTGACTGTTTTTGCAAGTGTGGCAGGATAGTTTATTGGCTCTATAATATGAAGCTCTCACCGTTAGGGACTGAGCTAAAATCACCAAACTATTTCCCATCCATCCTTTAGTCAAGCTCTGAATCACTAAAGTAGTAGAAGACCCAGCAGGATGTCTTCTTCAAAATGAGCAATCCCTTAATTAAACAGAAGTAAATAAAGGTTACAATGTGTTCCTTAATTAAATAGATGTAAATACCAAATCATGCTGGTTTTCTTGCACACATCAATTTTGTATCATCTCATTTTCCTGTTTGCCCAGTGGACATGAAAATTCTGAGGCTCTATTTTGTTCAAAACCTCCGGAGTATGCCTGCCAGGCTGGGTGTTCAATCATGAATATTTACCTACTAGAGGCCCGGTGCACAAAATTCATGCACTTTTGGGGGGTGTCCTTCAGCCCAACCTGCACCCTCTCCAATCTGGGACCCCTAAACAGGCAGTCGGACATCCCTTTCATAATCCAGGACTGCTGGCTCCCAACTGCTCGCCTGTCTGCCTGATCACCCCCTAAACACTCCCCTGCCAGCCTGATCAATGCCTAACTACTCCTCTGCTGGCCCAATTGTTCCCAACTGCCCTCCCCTGACAGCTCGGTCACCCCCAAATGCCCTCCCCTGCATATTTCCTCTTTATTAGATAGAGTTTTTTCTTTAACATATTGGACAGCCGTAACTGGTTTGGCTCAGTGGATGGAGCGATGGCCTGCAGACTCAAGGGTCCCAAGTTCGATTCCGGTCAAGGCCATGTACCTTGGTTGGGGGCACATACCCAGTGGGGAGTGTGCAGGAGGCAGCTGATTGATGTTTCTCTCTCATAGATGTTTCTAGCTCTCTATCCCTTTCCCTTCCTCTCTGTAAAAAATCAATAAAACATATTTTAAAAAAAGAAACATTTAAGATTCCTCCATATCTGCCTGGCTGGTATGACTCAGTGGTTGAGACCCCAGGCTGCCGCTGGGGGGGGGGGGGGGGATTGCTCTGTGGGGCTGCACGCCCCTCCCAGGCTGAGACCCCAGGCTGCAGGTGTGTGTGTGTGGTATCACTCTATAGGTAGTGAATTTGTTTTCATTTTTTATAAAGGGTCAGGAGGGCCTCTGGGCAGCATTCCGCCAGGCCGCTTACGCTGCCGGCTCTCAGTGGCAGCCCTCCCTGGGACTGGGGGACTCCAGTGGGGCTTAGAGGACTGGGCTCTGCCATCTTGTGGCTATGGGTGCCACCATTTTGTCATGGAGTGATGGTTAATTTGCATATTAGTCTTTTATTAGATAGGATTTGTTTATAGAGTTCTGTAGCTCGTGTCTACTCTCCCTTCCTTTGGCATGTGTGGTCTTACAGATTACTACGAGCCTGGCATTACTGGACCATCAAAGAGAAGCATGGTCCTGCCTTTGGCCAGCAAAGCATCTTGACTCCTGCCTTGGGGAAAAAAACATACCTGGAGACATGAGATGAGAGGTGTGAGAGAGGAAGGGTGTCTAACATAAAAACTGAGCCCTCAGTGTTGAGTGGCACTGGGTGACTCTCAGAGTTACAATGCTTCATGCCTGCTGCCTTTCTTTACACCCAGTTTTGAGTTTAGGCAGATTCCTTCTGGGGATTGGGAGTATAACTCATGGAATGTGTGATGGTTAATTTTAAGTGTCAACTTGGCCAGACAATAGCGCCCAGTTGCTCAGTCAAACGCTAGTCTCAGTGTTGTGATGAAGAGATTTGATAGTTGTCGTTAACATTTACAATCAGTTGGCTTTAAATAAAGGAGACTGTCCTTCATAATGTGGGTGCTCTCATTCAATCACATGAAGACTTCACAAGCAGAAGACATTCTTTCAGAGGGATGGGTACACCCTCCATTCAGTTTCCTAGAGAAGAAGATTCTGCCTTCAGACTGTAACACGGAAGTCCTATCTGAGGTTCTAGCCTGCTGACCTACACTGGCCAGATGATACAATCACATGAGCCAATTCTTTGAAATAAATCCCTCTCTCTACATATACATCCTATTGGTTCTAGTTTTTTTTTTTTTAGAAACCCTGACTAACACAGAATCTGTCTGAATAAAATGAGAACATTTTACTTCCAGTTTAGAGAGAAGAGCCCAATCCAATCACAGGTAGAAGCAAGCTAACTGTTAGTGCCCCTTAAATAGCTCAGTGAGAATCGAGGTGGGGTGGAGAGGAAGGAGGTGAGTCCACACCACTTAACGTGGTGACCATGTTTAGATGGCTCTCATTCCCTTGCTAGTTCAGGGAGGCCAGCAACTTGCCATCTATGACTTGGATGGTGACAGAGGACAACAGTGGGTTAACAGCACTTTAACAGAGTCAAACTGTTAATTGGAATAGAATCCATCTCAATTTATTCCTAGAAACAGGTCTGCTTTTCTGAGGCATTAGGAATAAATTGAGGTGGATCCTGTTCCAATTAGAATTTATGATTAAAGCCATCATTTCAGAAGGACAAGCTAAGCAAAACCATATGCGTTTGAAAATCTATATGACTAAAGGGGTCTCAAATAAAAAGGTTACTTGCTGAGGAGAAAGTCATAACAACCCAATCTTCCTGGTGAGTTCTCCCCAGTCCCTGAATTTCCAGCAAAGTGGCCGACATTTGAAGGTTACTAGTAGGTTCAAGGAATATCTTTCATTGAACCATGGGATTTCAGAGCTGGAAGGAGCCTTTTAAAAATGAGGAAACTAAGCTCAGAGAGGAGAAATGACTTGCTCAAGAAATGACCAATGGAGGCTGTTTCCCCATCTTCCTTCAGAGGGATGTGTACACCCTCCATTCAGCCTCAAGAGCAAAATGATGAACCAAGGGTCTACACAGCTCTCTTTGGGTGATCTCTGCTTTGTTCGCTAAAATCATTAGTGAAAAGCCAGTGTGCACTTTTCACTTTTGACTAGAGAGTCAATGGATAAAAGCATTGTGTGCTGAACCTGGCTTTCAGGTTCAGTTCCATCATCTGAAGGGAAGGTCCTATATACATTAAGACCTCCATGGGCCAAGCAGTCTAATAATCTAGCGATATCACCAAACATCTACTGTTTGCCTAGCACTGTGCTTAGTACTTTACAATAAGTCTTTACAACAATCCTATGAGCAGGTCCTCTTTTTATTCCCTATGTACACAAAAGGAAATTGAGGCAGAGAGAAGTTAAGTTACTTTCCCAAAGGCGCACGGAGAGTAAGTAAGTGGTTAGCTCAGACATGAACCTGGGCAGTGGAGGGCCAGAATCAACACTCACCACTGTGCTGTTCCAGGCCAGTTCTCACTTCATCTTTACACTTCTGTCATGGTGATATTATTCTTGCCATTTTGCAGATTGGAAAATCAAGGCTCAGAAGCTTAAAGAACCAGTTTGCGATCAAGGCATTTTCTGTTTTGTGGGCAATCTGGCCCCCAGATACTATTGCTACACAACTCACCAGTAACTTGCGTTCTGATCAACCGTTACCCTCCCTACTTCTCTCTTATTGCACATTCAATAAGTTTGACAAATAGATTTTGAGTTAGTGTTTGCATGAATGTTTGTGGGTGGATTAAACCAGTCCTTCCTTTGTGGAGAGAATGGATGTTTGGGCCAACGTTTTTATATGCTCCAGTCCTGAGCAAAGTGCCTATGGATTATTCCTGCTCACTAGTGTTTCCCAAACTTCCTTGAAAACAATCACCTCATTAAATACAAATTCCAGGACCCCTCCCCAGACTGAAGAATTTCGAAACCCTATGGAACGGGCCTAGAAAGCATCATGTTTAAATAGCACCCCCATTTGATTCTGTTCCTCAGGGAAATTTGGGATGCTGGCTAAAACTGACCCTTTGCTACTTCTTACAGCCCCCAAATGAATTGGCAGCAGAATCAGACCTGGCTTTGAACATGTGGGCTTTACATCAAACACACTGGACTTGATGCCTGCTCTGTTACCCACTCCATTGAGTCCTCACTTAATGTCATTGATAGGTTCTGCGACTTTAAGTAAAATTACATATAATAAAACCAATTTTACCATAGGCTAATTGATATAAACAAGAATTAAGTTCCTAAGGCATCTCATCAACATTGGAACAATAGGACATTGAATGAAATGATGTTATATGCTGTCAGATAAGTTATTTAACCTTTGATACCTTAACATTCTTTTCTGTGGAATGGGCATAATATTGGTGTCTATCTCATAGCACTGCTCCAAGGAGTGGACGAGATAAAGCACCTTGCGCAACAGCATCGTTGCAGGGATTGGTAAATGTAAAGTGTTCTTTTATTATTATCTCTCCTTGTCTAGGGAATTTACATTCCAGGGGGCTCCGTCTCCTCAGTGGTCAAACAAGCAATTTTAGCCTTCAGCAGTAGCTGCAGGAGCCAGTTGGCAGGGGTCTTCGGTTACACCTGAAATCTTCATGCGCACACTGTAGGGAACAGGTGAAGCAATGAAGGTGCACCTGAGTTCCAAGCTGCATGGGCTCCCACTCCTCCCTGGGGCACAGGGCTCGCTCATCGGAGCCTGTGACAGTGACCACAGCTGCTGTGAGAACTTAGAAAGTTCCCAGAGGTCCGGGAAAGCAGAGCTGGAAGGAGTGTCTATTGTGACTGGGCTGGCCCCTTTGCCTCGAGAGCAGGGAGGTCCTGGGGTCTGAGTCCCTCCAGCAGGTCTCAGGTCTGTCTCAGTCAGAAGTGCCATCTCTAAGTCAGCTCAAGCCCAAACTCTGGGACTGAACTGGTATGGAGGATGAGGGCAGGGATGCATCCATTCATTCTCTTCCATAAATTTTCAGTTTAGTCCCTGTGATGGACTAGCCCCTCCGCTAGCCCCTGGATGCCTGCTCCTGCCCTTCAGGAGTTCACTGCCTAGCAGACAAGACAGGTGCGCAGCAAGGGTCACACAGTGTGGGGGCAGTGGAATGAGGGGTCACCTGCGAGTGCCTCAGAAAGTCGTTTTCAATTCTGTTTCAAATTCTCAACACAACGCACAAGGGACTGAGTCGCATGGCCCCTGCTGACACCCACCACCTTCATTTCACACCCTGCCCCTGTCACCAAGGGTGTGCCAGCTAACCGGGCTTCTTTGCTGTTTGGTCACAGACTAATTCCTTTTCAGGCTCTGGACTGGGGTCTATCCCCAGCCCTGCCCTCCTTTTATCGGGACTCTTAACTGTCCCTCTGCAGGGAGTCCACCTTTGATCCCCAGGCCAGCAGAATTCTGGTCCAATATATCTTTGTATCCCTAGCACCAATACTGACTGCACCAGTGTATGTGCTGCCAGAACCACAGATGTGTTTGGCTGAATGTTGAATAACACATCATTGGTTCCCTCCTCTCCCTTGTCCCACGTATCCAGGTTGTAAACATGCCCACATCTCTGCCATCACTTGTCTATCTGCTCCAAGATGCCAACCTTTTGCAGTGAAAATCCTAGCAGATACTAGGAAATTGCAGATTTTCTCTTAGCATGAGCCAACTTATTTTTTTATAGAGGCCTGGTGCATGACATTCATGCACTGTGCGGGGGAGGGGGGGTTCCCTCAGCCCGGCCTGCACCCTCTCGCAGTCTGGGACACTGGGGGGATGTCTGCCTGCCAGCTTAGGCCTGCTGGGGAGTCTAAGCCGGCAGGCGGACATCCTTCGAGGGGTCCTTAGTGCTGCTGTGGAGGCGGGAGAGGCTCCTGCCACCATCGCTGTGCTTGCCAGCCGTGAGCCTGGTTCTGGCTGAGCAGCGCCCCGCTGTGGGAGTGCAGTGCACTGACCACCGGGGGACAACTCCTGCATTGAGTGTCTGTCCCCTGGTGGTCAGTGCGTGTCATAATGACCAGTCGTTCTGCCTTCTGGTCGATTTACTTATTAGCCTTTTATTATATAGGAAGGATTGGGTTGCCTCCCCCTAATAGAAATAATAAACCAACACTTTAGTGGGGGAAAATAGTCCAGTTAGTTTTTTCCTTATTGGTTGTGGTGGTTTTTAACAGCAAACTTTCTGGTAAGCTAGAGCCAATCATGGAATTTTGTGAGCTGATTGTTAGACTCAGACTTTATGTAAAAATATAAAAATGTATAAGTAAATATCTATATTAAAAGCCAAGGCAATTAATATGAAAAACTCATCACTTCCTATTTATTTTACTACATTTTACTCTATTTATATTATTGAGGTTATTTACATCTATTATATGTGTGTGGTGGGTAGACATACCTATATAATGGTATGCCACTGTTTCTCTCTTAGCCTTTGCATTTAGTGACATTATGTTGGTAGCCTAAAATCAATATGGTGGGAGCGTTTACCAAGGAAATCAGTAACACTACAAATCAGGGCTTTTCTTTTTCTTTTTTTAGGGAGTTGGTTGATAAGCATTTATCAGCACATCTCTGCCACTACCCAGCGACAAACAAGATCAGTCCCTGGTGCCCAGAAGTTTGTAATGCAGAGGCAGACACAGAGAGGGAGAGAGTCAAGCCTGATCCAAGGCAGAATGGCATGCAGAATGGCCATTAAATGGAGCAATGGACAGCATCCAGGAGGGGGTGCCTAGGATCTGATTCGTTCACCTTCAGATGTGGACATCAGATCTGATTCTGAAAAGATCTGATAAAATATTCACACAGGAGATCCAGAAAAGCTGCTTTGCCACCTAATTTTGGGGATCTCTATTAATTAATTGTTCAGGGAGATCTTCACATAGGCACCAAGTTTCAGTCCGTAACCAATTCATTCGCTCACCGTAAGGTGAGGTGCTCCTCCCTCTGCCAGACGGAGATCAATGTGCACGGGGCAGACAGTCTGAATGTATCACAGCACTTGGATTGCCTCCAAAGACGGTGCCGAGCACCCGGCACTCAGCGTGTGAGTAATGAACATTTGGCCTGTTCATTACTGGAACTCAGCAACGTGTGTATTGATTTTTCTCCAAAAGACTTACCAATTTAAAGCAGTAGACCCCCAAACCAAGATAAAATATTCATGTTATTAAAAATGTACTGGACTCATTTTTGTGATTATAAAGGCCAAGAAACTGTTAAAAATTTTAAAAGATGGATGGGGAGCTATAGGCCAACCAAACTGCTGTAATAACATGCTCAGGTCTCTGAGTCTTGGGTCAGAGAGAGGATTCCCCATTTCGTTCTCCACCACAGTCTTAATGGGGTTGTCACAGGCTGCTTCTTTAAATTTTAAACAGTTCTACTCCAATTTAACCTATATTTGTTTGTAGCACTGATTTAAGAATAAAAGGTCAGCCATGTTTAGTTTTTAAATTACAGGTACACACCTAGGTGTATAGAGGTGGTAGAAACGTAGGTTTACAGTTTGAGTACATGAAACAGAATTTATTCTTATGTTATTATTTATTATTATTGTATTATTTTCCATAAAAATAACTATAAACCTACTTTTGCTCCACTCTCTCTATATATATATGAATGAATCAGAAAGTGAAGGAAAATATTTTAAGGGGCAACTGAAGAGTGGGGGGGAAATGAAAGGAGGGAGAGGAGGACAGAACAATGGAAGGAGAGGCTGAAATAGTGAAAGAGAGTTGCAAGATGAGAGGAATTTTTGGAAGAAAAGGAAAAGAGAAGGAAAGAGATAAAAGGAAGGAGGAGAAGAGGGAGAGAGAGGAGTGGTGAAAGCAGGTTTGGCAGGACCACTGGTCTAGATTTCAATCCCAGCTCTTCCACCTGCAAGGATAACTATTCCAACCTCAGCCTCGGTTTTCCCATCTGTAAAATGGGGATCAGAAGACCTCCACTGCAGGGTTTTGGGGGAACTGGGAGAGCACAGGTGTGGAAAGAGCAGTCCCTGCTTGACCTCTTGGTAAATGTGACGCCAGAGTGTCTGGCTCGGGCGTGGTTTGTGATCTCTTTCAAAGAACAATCTCTCCACCCACCTTAAAAGACCACACCCTGCGCGGGCACCGGGCGTTTCCACAGGGAGCGACGCAGGCATTCCTGTGGTTCCCCTCACCGGTGGTCAGCACACCGCGGAGGCGCGGGCAGCCACCAATGAACTTTCCACAAAGACAGTTTGCTTCACACAGTTCTCCATCCATCACCTTTACTGGTCTCCGCAGAGTCATTAGGACCATTAGGCTGTGGACTCAGCACTGCTTTAGCTCTTAAGTTAATACAACCGAGACTTTTTTACTTCCCTACTGGGAAGGCACATGTGCCATTTTAGTGATTTCTTAGATCATTCCATAAGTAAATCAAATATTCTTTCAAGCCCAGTTATCAAAACTGTGTCCTTTGATACCACGTCTTCCATCAAACTACCATAATCCAGATCAACACATTTTAAACCTCTGCCAGCTCCCGGTATCATCCCGACTCGATAGAGTAATTAAATTTGTACTTTTTTTTTTTACAAGTCGTACTCAATAAATCTGAATAAATTAACAACGCATTACTAAGACTGCTACATTAAATTTGCATAGTGCATTTAATGAATATGCAACTGCAAGTGAAAAGGTCTGCTACTGCGAACCTTCTACATTAGCATAACTACTTCCAGCATGTTTCTTAAATAATGCACTCATTTGCACATCACTGACTTGGCTAATTCTAACTTCAGTCAGGGTAGCCTTGTAATTAAGACTCTTGCTTTAATTTTTAATGAAGTTTATGTTACATCAATCCTGACAGTAATGAGGGGACATGGAAACAAAAAGGCTGCTAATAATTAAATTCACAAACCAGTTTGAGGGATAATAATTCCTGAGGAGAAATTACATGACTAATTATTAATTAAATATTCATACTATTGCACAGCCATCTCACTTAACTGCTCTTCTTGTTGGCAATAATATTGAGATGTGGATGCCTTTTGCCAACCATTCGGAGCTTAAGGTCTTTGGTTAATTTTAGTGCACCATTAATCAATGTGACACAAAAAATAAAATTGTTTTAATTGGGATCATTTTATTGTGTCTAAATATTACTACAGTTGGTTTAGTTTGTGGGGAATTAATCTAGTTAGTCGGGGCCTATTTTATGGAAACATAAATCCAGTTTATATCCATAAACATCTAATGGCAGGACAACTTGACCTTTTTTTTATTTTTTTTGTAGCATTACTGTTTACAGATAATTACACCAACTCTTTAAAAGGTTATTTAATAGCTTTGCATTCATCACAGTAAAATGAAAAACACGCAATATTATCTAACTCCAGCCTGTTCTGAGGAGGTCTCTGAGCCCCCCATTTGCCCCCGCTGAAAAGTAAGCAATATTAATGTGTGGGTTTTTAGGAAATGTACGCAAGCTCTCTTGAATGTATACAAACAGATTTACACGTTGGGGTCTGGGTCTTTGAACGTCTCCTTCATAGCTGAGATGGGGTCAGGTGAGGAAGAAAATATTTCTCATTGTCAGAACTTCCCACTGCAGGGACATGTCAGGATGGAGCTTTGAAGAGACTAGATATTAGAAATGACAACAATTTCCCTACAAAATCCAGTAAACAAACATTACAAAGCCAGAGAAATTACCATGATGAAGCTTAATTGGCTGCAATATTTATTGCAGACACCTTTTTTTCTCTATTTTCTAAGTGGTATTTAGGTACCTGCCTTTATAAAGAGAAAGTTTCCCCATCTATGAGCAACTTTAGCAAGGACAAGAAAAGACGTACAATATTTAAGTGGATAATATTAATCCTTAAGTTAAAATAGATCATAGCATTTGTTTAAAGCTTTGATAAATGTAGGACAATGCTTTGTGGAGGCCATTGTGCATATTGTAAAATTAAATAGATCCAGAAAGGGACTTCTTTTATCCTGCAGGGGCATTGGGAAATTCTGGAACCAGGGCAAACATTTCACTTCATTTTTCTAATAATTCAACCTAGGGGAGTCATCAAAGTGAACCAACTTTATGACCATAAACTGTGCAGGGATTCCCCTCAGCTACTGCCGTCACTTTACTACAAACTGACAGGTTTGTAGGGCATTATTACTGGGCCTGATTCGCATCAATCGTTCCCTTTTACCAAATCTTAGAAATCTTTTCAAATTTTCTTTTTTATCCACTTTCTTTAACTAACACCTGAAGGCAATTTGAAAAGACCACTCACTGTGAAACAGTTTATCAGCGCAGGGCAGTGTAAGGGTGTCACAATAAGTCCTGGGTCTCTGATCCCATTTCCATTAATTTATTTGAAGAAATCCTTTTATGTGAGAAACCCTACTTGAGTGGGTGACAGTCCTCCAAAGTGGGTAAGTGGAGACCACAGAAGTGGCCAGGCTTGCTGGCAAAACTGGGGTAGTGCTTGTTCTGGAAGAACCGGCTGGCCGAGTCCTGCCTCCGGCTCCTTTCAGCGCCAGGTGCATGCTGTACCTGGCCCAGGTGTGGTAGGTGGAGGAAGCCACCCAGCACCAATGAGCCCAGCTGACCAGAAGCCTACCATCTCCCTTTAGGGAAGCAGTCGGAGTGCCACAAAAGGTAGGGCTCAGAAGCCAAACACACCTCGGTTCCGATCTCCCTTGGCCTCGGTGAATAGGCTTGGTAACATCATCCCTCTGAATCCCAGTGTCCTTTCTCAGTGGGGATCACCGTGGTTCCCTGGCAGGCTGTTGTGAGAATCAGTCACACCTGCCAGAGCTGAGCACGGTGCAGGGTTGGGAGAGACCAGAGCAAAATGCCGTGGTGGCTTGTGATCATTATTATTTCTCCATGGAAGTCAGTCCATGGAGATGAGCACGGCTGCCTCAAGCCTTCTTCTTAAAAATGCAAATTGTATACCTTGGAAAGGGACAGCAGATAAAGTCTCCATTGTTCAGCAAAGCTTTTGTGTCGGTTAATGGACCAGCTCCCTTTCTTCTGTACCAGGGGCAGATGCGAGGAGGCGAGTTATAGCGGAAGAGTGGGGAGCAGAGGGAGGAGAGTTGAAATGGAAAAAGAGGACAGAAAGCAGATGTGGATGGAACTTGTGAGGAAAACATGTTGTATACGTCAGGGCTGTTTAATCACCGAGGTATAACATAAGGAATTTCAAGAAAAACAAAATAAAAAGCCATACTCCGTGGATTTCAAAGTTCTTCACCAGTCCTGTAAAATGATAACTATTTTTTACTATGAGTTTGCCTTTTAAAAGGATAGCTATTAGGGTCATGATAGCCATGCATCCCAGCTTTTCTAGAATAGCTTAATTTCAGCTGTTCGGTCTCATATCCATCAAGACTTGGTTGGTTGGGGGAAGAGTGGTCTATGTCATAAGTTGTCCCCGCCTACAGGTTCACTTGTGATGAACCTGAGAAAGAAAGAGCAGACTGTCTCAGTAAATGGTTCATGGGCACCATCAGATCCCCGTCTTAACTGCCAACTACCAAAGGGTAAAACCTTTTCTCCTACCTCTCCTCACACTCCACAGATCCTTCCCGGCACTCTAGGTTATTGTCGCTGGAGGAAAGTTTCCGGCGTCTGGCTCTCTCTGCTCTGTGCTAGGAAGGTGTGAATGGTGAAACCTCAGATTTTGAGTTGGACAAATTCCAGCTCCTTCGCTTTACCAGCTGTGTGATTTGGCGAACTTGTCTGACCTCTCGAGCCTCACCACGCACCTCGAAGGATGATGTTGAGGGTTTAGTGACATGTGTGAAAAGGCTCAGAATCAAGCCTAAATCTTCAAATAGGGACTGAGGACTTACGGCTAGATAAGGGATTGCATATGGATTTAAAAGGTCTGAGTTTGGTTCTATGGTATGACATTTACCATGGTTTCTTACCCCCCTCTCACCTCCCGCCCCGCCCCGACCAATCATCCCAGATTTTTGAGGATAGCCGTCATTTCAACTCTGTGGTCCAATAGTCTGCCTAAATGTTATGAGGATTAAATGAGTCAGTATTTGTAAAACAGCAGTGTCTGGTGCATAGCAAATATAAATACATAAGCATTTAAAAACCAAGCGCTAACGGTTAGGAATCTAACCCCTGAAAACCTATCAATTCCCATTTTGTAGTCCACCTTCATCTGCCCATCACATTTCATTGTCACTAAATGGCAGACATATATACAATTTCTTACCACTGTGCCTTGGAAAATGCTGTTTTCTTTACCTTGAATGACTTTCTTTTTCTACTGGGCCACCTATCAAACTCTTAGTCATCCTTCAAAACCTGACTAAACAGCTAAACAATTCCATGATTATTTTTATAAACCTGAGCATCAGACTTTCAATATACATTTCAGAGTAATGCAGTATCTAATGCACAAAGCTTTTTTTCTTCTTTGTCTTTTCTTAATCAAAAGGCAAGAAGACAATGGTAATGAGATGAGAGTAGGGAAGTGAACGGGGTTGTAGATGGAAGGAGACAGGCAAGAAAATGATTTGTGAACTACAAATGGCAATTTCCTACATGCTATGATCAATGCAGAATAAACTGTTCATTGGTATTATCAATGGTTCAGCAACAAATCTAAAATTTCTGTTTGAATTTTAATTAAAAGAACTTCTAAATGTCCCAAGTCAGTTGGCACGTATGTAGTTTTTTTTCACAGTTATAAAAAATTGTCATGTTGAGCATCGCCTGAACCCAACAGCATTTGCAGGCAGAAATACTGACATACTTCCTCCTTAATCCAAGAACCAGTGGCTGTTTGGTGTAAAAGCAAACAACTATGAATATTTCTAAGTCAAAATGCACAGCTACCTGTCAAGGATGAATAGGCAAGTTATGTCCAAAGCAACTGACCCACCACCACCATCTCCTGCGCACCTACGTACCGCTAACGTATGAGACGTGGAGCCAGTGACTGCCCCTCTTCGTGAAGGAATGAGAGACCGCACAGCAAGGACGTGCAAAGTCAGTAAATAGTACTGCTGGGGTTTAGAAGTAAGAGGGAAAATCCATGTGGGCTAGTATGCTCCTTTTTATCCTCTTCCCCCTAAATCCTGACCAGCTCCCTCAGATCTGTTCTGGGCCTTCTCTATTGTCAGGGTAGTCATTTATAGCAGTTAAGTGCTCAGACAGACTCCAGTCATCTTCTTCGGTTCAAACTCCAGCTTTTCCACTTATTACATGGACAAGTTACTTCATCTCTGTCATAGACATTTGTTTGGCTATTGTGAGTAACGCAGCTATGAACATTGGCACACACGTATTTGTGTGAATGTATGTTTTCCGTTCTCTTGGATATATACCTTGTTTTAAACTGAACATAATTCCCTCGACATGATCAGCCTAGAGAGGAACAGGATTATCTCCTCCCGTCCTCCAAATGCTCCAGATCTGCCCAAGCCACCCACTAGCTTTCTTGCCCCACACCCCATACTGTTAGGTTAGATTGAGTTTACAATCTACAAAAACCCCTGTATCCATGTCACACAAGATACTAATGAGTCATGTGCCCCCAATGCTGCGCTTGTATAAATGTCTTTTTCAGATCAAACACAAACATAAACTTTTACTTTTCCCTATATCACTCTATCTTGTGTTGAAGTAGATTTAGCTCCCAAATGCTAAGCTGTTAAGATTCTAAGACAGTTTCATTCAGGTCATTGGAGAGAAATCTGTTTCAGCCTTTGTAATAGTCATGTCTTGGTCTCTAGAATGAATGAGTCACAACTTATCAAGTTTCAACCAACAAAGGCATTGGTGTTGTTTCTAATATGTTTGGGCGCTGTAAGCAATACTATAAAAAATCTACTTGTGCATATATCCTCGCTTATTATTGTTTTATTTTGGGGGGAAAATAGTCTTAAAAGAAGCAGTGCTGGGTCAGGGTGTGTGTGCAATTGTAATCCTAATGAATATTACCTGATTATTTTACCAAAAAGTTGTAACAGTTCACAGTTATGCTGGCAATGTATGGGGAAATGGGAAGAGTTAGAGGCAGATTTTTTAAAAGTAGGAGAGTGAAATAAGTCTTTGAATATTTATATATGGCAAATGGATTGCTTTGATAAGCAAGAAAGAGGGCTTTTAAAAATAAGTGAAAAATTCTCTCTTAAAGCTTTTTGTTAATAAGCCACCTAAATAATTGTCTCTTCCTCTGCAGCCTGAAGTATTTACTATTTGCAACACTATTTGTTCCACTCTTGAGGCAATTAATCAAAGAGGACATGACCACCAACCCTCCTATTGTTATAATGAGCTGTCATTCAAGACTTTCATTGCTATCCAAGACTAAAGAGCTCAGGATTAGAATCAAATTCACTAGGGCTCAAATTCTGGCCACTCAGCAAGTGTGTGGCTTTGAGGCATGCCTTGGAAGCTCTGAGTTTCAGTTTCTTCACCTGTAAAATGGGTATAATGTAGCTTTGCTTGCTAATTTTCAGAATTAATAACATATTATGTAAAGTATATACTGTATATATAACATAAAGACATTGGAAGCCTGGTTGGCACATACTATTACTGGTTCACTAATGATCGTACATACTACCACCACAGACAGTCATAGCTAGCATTAACTGAATGCTTACATGGCAGACACTTTGGAAAGCACTTTACTTAAAACTATGAGTCATATGCTACCCATTCAAATAATAATTTCAGATTAATGTAGCTATTATTATGGCCTTTATTTTATAGATGAGAAAGATGAGGTTCAGAGAGGTAAAGTAATTTGTCTAAGGTCACACAGCTAGTAAGTGTCAGAATAAGGACTGGAACACAGGTCTAACTATAAAGCCTTCACTCAATGAATGGTAATTATCATATGTGCTACTAATCTTGTTGATAGCCTTAATTTAGACAGCTTCAGCCTTGAATGCTATTGGAAGAATGGGTGAGTGAAGGGGCTAACCCTATTTTTAAAAAATATTTTTAATTGACTTCAGAGAGGAAGGGAGAAGGAGAGAGAGACAGAAACATCAATGATGAGAAAGAATCATTGATCAGCTGCTTCCTGCACGCCCCACACGGGATTGAGCCCACAACCCGGGCATGTGCCCTGATGGAGAATAGAACCAAGAATTGAATCATGACCTCCTGTATCATAGGTCAACACTCAACCACTGAGCCTTGCCAGCCGGGCAAGGGGCTAACCCCATTTTAGGCTGTAACCAGTACCCATATCCCCAGGGCCTAGAGCAGCCTAGGCAGGCATCATCCCCCTCCAGAGTCCATAGCCATAGGGTGGACAGGGCAGGTGTGATAGCCCGCTGCCAGAGAACATACCTGAGATACCAGAAGGTGGTAGTGTGGTTGTACCTGGAGAGGTTTGACTTTCCAGGAGTGGACTCGAGCCATTGGTGGGGGTCGGTGAGATGTCTCATCCTCAGGGGGAAGGGATTTGGGAAGACTTCGACTGGGTCATGATGGGACTTCAGTCCTTCTGTGCTTTGGGTTCAAATCAGAAACAGGTGAAGCTCAGCAGTGATGACACAGTCATGTCAGGTTCGGAGAGTACACAGTTGGAGAGGATCACTGTGGTGCCCTGGGGACTCACCCCACAGGTTCACAGCCTGAGAACTCCATATCCTGCAAAGGTACTTGGTGTAGCTAAGCCACTAGTTCTCAGGCCCCCATGCCTGTAGCTAAGGTAAGTTGACCTGTGCTCATTTGGTGGATTCAAAGTCTACATCACCCTTAGCCATGATTAGCTTCAGAGAAGAGACTGACATCTCAAACTTTGGTTTCATAATCCTGTCTTGTGTTCTGGCAGAAATGTTTGCCTTCATCCTAAAACCTTCTAGATCTTGATTCAAAAGAATGAAGTTAAAACCAAGCAACATGTCATATATCCCAGGTGAGCGGCAAGGGTCTCTTAGGTGGGCGTCTGAACAGCTGCTCTGCCTGTGACCTCTGCACTGATCCCAGGGCCTTCGTGACCTCACTCTCTCGCTCTCCTCCCAGGGTTCAGAGGGCAGTAGCACGGGAACCTCGGTACACGTCTCTGAGTGTTATGAAGCATCCACTTATATAACTCTGCCGGCCATTATAAAAAAACTAGAGGCCCAGTGCACAAAATTCGTGCATGGATAGGGTCCCTAGGCCTGGCCAACGAAGAGGGCCGATCTGGTTGTCCACATCTCCACCTCCTCCTTCCCTCACTCCCTCAGTGCCCCACCACTGCCACTGGTCGCCTGCCATGTTCTGCACCGCCCCCTGGTCATCAATGCATATCATAGCAAGTGATTGAACTCCCCATCTCTCGGTCAAACTCCCAAGCGGACACTTTGCATATTAGCCTTTTATAAATATTAAAAAAAAATATGTCCGTGTGCTGGGATGGAGATGACTTTTCAGACTTAAATTTACACTCCACACTTTGAAAGTCTCACAGTTAGCCTGTTGAAACTTCCAGTGCTCAGACTTTGTAATAAGCAATAGACTGCACTCACAGATAACAGTGCTCCCTTGGATCCTCACTGAAGGATGCCCTGAAGGGGAGAATAATTAGAACAATAGAGACGATAACTCCCCAAATTAAACCAACTGCAGCTCTCTCCAAAGGTCTTTATTAAATGCAGGGAAACAACTTTAGGTCAGGTCCCAGAGAACATGAGCTGCAAACCTCTCCTAGACACTTGCAATCTCTCTAACTTGGGGCAATTTGGCTGATCTTTCTGAGCTTCTATTTCCTTATTTGAAAAAAAATGGGCCTATCCAAAACCTCATGGCATCACTGGGAGGATCAAATGCCATGATGTATCTAAAAGCTACAAAGCTGTTCTCTGTCTTACAGTTGAGACCGTTCTCTTCTCTTTTGATAGTAGTTGTGCTTTGATTAGTTTTCAAGATAGGGACATTTGTCATTATTTGGAATGGGCCGCTTGGTAGAGGAACACTCAGAACTAGGACCCTCATGTGACTCCGATACTCCCTGGGTTGTCCTGGGAAAGCCACCTTTCTCTCCGCATCTTGGTCTCCTCATCTGAGAGACCTAGTCTCCCTCAATCTATGATTTGTGGTTTAACCTCAAATCAGCAGTACCCCTTTGTGAATCGTCTGAGCAAATGATGAGACAGCAGTATTTCTTTTTCCATACTGGCAGATTAAATACCTATGAGAGCAAACACTCATTGGTGCTTTCCTTCCTGCTCTATGCTTTCCACATTGGGATCTCACTGACTTCACATAAGAACCTTGTGAGTTGGTGAGGCAAATATGACTGTCTGGCATCGTTTTATAGATGATGAAAATGAAGGCCTGGCCTGACCGGCGTGGCTCAGTGGTTGAGCATTGACCTATGAACCAGGAGGTCACAGTTCCATTCCCGGTCAGGGCACATGCTCGGGTTGTGGGCTCAATCCCCAGTGTGGGATGTGCAGGAGGCAGCTGATCAATGATTCTCTCTCATCATTGATGTTTCTCTCTCTCTCCCTCTCCTTTCCTCTCTGAAATCTATACAAATATACTTATTTTAAAAAAAGAAAATGAAGGCCTTGGAGGGTAGAGAGATCCACCCAGATCACCTAGATAGTTGGACAAGTTCTCTGGACTCTGGGAGGCTGTGATTGTATGGGAAATCAGGGGACCCAGAGGGCCACTTCTCAAGAGCCACCGTCATCTCTTGCCTGGGGTGTTGTAATAGCTTCATAGCCTGTTTCACTTACACTCTTGTCCCCACCAATGGTGGCTTCTCCATCCGAAGCCACAGTGATGCTCTAAAAACGTAAGTCAGATCATCTTCCTCCTCTGTTCAGACCCCCTCCAGGGGCTCTCATCCACAATCAGCGTCAGTCCTTACCAGGGCCCTGGCCCCTGTCCGATCTCCCTTTCTCCTATGCACGCTGCCTTAGATACTCCGCTCCAAACCCATTAGTCTTCTTATTGGTCCTTGCACATGTCAGGCACCCTCAGGACCTTTTCACTGCAGATCCTTTGGCCTGAAATGGCTTCCTGCAGATATCTGCCCTGTCATTTCCCCACTTCCTTCAAGCTTCTGCTCAGATCATCACCGAATTAGACACGTCTTTCCTGACTACCTATGTAAGTCCTGATCACCTTTACCTACTGGTATTCCCCCCAATGCACTTATGGCCTGCCAGCATATATCATTTACTTTTTAAATGTTTATGCTCACTGTCTATTTTCTCTGCTAAAACATATGCCTTCTGAGGGCAGGGGTATTTGTTCGGTGATATATGGCAAGTGTTTACAACTGTCTGGCATGCAGTTAAGTGTAAGATAAATATTTGTTGAATGAATGAGTAAACCAAAACCAGGCACAGAAATATGGCCAGAAAAATATCCAGGAACAAATCATGAAAATCATCCATTTGCTAAGCGAAATAAAGGCATCGGCTATGAGAAAACAGTCGGGTTAGCAGAGCTGCAGGTGGGGCTTTATTCACTCCCCAGAGGAGAACCCATTCCTAACCAAACTCACAAGGTTTTTATGAGAATTCAATGAGATCACACCCTGGGAAGCATAGAGCAGGAAGGAAAACACCATTGAGTCAGACCCACCAGCAGTCTATCTAATCTGCTAATACAAGGAAAGAAATGCTGCCAGCTGGTGTGGCTCAGTGGTTAAGCATTGACCCATGAACCAAGAGATGACTGGTTCGATTCCTGGTCAGGGCACATGCCTGGGTTGCAGGCTCAATCTCCAGTAGGGGCATGCAGGAGGCAGCCTATAGGTGTTTCTCTGTCATCAATATTTTTATCTCTGTCCCTCTTCCTTCCTCTCTCTCTAAAAAGGCAATAAAAACATATTAAAAAAAAAAAGAAATGCTGCTGTCTTGTCATTGGTTCAGACAGTTCACAATGTGTAGTTTCCTGAACCTTGTCAAATTAAGATGGGGTTGCATTCAAAACAGACAAGGCACAGAGTAGCAAGATATACGTTCATACACATGCATCTCTGTGCATTTGCACACACTTTCCCTCGGCCTTCAATGCCCCTCCCTCTGCATCCTCAGTCTCCAACCTGGTGAACTCCTATTCAGTCTCTAAGGCCAACTCTAACTTGGTTTTTCCTGACCTCTTGGGCTGAATTACCTGCTTCCCTGTCTGAACTCTGTGTGGTGTGTGAGAACATGAGTCCCTTCCCATGCTCCAACTCCCTCTCCCATCCTGTGGGAAGACAATGAAGGCTATCAGTAAGCGGACGGTTAGAACTTGGGAACCTGGCCAGCTCCTTAGTCAAGAAAACAGCTAGCGTTTACTGATCTCATGCAGCTTTTGCCCAAATGTATCTCCCCCTCCCCCCCGCAGGCCCTTTCTGCTTTGCTTTCTATACTTTATATACAGTAATCTTGTGCTGGAACAGTTGGGGCGGGGAAAACTTCACCAGCTGGCCGCCCCCCGTGGGCATGTAAGTCCTAACAAACCCATGTCTTTCACAGTCAGTCCTCCGGGTTCTTTTTTTTTTGGAATCAGCAAGCATTATGCTGAGGTTTTCTCAAACCTCGGCTCTTTGCATAACAGTATGCACCACCTTGTGTTATAGTTGTTAGTGTATAATATTCTTTTTTATTTTTTACTGTTACCTTTTGTTTATTGATAAGAGAGAAAGAGAGAGAGAGAGGGAGAGAGAGAGAGAGAGAGAAACATTGATTTGTTGTTCCACTTATTTATGCACTCATTGGTTACTTCTTGTATGTGCCTTGACTGAGGATTGAACCCACAACCTTGGTGTATCGGGATGATGCTCTAACCAACTGAGCTACCCAGCCAGGGAAGTCTATAATATTCTTTATTGTTCCTCAATAAAGTGTGAGTGCCAGGGTCACACTTTCAGTGCTATATGTAGGACGGTCCTGGGCAAAACAGGGCAGTTGGTCCCCCTAAGTATGGGTTCTCTGAGGGATCCTGTATCACTTTTGTCTTTCCAGAGTCTAACTGAGATCTGGAGCATCAGAGACGTGGTTAAACGGGACATACACTGGTGGACACTTCAGTTTGTAGGGGCTGCGCTGTGTTCTCTGAACTTCTTGAAGATGAGGGCTGTACACCCCAGAACAACATGAGAACTATCCACATAAACAAATCCTGTGAGAAAGAGAAAGGCCTTTCATGCTTGCCCGGCAGGCTGGTAGACCCTGAAGGACACAATCTTAAAATGCTCGATCCAAAAACACAGGTGTTCTCAGCCTTTAGTGTCTTACTGCTCAGAGTGTGGCCCCTGGACCAGACGCAGCAGCACCTGAGACCTTGCTAGAAACTCAGAATTTCAGGCCCTACCCTAAACCTACTGAGTCAGAATCTGCATCTTAAGAAGATACCCAGCAAATTCATACACACAGCAAACGTGAGAAGCAATGCTCGAGGGCACATCAGAAACACCTGAGGATCAATGCCAACATGGACTTGGCCAGCCGCACCCCCTGCAAACACTGATGTGGTAGGTAATTTTGACACATAGCCAAGATGGAGAACTGCTAGAAGCCTCCTTATCCTATCCCCGTGCTTCTCAAAATATGGTGCTTGGACCACATGTATCACTCTTCAGGGATAAGCCTCTGAAATAAGTATTTCCAATAAATTTTTCAGGGGATTCTTATATATATCAAAGTTTATAAACATGTCCCCGGAAAAAGAATGGTCTATAAGGAATGACACAAGTGCTCCTGCTGTGTTTTTTTTTTTTTTTGTGTGTGTGTGTGTTATTTTTAATTTTTTTGTTTTGTTTTGTTTTGTTTTGTTTGTTTTAACCTGTCTAAAGCCCAAACCAACATTTTTGTCACATCACTCTCTTGGAGAACCAGTCTCTCCAAGTTTTATTTTTAAATATATATATTTTTTATTGATTTCAGAGAGGAAGGGGAGAGGGAGAGATAGATAGAAACCTCAATGATGAGAGAGAATCATTAACCTGCTGCCTCCTGCATGCCCACTCCTGGGGATTGAGCCTCAACCCAGACATGTGCCCTGGACCAGAATCGAACCCGGGATCCTTCAATCTGCAGGTCAACGCTCTATCCACTGAGCCATGCTGGCCGGCGTCTCCTAGTTTTAATCCATGTGGCTTAGATATGACTGTCCCTTCCAGAAGGAAGCACGTAACCTGGGCCTGACCAATGAAAAGTTCCTTCCCTCTGCCCACCATGGCGGCTTTGAGGTTGAGCACAGGACTCAAAGTTTGTCAGTGAGATCAGCACTCTTTCTAGAATTATTGGGAAATGTGCCCATGTGCACTCCAGAAAGCTGAGTCGGGCGCCATGGTGAGGTAGGGCACCCTGCCCAGCACAAAGCCATGGGGACCCATCGAGTTGTGTTGATTCGGTGCTTTAAAGCGACTATAATTCGGCTTGACGTTAGGCATTACAGTGATGTGCCACAAATGACCTTTAGGTCAAGGAGGGACTGGATATAAGATGGTGGTCCCAAAAGGTTATAATGGAGCTGAAAACTTCCTATCGCCTAGTCCCGAATTCCTGCTTTGTGCCAGCTCAGCCTACCAACGCAATGGGCTAGAAGTGGCTGGGCCTGTGAGCTCCCCACAGACATCCCCCTTTCTAAACCAACGTTAGTTACAACTTTACAACTGGGCCAACCCTTGTGGTTCTTATTAGGACTGCAAGACACCCTTCAGTGAAAATGATTAGGAAACTTTGAAGGAAAAACGGGTTTGTTACTTACAGACCCTGGAGCTTACCCGATGGGCCTGGGGCACACAGCGAGTTCCCGGGGAGGGAGTAAGGGCTTACACACCTGGGCTTGGGTTTGGCTTTTATTGGGTTCAAGGGTGGGCGGGGCTTAGAGTGTCACAGGCTCACTCTTTATTGGCAAATTTAAAACACAAGAGCAGGAATTTAAAGCGCAAGAAGAGAAAAAAACAAGTAGCCCAAATGGTCAGTAATGGAAATCAAGGTTTCAGAAACAAAGCAGCCTCAGGGCTGGGAGGCGGCCCCCTTGGCCTGCAACGTGTTTCTTCCAGAAGTGGATGGCTCCCCAGTCAAAACTGACGTCAGGCACCTGCATTACCAAAAGGAAGCCAAGTGTCAGGGCTGGCACTGCAGTTACTCCTTTGTGGTCCTGCTGGTGCCAACCAGCCCAGACTATGGCAGTACAGCACAGACACCCACAGGGGAGGGCTACACCGTCTCGGTTTACGGAAGTGCCCCTTATGACGTTCGCACAATGACAGAATCATCGCCTAGTGACGCGTTTCTCAGAATGTATCCCGCTTTTAAGTGGCACATGACTGTAAATGAAAACGGGATTCCGTGACCAAATAGTTTGTGAAACGTTGCATTAAACAAGTTTCCAAAGAGTTCACTTCTCAGATTCTTTAGTATGCCAAAGCACACAGTGCATTTCTGAGGTGTGGTATTTTACAACCATGGATTTAAAAAACAAGAGTATGTAGCATGTATGGGATAGTGTCCCTTGAAAAAAGCACTGGCTAACAGCTTACAAAATGTTTCCACATGTGTTATTTTATGTAATCCTCCCGGCGGTTGTTGAGGCTAGCACTGTGGGTGCAGGTGAAGACAGTACAGCTGGAGGGGGGCTGGAGAGGCTGGGCGAGCTGCCCAAGGCTGCTCTCAGCCCGTGGCTGACCCGGTCCCATGGAGTCACCCGCAGAGCAGGACAGAGCAGGGCGGCGGAGGCCCATCATCTCCTGACTCCCAGCACTGTGGTCTTTCTGATGCTCTCTGCTCCTTGAGGGCAGTTCCTGGGATGAAAACATGCCAAGGAGAGTTGGTTGATCTGTGTGGACATAGCAAGGTTACAGTGGATTATATGTATGTTAACTGATGCAGAGTACAAACAAACTCCCGGCCTTTCTCTTTTGGGCGGCTCCAAAGAAGACCTTTGCGGAGACCATCACTCTTGGAAGTTAGAAGCTAGAATGGGAGATGCTACAAGAGCAATAAAAGGAAGGCCTAACCTGTGTTTCCAGTTTAAGTCAAGGTTCCTGAGAGATTGAAGAGACAGATGCACAGGCTTGGAGGGCCTCCTCTCCCGGATAATGAATCGCTTCTCCCCTGGAGCTTCTGGCCGCTGACAATGTGCCAGGATAATCAAACAATCCCAGGGAATTGTTCTTAAGGATCAAGTTTTGGAACATTTATCCAAATCAAACTCAAAAAGGCCCCCCCCCCCCATGCATCCTGTGCTGAGGCTAAATCTATCTCCTATCAATGCTGAAAGGATTCAAAATGATACAACTAGAAAGTAAAATAGTGTTTTCTGATTTAAAACCCATGCTCTTTCTGCTACACCGTATCAGAAGGATTTAACTGGAAAGGATAAGGTAGAAATACCTCTTCACTGAAATTTTGCCGCGTGGCCTTAGGCAAGACACACATCCTCTCTCCACGACCGGTTTCCTCAGCTGTAAACAGAAACACTCATGTCTGTTCTGTAGGCGTGTTACGGGGATGAAGTGATACAAGCCATGTGAAACCGCACTTTGAAAATGACATGCAAGGCAAATGCTATTTATTAAATTTAACCAAGTACTACTGCTTCTTCTACCACTGTCCCACAAGTAATAATAACCAACCTCGCAGCAGAAATAAATATGAGGTTAAATAGAGAGGGAGATAAAGGTGACATAAAAAATGGAATCTCTTTCCCCTTTTTGTCCCTCATCCAGACCTTGGAAAAACAAATACCATCGTCTGTGTTTAAATCTAAGACTTGATTTAGGAAAACGACAACAGCCATTGCCAAGTTTGTTCATCATTGACAAAATGAGTGCACACCTGCTCCATTATTTCATAAGTTCACACAGTATTACCAAGCACAGGAATCGCGCACTTGTGAAAGTTCGCTTTGCGCCACTTGGCTTTTATGAAAGACCTACCTTACTGCCTGTTTTTGAGAACCAAAGTAAATGCGAAGAGGATTTTAGCTTTTAGGAAAAAAAAGGCAAAAAGCAAAATAGCATTCAGCGTTTGTTTTGCGTGGAGCTGTGATGGAGGCAGCGGCACCTGAACGGGACAGTGGCCCGCCACGCCACGCTCCTCCCCAGGAACAATCTCAGCACCTCAGCGGCAAGCGCCATGCTTTCACCTGTGTCTGGGAGCATCTGTGCTTTATCCCCATTTAGTTTGTGCATCCATTAGCAAATGTGTCCTGTGGTGACTGCTTCTCGGCTTTATGTCCTTTTGGCTTTCAAAAGGTTTCGTAGGAACGCTCCACTTTTGGATAGCGGGGCAACCCTGGACGCCCTCTGAACCAGGCCCTGCGTTAGCACCAGTGAAGCCTTTACACTCCCACAGTGAGGAAGATGGAATATGTGGCAAATCTCTGCCAGGCACAGGCATTTAACACGCAGGCGCTTGTCTGCGCTCCTGAGACCAGCACAAAGATGCACAGTAACATCATTTACTTAAAGAGTACTTTTTATAAGGTATCAGTAGGGGATAGTCCTGATTTCAAATCTTTTTCCCCATGTTCTGACCATGGACCACTTTTTAAAAAATCCTCACTGTAGGATATTTTTGTTGTTGTTTTTATTTATTTCAGAGAGGGAGGGAGGAAAAAAAAGAAGGGAGAGAGGGAGGGAGGGGAGGAGGGAGAGAGAGAGATCAGTTGCCTCGAGTACCCCCTCCCCCTAGATGGGGATGAAATCCACAACCTGGATATGTACCCTGACCAGGAATCGAACCCACAACCTTTTGCTGTATGGGATGATGCTCCAGCCAACTGAGCCACACTGACCAGGGCCAAGGGCTACATTTTTATGCTGAAACTACTGTATGGTTAGCGTAGCGGTCATCACTTTGTGATTTCTCGCAGTTTTACAGATTTAATTTGGTGTTCAGCATCTGCCTTTCAGCTCTCAGAACCAAGAGGCAGAAGCAGACTCTAAGATGATCTTAGCAGTTTAGTTCAACCAAAAGGTATTGTGTGCCCTTGGATGCGAGGCCTCATGACACTCCATGTTCTCCACCACGTGGAGGGACTGAGGCTGGCCCAAGAGTGCAGCGTCGCAGGTGCTCTGAAGGCAGCCGAGCCGAAGAGCCGTCTTTGATGGCCAGAGCGTGTAACCTGAAGGAAACTTCAGCCTGTGTCATTGCAGGCCTTTCTTTCTGCTGGGCCGTGCATGCCGAGGAACACAGAAACCTCTTTTATTTTAATTGTGAAACATTCCAGCTGAAAAACATCCTCATGGCTGGCATGTTTAATTGAGCTCCTGAGAGGCTGTGTCGGTGTGACTTTGGGATGAATCGCCCGCAGTCCCATTGGTCTCACCAAGAACCCATTGATGTTTCATAAATCCAAGTCGGTACAAATCTAATTGAGTTACCATGCTGAATTAGCTCACATCTAAATGGCATTCATGTCTACAAATGGAATAATTAGAGTCTAGAAAATGGGATATATCAAGTGGCATCCCAAGTGACAACAGAGAGGCATTTGTATTCATTCAATCAACTGCTTAAAAAAAAAAAAAAAAGCCGCTGTAAGACTTGACTTGGGCTGGAGGATTAGATGCAGTGTTTGGGCGTTGGGTTTCTCTTATTGTTAAAAATATTTATATTTACTTGTCAGATGCCCTTTACTCATTCTTCAGATAGGTGAAAAAGAAATGTCAGGCCTGAATTTCTTTTTGACCTCCTAGTTTAACAAAGAAAAAAGAGAGAGAGAGAGAGAGAGAGAGAGAGAGAGTTCTGTTTCAGCTTACAGATCTGTTTGTTTTCAAATGGCTTCCTTGTTTCATTCCTTTTGCATTTTAATTTTTCTTCTTCTGCATTTGCTTCTAAATGTCCTGCTTAAGATCCTTCACACCCTGGGGGGCAAGCAGATTCAGATGCGGATGCCAGGCCCTCCTCTATATGAAAAGTGCCTGGGTGCCTAATCATAAAAAATAAAGTTCACATGTTGATCAGAAAGGATCTCTTAAATGGTTTCATTTCCAAGTTATTTTTGTAGTGAAATTTTAAGATGTTTGGATTTAATGCTTCCTCGATTAACAGTTCACTCAGCAAATATTACAGAACAGGAAGAAGTTAATGTCTTATTTGGGATCCTTTGACTATGCAGGCTAATGGCATCCTTCTAATTCACACTCTAAGTCTTCAATCTAATTTACATGCTTAGTTTATTTATTACCCCAATTAAGTTTTGCAAATAGTTTGCAATGAGGTCCCCATGACCCCATAACTCACAATTACTCTTGGGATCTCCTGCCCACTTGGCATGTTTTGAATAATACTGCAATATCTTCCAGGAAAGGATTATACTCAGAAAATGATGGATGGTGAGTGCAAGCATCTTGTCCATAAAAGACAGGACCTGAAATGTGTCTTTGGTTGGCTAACTAGGGTGTTGTTCAAAAACTGAAGCATTTGGGACTTGGCTTATCAGTGGTCCCTATGGCCATTGCCGTTCTCATCACTGAGGCACTCTATGTCCGCTGACTCTTTCCTCAGGGTGTGGATGCTTTGGTGTTAAGAAGTCTATGCCTGCTGTGTGACTAGCCCTGTAGCACACACAGTACATGGTATTATTTGATGGGGGCCAGAAGACTTTATGTCCCTAATCCTATTTCCCAGTCTCCAATTGTACTTATTTCTCCATTAAAAATTTAAACCGGTGAAATCCAAGTTAAGTGTGTAGTTTAGTTCATAGTACTGTACCAATGTACAGTAAGTTCTTAGTTTTGACATATGTACCGTGATTATGTAAGATGTCAACATTAGAAGAAGCTGGGTGAGAGGTACACAGGACTCTGTACTATCTTCTAAACTTTTCTATAAATATAAAATTACTTCAAAGTAAAACATTTAAAAAAATCTATCTGTAATCCTAAAGTCTAGTAGTATCTATATAAGAGGTCCCTTATTAAAGTCCACCCAAGAGTGGACCAACCTGAGACTGAAGCATGTGGGGTGGAGGGGAATTTGTGGGGGGATGAGAAAGTGAAGGGGAGCCTGGGCTCAATGCACCAGCCAGGGACCTGGGAAAGGCCCTTAATTTCTCTGTACCCCAATTTCTTCATCTGACTGGAGGTGTCATTAATAATGCCAACATTTCAGGGCTGAGAAAGAACCAAATGAAAAATTATGACTATGCTTTGGGAAGCTAAAAAGTTGTACATACTTTTATTAAACACCTCTGATGGCAAAATAGAGTTGGGGTGTGAACAATACTCTAAGATGTTACAGAAATCATGGAAAGAGACTTTGGAGCTAATTAGCCCAATCTACCCTTACAGAGGAGAAACCAGAAGAACAGAGAGAATATGTGACTCATCTAAGGGTCCTGGTCAGAACCAGAACTCACACCTCCTGGGACCCCAGCCAGCACCCTTTCCATTGGGCTGTGGTATTTCCCAGTGTTGTGTTCAGGACTGACCCTGACAAGGGTCAAGCAAATGATCTGCTGGGTGTTTCCTCTCCAGGTTTTGTTTGAAAAGCACCCCATCTTACATCTAATATTTTATTACTATGTAATAACAATAAATTTCCAAACCAAAAGGTCTGCCTGTTAAGGATGGTCTAGTTGTTAATCCACAGAAAATTCCTTAAGGTGTATACAATCAGAGCACTTCATAGAAGTGGGAATTCAAGCAGCCTGGTGATGTCCAGCTGCATAAAAACATCTCTGCAGACCTGGCCACAACATCTGTGATTCAACACCCTGAAATCCAAGCTCATCTAAAGCCAGGAACCCCTCCAGTTCTCCAGTTTCCTGGCAGCATTGCTCTCCTCACAGTTCTCCTGGTGCCAAATCCTAGAGTCATTTTTCTCTTTTTCTGTCACGGTTCTAAGTTAATGTCTTATTTGGGGTCCTTTTGGGAGGAGAACCTAAGTCTGACTCGTCTTCAAAAACTCTCAGCACCTGCAGGATGCCAGATGCCTCTCACATAGCAGCCCAGCCGTTCAAGATTGTCGCATGGATATATCTATGGAAAAGCTCTTTTGTGAAATCTTTCCAAAGCCCACGTCAGGCTTCCTCAAGGTCCCAAGGGAAGAGGACTTCTCTCTGCTTCTTTCACACCCGAAATCATGCCATATTATAAGATAAATTAATCCACTTCATTGCAAGTTGGGCTAATGGATTGACTACACTGTGTAAGTCAGATCCTAAAGGAATATTCAGAAAAGAATCTCCCCCAACTGCCAAGTAAAAGGAGACTAAACTCTTAACATTAAATATTTCCACTGTAGGTTACTATAAATTTCATCATCGTGTTTGCCATTTTAATCTGTGGATATGTTTATTTATCACCCCTTAGTAATTTACCTTGTGCTATTTACCTTATTTGTGTTAACATCCCATATTGGTAATTCAATACCTGCATGCTTACTTTTTGAAACAATCAAGTAATCAAATGCAAATTGGCTTAACATTTTGAATGCTGCACCCAGCAAAAGTGGGAAAGCAACCTGGCTGAGTCTTAAATAGGCTGGGGCCGTGCAGGTAAGGGGTTCCATCTGGCCAAAATCAACATAGCAGAGGACAGACATGGGAATAGCAGCTCAGTCTACGCAGCTTTTAAGAGAAAAGTTTTCCCAGAGACTGTGAGCCAATAAGAGAAAGCTTTCGGGAAGGGTCATCTTGGCTGACAATAACTAAGAAAGTTCTGGTACAGTTTTGTGTATCCAAGTCCTGAATTCATTTGGTCCAGCCATTTATTTATCTGAAAAATAGAGGGATGGAGTCAGCAGGCAAGGTGAAAGTCCCAGTGCTCATCCAGTACAAATAGAAAGTCAAAATTTTGGATTGCGTGAGAAATAATAAAGGATAAATAATAAAAGATAAAATTTTCTTAGCTTCACCTAACAGGGACCCTAACTCATATGGCTTAATAAATAAAAGGAAATGTATTACATGATGATGAAGTTCTGAGTTGGCCAGCTCCAGCAGCAGCTTGGTGCTGTCATAAAAAGCCCAGGGCCTCTCCATCTTTTCCCTCTGCCAATGTCAACAAGTCAGCTTTGCCCTCAGGCTGGCTGCCTTCATGGGCCAGCAGATACATAGGTTCGCCTCCCCAGGAAGAAGCGGGCCATTTCTTCTTTGTGTCGCTTTGCAAGAGAAGGCATCATCTCTAGAAGTCTGAAGCAGATTTCCACCTAAAACTCAGCCACATGCCTTCTTCTAAGCTAATCACTGGCAATGAAAATGAGATTACCAGGGCTTACCCTTCAGCTGTGGTCATGTTCCCTGGGGAGTAGACACCTAAATAAACTCGAGTTTACGTTTGCAAGAAAGAAGAGAGGAATGGATGTTGGTAAGTAACTCACAATGGAACACACACTCTGTAGAATGAATGGGAATCATATCTCCAAGATTGGACTCTTCTTTACCCACAACACTGGTTGAGCAGATACAAAGAACTCTGACTCTAACAACCTACAGGGTATCTTCCTAATTAAAGATAGAAAGGGGGAGATGAAATTATACTAGTATAAGTTCTCCAACTTCTGACGTCACCTGTGAATTATAAAAGGTTCTTTCACCCTAGCTGGTTTGGCTCAGTAGATAGAGCATTGGCCTGTGGACTGGAGGGTCCCAGGTTCGATTCCAGCCAAGGGCACATGCTGGGATTGCGGGCTCGATCCCTCCAGTAGGGGACCTGCAGGAGGCAGCCAATCAATGATTCTCTCTCATCATTGATGTTTATATCTCTTTATCCCTCTCCCTTCCTCTCTGAAATCAATAAAAATATAAAAAAAAAGGTTCGTTCACTGATGGGATTGTATATAGAGAGGACAATTAGGTAACTGTTCACTGAGAGTTTGGAAACAAAGTCCAGATACTGTGTGTGACTATCTATGGGAGAAAACAAGGAGACTGGGTTTAGGAAGATCAAAATACAGTCAAGGTGGTTTGGGATGCATTTCTTTTCTTTTCTTTTTAATTTAAATTCTTAAAGTATTACATATGTCTCCTTTTCCCCCCCATTGACCTCTCTCCCGCCACTCCCACCCCCAGCACATGCCCTCACCCCTCTTGTGTTTGTGTCCATTGGTTATGCTTATTTGCATGCATACAAGTCCTTTAGTTGATCTCTTACCCCCTCCACTCTCCTGCTTTCCCTCTGAGGTTTGATGGTCTGATAGATGCTTCTCTGTCTCTGGATCTGTTTTTGTTCATCAGTTTATGTTCATTATATTTCACAAATGAGTGAGATCATGTGATATTTATCTTTCTCTGACTGGCTTATTTTGCTTAGCATAATGCTCTCCAGGTCCATCCATGCTGTTGTGAATGGTAAGAGTTTTTTCTGGGGTGCATTTCTTAAAGATGGACCAGGGATGGGGATGTAGTTACAAAGCTGGAATCTAATCAACACCTTTGCATCCTGTTAAGAGAAAGAGGTATGCATAGAAGAGATTAGAAGAATTATAGAATATTTTAAAGCCAGACTCCTGGAGGCAATCATTGTCAATGCCCACCCCCATGGAATGCTCTAGGGAAGCCTTCCTTTGCAAGGTAAGAGTGCCTCATACTATCATTACTGAGATATTCTTCCTAATGCCAGTGAGTTTCTGCTAAGCGAGCCTCTGCTAGCTTTTCTTTTAAGGAATGGATGCACTGCACAGGTCTGTGTGAGCAATCTGACCTCTAGGCAAGATGTGTCTTGCTATGGTGTGAATTTTTGGGCCCCTCCCCCCAATTCATATATTGAAATGCAAAACAAGGTGATGGTATTAAGAGGAAGGGGCTTTGGGGGGTAATTAGGTGATGAGGGCAGACCCCTCATGAATGGGATTAGTGCCCATATAAAAAAGGGCCAAGGAAGCTCCCTTGCCCCTTCCACTATATGATGTTACAGTGACAAGATGGCCTACAAAGAGGGAGCTGGTTCTCGCAGACACAGAATCTGCCAGTGCCTTGATCTTGAACTTCCCAGCTTTCAGAATTGTGAGAAATCAGTTTGTTGTTTGTAAGCTGCTCAGTCTGCTACTTTGTTATAGCAACCTGAGTGGAGGAAGACACCTCTCATTGTAAAATGATAAACTGACTTCCTGATACAGTAACACATAGGATTCCCATCTACATTATAAAAGGCCAGTGTCCCTAACGACCGCAACGACCAGATCGATGACCGGTCACCATGAGGCGCATTGAGCACCACTTGGTCCCTCCCCACTTCCACCCCCCCACCCCTTGAGCAGCAGCTCCCGGCAGCAGCGGTGTGGGGTGGCTTCCAGCTCCCGGCACAGAAAATTCAAACCAAGGATGTAGGACTGAGGCAGCGGATCAGATTTTAAAATAACTGCTTTTGTGACACAAATGTGGAGCTGGAAAAGCGGTCCAGGCTAGGCAGTGTCTCTCACTAGCTCGATCACCATGTGTTCCTCCTCCAGCTTGCCCAGTGTCCTCACTGCTGACTGGAGGTTCTGCTGCTAAGAGTCCAGCAACTCGGGGCTCCCAGCGGCGGGGCGGGGCACTTCTTGGCAGCGACTCGCCCCTCCTTTGCAACATCCCACCCAGCATGGGGGATGGGGCAGCCTCCCTCTTTCCCAGCCCCCAAACCTCCCTGAAACTCTGGGAAGAAGTGCCTGCCTGCCCAGCCGGACCAGCGCCTCAGGCTCCCCACCCTTGCGAGCCCGCACCCAGCCTCGCCCATGGCTGCCGCTCCCCTCAGCCATCAGCCCACTGGCACAGGAGGAGGGGAAAAGGAGGAGGGAAGCTGTCGGTGCATCTCTGTCGGGTTCAGCTGCCCTGCCCAAAAGCTCTCCCCTTGTGCCTCCCTGCCCTGCCTCTGCCGGCGGGACCCCACCCCTGATGCGCGTTTGTCAGTGTTGTCACCATCTTGGGAAGGTCAACGCCCCGGCTGACTGCCAAGGCCTCAGGCAGTAGATGCCCCACGGTCGCCATGACCAAGAGGTCATGGAGGGTCAAGACACTGCCTCTGGTTGAAGCAGGTGCTGTGGGAGCAAAGGGACCAAAAAATTGGTTATGTCCAACAGCCATCTCACTCCACAGGTGGTGTGCGAATTAGTCATTGTTAGACCGAGTTTAGTACTGGTGTGTCCCATTTTAAGCAGACCCCCACCCCAATAGACGTACCATGTTGATAATTCACTTCACTACAGAAAGAATGCACAAGGATTCTTGAAATAAGCAAAATATTTTGCACCTCATAGTATGAAACATTTAAACATCATTAAAAATAATCTCTATGAGTAAAGGGAGTTGATATTAGCAAAATCTAATATACCCAATTCAAAATGTCATTCAGAAATGCATCTACTATGTAAAATCAAAGTATGGGATCTAGGGTTTGGAAAAAGCAACTTTGCTCTACCTGCTCAACCCCTCAGCCTTATGCTTTGCACAAAAGTCTCAATAAAGAGATGGAGCAGAAGGAAAAGTAATGCCTCATGGCACTGAAATTTATCAGTTTCTTCAACAAATATTTATAAAAGTTGTATTAACTTTGTGCCTGTATTATAGAAACACAATACAGCTCTGTCCCTATCTTCAAAGGGCTTAAAGTCTCTGTGAGTTCCCGGTAAGGTAAACCTGTAAACAGCCAAAGAAGGGGCAGGTTCCAATACAATTCTTATTATAAAAATTACTTAGTAAAAAAACTGTCCTCACTCTCCCTCTAGAGCAGTGGTTCTCAACCTTTCTAATGCCGCGACCCTTTAATACAGTTCCTCACATTGTGGTGACCCCCAACCATAAAATTATTTTCGTTGCTACTTCATAACTGTAATTCTGCTACTGTTATGAATCGTAATGTAAATATCTGTGTTTTCCAATGGTCTTAGGCGACCCTGCTAGCGGTTTTCAACCTGTGGGTCGCAACCCACAGGTTGAGAACTGCTGCTGTAGAGCCTCATGGCACTATCACAAAAACACTATAAACCTTGCCAACATGAAAACTTACTCAACTAAAAATTTCCAGCCTATAATTTTTTTATTTACGTTTTAAAAAGGTCAGTTGGATAAGCTTACATCAAATATTTAGCTTTTAAATCCACTTCTCTGGGATCTATAAAGATTCAGCTCAACGTCCTGTACCTTCTCCATCTCCACTGAAGACTCACCGATGCTAGTTTGCACTGGGACCCGGAAGCAGGAAGCTTACAAATGTCTCAAGCATCAAGGGAAAATCCAGAAGACTGTAACATGGAAAACCAACCAACGTGTTTCTGATGAACTTTGGGGCAGCTTATCAAAGGCCTGAGAGATCTATCAGTGCCTACCATAAAGCTGCTCCTTGCAGCCGTGAATGCTGTTCTCCCACCAGATGGAAACTCTTCAGATGCGCCTTTCCTTCCTGAGAGCTCGGTCCTTATGGAAGCACAGTCTGTGCTCTTAATTTATTCAAATGTGCGTTCTCCTGCCCCTGGCACACAGAGGGCACTGCTTATCAAATGGCAATGAATAGTCACTGCTAAAGGTTGTGGGGTTTCCTGTAGGGATACGGTGTTTCTTGCTATGAACCTGCAACATGCAGGAAACCAAATGTCAACACAGGTTCTTTGATTGACGGGGAAGATTACTCCCCCCGCCCCCAACCCGGATATCTGAAATGGATGCAACACTGAAAATAAAGATAGGTCTATCCTCCCGTCGGCTGCAAAAGGAAGCTCTTTGCTTCCCTTTAAAATTTTGCATAAAACTGACACCCCTCGCCTAGATTTAATTGCATCTTTGAACAGAACCTGAAGTCTTCCTTTTAATATTGTAAATACCATCTCATAAATCTGAAACGAAGGCAAAAAAGAGAACCGAAAGCTCAGTGATATTTAAATCAGCAAAATGTAGACCACACGCTCAGCTGTGTTCACATTTTGTTAAAATGATATGCTTTAAAAACCAATTAGTAGAGTGCATTACGGACGGACATAAATACTCTGTTACTAACACGCCTGCACGAGAAGACCATGGGAAAAACCACGCAGGGAGGCCCCGTCGCAGTAGCCATCACTGCAGCTGCTGCTCAGGCAGCTCCTGCAATAGTGGGTCAGCTTCATCACCAAGGAATGTAATGAGAGCTTAGTCTCCATATCCCGGCCTGAAGCATCCAATCTAATTCTGACAGTTTGTGTCCACTTCAGTGCATGTGCTTGCTACTGAAAGTGTGGTTCAAGAATCAGCTATGTCAACATCACTCAAGCGCTTGACAGACTGGCAGAATCTTAACCTTTTTTTAAAAAAATCTTCATCTGAGGATATATCTTTATCAATTTTGAGAGAGAGACAGACAGACAGACATCGATGTGAGAAACCTCAATCAGTTGCCTCCGATGCCTGAGCCCTGACCAGGGATAGAACTTGCAACCTAGGTATGTGACCTAACTAGGAATCTAACCCAAAACCTTCTGGTGTATGGGACGATGCTCCAACCAATTGAGCCACCCAGCCAGGCCAAGAATCTTACCTCTTGTGCATATTCATATGCCCATACACACACACACACACATACATGTGCATGAACACACACCTTCCAATCCATGACCCCATTTTCCCGCCCTAACCACCACTTCCATCCCCAACATACCGAATCATAATCCTCCTTTTAGAAGATCCTCAAATGATTGGAGTACATTCCAGTTGGACAGGCACTGGTATATATCACTCAAAAGTAAATAACTTTTCTTCAGGGTCCCCCACTTTACTGGGTTGCACTACAAAAAGCACACAACCCAAGTGATTGTTTATCAGTATACAAAACACAGACAGAGGAAAACTGTCCCCAAGGACGAACAGACTGAATAGTATTAACAGTGCTTTAAACTGTAATGAATTCCCAGTCTAATTCACTATGAGGTTTCAATTTATACCACATTTAGAGTACTCCAGGTTCAAGTAATCACTGCAGTAATTAGCTTACTTCCAGTCCTCCAAAATAAACCCACTAATTTTTGCAATCAGCCTTCATTTGGTTAATCACCAGTTTAATTGATTTAATTAGTTTGATCTGCAAAATTAGTCAAGTGTAAATACTGTTTTGTAAACAGAGTTTAGCTTCAAGCTGTAAGACAGGGAATTCTAATTCAAACCTAGAGTTAATAACAAAACCCATACACACATGCAGGATTTTGTCATGGGATACAGCCATCGCAAGTTTTCAAGACAGAGGCCTGTGGATGTTCTGGTGACTGTTTCAGAAACGTGCTATTGTAATTACAGTATTGACTAAGCTCAGAGACCCACCCCCTCCTCAACCAATTCTAACACCATGCACTGATTGTGTTCTGAAGATAACAAAAGGAATTCTTTGTCATTTCTCTTTCTAAATAAGCTGGATCAAATAACCCTAATGTTGGGAGAGTTGTCCAGATTTTAATTTCATGTTATTTTTTAATATTTCAAGCCTTGCCCACAAACGGGTATTTTAAACCTTTCCTGAAACAAAATTTAATATAGTAATTGGATTTTTAAAGCAAACATGTCTGTTTATATTAACAATATGGAGTTTCAAAGATATAGCACATACTGTGTGATGCAAAATATCTCTTTTTACTAGTTTTTCATGCAATGAATTTGACAAGATAAAAATTCTCTTTAAATGCCCCCAAATGAATTCACTCTAAGTACTAAATTCAGTAGATTCCCTCTAGAATAAGACAGTCTTTCCATTTAAAATCTCTGCCTGGCATATTGTAAATGAGGGATGAATTAAGTCAGAAGGTAATTGTTTATAGACTGTGTTTTCCCAGACGGCTCCTCATTATTGAGCCACTATTAATGCCATCTCTTTAGAATTTTCTACACCTTTACTTGACATTTAAAAAAAAATTAATTATTACTTGAATACTTTTGGATTCCATGAATTATGCTACTAACTGAAATGTTTAACCTGAATCAAAAACTATTTTGGGAGAGCGGTGCCACAGGTAATTTATAAAGTTGTTAAGAATGCAAAAGACAATCATATGACTACATAAGCAAATTGGCCCACCTACTTACACTTGTTACAATGCAGTAAATGGTGACGCAGAGGGTAGGAACAGGAACGCTGAAGCGACCTGTGAATATATGCCCTATTAATTGCAGTTCACACTTAAAAATCTGTTGATCCGTTTAGAAAAACGGATGTGGTGTTTTTCGTTCCAAACACAATGTTGAATTTATGTGCAAGGCCTACATTTTTTAGGTCTGCACCTCTTCATGTTGCCTCAGCAATGCTCGGGCTTTTTCTGCAACGAATCAGATAGCAAATGTTTTAGGCTCTGCAATCATAGGTCCCTGTCCCATCCCAATCACTCAGCTCTATTATCAAAGCAGTCAGTCAATATGGAAATGAGTGAGTATGGTTGTATTTCAATAAAACTTTTATAACTACTAAAATTTGAATTTCATATAATCTCCACATGTAAGAAATAGTCCTGCCCTGGACAGCGTACTCAGTGGTAAGAGTGTTAGCCTGAGGATGGGAGGGTCTCGGGTTCGATTTCCGGTCAGGTCAAGGACACGTACCTGCGTTGCAGGTTTGATCTCCACCTGGGTCGGGGTGTGCGCAGGAGGCAACCAATCCATGTGTCTCTCTCACATCAGTCTCTCTTCCCTCTTTTTCTCTCTCCCCATCCCATCTCCCATCCACTCTCTTAAAATCAATGGGGAAAATATGCTCTAGTGAGGGTTAACAAAAAAGAAAAGAAAAAAAGCAATAGTCTTCTTTTGATTTTTGTCCACCCCTTAAGAAGGTTGAAACCATTGCTAAGTCACAGATTGTACAAACACAGGTGGCAGCCGGACTTGGCCACGGTTTCCCCACCCCTATTCTAGTTACTATGGGACAGGTGGCTACACTGAGGGTTAGTAGAGACATGATTTCCAACTATGCCACTTCAAAGACTATATCATTACCTGTCACTTACAAATTCAGATCAGTTTCAAAATGATTGCTCCTGGCTGACGGAAGTTGCTTCACAGCCAGAACCATAAGGCATGGAGGCAACAAGGAATTAGACATGGACGCTCAGCTGGTGTCAAAAGAAAAGAAGCAAATAAACCCTTTTGTTGACGTTTTCCCTATTGAATATTGTTCTAAATTATTTTTGCTTTAACTTGATTTCACTTGAACCAAAACACTGTGGCTGCAGGGAGAAGTGGTTGAAAAGCCACTGCACTATTCACCTTTTTCCTGTTCTTCTGTAGAATGACTCTGAGCCCCCCATCTCTCCTGAAAGATTTGCACATACACAGTGTGGGTACTCTCACTCATTTCCCACTATCCCTGGTGAGGCAGCTGGAACCATCGCCGATGGGGCTTGGTAACTATGTTTCAATAAGTGCTTAATTTTCTACAAATTCCCCATAGGTAAAAGATGAGGAGCCGACAATGTATTCATCTCAAGTTGTTCCATTAACATTGTTTGAGAATTCCAAAAGACAAGGAGCATTTTTTCAAATGAGTCTGATTTTCCCTGTTTCATTTCAGCAGCCACGGCAGCTTGCTGGGAAGTTCTAAGTGCCTCGCAGTGGATGCGTGACTTTGGGGAGGTCGAGCAGTCTCTGCGCTGCAACGTCTTTTCTGTAAAGTGGGTTCACAGCATTGTGCCTCGCTGACGTTGGGATGCTACGTGGGTGACCTTGGGCATTTCCACATGGGAAAGCTGCATGTAGAAATGCTTTTAAAAGGACAGTGATTCAAAAAGGTGGAGTTCCATGAACACACATGTATTGGGCATCTTCTTTGAGCTTAAGGGGCAGAAATAAGTAAATAGGCCAGGTGCTAAAGAGCAGCGCAAGTGAAGGCTCCAAGATTTCGAACACCCAGTCTTCCCGTTGTGCGGCTGCTGGAAAAGTCTTGAAGAAGGAAACGGAGCTAAGCAAAGGGAGGGTAAGAACATATATATGGGCAGAGAGAAAGTCATTGTTCTTTTATCTCTCCACATCTGATGACACTGTTGTTTTTTTATTATTTTTAAAAAATATTTTTATTAACTTCAGAGTGGAAGGGAGAGGGAGAGAGAGATAGAAACATGGAAACATCAATGATGAGAGGGAATCATTGATTGGCTGCCCCCTGCATGACCCCCACCGGGGATCGAGCCCACAACCCGGGCATGTGCCATGACCAGGAATCAAACCGTGACCTCCTGGTTCATAGGCCTATGCTCAACCACTGAGCTACACCGGCGGGGCGACACTCTTGTTATTTTAACTGAAGCCTTCCTGCTCCAGCCTGATTATTTTATCTGTAGGATTTGTCTCTCTGCAGGATTTGTACAACAAGCACCCACTCCTCACTCCTCGCTGGACTCAGGCAGAGGGGCCTGAAAAAAGAAATAAACTAAAATCAGAACCCACTGCTTTGCAAATTTCTTCTTGCTGTTTCACTAGGTGTGTTTAAGTCTAATGAGTTATTCAACTGTTACATTGTATTACAGCTTTCCTGGACTTTTTAGGTATAACTAAGTACCCATAAAACCTTCAAATTGTTTGTGGGGTTTCTACATTTCCTAACAAGGAAAAGGATTTAAACTGCAGATTTTAACCTTCTTGGATATTTTTAAATTCTCAGGGTGTTTGTGGGAAATGGGGAAAGAATTCTGTGGGGAAGGGAGAAAACTGCCTGGTAGATGAACTTGCTCACTTGGGAGTTACAAGTGCAAATAGCAGGAGGATTCTAGAGTCTTCACTTTTTTTTTCTTTGTTGCAAGAAGTCCCCAAATTATATGCTAGCATGTATCTAGGTTCATACATATATTTGGCCAAGCTACCCAGGGCCCTGCTAAATTCCCCAATGTTTTTACAGTCCGTGTACTTTTCAGATCTTGGGTGCTAATTTGTATCATTTGCAAAAACAACTGTGAAAGCTATTTGGTGCTTGCAATGCAATTACCACTAAAGAGGTTTTGGGGTATTCTCATTAAACTGAGTCCCAGATGTTTTTGCCCTCCTGATTTGTGTTGATCTGTTCATTGTCGGTTTTAATTATCAATCAAGATGAATGAATTACGTAGTCATCCACTTGGTGAAAAGCCTATTTATGCATATGATCAGGACCCCAGCTAAAAGGGCCTTCAGAGATCTCTAACCCAGCAGAGGACTGTTTCCTCTGCTCGCATGCCCAGATGGTGGGATAGCATCCCTGTCTATCTAATACATATATTGGGGGTATGAATTTGTGGTATAAGAGTGCACAAAAATATGGACACACATATTTTATATATATATCTTTCAGGATTGACTATAGATCTTTATGTAACCCCTTCCTCTTCTAGTACAATATATTTTATTTGAATACTTTCATATGAGTAACATTCCCAGGGGGAAATCTCTAATTGCTGAGCTGGGAAAAACAGTGCTCTAGGAATCTGATTACAATATTTTAGTATGTTTGCTTCCCTTGGAGTTGCCACCAATCTGCTCTTCACAGGGACACGAACTACCCAACAGGCACTCAGTACACCTTACAGGAGATAGGACACCTTGTGAGTATGATTAAACCATGGTCCTCTTTATCGCTGCAGCCTGCTGTGCCCGGGCAGGCATGCTGGCAGGCATTCTCGAAAGCAATGTTTGCGGTATCAGACTAGCATAAAGCCACCACCCATGAAATATGTGTCTCTTTTTATAGCTGTTTCCAGTGCTCTTGGGAACAAATTGGCCATCTAACAAAGATTCTTTGAACTGGGAATTCAAATGGCTTTGGACAGGCAAGAAATGTCTGTCTGAGAGGCAGAAGGAGGGAGAAATAGCACCAAGCAGCAGGTATAGTAATTTGTTAGCAAATTCCGATGCTGCCAATCATCCATGTGTAACATGACAAAGGGGAGAAGAGCCTTCATTTCTGCAGTAGTAGCAGGCCACATCACCTATCCTGTCTGCAGGAAATGTAACTGAAAACTGCTGTGTGTGTTGAAGGGGGAGAAATTAAATCTGCTTCATCAAAGACAGGATAAGCATCTTCACTGAGTTCATTTGAGTCTGTGTATGTGCATATACATTATAATATAGTACTATATATATATATATATATATATATATATATATATATACATATATACATATTATATATAGACTAGAGGCCTGGTGCACAGATTTATGCACTGGTGGGGTCCCTCGGCCTGGCCTCTGGGGATCAGGCCGAAACCAGCTCTCCAACATCCCCCAAGGGATCCCAGATTTCGAGAGGGCTTGGGCCAGGCCGAGGGACCCCACTGGTGCATGATTGGGGCTGGGGAGGGACCTCAGGAGGGCTCCAGGGCATGTCCGGCCCATCTCACCCAGTCCCAATCTGCGAGACCCCAGCATCAAGCTAACCTACCGGTTGGAACATCTGCTCCCTGGTGGTCAGTGCACATCATAGTGACTGGTCGAATGGTCAATCGAACGGTCGGACACTTAGCATATTAGGTTTTTATTATATAGGATACGTTAATATAATATAGATACATTATATATGTCGTTTTATAAAAAAGCAATAGGAGAGTTAACAAAAAAAGTGTCATTAATGTACAATGACATAAATATTAAAAATCAGTGTCGTTAACATTTGGAAGATAGCTGTGGGGGATCTTGAAATCCTACAAGCATGTCTTTGGTAGATGGGTTGGATGTTAATTTGCCTTCAGGAATGAACGAAGCTGGCTGCACTGTTGCATGAGGGTCACTCACTAGCAGGCTGCTTCTCAGTAGGAAAAAAAGTATTAATTCTATTTTGTTTCAAATCAGCTGAGGACAAACCTTTTTCTGGAATCAGTAAGAGCCTTTGTGGCTGTCACAAAATCATTTTTCTAGTGCCTCTTTAAAAAGGCAGGGAATTTTGGCCAAGAGATAAAAATGCCTTAAAAAGGTTTATACCTGTTGACCTCGTTAAACTCCTTCTAGGGACCGATTGTGAAGAAACTAGCCTGAATACCTGAACAGCGTTTATGCACAAGAGTATTACATTAAATATATTTATAAATTTATATGAACAAGAGGAAATATGTATACTATAATGTTCAATTAAAATGCAATCTCTACTATTTTGGGAGAAAAGACTGGAAATCAGTGTGCCATAATGTGAACAGTATTTATCTCTAGGTATCTCTAACTTTGGGTGATTTCCCCCCTTCCTTCTACTTTTCTATAGTTTGGAATTGAATGGACAAGGACACTTGCCACTGCTGCCGGAGGTGATCAGCAGACAGATGGGAGAAGTTCTGGTTCATTCTTTGGCAATTCCATATTAGCCACATCCCTTTCAGGTCGTGGGTTGGATCTGGGTGTGTTGGCAGCTGAAGGATATCAACACTTCTTTTTCTAACTCTGAGTTGAATTTCTGTATGGGAGCATGTAACCTGAGTCAGAATCCTCAGGGAGCTGCCCAGGGCTAAGCCTCTGAGCTGGGAAGATAGAGTGTTCTTTGTCCCTCAGCACGGAACTCCAATGGCCTGTGCATGAGAAGAGTCCCTCAGAGGACGATCTGGGATCCACTGAGCTGAAATGTTGAAGTGAGGTCTTTGAAGCTCAGCAAAGAAGAGGCTAGAATCCCCAGGGGTCACTCTGCAGCCACAGGACATAGCGTAGCAGGACATAGATGTTGCCCGTTGCCCACGGGGAAGAGGTGGGCAGGGCCCAGCAGGGCCCGGAAGAGAGAGCCTGCCGAAGGGGCTTGGCTGGGAACTGGGTTTTGTCAGGTCTGAAACTCGAGAAGTTCAGTGGTTTTATCTTTCCTACATTTCTTTTGTCCATTTCCTTTTGGTTTTCCCTTGGCATCTGCGGAACAGCTTCTCTTTGTTCTGTTGTGGGCCCTTGATCCCAGCCACTGCCTCTCCTCCTCTGTGGATGCTACCTTTCTCTCTCTCCCCTCCCAGGTGACTTACAATTAGCTCTCTCCAGCTGCCTGCTTGTCACCTGATTGTCAGAGAGGCTCAAAGTACAGCAGATCATGCAACCCGAGGATCAGTAGTTGCATCTCTCCCTCAACACCCCCGCCTTCCCCGTTAAAAAGAGGCGCCCTGAAAAAGAACACATCAAGGCACTATCAAAAACGGTGTGGGTCAGGGCATGGTGATTTACATTTTTCAGAAACTTTTTCAGAACAAGAGTGACGGCAGGAAAAATAATTTTTAAATCTTCATTGTTGAAAGTATTACATATGTCCCCCTTCCAGCCCTCCCACCCACCCCTATTGTCTATGTCCATGGTTATGCATATATGCATACAAGTTCTTTGACTGATCTCTTCCCACTCAGCCCCGCCTAATTTTATGTGATAAACTGTAGTAAAAGCAAAAATCTGTGCTGTTTCCATTGAACACATTTTACTTTTAGATTTTAAAAATAATCCAGAATTCAGATGAAAAGGAAAAGGAAGTTTAAAAAAATGCCATTGTGACCCCTCAGTTCACCAACTGCTGTGTTTCCTACTGCAAATCACAGCTCATCTTAAAAGCCTCAGCTTCGTGTGAAATAAGAGGAGAGAGTTAATTTAGGAAGTGATTACAGTGGAGGCGTCTCAGAGCAACAGTGATCACGGCACAATTAGTCTTCAATTTGTAATTGAGAGTAACTCCCACAGGACTCACTCACTGATGAATCGCAAATAAGCAGACTTCAACACTAAGAAGAAAAATGGCTAATTATCAGCTAAGGAGGAAAGGAAGGTGGGGAAAGAAAAGAAGTTGAATCTATAGGATTTGACTGGTGATTCCTTAAAATCTGAACTCAGGAGGACGTTCACTCACGTGTAGATGGGAGAGCCACAGGCAGAGTAAGCATGGGGAGCAAGAATGGGAGAGGGGTTGCCCACTCAGAGCTGAAAATACATACTGTTGCCCACTGATATGAAAATGGACAAGGACTAGGTGTTATGGGTGCCACCAGCCTAAAGGGCTACTAGGCTTAATCAGTTAAAGGTATGGCAAGGCTTGCCTGGCCGGCATGGCTCAGTGGTTGAGTGTCAACCTATGAACCAGGAGGTCACGGTTCAATTACCGGTCAGGGTACATATCCAGGTTGCGGCTTGATCCCTAGTATGGGGCGTGCAGGAGGCAGCCAATCAATGATTCTCTCTCATCATTGGTGCTTCTATCTCTCCCTTTCCCTTCCACTCTGAAATCGATAAAAAATATATTTAAAAAAAATAAAGATATGGCAAGGATCAAAGAGAGAGGCTTCAGCTTTGCCCAACCTGGGGGTGAGTAGGCCCTTACACTGCTATGGGCAGGACCAGCGGGGAAATCAGCCTCCAGCAACACTGCTAGGAGGTCAATGCTGTGAAGTTTCCCAACCAGCAGCATCCAGAATGCAGGAGCCCAGGCTGTGTGCACACAGACTCGCACAAGCTTCCATTAGCAGTTGAGGCAGGGACCAACGTCCGGCTCCTCTTTCTACGTTCCAATATTTTTCAGGGCTGGGGAAGCTGCCCTTGCCTCTGACTCAGTAGCAGACAGAGGAGGGCATTTCCCACTCTCAGGAATGTACCCAAGAACAAAGGTCTTAGAGCTCCCTCTTCTGCCCTCCCCAACTTGGAGTTTTTCCAGCGGCTCCAGCCATGGGTGGCCTTATTAGGAAAACCTGGATGTCACATTCACCCTGCAGTGCCCACCAGTCAGAGGGGCTGCAAAAGCCAGTTAACTTGGGCATCTGTACAAGTCCCCAGAGCAACACCCGGAGCTCCAGAAACTATGCCCTTATTTGGTAAATCCAATAAAAAACATCTCTCCTCCACCAAAAAACTCATTTTGATCTGGGACATTCACTCTCCTACTCGGAGAGAAAAATATTTCTTGTTGTGGCCCTAGGATCTAGAAAGACTGTGTTTAGCTTTAGAGTTCCAGCCTGCTGTGGCTATTTTGCTTCAAGTAACAGAGCCTCTGTTTCATGGGGGTTGGGGTTTACCCCTCCAAGCCAGTCATGGGCACACAACTCAGCCCTGTCAGAGCTCCACTGCCCCTTGGCCACCATGCTTGTTTCAGGGATAATACACAATCCAGGCCGAGCCCAGCTGTTTCCAGGAGACCTTTTTATATGGCTACTGGGAAAGAGGGAAGTCTTCTTTATTGGGGATCATGAGATAAAAGCACTGGCTAGGCCAACACCTGCTGAGAATCATTTCTTCTCTCATTTGGAGGGGCCTGAGAGGAAAGCCAACCCAAATGGATCAGATGTAAGAAATACAGACAGATGAAACCCTGACAACATCACTGAGAAGCCGAGAGGTGCACTGTGCCTGAAGCCGGTGTATCCCTTGACTTCTCAGCTACTCTAGCCAACACATTGCCTTTTGGCTCAAGCAAATTTGAGGTGAGTTTCTGTCACTTGTAACAATGAGCATCTAGGCTTACAGAAAAGGGAAAGTGGGGTGCACACCAGATTTGTATCAGGCCCACCTTGTATCGTTATATAACCCATGGGGTCATATATTTTTACCGGAGTCGCATACAGGTTGGAGATGGGGAATAATGGAGGTCCTTAATCAGCTTTTCTTTTTCTGTCACTTGGGATGAGGAAAATGAGACTGTGTGTATCTGGGGAGCAGGGACCACACTTATCTTATGTGTCTTAGTTTCCTAGTAGATACGAAGAAATTTGGCTGAGTTGGTTTTACTTCTGACCAGTGAAATAAGGACGATGCAATTAACTAAAATAAATGTAGTTATTTTTACTGGGTTTTCTCTATTTGAGGGAAGTCCAGAGTTTGGGGTGTGTGTGTCTTAGACTGTGCTCCTCTGAAAGCAAACCCTATAACCAGGACTCGGGCACAGGTAGTCTTTTTGGGAGGAGAGACTAGAGAGAGAAAGAAGAGCCAACAAAAGGTGTGTCCATGTGCTGGTTACAGCTGTGGAGCTGGGCTCAATCCCAATGCAGAGCCTCTGAGGAGCCATGGAGAGCACATCTGGGAAGTGCACCAGCCTGAGATGGGAGGCTAAGGCATTTGTCTAATGACACGTGACCCATATTGATGGCTCCTTCCCCCAACACACAAGCACACACATTTTGGATTGCACCAGTGTAGCTGGCCTCTGCATATTAGAGAGCACTGAGCAGAAACTCTGCAGTGCACACAATGGTGTATGGAGCAGTCAGCCACAGCCAGGCCGGAACAGACAGGCTGAGGGACACGGCGTGGTGAACCAGCATCAGCTACACATTGCCTTCTGGCTCAAGGTGGTCAATATTCCTAATAACATTTGGAGTTCAGACACCTAGGAACTTACATGGCATTATTGGTGCTACTCTTGGAAGTGAGAAGGTAGGTATTTCCTGGCCTTATAAAGGCCATGTGTAATGTGTTCCTGGTCTGGTTCAGGTTCCATAGTAAATCTTGGAAGATTTCTACATGAGCCTGTGTGGCTGCATTTTTAAGTTGTTCCAACAGCACTGGACCACAAGGTTGTGAGGGCAGGAACTCTGTCAAGTTTAGCTCATTGGTGGGTTACATTGTAGAACACAGTCCTTGGCACACAGCACATGTTGAATGGATTAAACAACAATATGAATTTTAAAAGGAGTATTGCTTGGGGATTATGTATTATTTCTGAGAGACTTTGAATTAGCTGGTCCTTTATGCCACATCATTAGTCTAGGTTGAATCTTAAGGCCTGAGCTTTATGAACATTATATACCAGTTGAGTCAGAGAGATCGTAAGTGTGAGGCAAGTTCAAAAAAGAGAAAGTAAGTTTCTAAGCAGCAGGAAAATGGCATTGGTATGGGATTTGAACTAAAGTGATAGTGTAGACAATTGGATGGGAAAGTGGGAGTTTTCACAGGAAATTTTAAAATCAGAGATACGTATTGTAGTAATTCACTTTTGAAGATAATTGGAGGCCATTGAGAAGAAAATGTTGAAAAAAATTGCTGGAAACTTCTTTCCTCTGCTTTCTATGTTTGGGTAAATCCTTTTTTTAATATATGTTTTTATTGCTGTTGTTGTTGTTTTTTAGAGATACTGGAAGGGAGAGGGAGAGATAGAAATATCAACCATCAGCTGCCTCCTGCTCGCCTCCTACTGGGGATTGAGCCCACAACCTGGCCATGTGCCCTGACAGGGAATCAAACCAGTGACCTTTTGGTGCATGGATGACACTCAAGCCACTGAGCCACACAGGCCTGGCGTGTAAATCCTTTTTAATACCAGAGAGAAGCAGTAAGGGAAGAAAATATTCATTCATTCATTCATTCATTCAATGAATATTTGAGTCCTACTATGAGTTGGGCATTATGTTTCTGAGGGTGCAGCAATGAGCAAAACAGACATAATCCTTGTCCTCATGGAATTTATAATCTGGTGGGGAGCTAGACATTAAATAATCATGCAAATAAAAATGTAATAATAAATTGTCATGGTGGCTGTGAAGGAAATTACAGGGCTCTATAAGAAAGTGTAAGGGGGGACTTATTTTTGAATGGAGGGTTCAGGGAAGGTGTCTGAGGAAGAGACATTTACAGTGAGTGAGCTAGGGAAGGGGATTAAAGTATTAAGGATCCGCATATGCAAAGACCCGGAGGAGAGAAGGACTAAAAGAGTGAGAAAGCCAAAGCCAAAGGAGGGGGTGAGGGGTCAGGAGAGTGAGTGAGTGGCCGTGGAGGCATACTAAAGACTTTGTCCTGAAATGCCACTGAAGAATTTTGAGCAGGCGGTGCAATGTCCTCAATCGCCTGTTTGGCTTGAAGTTGATCTGGAGAGGAAGCAGGGAGGTTAGTGAGTGAGCGATCACTGTGGCTCAAACAGATGGGTAGGGCTAGAGTTAGGGCCAAGAAGATGAAGAAAAGTGAGCGTGTTGGAGAGGGATTTGGGCTGCTGAAATGATGGATGTGAAAATGAAGGAGGGAAAGATGCCTGGATTACTCCTAGGTTTCTGGTTCAAGTAATGAGAAGATGGAGGTGTCAGTAACGGAGATGGGGGAGACTCGGGGAAGCAGAAACGGGTGGAGGAGCAAGAGTTGAGTTTGGACATATTAAGTTGGAGAGGCTTGCAAGATGACGAGTTGGGATGTGTCACTACATGAGCTTGCAGTGCAGAAGAGAGGTCGAGACGGCAGTTAAACACCAAAGAAAGAAAAGTGAGCAAATTCGCCCACGAGGGTACTTTTGGTTAGTTTCAAGTTTATTTTCATTATTTAGTGTTTTTATGGGAATTCTTAAATGTTCTAGGTTTCTAACAACAAATAATGCTCTTAAGAAGGTGATCACGTATAGATTTTACAAATGGGTGGGCTGCACATTGTTTCATTTACTATAGCCAGGCTGGGTCAGTTATTTCCAGCACTCTCACTTATGAGAGTCCTTTAAGCACAAGTAACTAAACACCACTCTTTTATTTTCCCCTGATACACAATTCATTCTCCTGGGATCCTCACCAAATTTCTAGTGTTGAGATACTCACAATACACTGATAGGAAAAAATATACCAAAATTGACAGCATTGACAGTTATCAGTAGATGGTCAGATAATGAATTACTTTTAGGTTCATTTTTAAAGATTTCCAAGTGTTTGATTTAAAAAACATATATTGAGGTACTAACTGTGTCATTTATGTTCTTCTTAAAAAATAAAACAGAATTATTAGGAGCACTAACTAGAAGCTGAAACTATTACATTTAGTAGCATATTTGTTGAATAAATTTGTTTTCATGAATAAAGGGCAGTGTGATCTTTTTATTTTTTCCTTTTGGTAGTGGTAAATTACTGCCTTAATCACACCCTACTACTTTATTTTTAAACATTGCCACATATTCCTATTCTTTCTAACTAAGGAATTATAAGAAGGCTTAAGGAAGAAAATGCCAAAGAGATTGTAGGTGTTTATACATGCATACATACAGATAATATGTAATTTAATATGTATGTGCATGTGAATGTATATATGTATATACATGTATGAATATGTGTATTAATTTCTGCACACAATTATTTGCAACCTGAAGCATAAAACAGTATTTGACAGTGCTTATAATAACCGTTTATTTTTTGACACCATGTCAAAATATCCAGTAAGTTTATATTAAAACACAACAAAAACTGTTACTAGGTATTGTTCAAGCAAAGCAACTGAATGGCAAGTCTCCCCTCCTGTTTATCTAATTGCTCTCACAGCATCATTACTTGCACTGTGTGAGCTTCTACCCACCAGCATGACCCATCTGCAATGGTCTAGTTAAAAAGCTCATCTCTGTAAAGGGGCTGCAGCTACATAGCACTTTCCCAGACGTTCTCTCACTCAATCCTTTGCAAACCCCGTGAGACCTTTGGTAATGTCCACCCATCATCTCTCTGAACCTCAGTTGGTTTCATAATGGGGATGATGTTATCCAACCCACCGAGTGGTTGCAGAAACAGGACAGTGTAGTTAGTTAAATACACAGTCCTCGAAGGAGGAGAGACCTGGAGTCCCACCTCTACCTCTTACTGGCTATCTGAGTTCAGGCCAAGGACATTAGCTCCCTAAATCCCAGTTCTTTATCAGTGAAGGAAGGTACTTCTAGGGATGAGGATAATTATTAGTACCTGCCTCAAAGAGCAGAGATGGCCTGTGCCTAGCTTATAGCAAGTGACTAATAAATTAAAGGTATGGCTATGCTTCATATAAATACCAAGCCAATTAAATAGCAGAATCTTATCACTATTTTATCAATGAAGACACTGAAATGCTGGAAGGTTAAATGATTTATCAAGTGATCACATGGCTAATAAGTGGCAGTGGTCTCACTAGAATCCTCGCTTCTTCCTTCTGACCTGTCCCCTTCCTCTTCTAGCCCAGGCCCAGGCCCAGGGCCCCAGCTGCATAACCAGCCCACATGTGAGTTCTTAACAAATGGTTGGTGGGATTGTGGTAACTTTCCAAGTGATCTAAGTATCTCCAGCCCCATGGTCAAAACTGGTAACACTTGAGGGTCCTCTCCTTCTCACTACATCCCTCAATGATGGGGCAATGAGGAAGTCACTAGATTTTCCTTCTCTGAAATGCTGATGAGGGCTATTGGCTATTGGCCATATTCAAACAAAATGAGTATCCTAGAAATAGGTTGCTGCCATACTGAATATAAGATATAATTTCTTCCACATCCCCACTGCCATCAATAAAAGAGGGTGGGCTTGTCATGGATGCCTTTGCTTTTTCATCTATATTTGATAAAACAGGATATTATTTTAGAATTAAATATAGTATAAACAATGGGCATCATACTAAATGAAATACGAATATTCTGCTAGTTACTTGTATAAATGAACAATTAGAAAATAAAACATTGAACATGTATGCCTGCCAGACACTTTGTAAAGCAATACTTGTAGGTATCATGGAATTAGATATCACCACCACTGTTTTATGATGCACTGAGAGGTTAGGTAACTTGCCCAAAGACCCAATCAATAAGTGATAGAGCTGGGATTTGAACCCAAGCCTGTTGATTTGGAATTTAACATTCATCCCATTTTATCACACCTGTCTTTTGAATGTGACTGGAATTAGAGTTACCAGAATCGAACCAGGGACCCTTCAGTCCACAGGCCAACGCTCTATCCACTGAGCCAAACCAGCTAGGGCATGCATGGTTCTATTTGTTTCTATGTATTTAACTTTAATGTTTAGCTGCTACACTTTATTGTGTAGATATTTAGGTTCTGAAAGAGTCGGTAATCGGGAAAGAAGCAAATTAACCGTTCAGGATTTCATATGAAGATTTAAAACACTACTGAAGCTCTAAACTAAAAGTCAACACAAAATGTCAAGGGTGTGGGGAAACCAGTGTTCTCAAATTATTGGAGGATGGGTAAGATTCGTGTAATCTTTTTGAGGGCAATTTGGCACTTTCTATAAAATCCTGCCCCTGAAAAAAGTCCACCTCCAGAATCTATCCTATAAATGTGAGCACATCCCACGGCCATATTGCATAGAGGAGTGCATAGAAGAATAATCTCTGCAGCACTGTGTGTGAGTATGCAAATTAACCCACCAAAGATGGCAGTTAAAAGGGACTGGGCCGGAGTGGAAAGGCGGTGCCGGCAGCCAGGGAAAGGAAGGCCCATTCTAGCACGAATCTTCGTGCATCGGGCTTCTAGTCTAATAGATGAAAGTTATATAAATTAGGATACACCCACAGTACATAATACAATATGAGTATTAGGAAAAATGAGGCGATGACATGTACTCATATGAAATGCTCACAAGATACACTGCCAACTTTAGATGCTGAACTGTGTGATAGTATTGGGCAGGTTTGGGACTATGCCGTATGTGTATGTGCTGTGTGTGCATGGAGTACTTCTAGAAGGACACAGAGGAGTCCAGTAACTGTAGTCACCTCTGGAGACAGGAGCAGGGCGCCTGGGGGAGAGAGGTGAGAGAGAGACTTCCTGTTCGGTAGTGTTTTAGGTTTGTTTGTTTTTTTTTTAAATCATGAATCTGTAGTATTGCTAATTGGATGGGGGTAGGGCAGGTGACTGAATTACTTAATGGACAGAGTTCTGGATGAAGGAAGAGAGAAAACAAAGTCAATAGAAAACTGTAGCTGTTATATGATGTTAGAGCAAGAAACAACTTGCTCAGACTATACATACAAACTCTACCCAAGACCACTTTTATCGAACACAGTCATACACCTTATGAATCTGCAGTAAAAACAGCAGTAACTACCCTGTGAGTGTTTTATGTACATCACTTACTTCCCTTAATCCACCCTCCATCACCATGGAGCAACATATGACTGCATGTAAACCTAGACCTCCCTTACAGATGGATAAACTGAGGTTCAGAGGTGGAAGGAACTCGCCCAAGGGCACCCCGCTTATGAGAGACAGCATCACGTTTTGAATGTAGGCTTGCTGATTGCAAAGCCACTAACCCTGGCTGTCACTGACTACAATTGATGTGGATGTTGCAATTTTATACCAAGTGGACTTGGCCCATTGGCAAACTGTGGAATGATGTGTCCAACTGCATCCTCTCCAGGTTATGCTTCCCACCAAATAAAAGCATTCCATTCATCCCGGATTTATTTGGAAGGCCAGGGAAGTTGTGCTTTGTCCCCATATGGCCAGATCCACAATACACAGAATAAACCCTTCAACAGAGTTCACCCGGTTCCTCATTCATTCCCCTCCTATTTCACCTCACTGGAAAGACTGGGGACTGGTGGGGAGTGGCCCGTCCCCTCTGTGATACAAAGGTCCAAGCTGATCCTGACAGAGCGCCAAGGGCCCGCAATGCTGAAGGCAGTGCTGCCAGCGGACAGCTAATCATCCTTCTTTCCTGGAAAGGCCCTCTGAGACCTTGAGCATCAAAGAGGCTGTTTCAAACCGCAGGATGCTCTCTGGTCCGCGCTGTACCCACAGGGACGCAGCAGCAGTTGCAGTATCAAGAAGCTGCTGACATGGATGTGAAATGACTTTGATAACAGCAGCAACAAAAAGTCCCCAGCTGCACGGAGCAACATCACCTTGATGCACAACTACAGCGGCGCTCACCTGAACCCCACTCCCAACCCCCTACAGCAGTCTCTGCTCTGCTCTGGCTTCCCCCCACTTTCCGTGTTTTGGGGTTTTCTTGGATGCCCTAAATTGCTTTGGCTGAGAGTTAGCAAGCTGCGCCAGATACACAGTGTTCCCCGGGGTTGGTTACTTTTAACATAAGCTAACCTGGCTGAATGTTACTCCAGGCAAGTAACTTAACACTTAAAAAAAAAAAAAATTCCGGCTTAGCAACAGTACATGTACTTGTGAAGCAACTGTGAATATTCAAATACTGTAATTGGAGATGATTTACATTGTTTTGAATTAACTAAAATTCCATTGTTAAGCACAAATACCGCTCCACTAAATCATCACGCTTTTAATAGGTCCACGTGAGCAGGTTACGGAGCGCATTAGGATTTATAACGCTCCTGGGAAGCTGACCACTGTATTATGCTTCCTGCTGCTAGGTAATATGCATGACACATTTCTGGACACTAATTCATTTATTTAATAGTAACAGTATGCAAAAACAGAGTTCAAAATGAGGCTGACAAAGGAGGTATAAAAGTTTTATTAATCCATAGCTAATCAAAGGCCAGTAGAAGGCATATAATGGTGGCATTTACAGACCATATCGAATTTGAATAAATTAACTTTTTGTTTCCTAAAATCTTACTAATAGGATGTATTCCACTTGAAGCATTTATACTTTTAATTACAGAGGCAAGCAATTTGGAGCAGGTTTCCAGCTCACTTTCCTAGGAAGCTGTAACGTGGCATCAAAGATTAAATCGGATCCTGTCATCATCTGTTGTCTCTAAGGTGATCAATTACAACACAAGCTGCTTCACGCTAAACACTGCAGTGTTGTTTATTTTGCTGCTTATTTAATTGCATGCTGTCAATCATTAGAAAATGATTTCCTCTGGAAAAGGAAGAGTATCTACTTTATTTTTCTCCCATTGCCCTGATGGCCACACAACACGCATAAGCAGGTGGCATAATGTCTCTTGTAGAAAACCTGTTTTATAGTTTCATGGCTTAATTTTGCAACAAACTAGAGCAAAGCAAGAAAGAGTTTGAAGTCAAGCGAAGAACATCAGGGAAGACCAAAAAACACCGAAGTGTGTGGGAGAATCATTCCCTTGGCTTAGCTCAATTACATATGTTGGAAGAATATTTGCTCATCGTTTCTAAGTTGAAGCAGAAGGAAATAAAGACGTCTAAAACATAAATCTCTCTCCATTTTAGAATTCTAAGCACATTCTGAAGCTCAGAGCATTTCGTAGCAGTTAGTCCTTAATAATAATGTTATGTGAGTATTGTTCTCATATTGAAGGTAAGAGATTGTAGAATTATACATGGCAGTATTTTCCTGAGTGTATTTTGCATCTACTGGGTTAAAGAGCTTTTGGATAGCAGGAGGGTGTATATTAAAGAAGAGTCCCATGGTCAAATGAGATTGGGGAATGCTGGATTAGACAAAGCTGTGTAAACATGTATCCTTACTTGAGGTTTTCTCACACCTTTGGATACACTAGTAGACTTTGTAAAACTCCCAAAGGAGGATATGGTATGAAGTGTTTCCCAAATTTATTTGACTGTGAAATTTTTACCGAGAAGAAAAAAAAAAAACCCTGGAAATCCACACACCTCTGCCCCAAACTCAATTTAGGAAACACCAATATAAGGCATATGGTTCCACACTGACAACTAGGATCTATAATCTTTCCTGGAATTTTCTTCAAATTCTAATCCCACTATCCCTCTCTGCTAACTATTGATAGAAGCGCACTCCCCATCTTCACCTCAAGAAATTTATAGTCAACTTCAAAATCCATACACACACACATACAATTTTCTATCACCAATATCCCAGCCCCTAACCCAGACGATCCTGAAAATACCTGTTAGTCAACTTGGAAGAAGTAACAGTTTCTAATAATGTACAGGAGATGGACGTTATGATTTATTTGATGCACAGGGGATGTACTCAGAGCAATGGGCCTGAAAGAGGAGTACATATTTTGTGGTTATTGTAAGGATGACAAAAATTTCTATCACTCTTTAACCAGGCACTGCAGGTATCAGACCAGAAATAAATAGCCCTCACTGCCAACCAAGATCACAGTTGTATTTTGACATGTAATTCATTTAAAAAAGCATTGGGATGCTTCTACAAAAGAATAAGTAAGTTTAGTAAGGTCACAGGCGCCAAGACAATGTTCAAATATCAATTGTATTTCTATATATGAACAATTGGAAATTAAAATGTAAAAAATAGTACTATTCACAGTAGCTTTAAAAATGAAACATTTAGGGGTAAATCTAACAAAATAAGTGCAAGAGCTGCATGCTGGAAATTACCAAACATTAATGAGAGAAATGAAAAATGGTCTAAATGAATAGAGAGGTATAGTACATTCATAGATTAGAAGACAATGTTATTAATATCTTAATTCTCTTCAAATTGGTCTTTATAATCAATAAAATCCCAGTCAAAGCATCAGCAAGCTTTTTGGTAGAAATTGACAAGCTGATTCTAAAATTTATATGGAAAAGCAGAGTATCTAAAATAGCCAAAACAATTTTGAAAGGAACAAAATTGGAAGACTGGCTCTGGTTTATCTAAAGACTTACTCTAAAACTATAATAATTAAGATGGTATAGTGTTGACATCTATCTACACTAATAAAAGAGAAACATGCAAATTAACCATCATTCTGCTATGCCAAGCCACGCCCACCAGCAAAGTATGCAAATTAACCCAACCAAGATGGCGGCTGGCCATGGAGCTGGAGCAAGCAGGAGGCTTGGGTTGCTCCTGGCGATGAAGGAAGCCAAGCTTCCTGGCCGGCTCTGGCCTCTGCTCAAGGCTACAAAGTTTTAATTATAGAAGATAAATAAATCCGCCGAAACTGGTTTGGCTCAGTGGATAGAGCGTCGGCCTGCGGACTGAAGGGTCCCGGGTTCAATTCCGGTCAAGGGCATGTACCTTGGTTGTGGGCACATCCCCAGTGGGGGGTGTGCAGGAGGCAGCTGATCGATGTTTCTCTCTCATCGATGTTTCTAGCTCTCTATCCCTCTCTCTTCCTCTCTGTAAAAATATCAATAAAATATATTAAAAAAAAAATAAAAAAAAATAAAGGTGACTCTTTTAAAAAAAAAAAAAAAAAAAGAAGATAAATAAATCCTAGATACTTGCTTCCAGCCAGGCCTGGCCTGCACTCAAGGAGGTGCTGAAAAAAAAAAAAGAAAAAGAAAAAGAAAAAAAGGAGGGGCTGGGACCTTGGGTCTCCAGGGGGTGATCAGGCCAGGATGGGATGGCAGGGGCCATTGGGGGTAAGCAGACCAGCAGGGGGGCCAGTTGGGGGTGAGCAGGCTGTTAGTGGGGGTCAGTTGGAGGTGATCAGGACAGTGGGGGAGCAGTTGGGGGTGAGCAGGCCAGTGGGGAGGGAAGGTAGGGGTGAGCAGGCCAGAAGAGGGGAAGTTGGGGGTGATCAGGCTGCGGGGGGGCATTTGCAGGGGGAGCAGGCCAGCAGGCAGAGTGGTTAGGGGCAATCAGGCAGGCAGGCAGGCAGGTGAGCGGCTGGAGCCAGCAGTCCCAGATTGTAAGAGGGATGTCCGACTGCTGGTGTAGGCCCGATCCCTGTAAACCAGCAGTAGGACATACTTTGAGGGGTCCCAGATTGGAGAGGGTGCAGGCCAGGCTGAGGAACACAACCCCCCCCCCCCCCGTGCACGAATTTTGTGCACCGGGCCACTAGTACATATATAAAAGCCTAAGGGACTGAACGACTGGATGACCAGTGGACTGGTTGCTATGATGGTCAATGCAGGAGCTGCCCCTTGGTGGTCAGTGCACTCCCACAGTGGGAGCGCCGCTCAGCTGACCAATGGGTGCCAGATGCAGGGCTCATGGCTGGTGAATGCTGCTGCGGTGGCATGAGCCTCTCTCGATCGGGACTGACTGGGCATGAGCCCGTGGCAGGCACAGTGGGGCTGGGATGAGTGGGAGCAGCAGGCAGGAGCAGCAGGCGGCGTTTGATGGCCAGTTTTGGCCCAATCCCCACAGGCCCTGTGGAGATTGGGCTGAAACCAGCAGTCCAACATCCCCCGAGGGATCCTGGATTGCGAGAGGGTGCAGGCCAGACTAAGGGACCCCATCAGTGCACGAATCCATGCACCAGGCCTCTAGTTAGAATAGAAATGTAGATGAGTGAAATAGGATGGAAATCCAGAAATAGATCCACAGAGATATAGTCATTGGCAATCAAAAAAAGTGCCAAGGTAATTCCATGGAGAAAGTCTTTTCAACAATGGTGCTAGAAAAATTAGATGTAATTGAATGCTCCCCCCGAAAGGAACCTTGATCTTTTCTTCATAATATTTATAAAAATTAACTTGAGATGAATCATGGACATATAAGTAAATCCTAAACTATTAAACTTCTAGAAGAAACATATGACCTGGGGTTAGGCAAAGATTTCTTAGGTAGAGCACAAAAAGCATAAACCATAGAAGAAAAAAAAAGCCATGGTAAATTAGAGTCTCTCAAAATTAAAAACTTTTGCTCTTCTAAAGATTTAGTTATGAAAATGAAATGATAAGCTATAGAGTGGGAAAAATATTTATTTGAGCCAAACTGTCGACAATTGCCAGGAAGCAATATCTCAATGGATTGGGATAGTGCTCCAGAGAATGGCGGTTTCTCATCTTTTTTTATACATTGCAATCAAAGGAAGGGACATAGGTGGGTTACATGAAATCCACTAGTGATAGATTAGAGAAGTGGGAGAAAGCAAAGGGGGGAAACCTCTGGGATTGGATAAGAAGTAAAATGATAGACACATACTTAGGTAGGTGCAGGAACAATTAACATGATAACAATGAAGGAATTTGTGGTATCTGTCCTGGCGCCCAGGCACTTTAGGTTGTACCCCAAGGGGTCCAGAAAAAGGGAAGTTACAAGTTACCCAGACATTTCAAGGATATCCTATATAATAAAAGCCTAATATGGTAAGTGTCTGGTCGTCCATTCAACAATCAAAGTGTAATATGGTAGTGATGTGCTAAGGCCACTCAACTGCTCGCTATGACGTGCACTGACCACCAGGGGACAGACATTCCGACAGGTAGGTTAGCTTGCTGCTGGGGTCCAGCCGAATGGGACTGAGCAAGACAGGCCAGACACGGCCTGGAGCTCTCCTGCAGTCCCTTCCCAGCTGGCCAACCTCCCGTGTCCTTCCCTGGCCCTCATTGTGTACCAGTAGGGTCCCTCATCCTGGCCTGTGCCCTCTTGCAATCTGGGACCCCTCGGGGGATGTCGGAGAGTTGGTTTTGGCCCGACCCCCCAGGCCAGGCCGAGGGACCTCACTGGTGCATGAATTCATGCATCATGCCTCTAGTGTTATTATAGATGCAAAAAGACAGATAGGCTCAGTTAAGGTAAAGGTTGACCTTGTCAGTGAAGATACCGGCCTAGGAGGTAACTATTCACCATAACTGCTTTTAGTTAAAGTTTAATTACAGACCATCCTTTGTGGTTAACTTTAGGTCTCTGAGTTTGCAAAACTGCCATGCAGGCCTTCCTGGAGCTTGTCAGTTAGCATGTGGGCCCTTTCATCCACAACATCAACAAATTAAAGGAGAAAAAAAGTATGATCATATTATAAGACTAGAGGCCCGGTGCACGAAATTCGTGCACAGGATGGGGGTGTCCCTCAGCCCAGCCTGCACCCTCTCCAATCTGGGACCCCTTGAGGGATGTCCGACTGCCCCTTTAGGCCTGATCCCGGTAGGATCGGGTCTAAACGGGCAGTCGGACATCTCTCTCACAATCCAGGACTTCTGGCTTCCAACTGCTCGCATGCCTGCCTTCCTGATTGCCCCTAACCACTTCTGCCTGCCAGCCTGATCACCCCCTAACCACTCCCCTGCCAGCCTAATTGATGCCTAACTGCTCCCCTGCCAGCCTGTTTGCCCCTAACTGCCCTCCCCTGCAGGCCTGGGTGCCCCCCAACTGCCCTTCCCTGCAGGCCTGGTCACCCCCAACTTCCCTCCTCTGCCGGCCTGGTACCCCTAACTTCCCTCCCCTGCAGGCTTGATCGCCCCCAACTGCCCTCCCTTGCAGGCCTGGTCCCTCCCAACTGCCCTCCCCTGCTGGCCTGATCTCCCACAACTGCCTTCCCTTGCAGGCTTGGTCCCTCCCAACTGCCCTCCCCTGCTGGTCATCTTGCAGCAGCCATCTTGTGTCCACATGGGGGCAGCCATCTTGTGTGTTGGAGTGATGGTCAATTTGCATATTACTCTTTTATTAGATAGGATAGGATAGAGGCCTGGTGCATGGGTGGGCGCCAGCTGGTTTGTGCTAAAGGGTGTCCCAGATCAGGGTGGGGGTTCCCTTGGGGTGTGGGGCAGCCTGGGCAAGGGGCCTATGGTGGTTTGCAGGCTGGCCACGCCCCCCGGCAACCCAAGCGGAGGCCCTGGTATCTGGTATTTATTTATCTTCTATAATTGAAACTTTGTAGCCTTGAGCGGAGGCCAAGGCAGGCCAGGTCTGCAGAAGCTTGGCTTCCTCCATCGCCGGGGGCAACTCAAGCCTCCTGCTCTCTCCAGCTCTGTGGCCACAGCCATTTTTGTTGGGATTTATTTATCTTCTATAATTGAAACTTTGTAGCTTTGAGTGGAGGCCTGGGCCAGCCAGGGTGTGTGGAAAGCTTGGCTTCCTCCATTGCCAGGAAACCCAAGCCTCCTGTTCGCTCCATGGCTGCAGCCATCTTGGTTGGGTTAATTTGCATATTTGCTCCTGATTGGCTGGTGGGCATGGCTTGTGGGTGTAGTGGAGTGATCGTTAATTTGCATATTACTCTTGTATTAGATAGGATGCTAAAATGGTCCTTTTTTTCCCCTCAAATAGTTGCATTCCTCTGATGTTGGTGGTTTTGACCCATGAACTCATCCTCTAGGTCTCAACCACTCTGTCTGTCAGGTTATGCTAACCTGGGAAGGTTCAAAAGTCTCATCTCCTCTGTCAGACCTTAAGACTTCAGGAGGTGTTTGTGGTGTGTGTGTGTGGGTGGCAGGGGTGGGGGGGGGCCTTTCGGGGCCTCAGTCTACTTGTTTGGGGAGGGAGGAGCTGTTTAGGTATCTGCCTTGGTTAGGTTCCTGGCTGCTCCAGAGTTACAGGACTAATCTGCTTGACTAACTCCTTTGAAAGATACACAAGGCAACATTAACTGTACATTGACAAAGGTGGTATGTTCAGCTTTAATATGAAAGTTGGAATTCTTCCCTAATATTTTAATTGTCTCACGGTCAATTTTTTCCTTCCATAAGAAGTCGCCTCTTGGCTTATCATGGAAATTAATGGTAAAAAGCATTCAAGAGGCAAAGCTTTGCTTTACACACAATTTTTAAAGTACTGTACCTATTACATGTTTGTTTTTTTTTAATGAGTTGTGGGGTCAGATATGAATAAGTAAAACACATTTCTCAACTGATGGAGCTGAACTTTGCTGATGTGAACTGTGAGTCTCCAAAAGGGGGGTATCCTTCCTATGCCCCAAACACCATTAACCTCAGCTAGTTTAGTCACACCCCCTTCCTTCCGAGCAGGGTCTCAGAGGACCTGTATTTTTTCAGAACAACTTGGGATAACACTAAATTACACAGTGGAAACTTATGCAAAATGAGAAATAAACACAAAGCAGTCTTGATCTACAGTCATCTAGTCTGTGTGTTTGCTTTTTATAGAGACTTTGTGCTCGCTTTTTGTAGGCATTAAAAGCTGAATTAAAACCATTTTTCCTCACTGTGAGGTGGGAGTTCTGTTTTCTAAAGACAGCTGTGTTCCTCTCACTGTGGGAGGTATGTCTGAAATGAGAGAGGGGCATGGGCAGCTCAGAAACGTGCAGGCGGAGGCACTGAGATGGATTTGCTCACCATTTCTGGGTAAGAGCAGCGAGTATCAGCCAAATCAAGTCATCACTGCTCTAAATCCCCAATCATGTGGGCCTCCACTCCATAAACCAGTGGGGCAGCCGGCCACGTGAGAGCCTAAAGGTTAAGCACATACCATTGACCTCGGAGAAACGAGTTCTCACATCATTAAATACTACGTGTTCGCCGGCTTTGCTTGATCACACCAAAAAGTGCGCTGGAAGCACTATTTCAGGCTTAGATTTCCACCTTCATTTGTATGACACAAAATCAATATCTTCCCTGCCTCTGTTGGTCTGGATTATGTTTAAGGACTAAATGGCCTTTAAGACACCAATCAGCTTTAACATCTTGTGTTTTACATAGGCAGGTGCGTGAACGAGAAAAGTACAAATATCTCTCTGTTTTCTTTTCCTCTAGGTTGTCAGGATAAGAAACGGGAAACATAATTTACAATCCTGATAGCAGAAATGGTTTCCCCTGGGACCCAAAAGACTTTCTTGGCAGCAGTGCTTTTAGAGAACAGGGAAAGAACAGATTATTCAATAAATAGGAGGACTGGCTACCCATTCCAGGGAAAATATTAAATCCCAAGTTACACAAAATGAATTTCCAGATGGATTAACTCTTAAAACAAAAACATTAGAGGCATTTGATAAGTAACAGGAAACAATTTTAATAAACTCACAAAGGAAAGGATTAACCCTGACTATGTGAAATTGTGAATGGTAAAATAATTTTTCAAATAAAGTTAACTTTACCTAACCTCTGCTCAATATTACTATGTGACAGAGACTAAGCTAAGTCTTTACATATATTGACTTCTTTCTTCCCAATAGCATTGTATGATAGCTGATTGCATTAGACAGGGTTCTCCAGAGAAACAAAGCCGTGTGTGTGTGTGTGTGTGTGTGTGTGTGTGTGTGTGTGTAATAAAGAGATTTATTATAAGAAATTGGCTCAAGTGATTATGGAGGCTGAAAAGTCCCAAAATCTGCAGTCAGGAAGCTGGACACCTATAAGAGCCAATGTGTAGTTCCAGTCCTAGTCCAAAGGCCCAAGAACCAGGAGAGCCAATGGGGAAGTTCTAGGGCAAAGACCAGCAGACTCGAGATCCAAGAAGTGCTGATATTTCAGTCCCAATGTGAAGGCCAGAAGAAACCAATCTTCCTGCTCAGCAGTCAGGCAGGGGAGGAGTTCCCTCTTATTAACCTTTTTGTTCTAGTCCTATCTTCAGCTGATTAGACCAGACCCACATTAGGGAGGGCTTGTGCTTTACTCATTCTACCCGTTCAAATGTTTATCTTATTCTGAAACATTCTCACAGACACACCCAGCATAATATTTGACCAAATGTCTGGGCTCTGTGGCCTAGTCAAGTTGACACATAAAACTATCATGCTGATATTGTTCACTTTTAGCACACGAGGAAACTAATCCTTAAATTGTTTCACCAGAATCACATAGCCGGCGTGAATCACATAGCTGGTCAAAACTTCCAGCTCTATCTGAAACCAAAAGGGACTGACAAACTGGAGGAAATGTTTGCAAAATACAGGACAAAAAAATCCCCAAACAAATTAATAACAATAATAAAGCCTTTTACAAATCAATTAAAATGATGAGTGCCCTTATATAAGAACTGGCAAAAAAAAAATAAAACATACAGACATTAGCAGAGAAAATGAAAATTCATAAAAATAGATATGCTCAATTTCAATGATAAATGCCAATCAAAACAATGAGGCATCATTACAGATCCCATATGTGTACCTGATACTATATCAGATTTGAAGATTATATAGAGTGATCATACCCAGTGTGGGCTAGGAGTAAGGAAAGTGACACATTCATACACTTTTAATAGGAAGTATATGTGTACAAACTTTTAGGAAAGTGAATTTAGAGGAGTCTACCCAAAATTTAAACATAGTTCTTTTTCACGATTACTGTTTTCTCTTGCAGAAATATATATCTGTGCAGATATAGTTACAAAAATGTTCATTACAATATTGTTAATGAGAATAAACAACTCAAATACCCATCCAATGGGAGCTGGGTTAAATTATGGTATATTTACATGATAAAATTTTATGCAACCATTAAAATAGCCCAGCTCAAATAGCCCAGGTGGCAGGCTCAATCCCCGGTGTGGGGGTATGCAGGAGGGAGCCAACCAATGAATCTCTCTCATCATTGATGTTTCTATCTCTCTCTTCCTCTTCCTTCCTCTCTGACATCAATAAAAATATAAAATATATTTAAAAAAAGAATATAATAGAGGGGGAAACATGCTCAATATGAGTGTTGGAAAGCAAGGTATACAACCATTTGTATAGTATCATCTTATTTTTATATGAGCATATGACATTCATAAAAGAGTTTTTACTAAAGGATATAGGTAATTATTGAGCGCAGGGGCAGATAGACAAGCTCTGAGCCATTACTTCAATAATTCTGTTTCCTTGCAAACAGTCAGATTTACCATAAAATAAAGTCTAAGCTTGTACAAACCTTTTCCAAGGCCTTGGGAGGGTCCCTAGCAATGCATTCACATGTTTCTACAAATTTGAAAAAAAAAAACAATAATCAACTTTCTTTGAGACTTCTCTGTCACTCTGCCTCACATGCTGGGTGCTTTAGAATTATTTTTCTACCAAAGTCTTCTCCAAAGGCAAGACTTTTAGTAGGTTTTGACTTACTTTCAAATTTTCACCTTTCATCTGTTTATTATTACTGTCCATAATAGGCCCTAATTCTCTTATCTGCAATTGTATCATCCAAAACAAGCTTTGAACAGTTTTATCATACTCCCTTGGTAGCAAAACTTGATCTGATTGGAGCTCATTTAATGGATAAACCTGACCTGAACTGACATGAGACTATTAAAGATTGTATTTATTCCATATACAGTAAACATTCATATTTTGATGCAGAAATAATTATGCCTTTTATTATGTTCCTGAGGAATTTTTAAGTAATAAATACTATATGTACTGATTTATCATTCTAAGCTCTGAAAATTTTCAATTTCTAAACATAAAGGCCCCAGAGGTTTTAGAAAAGAGATTGTGAATCTTTATTTTAGTTTCGCATGAAAAGATGCCTTCTAAAAAGTTTACTCTTATTCCTTAGCTTTCCAAAATGTATAATCAAACTCAAGCTGATAAAAGAGGTCTATAAAATATCCTACTGCTATCACCATACTTAACAGTGACAGTCTGAAGTTTTTTCCCCCTAAGATCAGATAGAACTCAAAGATGTCTATTCTCATCACTTCTACTCAATACTGTACTGGTAAATTCTGTTCCATTCAAGCCTTGAGATGATGGCAGCCCTGGCCAACACCTTGATTTCAGTTTTGTGAGAGACCTTGAGCCAGAGGATAGAGCTAAACCACATCCAGACTCCTGATCCACATTAACTTTGAGATAAATGCATATATTAAGTTTGGGGCTAATTTGTTATACAACATTAGACACATAATACTAAAACTACAATTTTTTCATAGAACTAATCATTGAGTTTATCAAGGTCACAGGACATAAGGTCAATATTAAACATTAATTATATTTTTTATACACTAGCTATAGACAATTGGAAATTGAAAAAAATTTAAAAATACTATTTACTTTGGCTCCAAAAAACCACAATGAACACTTAAGAGATGAACTTAACAAATATGTGTAACACCAGTTTGTTAAAAACTAAAGAACATTACAGGCAGAAGTTAAAGAAAACCTAAATAAAAGGAGAGATATAACATGTTTATGGGTGGGAAGGCTCAGTGTCGTTAAGATATCAATTATCCCCAAATTCATCTACAGATTCAGCAGATCAATTTGGGGATAATTTTTTATCTAAATCTGAGCAGGCAATTTTTTTTTTAGAAATTGACAAGCTTATTCTAAAATTTATATGGAAATTTAAAGGATCAAGAATAGCCAAAACAATTTTGGGAAATATCAAATTTAAGTATTTACCTGATTTCAAAACTTGCTATATTAGTAAAGATACATTAATCCAGATTAATCAAGTGGCACTGCCATAAGGGATACTTATGTAGCTCAATAGACTGAATAGAGTTCAGAAATTGATCTAGATCCATAAGGTAAATTAATTTTCAACAAAGATGCCAAGATTATTCAAGGTGGAAAAGACAGGTTCATCAACAAATAATTCTGGAATAATTGGATAACTACATGAAAAAAAACACACACAAAAACAAAACTGAACCTCAATCCTAACCTCAAAGCATGGTTGTATGGTAAGATTATGTTTAGTTTTTAAAGAAACTGCCAAATTGTCTTCCAAAATGACTGTACTATCTTGCATTCCCACCAGCAATGAATGAGAGTTCTTATTGCTTCACATCACCAGCCTTCAGTGTTCTCAGTGTTTTGAATTTTGGCCATTCTAACAGATGTGTATATTCTATGGTTAAGTGTCTTTAAGGTCTTTGGCCCATTTTTTAGTTGTGATATTTGTTCTCTTATTGATGAGTTTTAAGAGTTCTTTGTACATTTTGAATAATAGTCCTTTATCAAATGTGCATTTGCAAATACTTTCTCCGACTCTATGGCTTATTTTTTTCATTCTCTTAATAGTGCCTTTCCTAGAATAAAATATTTTAATTTTAATAAAGTTCAATTTATCAATTCTTTCTTTCATGACTCATGCCTTTGGCATTATACCTAAAAAGTCATTGCCAAACCCTAAGTCATCTGTATTTCCTCCCGTGTTATCTTCTAGGAGTTTTATAATTTTGAATTTTAGATTTATGTCTGGTCCATTTTGAGTTAATTTTTTGTGAATAGTATGGTCTACATCTAGATTTTTTTTTTTTTTTTTGCATCTAGACGTCCAATTGTTCCATAACCATTTTCTGAAAAGATTATCTTTTCTTAATTGTACTGCTTTTGCTCCTTTGTCAAAGATCAGTTGATTATATTTATATCAACCTGTTTCTGGGCTCTCTACTCCATTCTATTGATCTATTTGCCTATTCTTTCACCAGCAACACACTGCCTTGATTACTGTAGCTTTATAGTAAACCTTGAAGTAGGGTGTGTCAGTCTTCCCACTTCGTTCTTCTCCAATATTATGTTGGCTATTCTGAGTCTTTTGCCTCTCCATATAAACTTTAGAACCCGTTTGTGGACATCCACAAAATAAGTTGCTTGGATTTTGATTGGGATTGCATCAACTCTATAGATCAAGTTGGGGAAAAATAACCTCTTAACAACATCAAGTTTTTCTGACTCTGAACAGGAACTATCTATTTATTTAGTTCAACTTAGATTTCACTCACCAGAGTTTTATAGTTTTCTTCATACACATATTATGCATCTTGTGTTATACATGTAAGTATTTCTTTGGAGAGGGTGCTAATGTAAATGGTATTGTATTTATAACTTCAAATTCTACCACTGACTGCTGATAGATTGGAAATGATTCTATATTTTAACCTTGTATCCTGCATCTCTGATATAATTGCTTATTAGTTCCAGAAGCTTTTTTGTTGATTATTTCAGCTTGTCTACATAGACAATTATGTTATTTGTGAACAAAGATAGGTTTTTTTCTTTCCTTATCAGTATACCTTTTGTTTCCTTTTCTGGTCTGACTGCATTATCTAGGCTTCCCAGTATGATGTTGAAAAAAGGTGGTAAAAGAGGACATCCATGCCTTTAACCATTAAGTATGATATTAGCTGTAATTTTTTTATAGATATTCTTTATCAAATTGAGAAAGTCCCCCTCTATTCCTACTTTATTGAAAGTTTTCATCATGAATAGGTGTAGGAAGCTACCAAATACCTTTTCTGCATCTATTGATACGCTTGTGATTTTTCTTCTTTAACCAGTTAATGTAGTGAATTACATTAATTGGTTTTCAAACAGTGATCCAACCCTGCCTACTGGGGACAAATCTCACTTGGTTGTGATATACAATTCTTTTTATACATTGTTGGATTTGATTTGCTTTGCTTAAATTTTATTGAGGATTTTTTTGCCTTTTATATTAATGAAAAATATTGGTCTTTATTTTTCTTCTTATAATGTTTTGTTCTGGCTATTGCTGGCCTCCTAGAATGAGTTAGGAAGTATTCCTCTGCTTCTATCTTCTGAAAGAGATTTTAGAAAACTGAGAAAATTTCTTCCTTAAATGTTTGCTAGAATTCACCAGTTCACCCATATGGGCCTGGTGCTTTCTGTATTGGAAGCTATGGGTGCAATTTTTAAAAATAGATGTAGGCCTATTCAGATTGTCATTTTCTCCTCATTTGAGTTTTGGCAAATTGTCTTTCAAGAAATTGGTCCATTTCATCTAGGTTATCAAATTTGTGGACATAGAATTATTTAGAGTTTTCCTTTATTATCTTTTTAAAGTCATGGGATCTGTCACCTTTTTCATTTCTGATATAAGTAATTTGTTCCTCTGTTTTCTCATATAGCCTGGGGCTAGCAGCTTATAAATTTTATTTATCTTTTTAAAGAACCAGCTTTTAGTTTTATAGATTTTTAAAAAATTGACATCTAGTTTTCAATTTCATTGATTTCTGCTCTAGTATTTATCATTTATTTTCTGCTGTTTACTTTGGATTTAATTTGTCTTTCTTTTTTTCCCCCCTAACGTGTAAGCTTTTATGACTGATTTTAGATCTTTCTTATTTCTAACATATGCATTCAATGCTATAAATTCCCCTCTATGCATTACTTTCATTGCATCCAACAAATTTTGATAAATTGTGTTTACATTTTCATTTAGTTCTAAATATTTTTTAAATTTCTCTTGAGATTTCTTCTTTGACCTATGTGTTACTCAGAAGTGTGTTGATTTCCATGTATTTTAAGATTTCTCAATTTTCTTTGTTATTGATTTCTAGTTTAATTTTATTGTGATCTGACATTGTGTGACTTACATTCTTTTTAAATTTGTTATGTTTTAAGACCCAGAATGTGGTCTATCTTGTGGAATGTTCCATATGAGCTTGAGAAGGATGTGTATTCTCCTGTTGTTGAATGAAGTCTATATTTCTCAATTATATCCAATTTGTTGATGGTGTTAATGAGTTCAACAATATCATTATGCTTTTTTTCCTGCTGGATTGTCCATTTCTGATAGAGGGATATTGAAGTCTCCAACTATAATAGTGGATTCATCTATTTCTCCTTGCAGTTCTGTCAGTTTTTGCCTCACAATATCTTGATGCTCTGTTGTTAGGTACATACATATTAAGGACTGTATGTCTTCCTGGAGACTTGACCTTCCCCTTTATCATTATGTAATGCCCTTCTTTATCTTGGATAACTTTTCTTGCTTTGAAGTCTGCTCTGTCTAAAATTAATATAGCTATTTCAGCTTCCTTTTCATTAGTGTTAGCATGGTATATTTTTCATTATCCATTTACTTTTAACCTATAAGTGTCTTATATTTAAGTGGGTTTCTATAGACAACATATAATGGGGTCTTGTTTTTTGATACATTCTAATCTGCCTTTTAATTGGTGCATTTAGATCACTGTCATTCAAAATGATTATTGGAATAGTTGGGTTAACAGCTAACATATTTGTTACTGTTTTCTATCTTTCACCCTTGTTCTTTGTTCCTATTTTTCTCTTCTGCTCTTTTCCTGCCTTTTGTAGTTTTAATTGAGCATTTTATACATGATTGCTTCTTTCTGCCTTCTTTTCCTCCCTGGCACTTCATTGCCTCCTGACAAAATCTTGTCCAACTTCCAAGACCATTGCCAAAGTTACCTACCTTCTGAAGCAACATCAGGTAAATAATATTTCTCCCCACCCTGAACTTCCCAGGTGCATTGTTTTACTAATCCTGTGTTACTTGTCTTGCTCAGTTTTATTACAGTTATTTATTACATATTAAATTCCCTACCAGGCTGAAGGTTCTTTGAAAGTAGGACTGTGAGTTTTTTTTCATCTTTGTGTCACTTTTAGAACCTAGCTCAGAGCCAAGTACAGAGAAAATAAATATTTGTTCAATATAACTGAAGTACTAAATGGTGTGATACACATAAAAAGTCCCATAGTGCCTCAATATGGAAAGATCAATGTGGTTTGAAGTAGTCAGGGCAGGGTGGATGGGCCAGAAGGAAGAGGCCCTTGTGGAAGAAGAAAAAGGCATGGAAACGTGAGGGGCATTAAAGCAGTCTGTCCCCCCTCTTATCTCTAGGAGAATGGATAGGCAGAGAAAGTGCTCTTTACTGACTGTGGTCATTCTCAAGTGTCCAGGAGCCCTCTGTAAGATGTCCTCTGATTATAGTTTTACTCCAGTCCAACTATATATAAGGCTACAAACAATGAAGTATGAAATAAAATGTTCTCCCCAGAAGCCCTCATTTTCTTTAGATTCTTCCTTCAAATCAAGTGATAATCTGTGCCAAAGTTGGAATTCCCTAGTTTTGTTCATTCCTTTATTTAATAAATATTGATTGAGCAACAATTATGGGCCAGAACTGTGTCGAATGCTACAAATATAGCATTGGATAAAATGTGATCATCAACTTTCAAAGGTTCACAACCTAATGTAGATGATTAGCTCTCAGTCAGTAAGTTGAAAATGGACTGTTTTAATTCACTCTTTCTGGGAGCAATCTTAAAGTCATTATATTTTGTAGCATTTGGACAACTTCATTTATCTGAGGTTGAACATATTTCTCCCAAGTCCTGAGGTTGGTGTAGTTAAGTGTGGAAGTCATGGAGAGGTTCTTATCGTGTGGCTTTATAATAATAGTGCAATAGGAACCTAATTTTTTCTGTACGATACTTCAATGAGTGGAAACAGATTCATGCAGAAAAAAGAAGAGAACTTTTAAAAGCATAGTTAAAATCTTCAGAGAGTCAAGACATCAGAGCCATAAAACTGTAATAGGCTACTAATAAAAAAGGAGAATCCACCCTAGCCAGTTTGGCTCAGTGGATAAAGCATCTGCCTGCAGACTGAGGGGTCCCAGGTTCGATTCCAGTCAAGGGTACATGCCCAGGTTGCGGATTCGATCCTCAATAGGGGGCATGCAGGAGGCAGCCAATCAATGATTCTCTCTCATCATTGATGTTTCTATCTCTCTCTCCTTCTCCCTTACTTTCTGAAATCAATAAAAATACATTTTTTTTAAAGGAAGAATCCAGAGTTCCCAGAAATTAAACATAAAATAGCAAATATAAAAAGTTATTCAAACAGAAAAACTGGATATCAGAAATGACATGACTAAAATTCACTATACAAAGCTAGAAAATTGAGTGGAGGGATTTGCAAATTTAAAGGAAAGTTTAAAGGGAAATTAAGAGTTATGGATGATAGTTTGAGGTCCAAAATCTACCAAATAAGAGTTCTAAAAAGATAACAGAGAAGATAGAGGAAAACAGATTAAAAAAAAATACCAAAGAGTATATTTCCATGAAATGAAGAAAGATGTAAGTGGTTAAGTAGAAAGAACATGCTAAATGTTTTATAAATATACAGCAGCATTGGGGGGTGAGGTGAGGGTGGTGGCATAATAAATTAATAAATTTGTGACATCTATATATATAAAAAGCCAATGGTCGTAACGCCCCTAATGACCAGACAACCGGCTGCTATGACGCCCACTGCGGGCAGCGAACCCAGCCCATCCCCCGGCCCCACCCCAGATCAGCCTCTCCCACCCAGATTGAGGGTGGGTCAGCTATCCACCCTCCCAACCCCCCCCCCCGTGGCTCCTCACCCAGGCTGGCCCAGTACCCCAGAGGGGACCCCCACCACAATCGGGGACACAGCCAGTCTGCAAACTGCTGGTGGCCCCTTGCCCAGGCCAGGGAGGCGCTGGGGGGCAGGTGTGTGTGGTGCAGTCTTTTAAAAATAAAGAAAGACCCGCTGGCACTCTGAGGCGCCTCCTGGCACTGGCTGCCCCGCCCCCACCTCCACCCCACACAGAGCCCCAGGCAGAGCAGCTCAAGTGGGTGAGGGCCGCGTGGCCCCAGGCCCCAGGCCCCGTGGGGGTGGAGAGGTTTGCGCCGCAGCTGGTGTAGCGATGCAGGTTAACTCTGCTGGGGAGGCCAGCGGGGCTCCGGCATGTTCGGGAGCAGCCTGTTTATGCCGGGATCTGGGTGCACAGTCACGCACACACTGTGGGCATGTTCTGGGAGCTTGGCACAGGCATCATATGGACATTTGTGCATGCAAAGGTGTGCACACACCTTTGTGTGCATAAATACATCTGTTTCTCAGAAGTGTACCTGGAAAGGTGCTTTATCTGTAATAGGCAGTTTTCAAAATGTAATCCAGAGCAAGGGATCTGTAGCGAAAACACTCAAACAAGAAAAGGTTTTTGATACTAAACACAAAGCTGGAATTGAAGTGTGTATGCCCAAATGTGCTGTGAATCAAACATATGGTGATATTTATTGTCTGGTGGGTCTGTTTGAAAGGTTTGGTCGATCAGTTCTCATTTCACAAAAATAAAATAATGTAACTATGTGATTACTAAATATATACTTTGAAGGCAAAGTAGTTTACCCACTTTGTGTACTTTTTGCACGTGTGTAACACATCAAGGCTGTTTATAAAGTATAACTTGGATGATGTGACAATATGGTTGAGGAAGGGGGTGTGGCTGGTTGTTTTTAAAAATTAGGCACCTCATAGTTTTTAAGACAAACGTGTTAATATAAAATCTTCAGAAGGCAGGGTCAGGGGTCTTTTAAGGCCTTTGTATAGGCCTAAGACATAAAAAAGCAGCTACCTTTTTAGGATATGGCCTAAAAGAAACCTGTTATTTTCAGTTATTACTGTATTCACAGTAAAATAACGTTTTTTACAGCCTTTTTATGTAAGGGTTTTGTTTTTTTTCATACTTTCATTACAGTATTTGAAATAAGTCTTATCATTATTTTAAAGCAATAGTTTTTTCCTCTCAATAGTTTTTTCCTCTGATGAGACCTAAATTTTCACACACACCCCAAAAATGTTTATTTGAAATAACTTAAGCATCTGGACTCCGGGTGGCCTAATAGGCTCAGTGATTAGACAGGTGCTTTTATAGCCAAGATCAAAGGCTCTTTCCCCTGATTAGCCCTTGAGGGGGGAACAGCCAGAGGCTCTCCTGACCAGCATAGAGAAAGGGGGGGAGGGGCAGGAAAACCATTAGAGGAAAAGGAGTGGGATTGGAAACCCTCCCAACCATCCTTAAGAGAGTTCAAATGCTGCGAGCAGTGGCAGGCGGGTGGGCAGGGCATGTGCAGGTGGGTGGGGCTGCGAGCGCAGTGGGGCAGTGGACTACCGCTCGATTTTGCGCGCTGGGCCTCTAGTTTGGGAATAAAAGGAAAACCTTTTAACCTTCTGGTATGTCTACATGTGTTTGAGGCAGGGAACACAAGATTACTTACTAAAGAATGGTAATCAAACTGGCATTGGACTTCTTATAAGTAACATGGAATGTTAGAAATAAGTAAATAAAATCTTATAAGTACCGGGGAAAAAGGATTTTGAACTTAAGTGATGTATCAATTAATAAATAATTCAAGTGGATTGAATAATCGCCCCCCCCCCCAAAAAAAAAATCCAATTCTTATTCTTGAAACCTATGAATGTTTCCTTATAGGGCAAAAAGGATGTTGCTGATGTGATTAAATTAAAGGTCTTGAGATGAGATGATCCTGGATTACACAGGTGCACCCTAAACGACATTACATGTATCCTCAGAAGAGGGAAGCGGAGGAGAGTTGATGGACAAGAGGAGAAGACAACGTGACCACGGAGGAGAGGGGTGGAGAGAGGAGGCCACAAGCCCAGGAATCAGCAGCTATCAGAGGCTAGAAGAGGCAACGTCAAGTCCCTGCTCGAGAGCCGCTGGAGGGGCACAGCCTGGCGGCCTGATTCCAGCCCGGGATACTGATTTCAGACTTCTGGCCTCCAGAACTGGGAGAACATAAATACCTGTTGCTTTAAGCCACCAAGTTTGTGGCAATTTGTTAGAGCAGCCACAAGAGACTGACACAGGGAGTTACTACCCAAGTAGTACACTGGAAATTCCAGGTGCAGTGCACACACATGAGCTCCTTGTCAAAGGTTTCCAGAAAGACTAAAACAGTACTTCAAAGCCAAGCAGCCATAAAAATCTCAAGATTCAAACAACGTGAAGTGAATCCCATAATAAATGAACATACATCAATAACCAGCAAAATTGTGGATAAATACAGATTTTAACCAACATTAGTTTATTCTTTCTCTGAAAATTTCCTATTTGAATCGGCCCTCTCTGTCCTCAAAGTCATATAATGTCTATACCAGCATCTAGGACAAACTTATTTAAAAAAATCCTCCTGGCAGAACTCGTCACTGTTAGTGAAGTTGTGGAGTAGCCAAATAGCACAGCAGGAGTTCAGATCATAAATGCATTACCAATAGGTTCAACCACCCACCCTCCTGATACATTTAGAATTTTCTTTCTTTATATAAATCCAACACAGCCGTAACCTCTACTGTTGCTCTTTAAGGCATACACATATATTGGAACTCACAATAATTGCTCCTTTAGAAAAAGGCATCATGGATTACAGAGTAATGGAGACTTACTACAGGTGGCCCCACTGTACTTCATGCTATAAATCAACCAAGTCATTATTTCACAGCACTCCACTGTACTTGAAGTAGACTGTTCTCCATCTGTATAAATGTCTCTTTACTTTAATTAATTAATTCAATATATTAGGGGAGTCAGAAAACAAGTGAAATGTTTAAAGTGAATGTAAAGTATGTCCCCAGCATTGTACTATGTACTAGACTAGATACAAAAATATTAGTAAAAATGCGTCTCACCTGAGGCAACTTACCACATGCTCGGGAAGAGAAAACACCACACAACCACTGGAAAGCTGTGCTAAAGGATATCCGACGAAGTGCTGGTGCTTCACTTTCCCTCTTCCTGTACAAATGAATGTATCGAGAATGTAAGGACTATATCCAACCTGTTTATAAAGTGAAAGCTACTTAACTGAATTAATTCATTTTTCAACTTGATGATACTTTATTCATTCATATAATGAAAAATATGCCTGTCATGTATATTGACTAGGACATGACTGGAACAACCACTTTTGTTCTGTCTGCCCTATACTCTCCTTGGAGACAGGGCTACTTGGAAGGCCACATTGTAATTGGAGGGTTGCTTGGGGAGCATGGACTCAGTGCCAGGGAAGTCATGTGGATGATCTAAAAGTTTAATAATGACAACGATGACAGACCTTTCAGACAACTCTCTGTGGATGGCTCACTTGACGTTACACGATCAAAGAAAATCACCTTTTTGATGTGGCACCCACCACCCCAGCCTGAGTGGGTGAATCTAAGTCAGTAGAGCGTTGTTGTCTCAAGCTTTGCTCTAGCTCTGCTAGCCACAGATTAGCATTCTAGGTGATGCAGGTGCTTTCAGGAGCTAGCCTAGGAATCAAGCATCTCGTACAAAGCAAGCTTACAACACAGGCCAGGGATGATGCATACCAGCCAGAAAATGATTTTTTTCTAGAAGACTTTCCATTCCAAGTCTGAGCTACCTTCACACCTGCAGGACAATTTAGCCTACATGGTGGAGAGCAGTGCACATTCTTCTAGAACATGGCATTATTTATTGACTATCTGCCTCACTCACATCTGTGAGATGTGGAAAGTCATCAACGATTTACAAAACTATCGGTCTTAAATAACACCATCCATCACAAAATGGAAAGGAGTGATCAACATTTCTTCAAGTGCAATGCATTATACAAGGGTCAGCAAGTGGGAGTCATGGTTGGCGACACAATTGTTGGCCTCGGGTAGCAAATCTATCCTTCCAGCTGTTCTGATCCATATGGGTTCAATGAACCACAGAGAGAGAGAGCAGCCTTCTTATTGGGAGTATCTGCTGCAACTCTTGCATCCAAACCCCATCATAAAACAACTATAAGGTAAGCTGACGACCATTTATCTAAACTTCATCTGGTAGCCAACTGCTGACAAAGGAAAACACGCACATTAATGAGCAGACAGATGCGATGAGGGAAATTAAGGTGTTCTTGTCTTAAAGAAATCAGAGATTTAAAATGTAGGGAAAATTAAAATAATTTAGTCATTAAGTCAAAGCCAGATGGAAAGCCACCAGTGCTATTTTCTCTGCTAAGCACATCTCAGGCTGTCCCTCATCATCCCGGGCTACATTTCTTACAATGTACAGCTCTTAGGGTAATGTTCCACAACCTGTCAGTTACCCAAATCAAGAGTCTTGTTTCAATTTCTAGGACCTAGATAACAATTTCAAAATAGTAAGTCGTATCTTTCCTTCTTGAATTTTGAGTCCCAATTTTGACTTTGCCCCAGGCCAGCAAATTTTTCATCCCAAGAATTTCCTATTAATCTTTGACTTATAGCCTATGTAAAACTTAAGGAATAAGAAGACCTGGCATGCCCTCTTAACATCGTTGACTTTTATTTTCTTTACCTGTAAAATGGGATCATAATAACTGCATTCCCCTTCACACAGTAGTTCTCAACCAGGGATGGTTTCCACCTCACAGGGGACATGTGGCAGTGTCTAAAGTAAGTTTTAGTTGTCACAACTTGAGTGGGGAGGGAAGTGCTAATGGTTTCTAGTGGGAAAGAGGCAAAGAATGCTACTGAAAGTTCTACAATGCTCAGGACAGCCTCAGCAAATAACTGATGAGCCCAAAATGTCAATAGTGCTAAGGGTGAGAAACTTTGCCTTAATATCATGAAGTTATCACAAAGCAGATGCTTAGTGAACGATTTTATGAATAATAATCATATTTATTTTACAGTTCATCTTTATTTCATAACACAAATTAAACTCTCACTGATGAATCATAAAATAAGTGTAAAGGACCAATGATTGCCAATGGAAAAAAAATCCTCATTGAAAACTGTAAGCCTATATTATCAACAAGACAGGTAATAACAAGTGTTGGAGAGGTTGTGGAGAAAAAGGAACCCTCATTCACTGCTGGTAGAAATGTAAACTTGTACAGCCACTACAGAAAACAGTATGGAGTTTCCTCAAAAAAAGTAAGAATACAGTTACTATATGATCCAGCAACCCCTCTTCTAGGTATTTACCAAAAAAAAAAAAAAAAAAGAGGAGAAACCAAGATGGCGGCATAGGTAAGCACCTAAACTGCTGCCTCACACAACAATTTCAAAACTACAACTAAAAGACAGAACGGACACCATCCAGAACCACAGGAAAGCTGGCTGAGTGAAAATTCTACAACTAGAAGGAAAGAGAAAAGCTCACAGAGAATTGGAGGTACGGCAAAGGGTCTTTGTGCGCGCAGAGAGGAAGGGCGGCTGAGAGCCTGGCTGACTTTCTCTGGCGGAAGGGGAAAGGAAGCCCCCGACCGCACTGAACCCCAGTTCTGACTGCACTGAACCCCAGTTCCAGGCGAGCCCCTGGGGACCCACGCTCTTGTGGGGGGAGTCTGGACTCTCGGGCGGAGACTCAGGAGCCGGGGAAGGCGGAGGACTGAAAGCGCGTGCGCGCGCACGCCAGTGCGCACAAAGGCTGTGGAGGTTGCCACAGGCTTTCCCTAGTGGAAGGGAGTCAGAGGCTCCTGAATGCACTGAGCCCCAGTTCTGACTGCACTGAACCCCAGTTCCAGGCGAGCCCCTGGGGACCCACGCTCTTGTGGGGGGAGTCTGTACTCTCGGGCGGAGGCTCCGGAGCTGGGGTAGGTGGAGGACTGAAAGTGCGTGCGCGCGCACGCCAGTGCGCACAAAGGCTGCGGAGGTTGCCACAGGCTTTCCCTAGTGGAAGGGAGTCGAAGATTCCTGACTCCACTGGGCCCCAGTTCTGACTGCACTGAACCCCGGTTCCAGGCGAGCCCCTGGGGACCCACGCTCTTGTGGGGGGAGTCTGGACTCTCGGGCAGAGACTCAGGAGCCAGGGAAGGTGGAGGTCTGAAGGCGCGCACGTGCGCGCAAGGGTAAGGCTGACAGGAAGCCAAGACTGAGACTCCACCCCATCCAAGCTGAGCACAGAGGCTATTGCAATTTGGCAAGTCTAATCCTATAAGGCTGTCTCCAGCACTGAACTTCTCCCAGCATAGACACAGCTGATCCTTACAGCCAACTGGCCTGGAGGTCAATTCTTCCCAGTGATACCAACAACAATCAAGACTTAATTACAACAAGGCTGTACACACAGTCCACAAAGGGGTGCACCAAGAGTGTCCACCTCAGGTTAACTGGGGAGGCAGACCCACTGGGCCATATTGGAAACCTAGCACACAAATCTACCTTACCAACTCAGGGAAGCAGTGAAAATGCGGCGTCAAAGAATCAGATCACAAACGAAAGAAATGGAGGAAAACAAACGACTGGATATAGAATTCAAAACCACGGTTATAAGGCTTTTTAAGAATATCCTACAAAAGGCCGATAAATATAACGAGACCCTCGAAGATATGAAAAAGGACCAACTAGAAATTAAACATACACTGACTGAAATAAAAAATATTATACAGAGACCCAAAAACAGACAAGAGGAACACAAAAATCAAGTCAAAGAATTGAAACACAAAGAAGCAAAAAACACTCAACCGAAAAAGCAAAAAGCAAAAAAAAAAATCCAAAAAGTTGAAGATAGTGTAAGAAGACTCTGGGACAACTTCAAGCGTACCAACATCAGAATTATGGGGGTGCCAGAAGAAGAGAGAGAGCAAGATACTGAAAACCAATTTGAAGAAATAATGACAGAAAACTTCCCCCACCTGGTGAAAGAAATAGACTTACAAGTCCAGGAAGCGCACAGAACCCCAAACAAAAGGAATCCAAAGAGGACCACACCAAGACACATTATAATTAAAATGCCAAGAGCAAAAGACAAAGAGAGAATATTAAAAGCAGCAAGAGAAAAACAGTTAATTACCTACAAGGGAGCACCCATACGACTGTCAGCTGATTTCTCAACAGAAACTATGCAGGCCAGACGGGAGTGGCAAGAAATTTTCAATGTGATGAATAGCAAGAACCTACAACCAAGATTACTCTACCCAGCAAAGCTATCATTCAGAATTGAAGGGAAGATAAAGAGCTTCACAGATAAGAAAAAGCTAAAGGAGTTCATCACCACCAAACCAGTATTATATGAAATGCTGAAAGGTATTCTTAAAGAAGAGGAAGAAGAAAAAAGTAAAGAGAAAAATTATGAACAACAAATACATATCTATCAACAAGTGAACCTAAAAATCAAGTGAATTAAAAACCTGAGGTACAGAATAATCTGTTGAATATAATAGAATCAGGGGCATAGAAAGGGAGTGGACTGATAATTCTCAGGGGGAATGGGGTATGGGGGGGTTCATGAAGTGACTGGACAAAAATCATACACCTATGGATGAGGACAGTGGTGGGGAGGTAAGGGCAGAAGGTGGGGTGGGAACTGGGTGGAGGGGAGCTATGGGGGGAAAAAGGAGAAATAATTGTAATAATCTGAATAAAGATTTATTTAAAAAAGAAAAGAAAAGAAAAGAAAACATTTATTCACAAGGATATATGCACCCCAAAGTTCATTGCAGCATTATTCATGGTGACCAAGACATGAGAACAACAAAGTATCCTTTGACAGATGATTAAATAAAGAAGATATAATATATATATATATATATATATATATATATATATATGTATATATATCCTATATAATAAAAGCCTAATATGCTAAGTGTCCGACCATTCGTTCAACCGTTCAACCAGTCACTATGATATGCACTGACCACCAGGGGTCAGATGCTCTGACTGGTAGGTTAGCTTGCTGCTGGGGTCCAGCCGATCGGGACTGGGCGAGATGGGCCAGACATGCCCTGGAGCCCTCCCATGGTCCTTCCCCAGCCGCAATCATGCCCTGGTGGGGTCCCTCAGCCTGCCCTGCACCCTCTCGCAATCTGGGACCCCTCGGGGGATGTCAGAGAGCTGGTTTCGGCCCGATCCCTGCAGGCCAGGCCAAGGGACCCCACCACTGCATGAATCCATGCACCAGGCCTCAAGTCTATATATATAAAAGCCTAAGCAACCAAATGACCGAATGACTAGTCGACAAGTTGCTATGACACACACTGACCACCAGGGGGCAGACGCTCAATGCAGGAGCTGCCCCCTGGTGGTCAGTATGCTCCCACAGCGGGAGCACCGCTTAGCTGACTGACGGGTGCCAGACACCGAGCTCATGGCTGGTGAGCGCCGCTGCAGTGGTGCGAGCCTCTCCCACCTCCACGGCAGCACTACTGAGTGGCAGCAGCGGCAAGTGCAGGAGGGCCAGGATGAGTGGGAGCAGCATGGTGCCTGGCCCAGCCCAGGCTCGGGCTCCTCCCCATCCACCTGCCACTTCACGCACTACTACATCCCTCTAGGGATGTCGGACTGCCAATTTCAGCCTGATCCCCACAGGCAGGCCAGGCCTGCAGGGATTGAGCTGAAACCAGCAGTCCGACATCCCCCGAGGGATCCTGGATTGCGAGAGGGCATAGGCTAGGCAGAGGGACCCCACCAGTGCACAAATTCATGTACCGGGCCTCTAATATATCTGTTTTTCTCAGTGCAGGCATGCCACAGTGCTACTGTGCAACCCAATTCCCCATGATATATATATATATATCATGGAATACTACTCAGCCATAAGAAAGGATGAAATAAACCATTTATGACAGTATAGATGGATCTTGAGAATATCATGCTAAGTGAAATAAGTCAGACAGAAACAATCAAGAACCATATGATTTTACTCATATCTATAAAAATAAAGCATAATATGCTAATTAGACTGGATGGCTGAACAGCGGAATGAACATCTGGAAGACCTTCAGGACAAAGCTGGGGCTGTGAGGGCCGAGCCTGTTGCATGAATTTTGTGCATTGGGCCTCTAGTTGGGATATAAAGCTGAAAGCAACACATGAATGAATAAGACAAACAAACAAAACTCATAGATACAGGGAAAGGGGATGGGGTTAGTAAATGGGGTCAAATATCTATATATATAAAAGCCTAATGTGCAGAGTGTCCCCTTGGAAGTTCGACCAACTGGGAATTCGATCGCTCACTATGACATGCACTGACCATCAGTGGGCAGCATGGAATGAAGGAAGGCTTTGGCTGGCAGCTGACAGCCAGGGAAGGGAAGCCCTGGCCAGCAGCCGGCAGCCACTAGGGACCCTACCTGTGTATGAATTTCATGCATTGGACCTCTAGTATGGTATAAAAAGAGATCTGACTTTGGGTGGTAAACACAATACAATTATAGATGATGTATCATAGAATTGTACACTTGAATCCTATATAATGTTATTAACCAATGTCATAGCAATAAATAAAATAATTAAAAATTTTAAAAATACAAGTGTAGGAGAGAAGATGGCGACCAGCAGGAAGGTAGGGAGGGAAAGAGTCTGAGAGAGTGAGGGAGCGATAGAGGAGAGTATAGACGTGTGTGGTGTGTGTGTGTATGAGCTAGGGACAGTTAGATTCTGCAGGTCTTCCAAGGGGTTGCCAAACCAGGCAGTCTTAGATGGCGGAGCCCTGCGCACAATGCGGACACTTCTGGGCAGCCAGTGCAGGCACAGAGAGCACGCCATCTTGAGAAACAGAGCTGCTTGAGACTAGGATCCTGGCCTCAGCACCACGCAGTCTTGTCTCAGACGCAAACCAGGACCCTGCAGCCACTGGAGACAGAGACCTGCAACCATAGCTTCAGACCAACAGACACCTAGAATCCAGACATCCCTGCTGCAGATTTCTGTGAGTCAAGGAGCCTATCCCCCTCCACGCAGGCTCGCGGATAGCGACATAGTAACTGATAGACCTGCATCCTCGCACGGGCTGCAGTGCCCCTACAGGAATTTGAGCTTGCGCACGCACAGAGACTGGGAATCTGCTCCCCGCAGTGCTACCTGACTTCGATTCTGGGCAAGCGCACACGGAAGTCTGCTTTCCACAGCGCACACGGAAGTCTGCTTTCCGCAGCACAGGCATGCCACAGTGCTACTGTGCAACCCAGTTCCCCATGGTGACCAGGACCCAGATTCTCCTGGTGGGAGGCAGCACTGAGCACCACTGACTTGACTCTGTTTCTTACCATGTGCACCTGGGATCCCTGACTCCCAGCGCATTCACACTAAGAGCCAGTGACTCCAATTCTTGGTGCTTGCGCACACAGGGACCCTGATTCTCAGTGAGAAGCCACACGAGGCAACAGAGACTCTGATACGCAATTCTTGGTGCAGACACAGGGGAACTCTGACTCCTGGCATGCGCTAGGGGACTCTGATTTTCGGCACACACCATCAGCGGTGGGCAGGTGGGGTCCCTGATTCTAGATGCGCACACGAGACCACACTGAACCCTGGTAACACTGACCTTGGGCGAGCCTGGTTCCCACCGACCCACGGCAGCCACATGTCCTAGTGTCGGAGCACTTCAGTGACACTCAGGTGGTGCGAAGCTCCCACTGCACATGGCCCAGGTCCACGCAACTTGAAGTTTGAACCTTCTGGTGATAGTCAGAATGGGGAGACAACACAATCCCCAGAGGAAAGAAAATGAGGAGTCGCCAAGTTAGTGAAATTGAAGCATGCAACATGACCGAAAAAGAATTCAGAGTTATGGTCGTGCAATTCATACATCGGATGGATGAGAAAATCAACAACCTATGCAAGAATCAGGAGGAAATGAAAAGTGATATAGCTACAATCAAAAACACCATGGAAAGTTTCAACCGTAAACTAGAAGAAGCAGAGAACTGAAGTAGTGAGTTAGAAGATAAGGTAGAGAAACAAGCTCAATCTGAACAACAACTGGAGAAAAAAATTAAAAAGCAGGAGGAGAGCCTAAGGGAGCTTTGGGACAACATGAAACAAAGTAACATACGTATAATAGGGCTGCCAGAAGGACAAGAAGAGAAGCAAGGATTAGAAAATCTATTTGAAGAAATAATAACAGAAAACTTCCCCGGTATGAGGAGAAAAAAGTTACACAAGTACAGAGAGTCCCAAGCAAGATCAATCCCAAAAGACCCACATCAAGACATGTCATAATTTCAATGGCAAATATTAACGACAAAGAGAGAATCTTAAAGGTGGCAAGAGAGAGACAGAAAGTTACCTACAAAGGATCCCCCATCAGATTATCAAATGATTTCTCAACAGAAACACATCAAGCTAGAAGGGAATGGAAGGAGGTATACAAAGTGTTGGAAAGCAAAGGACTGAATCCAAGAATACTCTATCCAGCAAGACTATCAATCAAAATTGAAGGGGAAATCAGGAGCTTTGCAGACAAAAAAAGGCTAAGGGAGTTTATCACCACCAAACCAGCAATGCAAGAAATGCTATAAAAAGAAGAAATAAAAAGGTAAGAAGGAAAACAGGCACAAAAATAGATATGACTACAAACAAGTACCTTTCATTATAACTTTAAATGTAAACGGACTAAATGCTCCAATCAAAAGACATTGAGTGGCTGAATGGATAAAAAAACACGATCCATATATATGCTGTCTATAAGAGACCCACCTCAGAACAAGGGACTCACACAGACTGAAAGTGAAGGAATGGAAAAATATCTTTCAGGCAAATGGAAATGAAAAAAAAGCTGGGGTAGCAATACTTATATCTGACAAAATAGACCTCAAAGTAAATGCCATAACAAGAGATAAGGAAAGCCACTTCATAATACTAAAGGGATCGATACAACAAGAGGATATAACCCTGATAAACATATATGCACCCAATGCAGGAGCACCCAAATACATAACAAAACTCCTGGAAGATATCAAGGGAGAGATCGACAACAATACAATCTAGTAGGGGACTTTAATACACCACTAACATCACTGGATAAATCCTCTAGACAAAAAATCAGCAAAGATACAGCAATCCTAAATGACTCACTAGATCAGATGGACTTAACTGACATCTTCAGAACATTTCACCCCAAAGCCATGGAATATACGTTCTTCTCAAGTGCACATGGGACATTTTCAAAAATAGACCACATATTGGGTCACAAGCAAATTCTCCCTAAATTCAAGAAGATTGAAATCATACCAAGCATCTTCTCAGACCACAATGCCATAAAATTAGAAATAAACTACAATAAAAACAATCCAAAAATCTCAAATACTTGGAAGCTGAATAGGATGCTATTAAATAATGACTGGGTTACCAATGAAATCAAAGAAGAAATTAAAAGCATCCTGGAAACTAAAGACAACAAAAACACAACAATCCAAAATCTATGGGACACAATGAAAGCAGTCCTGAGAGGGAAGTTTATAGCTCTACAGGCCTACCTCAAAAAACAAGAAAAAAATGGTAGTAAATCATCTAACTCTACAACTCAAAGAATTAGATAGAGAGCAACAAGAAAAGCCCAGAGTGAGCAGAAGGAAGGAGATAATAAAGATCAGAGCAGAAATAAATGACATAGAGACCAAAAAAACAATACAAAAGATCAATGAAACCAAGAGGTGGTTCTTTGAAAGGATAAACAAGATTGATGAATCTCTAGCCAGGCTCACCAAGAAGCAAAGAGAGAGGACTCAAATAAGCAAAATCAGAAATGAGAAAGGCGAAATAACAACAGACCCCACAGAAATACAAAGGATTGTTAAAAAATACTATGAACAACTCTACTCCAACAAACTAGACAACCTGGAGGAAATAGACATATTCCTAGAAAAATACAACCTTCCAAAACTCAATCAGGAAGATTCTAAAATCTCAATAGGCCGATAACTATGGAAGAAATTGAAGTAGTCATCAAAAAGTTCCCAGCAAACAAAAGCCTGGGGCCAGGTGGCTTCACAGGGGAGTTATACCAAACATTCAAGGAAGAACTAAAACCTATCCTCCTCAGATTATTACAAAAAATTCAAGAGGAAGTTACGTTTCCAAGCTCATTCTATGAAACCAGTATCACCCTAATACCAAAACCAGATAAAGACAACACAATGATAGAGAATTATAGGCCAATATAGATGAACAGAGATGCCAAAATCCTCAATAAAATTCTAGCAAATCAGATCCAGCAATACATCAGAAAGATCATACACCATGACCAAGTAGGATTTATCCCAGAGATGCAAGGATGATACAATATCTGCAAATCAATAAACGTGATACATCACATAAACAAATTGAGAGATAAAAATCACATAGTCATATCAATTGACACAGAAAAAGCATTTGACAAAATCCAACACCCCTTCTTGATAAAAACTCTCAGCAAGGTGGGAATAGAAGGATCATACGTCAACATAATAAAAGACATATATGACAAACCCACAGCCAACATCATACTCAATGGACAAAAACTAAAACCATTTTCCCTAAGAACAGGAACAAGACAAGGATGCCCACTCTCACCACTCCTGTTCAACATAGTACTGGAAGTACTAGCCATTGCGATTAGACAAGAAGAAGAAATAAAAGGCATTCAAATTGGAAAAGAAGAAGTAAAACTGTCCTTATTCACAGATGACATAATATTGTACATAGAAAACCCTAAAGACTCCATCAAAAATTATTAGACTTAATAAATGAATTTGGCAATGTAGCAGGATACAAAATTAATGCCAAGAAATCTATGGCATTTCTTTATACCAATAGTGAACTTACAAAAAGAGAAACTAAAAAAGCAATCCCATTTACCATCGCACCAAAAAAATTAAGATACCTAGGAATAAACTTAACTAAAGAGGTAAAAGACCTATATGCGAAAAACTACAGGACACTAAAACAAAAACAAAAACAAAAACAAAACAAAACAAAACAAAAAAACTACAGGACACTGAAAAAAGAGATAAAGGAAGACATAAACAGATGGAAGAACATACTGTGTTCATGGATTAGTAGACTCAACATCATCAAAATGTACATACTACCCAAAGCAATCTACAGATTCAATACACTCCCCATTAAAATACCAATGGCATATTTCACAGACCTACAACGAACTTTCCAAAAATTCGTCTGGAATAAAAAAAGACCCCAAATAGCTACAGCAATCCTGAGAAAGAAGAACAAAGTAGGTGGGATCTCAATACCAGATATCAAGCTGTATTACAAAGCCACTGTTCTTAAAACAGGCTGGTACTGGCACAAGAACAGACATATAGATCAATGGAATAGAATAGAGAACCCAGAAGTTGACCCAAATCACTATGCTCAATTAATATTTGACAAAGGAGGCATGAACATAAAATGGAATCAAGACAGTCTTTTCAACAAATGGTGTTGGGAAAATTGGACAGATACGTGCAAAAAAATGAAACTAGATCACCAACTTACACCATACACAAAAATAAACTCAAAATGGATAAAGGACTTAAATATAAGACGGGAAACCGTAAAAATACTAGAGGAATCCACAGGCAGCGAAACCTCAGACATATGCCGAAGCAATTTCATCACTGATACTGCTCCTAGGGCAATGGAAACTAAAGAGAAAATAAACAAATGGGACTACATCAAAATAAAAGTTTTTGCACAGCAAAAGAAACTATCAACAAAACAACAAGAAAGCCCACTGCATGGAAGAACATATTTGCCAATGTCATCTCCAATAAGTGTTTAATCTCAAACATTTACAGGGAACTCATACAACTTAACCAAAGGAAGATAAACAATCCAATTAAAAAATGGGCAACGGACCTAAATAGACACTTTTCAAAAAAGAACAGAAGGAAGGCCAAGAGACATATGAAAACATGCTCAAAGTCACTAATTATCCGAGAGATGCAAATCAAAACGACAATGCGGTATCATCTCACACCTATCAGAATGGCTATTATCAACAAATCAACAAACGACAAGTGTTGGCAAGGATGCAGAGAAAAAGGAACCCTCATGCACTGCTGGTGGGAATGCAGACTGGTGCAGCCACTTTGGAGAAAAGTATGGAGTTTCCTCAAAAAAATAAAAATGGAACTCCCATTTGACCCTGTGATCCCACTTCTAGAAACATACCCCAAGAAGCTAGAAACACCATTCAGAAAGGATATGTGCACCCCTATGTTCACAGCAGCACAATTCACCATAGCTGAGATTTGGAAACAGCCTAAGTGCCCATCAGCAGATGAGTGGATTAAAAAACTGGTACATCTACACAATGGAATACTATGCTTCAGTAAAAAAGGAGTTCTTACCATTTGCAAGAGCATGGATGGAACTGGAGAACATTATGCTAAGTGAAATAAGCCAGTCAGAGAAAGATAAATACCACATGATCTCACTCATTTATGGAATATAATGGACAACATAAACTGATGAACAGGGACAGATCCAGAGACAGAGAAGCATTGATCAGACTGTCAAAGCTCAGAGGGAAGGTAGGGGAGGGTGGGGGTAAGGAGGAGAGATCAACCAAAGGACTTGTATGCATGCGATAAGCCTAACCAATGGACACGAACACCAGGTGGGTGAGGGCATGAGTGGGAGCGGGTTGGGGGTTAATGGAGGGATGAGGACACATATGTAATACCTTAATCAATAAAGAAATTAAAAAAAAAATAATAAATAAATAAATAAAATAAAAAGACAAGTGTAAGCCTAGAATTGTGGTAAAGCATAGGCTGCCCTAATCATATCACTAATAGCTTGGGCACAGGCCTTGTTCACCAAGATCACAAGGCTCTCTACACCCCAAATTCAGTGGATCATCCCCCAGTTCTTGGCATGAAATCACATGGGAGATTGGGGATGAGCTCTAAAGCTCTGGTGGACTAGATTTATCTCTCTAGGGCTGGGCAAGCAGAGTGTGAAATGTAGGCCAGTTGCTTGATCTTGAGTTATCAGGTGCTTCAGGAAGGGGTCTCTTAGGACGTCAGGATGCTGGTGAAATCATCCTGGGGTAGGAGTTAACTAGGCAGAATAACTGGCAGAGAGGGACACGGAAGTGGGAGATAGAAAGCACAAAACTGGCATTATCCCTGAAGCATCTTCCTTTGGTAATGGAGCACACCATGACCTGTTGTTCTCAGATTCATTCCTCCCCTTCCCTGCTCTGTTGCTGGAAGGGAGGGGAGCTAGTGCAGGCAACTCTCCTTATGCTCCCATGTCAGTGGCATTCTGCAGGGTTTTCCAATGAGAAATTGGAGGGCAGAAGAAGGGAGAAGCCAGAGTACTTTTCCCTTCCTTCTCTGCTTCTGGCGCCTCCCTGACCATGGCTGCATCGCCTCCTTGGTTTCAGTGTCCATCAGACAGGTCCTCTGTGGTTTCAGGTTCTATCAGGTGCTCTCAGGCTCTGAGCTCTGTTAACACCCCTTCCTCCTTTTGTCCCTCCAGTCTAGGGGTGTGGCTTCCTGATGCTGCTAACTTTTGGGTTGCCTTCCCATCCTTTTATATATATATATATATATATATATATATATATATATATATATATATATATATATATAATTTGTTGATTTCAGAAAGGAAAGGAGAGGGAGAGAAAGATACCAACATCAATGATGAGAGAGAATCATTGATTGGCTGCCTACTGCATGTCCCCTACTGGGGATCAAGCCCACAACCCGGACATATGCCCTTGACCAGAATCGAACCCAGGACCCTTCAGTTCCTAGGCCAATGCTCTATCCACTGAGCCAAACCAGCCAGCGCTCCTATCCTCTTTTTATCTTTTCAGCTCTTCTGGCACCCGTGCAACCGATTTTCTGTACTAGTTATGCAGATGTAGCAAGGGCATGGCAACAAAAGCTGACATCCACCTGCCCAGCAAATATTTGTTGAGTACCCACTATGCATTGGAAACAGTGCTAGGTATAGGGATTTAGTGTGAACAAAAACGTATACCATTTCTAACCGCCAACAAATAATAAAATAAATAACTGTAAAATTATTATATAATAATGAATTGCTCTAATTGTGCCTTTTAAAAAATTCAATAATTCTAGTAACTCAAATACACACAAAAAGACAGCACAAGTTCTTCCATTAAAATAAGAGTTGAGCTGAGTTTCAGCTAATAATATATTGGAGAGAGAAGCTGTAACTCTCTGGGTAAATAATTTCTAATATGAATACCATTAAGCTGCTTTTCCAAACCCCCAAATAATAGGCAACTCAGCTACCTTCTGCTCCTTAGAGTGATGCTTGGAGAGCAATGTATTTTTTAAAAGATTCTTTTCTAGTTTAAAGTCATATATCAGAGGCAAGAAAAATTAATAGGTCTTAGATTAGAGGTTGCTTAGATAATGAAATTATCTTGTTAGCCAATCAGGTACATATGGAAAGAAAGAGAAAGCAGTTTTAAGACTAGTCTAATGATTCAAGACATGAAATACATTCATTATGGGAGCTGTTTAAAGGATACAGTGAAAAATAAATAGAACTAAAAAACTAAACTGTTGAGCCAACTGAAGAGACTCAGAATCAAATTCTACTCACATACATTTGCATGGCTCCCTTAAAATCAACAGGCACTACATGTACTTCTAAGAGCATTATATTTACATGTTTTTCCCACTGCTGATTTGGAGTAATTTTTTCCTATAACAATAAAAAATAGAAGTTTATAGATTAGTCACTGTTTTTAATCTAAGTTTGTTCCAATCTATTTAATTAAATCCACAGTGGTCCCATTAAGGTTTAATTGCTGCTTTAAAAGGGAAATTGAGGCACTCATAAAGTGAATTGTTTCCTACTTGTCTTATAAATCAGTGGCTGATTAAGAAATCAAAATTTAGTTCTACACAATGCCATGCTTTCTGAAAATGCAGGAATGATCAAATTGCCTCTGTGCAATATAACATCTTGGGCTTAAGCAGCTCAAGCATTAAGAGGAGTATCCACTAAATACACACACACACACACACACACACACACACACACGGAATATAAAATTCTTAGGGGAAAAAATAAAATCTTTGGTGTGGCATAGGTTTTTTTAAAAAATGCAACTTCTTTAAACAGAAATAGGTAACATCAGTAGCTAGTTAGCCGTTGAATAATTATCTTAAATATATTCACCTCTGTGAAGACTGTAAACAAAGAGATATTAAGTAATTTTTTCACAAGTCCCCTGCTGTGATACCAGCTGATCAGGTTTAATAGCAACCAGCATTTCTACTAATTTTGCAAGAAAGATGGGTTGGAGATCATTTCATCTTCTAGAGTGAGTGTAAATAATCTATTCAGCAGTGAGCTTACATCATGTAGCATAACCACCAGCAATCAACTCAGAAATGCAATTTTTAGAACTGCATACTTGCAAATTAAAGGATTACTATTAACTTTAGTCAATACAGAAAATAAACTTGATTAGCAGAATGTATTAATATCAAATCAGCTTTGCAGATAACGTTATCTCACTCTCTTTCTCAAGAAAACCCCAAAGGAAACCACTTTTCATTCTAATTATATTATTTTAATATTCATTTTGTAAATAATGCAATATTTTTGCATGAAGGTAAAAATGCAGGTTGCTTTGTAAATAAATCCCCAAGGGACTGGGAAATTAAAACCTCTAGTTTATTGTTTAATTGATAACAAAGAACACCAGAGGAACCACAGGCATCATGACATCATGATTTTCCTTTTATTGTTAAAAATAGGATTATGTAAAGGGGGAAGATTCTGCAGTTATTCCTCTGAGTAATATACAAACCCTGAAATGCATTTTCACACAGCACAAACACATTGTAAACAAAAATAAATGAAATAAAAAATGAATGAAAATCTATAAATATTTAAAAGTTCAGACCTTAGTATAGATATTTAATTATTTTGATTATTTAGAAGCAAAAGTGGGGGTCAGAAAGGCAAGAGTATTTTAATAACTCAAAACATGGTGGCAGCCAGCAAAATTCAAACATTTTTTCACATGTAAGAATAAAAAGCCAATACTGTGTTATAAGGAATATAACCACCCCTTCCTGTCCGTGTTTTATAATTTCATAATCATGGTCATAATCACTTCTGATGATATGATGCTTAATTATCAGGAAATAAAATATGATATAACAGAGGAATTACCAAGTTATGAGATCTCCAAATGTATCTTTCTTTAAAGGTAAAGATAATATGACCAAAATATGATTGATAGTTTAGGAAACCTTATGTCTATTGAGGTATAGTAAAATATATAAGATATATTTCTCTCATTTCTCTCTGGCAAATGAGAATGAAAGTAATTACTTTGCAAAGTACTTAATACATAAGAGGAAAGAAATATTTGAACACATTTAATTTAATATATTTCTCATTCCTCAAACTCCTGCCTCTTAAGTTAGTCTTCAAAAGCCCTGCTAAACACAGAAACTCATCCTATTACAAAGGATTAGACTAATTCAAGAAAAGAAAATCTCAAATGTTTACAACCTTTTCACAGAGCTCAAAAGAGTAGAATTTTATTCCTAAGAGGTGCTGAATGTTCTTTATTGAAGTGGGAAGTGTACTTTCTGGTACCAGCCATATGTAGATATTGTTTACCCTTATTTGGTACTAAATTTTGATGTTGATAATGGACTCAGCCACACTTTATATGAAGTCACTGATGGTTTATCATTTTTTAAAAATTTAAGTTCTCAGATACAGGGAATGCCATATTAATTATCATTTGTGCAATTCTTTTTTAAAAAATACATTTTTTTATTTCAGAGAGGAAGGAAGAGGGAGAGAGAGAGAGAAACATCAATGATGAGAGAGAATCGTTGATCAGCTGCCTCCTGCACACCCCACACTGGGGATCAAACCCGAAACACGGGCATGTGCCCTGACTGGGAATTGAACCGTGACCTCCTGGTTCATAGGTCGACACTCAACCACTGAACCACTCAGGCTGGGCCATTTGTGCAATTCTTAAAGCCCAATTGGTAACTAGGAAGAAAAATAATAATTTAATAAGAGTTTAAATGAATGGAAAAGGCCCTAGCCAGGTGACTCAGGTGGCTCAGTTAGTTGGGGCATCATCCCGTACACCAAAAGGTTGTGTGTTTTGATTCCCTGCCAGGGCACATACCTAAATTTTGGATTCCATCCCCGGTTGGGGAGTATACAGGAGACAGCTGATCTATGTTTTTGTCTCACATTAATATTTCTCCCCCCCTCTCTCTTTCTCCCCCCTCTCTACAATCAATAAAAACATATCCCCAGGTAAGGATTTTTTTTTATAAATGAGCAGAAAGGTAATGCATTTTCTAGTAAAGATAATCTCAAGCATCCTAATACCATGTATTTCCTTACAATATCTGTGTGCATATAAAGTCTGATATTTAAAAAGTGAGAACCTATAAAAAATAAAGCACTGATATTCTCCCTGTTAGTCCAAGAATGTTGAAAATGAGAGATTTTCAGTTTGTCTTAAACTTAGAGACGTTGTGACATTTTAAAATGGAAAAATACAAAACCTTTACATTAACTTCCTAGAAAAGGGGATATTCTACTTAGTAAATAATATTTTTCACAATAAACTTTATTCTTAGTCAGACTTCTGTTTTGCCCATGAACCTTCCCACTCTAAAAAACTAGATATAGGATGCAAAATACATTTACAAACTGTTTCAGGCAGAGGAGGACTGTGGTCCCTGAGCAATGAAAAACACATGAGAGATATCCCATGATCATCCCAGCTTACTGCCTACAGGTAGTTGTTAGGCCACAGGACAAGGAGAAATAATCTAACCAAAGTCCTGTAGTAATCACTGGCTAAGGTAACACATACCTGAGTTTGGGAAGGAGTAGGTGGCTAGACTTTGCAGTCTAGATCACAGAGATCTGCCGAGTTCTTGGAGTCTAGCTGAGTACAGATCTATCCATGAGGCCAGGAAAAACAAAACACTGAAATGAAGTAAGTAGAACAATTACTGGGGCTCACACAGAATTAGGAGTAAAATGAAGAGACCTTGTAAAGCATAGAGCATCAGACAGAGTTCTCCAGAGGGTCACACCTGAGGAGTAAGACTAAACTAGCCCTGGAGTAAAGGCTGCTCTAAACCTGCCACAATACAGCTTAAAATCAAGACTCAGAAGGACCCAATTGATTCAAATAACTTAATATTGTCCAACACTCTTTCAAATGCCTTCAGCACTCAACAACTTAAAGTTCACAATGACTGGCATTTATCAAAAATTATCTGGCATGCAAAAAAAATATGAACCATAATGAGAAGAAAAATCCTTCAATAAGAATACATCCAGGAAGGACAGCAATGATTAATTAGCACAAATGAGCCAAAGAAAAGACCCAAATGAAACTTCTAGACAAGAAAAACATATCAGAAATGAAAATGTACTGGATAGAAATAACAATAGATTTTACACTGTAGAAGAAACAATTAGGAATTGAAGACATAGGAAAAATCATATGAAGTCACTTGCCCAAGTTTACTCTGTTGGTAAGTAGCAGAGATGGGAGTTTAAATCAGATCAATGAAACCAAAAAGCTGGTTCTTAAAAAATATCAATAAAATTGATAAACCTCTAAGCAGACTGATTAAGGGGGGGGGGAAGAGAAGACTAAAATACTAATAAGGAAATATTATAACCAACTTGAGCAACCAATTAATTAATTTGGATGGAATTACTTCATATTTTTTAAAAATTATTACCCCTCCCCCCCCCCCGCCATTGACCTCTCCCTGGCCAACCCACCCCCAGCACATGCCCTCACCACCATCCTCCCCAGTGTCTGTGTCCATTGGTTATGTTTATATGCACGCATACAAGTCCTTTGGTTGATCTCTTACCCCTCCCCCTCCACTGCCTTCCCTCTGAAGTTTAACAGTCTGTTCAATGCTTCTCTGTCTCTGGATCTATTTTTGTTCATCAGTTTATGTTGTTCATTACATTCCACAAATGAGTGAGATCATGTGATATTTATCTTTCTCTGACTGGCTTATTTCGCTTAGCATAATGCTCTCCATATCCATCCATGCAGTTGCTATTGGTAAGAGTTATTTCTTTTTTACAGCAGCATAGTATTCCATTGTGTAGATGTATCACAGTTTTTTAATCCACTCATCTGCTGATGGGCACTTAGGCTGTTTCCAAATCTTAGCTATTATAAATTGTGCTGCTATGAACATAGGGGTGCATATGTCCTTTCTGATTGGTGTTTCTGATTTCTTGGCATATATTCCTAGAAATGGGATTACTGGGTCAAATGGGAGTTCCATTTTTAGTTTTTTGAGGAAACTAGGATGGAATTACTTTAGACAGGGAGATATAGATGACCTGAATAGCATGATATCTATTTTAAAATTTGAAGTTTAAGTAACAACTTTCCCACTAAGAAAACTCCAGGCCCAGGGGGCTTCACTGGTGAATTCTACTAAAAATGAATGCTTTTCTCCATCAACAGCCAGCTTCCTAGCACACCACTGAATAGGGGTACAGTGGCCATGAGCTCTAGTGGGAAGAACCAGCTAAAGCCTTAGCTCAGTTACCAATTTCGTGAGCTTAGGCAAATCACATCATCTCTCTGGGTCGCAGCATTTTCAAACATGAATAGAAACACTTCAATTTCAACTATAAAATGAAGTCAAATATCTAATTTTGGAAGCAGAGAGCCTCGAGCTCCCAACTTACTGTCTGTGGAACCTTGGAGTTTCTCAAGCTCTCTCTCAATCTTTGTTTCCTTATCTCTAAAATAAGGGTGATAGCAGAGCGTACCCCAAAAGCTTTGTTTATTGGAGTCATAGCTATAGATATTTATGATAGTATTGGAAACTAAAACTGAGAAAAAAATAAATATTTATTTATTCATTAAAATAATAAATCCATTGCATGTCAACATGAATAACTCATTTATATGAAAAACTATATTCTCTAGAACAAAATTTATTAGAAGAGTACCAGTGTTTTATTTACATTTTTGCAAATCTGTTTAATGTCTAGCTTAATAGAAGACAACTGGAGTCTCATTCCTGTTTCTGTATTCAATATGTGTTGTGTGTTTTTTTGTTGTTTGGTTTTTTTGTTTTGTTTTGTTTTTTGTTTTTTTGTTTTTGTTAATTCTTATCCGAGGATATTTTTCCATTGATTTTTAGAGAGTGGAAGGAAGAGGGAAAGACAGAGAGAAACATCAATGTGAGAGGAACACATCGATTGGTTACCTCCTGCACAAGCCAGGGAGAAGCCTGCAACCAAGGAACCGGCCCTTGACCAGAATTGAACCCAGGACTCCTTGGTCCTCAGGCCAACGCTCTATCCAGGGAGCCAAACCAGCTAGGGCAAGTATTCAATGTATTTAAAAAATCACATCATGTGATTATTATGAAGGTCATTTGAACCTCGTGGAACCCATGTAAGGTTCTCAGATAACTCCAGAGCCCCAGAACTATACTTTCAGAACTGCTGGCCTAACAGAGAGCACTCAATGGCTGGTAGCCATTTTTATTAACAGATTCCATCCCCAATGGGTTATTTTTGAGGATCAAATGAGAGAACAGAGTTTTGTTTTTTTAAGACAAAAATCATGAAGAGCTTCCAATATGGAAGAACTCCACTCTGAGATTTTGGTGACTATTCTTAGGTATGTATTTTCTTTCACCAATTGATATTCAAACTCTTGAAATAAATATATCAGAGCCCTGCTTTGCTATTTAATAGCCTAGGCCAGAATTAGTCCTCAGAAATGCTATGGAGGAAGGAAAGGAAGGAGGGAGAAAGAGAATGAAAGGCAGAAGGGAGGAAGAGAGGGAGGAAGGAAAAAAGGGAGGGAGGGGAAAAGGAAGGAAGGAAGGAGGGAGGGGTAAGGAGGGGGAGGGAGGGAAGAGGGAGGGGAGGCTGGATGCTTGACTTCGAAGATTTTTAAGGGCTTAGGGATATGATGGTGGAGATATTACTTTAGCTCCTCATCCTAAAACTGGCAGACTCAATCAAGAAGCCTTGATAAGTATCCCCAAAAGTGTGCAATCACCAAACCAATATATAGTGCCCACCAGGAAAGGAAATCCTTGGGACCCCAAGCCCAAGAGCTACCCAATTTGCCCTTCATGAGTTCCTGGTCAATTTGAGTTGCTCCTCCTGGTGAGGAGAAACAGAAGGGATAGGCAAAATTTTCAGCATGAAAGCGGCTCTGGGTCTCTTGAATATGACCCTTTCAGAACTTAGCTCAAACAAGTTCAAGGGAAAAGAAAAAGTATTGGTTCACATAAAGTGTGTGACTCACTAGAAATGAGGCTTCCATTTCTTTCTTTTCTCTTTTTCCCCTCTCTTTCCCCCTTCATCTCCCTCCCTCTCTTTCTCCTTCCATTCCATAAATTCTGCTTTTGCTTTTGTCCCAGAAGCTCCTAGAGATAGTTCTTAACTGCAAGAAGTCTCAAGAGAAAGCTCTTTCCTAACAGCTCAAACCAAGTTCTAGTTTGCATTGTATTTGCCTGGCTTGTGTTTCTCTATCCATGCCTACAATTGGACAACAGTACTAATTTGATTGAATGTTAGTGATCCAAAATTATTTCTAACTGCCTTAAACTCACTGTTTTGATCTTCATTGAGCATTATATTACAATGCAAAGACTGTTCACTTATTATTGACTACTATAAATCCATCCATCCAAGATATCCACCCAAGGGAATTGATCGGTAAAAAACAAACAAACCAAAAATGTTGTGTATTCAAGTCATACTCTGCTTTGAAAGAAAGCCATTTTTCCTGTTTCATTAAAATTTATTGTGTTGGACGATGGTAAGATGTTTACAAGAGTCTGGCCTCTGCAATTTATCAAAACCACAGGAAATAGAAATGCTCTCTTGCAAACTGCAGAATCACAGTGGCATTTAATGGCATCAATTTGGGTTTGTTACATGTGGCTCATTTTGAAAATTATTTCACATTAAGTGAGTTTCACATTTTAAAGGTAGAATGAAAAGAGAGGGAGGAATAATATTTTAATAAGAGAAATTTAAAACTCAGTTAATTAGGAGAAAATGTTTCTAATCCAACTCTGTAAATTTGGCCCCCAAATTATTTTAAAGCAGATTAGCCAGTAAGCAATAAAGCATGTCTACTTCCCATCCACACTGCTGCCAGCTGCTGCTTCAAGAATCTGGCAAAACTAGACCTTGTACAATAAGTCCACTTCTTGTATTCCTAGAGACATACAGCCTTTTTGAACTTGGATGGTGATTTTATAAAGTGCTGTTTTATTTACTCGCAATTAATCATGCTCAACTGTAAACAAAGTGTCTGTTTTAGTTCTGCTGACAATTATCCACTTGTCAACATCTCCCTCAAGTACCTTCAGCATCTGGCTCCTGCAGAAAACCTCTACATCAAAATGAATGTTTGTCTCAGTAACTTAGGAATTCATCAGTTTCTTTAGTCCATCAGCAGACAGGATTATATTCTAACAGATGTCACCAGGCACCTTGATGAAGATGTAGATAATCAGACGATAGAGGGTTCCTCGGGGTTTCCTTTCCTTCTTTGTGTTTGCTTTTGCAAAACAGGAGAAAATGATTACAACTTGGGAATCCTAGGGGTGGGGACACTGGTCTGTGACTTCAGATACTTTACAAACCACCAGGCACATGATGACAGCTCCAGAAGTTGCTGAGAAATCTGTCGCTCCATTAGTAACATTCCACTAGATCAGTGATTTTCAACCCTTTTCATCTCACAGCAGGCATAAACTAATCACTAAAATTCTTAATACTAGTAATGCTAAACTAATTGCTATTATATCTTTTGCTGATCTGACAAAAATAGGTGTAATTTTGATTCATTCACACCAATGGCTATTGTGTTGGCTTTTGTCATTTTTTATTTTACAATCTAAGGAAAAAGAGATCAGTGGCCCTGACTAAATGGTCAGGTATTGCACACTTTAAAAATTGTTGCAGCACACCAGTGTGCCATGACACACCAGTTGAAAATCTCTACACTAGATCAGTAGAACCAAACAGCATTGCAATCGGTGGTAATTTATGTAAGGAATGCGTATGGGTTTTTGAGATTTCACTAGGGTTTGGAAGTGGCATGACTTTGTCCACTGCCCAAATAATCCTTTTACGTTGGGACGCTTTTCTCTTTCACTTAAAAGGTGTAGAGAACATAGGGGAAAGTCTCTGCCAAGATCATTAACGTTTTGCCAACGACAGACTGTTCTAAAGGCGAAACAAATGCTACATTTGGTGGTTTGCTGAGGGAGGATTAATGTGTGGTCTGTGGAGCTCCCTTTGGAGAAGGGGGTTCCTCCACCCCTCCCAAACACATGCTATATCTATTCTGTTTTTTTTTTTTTTTTTTTTTTTCATCCATAAGAGAGCAGAGAAACCATATATGGTGGGGGGTGGGGGTGGAGCTGGGGGCTCTGACAAACCATCCTCTGGGAGAATGTGTGGATTATTTACTAGATTTTACATCCCGGAGGTTGATTTACACCCACTTCAAAACCAAAAAAAACTCAAATCACTTGTCCTCACTCCCTGGAAGTTGAATTCCTGGGTGAGTAGTGGCAAGCTCAGAGGATGTAGATCACCAAGAGATGCCAGACATCCCAAACCGCTGGTGCTGAGTCCAGGTCAATGGAAAGTGGTCCAGAGCTGACGTCAATCTCCTCATGGAGGGAAACGGAGGACCAGAACAGCAGGACCTGCTCAGGTGACTACAGCGAGGGCCCCCAGGTGACTACAGAACCAGCTAAGGTGGATGAGGGCAGTGGGGGGTTAGCATTAGTAAAGGGGACTGTTTCTCTCCTTTCTGACAAAAGCTGATCAATCTAACTGCACGTAATTGATTTTAATGAGTGGGGGAGTTTCCTTCGCATTAACGATTGCCCCGGGTCATCAGCCTACTCAAGCGCGGACTCTCACACAGGTCTCTGTCTCTCCTCGCCTGCCAGTTCTGCCAGTTGGTCGAGCGCTCTGCCGCCTGGCTTTGGGGCTCTAAAAAAGAGCAGAGGTCTGAGAACCCAGATCCTGGCCGGACCACCGTCCCATTTCACCTGGTAATTTATGCACAATTAATTGAGACATCTTTTATACTTGATGTGTTGCAAAATTAATGCCTAATTTATGTAATTAGTCAATTAACTCTAATTCCAGCATATGTTCCCAATGCCCAGAAGGTGTTCTGTTTCCCAGGTACTTATTTTGATGTCACGAAAAGCAACTAATTAATTTTGCATGCATATTAATTTGGGATCGCTTTAGCAGTTCCCTTTGTGCAAGTAATTTTAATATTTGTCTTTCTAACCTTTCGGGATAGGGTGGGGGAGGTGCAGGTGGTCGTGAGCCGCGCGTTCACAAACCTGGATGACGCCTGAGGGGTGGCTCTTGTCTAGGACTAAGCGCTCCCACAGAGTTCTCCAGTGGCCGGAGGTGTGGGTGCTGCGCTCAGCAGGCCGTTAGGGGGCGTTGCAGACCCTGACCCCCACCAAGTGCATTTTGCGCTCGCCTTGGGGGCGGGGGGCGGGGGAGTGGGAATGAGCCTTAAGGTCTGGAGGCGAAGCGCGTTAAGCGCGCAGAAGGTAACCCCAGGGACAGACAAATCGCTCCACGCCCAGTAAATCGCATTGGCGAGAAAGAGTGAGAGGGTTTTGTTTTTTGGAGTCCTGAAAGTCTACTCATTGCTAGGCCAGTCCCAGGAGGCAAAAAGCGAAAGGGTTGAGCTGCGGCCGCAGCCCTCCCCCACCCGCCCCCCACGACTTTCCTGAGCTCCGGGCGTGCGGGGAGCTGGAGCGCTGGGTTCCGGAAGCTGCGGGTTGGAGGGAGCGGAGAACGCGCCTTCCGTCTGCGGCGGTGAAAGCCGCCTCTGTGCCATTCAGGCCGGGAGCGAATACCAAGCGGGCGAAAGTTTACTTTCCAACTTATTGGGTGGCACATTAAAACTTTCATCCTTTTTGGGCAGATTAATGAGCAATTTAATTAATAAAATCAGAGAGTAGTGTAAGTGCTATGATAATGAAGTTAAATGAGTGCACAGTAAAATATTCACTAATCCAGCGCATTGCCAAATACCCCCTTAATTCTGCTTAACTCTAACAGGGTTTTGAGCACCGTAATGAGATTCCTCTGTCTGCTAATTAATTGACACGCTCCTGAATATTCATATGAGCTAGCACCGATACGTTCCTAATTGCACCGTGGAATAGATCTCAGAGGAAAGTAAATCGCCATAGACTTCATTAAAATAATGTATTCCAGACCCAGGACGGGGAAGATGAGACATTCGCCTTCCAGCGCGCTGAGAGAGGGGCACCTGGTTGGTTGGAAGGGAGAGAGATCAAACCTCGGCGCCGGGCCTGAAACACGCGGCGTGGGACTTGGAGGGAGGGTGTTCGGCTTCTGAAAACAGCAGCTCCGCTGGGTCCCAACCCCGCGGCGCGGGAGGCCGTTTCTCCCCAGAGCATCCGTGTTTCTGCCGCCCTCCTCGCGGCTGCCCTCCCGGAGGAGGTGGCTGTTAGGTCCAAGTCTAGGACCCCGGCGTCCTCGCCCTCTCTTCCCTCCCCGCGGTCCCCCAGGCTGGTCCGCAGTCTGTCTACAGATGCGCGTGGGGTAACGTCGTCGGTGGAGAAATTCCCTCGGTAACTTGTCCCAGAGATTGTCAAAGCCACAGCCGCCCCAACTGTCCCAACCCAAGCTGCGATCTGAGGGAAGTCGCTGGCGCTCTCTTTGGGGGAAGGCGATAGATAGCTGGGGGAGGACACCCGGACCCTGTGGGTGCTCTCCCGTGTCTCCCCGCTCCCACTCCCACGGGAAGCGCCGCTGCCCTCAAACCCCGCTTCTAAGTAAGTTCCTGGCGCCTTCTCCCTTTCTTGGCGAGGCCAGCGCGGGGGGCTGGTCAAGCCACGCTTTCCTGGGCGGCTGGGAGGGACAATCCGGCAGCGCCATCGTCACCAGATCCACGCACGTGAGATAAACTCGTTCTTTGGGAAGACGAGGTTCCCTCCCTCCCCAACCCTTCCTTCTTTTGGAAAAAAAAATCACCACAGGTTAGAAACTAAAAAGAGTTTATTTGAAGACATACAAATGCATATTTATTATACACATGTAGGCATTAACAATGTAAATTACACCGCCAGCAGTTGCTGGTTGTTTATTCATTAGATCTTTAGAAAATCTACATTGCCTGCAGACAGCGCGAGGATAATGTGAAATACACAAGCAGTTTACATAACCGACTCCGACGCGGAGAGGCGCGCGGCGCGGCTCGATTCATCAACAGGTCTCGCACCGGGCGCCCAGCAGAACCGAAGCTGCTAAGAGTGACCACGGGTCCCGGCCACCGAGGAGGCCCGCGGCTCCTCTGTCTGATCGGAAAGGGGGAAAAGACGTGAAATAGGGAAGATGGGACTCACTGTGTGTGTTTAATCTATTCTGCCCTCTTTGTGTGTAGATTTCTTTTTCAATGAGAGAAAAGTAGGTGAAAAGAGGATGAACGGACGGAACGCAAAAGATCAATAGTGTCCCCAGGCTCCGGGCATTCGGGGCGCCAGTTACAGACGATGAATCCTACCTGCTGGGGTTGGGGTAGGGATGACGTGAAGGGGGAGAGGTTTTCCTTCCTGCGGTTGCAGTTGCGGGAAGACCGGGCAGCCGACCTTAGCTGGGGAAGCCACCAACTCCCCCAATCAAATCGCCATGGCCACCCCAAGCAAAGGTTACCACTGCCAAGAAAATCACCGGCTGGGCCTTCCTTTTTGGAATTCCTAACGGCTCCGTGGTTCCGGATTTACCCGAAAGATAGAGAGGAGGAAACACCTTAAGGGGAAAATGGCAACGCAGAGTTAACATTTCTTTTAAACATGTAATTTGTACACATATATTTCCCTGTCTTACCTAATAAAATATTAAACAAAGTAAATGAGGGAGAAGTGAGGGGTTGCTTACTAGGGTCGCAGGTGTTGGGGCAGGGAAGGGGGACGGTGAGTGATGTCAACCACAGTAAGTGCCACCGTCTCCTAAACTGCACGGGCGCTAGGACGGCCGAGTGAAGGAGGATTTGTCCCACACGCAGAGCCCGGCCTTACCATTGGCTGCCACTGCGCCGCTGAGGTGTGCGGGTGAAGGGGTGGAGGGGGAGATGTTTTAGTTTTCTGTTTCCCTCCCTCCCTCCCTTCCTTCCTTCCCTCCTTCCTTCCTTCCTTCTCATTGGGCAGGCAGGGCCGATCAGGACATTCTGCACTGCTGGCAGGGCTGCTAAGTTTGTTCGCAAAAGGACCTACAATCTGATGTTCTTACATCAGAAATGGAAGCAAGAATCTGAGAAAGAAGGGATGAGGGTAGAGAGGGAGAGAAAAGAGGGAAGAAGAGAGAAGTAGAGGGACCCAGAAGGCGGTGGATCTATTTCTGAGGCGCCGGGAGGCCCTCGGGGCAACCTGGTTTCTCCCGAAAGCTTGTCAGCAGACAGTGACCCACCAAGAGTGAGCACACGGAGCGCCCAGGGCAGGGGTGGTGCTGAGAACGTGGGCGCGCGGCGGGGGCTGGCACTCCGCGTGGGGTCGGCACCCGGCTTGGGGACCCGTGGCGAGGCGAAGCCCTAGTCACAGGTGAGACCCGCCTGAACAGAAAGACCTCGCTTCCCGGGGGCCGCGCCGCAAGCCCCGCCAGGCCCCGCCTCCCAGCCATTCTTAGCTGGGGGAGGCCAGTGAAGATCAGCCGCTTTCTTTCTTTTCTTTCCTTCTTTTTCAAACCCGCTTTGTGGGTGGCAGCTCAGCGGGGGGCTCATGGAGACAAAAAACAAAAAGGAGAGAGAGAAAGAGAGAGAGAGAGAGAGAGAGAGAGAGAGAGAGAGAGAGAGAGAGAGAGAGTCAAAGAGTTTTTAACCTTCCCAGGAACACAGCGAATTATTATATGTAAAGGCTGTTGTGGTCTTCAGCGAAACCTGCTTCTGCCATTAAGAAAACACATAGTGTACCCGTCCACCGGCTAAGCTCTCCTCCTTGTCAGCCTGAACAAACAAAGCAGAGGCTCGAGGTTCCAAGGCTGGAGACCTACAGGTTATTTGGTTTCGACACAAATTAAGCCGGCAGAACGCGCCAACAAATATTATGGATGCAAACTATTCTTCACTTCAGATAGCTGCAGTTCAACCCCCTCCCCCGAATCGGTCTTATTCAAGCTTATAAGCAAAGAGCATTTAGACCTACCGTGCAGGATTTACCTCAATATTCTATTGCAATCATTATCTTATTTTTTTTCTGGATAAGACATTCAAAGGAGGTTAAAACATTTTTCCCATTTATCGGAAGCCTTCAAGCACTTTATAAAGCTAAAATCCACCTTCCTGTTTCTGCTTTCCCCAAATCCCTCCGAAACCACATTTTAAGAGTGGGTGCCTGATTCCCCCACCCCCAAGATCTGAGCAAACAAGTAATTCCTGACAAAGAAAATTAATATGAAAAGTATAGGGTGATTCTCTCCCCCCTCCCCCCCTAAAAAAAAGACCCCTTGCTCCACCCCGCTATTAAACAAAACACAATACCTTTTTCTGGGTGGTACTGCACAGAAGTTGATTCAGTTTTGACAATGTTGTTTAGCTATCATTTGCTATTTTGAATGAATGGGAGCAATCCCCCCTTTTACAACATTTGTTTCCTATTATGGAGAGGTGCAGCAGTTGAGGGCAGACATGTGAAAGTGGCTGTTTGATTCTCTTTTTCATCCCCCTGACCCTGCTTTTGTCCCTCCTCACCCTGGGAATGTCACGCCTCGCTACTTCACTTTGAGATGCTCAAGAAAGTGGCTTTGTTATTCCCTTTTAGACATACACGAAATTGTTCTCATTCCCCCCGCTGTAAAAGATACTTCACATCGGGACTCGGTTCACAAGTGCAATGCAATTTGGCTTAGTCCAACCTTTGTTCTGCTTGTACAAATGAGCGAACAGTGCACACATTATACAGTTGATCTACTGCTGTCTTAACCCCAGAGTTAGGGGCTGGGAGAAAAGCAAGTTAATCCCTTCAATACCAAGGTGGCTTTAGCAATATTTCCTCCAATAATAATAATAGATTTGAATTGCTGCTTCTATTTCACAAAGTGCAGAGCGAAACTTATGGGGAGGGTTAAGCAACAACAAAAATCCTTCCACCAACCTTTTGCAAATAACTTTTCAAATACATTTGTAGGCTTGCTAATGCTCCATTTAAAGCCATGCAATTGTCTGTGCAAAGGAGGGATAGGATTTGGAAACTAAGGCTTTAAAGCCTTGAAATCTCAGAGCAAACCACAGCAAGCAAAGACCAAATGGTATTTAGCAAACTGATTCTAAAGAGGGGGCATTATGGTGAGCGGGGCAAGAATTGTTTTCACAGGCAATGAAATTGCCTGCTCACTGTGGGTGGGGGTTTGCACTTCTTGGGGATAGAGGTCTATTGGGACCTGGCACTTAGCACTGGCTACTGTTTGTTTTGCGCTTGATGTGGAGGGAAAACTGAGTCTTCCCTACTTTCCAAATTGTAGGGGCCACTTGGGAAATTCTTCTAAAAGGTGTGGGATATTGCTGCTCCCTTTCTCCCAACCTCAAGGAAAATACAGATTTTTAACTGCAGGTGCCACAGCCAGAGGCCTTACCAGGCGACAGGGGCTAAGGGAGGTGGCGGGGGCACCTGAATCTGACCGACCCCCACCCCCACTACTTCCAATATGGATGGGAGTGAAGAGGGTGCAGGGGTAGAGGTTCTTGCCTTTCTTAGAGCCCAGCAAGATTGACTGGGGAGGGTGAACTGAGGAGCATAGGCAATATACTCATCAAAAGTTTCTTTCAACCCCCCTGTTAGGTGTTAAGGTCCAACCCTCATGTAACCCAGTCACCAAACATGGCTCCAAAGTCCCCAGCAGGCAGTCTGTGTCACTAGTTGGGAAAATAACTGTGCTCCTTCCAAGAGTCCTGGTGTGTGTGTGTGTGTGGGGGCTGTTGGGGGCACGGGAGAAGAGGTGGGAGGGAGGAGGGAGGTGGGAGCAGCGTCCTTTCACCCACAGTTGGCTCTGGCCGCCAGAGCACAAAGTGCGGCCCCTCCCCTGCCTCTCTCCCCCGGGCAGTTTGATTTCCCGCCAGAGTCGGTGGAGGGGGCCAGGCAGTGGGGCTGCAAACTGGCGGGCCGGGCCGTGGTGGGAGGATCTTGGCCTATAGGTTTTCCCTGATGCGGAGCCCAACTGGGTGCGGGTCTCGTAGGCCCAGGAATCCGAAAGACCGTTGGGTCCGGTGGCCCCGGTGGCCCCGGAAATGGAGCAGGTCCCCTCTGGTCCCCAGATCCAGGACGTTAGCGCCAAGCTGAGCCATGCCCGGTGCTGGTGGTCGAGGTGCACAGATTCCCGGGACAAACAGCCTCCAGAATACTCGGAACGGCAATTTTAAAAAACTGATCGCTGACAGGTTGAGGGAGTTTGTGTTAGTGCCACATACCCGGGGAACAAAATCCTTTTGAAAGGAAAGCTAAGTCGTTTCACGCCACCCAAATGCAGATTTGGCGAAGAATGACGGCTGGGACAAAGCAGCGAGGTGCCTTAGCGCGGATTCCCAGCGAGAGGGGAGAACTCGGGCGAAGGTGGGAGGCGGCCTGGAAAGGTGGGGCGGGCTGGAAGAGACCCTAAAAACCTGAAATCGAGGCTGCGCCAGCCTCGACCTTCTCCCTCTCTCACTCTCCTAGCACATTGCACAGTCCATTTGGTAGAGAAGATGGAAAAAGTGGAGGAGAGGTGGGGGGGGAAGTGATGCGAAGAAAGTGAGGAACAAGGGTGCAGTAAGTAGGGAAGGGGACAGAAGGAGGAGAGGGCGCGGAGAATCAGACTGGGGGTGGGGAGGTGCTTCAGCGGCGGGAGGGAAGGACTTGAGGGAGAAAGGAGGAGGAGAAGCAGGGAAAGGAGGGCTGAGCCCCAGCGCTCGCGGCAGCACGGAGTTCGCTTTCCAAGTGGGGAAGGCGGGGATTGTTTTTGGCGCCTAGGAAACCTTCGGAAGCTGCTGGGTACTTTCCCTCCACCCCAGGCCGCCGGTGTTTGGTAAATATTAACAAACCAGGGCGCGTTCCTTTCTGGAGTGTGGATGGAGGGGCCAGCCGGCTCGGGAAGGTTTCCTTTCCTAGAGCTCCCGCCCCCGGACGCCAGCCCCGCCGTTCACGCGCGCACACACCTGCTTGACAACAGAAGGAATCAAAATCAATATTGTATTTGTCACCTCTCTGTCTCCTTTTTACTCCCTCGGCAGCCCGGGTGCCACTGAAGCGAATTGTGGATTTATGGAGGGAAATTAGCATAAATTATTACGAAATCTGTAGCCGTGTGTGGTCCAGCTTGTGGGAAAAGAGGCTATTGTAAACTCTCCAAGCAGAAAGGTGGTCGGCGGTGGGCACAGCGGAGGCGATGAATGGCTATTGCGCAAGAGAGATTTCCATTTGGTTTGCACATGGGTATAATTGACTTATGTGTATTTTATACAGTTTTCCCAACAACTCCCTAAGCCTCCGGGTCGGTGCCCTCTCCCCAAAGCTTCTGTTTGTTTTGGGTTCTGTACAATAGACTTTGATGCACTTTTCAAGATTTCTTAAAGTGCTCCTTCCCCCCTCTTCTTCATAATAGCAGTCTTAAAAGGCCGTAAATAGCATGCAAGCCCTCCCCCCTCTCTCTGGGCTTTGCAGATCTTCAGTAGGAACCAAGACACAATGTTGTGGCAAAGGGTCAGTTTAAATGTGCAGCTCACAGCTCCTCAAACTTGTGCTGTTAGGTTCGATTTCCTTCATCAACGCTGGGCATAGGCAAGGGGCTTCACCTCCCATCCCCACCCTAGCCAAACTTCCAAGATTCCTTAGGCACGAATTCCTACTTGTAACCTTGCATGTCCCAAACTTGGTGGTGACAACTTTCCTGGGGAGATAGACAAAGATTTATTCCAACGTGGCTTTTTTTTTTTTTTAACCCAAAGGTTTCCCCTCAGAATTTAGTTAATCTTCTATTTACTCCAAGCAATGATTTCGACAGCCATACAAAGGCCCTTTGCAAGGCAACAAAATGCCAATTGTTAAAACAAGAAAACATTTCTCTCCCCATCCCCCACCCTCAATGTGGGGTGTGTGTGTGTGTGTGTGTGTGTGTGTGCGTGCGCGCGCGCGCGCGCGCGCTCACAGACGGACACACCCCCACCCACTGGTAGAGAAAATCTTCCTGGCTGTCACTGGGGAACAGAGATCTTTCACTCCTATCGTTCCATATTCCAAATCCATTCACTCAATATTTTCCTGTATTCTATATATCAGTATCCACATATTTACTAAGAGGACTCGGATCCTGGCACCACTCCTCCCCAGGAGCGCTCCTGCCTCGCCCGCAGGAGCACCTTCTGTTTTGTAACTCTGCGACCAGCGGCCTTTGGGGAAGGAAAACTATAGACCAACGCCTTTCCGTCTGGAAAACACAAGTCCTCACCACTGCTCCTTGCCAGAGGCCCCTCAGGCTCTTGCGCTCCCCAGCTCCTCCCATCCTAGGACCCTCAGGCCCAACTGGGCCGTACCAGGTAACCCCCCAAAGGCTGCACCTTCTAAGGAGCTGAGGCGCACAGCTCTGCCAAGCTCGGCTGCCTCCAGCCAAAGTTCAGCAGAGGTTCCCCCGTCCTGCGGGTTCAGCAGCAGAGGGCTGATCTGCCCTTCACGAGCCCTGCCCCCAGAGACAGGTCAGCATCCCTCCCTCACCCCTCCCACCCACCTCCTCCTCCTGGTTCTTTCTTCCGAATTAAGAAGGTGACATTATTCTTTCCTTCAAGCACTTCTGTTAATATTGAAAAACGTGCGCTTGCATCTCAAGCGAGGCAGCCCAGACACGAGAGCCATTTCAATATTAATGAAATTGTTTAATCTCCTAAATTCATCGTGTTTAAGTTACGTTTTGGTGAGTTATTGACCAACTCTGAAACTGTGGTTAATGAAGGTGTGTTTGTATGTGCTTCTGTGTGTGTGCACGCGCAAGCTGGAAGATTATATATAATAACCCCCATATAATAGCTCCACTGATCATGCTAATGTCACTAAAAGTATCAAAACTCCACACCCAGAACTCTCCCACCACCACCACCACCTCCTCCTCCTCCGTAAAAGAAAAAGAAACATTCTCTCATTTCCAGACTGAAGATGATTCAGTGTGGGCTGCAGGTATTGAGTTTTTAACAACATGGTACAATAAATCTCTTAAAAACCATAAAGGTGGAAGAATATGCAGACACCAGTGGGAACTCCTAGAATCTACTCTTAGACTTCCTGCAAGCAAGAGGGGTTGACTCACTATTTCATAGCAATCTGATGATGATGGCCGGTAATAATAATAATAATAATAATAATAACAGCTCATTGAACCTCCCAAGATGAATCTGAACAGTGGGGAGCCTGTCACTCTGCACCAGACAGGGTGACCCAAGGCATACCCCACCCTCTCCTCTCTCAAAAGAAAGTTAAACTCTCTGGTCTTTGCAAGTCTAGAAAGTACTGCTGTTTCAGTAGGGCCTCAGGAGGCTCTTGCTGGCCTCTCTAAACCCTAAATAAGTTCTCTTTATGCAAAAATCGGGGGGCGGGGAGGGGAGAAAGTTCCAGCTGTAAAATGCAAACTTCCAGGCAACACCTAACTACCAAAATTTCAAACCACCTGGGAGAAGCAAGAGACTGCAGTTCACCTGGTGACAACATGTGTTAAACAAACGCGGACCCTCCTTGGGTCTGTCCCAACAGCCCTGGAGCCTTCATCCTGTGTCTAATGCAATTCCAGGAGAACTTTTAGAGTGAAGACATAGTCCTAGCCTATTCGCCCAGATACACTATTTTAATCTAAAAAAAATTTTTTTTTTGGTCCATACAGTTAGGTTCAAAACGGGCTCTTATGGAGCTGCCCACTATGTTTTTCTAAGTGTTCTGTAAATCCACAACTTAAAGCAACACACACACTGTGCCAGAGCTAGGGCAGCAGCCTAGGAAGGTCAAATCAAACTTTGACCTGCCTCTTGGAGGATTTGGAGGCGGGGGTGGGGATGGGGGGCGCGTATTTTCATTATCATAACCCATGCAACCAGCCCCGGGTAATGCCCAGCGCAGGAAAAGGGTCAGCTTCAGGAGGAAGCCGTGCCTGAAGTTAGCTAACAATACAAACCCGGTACAATGCGGAGGAAACAGAATACCCCAGCCAAGCAATTTCCATGTCAAACATCATCCGCGCGGCAGCTCGCTCTGTGATCCTGAGTGGTCGCCTGAATCCCGGCTCCGCTGCCGTCGCCTCCTCATACCTTCACACGGAGCACCTTGGCCAGCGCGTCCCGCTCCCCGCCGGTGGTCCAGGCTCTTCCCAGTCTGGAGCTGGAAGTGATTACTATCGGCCAAGGTGTCCATGGAAATAGGTGTGAAAGAAACCGGAGCTGGCCAGGCTCTCCCCCTCGAGCTCAATCCCCTCCCTCCGCAGCCCCCGCTCCCCCTCCTCTTCCTCCTCCTCCCAAGGCGATTGTCATATGATAGCTAAGAAGTGGCACATTAATGAAGCGCCGCTACAGGGGTCTTTTCTGCTCCTGTCACCGCTTAAAACTATCAGATGGTCTGAGGGAGGACATGGAGGCAGCCACCTAGCTCAGCGGAGCCGCGCAGCCCACAGCAGCGCCCTCCGGAGCCCCGAGGCTGCCGCTGCCACAGTCCTCGCCGAGACTCCGCGGCCAAGCTCCGCCGCCAGCGGAGCAAACAGCCAGAAGATCTGCGGACCAGGCGGCGCCGGGCGCTGCCGGGATAAGCTGAGGAGCTCAGACATTTGCGGAGCCCGACCGAGACGGGACTCTGCGCCCGGGCTTCGGGCTGGGAGGGACGCGGCGAGCAGCAGCGCCATCCCGGATGCGCACGCTCAACTTGGAGCAACTTTAAGGTGAGCTGCTCTTTGGTTGCATCCCTGCCCCGGTCCCCGCTCCAGGTCCGGCTTATTTCCGTGCCACTCTTGCGCCGCTCGAGCCGCCCCCCCCCCCCCCCCCCCCGCCCCCGGCTGCGCGCCACTCTGCAAGCAAAGTTGCTAAGGGAGCGCGGGCGCGGGCTGGTCCAGCGCCGCAGCCCCTACCCTCCACACCCGAAGCCTGTACTCGGCCTGGCTGACCTCGGGGTGTCTGGACATCCATGCCCCCTCCCCTTATCTCTCCCCCTTCCCAGGTCTGAGCAGCCGCAGACCCGCGCGCACCCAGAGTAAGAAGGGGGCAAACAAGAAGATGCCTCGTCCCGGCCGCAACACGTACAGCGACCAGAAACCGCCCTACTCGTACATCTCACTGACCGCCATGGCCATCCAGAGCTCGCCTGAGAAGATGCTGCCATTGAGCGAGATCTACAAGTTCATCATGGACCGCTTCCCCTACTACCGGGAGAACACGCAGCGTTGGCAGAACAGCCTGCGCCACAACCTCTCCTTCAACGACTGCTTCATCAAGATCCCGCGGCGGCCGGACCAGCCGGGGAAGGGCAGCTTCTGGGCGCTGCACCCCAGCTGCGGGGACATGTTCGAGAACGGCAGCTTCTTGCGGCGCCGCAAGCGCTTCAAGGTACTGAAGTCGGACCACCTGACGCCCAGCAAGCCCGCCGACGCCGCGCAGTATCTGCAGCAGCAGGCCAAGTTGCGCCTGAGCGCGCTGGCGGCCTCCGGCACACACCTGCCCCAGATGCCCGCCGCCGCCTACAACCTGGGCGGCGTGGCGCAGCCCTCGGGCTTCAAGCACCCTTTCGCTATCGAGAACATCATCGCGCGCGAGTACAAGATGCCCGGGGGGCTGGCCTTCTCCGCCATGCAGCCCGTCCCCGCCGCCTACCCGCTCCCCAACCAGTTGACTACCATGGGCAGCTCGCTGGGCACTGGCTGGCCACACGTGTATGGTTCCGCGGGCATGATCGATTCGGCCACCCCCATCTCCATGGCTAGCGGCGATTACAGCGCCTACGGCGTGCCGCTGAAGCCGCTGTGCCACGCGGCGGGCCAGACGCTGCCCGCCATCCCCGTGCCCATCAAGCCCACGCCGGCCGCAGTGCCCGCGCTGCCCGCGCTGCCCGCGCCCATCCCCACCTTGCTCTCGAACTCGCCCCCCTCACTCAGCCCCACGTCCTCGCAGACAGCTACCAGCCAAAGCAGCCCCGCCACTCCCAGCGAGACGCTCACCAGCCCAGCCTCCGCCTTGCACTCGGTGGCGGTGCACTGACCCGCGGCGGCCGGCGCCCCCTCTTGTTCTCCTGTCCGCTAGCTCACTCGCCTTCCCTGGCTCCCAGTCCTGCCCTCCCAGATCCGGGACCACCACCCTACCGTGTCAATTCACTTTCAGCCAACCATCTCTCCCGCACGAGAACTTTGTTTTGGACCCGGAGACAAAACACAAACTTGCAGATGGGCCTGGAGGCGCGTGGGAGTTGTCCTCGCCCTCACACGAGGGGAAGGCAGGGGCACCTGAGCCAAGCTGTCCCATCCACGGGGCCCTGACCCCCCCCCCCCATTTAAGAGGCATGGGAAATCCTGCCTCCCGCCTTCACGGAGAGGAGCGCATCTTCCCTCCGCCCGCTCTGGCGGGGCTCGAGCCTCCGCACAGTTTGTCCCAAGACCAGAGAAACCGGCTCAGAGGTGTCCTCCAACACATCTATCTCCCTGAGGGCTGCCGCCTCCCCTCCGAGGGCCCGATCTCTCTGTTCAAGTCGTGGAAATCTGCTACGAAGAGAGACCGCTAATCTTCCTACCCCGCTCGCCTCCGCCCATCCGGCAGGGGCTGGGCGAACCGCAGCTTCCCGGAGTAGCGGGCCTGCCTCCTCGGCTTCCGCAGAATTTTTTTGCGTTGGGTTTTGTGTCTTGCCGGAGGCTCTGGGCGTTGGGAGTTAGGGGAAGAGGCTGCCAAGCTGGGGAGGGGACGCTTGTCTGTTACACAAGCAAAACAAAACTAAATGTAACCTTGTATTGTTTACAAAGCGCCCGGTAAAATGTAAACAGTGAACTTGAATCTGTATTGCTTGGCGGGCGAGGGGGCAAAGCCCACTTTACAAGTACCTGTTGTAATGTGAATGTTTACTCTTTATTTCTGGCTAGGTTTAGGGGAGGGGAGAGGGGGAGGGGAAAGTTAATTGGGATGTTAACTTTCCGATTACTTAGATACCTTTATAGCTATTTATTTTATTGTTGGGAAGGGGGGAAAAAGAAAATGAAGTAAGCCCAAACTAAGAAAGCATCAAGGGCAACCCTAGAAGAACTGAGATAAGCTGACTGGTAACTTGGAGGAAATGTCACCGGATAGGTCTCCCAGGGACAAGTCCTTCTGTTTGCTACAAGAAGTTTTCCAAGAAGCTAAGGGCTGCAAGGAGGTGTAAATGCTTGTGAATAGGAATGATTATACACTGTGTAAAATGCACTTTTGTTTGCTATATTCCTTTAGAGTCTTAGGTAATTTGCTGAGAAAATGAACTGTTGTTCTGGTGTGATCTGCTTAAGTTAAAAAAAAAAAGTTGTAGTGTCATCAGAGCTGTACAATTTTTATCTTTCATTTTTCTCCCTCCTTGTAGAGAATTAGCATGACATTTTAAATAATGATGTTCTTGTTCCCAGCATGCCTGTTTTAAGACAGAGGATTTTAAAAAGAAGGTGTCTACATTAAATTATGAAACTAGTCCAAATAATATTTTCTCATTAAAATATGTGAACTCAAATTTTAGTTTTGTGTGGTTTGGAAATTTCTGCAATCACTTTCAAAAGATAGAGGTAGTGTTTCCCTAAGCATGCCTTCTGCAGCGCATTGTCTGAGTAGTTTGTCTTGTTCAGATCTTATTTTCAAAACAGGCGAAGTTCTCAGGCATTCGCAGATTGGGAGAAAAGTTATTCGGATGGCCTCTTGAAGATATGGCTGCAGAAGGAAAGAGGGAGCAGTCTATTTTCAGCGTAGATTAGGTGCACAGGTGTAGTGCTGAGAGAAAGACTGCATTGAAAAAACAGTACTTTATATGTATTTTTGTCTCTCTTAAAATATACATTTCACACAACATAATCAGCACTTATGTAAATGCAAGGCTTACATAGAAATCAGGTAGTGGTGATCAGGTAGACGGAGACACAAAACCAGACTTGCCTACACAATGCTTACATCCTGACACATCTTACTTTGGAGGGAGTAGTCATTGCCTTGCTCCTTTAAATTATTGCAGTTGTTGAAATTTTCTTTTTCAGAAGTTACCTAAAAGTCCACCTTGCATGTTGAAAGCTGTTCACTTTGAATTGAACAGATTTCTTTTTACTCCTTCCTATGAGAAAATAATGTTTGGTGCATTTATTTTAAAGAGGTAAATGAAGTTACTTAAAATGCTCCACTCTAAGTATTTGCTTTTCTTCAGATATTTGCAGAGAATTAAAATTTGCCAAGTATTTATGGCTCAAGGACCATTGAAACTTTATAGAAGGGCTCACAATATTTCCAGAGTGAGGGGTGTATTCAACTAATGAAGTTGTAAGACAAAGACAAACTTAAATGGCGATTAACACTTTACTATGTAAAATGATTAAACAAGAGACTGTGCAACACAGGGAAACCCACATAGAAATTATGCTCTGTAAGGAGAATCCTTGGCACCTGCGACCCTTAGATATTTAGAGGGCTATCTGAAAAAAAATTTAGGATTAATGCAAAGGGTAATTAATCCTGTTGTGACCATTTTTTTTTTTAAAGAAGGAAGGATCCCACACACAGCCAAGAAAAAAAAAAGAAAATAAATGAATCATTGGACTGATTAAAATGCATGAAGCTACTAAAGCTCGTCAGACAGGGGACAACCAAACTCATTCATCAAGCCCAAGTCACAATTATATCAACAAGATCAGCTAAAGAAAGCCTGTAAAACTTGTCCATCCCGGGCAAGGAAATTCTTGAAACTTTGTTCTCAACAATAAGTCATCTGCATTAAAAAAAATTAAATACAGTTTCATCATTTCCTACAAAATAAAATTAAGGCCACCTCTGGGATATTATAATTTCATCGATTTTACTAACACTGAATTCAAAACGTGAATGAAGGAACCATATAGACATGGGCCTCAAACATTTTACAAATTATCAACTTAGCTAGTTAGATAAAATATTCTTCCTAGACTAGCCAATAGGATTCAGAGTGAGGTGGTTTGTGCATATATACATACATTCAATAAATGGAAGTAAAGAAGATGCAGATCTTATTTCTGAGTTTTAGCAAAGGAGTGGTTTCAACTCAGTACTTGAAAATGTCCTTTTCAGCTGGTAAGTTTGTCATGGTGTATTGCAAAGAATGAAATAACTTGGGCATTGTGAGCTCTCTTTTCACAATCGCAAGCATCTCCTCTCAGATGAAGCTGAATGAGTAAAGTAAAAAAAAAAAAATCCATTGATGATATCTTGACCTTGATGAGAAATCCAAAGGCAGCCCCAAAACACATGCCTCCACCCCACTCTATCATCAGCTTTGAGACTTACACCCTGTTTAGCTGAAGTGCCCCACAAATAAGGAAGTTTATAACCATGGTACCTTCAATGGCTCTCTTTGTCATGTTAAATCTTTTCACCTGGCTCAAGTCCAAAGTCAATACACACAGCTTCAAAATAAAACTGGGAGAGACACCCCCATACAGTGAGAGATGTGTGCTCCGGGTCTTATCTTGAGAATCATGTTAAGTTATACTATTTTCTATTTTGTAGATTTGGGCAGGTTTTTTTTTTTATGTAGGTGTTTGATTTTGGAAACTTGGCTATTCTGTTACTTTTGCTTTTTAACATGACTCTGCACTCAATTGAGTTTTTTAACGGCTTTCTCTGTGGTTTGGGGAAATGCCTATACAATGGATGAATTTTGTGCCCTTTCTCAAGAAAGAAGCTACAGAAGTTCTCATTAGTCCTATTGCCTGGGTTGGGGTTTGGAAAAGTGTAAGACTAGCAGAAGAGGTGCTAGTGAATGATCCTCAGAACGGCTTAAATATTATAGCAGCGAGTTCAATGCCTTTGAAAGAGATAGGAACATAGAGTGTTTGGAAGCATAAATGTGGCCAGGTGCTGGAGAGGGGTGAAGCTGGGGGTGGGGAGGACGAGGAATCTAATGAAGTGCTGCAAACAGAAGGGTTTCCATTAGCTCATGCAAAGTGGGGAGGGGAAGGAAGGGCTTTACTTTTACAAATGGCAACCCCCTGTTACAAGATATCCATTTAAGAAACGGAAAGGATCTGGGTCTGTTCTCAAATTCTTAACGTAAATGTCAATTAATTTTTTTTCTCCTAACGCCACATATGCATAGAGACACCCAAACAAAACAAAACAAAACAAAAAAACAAAAACAAAACAAAAACAACCCAACCCACCGGCTGTGACGCCTCAAAGGGGATGCATTTGTTTCTTTTAAACTAACAACAAATTATCTAATTAATATGTTTCAATTACAGCATGAAAGGCACAGCCCGGGGACCGCCCGCCGTGGGGGCACAATAGCCCCAGAGCCCACTCTAGGAATTTACAATAACTTCACATCTGTTTCTTTATTTTCCACTTTTTGAGTCTAAAACTCCTCTCAAGATCACTTCAAATCACGGCCTGAGTTATGAAATATGTCCCTGTGTTAAAGGGGGACGAAACTTTGCCCACAGATGCTTCATTTGCAAGCAAAAAAGTGAAAGCCCATTGAAGAGCATTAAACAAATATATTAGAATTCTGTCACTTTATGCAATTGAGTAGATCAAATGAAGGGTCCCGGCCACTTCATTCACTCTCATTCACTCGAATAGAAAATGCAAAGAATAGCAACCCGAGACTGGGCCACCGATGTAGATTTAGCTCCTTTTTACTGGGAGACAAAAAGGCTGAATTTTCACAAACACATTGCTGACTCGGGGACTAGGAAACCGGCACTGGAACCCCTTTGGAATTTAAATTCATTTTATCTTCCTCTCCCTTTGCGGGATCTGTTTGCACTACAGTGCAAGATGCAGCAGGCATCCTCTGGCTTCTGAAAAGTGGGGGAGGGGAAGACAGTGAGTGGGGGTGGCAATGTGGGCCTCCAGATTCCCAAGGAGCTCTGGGTGATGGACTAACACTCAGGGCTGAGTTAATAACTTTGGTTTAAACAAATCTTTATCTATATCAATATAAACATCATTATGTTACACACATCTCCAAGTCTCTTACCTCCTTGCTTGGCATGGATTATATAAACAGCTTGTTTTCAAAGATCGAAATTGCATCTGGGTCATCCAGTTTTCTTCTTTCAACTAATATCTGGTCATTGATGTCACAACAGACTTGAAAGCTGAGCTTTCAACCTCACCTGCTTAATATCTTCTCTCTCTCTCTCTCTCTCTCTCTCTCTCTCTCTCTCTCTCTCCACACACACACACACCACCACCACTTTCTGAGCTCACTGTGATGGTGAACTTTTTATGCAAAAATCAAGAGAGGATATACTCTGGTTAGAATTTCCAAGCTATTTCCCATTCTTGGGGGGGCGGGGGCAGGTGGCGCAGGGTTGACAAGCCACATGTGTCAGTGGTGATTAAGATAATTTTGTGAGAAGGCCTCTATCCTTGTCTTTGATGGTTGACATTTTTGTTTCAGTGAACTTCATAGACTTTTAAGTGTCAACATCTTAGACAACTTACAGTGACTATTAGAGCCACTTCTAGGGACAGAGCAGGGAGAAATAAAGAGGTAGACTTCTCGGCTTTTGAGGTGTGATTGTAGAGGGATGAACCAGTTTTTCTCAAACTTGAAGCCTAAATGAGATCTGATCAGAAGGTGAAAATATGTAATGGGTTTTCTAGTCTATTTTAACATTTTGCCTAGTACTTTCTCCAGGTACATCAAAACTTTGAACACTTTTCATTTTAGCCTTAAGATTTATAAGTTCATATTTGACACTATTCTTCATTTAATTCATGGGATTGGTGTCTGGGCTAGTGGCTCAGACCTACGGAAACAACAAAGATTATGAAAGAAAGAGTTGGTTGTTTTATGCCTACAGCCATCAAGCTCACCTCAACTAATAATGGGCTAATCAGAAATTATCCAAGAAAAACTGTAGTTGGCTAAATAAAAACTTCCTTGGAAGGTTTCCTTCCAGAACATTTTCAAGAACATATGGACACAGGGCTCTTCTTTGGAGGCAGCCTCCTTTGGCCTATGGTGGCAAATAATCATTGTCAAATCGGCTGCAAGGTTTTGAAGGAACAAACTCAGGAGGTGTTCATTAAAACAGAGTAAGTTCACAGATAAAAACCATTCTTTAAGTATCTGTTGTCTGGAGACATGGCGATTCTGATTCAGGTTTTGCAGCCTGTATATTTTTAATTACTCAATTTCTTCCTCAGAGTGTTCCCCGTTGACTGGGTTTACTCAGATATACAGTACAGAAAGAGTTGTTGGTTTGCAGAAATAATTATTTCCAAAGTCTGCTTTTGCTGTAGATTTCTCTCCCCCTCCTTCCTGAAATCCAGCGTATTGGTCTGATGATTCCAGCTCATAGTAGCACATAGAGAAAATGTTCAATAAAGGATCTTAATGTGGTGCCACTTAGAGGAAGCTAAGTATTTATTAAGTAGTAACCAGAGTGTTTTGCATTAATTAGAGCAGCTCCTTGGAGAGACATTACAGCCATCGATGGTTTCACACAACAGGAAAACTCCCCCCTAGACCTGCTGCAGTGAAACAGCTGCAAATGTCTGGCTCACTTGGAAATACCAACACATCTTTTATTTATTTACATATGTTTGAAAGACTGAGGGTCTATTCATAACAATAAAATGAGTGCTATGATATTTAATGTCTGCTACAAAACAAAACAAAACAAAACAAAAACAAATAAACAAACAAATAAAGACCCCAAAACAAAAACTGAAACAATGGTCTTTGTCAAGATTCTGGCCATGATTTCAAATCAGAAAAGCTGACAAATGACTGACTATCCCAAATTTCCATGTTCAACCGAGTAGTCGGACTGAATGAACTCTTTCTGTGACTGCCTGGGAGATGCTAACAAGTGTGTGTTGGTGGGTGGGTGGGTGGGGAGAAGGTGGGAGAACAGGCAGGGATGAAATTTTATGACTGTCAGATTAGTACAAATCATGTAAATACATGATCCTTGTCCTCAGCACAGAAGAGCAACTGACTGAATGAAGAGCGGTTCTGAAACCAGTGTGTTAATTTAGCTCAGGTGAGAGCTGCATGCCTTGTCCCCGCGTCAGCAAATGAGGCATTGACCGTAGGTTTCAGCTGTGATTCCAAGTTCTGTACAACTAAATGCATTTAAATTCACTTGTGGATGCTACTGGTTTTAAGAAAAGGAGAACCCCTTCCATAAAAGAAGAAAATGAAATGATTAACTTTGACATAGAAATATCAACATCAATTTGATTAATTATATTGCTCATTATCTTTTGCTGTGTAGCCAAACATTATCCATTTCTTAAAATGAAGATGCTGAATAGATCATATAAAATCATTACTTGAATTTTATGGCAGTGAGATATGGTGGAATTTATGGAGAGATTTACATTGATTTCTAAATTTAAAATAGGTTTTATTCTGCTTTATTTCATTTAGAAATTCAGTCTTTACTGTAAATATACAACTATATTATAGAATTTTTTCTATATTTTTCTGTGTGTTTTAAAAGAATCCATTTCTCCTTTCAAGATTTTCCATAATTATAATCATTATACATACAATTGCATATCTTGCTTTTCTCCAGCATTATATAAGCCATTTCCATGTTTTTCATAACATGGCAATGCATAGTTTTCATTACCATCTATTTTAATAGCTGTATATAGTATGCCAACTGAGTGGAATACTAAATGCCTGCTTGGGGCACTTGAATGATTTTAGGTTTGTCTCTTTGTTTTAGTTTTGTGTTTGCTAACACAAAGATTGTTGTAGTGAACATCTTTTATACCTAACTAAACACTGTTTCCAAGGATGTAAAATACATTAGCGCTGGCATGTGAGATTCCCTAACCGCTCCCTGCACACTCAGTAATGTGGTTTAATTTAGGATTTCAGCGTTGGTCCTTACGTATCCACTGCTGTCTGTCCTCTACCTAGGGTCCCAGAGCGATAGTGCCTCAACTTAGAATTATAAAGACCCTGAATGTTAGAACTGGGAAGGTCCGGAGAGATTCCAGGTAAACCAATTCCTTTATTTTACCCATTTGGTGAATCTTACTGCTATAGTCCTTACTGATATATCATCTTACTGATGTATCCAAATAACTTGACAACACCAAAGTCAGGTTCTGAAAGTAAAACCTAAGTTCAGTCCCACCTCCAATGCCAGACAAATGGCACTAAATGTCAGAAATCATAGCCCTAACTAGTTTGGCTCAGTGGATAGAGCATCGGCCTGCGGACTCAAGGGTCCCAGGTTCGATTCCGGTCAAGGGCATGTACCTTGGTTGCGGGCACATCCCCGGTAGGGGGTGTGCAGGAGGCAGCTGGTCGATGTTTCTCTCTCATCGATGTTTCTAACTCTCTATCCTTCTCCCTTCCTCTCTGTAAAAAAATCAATAAAATATATTTTTTAAAAATGTCAGAAATCATAAATATATTGATGAAAGGTAATTAGAGCAGCTCCGTGGAGAGACGTTACAGCCAAGAATGGTTGTACAACAGGCAAACTCTGAGCATCTGAGTATCGCCCAGTTGTCAAAATGAAGACTTTCATCTGACAATGTTGGCTCACATCGCTTTCAGCCAGTTTACACAGCATGACAAGCTGCACGTTTTTAAGTGGGGGTCTTGGATAGTTTGTGTAACCATAGGGAATGGTGGCTACTCAGCCCCAGGTCTAAAGAGAAAGGGATCCACCCTCCACCCGAACCATTTCTTAAGTCTCTAATACCTTCCCTGAAACTGAAAACAGTTTTCCAGACAGATAAGCCTAAAGGGTCCAGGTCCACAGGAGGTGTTGACTATGTCATTTCTTCAGCTGCCCTTCTATGGCTAATTCTCAAGGTGGGAGATGAGTGGGGGCCAGAGGGATGGCAAAGAACTGAAGCTTCCGATTTTGTCACATTATTGTAGCATTTCATTTTGGCTTTCTTATGTGACACTTCCATGTCAGATTTCCCCACTCCTGAGATCTTATTGGTTTTTAATGAAGTAGCTTAACACTGTGTGAGGCAGGACATGGGGACACAGGCGCTGATTGAGGGTTTATTGGTCGGAGGACACCCAGGAATGAGAACAAGCAGGAAAAGTGCCATCACTAGTGACTAAGGCTGAACTAATTCTTCTGATTTAGAATCAATGTCTTTGGATGGGAAATGCAAAAAGGTCTAAAGGAATTTATTCACACTTACTTTTTCTATATTCTCCAAACTACCCCACTACCCTGGAGCTGATCATTCCTACCCTCAGCGTGGCTCACAAAAGCCAGTCAATTGCCAGAGAGATATACAGCTAGAGCAGAGGAAAGGGAAGGCTGCAAGGAAGAGGAGAAGCTGGATGAGGATGTGATGCTTCTGTTAGCGTGGTCCTTTAAAAGGGTCCCTATGATATCTGACCACATGTCCTTGTAGTTCAGTGCAAGCCAGTTCAACCCAGTCTGATTCAACTCAATTTGATCTGCCCAAACAAGATTTTTCAAGAAAATATTTTCGTCAGAAGACCTGAATTTGAGTTCTAGTTTTATCACTTTTACCTAAATGGTTCTGAGCAAGTCTCCTTAGCTCTCAGTTACCTGTGACTCTTATGAGAACAAGGGTGCCCTCAAAGGCTTGTCTCAGCGATCAAGTGGAGCAGAGTAGGTGAAAGTGCTTTGAAGTGTCTTGCAAACTTCAGTTACTATTACCGGCTAGGACAGAGGAGTAGCAAAGTAAAAGTACCTGTGAGACATCGTCCTGCCTGAAAAGAATTTAGTTTTAAGTTCTTCAGGACAGATTGCGGACTCGAAGAGGGAAGGTCTATTTTTCATGCTATTTTCTAACCCTCAAATGGTCACTGTCTGAATAAGGGTTGCTATGGCAAGGGGAATTGTTGCTTCTTTTCCTGCATATTCTCCCAAAGTGGGCCTTTTTATAGATCTTAAGATATGATGTTGACAATTTTTATTAAGATTTCTGAAAAGTCATGCGCACAAACAGTGTGACAGCAGGTCGCATAGGAGCGGTTAACAAAAAATGGGGCACTTTTTTTCTTTTTAAAACATTTTTATTAAATTTAATGGGGTGACATTGGTTAATAAGATTATATGGGTTGCGAGTGTACAAAATTGGGGCACTTTTAGTCTTCTTTTCCCCACCAATCAATGGCACAAGCTACTTCCCAGCCACTTTTAAATATTTAGTAAATACCTACACAGCATTTATCAGGTACCAGGTACTGTTCTAAGTTCTTTACAAATATTAACTCATTTAATCCTAACAACAAGCTTATAAGTGGTGCTTATGCTCATTTTACAGATAGGAATATTGAGGCACAGGGCATTTAACTAATTTGCTCAAGGTAACTTGGCTAGTAAGTGGTATCAATGCCCAATGGACTCTAATACAAGTTGGTTTAATATAAAGACACATGTTACTGAAGGCAGCAGCTCCATGATTTTCCAGACTCAGGGGCAATATAACAAGCTCATTCAGGTCTGCAGACAGAAAGGGTTTTAAGCCAACATCTGCTGGTTTTAAGGCAACTATCTCAGACACAAGATAATTTTTGCAGATAATTCTCTTTTTACTTCTCTTACCCTTCCCAGCTTTTTGGTGAATTGTGATTCACTACATTACTAACTTGCATTTTATTCCCAAACTATCTTCTATTTAACTTATGTGGATGGGAAGCAGGGAAAACCACTTCAATAGAACCCAACATATCCCTCTATGATCACAGGAATTTTTTATCTTTAATCTCATCAGATCAGATACCTAAAAAGTCACAATGGAACACTCCCCGCCCCCTCACCTTCGGAAAATAAAGATGGACCTCAAAGTATAGCCTACCAGCCTGGATCCATTTATGATTAACTCAGATCTTTTGGGAATGAGGGCAGCTGAGATGAAATCTAAGCAGAGATGTGTTCCTGTAGTTAAAAGAAAACTTCTGACCTATGTGTCTTTTTATTCCCTCGCAGTCAGATAATAAAATGAATGAGAAGTGGGGAGAGTACCATTTTTGTACTTTCAGTGTGATGTGAGAAAGAAGAAAAAAAAGAAAAGAGGGAAGAGAGAGAGGGAGGAAGTATAAGATGGATGAACTTTCTATCGCGGTAAATAGAATTTTTGTTGTTGTTGATGGAACCAAATATTGAAGGAGTCGATATTTGGTGTTTTCTTTTAATGCTCAAATTTCTTTAGTGGTGCTTTCTGCAAGTGTGCTTGGGTGCTCTCATATTACGCATTTTAAGAAGGTCTTGTATCTTTGCGTTTTCTGTGCAGCTCTAGCCTCCTTTTTGACCACAGGCCTCAGTTGTGACTCCCAAGGAAACGGAATGTTTTCACACTTGGATGGGCTGCAGGTTTGCTGTGTGTCTGGAGTCTCACTCTTTTCCTGACATAGCTATGCTTGCTGAGAGTGCCAGGGTAGTTCACCCAAGATTCTTGCTCACCTCAACCTGGTTTGGTGGTTGTGTTTGGCCTCTCTGCACTGCCCATAAGCCCCCCTACAAGAGGTCCTAAGGCTGGTAATCAAATGCCCATGCCCAGTCTTTGGAGTCACTGCAGCCCACCTCATCTTGATGGATCCAACTGCAAAGCTCAGGGTGCTCTTTTGCCCCTTTCCCCCTTATCCTGTTCTATTAAGTTTCAGAATGTCCATCCCTGCATGGCAAAGCCAGTCAATTGCCAGTCCTCTGGGATTGATGTCCATGCAAGTCCAGATGGTACAGGAAAGGGGAGTCTTGGAGAAGATTCTTTTAGATACAAATAATATGGTTTGGAGGTGTTTTTGTTTTGCCTTCATTTACCAACCTTCTTACAGAAAAAGAAAAGAAAATAAAACCTGCTGCCACTTTGGAGTAGAAGTGTTCTGTGATGTTTTCTGCTATAGTTTGTTATGTTTGTTTTTCAGAGTGATGTTGAGGTGCCCTTGCCCCCAACATCTTGGTGGTAACTGGAAATTCATATGCTGTTGTGGAGGCTGATTCACATGCCCTCCCTGAACCTTATAAAAATATCCTGACTTAGAACCAATAAACGTGGCAAAGCAGTAAACTTTTTTCTAATTGTTCCAAACAACATATGTGGTCCTACATGGCATATACAGGCAGTCCTCAGGTTATGTTGGACTCAAGGTACATCGTTTCGTGCTTACGTCGCCATCTCCCATTTACAGTATTTATTAAAAAAAAAAGTTCCGTCATTTCAACGTATGTACATATGTGCTTTGTTTTTATTATTTATTTACCACAAGTAAAGGTCAGGAATTGTTATCTTTTTTTTTTTAATATATTTTATTGATTTTTTACAGAGAGGAAGGGAGAGGGATAGAGAGTTAGAAACATCGATGAGAGAGAAACATCGATCAGCTGCCTCCTGCACACCCCCTACTGGGGACGTGCCCGCAACCAAGGTACATGCCCTTGACCGGAATCGAACCTGGGACCTTTCAGTCCGCAGGCTGATGCTCTATCCACTGAGCCAAACCGATTTCGGCAGGAATTGTTATCTTTCTTGTAATTTTTTTTTTACTGTTTCACTTCATTACTGCTGTGTATGTGCTCCATGTGAGTGATGTAGGTGCTTATGTAGGTGGGTTCCGACTTATGGCGAAAATCACAGGAATGGATCTCCGACGTAACCCGAGGACCTAGTGTACTATATGCCATTAATCAGCATAAAATGGCCAAAAGGGAAAGGAGAAGTAGACACATATTCTCACAATTTATCAAGTTTGGGTACTATCTCACTATCTCCTCATAAAATAAAAATAACAGCACCATTCCTAAGGGGTAGATTAAGACCATGGATTCAACAATTTAAAGAGGAGGTGCAGAACAAATCACTGAAGCTCTCGGAGCCTTATTTTCTTCCTCTAAAATGTTAGTTATATAAGAAATGTTGAGCTGGTTATTTACCTGTCCTTTCTCAGCTCCAAAATCAGTCCTCTATACTTCGTTCCGAAATTTTTTTTTTAAATATATTTTATTGATTTTTTACAGAGAGGAAGAGAGAGGGATAGAGTCAGAAACATCGATGAGAGAGAAACATCGATCAGCTGCCTCCTGCACACCTCCCACTGGGGATGTGCCTGCAACCCAGGTACATGCCCTTGACCGGAATCGAACCTGGGACCCTTCAGTCCACAGGCCGACGCTCTTTCCACTGAGCCAAACCGGTTAGGGCCGTTCCGAAATTTTTATGTCCTAAACTCTTTTGCCAGCTGGCTTCCTGTGAGTTCCTGCAAACCAGACATCCCAAAGGAATGTTGGAAGGAGAGAGGAGGAGAGAAGGAACCTCCCTCCTGGTTTTGCTGTTTCTGTCAGCTTCCCTCCCACAGTGGCGTTGGCTCCAACCTCCACCTTCTTTCAGCACCTCCAGAGCAAGCCTCACCAGGCTGCCTGAGTGGTGCCAGTCTGAGCACCAGTTCCTCAAGGTCCCTCTCTGGCCCTCCAGGGCACCAGCATCAGCAGGACAGCATCCCCTCCTCAGGTCTGCGTCTCAGCTCTATGCGGCCCCTTCTCTAATCTCTGAGGTTCTGCCACCTGTAACCTTTCCCCTTCTGTTTCGTGGTCCCAGGAGTGGTAGCTGCTTCTTAAGTTACTATTTTGGTATTTTCTCAGTGTTCCTTTTTTGTGCTCTAAGCCTACAAACACCCATGTAACTGACTCCCTGTAGTAAATTTATTGTATTTTAAATATCTAGTCTGATTTATGTCTTCCAGACTGAATCCTGAGTAATAGGGTGTTTATGACCCTGTGTCACTTAATTCATTAGCTCTGAAAGTCTGTATGTCTTGCTTATGGAACACTGGGCATGGGCACACCACTAGGCATGTGCTAGGAGATGAGCAACAGGGAAATGGTTAAACAAATGTACCCAACAAGCCCTGATCTCCAGGAAGAGGAGGGGAGGGCACACATGGAGAACATACCTAGATGGCAGAACAGGTTCTATGAGAGATCTGAGAAGGAGAAGGGTGAAGGGGAGGAATAGCAGTCCTAGCGAGGATTTGGGGTTTAGGACTGGGTGAAGGCAAACAGCTCAAACTCAAGTTTATTAGCATAAGAACTTCAGCTGGTGTATCTGTCAGAGAGTGAAGAGGTAGCTCGGTAGAAAAGAGGCCTCATGGTGGAGAGAGAAGATGGAAGGTTTTTGGGACCAGAGTGAAGAGTCTGGGTGGCTAGTGAAGGTCTTAGGAAATTTATGAACAATGAAGCTGCACAGTTGATAGGAAATGATGAGCAAGGTGGGTGGAATGGGAGCAAGGCCCATGGAAAGGAGAGCTGAATGCCAGACAGGTCTTTTATAGTTCCTCTCACCCAATAAGAGCCCTTGTTACTAAGGTGCTGACTGTGTATTTTACTCTCTGATTCACATACGTTATTTGCCTTTAATCCTTACATCAACCTATGAGGAAATTCTTATTATACAAACTGCTGACTCTACATCCAGTGTTCTTGCCAATCTATTCTCCTGCCATTGTAACATATAGCTTCAAAAAATATTTATTTGCCAGGCCAGGCCAGTGTGGCTCAGTGGTTGAGCATTGACCTATGAACCAGGAGGTCATGGTTCGATTCCCAGTCAGGGCACATGCCTGTGTTGCAGGTTCAATCCCCAGTGTGAGGCATGTAGGAGGCAGCCGATCAATGATTCTCTCTCATCATTGATGTTTCTATCTCTCTCTCCCTGTCCCATCCTCTCTGAAATCAATAAAAATATATTTTAAAAAATATTTATTGACTAGGATACCACTGAGGCTACTGTGAGAAATAGAAGGAGGTGTTGGTGAAATAATTAAGAATAGAGAGAAAAGAATGGGTTCAAAAGACATAGCCAATAATTTAGAGGACATAGTGACAAACTAGATAGTGGGAGTGGGAGGTGCTGGGAAGGAGAAGTAAGACTCAAAAGAATTAAATGGCAATTCAGTTAGGATTCTTTAGGTCACAAGTAACGGAAACCCAATTCAATCTGATAGTTCTAACCAAAGTTCTAGGAAGAAGTATGATTGTTTCTCTTTGGGTCACTAGCCCATTTCTAAATTAATCACTGTAGCTGAGGAGATATGGCCAGCTAACGGTCATATCCCATTCCCAGGAACCCGGAGGCAGGTCCACAACATAGAATCCCTCACACTGAGTAGGATTCCTATAGCATCCTCACAATATAATGACTCTTAAGATTCAATCCTGGTCAACTAGCAATGAGGCTTTATTGATGGAAATAGGGCTAGTGGAGAGCAAGTGACCTTGAGAGGGAAATGTTGAGTTTGGGTAAGAACTCTAGCCTGCACCAGCTCCAATGAAGGTGCAGCCTAACCTTGAAGAGTCCCATAGCCTGAAGTCACTTCCATGTTTCTTCAAAAAGCTTAAATCTTTATAAGTTTAAAAGTAAAAGTGTGAATTCTAGAAACTTTGGATCATTCAATGGTATCCAAAGTTTAGTGAAAGGGACAAAAAAATAATGATTAAACTTACATAACCTATATGCAAAGTAGAATGACATTTTATTGTGAATATGCAACCTATTGGTTCAGGTAAAGCCATTTTCAATTCTTTTCATAAATCTCATAGTTTTGCAGCACTGGGCTAAAATGGGGGTTGTCAAATTATAGTCCATGAGCTAAAATCAGCTTGCCACTTATTTCTGTACAGCCTATGAACTAAATTTTTTTTTTTTACCATTTTTATCATTTAATTACTTAAAAAAAGATTAAGAATGTTTCATGACACATGACAATTATATGAAATTTCAATTTTGGTGCATATATATATACATATATATATATATAGTTTTATTGGAATACAGCCATATTCAGTCATTTATATATTGTCTGTGACTGCTTTTTTTACTATAGCAGAATTAAGTTGCAACAGAGACCATATGGCTCACAAAGCCTAAAATATTTATTATCTGGCCCTTTAAGAAAAAGTTTGCCAACCCCAGAGCTAAAAACTTGGAGTGCCAATTAATCTGTGAAATTTTTGCTATCATACCTATGTTTATTGGGTGGTAATGAACCATAAATTTGGCAAAAGGTCAAGATGAAGTCTAGATTTTCATCAAGTAATAATCCATTTGATTGTGAATTTGGGGGCTATTCAATGTATTTGAAGCTAGTTACAGAGCTTTGTATCAAACATTGAAGGTCTGTCACACTCTCAATATGTGCTTATATTTCTCCATTTGCTGACACAGATCAATATATATGTGATAGTAAACGACAGGCTCAGGCTGTATCATTTACAAAGTACCACCAAACACGCCACTGGTTTGACCTAATGATATACTACATAGTTAGTTTATGGTAAACTAACCAGACATCTCCTAAATATATCATTTGCCAGAGATTAGCTGATTAAAACATTTTGTATTAAGGTAGTAAACATATGAACTATATTACTTGTTATGTCACGTAAAGCAACATTCCACATCTTAGAGTGGAGATTAGCTGGTTCTATTCTTCCCTTTCTAACACCTCTAGTTTCAGTTTGGGAGTACATAAGTGATAAGAAAGCTGCTGCTACCAAATAACCTATACTAAGCCAATCAGGGCATCCCCAGGCACAGTGATTAATCAGAAATGTGCATGTGACTTTAGTTGGTCCAATCAGAGTGGTTTTCAGAATTTTGACAGGAATGCTTACACAAAGACAGTCTCTCCTGCCGCAATTGATGAGAAGTGGCTGGGAGTTGCTGATTGCCGTCTTGGGGACCCCAGGGAAACCACCATAAGATGCAGTGAGCCTGGCAGAAAGAAGTAGTCCATTGGACATTAATGAGCTACTCTATAGAGCACTGCTTAATGCCAGTCCTGCCCTGGACCTCTGAAATATAATGAACCAGTTAGCTCCCTTTACTATTGAAGTCAGTGTGAATCAGGTTTTCATTTATTGTGACTAAAATGCACTAGGTAACAAAGGCCCTCCCTCCCTCCCTCCCTCCCTTCTTTCCTCCCTTCCTTCCTCCCTTCCTTCCTTCCTTCCTTCCTTCCTTCCTTCCTTCCTTCCTTCCTTCCTTCCTAAAACATCATGTTTTCCTGATACCAAATGGTGTGTCCTTTCCAAAGAAACAACCAATTCTTTGATTCTCCAATACTAAATGGGTGTCCTACAAATCAATGTAATTCTGAGACTAGCTCCCCAGAGCTAGTGTAGACCCCATGCAGAGAGAGAGGGTTCAGTCCCACAAAACTGCCCCCACTTCAGCACCAGCTGCAAATGGTGTCCCCAGGCTACCTGCACTTTTGCTCACTCAGCTGATTGCAAATTCAGGGGTTCCCACAACAACCTCTTCATGTTAAATAATTTGCTAGAACAACACTCCGGTTTAATATAAAGGACACAACTCAGGAACAGCTAAATGAAGAAATGCATAGGGCAAGGGGCAAGGTATTTGGAGGTGGGGAGTGTGCACAGAGTTTCCGTGCCTTCTCTGGGCATGCCACCTTCTCAGCACCAATCTGGAAGCTCCCTGAATCCCATCATTTAGAGGTTTTAATGGAAGTCTTATTACATAGGCCTGGTTAATTAAATCATTAAACATTGGTGACTGAATTCAATCTCCAGCTCCTCTCCCCTCTCCAGAGGTGGGACTGAAAGTTCTAATACCGTAACCACTTAGTTGGTTTTTCTGGTGACAAGCCTCCATCGAGAAGCTATCTAGGGGTTCCCCCCATGAGTCATCTCATTAGCACTTAAAAGACAATGAATTCCAAGGGTTTTAGGAGCTCTGTGCCAGGAAGCAGGGGCAAAAAACACATATTTATTTTTTATTATACCACATTTATATTTACCTTCTCTGGTCACATATTTTGCTCAGTCTTGGAAGATAGTACTCTGTACCTTCAAGAAACTCGTGGGGTGAGGAGAGAAGAGTGGGGGTGGGGAGGTGCATACAGATACAATACACAGAGCTTAAAGCAATGAGCTATAAATAGTCTCTGTTAGAATAATGGGTATCTCCAACGGTAACAAGACTAATACAGGAAAGACATTATTCCTGGTCTAGGTCATATTTTGTATCTTTTTCCTCAAATGATTCCCAAAGTGTCATTAATTAATAACAAATTAATTATAGCAAATCAATCTAACAAAAGAGTCTTCCCTTGAGGTTGCAATCGTTTCCTTTCAATACCAAACTCATCACATTATATAATCTACAGATCTTTGAGACACGTCCAAATTATATGCATCTAGGGATTTCTTTACAGGTTTATTATCTTTTTGTTTGTTTGTTTTAAAGAAAGTCTCAGTTTTCCCTTCATGCATTTTTTCCTTTAAGCAGAATGTCCTTCTACAAGACTGTGTGCAGCCTCTAACTTCCAGGAAAGTTCAGCTCCATCAGTCTAAGAAGGCTCTCTGGCTCAACTTTGTGAATAGCCCCTTGGATATGTGGGATTTCTGAAGATGCCCATCCCCAATCCTCATAGCTGAGGTGACTCACTGTCAGGGAGCCTGTCAGCTCAGTTGCTGACCAGAAATCTGAGAGACAAAAGAAGATAGAGTAATGTAATTTAATCATGATAACAGGAAGAATGTGTGGCTTACAGAAAGGAATCTTAGACTGGGATGGATGCAAGTTCACCTACTGACCGTGTCACCTTGGCCCAACTAACAAGCATTTTAGAGTCTCAGTTTCTTTTCCTGTAAAATAGGAGCAAGAGTTTCCTCTTCACAAGATGTACACAGTCAATGAGTTAAAAATGTCTGTATGGTGCATGGCCCATGGTTGATGCTTGATAAATGACTGCCATGTTTATTTGTAATAGATTCTGCATTATTGTATGCTTGGTTATTGTTTTGAAAAATTTCAAAACATGAGATGTGTTTAGTAATCTTAGACTATTTGAGTGCTAGGCCTGTGTTCTGTTTGAGCACCTACTATGTGTAAATCCCCCATAGTTTATAAGTCATGCCAAGATGTAGCTCCTTACCTCATGGAGTTCATAGGCCAGGCCACAGAAAACTTAAATCAGAATAAAGGATGAAAATGCCAGTTCAACCCAGCAATAGGAAAAGTTTAAAAATAAAATTCATGCCCTGACCATTTTGGCTCAATGGATAGAGCATCAGTCCGTGGACTGAGGGGGTCCCAGGTTTGATTCTGGTCAGGAGCTCCTGCCTCCGTTGTGGCTCAATCCCTGGCCCCAGTCTGGGTGCGTGTGTCTCTCTCACATCGATGTTTCTCTCTCTCTGTCTCTCCCCCTTCCTTCCACTCTCTCTGGGAATCGGTGGAGAAAGTAACCTCTGGTGAGGACTAACAACAACAAAAAAATCCAGGATAAATTACCAAACATTAAACCAAGTGTTACATAAGCAAGAAGAAAGAGTAGTTGTGAGTCAGAGTACTTCAGGCAATTTTAGTTTCCACCCCAATTTAGAACTACAGAATTCTTCTATTTTTTTTTAAGATGACAAAAGAGCTATTGGGATGTATTGACATCACATTCTCTAATGACAAGTCTTTCTGTTTCAAAAGTTCTATCAACACTCTGAAGTTATAGCTCAGGGATGCAAAACCAAGGGGAAAATGTTCCACACAAAACAAACCTCGATGTTTTAGAATAATCCTTCTTTTCTAAATTCGGTTCTTCTTTTCAATTCCAAAAACAACACACAAGGCCTTAGAAGGTACAAACTACCTCATATTTATGCATTTGGCCTTGGAGAAACAAGGATTTCAGATGCTTTTGGTTAGGATTTTTTTTAAATCCTCACTTAAGGATATGTTTTTTGATTTTAGAGAGAGAGGGAGAGAGAGCAACATTGATCAGTTGCCTCTGGTATGCACTCCGACGAGAAGGGGGGCGCGGAGGCAGGATGGAACCCGCAACCCAGGTATGTGCCCTGACCAGGAATGGAACCCACAGCCTTTTGGTGTATGGAAAGGCACTCCAACCAGCTGAGCCACCTGGCCAGGGCATTGATTAGGATTTTGCTGAAGAAACATCAACCCAAAGTTACTTCCTGAAGAACTGGTTCTCCCTGCCCCCTCCTCACTGCAGACCTGCAGAAAGCTCCATCCTGCATCAATTTACAATGGAGCACTTGACATGACTTTATTGGTATATCTTTCTTATGTATTTGACCAATCAAAATGATAATTTAGACAAACTGGGGATGGCAGAGTGCATTATCCAGCAATATCTCATTATTATGCAAAAAATCAGATATTCACAGCAACTGTCTCATCTATTTATTGTTTGGTTACTCATCTGGAAATTTTAATACTTTCTTCAGGGGCAGGGACTGGCAATAAAAAAATAGACCTATATATCAAACCTTTAACTTCCAGCCATCATTGTGTGCCATAATACAGATGGAGTGGCTATCAGCAAGCTTTACTGTGTTGGTTTATTTCCTTCAGCAGAGAAAGTGGATTTAAATGGGATAAAGGAACAAAGTCTAAGGTTGGAAGGCCCCTTGGAACCTTCCAGGTACTTTGCAAGTAGAGATAACTGTAGTCTGCCTCCCAGGAAATTGATGCCTAGGGCTGCCAATAACTCTGCAAGATCAGAAGAGAGGGTATGAGACGAAGGAATGGGAGTTGTTGACAGTGAGAGAGGAGGCCACTGCATCTCAGAGAGGCTGTCCCCCACTGTCCTTGGCATCGCAGTGTTCCTATGGGCCATATTCCCCTTCTCACAGAAACAAAGCATGTTGTATGCCAGTACTGTTCTGCTTGCTTTACAATCAATAACTTATTTAATCTTCATCACAAGCCTGTGTGTATGCACTGGTATTACCCCCATTTCATAGGTGGGGAACTGAGGCACAAAGTGGAGACAGAATTTGTCCAGCTAGAAGCAGGATTTAAATGCAGGCAGCCTGGATCCACTGCTTGTGCTCAGAAACACTATTATACCGTGCATGCCTATGTACAGACATATGGTAGTCCTCTGCTTCTGCTATTCCCCCTCCCCCTATCTTTGCCAGGGGAGCCAACAGCAGTCTGCCTGCAAGAGAGTCACCTGAGCTATTTGTTTAAAGATCAGAGTCTTAGACCCAGGTCTACAGACACAGTCACTTGCATCTCATCACATCAAGTTGAAGAACCATCTGAACAGATTTTCCAGACTAGGAGTCAGAAAGTAATCTGGATTTGAGCCCCAACTCCACCATTTATGAGCTTTATAACTTTGGAGAAATCACCTGAGCTTTCTGGGATTAGGTTTCCTCAACTGTAAAATGAAGACAAAAATATTTGCCCGACATACAGTTGTTTGTAAGAATGAGATGAGAAAAAGCATGTGAAGAAAATCAGCAACGTGGAAAGCATTTCCAAATATGAGCTATTAATATAGGTCTCTTGTTATTTTACGTGCAAGACTTTTCTTCCTGCTAAATTTACTATCTCTTTGAGGAGATAAGCACTGTACCTACACTTCTTTTCTACCCCACAGTAATTGTGCCATCTCAAGCCTGTTGTATTTACCCAATAAACACTGTCCTTAGTTCAATACATTTAAAAATGTGCAAGTAGGTCCACAGAATTAACATTGTCTATTGCTTGCAATTCTAGTGCCCAACATTTCTATACTGTGCCCCCACAGTCCTTAGATTTTTGTTATGTACACTGTCACACTGGATTCACACAGGTCTTGTGGTAAAGGGTGGTTAATGGTGATAGCTGCGTTTTATGGAAAAGATGAAGCTCTGCTTACGAGATTTGCCCAAAGTCACCCAGTTAGTAATCAAAGGACAACTTTGACTTTCCGGCAACACCATGTAGCACTTTCAAATGACCTGTAGTTTGATCAGCTCTACCAACAAAGATGGAAACTGTCAGATTTTAGAAAAGGGAGAATCAATATCAATGAGCGATATTATCAGGGAAAAATGTTAATGGTGGTATTGAGGGGATGTTGTTTTATTTGCATATGGAACACCCTCATTACACACAGATAGGAAACGCTGCCTGGTTAGCAGGAATGAAGGCTCAAAGGGCAGGGGGGTTATCGGGAAGCTACAAAATTCTTCTGCTGCTGATTTATGAATTAGAATAGCATTTATTTTCCTGCCACCTAAAAACCAATACAACTCTGGAAAAACCAAGGTTCTATAAAAATAGCAAGAGAAATCCAAACAGTCTGATTTCAAAACCACTGTTACTTTTGCAGTCACACAGCTGCCAGGCAAGGAAGGAGGATGTGGGACCATATCTGGTTTCTAAATCTTCCACTTTTGGGAGGCATTTTTGGAGGGCTCAGTGAGACTCTCTTCAGGGTCAAATAATTTACCAAAGGCAATCATGAAGAAGTTTTATTTGCTAAACCTGGTCCAAATGCATTTAACATCCTAATACTTATTAATATGTTGATGCTTGTTTATTTTTTACTTTGCCCAATGGATTTGAAATATCCTTGTAAAATGGGTAGTTCAGGCTTGGCTTTGATGTTGAGCAAGTCACAACAACCAGGGTAATCCTTTTCAAATGCAAGTCAAATCATGTAAGTCTTTTATTCAAAACCCTCTAAAGGTTTTTTGTAGAAACCGAAAATCAGGTTATAAAAGTCATATAGAAATGTGAAAGACCTAGAATGGACAAAACAGTGTTAAAAAAGGATAACTGAGTTGGAAGACTTACATTACCTGATTTCAAGACCTACCATTAAGCAACATTAAGACTTTGTGGTATTGGCATAAAGGTAGATATAGACCAGAAATAGATTCACAAATATATCTGGTCAATTGATTTTCAACACAGGTGCCCAGGTAATTCAATAGATAAAGACTAGTCTTTTCTACAAATCATATTAGAACAAATGAACACTTCCATGGGACAAAACTCAACCTTTATCGTACACCATTCAGGAAATTTGACTCAGATTGGATCATTGACCTAAATGTAAAGCCTAAAAGTATAAACCTTTTAGGAGAAAATCTTTGTGACCTTGGATTAGATAAGGATTTCTTAAAGGGGACATAAGAGCACAAACCATAAAAGAAAAAAAAGATACACTCAATTGAAAAATGAAAAGACAAAACATATATTTGATAAAGGACTTGTATTAAACATATATAAAGAACTTTTTCAACTCAATAATAAAAAGTTAAAAATAACCAAGATTTGCACAGACATCAAATAAGACATATGGCAAGCAAGCTCTTGTAAAGATAATGTGTGCAAAAACATCACTCATTAAGAAAATGCAAATTAAAAACCACCTATTAGAATAACTAACATTTTAAACCCAACAATACCAAGTGTTGATGAGGATGCAGGATTCCCATCTCATATATTGTTGATGGGAATACAAAATGGACATTCACCTTGGAAAATAGTTTGGTTATTGTTTATAAAGTTATACTTCCCACATGACCCAGAAATTCCCACATGACTCAGAAATTCCACTGCTAGGGAATTTACCCAAGAAAAATAAAAACTCTGCATAGCCTTATACATGAGTGTTTATAGCAGCTTTCTTTATAATAACCCCAGAAATAGTCCAAATATTTTTCAACTGTGACATGGATAAACAAATGAGTACATCAATACAATGGAATACTCCACAATAAAAAGAATGAACTACTGATATATACAACAACTTGGATGAATCTCAAAAGCATTGTTCTAAAAGAAGCCAGATACAAAGGTTACATGCTGTATGATTCCATTTTTATGAATTTCTGGAAAAAGCAAAAATATAGGAACGGAAATCAGATGAGTGGTTGCCAAAGGCTGGGAGTAGAGACAGAGATTTACTCCAAAGGGATGTGAGGGAACTTGGGGATAATGAAGCTGTTCTATACCTTGATTATGGTTTTTTTTACTCAACTATATGCATTTCACAAGTCATTAAAATGTACACTTAAAAGCAGTGAATTTTACTCTAAGTAAATTATACTTCATCAAAGCTGACCAAAAAAGCAATAACACACAACATCAACACACACACACACACACACACACACACACACACAAACAAACTCTTCCAATGGCTACCATTTTCCTCAGAGTAAATGCCTGTAAGCCAACATGTCCTCCAGGATTTGACCCCACCCCCACCACTGGAACACGTCTCCTTCTACTCTCTCTCTCTTGCTGCTTCCACTCCAGCTACAATAGCCTCCTGGCTCTGAGGCCTTCTGCCTACAAGCCAGGCATGTGCCCTCCTGAGGCATTGCATCAACTCCCTCTACCCCCTATAAGTCTGTGGCTAAATGTCACCGTCTCAGAGAGGCTTAATTTCTCAGTGACTGTTCTTTTAATGGGCTTCAATTTTCTTATCTGTAAATGGAAGAAGCCAAGTCCAAAGATCTTTCTGAGAACTTTCTAGTCTAACATCCTACAGTTCTGACATTTGACTTTAGAATGCAAAACTCTCCATAGATAATAATGGAATTATATAAGAAAGCAGTACATGATAAACGGCCACTAAGTGGAGTAGAATCCTGGAGTGTTCTGAGGGGACCACCACTTCCAGCTGTCAGAACTGAAAGAGGCTTCAGAGAGGAATTGACTCCTAAAGAATGGGTAGGATTTCTTTACACAAAACCAATTAACTGGACAATTGAAAATATTGTCACAGCTTCTTTTAGAATGAAATTCTGGCTTCTCCTTAGTTGTACCAAAGTTTAAACACATTCCCTTGCTTTGAAAACATTCTAGAAAACTCATACCACCGATGGTTCAGAATCTCTACTGCACGTCCATGGTGCTGTTTTCTTAGTCGCTGGCCTGCTGGGGTTATTGGCAATTAATTGGCCAAGGTGTACATTATGTTACTGCTGTGCCAGACATCAGGAAAACTGACAAGATGTTTCCTCGTTGTAATATGTCTCTTCACACATCGTTTGTACTGGATTTTGAGCTTCTGGAGGGCAGGGTTTGAGTCCCTGTCAGCTTTGGATCTACAACGATGGAGCATAGTAGGCTCAAAGAACGAATGTTCCTCAGAATTTCCAGCATACTGCTTGTGTTAATGTGCACACCAGGGAAGAACAATTAGCAAGGTCATTAATCATGACTCTATTTAATTGTAAAAACTAATTGCCTGTTAAGATAAGGCAAGCCTTATTTCCTTAATCAGAGGGGTTACAACCTGAACATGTTGGGAAAATTTGAGATGCTGATGTGAAAGACAAAATGGATGAAGTTCAAGCACAAAGCTGAAACCCCAAGGTCTTCTCATTTACTCTTGTTTACTCATGGTCTTTAATAAAAATAAAACCTTTTACCTAGATAAGCTTTACAAGGAAAATACAGAATGCCAGGCTGTGGTTTGGATCACTCTCTATAGACGTTCACTCTTGTTAAGGACTGAAAGTGTGCATCCTCCCTAAACACATTTGTTGAAGTCCTAACCCCATTGCAGATGTATTAGGAGATAGAGCCTCTAAGGAAGTCAAGTTCAATGAGGCAGTTTAAGAGTGGGGACCTGAACCCATAGAATTAGTGTTTTTATAAAAAGAGACATCAGAAAGCATGCTCTCTCTTTCTCTATGTAGACACGTCCCAAGGAAAGGTCAGGTGAGCACACACCAGAAGTTGGCTATCCACAGGCCAGGAGGAGAGCTCTCACCAGAAATGGAATTGGCTGGCACCTTGATCATGGACTTCTAGTCTCCAGAACGGTGGGAAAAGAATTGTCTGTTGTTTAAGCCTATGGTATTTGCTATAGCAGCCTGAGCAGACTAAGACAATTTTCTCAACACTATAGTGAACTTGGTGACAAATTCTATTAAATTCTCTGCTGTGTGGATTCAGAATCTCCCGTGTCCCAAGATATGAACTAGCCCAGGGCTTTTCAGAAATCTCCCATTCCCAAGATGACCTGCTCTTTTTCCTAACTCGTTTCCTGCTACATTTCAATGAATACGTGAAAGAGAGAATTTTTCTTTTTGCTCTATATTTTCTAGTTGGCAATGACTTTCATTTTCCATAGCCAATCTTAATTTAGATTTGAAAATCACATTTTCTAGTAATTTTGTATGATAGAAATTTTAGAATAACCCAGCAAAGAGTGTAGGTATTACCTTTGTATGCATGTTTCTAAGGAGAGCTGGAACCAGCAGAAAGCATTCAAAAATCCACATTGAAAAACATTTCTTAGTATTCTCAGTCCTTGGGGATATTTATGAATATTGCTCTAGGAGACTTTTGGCACTATATAGAATGAATCCAAATTCCTCAGCTCATTATATCAAATACTACATGGCCAAATCTGATCCTTGTACTCATTCAGAGGAGTTAAGAAACTTATGATGTTAATGTCACCCACCTTCTCAAGCCCAGGATGCCAAAAGCATTTTTCTTCTAGATGCTTTATCTTATGTCACAATGTAAGTGTCATTGAAGCCCCAGTGCTCTGAGTTAGGAGCTGGAAATGCTCTCTCTAGTCTATTTGGAATGCTGATTTTTTAGTTATTAAGACACTGTTCTTTTACACTATGTTCTCCTCTTACTTTGGGAGCCATGGTAATATAGTATGGTGGAAAGATATGAATGTTGGAGTTAGATTCTCAACTCTGTGGCTGACTTTTCTTTCCAATGTCACCTTTTTTACTTGCAAAATGGAGACATCAATGCCTGGGTTTGCTGTGCTGTTAGCAATGGCAACACAAAGACATGTCTCTGGACATTTTGGAGTAATGCATTAGCCAGAGTACAATCAGAAAAGCAGAACCACTATAAGAGATATAGGTTACAGCATTAATTATAGAATTTTAATTAATTCATTAATTATATTTTATGCAAATGTGAGAACAGGTGGAGAAATCTATGCAAGGCTGTGGCCTCTCTCTCTGGTGTTGGGTCTGAATTTGGCACACTCAGCTGGGTTGGCAATTGGGAAAGAAGACTTAACATTGAAGTGCAGGAGAACAAGGACAAACAGGAACCCAGGAAGTTGTACTTGAACCTGCGACAGTCTCTCCAGGCCTCCATCCTCACTGATGAGGATGATATGAAGGAAAAAGCTAGTACAGTTTGCCACAGAGCTGCACACATACCTACTCCAAGATCTGGAAAAGCTGAGAGAGGAAACATGGTGGGAGCCACTGGAGTGTGGGCCCAGATACAACCCACACCCAAAGGTGAGCTGGCAGATCAGTGACAGCCTATAAAGTTTGTACAGTGCCTGGTACCCTAAACCAGCGGTTTGCCTCTCTGTTGACTAATGAGTTTGCCGACCACTGCCCTAAACCAACATTCACAGTCTATAGCTAAAGGTTGATACTACTTTACTTCTACCTTCCACAACTCATACAGATTTCTATTGTGGCGAATCCTAACCTGGAACCTTATAGGAAAAAAATCCTGGGAAAATTAGTTTCAAAGTAGCTAAGTTTACACAGTGTAAAGCCACTATAACAAAGATTTCCATAAGCGTTTAGAGAAGTGAAAACGAATTTATTGTAAGAAGCATTATGGTCGGATCTGTGTATTTTTGGGAGAAAGGACAATGAGGAACATAAATATCCTTGGCTTTACTAGTTTGTAAATAGTATATAGCTTATTCTAAGCAGGCATCTTGGTCCTCTTCCTAAAGCCCCCAAATCACCATTAGAAAATAAAAAATTTGAACCTGTAGGAACCAATTGATACTCTTTCTGGAAAAACCAGCTAAGTAAAGAATCTTCCAGAAAAGTTCCTGAACCAAACCTACTCCTGTTTGGATATAACATGAATTATACCACACAATCCAGTTTCATGCAATGAGAACTATGAACTGTGTAGCATATTATCAACCATGTGTTACATGAGGTCAACAAATCGTAGCAAAATCACAGGAAAAAGGATAAAGGATTAATGCTTTTTCCTAGTTATTAACACATAACCATATTCAACCCCTGAATTAATTAATTAGTACACTGACACTTATTTTTTTCCCCTTGATAGAAAAATGCTCAGTGTAAAATATGCACTGTATAAGTTATCCCACCATGGAAGATATTGTTGGAAATCAAAAGCTTTATTCTTGTGGAAAGTTGTGCATAAAAGCAAACTAATAAAAATCTATATATATAAAAGCCTAAGCAACTGAATGACCTGTCGACCAGTTGCTATGACCTGCACTGACCACCAGGGGGAAGACGGTCAATGCAGGAGCTGCCCCCTGGTGGTCAGTGCGCTCCCACAGCCAACCTCCTGTGGCCGGCCAATCTCCTGTGGTGCCTCCCTCAGGCCGGCCAGTCCCTCACCCCCTTCCACTCCCCTTCCCACATCGGCCCTGATTGCTGGCTAGGCTGAGGGGCCCCACCCGTGCACTAATTTGTGCACTGGGCCTCTAATGTATTTATAAATGTACCAGCATGCCATATCCACTGGCTTGTCAATATGTTTTACAATGTCACTTTCAAAACTTTCCAACACATTTGAATTTATTTAAATTTTTGAAGGAGTCATACATTTAAATATTACATTAAATAAATGTATACAATAGAATTTCTTCACATGCCACCCCCATCAGCTCAGGTTCTTCTTGCTACCCCAAAACAGATAACCATTGTTGTTAATGCCTAATATATCCCACCAGACACTCTTACACATATGCAGAGATGCACCAGCCTCACCCCCAAACGGTACAAGTCTATATACTGATATTTTCCACTTTACTTTTATTTTTTGCTTAATACATCCTGAAGTTCTTTCCATATCATTGCACAAAGACCATCCCCCATCCTTTCATTTAGTTGCTTAGTATTCCATTGTAACCAAATAGTAATTCACACTTTCAAATTTTATCTTCTATTTTCAACTCTCTGGAGCTTGATTTTGGCCTCTCCCTTCATATCTTCTGGAAATAACTGTCATTCAACAACTGGCAATTCTTCCTCTGTTCCAAGAGAAGCAGCACAGATGATGCTGACCCCAGGATTTGAGCCGTTCTGGTATTGTCGGCTTCATATGAGCCCACAGGCACACGTGGTCTCGTCAACAAGCTGCCTCCTTTCCCCTCAGCCAAGCTCTGGAAGTCAGGGAGCATGACCAACATGCCACGCTTCATTCACAGAGGTTGAGCTTTAGGCCCGTGTGCCACTGTGCCCGCTACAAACTGGAGAGCCAGGGCCACTGACACACACACTCCATTTGCCCAGGAGCCTCAGGCTGGGCCTGTCCAGAGCAGCTCCTGTTCCAAGGGGACACTCCCCTCGTGGTCGTAGGCAGTCCTGAATCCATGTGCTTGGGTTAGTTCTTCCTAATTACAGCTTTTGATGCTGAGAAAACACTCAGACCAAGAAAAAGACTAAAGGGACTGTGGCACTTGTAGCGGCCAAACAGGCAGGTTTTTCTATCACAGCCGCTGGGGAGATGCAGAAGGGCCAGATGGTATGTCACAGCGTACGTTCCCTAGAGGACAGCGGAAGGCACTGCACGCGGGAAGCCTGGGGCAGAGAACGCTGCCCAGGGAAGTCATGAGAAACACTAAGGGATCAAAGCTGAGCGGTGAAGTACCCCTAGGGGATGGGTGGCCCAGGTGGCAGTGGCTGGTCACCTCGGAGCCATCCTGGGTTCAAGGGCCTTTCCCCCAGTGCTCTTGCTATCTGGGATACACCTACTTCTCCAGGGCATAGGGGAGAGCAAGCATGCACTCAGCTCTGTGTTGGACAAGTCGTCTCTGAGGCATCCACAGGGTCAGAAAGTAAGAACACTCTCCTTTTATTGATCTTTTATTGACAATAAAAGTCATATTCAGGTGACTAAGAATTCATCTCAGGCCTTTTGAATCAGTCATCTGTAACAGTAATTTGGTTTATAAACGGAAATAAACATGTGAATGTGTGTGTGTGTGTATTCCGCAGCTTCACATGCCCAGGTGATTATAGCATTATGATAACTTACATTCTTATATTCTGCCAGCTTTGCAAGAGTCTTAGGTTCATTTTGATAATTTTGCAGTAATGTCCTCTTGCTTAGGGGTCCAGACGCCCTCACCTTACTCATATTAATGATGATATAGCTAACACTTGCTGATTACTTACCAGAGGCCCATCACTTTGCTAAGTACTTTACATGTACTATCTCATTTAGTCACCATGAACAACCCTGTGATGTGGTTCCTATTATTATCCAAGTTTTAAGATGAGCAAGCTGAGTTAGAGTGGCTAAGTGATTGGCTCAAAGTCACACAGCACATCCAAGGGAAACTGGGTTGTCTGACTCCAGAGTCACCAATATCATCATAAAAAATCACTCTGGCCCAGGTTGGTGTGGCTCAGTTGGTTGGGCATCGTCCCATGCAACTGAAAGGTTGCTGGTTCGATTCTCGGTCAGGGCACATGCCTGGATTGCATGTTCAATACCCGGTGAGGAGTGTGCAGGAGGCAGCGGATCCATGTTTTGCTCTCACATCAATGCTTCTCTCTCTCTCTCTCTCTCTCTCTCCCTCTCCCTCTCCCTTTCTCTCTCTAAACATTAAAAAAAAATCACTATGGACCCTAGTTTTTGTCATAGATTCTTTAACAAGCTGTGGGGCTTTCTAAATTTGCTGAGAGGGTCAGGAAAGAGAAAAATCTCCTTTAGGGTTTAGCCATCTACCAATTACAGAAGTCTCTGCTTTTAAATTATACTCTACGCATGCATTTCATCCATCCTATCTTTCTTCTGCTTCCTTGGCCTAAGGTGGGAAATGGAAGTTAAGCATTTTGGACTATCTCCCATTTCAAAGGTGTACTTGCACTATAGTTGGGTTGCTTCAGGCTCTCCACCAGGAAGAGTCCTGCTTTCCTGCTCTGTGCTTAGCTCAGCCGGCTCGAGAAGCACATGCTACAATGGTTTGTCTGTGACTCTTTTTCCCTGTGAGCTATTGGAGAGCAGGAGAAGTGACATTCATCTTTGTATCCCCTACATCTGGCACGTTGTTGTGCCTCAGTAAATAATTGAAAGGTATTGATCATACCAGCGTCAGGGTAGTGTTGAGATAAATCTGCTAGCCTCTTCCCCTGCCATTGCATATGCAAATGGAGCTCCTGCGAGGCTCTGAGCACCCTGCCAAGTTCTGCCAAATGCCTTTCTAGGATTTGTTGCTCTGGTTGGGAGGCAGGATTCCTTTGTGAGGCTTGGAACAGCCCAGTCTATACCAGGGCTCCTTAATGGGCTCAGAATAAGGGAACTGGGTGCTCCAAGGAACTCCACCAATGGTAAAATATGGAATTTGAGATCATTATGGTCTTCATTTTCCCAATCTTTCCTCTAAGGTGAGGTCAGAAAAGAGGGGGAGTTCCATTTCTAAAAGTATGATATGATACTAAGAGCTAGGCTTTGCTAATAAAAAACAAACCTTGGGGATTTTGCAGGTTCAGTTCCAGAGGACCACAAGAAAGTGAGTTGTCATCTTTTGCTGGTGGAGGGTCTTGCCTTCAGTTTGTAAAGAACGCAACACCTGCGCATTGCAATAAAGCAAAGCACAATGCAAGGCCTGCCTGGTTCCTTTATCTTTCTCATCAACATGAAGACCAGTTGAATCCTACAGGTCAGTTGCTTTTGTACACATTTCCATTTAAATTGGGGCTTGGTGAAAAATTTACAGAGATGTTGGAGTAATTCTAATGTTAGAATTTCAGGCATATCCAATTGTTTCCCAGAGCGAGTAACTTTTCTTTGGGATCATTTAAAACGTATCACTCTCAATCATCTTGTCAGAAATGAGAGTGATTCAAACACTGTATCTATATGTCATTAGGAGAGCCTTGTAAGAGCATGTCTACTAACAAGATTCCTATGAGAGCAATCTCAGGGTCAATGGAAGAATCACCTTAGGCTGCTATCCCTTTCCCATTACTGAGAGCTGATGTTTGAAGCCTGACACACTCTCACACTTGTGCCTCAAGACCCAACTTAATTTGCCACCTCCTCCTCTGAGCCTTCCCTGACTCCTCAGACAGAGTTGGATGAGCTCTTCTTTGGGTTTCCAGAAGGGTCTGTATGCTCACCTAACACAGTACTTGCCACATTGCATGGAATATGTTTGTCTTTCCCAGTGGACTATGAACTCTCTAGATCGTTTTATTGTTTTTTTATTTTTTTTAATTAAAAAATATCACATGCTCATGACAGGAGGAGGAGAAGAAGGAGAAAGAGATACAGAATAATAAGTACCATTCCCTCCCAATTCAGATTTCCAGTACTTCCCAGAAACAAACCTCTCAACAGTTTCTTGTGCATCTTCCCAGATTTGTGTATATACATATGGGCAAAAGGAGGTTTACAGCTGTAATACAAGTAAATAATACCATAATTAAACCTACTTTGCCAACCCTGTACTTTGAAATCATCTATCTATCATCTATTTATCTATCTATCTACCATCTATATATCTATATATATGCAAATGTTCCTTTTTCTTTAAAAACAAAACAAATAGAGCATTTTTCAGTCACCATGATATTCTGGCACCTGGCATAGTGCTAGGAATACAGCAGGTGCTCAGTATGAGTTGACTGAGTTGGGGAATATTAAGGTTCCTGGTATCTAGGCAGTCCTTTAGCTGTTTGGTTTTCTCCCCACTCCGTTCATACATCCCGCTGATACATTAGGGAGGTAAAACCCAGAGCTGTCCATTTCACTACCTCAAGCAGGAGCTCAGTGAAGACAAGAGAAGATTAATATTCATGATGGAAATAGACATGGGTTTTAATTTTCTCTACTGCTCCATCCACAAATGGTTCCAGAGAATAGAAAACTATCTCTGAAAACTAGCCTCCTGATATAGACTATTTACTGTAACTATGCAATAAAAAGACAACAAAGCAAAGAGTGCCCCATGCTTAGCAGCACATATGCTAAGAACATTGTTAATATCTATTATTTTCATTTTAAAGACTGCTCTCAATTTTTTGCTTTGTTTTGCCTTCCCCCCCCACCTTAGTATCCTCAGCAGAATCATAACTTTTCACTGAGACATCTAATTTCTTAACCACAAAGCAGAAGAGAAACATTTTTCAAATTTTCCTATGATAGTCCAGCGTTGGGGGTTGCTGAATGTATATACTTAGATGAATTAAACTCAGACCTTCTTCAGTTGGACATGTGAGCAGCCCAGACAAAGATGAAGGTTAACGTAATTTAAGGATGAAATATAGACCATCCTGTGCAAAACCACTGTGTTGCAGTTTAATTAAAAGAATTCATTAAGGTGGTGCCCCATCCAGGGTAATTAGTATGCGTAATTTATGCATTGCCTAATACACAAGGGCAGTAGCCTGAATAATAAACTCAAGTTAACCTTAAGTGGAAGAGATTGAATGGTCAGATGTTTATTTAGCTCAGGTTTGCTCACTAGTTAAGGTTAAAGGGGTGAAATTCAGTTAATTAATTAATTTCTCAGATTTTCTTTATGAAAATCCCGCCTGCTCAATTGGGTAAAAGTTTTGTCAAAGGCAGGCAGCGCTATTTTTATTCATCAGCTATTTTCTGACATGTCCTCTAGCAAGTCAATAACCATTTGAAGGACCAAATTTAAGGGAACTGTAGAGAGTCAGAATATAAGACCAAAAGCAAACAAACAAAACAAAAAAACCCCCAAATATTGTATGAGAGGATTGGTGTCTACAGAAAAGAACAAAACCGGGACAGAGTTAAAGAGGGTGTCACTGCCCTAGCTGGTTTGGCTCAGTGGATAGAGCGTCAGCCTGAGGACTGAAAGGTCTCAGGTTTGATTCTGGCCAAGGGCACATGCCTGGGTTTTGGGCTTGATCCCAAGTGGGGGGCCTGCAGGAGGCAGCCAATCAATGATTCTCTCTCATCATTGATGTTTCTATCTCCCTCTCCCTTCCTCTCTGAAATAAATAAAAATGTATTTTTTTAAAAAGAAGGTGTCACTAACATTACCTAAACATTAGGCTTGACTAGGATAAGGGTGTCTGTTTTATTTTCAATAATGGGCCATGAGTTTACAAATTCATATGTGTATTTGAGCTTTGTGAATTTTTATTGGCAGGAATGGCAAGCGTCTATGTCTGGTATGTGCATAACATGTCACAAATATGAACCAGTGCTTATACAAGTTTTGTTTATTCATTTGTTAGAAATATTTTCATCATGTCCCAATTCTGTGATGTAATTTTTGTGAAATTAAACTTGAAGAGTTGAAAATGATGCAATTAATTGTATTCAGCTTCAATTATAATGATGTATTAATCAAGTCCTTTGGCAAGGCACCTGACCCAGTAGTTGTGATGGGAAGTGGCTAGGTCTGAGGAATCTATTGGTTCATGTGAGCAAGCTAATTAGGTGAATTTTTATTAAGCAATTGCTTCATTGGTGGCTGCATATAGATAGGGGTTCTGAGGTTTAGGAGTTGGGATAAGTCAGGAAAGAGCTAAATTAATTTTTTTTGGACTGGAAAGACTGTAATAATAATCAATAAATAATCAATAAAATCTATCAGTTACCTTATATTTATTGAACACCAATATGTGCAAGGCACCAGTCCAGTCTGTGGGCTTCCATATTGAGTCTGAGCATAAGACAGAGGTATTTCCCCACCCCCATCCCTGTACCCCTCAGTTCTCCCCTGGATCCCCCACAGGACTAATGGTCTATTTGGATGTTACAACTAAGCACAATGAATACAACACATCACACACAACAATTGGTTTCAGAGTTACTTGAGGACTATGTAATGGACTTCCTCTACTGGCGACCATTCCTCCTTGTGGAATCGCCTTTCCTCCATTCCCTATCTTATCAGGGTTGCCAACCACCCTGCCCACATGGTGGACACATGCGTGACCCAAGATAAATTAATAAGATCTTCTCTTCTGTAAATTCAGACCTGAGTGGAGAGACACACATGGGGAAGGAGGAGAGTTGGCACTGAATTCTCCCATGACCCACCCCGAGGGGTTGCTGAGATCCCTGGGGCTGTCACGTTCTTTCCCAGGAAGTCCTTTTTCAGCTCTTCTATTTTGTGACCTGAGTGAAATCCTATTTGCTATTTGTCGGCCAGAGTTAGTTTCTGAGAAAGATAATGAATGCTCCCACAGTTGAGAGATGGAAGAGCTTACTGTTGTAGCAGTGTTGAGCAACAGTGTAGACAGAGAGTGAGGTGCACTGGATTCTGGTCTTGCTTGCTGAATACTTCCTGTTTGTACTAGGTATTGCATATACAAAATAGGCAGTCAACCCCATTTTACAGAGGGGGAAACTGAGGCTCAGAAAAACTCCATAACTTATCTGAGGCCTGGAACCTAGGACTTCCTGACCCCAAAACCTGTGTTCCTTCTTACAGACCAAGTGGTTCTCAGGTTTGTGGCCTTGGGCAAATTACTTAGCCTCTATGCACATTGGGTTACTTTGTGGTAAAACTTGGATGATAACAGCCCTGTGTCCCCTGCAGGGCTGTTGTGAGGATCAAAGGCGAGAATGTCAGTAAAAGCACTTTGAAGCCTGTCACACTATCCAAATACTTGAAAAGGCTTCCTATTGTTAGGTAGAACTCCAACTAGGATGGGCCAGATACTGAGAGGTGACAGGGAAGAGGCTAGAGCCGGGGGCTCTCGGGGAGAATTGGGAAAGTCTTGAGAGACAAAGAGATCCAGGGGAAGCTGGGGCCAGCAGGTGGAAGGTAGCGGAGTTTGATCCACTAATCCAGAACACTTATGACTGGGGCCTGGGGAGCCAGATGTTTGAAATAGATGGTTTAGAGACCAATAAAAGGAAATGGTATTTGAGATATGAGTAAAGGAAAGGTCTTATTTTTGAGAGGTTGAGGTGTTTTCACATGCATCATCTTACAAATCTTCACATGAACTTAGGAGTATGTGTCATCCCATTTCACAACCGTGTTTCTGAAGCTCAGCAAAGTTAAGAAACCTGCCTAATGTCAGAGTAGAAAGAACAGAAGCAGGTTTTTAAGTCCTAGCCTTACTTTACACACAATCTTTAGCTTCCTCTGATTCTTCTTTCCTCTTCCACACTTCTTCCTCTCCTTACCCACAACTCAATAGGTGGAAAGAAAATGCAAAGGTTCTAGTCTCACCAAATGCTGTGTGACCTTGAATTAATCACTTAACTTTTCTGAATTTTAGGTTTCATTTGTACAATGATCTGGTTGGACTACTCTCTAAGAGTTATTTTTCCCTATGGCAGTGTTTAAGAGAGAAATCCTTTCATTTGCATAAATCTTTACCCTTGAAGACCCAGCTCCAGTGCTCCTCAGCTGCATCCTACACCACAGGTAGAATGAGAAAATTGTGCTTCTCATAGCTTTTGCAGTAGTCTGAAAATAAGCCATACTTAGGATACATTGTAAGATCATGATTTTACTGATCAAATCTGTACCTTAGAGGGTGATCTGATTATGCTTCCGTAGAAGGAACAAAAAATGTGCCCTAATCAGTCTGATATTCTGGCTCTGAAAAGAAATGCCTTTTAGTTTTACCATGTGCCTCTTGGTCTTGTTGCCCACATCTGCTGAGAGATTGGACCATGTTAGCTCCAAGAATAACAATGCACAGAGATGAACATCCTTACCCAGAACCAAAGGGAATGACTTCACATTCAATAACAAAAGCTCCTACTAAGCAACTATTTGCATGATCACCCTTGGCAAAATTACTGTAGGCAGAGATACTTTATCCCCTTCTAAGTTCCACAAACTACAATCACCGTGAGAACTTCACTGTAAGCCCTTTCTCAAGGTTTAACTTTGACAGGTCTGAGATGATATCTCATTGTGGATTTAATGTGCATTTCTCTGACAATTAGTGTCATTGAGTATCTTTTCATATGCCTATTGGCCACCTGTATGTCCTCTGTCCATTTTTAATTGGATTGGGGTTTTTTAGGTGTTGAGTTCTTCTTTTTTTAAAAAATATATTTTTATTGATTTCAGAGAGGAAGGAGAGGGAGAGAGAGATAGAAACATCAATGATGAGAGAGAATCATTGATTGGCTGACCTCCTGCAAGCCCCCTACTGGGGACAGAGCCCGCAACCCGGGCATGTGCCCTTGACTGGAATCGAATGCGAGACCCTTGGTCCACAGGCTGACGCTCTATCCACTGAGCCAAACCAGCCAGGGCAGGTGTTGAGTTCTTTATAAATTTTGGATATTAACCCCTTATCAGATGTATCATTGGCAAATATAGTCTCCCATTTAATAGGTTGTCTTTTTGTTTTGTGGATGGTTTCATTTGCTGTGCAAAAACTTTTTAGTTTGATGTAGTCCCATTTGCTTATTTTTTCTTTCATTTGCCTTGCCCAAGGAGATATATCAGAAAAAAATATTGCTAAGAGAAATGTCGGAGATTTTACTGCCTAAGTTTTCTTGTAGGAGTTTTATGGTTTCCAGTCTTCAATTTAAGTCTTTAATCCATTTTCAATATATGATTGATCAACTACTATGCTGTACACCTGAAACCAATACAAAATAATTTTGAAAGTAAACTGTAATTGAAAAAAAGTTTAACTTTGCAAAAAACTATCTCACTGAAGGTGGGTTATTTGTTGCTGTTGTTTAATTTTCTGCTCCTTTTGCATAAGATTGTAAACTCCATGAAGGCAGCGACTTTGTCCTTTATTTACTAAACTAGTGCCTGGCCCATAGGACACTATAAATACTTCTTGAATAAATGAATGTTCCAACTTTCACTCATACAAAGTCATTAAAACAATTAGAGGCTATAAACTTTAAAAGGCGGTAGGGAAATATATCACTACATGGAGCAATGGCCATGACATTGTAACATACACGTGCACTTTGGGTTCAGACTAACATTTGTTCTTCCAGCTCCCTCACTGAACTGCATCCAGCAAGGCCAGTGGTGAACCTGAGGAGGGGCGGTGAAGGATTAAAGAAAACAGACAAGAGAATATAGTTGGGGCCAGGTGGATCACTGCACCTGGATGAGGACACAGTAACACAGCCTGTAAACTGAATCTTTATTTATAGTCAGATCACACAAAGCAAAACAAGGGAGTGGTCAAGATGTTTACAATGTTCTTGAGAGTTTCAAATCTACTTCTTTCCTGTTGTTGCAATTCTCTGAACTCTATCAAGCTTTGTTTTGGCAGCACTTGCTGCACCTCCCACAGCCCACATCCCTCAGCTACTTTGGACTACAAGGTCAGACTATAAGGTCAAGCTTACATACAACCATAGCCTTTGGCTATAATTGTGCTGGGAAGACTTTGCCCTCCAAGCTGGGACTTGTATGTGGCTTTGCCACAAGAGGACCGTGTCCTCTCATCGGTCAGAGGCTTGAACCTGTCCAAACGCTGTAGCCACTCTCCACACTCATTGATTAACTGTCTGACTTTGGACAAATTGCTGAATCTCAATGAGCCTATTTCTTTTTAAAAAATATATATTTTATTTATTTTTTAGAGAGAGGAAGGGAGAGGGATAGAGAGTCAGAAACATCGATGAGAGAGAAACATTGACCAGCCATCTCCTGCACACACCCTACTGGGGATGTGCCCACAACCAAGGTACATGCCCTTGACCGGAATCAAATCCAGGACCCTCCAGTCCACAGGCCGATGCTCTATCCACTGAACCAAACCAGTCAGAGCAAGGAGCCTATATCTTTATGTAAAATGTAGATAACAACACACAGGACTGTTTTGAGAAATAATTGAGGTCATGGCTTTGAAAGTTCCTAACAAAATGCCAGGCACTCTAGTTGGTTCTCATTCTCTTACTGTCCATAGCTGTGCTGTCCAATAGAGTGGCCATTTGACACATGAAGTGTGGCTACTGAGCACTTAAAGTGTGGCTACCCTGACTGGTCCCTTGTATTAGAGCCAGAGGCTGGTAAAGACATTAGAGGGAATGTCACTGGGAGACTTATTTCGGACTTACCAGCCTCTAACTACAATTCCTTTCTGACCAGTAAATAACAAAGTGGCCAGTATTCAGGGCCCCTTCTACTTAGTTATCAACACATTTCTCCCCATCCCCACTGTCCCCCAAATATGGCAGCCTGTATTTATACATCAGGGTCTCCTGTCTCACTGATACAGTGTGAACTGTGTGACAGACTACTCTTCCTCCCTTAGATATCCCATCTTCATCCTCCCTGCTCCAACTCCCCATGAGCCCCAGATTCCCAGGCCACTAACCTTCTCAAGGCACTGAAACCTGGAAGTGAAAGTAACAGACCATGGGCCCAGAGCTCAGTTTGTTCCCAGAGACATGCATGGGTGGCTCATTTTCCAAATGAAATTTGGTTCCACTTTAAAAGTCAAGGGTGTCATAAAAATGACACAGAAACTGATGATTTTGCTTATATCATGGAAACCCTTCTTCAGAATTAGAAATTGGGCATGTGCAGCTTAAAAAGTAAAATAGGCTAAGGCACACCAAAGAGGTTACCATGATGCTCTTCCTCTTCAATAAGTGGTTTTAACTCAGACTACATCCTGCATCAGTCAAGTCCACAAAAGAGGTGGCTTGTGTGTCACTCTATTATGTGCAGCATTTTCAATGTGTCCTTCATCTTGGTGTAACTTCAGTGGGAGTCTTCAATCACACAGTACACTCTCTCAGTCCCAGTTCTGTGGGAAGTTTGGTTGCAACAAACAATAAAACATTACCTCAGTCACCTCGGAATGCACCTCACAAACCATGGCTCCCAGGAAAACTCCCTGTACATTTTCTGAATCTTTTGATAAATGAGTCCATACCAATGTGGCAACAGATGCTGAAGGGCTTACTAGTCCCCTTTCTAGAAGATGAATGTTGCACCTTTTGCTGGGGCTTATTAGAGATTTGATGCCTCAAATGGGGAAAGGATTTTTATCAGGCAAGCCTTCTTGTGACCCCTCATATCTCATGGCCATCTTCTCAACCCAAGCAATTCCAGCTGGTCCTTTGCCTCTTTTGTTTAACAGAGAAACATTGGTTTCTCCTTCAGAGATACTAAGGTGATCTCTTGGGGTTTTATGATGGCCTTTAGGGTTTCTCATGAGGTTGCAGTCAAGATGCAGTCATCTGAAGGCTTGACTGGGGCCAGAGGATCTGCTTTCAAGATGATGCACTCACCCTCCTGGCTTGGTGCTGGTTGTTGGTGGGAGGCCTCTATTCTCTGTGACATGAGCCTTTTATATAGTTGCTAGAGTGTTTTCAATGACATGGCAGTTGGCTTCCCCAGAGAGAGTGATCTAAGAAGCAATTCAGAAGCTGAAATGTTGTGCATACTTTGACACTTTATCAATTCTTCATGTCCTATTGGTATTCTGATCAGCCCTATCCAATGTGGGGATGGAGGAGTTATATAAGATCATGACTACACAGCAGGGGAGGATCACCGGGGGCCATCTTAGAGACTGCCAACCACAAACTCTATATATATATATTAGAGGCTCAATGCACGAAATTTGTGCAAGAGTAGGCCTTCTTTCCCCTGGCTGCCTGCACCAGCTTCCCTCTGGCACCCGGGATCCGGGCTTCCCTCTGGCCCCGGCTTCATCCAGAAGGACGTCCAGAATGACGTCCGGTCTAATTAGCATATTACCCTTTTATTATTTTATCCTATATAATAAAGAGGTAATATGCAAATTGACCCTCACACCCTCACAAGATGGCTGCCTATGACCGGGCCGGCAGGGGGGTTAATTAGGGATGACCAAATGACTGAACAGCAGGCTGCGTGGGGCAACCAGGCCAGCAGGGGGGCCGTGAGGGGTGACCAGGCTGGTGGGGGGGGGGCAGTTGGGGGCGGCCAGGCCAGCAGAGGGGGCAGTAAGAGGCAACCAGGCCAGCGGGGGGGCAGTTAGGGGCAATCAGGACAGCAGAGGGGACAGTTGGGGGTGACCAGGCTGGTAGGGGGGGGCAGTAAGGGGTGACCAGGCAGGCAGGCAGGTAAGCAATTAGGAACCAGTGGTCCAAGATTGTGAGAGGGATGTCCGACTGCCGGTTTAGGCCTGATCCCTGGGATTTGGCCTAAACCGGCAGTCAGACATTCCCCAAGGGGTCCCGGGTTGGAGAGGGTGCAGGCGGGGCTGAGGGGACCGCCCCCTCCATGCAATAATTTTGTGCACCAGGCCTCTAGTGATACAATATTATGCATGCTCTTGGTAACCATTTTTTTCATCATTATTGTTCCACAGCATTATTTTTAGTGGTGGCATACTGTCCTATCATATGATAGAATGTATTTAATTCCATAACTTTGAACATTTAATTATTTCTAATACTTTGTTTATCATATAATCAGTGCCATGATGAGCATTCTCATACTTATTCACATACTACCTTCAAAATAAATTTAAAGGAAGGAAACACTGATATCCAAGGTAATTTATTCTACTTGTAAATTAGCCCATGAAAATGATTGTATATAATTCCTGGACACTTGGCCTTTGTAATTACCATTTTATAAGAGCTCAAAGTGAATTTAAAAAAAAACAAAAAACATCAGCTTCTGTTAGAGGTTTCAAATTAATTTTGGAATGTTAACAAGAGCTTAAGGCAGACTAACCTAAACATGCAAAGGCCCTTGTTTTTTGTGTTGGGGTGACAATTAATGAGCAACTTTTTATTAACTATTTATTTGGAGATGTTGTTATGTCTAATTTGATCCTTTTTTTTATTTATTACAAATGTACATCTAAGAGGTAGATTTTTTTTCAATGTTCTCGCTGTTTGCTGTGATATTCTAGTTCCTTATGTCCTTATGTACTGATTGAACATACCCAGAGATAGCAATCAGTGTTCAAAGAAGTACTCCTTAGGGCTCTTGTCAGCTAAGTCTCACTGATCAGATGGTAAAGCAGTAAGAACTTTAGAATTAGATAAACTTTGAATTTATTATAGACCTGATGAACTTATTTTCTATCAATTAAAAGATCTCAAAACTTGAATCATCAAATACATTCTCAAAGAGGCGTTCGTCACATGAGCTCAGAAGAGAACTCGAGCCTCCATCTCTCTGCTGCCATATTTACCCATGTATTTAACACTTGCCAAGTGGATTTGGGTCAATTTAAGAAACTGTAAATAAATATTGATACATCATAACAGGAGCTATTACTCACATTCTAAGTAAACCACTAATTCTAATTTACTCACAATTTTGCAGTGGCATCATTCCATGGAGAAAATTAGATTTTTACACATCAAAGCAAATCACAAAGCCAAAATGTCAACCTCATACATCAGGCAATTACTTGTAGTGTTTATTTTGGGGGGACTTTCTACATATATTTACTCAGAAAGCTGCACAGGTCCTCCAAAATAAATAGGGGCTATAATTCTTGCCAAAAAATCCACAGTTTCAGATAGCTACTCATCAATTTCTAGTAGCATTAATGAGGAAAGGCGCTGAGACAGTCATTCATACTGTCTTTATGATAAGAGTAAACTACAGGGCATATCAAGATTAAAGACAAAGGCGAGATAAATGGTTTGGAAGACTCTCTCTTTTTTTTTAAATCAATCATTTAAAATTTGCATTTACTACCTGAAGTCCCCATGGAGCTCTAGAACCTTCAGGGAAGAGAGAGAATTGGTACTGAAGACATCACTGAACTATTTTTAGGGTGAGAGGCCTCTTTATGGTTACTGAGGTTCTTATGTTCCCACAAACTGGAAGATTCTCTTTGGGCTGGACAGTTCTTTGTTGTGCATTATAGAATGTTTAGCAGTATCCATGGCACTCTCTTCCTAGTTGTGATAACCAAAAATGTCTCCAGATATTTCTGAATGTCCCCTGGGAGGCAGCAAAGTTGCCTCTAGTTCAGAAATTCTGCCATGATAACATATTGTCTTTCTACAAAAATATGTTTGGTTTTTTTAAATTGACTTTAAAGAGAGAGGGGGGGAGAGAGAGAAACATCAATGTGAGAGAAAAGAATCCATCAGCTACCTCCTGCACACCCCCTACTGGGGAATGAGCCTGCAATCCTGGCCTGTGCCCTGACAGGGGATCTAACCAGCGTCCTTTTGGTGCACAGGATGATGTCCAACCAACTGAGCCATGCCGGCCAGTGCATAATTTTCTGTCTTAAAGATACAGTTCAGCCTTAACAGCAGGGGTCAGCCCCAAATTGGAAAACATGCCAGGGACTTACACAAGCAGTCTGGAACACCTTGGTGGGATTTTCCCAGGACGTGTGTTTTTCAGTTTGCTGCTACAAGTTCCATAGAGAGTGGTTGATTTTAAAGAACAGGCGGGCAGGATTCTACAGAGGCAAAGCGGGTTCATTTGGACGAGTCCCTCTTTGCCAACTTTTCTTATGATCTGAGACTTCATTTCCAAAAAAATACATTTCTATATGGTAAGTTAAGGGGACAAAATAACTTTAAGTAAAAAGAACCTCTACTTTTTCCAGGGTGTAAGAAATGGTACTGAGATAGTTAGAATCTTCCAGGGTGGCCATTGGACATGACTTTGGGCAAGAGAAGTTAGAATGTTATCAGGACCAAGGATCTGTTTTCTTCCCAGATAACTGAAAAGAACTGAAGAGGGACGGAGAGGCTTATTACATTTCCCTCCTTGCAATGTCTGCTCAGATTATTCTCTCCCCCTTTCCTACTTGCAGGCACAGAAGATTTCTAATGAAATAGAAACAGAATTAAAAATCAACACTAAATAAGGACACATATATACTACCTTCATCAATAAAAAAATTTTTAAAAAAATCAACACTAAGTTGTTTAAATGTGGCATTAAGCCTTTTGGTTTCTGTTGATCTAGTAATTTATAACATTTCATAACCTACTTACTGTGTATTTGACCCAATTGAGATAAAAAATTATTTTAAAAGAGGAAAGGGAATTGAACTGGATTTAATTTGGAATCCTCCTATCCCCTTGCCTCATGTCATGGCTTGTTCTTGCCTTTTCTTCACTCCTAATGCCCACGGAGTCCCATTGGCAGCCTGGGAGCCTGAGAAGACCCCTTTGTGCACTCTGGCAGGGTATATGTGATACCACCTCCCCACAAACCAGTCGGCAGAGAGACAGGCAGCCCCACCATCCAACTGTAGACCTTTGTTCCTGCCTGGTAACTCCGCAGGTTGTCTTTGGGTGGCCCAGCTGTCGTATCAGGGAGGGCTGATTTCCTTCCACCTGATCCATCTGTCATTCAGCCCCTGGTGTCGTCTACTCCTCTGCCAGACTCTCATTAGTTAAAAGAAGAAGAACACTTCCTTCTAGATCTCCTCTTCAGGTCTAGCCAGATGGTGGATGAATAAATAACAGAGCAAAGAGGAAAAACATACTTGCTTTTGCTTAATAAATACTGATTGTACATGCTGTTGTCACAGGAAATATTTAAATGTCACCAGCGGACAAGTACTCACAGTGTGGTGGAAGGAAGACCTGGAGGGAGACAGAAGACTGGGGTCAGTTCTGAGGGCTTTGGGAGCTCAGAGGAGTCAAGGAGGCTCAAGGCATTTAACCCCAGCCAAGGCATCCCATCCTCTCGGGATGGCATTAGTTTAGTATTCTCTAGAGAAGTGACTGCCTAGGAACAAAATTCAAAATTCAAAGTGGGGACAACTTTTGCTTGAATGAAATGGTATCCTAACACCTGCTGAACAGACCCTCCTTAGAGAGAAGAAACTGTGAGCCACCCTCTCAGAAACTTCTGCCTGGAAACTAGATAGGGTGTCCCCCCAAAATGTATACACACTTTGAATAATTATTAATTCCAATGTTTCTTCTTTTCAGATTTAACCCAATGGAATGAATAATTATTCAGTGTGTATACATTTTTTGGGACACCCTGTATGTCTACTGATCTGTGTGTCCCCTTTTGCCTGAGCTGCCAGGAAACATTGAAGCCCAAATCAGTACCCAACTGTTTAAGGTCATTTGCCCAGGTGCCCAGGGTAGAAACCTGTTGTGTGTGCTTCCTTTCGATAATCTCGGTTTTGATACTGTTCTTAGTTGTAAGAACAAATAAGGTTGGTAAAGGCTGAAACAATTTTGGAAGAATCCAGGGCTAGAAATTCAACCTAAATAAGAATAGGCAATTTGCCCTAGCTGGTTTGGCTCAATGGATAGAGCATCGGCCTGCAGACTGAAGGGCCCCAGGTTCGATTCTGGCCAAGGGCACATGCCTGGGTTGCAGGCTTGATCCCCAGTAGGGGGCATGCAGGAGGCAGCCAATCAACGATTCTTTCTTATCATTAATGTTTCTATCTCTCTCTCCCGCTCCCTTCCTCTCTAAAATCAATAAAATATATATTTTTAAAAAAGAATAGACAATTTTGTATCCTCAGATTCCTTTGCATATAGAGAAGCTTCATGATAGTCACATATTGTTTTCATTGATTCATCCAGGCAAGCCATCTGAATTCCGCTAGGCGATATCTTGCCACTGTAGTTTAGGGTATTGAAAATATTTATATTTTTATTCTTCTCTCATCTTTCTCCTGCTTCCTTCAATAAATATAGCATGTGTTGTGTGATCACAAAGAGGCAGGCACTGTGCTGCACACTAGGGATACAGGAGTGAGCAAAATGAGACAGTGGCCTTCTCTGATGAAGTATAGAGCCTAGTTGGGTGAGAAACAGTAATCAAATAATCTAACAAACACAACAGGAAAAGTACAATGCTATATTACATTCTATAATAGGTGTGGGGATCCTTTTTTCTGCCAAGAGCCATTTAGATATTTATAACATCATTCTAGGGCAGCCGTGGGCAAACTACGGCCCGCGGGCCGGATCCGGCTGCTCTATCCGGTTCTCTTGCTCTCCCCTCCGCTCCTTTACTTTGAATTTTTATTAGTTCACACAAACACTCCATCCATGCTTTTGTTCCGGCCCTCCGGTCCAGTTTAAGAACCCATTGTGGCCCTCGAGTCAAAAAGTTTGCCCACCCCTGTCTAGGGCCTTACAAAATTATCAGCTTAAAAATGAGCCTGCTATATTTGGTCTAACATTTAATTAACTCACCCCTCATGTCTTGGCAGGGCCAGATCAAATGATTTCACAGGCATTATATGGCCTGAAGGCTGGATGTTTCCCACCCCTATTCTACAACCAATAAATATATGGTGCCTTCAGCATGCATAGCTGGAAATATTTGATAGGATGAACAATCAAGGAAGGCTTCCCTGAGGAAGTGATTGCTGAACTGTGTAGAAAAAAAGAATGAGAAGTTTGCTGATAATGAAAAAATTAGGTAGCATTTATAGACCACAAAATAGTCTACATGTGTTATTGTATTTAACCTTCACTTGTAATGTGGCAGATATTTATTGAGATTCAATTACATGCCAGAGGAGGGCTAGCATTTGGATCTCCCTTTGAAAGAGCGAGTACACCAAAGGGTAAGGTACCTGGCAGAGAATCCTAGTAATGAGTAAGGACCTGAATTTTTATATTTTTACAAATGTCTCATTGGCATTGTAACCAACACTGATGTCACATAAATATGAGGAAAACAGTCTTCCAACATTCGACAACTTCTCCACTTCCTTAGCTGCTTTGGAGCAATGTTCATTCATGTTCTACTCTCAGGGTCATTGAGGATTAGCGCTAAAAGAATCCTCCCACCTCTTCATCCTACACAAGGGAGAACTGAATCACCGCATCGCTTTTAAACACTCTACAAGACAGGCCTTTCACCCAATTTGTCCAAGTTTGACTTCTTACTGCACACACCATGGATCAAAGTTCAAAGATCACCCTCAGCAAATTGTTAGGGTAAAACTCAACAATATGGTTGGCTTTTTAGGCAAGTAAATATCTCTTCACCAAATCAGCATCTCAGAGAAAGTTGGCTGTGCCACTTGCTGACATGAGCAGAAGGCTCCATAGCAGAGTAACTGGTCCCATGGTGCCTCCTGCGGATGGAGGGGAACCAGTACTCCAAGGGCAGGTGGAGCCAGGTTCTCTCTCTCTCTCTCTCTCTCTCTCTCTCTCTCTCTCTCTCTCTCTCTCTCTGCCAGGTTTCTTTTTAATACAGCCCAACACCTCTCTCTCAAGGGAGAAATACATGTTGGGGTCAAAGCATTCAGAGATAAGGTGGATTTTCTGACAGCTAACGGTGGCTTCACAGATCACGCCACCTACTAGGCTACATTCGATCCCCAGGTTAGACGCTGTCTTCCTCTCAGCTTCTTCTGGAAGCACCTGCTTTCCTGCAGCTCACTCACCTGAGTAGGAACTTAAACCCTATCAAGGATGAATCATTTACATTTGAGGCTGGGCCCCCAAAGCACTCATGTAAAAAGATAAAAGATAAGGCGCAAAGATAATCTAATCATTGACAAGTGAGATTAGCATCAGAATCAATGCTTGGATTTGTTTTGTTATTAGTTTAATGTGACCACCTGCGATCTAAAGTTTAAAATACAAATGGATTCAAATTCATGGCTAATTTTACAACAAAATGGACATACAACAGAGTTATTTAAAAAAGAAAAAAATAGAATCATGAAGAAATCAATTTCTCAACTTAAGCCCTTAATAAATAAGAGAAAACTAATTATTGAAGTAAGTACAATAATCCAGTGGAATAGTTTCTATTCTCATTTTCAGTTTAAGAAATTGAAGCTCAGAGAAATTAAGTAATACAGTAAACCCTGTATTACTGTGTGCAAGGACTATATCCATTTTACCTATTTATCCACCATCTGACCCCAGCTCTCCCACATAGTAGTTACTCAATAAATGTTTGGTGATTGACAAAGTAAATGATCAGAGCTGGGATTTGGACACAGATCTATCTAATTCTAAATTCCAGGTTCCTGCTGGTCACCATGCCTCTTCCACAGCTACTGTAATGAGAAAACACTGTTGAAATTCAGCAAGGCTACAAATTTAAAAAAACTATTTTCAGATTTTCTCAATATAATTTTATAAACACTCATTGAGCGTCACTGTGCACTTAGCCACACGTCATGGGAAGCACAGACAACATGGAAGGCATGGGGTTTATGTTGGATACCTCTCATGCCAGCTGACAGAAACCATCCAGATGACTCATAGACAAGTCAGAGCAGGACTCAGGGAAATGTGTAAGCATGTGAGGCAGCTAAATTACAGAAGGGAACGTTGGACTGAATGGGAAAGAAGCCACTTCTTGAACACTAGAGGAAAAGTGTTCAAGGAGTTGGAGTCTTGAACCTGGTCCTTCTGGGAACTGTAGGGAGGAGAGGAGGCATTGAAGCTGCAGGAAGGTTTGAGTGATGGTATGTTAGGGGGATGGGAGCGCCCTGGTCTGATGAGGTCAGGTACTTGGTTGGGTTTAGGGGTCAACAATTCTAAATCAGAAAGGGAAAACACAAAGCTTGTTGCCTTAAGTCATGGCTTGACTCCTGGGTTCAGCCTGATAAGCCCTTGTACGACGTTCTCAAAAGAGCACACAGGCATACTCTACAAAGATGACTAGGGCAGCACCATGCCAACAGGAAATATGGAATATAGTTTTAAAGAAGTGAGCCTGAGGAACACGAAGTTTGGGTTGGTAGTGAGGGAAGAATCCATCAATGACAAATTCCTTCAGAACACTTTCGTTATTGCCACTCGCATAGATTATCTGGAATATTTTTACTGACTCACAAATGTCTTGGTAACAGGAAGGCAATATCACACCTTGTTATGTCAGAAGCATGAGGGAAAATGCTTTCTTAGCAATTCAGTCAATTTCTCCTACTTTTGGGGTTTCTTGGGAGTATTATTTGTTTAGCTAGTTCATTGTCCTATAATTATATAATGTCAGAGACCTTAGAATGCAGAGTCCAATCCCCATATTAAAGAGAGAAGGTGGCCTTGACCCAGAAAGATTACATGCTTCTCCAGGGTCACACAGTTAATTAGTAGCCATTAAGTTTTATTTCCATGGGCTAGGGTAACAATCGCTCTATTCCTCTATAAACTGAGTTCAGTTTAGTAAATAACATTTGTCCTTATAGCGACATACAAGCCACTACATAACAGTTCTGTTGTCACAGATTTTCTCTCCCACCTGCCCCTGCCCTCTGAAGTTTGAGCAGAGAAATTAAGTCTTGTTCTACAAGTGAAGACACTGAAGCCCAAGGAAGGTAAACGATGGATCCGAAAGACAGCACTCAAGCTGGGTCCCAAACCTTCTTTAGATTACATGATTTACTGTTTGGTGAAAAGTATTATAGTTTTCAACACTTCTATGGGTCTCACATTACAGAGTATCAGCTCTTTAAGGGACACAAAAATCTTCAGAGGATTTTTGTGCTTTCACACACAACTCATGGCTAGCAAGTAGGATGATAAAAGTCTTTGATGACCACATGATTAATTGACAAGTAATTTCTGGGAAGAATTTCCCACTGAGCATGGGCTTTGGCTCATTTTGGAAACATCCCATTAGTAGGAAAAAAAATGGACCCTGAGAAAAGCAATGAAATAAAAGCTGGATAAAGGTAAGACAACTGGGCCACAGACTGAGATGGGGGTGCATCCTTTACAAGTCAGTTGCTCTCCTCTGTGCCTCAGTGGACAGTCACACCCCTCTACCCCTGACCCCTGCCCACTCCCTGCTAATTCCTGACCTAGAAGAACCAAGTGTGAGCATGGGATTGGCTTAGGCCAAGCTGTCACTATAACTGAGAAACAACACTCCCCCATGTCCAGCTGAAAGTGGTCAGAGCATCCTCTCCTAACATGAAGGGCTGGCCACTAATCCTTCCCCAGTGAAGGTCAAACAGGAGCTGCTCTGCAATGCTCTGCTGGTTTCATTCAAGTCCTTGATGGCTGTAGCCCTAAAGGCTCTCTTCACCCTGACAATGTCTAGTGGAGGAGCCAGGGGCTCCGGGCTCTAGAAGCCACCTGGTAAACAGCAGAGCACTCACAGGGAGTTTGGCCCTTACCTGGGAGACTGTATTAGTTTGCTTGGGCTGTCATTAAAGACTGTGAGGCTTAAATGACAGGCATTTATTTTCTCACTGTCCTAGAGGCTAGAGGTACAAAATCAAGGGGTTGGCAGGTTTGCTTTCTCCTGAGACCTTGCTTCTTGGCCTGCAGATGGTTGTCTCCTTTCTCCATCCTCAAAAGGGAAACACCAGTCCTATTGGATTAGGGCCCCACCCATATGACCTCACTTAACCCTAATTACCTCTTCATAGGCCTTATTTCATAGACAGTCATACTGGGGGGTTAGGGCTTCAATATAGGAATTTGGGAGACCATAGTCCAGCCATTACAGAGAGAAACCAGCATACTTCTTTCCGGCCCTCAGTGTGTTTCTTCCCATTACTACTTATGCTCCTTGGTGCCTTCTCAGAGACATTTGTGATTGATTTAGCCAACAATGAGGAAAATTACCTGCTAATTGAGATCTTACAGAAAGTTCTCAAATTTTCAATTAAAAGGGGACCATTTTAAAAATAAAATAAAAAGGGGAAAAAATAAAAATAAAACCACATTGCCAACAAGCAGTAAAAGAGCACTTGGGACACTCTGCAAGGTGGGAGACAAAAACAAACACACACTGAGGGGAGGAAGCCGGGCTCAGAAGTTCTCTCACAGAGAAGAGCAAGTGGCCGCGGCCTGATTTCCATTGACGCAGGTGCCGAGAGTGGTCCGCAGGCTGCAGGCCTGCTCCGCCAAACGCCCATGTGTGCATGAAATTAGAATGTCAACATTTGATTCATGCTGCCAAGCTGTGACTGTGAAACAAATTATGTCAGTGGGTGGCAATTGCAATATTAGCCTAAGCAGATAACATTTAACTCTAGAGAGGGGCCTGGTTCCAGCGTCTCCCCTTGTATTATCTTAATATCAACATAGTTAGACTTAGAGAGGATACAATTTTGAGAAAAAGGGAGATGTTTCCTGTGGAGGATAGGTTCTTTAGGAAAGGACTCGTTTCCATTCAAGGGATATTTGCTCCTCACCCTCTTGTTGAAATTTAGGAGTCAGATGACGCAATGATTTTTTACAAACCACCACCGCCACCCACTCCACTGAGTTCAAAGCGGCTGTGCCATTTGTGGGGTAATCTAAACCACAATTAAATAATCCGCCTCTTATAAAGGAAGCCTTTGATTCCTGGGCAGAAGCTAGGAACTTGGTCCTTAAATGCATTTCAATGTAAAGGAAGTGGCGAGTACCATGAAAGGGACCGTGAGCAAATTCTTCCAACTTATTTCCTGGGCTCCACACTAACTAATTTCACTCAAGTGAGGTCTGTGCAGATGTTTTAGTTGAAACCTGTTATTTTCTACTCAATTGATTGAAGCCTGTGCATATTTAAAATCCATTTTAAATTAATATGCAGTTGGAAATTTGCTGAGGAATTTCATATAAAAGTAGGGATTCTGTGGGTGTGTATTTTTTCTTTAAGACGTTCTTGGTGAAGCTGCTGTCTCCTCCAACTTAAACTTGGCCTCCACGATAACAATTTTCCCATGAAATGAGGCGCACATCTATCTCCATTTGAGGCCCACTTCTTTAACTAGCAATATGGCAAAACATCAATTTGAAGTTTTATTCCATTACAAACACCCATGTAGTTAAAGTTAATGCTGTGAAAAATCCAACTTGTAGCAGTGAAATGTTTATAGAAGCAGTATGCACTTAGCCGTTGAACCAGGCCAAGGTGACTAGCCACAGAATTAGTGTGCTGGGAGAATGTGGAGAGTTTTTTTTGGGGGGAAAGGGGTGCGGGAGAAGATGGGTATCACTTAAAAACATGTACATCAGTTTACAATATTTTCACTTGAGGGTCTTCACACATCTCCTCAGGGTTAACATCAATACCCAGGAAGGTCCCCACCTTTTTCTGCTATAGTTTCCATCTCCCCAGTCATACATATCTATGTCCAAAGGTTTGGAATTGCATTTTTCTTTATACCAAAGCATAGAGTAAAGGCCTGGGGCCTTCATCAAAGGGGAGACATTAATACAATTTTATTCTCTTAAATAGATTTCCTATTCAATAAAGAGGGTTGTGGGGAGAGAAAAAAAAATACTTTAAAATTTACCAGTGAACATGGGCACTATCATTGTATACCAGACAGACAGTAATGCCAAAGCAATATAATTAGTGGGTTGATTTTGAAATTGTTTGCCTTGTTGGCATATTTCTCAAGACATATTGATCGATCTTCATTCTCCTTTTTTTAGCTGAATGCAGTGTGATACAAACTCACAAAGGAGCAAAACAGATTTCTCAAAACGAGAAGCTGCAGGGCAGGTAGCCACAACATTTTTCCCTTGTCTCTGCTACATAGTTTGATGAAGCTGGGCACCGATCTGGCTTTTGCTATACATGTAAACTCCCCTGGCTGAAACGCACTCATTGTCTGAGATGGTTGCAAAAAATGGCCTCAGTGGAAGGTCTCTGAAACAGATCATTGAAAAGGGAGAGCTCTGCTGTAACTGCCTGTTTGACCCACCAGCCCGGCTATTGCTTCGACCAGGGCTATTGATACAGAAATGCGTGCGACCCTCTCCTCCCGAGCAAGAATTTCTACTTTGAAATCTCATTCATTCTGAACACAGCCCTTGGGTAGGCCGTATTTCCTTTCCATTCAGATGATGTCAGAGCCCGCCATCCATTTTAAAGTCTTACCATCTTCACAGCCGTATAACATATCCTGTCATTTATTTCAAAACTATTCACAGACCAAAGGGAATATTTTCTCTTTATGGTGCAATTGCAGGCTTGTAACCTCTCTATCCTCTGAGAACTATGGAAGAAAGCTGGCACCGTCATCTGCAGTTAGCTGTCAAATGCATTTAATGCTTTATCAGAAGAACTAGAGACAAAACTGCTCTCATCACTCCGTGTCAGGCAAGTGGATCTGGGTTCCCCACCATGGAGGGAGTGCACTGTATTCCTTCAGCCAGAGATGTAAAAAATCAGGAGATCGGAGACTGGAATAAACAATATTTTGGTGTAAACAGATTATCAACATGAGAGGAATGACCGTCTGGTCACCCGGGGTTGGGGGGGCGGTTTATTCAGTTAACACTTCCACCCCTTAAAGACAATGGTGTGCAATCAATGCATATAGGGTCTTTCAGGCCCGTTGCTAAGTGATAGGCAGTGTCAACAGAAAAATGCCGGATGTACAGAGGACAGCTCCAGGCCCGAGAGAGAGCAACACCCTCTGATGATATTTTAAACTTAATTCAGTTCCCGATGAAGATTGTGACAGGTTCCGTGGCCAGAGCAGAAAAGATGTTTGCACTTCAAAATCCGACTTTGGAAAGTTCCTCTGCTGTGTGCAGAGTGTTTAATTTGGTAACAAATGAATCATGGCCCAAACAGTAGTTGGTTCAAATAGGAAAAGGCACCCAGCAGGGGCGTCCTGAATATTCATTTCTTGCAAGGCCCAGCGGTCCTCTTACAATCTCAGTGTCAGTATCAGAGTTGATCATTTGTCTCAGATTGTCTATGCATTCTCTCATTTTTTCATCTCTAAAATCTATTTTAGGAACAGCCCCCAAAGCCATTTGCAACAGCTTCTTCAGAAATTCTAAAGAAAGGAAAGAAACTTGAATAGGATCACATCACCCCCATACAACCATGAAAACCTGTTTTGTGGGGCATTCTTGAAACCAGCCCAGAGGCTCTTAAGAGTTTTTGTATTTATTTACCCATTTCTTTCTCTCCCTTCTCCTTTCCTCAATGGATTTTTATATTCAAATGCAAAAGATTTCCATGTGTACTAAAGATCCATTTATGTATTGGTTTAGGAGATCAGGTCATAATGTTGAGAATTGCAACTTTTTCATAAACAGATGTTTACAAATTCAGTTTTTGCACCAGAAAAAATACACTTACCACAAAGGGCCTATTTTCCATAATTGAAGGCAAAAACCTTTTGAAAAAAACCCCCAAAACATCATGTCCCTAAACTCCAGGAAGTATTAACCTTGGCTATATTGTTGCTCAAAACTAACGAACCTATAAAATGTTTTCTTAACCAGACACTGGTGGATCCTGCATGGTCTGGGTTGCAGCCCACAATAAACACTGGTTGCACAGGCCCTGAGAGTTGTGTAGATGGGGCACCATCAATTTATTCAACTCAGGGTGCTCCATTCCCCTAGTCGAGCACAAGCTTTTTAAGAGTCCAAGTCACACAATTTTTAGTGGGCAGATTTGGCCTCAAGAGTTTGGTCCGTGTACTAAATGAATACGAGCCACAAAGCATTCTGTCTAGTGGGCTAAAAACTCCTAAAGTGGAAGTATATTAACACAGGATGAGAAGAGGGTCTCGGGGGAGGGGCTGACTTCTTGACATTTTCTTCCTGTCTCATCCCACACAGCTAATTTTATAGGGTTGCTCCTGTCATGTTTAAGCTCCAGGTAGTAAGGGGGAGATTGAAGGCAGATGAAATCAGACAATAGCATTCCCAGGCCGTTGTCTTGCCTCGCTGAGGGTGGTTCTCTCTCACAGGGGCATTCAAGCATTGTGAGGTGATGAAGAAGCAGCACGTAGAAACAAGTTACAATAATTGCGGAATTGCATTGAGACCACCTGCCACCATCTTCCTACAATCGGTGTCTCTCACTACCAGGATTTTGCAATGAGACCCATGCACACTTTTCCATAGTCATCAAAGCTGGAAAGATAGGAAAGATAGAAAGATTTTGAGCCCTGGGTGAGCCGAGTGAATGGGCATATTTCAAAAGAGCTAAGTAGAGTCCACAGACAGTTTTGGATTAATGAATAGGCCTAAACTCCTGGCTGAGGCTCTTTCTTGTCATTGGAGCGAGTAAATGCTGAGTGGGAGGCCCAAAACGGCACTTATAACAACTAGTTGTGGGGCTACAGATATTTATTTATTTATCAAAAGGCACAAAATGTTTGGATATTGATGAACTAGAGTTGTTCTCTGAAAACTACCACAGTTTCTTTACAAATATGAAAAAGTATGAAGGGGCCATAAAGTTTTCCTTAAATTCCTAATAAAATCAGTTAGAGCCTAACTAACTCTTTCGATTAATCCCAGTAAGCAAATTGCTTCTCCTATCTCTCCTGAACTGACCCAAATGTTCACACAGGACTCATGACAACGCTTCCTGCCTAGCCCCTTTGCTGAGCCCTGCAGGCGACTAAATTGAGCAGGAATCTTACAGTTTGGTTAATGCTCTAACTCAGGCGTACCCAGACTTCTGAATTTCTTTGTTGTTAAAAATATTTTCTGTATAATTGTTGGTGACAAAGATCCTAGTTACTGTGGTTAGTTGGTTCTGTATAGGATGACTCTGCTCTCCCACCTTGGGGGGAGGTGTTCATTAAGCCATTAACATTTTCTCCTTGTCCCTCTTGTGGCCAACAGGCCACACTGATAAACAGGCCGCGAAAGCAAAGACATCTGCAGCCACAGCAACAGAAAGAAGTAACCAGGCCACGCTCACAGGAGCATATGGTTTCAAAGCTTCGCGGGCATGACCAGCAGACACATTGGTTTAAGTCCAGCATTTCAGCAGGTAAAACACTAGAGCACACATTGAACCCAAAAGAAAACAGCCATGAAACAAGCCCCCCATGGGACTGTTCGATGTTGTCTGTGTGAATGTAGAGCCGTGAGCACATACAAATTTATTAAACTATGAACCTAAGCCAGATGATCTATTTCTAAAATTTCCCACTAATATGCTTCTTATACATTTGCTCTTCATCGATCTGTTTTTTTTAGACAAGATCACGGCGGGCCTGTGGTTCTCAGCCCGGGCTGTACATAAGAATCACCTGGGGAACTTTGAAAACTCTACGATGCCCAGGACCCACCCCAGAATTTCTCTTTTAATTGGTCAGGGGTGGAGCCTGAGCAATGATGATGGTTGTTAATATTCTGAGGTGAGTCCCATTAATGACCCCCCCCCCCCCCCCCGTGAGCTGGAGGGAGCGACACAGTCCAGGATAATTAAGTGGAGGTCAGTGCTGATGAAATAAGCAGAGTTTGTGGGTGGAAAACCTAAAACTGAGGAAATACCAACCATTAATTTTCTCTTTCTATGAATGGAGAAACAAAGTACATTCTTTACCCTTAGCAGCAGAACATGTTTGTTTAGCTCTAGGTTGGACATGCTCTGTGGGAACCCCGTGGAGACACATGACTTAAGTGATTGGAAAGAGACCTGCACAAACTGGAAGGGAGGTGTAGGCCATATTTAGGAGAAGTGCCTATGACAGGTGTCAAAACACTGCAGAAATGTGGAGAAGGAGAAAGGAGGTGGGGGGCACTAGGAAGGCTTCCTGGAAGAGGTGGTTCTTGAAATGGACCTGGAATGGAAGGATTCCGAGGGAGCAACTGTGGGTGAAGGGGAGCTGTGAGGTCCAACATGGGATTCCTTCTCCAAAGTTCAAGGCCCTTTTCATGAAAAGGAGAGAGAGTATTTCACCTTTTTTTTTTTTTCTTTTTCCCATTACTTTTTTCTGCTTCCAGACTAGGGAAAGTAATAAAACAAAGACTTACTATTTACTATGTAGTAGACATTATTCCAAAAACCTTTCACTTAAATCCTTTGCACTAAAATCACTTGTCAAAACACTTCTGTGAAGTAGGTATTGCAATTACCTCCATTTTACAGAGGGGGAAACTGAGGCATAGTAGGTGAAAGAACTCATTCCAGATCACATAGCAACTAGAGGGTCATTGTCTATATATTTACTAGAGGCCTAGTGCACGAAATTTGTGCACGGGGAGGGTGTGTCCCTCAGCCCAGCCTGTACCCTCTCCAATCTGGGACCCCTTGAGGGATGTCTGACTGTCCATTTAGGCCCAATCCTACTGGTAAGATCGGGCCTAAACGGGCAGTCAGACATCCCTCTCATAATCCAGGACTGCTGGCTCCCAACTGCTCACCTGCCTGCCTTCCTGATTGCCCCTAAGCGCTTCTGCCTGCCAGCCTGATCACCCCCTAACCACTCCCCTGCCAGCCTGATTGATGCCTAACTGCTCCCCTGCCAGCCTGATTGTCCCTAACTGCCATCCCCTGCAGGCCTGGTCACCCCTAACTGCCCTCCCCTACAGGCCTGGTACCCCCCCCAACTGCTCTCCCCTGCAGGCCTGGGTCCCCCCAACTGCCCTCCCTTGCAAACCTGGTCCCTCCCAACTGCCCTCCCCTGCTGGTCATCTTGCAGCGGCCATCTTGTGTCCACATGGGGGCAGCCATCTTGTGTGTTGGAGTGATGGTCAATTTGCATATTACTCTTTTATTAGATAGGATAGAGGCCTGGTGCACAGGTGGGGGCCAGCTGGTTTGCCCTGAAGGGTGTCCTGGATCAGGGTGGGCGTGCCCTTGGGGCATGGGGAAGCCTGGGCAAGGGGGCTGTGGTAGTTTGCAGGCCCACCACGCCCCCTGGTGACCCAAGCAGGGGCCCTGGTATCTGGGATTTATTTATCTTCTATAATTGAAACTTTGTAGCCTTGAGTAGAGGCCAAGGCTGCGGGAGCTTGGCTTCCTCCATTGCCAGGGAAACCCAAGCCTCCTGCTCGCTCTGTGGCCACAGCCATCTTGGTTGGGTTAATTTGCATACTCGCTCCTGATTGGCTGGTGGGCATGGCTTGTGGGTGTAGTGGAGGGACGGTCAATTTGCATATTACTCTTTTATTAGATAGGATTGATTTCAGAGAGGGAGAGAGAGTTAGAAACATCAATGATGAGAGAATCATCAATTGGCTACTTCCTGCATGCCCCCTATTGGGGAGCAAGTCCTGCAACGGGGGCACGTGCCCTGACCAGGAATTGAATCATGACCTCCTGGTTCATAGGTTGATGTTCAACCACTGAGCCACGCCGGCTGGGCAAGTTTCATTGTCTTAATCTCTCTGCTCTTCTGCCTCTTTCAGGCACTGTCATCAGCTGAAGCCACCTCTTCCACCACCACAGCTCACTGGTAACAGATGCCACAGACTGGGAGGCAGCTCATGTACCATCTAAAACCAGCAGCTCTTGGAGCTGAAAAAGGCTAGTAGGCCCACAACTGCAGTCCAGATGACAAGCTGGGAGGCGCACGGTCCATCACAGTTCTGCTGAGCACAGGAGTAGCTCAGCTGCAGCCTCTGCCCCAAGAGAAAGAGAATCCTGGCCCGGCCCTGTCTCTGATCACCCTTCTCACCCTGAATACGATCAGGCAGAGGCCCCTTCTCCCTTTTTTAAAAAAAAAAATAGGATTATGCTATCATTTAAAAAAAAACTGTAAAGCAGCAAGTTATTACAAGTTTTAGGTAGTGGGTGGCTTTGCCTAAGAAATCCAGACAAGAGTCATTTAACACATGTTTTCAAGAATGCTCTAGAGAAATGGCATAGCAGGGGCCAGTGAAATCTTTTTTTTTTTTTTTTTTTTTGCTCTTATTCAAATCAGTTAATGCAATTTAATAGGTACATATTGAGCCCTGGCTGAGCATAGGGTTTCTAATCTGAGAAAGGAGAAAGCTGCAGCAATCACTATAACATAAGGCAAGGCAAGAAGGATCTCAAGAAAAGTCCTTAAATGCTGTGGCCTTTTGGAGGCAGATTCTAGGAAAGTAGGGATCCTATAGGGCTTCCTGGAGGAAGTGGTGCTTAAAATGAGCCCTGAATTTGAAGAACTTCAATAGAGAGAGGCTGTGGGTGGGGAGAAAGGGCAGTTAATTCTGTTGAGAGGAGCCACCGGAAGTGGGTCCTGGTTGCCTGTCTAGGAGTAGAGGGCCACAGGCTGCACACGAAGCCTGGGAAGAACAAAGAAAATGTGTGCTGCCAACTTCCAAAACTGCACAGGCGGCAGAGTGGGTGGGGGCGGGGGGCCAAGAAGCTCTAAGGTCTTTCATACAATGTAGCCAATTTACAGTTATGGTTACACTTGAGTCAATTAAAGTGTTTTATTAGCAAGAATTTGAATCTCTTACCTTCATTAACATTTAACAGTAAATGGGAGAAAAAAGGTAAATAAAATATTATCTGGCTTTTTAAAGGTCATTTCAGACTGAGCGTTATAAAATGTGATCTGGGGGAGGGCAGGGAGGGCCCTTTGTGTGGATTTAGTACCTGGAGCCCGAGCTGGAGGAATCTCGAGGCACTGGCAGCAGCACTCCTCCTGGCAGGTGAGGTGCTTGAGGTGCATTCATTACAGGCAGCACATTTGGGGCAGGTGGAGGGAAGGAGGAGACCTGACATGTGAGAATGAATTTTTTGCTTTAGATCTCAGATTGTAAATCATTTGGGGTATGCAGCACTTCGTAATTACTCCCACGATCAACACCTGCTTTTGAACAACCTTAGGCTAGTAGCCCGAATTGATTAAATGACAGGCCTAATCATTCCCCCAAAGGAAAGAAGCGCAAAGGGAGCCCTGGGCCCAGGTCTCCGAGAGTCCACAGAGGGCCTCGGGGAAGCCCGGACACAGGAGGCAGGCAGGCCGTACTGGCACCCTAGGCGCTCTGTAGACATTTCACATCAAGGTCTGCTGGTACTAGAAGCCAGAAGGAAAAATGTGATAATTTGGCAAGGATATAAACGTTCAACCTGAAAAGGAACTGCTATTTTTAATTTCCCAAAGTATAGCAAGTCCTTGAATAACATTGTTTTGTTCAACATTGTTTCATGAAAACATTGATGAGGGGGAAAAATTCTCGGCCAGGGCCACAGTCTGTGTGGGTTTCTCTCTGGCTACTCCAGTTCCTCCCCTCCCCCGCTCCCCCCCCCCCCCGCCCCCATCCCAGGGATCTCTGCCTGTGAGGTGAATGGGTGTGTCCCAGTCTGAGTGTGGGTGGGTGTGAGTGGCCCTACAATGGAAGGGTGTCCTCTCAGGGTGGGTCCCATCTTGCACCCAGAGTTTCAGGGATGAACTCTGGCCAACTGTGACCCTGAACTGGAATCAGGGTATTGGAATAGAGCCATCTTATGTATTTGAATGACTTTCTTTCTCTTTCTTTCTTTCTTTCTTTCTTTCTTTCTTTCTTTCTTTCTTTCTTTCTTTCTTTCTTTTCTCTCTCTCTCTCTCTCTCTCCCTCTCCCTCTCCCTCTCTCTTTCTTTTTTATTTCCCTTTTTTGAATCTTTCTTAAATATATGTATAGCTCACTTTCATTTCAAAGTTTAATATTAGAAGGATTTGGAGTTATATTTAGAGGTTTGGTGATGTTTTTATGATCAGAAATATGCCATAGGAACTTAACTCTTGTTTATATCAATTAGCCTAAGGTAAAACTGGTTTTGTTATATGTTGTTTTACCTAATGTCCCCATTCCCAAGAGTGTATGGATGACATTAAGTGATGAGAAAGCCACCCAAAAGCTGCCCAGTGACTATTTCATCCCAACATGTCATCCTTGGAGACGACAAAGACCTAACACGTGATGCTCAGACATCATCCAACCCTGGGACGGAAGCCAGTGTCAAGGTGTTCCCACTGCAGGGGAATGACCCTTCCTGAAATTCTGCAACAGCAGGGGTGGCCTAGAAGGAGAAGACCCACCCTTCCCACAGCGAGGTTTCTGAAGAGCTCCAGATGTCAGTGACGGCTGCCCTCGTGCCCTGGGTGGAGGGATGGCAGGGAGAAAGGGAACTCTAGTGGGGCTACAAACCCTAGCAAATGGGAAGCGCCCTTTGGAGGAAGTAGGAGAAAGCACAGTCATATTCAAATGAGTATGAGCTATGGGGTGAAATCCCCTTCCTGGGCCAACTTCATCACTAGAGCTTTTGACTTCACTGCATCTGAACAGGGGGGAGATGAAATCACAGCAAAATAAGTATGTCCTAGTTGTAAATAAATACTGCTAATCACAGTGATTGTGTTCAGAGCACAATACAACTACATAAATACAAAGAACAAAATTAGAAGAAAGAATATTTACATACGTAAATATAAATTTAAAAATCTGATTTGAATGCACTAAAAGTATCTGGTAGAGTTTTCTAAATGTCAAAGGCTGTTGCTCACTGTCCCTCCTGGTCTAGCCCAGTTAGCAGCTGAGGAGACGGCCTTCTGCTTATCCAAACCCAAAGGTAAATATCATGGGTTTCAGCACAGAAACAATGGGACCTTTTCCCACTGCATTTAATAACTTTGCATTGGATCCAGCAGAGAAATACAGAACGGTTTCTAGGAGGTGGTACACCATGTTCCAAACAGCTTCCCCCTGGGCTCTCCAACATCATTCCACACCCTTTCCTTGCTGCAGAGTAGGCACAAGCAGCTTCTCACCCACCCTGAGAAGCCCGGGACGTCATCGAGCCTGAAAGACCTTCAGCACCTGTGTGTCCAAGGCCACAGTAAGAGGCAGGGACTGAGGCTGTGACCACTTTGAGTCCTGTTCAGAGGAGCCAAGGTTCTCTATGGTGCACGCAGCTGTATGTGCTATTTCCTAAAAAGGCTGTCGTACTGGGCAGGATGACCACAGAAACAACCACCCCTCAAACACAGACTGAGCACATAGTAAAAGCCAGGCTCTGTGTTTTTACTTTAGTGAACATCATCACAGCCCAGACCTTCAAGAACGGTGGGCGATGGGTAGTTTCATCTAAAACACAGAGGATGAAGTTGGGTGGAGAGAAAAAAGGCAGTCTGCCCTGGTCACTGTTATTCTATGCCCATGTCTTCTCTCCATCAAGCTGCCCTCTCTCATGACGGTAATGTGGAAATAAATAAACCAAGGGACCATTTATTCCGACCAAAATGACAATGCTCTCTTACCCTCATTGGATTGAGTACCATCGACTCACTGAGAGCAGCAGAAAGAAGAGACCTCAGGGAGCTGGCTGCTTCCCCCAGGGGCATGTGGAATGGGGAGAGAGGCCGGTAACAATGACCGGGTGCTGTTGTTCTTGTTCCCCAGTCCCGGGCCTGTCCCATGCAGTGAAGAGATGATGCCCAGTGAGAAACGCTGACGGTCCCAATCCCCGCCTTCTGACAGATGAGGAAACCAAGGCCCACAGTTGGGATTTGGATTTGAGCTCCCAACTCCCATTTTAGAGATAGTCACTTGTCCATGGTTGAACAATAGAGAAGGAATACATTTCAAAATATATAAATATAGTTATCCTAATGTTGTTTCTGCTTTCCTGAACAGCCCACCTCTCTTAACGAGCCCTGTGAAGCCCCACGGCTGGTCCCTCACCTCTGGAGGCAAAAAGGACAAACCCCTTGCAGCAACTCATGCTTATCTTTTGCTGCCCTCCCAGGTAAGGAGCTTTTTCCTGGCACCTGAATTCAGCAGGAAATTTCAGTCACTCTAAAGAAAGATGTTCTGCTTCAACCAACATCTGTTGGGCCCCTTGTATATACCAGGCATGGAGCATCATTTAACTGCAACTCAACACTATAATGCAGGTACTAAGTCCATTTTACAGATTAAAAAAGAGAGGCTTTAAGTGGTTTATAGAAATTTCTCAAGGATTCATGCCTAGTGACTGACCTAGTGTCAGCCCTAGGTGTCTCTTTGGCCTCCTCTACCATCACTGGGTTCCCTCCACGTCTCAGTTCCCTCACATCCTGGCATCACATCCTCCTCAATGAATGGAAAGTCACAGGAAGTACAGTTCAAAGCTTAAGATCCTACCAGGTGGGTGAGTTTTCAGGAGATGTGAGTAACAGAAAGACTCATTGCGGCAGAATTTCTGAAAACTCTGGCCACATTTCCGGATGAAAACGGCAGACTTGTGTGTATACATATGTGATTCACTTGCCACAAAACAAAACCACCTCCAAGGTGAACTGAATGCTCCTGAGAGTTGGTGTAAAGGAAAATCAATGATGAAAGCTCACGGCCATTTCCAAGAACACAATCTCTCATACACACACACGCGCGCGTGCGCACACACACCCATGCCCCCCCACCCCCAACACACACACACACGATATAAACACATGCCTGTGACCGCATGCAAGGGAATCCGAGTGGAATAAAGGAATAAAGAAAACAAGAGAGGTGCAATTAACTTAACAATCTATGTGTGAGGTTAAAAATTCAAAATGTTTATAGCAGTTTAAAAAATAAAGATTTCCAATAAAAATGATAAAATTCCCAAACCTGACAAGATAGTTCTGTAGGTATGAGAAGGCAAGAGGAGGGAGAAAGGATGAACTCTACTTGCTAAATGGGAGTCCTCCTTAGAAATTTCATAATTATGTGCCCTTGCTGTTCATTAATTGCAAGGGAACCAGCCTGGCTTCAGCCCCCTTGCCTGCTGGGAGGGCGACAGAATTATGGACTCACATGAAGGATGGGCGCTGGTGGACGGCACCCATCAGCGTGCGGGATAGCGGGTCTGAGGCTCCAGGTCAGAGACGGCCACCCTGATTCAGGCTGCATGTAATTAGCAGGTTTGCATGGCGCAGCTACTGACCCTGGCCATCTTAGGCATGCCAGAGGCTGCTCATTTGAGGCAACATTCTTAATTGTGTTACCTTTGTTCTCTTGCTTTTAAAACAATGTATAGAAATAACATAGGTTGGCAAAATAAAAAATAAATACCCTATCATCTGACTAGTGGTTAAAGTACAAAGGTTTTCTGTGACACACACACAGGCGCAGAGCAAATACTCAGATGAATAAACATGTGAATTTGAGGGCAAATGAGGCATGAAACATATTGGCCAATAAGCAACACAAACGAAGATCATACTAAAATTTTTTTTATCTAACAGACTGGGAAGCATTGGAGCCAAAAATACCCTCCAAGAGAAGACTTTCCAGGAAGCTGCCCTTCCTAACCACTACAGAGTATTGGTGTTCAATTATTGGTTATAACTCAGACAGAAAGAAGCCTAGGATCTTCCCAGACTGTGTTTTGGAAGGTGAGACTCTGTGAAGGCTTACCGTATTTCAGAACACATCCGTGACCTACCATGAGAGAATAAAATATGTCTACAGTTCTCCTGTAATCACAGCTCTTTTTTGAAAATGTCTCGTTCAGGAGGCCCTCTGTCCCTAAAGAACTTTTCAGTCCACAAAGCTCATCCAAAACCACCTCGCAAGGTGGAAAGGGCAGGTATTATTATATCAGCTCCATCTCCCAAGTGAAGAAATCAACTCAGAAAGTTCAGGGGATTTTCCCGAGCTCTGAACTGTCGACCAACAGGACAATGCTTCCTTAGCCTCTCTGGGTGAGTGCCACAGTCACTGAGAGGTGGCACTGGGGGCAGAACTCTAACTCTTCTGGGCGGGGAGCAGCACAGTCCCACGGGGACCTGCCACAGTGACTCCTGTCCTAGTACCTTGCCAAGCTGTCGGTCCTGAGGTTTCCAAGAGCCACTGCCAAGTGCACACTGTTGGGCCCTGGTGGCTTCTATCTCTTAAGGCAAAGCTGATTTCAGGAGGCTGCTCTGTACCAACACAGCCCATGCATCGAGCATCCCTGTCTCAAGGGAGGCAGGATGGTGCGGCCATTGAGAACCAGGCAGTCCTGAGTGCAAATCCTGCCTACGAGTGACCTGCCTTGGGCCTTGGAATGTTTCTAGTCTCTGTGAATCCCAGCCTTCTCTCCTGTAATACTGTGATGATGACTCCTGTCTCTTTCACCCTGCGTGCAATCAAGGCCTAGCCCACAATAAGCGTGAATACAATTTCTTCCTGATAGAATAGAAAGGTAATGGCGGAGAAATATAAACTTCCAGGGCATGAATGGAAAAGGTTGCTCAGGGGGCAGCCCGCAGCCTCCCAGTAGAGTCTCAGACAGAAGAACTGAGAAACTGCAACTTTTCTGCACATGAAATACATCAGAACCAAAGGAACAATGAGAACAAAGGTCTCAGAGAATCTGCCATCCCCCCCACCCCCACCCCATGCACACCCAGAAGCACTGTGGGCGGAAGGAAATGGATTCTTTTAAGACTCCCAGACCGGTCTTAGTGCAAAGTGAACAGGTTTGCAGCCCCTGTCGATTCTGAGGAATACCTGGGCCTCACAAGGCTGAGGTCACCTGCAGCTCCTCAGGGGGCTCTGTGTCTGCACTAATTAGAGAGAGAAATCATGTTTGAAAGCATCCCCTTCATCTGTCTTCCAACCTGTTTTCCTCCAGGATTTGGGTGTCCGCAGGCCCAGGCCCAGTTCACACAGCCTGCCCGCCCTTCAAAGGCGAGGCATAACCCTCAGCTGGCCAAGCCAGTGGTGAGGAGAGATGTGCCTGGACTGTCAGGGCCAGTCCGCTCTGCCCCTTCACTTTCATTTTGTTCGTCGTCTGTCGAGCAAAGGCTGGCTGGTGCGCCAGGGCTTCCACACCTTCAAAAGGAAACACTGGCTAACCAGCGAAGCTGCTGCTCCCACCACCTCCTCTTTACCGGGGAGATACCCACAGGGATTTGCAGCGTCAAAGGAGGAGTCATAGTCAAAGGAGGGATGATGAGCTACACTGTGAACCTGGGAAATTCCAAATTCACTTTCAAGGGTAAGAACATACAGATGGGACCGATTCCCTCAGAACCTGAGAAAAATATGCTCCTTGTGATGATGGAGTCCTACTTCCCCAAGACCTTGGCCACTGACTCTATCCCTTAATACCCTCACCTCTTTGGGGAGCTCAGGCTTTCCCTATGTTCCCACAAAACTCGCCCTAGAATGCAGGGGAAGGGCCGCTAAGTTGGGACAGGGACACTAGGAAGTTCTCATGGTGTTGGCACAAGGAGTACATTCCCTGCCCGAGAAGGAGGATGCGGCTCTGTCTGCCTGTGCGCTCACCCGCTGGGTGTTGTGAACTAGAAAGAAGTTCCCAGTGGAGCAGGGAAGGGGGAGGAAAGCAGCAGGCTGAGGTTGGAAGCGGGGTGCTGTTTTTCTTTTGTGGGCAGAGGGCTGGCCAGAGGCTGGAAGGTGCTGTTCCAGGGCCTGGGGGACAGAAGTTCTGCTGCCCCGGGGTTCCTGAAGAATGTCCACACACTTGATCTCACATCTAGAAGTGAACCACAGGCCAAAAGACTACGATGGGAACAGAGGCTAGGCCTCCTGCCCCGCCCACTCTTCTCCTTGGTGGTTTCCTACTCTTCCGGAAGCTGCCTGGGGAATCTCTCCCAGCCCTCCTCTTACCACACCCATCCCATCCCCACGTCACTGCAACACACACCCCTCCTCAGGAGACAGAACTCTGGCTCTGCTTCCAAAATGGGGTCTGTCCCCAGATAAGACACGAGTAAAGGCAGCAGAATAATAACTTCCCACAGGCGAGAAGGATATTCCAGCACAGTGGTTGTTGCTGGTCAGTTGTAGGTACAGTTTTTGTCCTAATAGTAAAAGTGTCATTTATCTTTAAAGGTGACCTTGACAGGTCTACTCAAGTCAATGAATGCTTCTCTCCTGGCAAAGACATTTCCCAACAATAACGTGTTTATGGGGGAAGCCAGGGCTGAGCTGCATGACCACCTCCTGTGAAAATATACAGGGCAGCATGATTTTGATGCTAAACAGCACTGAGACTCTCCAGGGTTTTTTGGGGGGTGTGGGCTGGGGGACTGTGTATGGCATAACAGCTTGTTCCTCACAGACTGGCCTCCAGCCTGAAGGAGGAGCGGAGAGCAGAGGCGTGAAGGTGTGGCATGGCTGCTTCTGTTCAGCCGGAGCGCAGAGAAGGGCCTACGGGGGTGGGAGATGGGCTCAGAGAGGCAGGCTGCGTTCATACCAGGAGCGCCTCATGCTTTTTCCTTCCTGCAACTGGAAGTCATTTAAGATATTTAAGTAGCTAATGCATGAGACTGGTATTTCAGTTCTGGTGACAGTGTGCGGAGGCTCTGGAAAAAGGAGAAACTAGACAGAAACGGACGGGACAATGGTGACAGACGTCAACACAATGACTGTCCTAGAGCTTACAGTCCAGCTGGATGTGGGGATGGCAGTGGAGGGCACTGGCGGTCCAGCGGAATTTATATGATGTTGGTAGGCAATGTTTTCAACATGGAAAATTTGGTCGGAAACAGCCCCGTGGAACATTACAGGGAGGCCCAGAGTCAACATGCATTTCCACAAAGTTTAAACATAAAAAGTAAGATTTCTAAAACTCATGTGATCTGAAGAAACTCTGCTTTCCTAATCATTATCTGTGATTATGCAAAGAACATTTTCCTTGAAATTTTCCTGGTGAAGCTGAGAGATGAGCAACTTGCCCACGTAACACTGCAATTAAGGGGCAGAGCCCCCGGTTAAACCCTGATCTGCGCAGCTAGGGTCTGCCCCCAAGCAGCTGGGTGCAGAGTAAGGGTTTGGAGTCCAAGCCCCAGGCCTGCACTCCAGTTCTCAGATTCATTCACAGTAACTTCCCTGTTTCTACATAGAAGTCGATCACTATTGCCTAATATTGCACAAAAGTCAGGGGAGAGCTGACATAGAACCACCTGAAACGAACCCTCATTGGGAATCTCTCTTCTATAAAGGAAACCTTGACCATCAAGCCACTGGCCAGCTCTTTTGCATCCCTTCTGAAGGCCAAAAGCCGCCCCCTCCAACTCCCTGGAAACCAGCTCCACTTCATTAACATTTCTTTCAGTGACATTTACATATTTTATATCACCCTCTAATTCAGCTAACCTACCCTCTCATCACATTCCACTCTCAAAGAGTTTGCTAGTCCTTAGCAAAATTAACAGATTTACTGCTTCAGTTCCCACAATGCACATGTATTTATTAGGTCCTGCCTTAGAGTAAATTCAAACATTTTCTATGATTGTTTTTTGCAAGCGTCAAAAATCTGGTAATCTAACTTCAGGATGACTCTTAACATACATCCCATCCAGAGCCAGCTGCCCATTAGTTGTAATATTTCCAGGTCCTCTATATGAGCTGCTAATTATCTTGTCAAAATGTAAGCATCAGACACAAGTCAAATGGGTGAAAAGAACTTGATACCACATACACCAAGCCTATGCCTTGCTCTCAGACAGCACATACTTGAATACATTCCCCCAAAGCCCACAATTCTCTGCAAAGAGCGGTTTCCTTTGCTGCCTGGATTAATAAGCCAATTCTCTCTCCTCACCTGCGAATGTCTGAACAGTGCAGAGCTGCCCAGCCCCTACCTTTCCAGTGCCAGGATGTGAATGTCCCTTTAACTTGAGCACTGCACTCTCTGCCCACAAGGCTTGGAGGGGACTCCTGACAAGGCTGATTCCACTGCCCTCTCCTACATGGACAAATGTCGAAAGAGAGACGAGCTACCATGGCATTTAGCTTTATTTCTCTTCCCAAATTCCAGGAACAAGTCCTAACTTTTGCTAAGCAAACCAACTTCAATCATGTTCGACACACCAAGACATGCATTGTTCATTTAATATTTATTGAGCACTTACTATATAATAGTTCCTGTGCTAGATGGAATGTAAACAAAAAAACAGTACTTTATAGAAACTAACATTAATTCCTGAGGATCTCATATAACATCAATGACCTTTATTTGATAGGAGATTGCTGTATATAGCCAATATCCTCAGTTTTAAAAAGATAGTTTACCAATTTTTTTGAAAAGTTCAGTCCCATGGAGTTCTATGAGGGTAGGGATTTTTGTCCTATTCAGGCTGTATCCCTAGCATCATGAACAGTGTCTGACACATAGTAGGCGCTCAATAAATACTTGGTGAACAAATGAATGAAGCTCTTGACCCACTAAGAGAAAGGCAATTATCTTCTACATCCCTTAGTTCAGTGGTCGGCAAACTCATTAGTCAACAGAGCCAAATATCAACAGTACAACAATTGAAATTTCTTTTGAGAGCCAAATTTTTTAAACTTAAACTTCTTCTAACGCCACTTCTTCAAAATAGATTCACCCAGGACCGTGGTATTTTGTGGAAGAGCCACACTCAAGGGGCCAAAGAGCCGCATGTGGCTTGCGAGCCGCAGTTTGCTGACCACGGCCTTAGTTAACTAAGTAAGTACTTGAGAAGTACTAACACCTTCTTCTAACCAACAAACTTAGGGATATATCTACTTTGCACTCATTGAAAAAGATGTTGTAAATGAACTTCAATGACATGAGCCACTGTCTGTGATTCAGTATCTAGTGGAATGGAAAAGCAAGTTACAAAGCAATATACCCAGTAATAGCCCATTTTTAAGCCAAAATGTAAACAGTGACTCTTTCTGGCTGATGGGATTTGGGGTAGTTTTTATTTGCCTTTTGTGTATTTTTTGTGTTATCTAAATTCCCTATAATGAGCATATATTACTCCTCTCATCACATTTTAAAATATTACTCTAAAACAAAGATTACAATGCAGATTTTGGCCTGATTGTTCTTTTCAGTTTGCATTTTGAGTCTATCCAAAGCTCTCCATCTAGCTAGAATTGTCAAAACTATTGAAGGCGAGAAGAGACAAGGTTTCTAATAGAGGCTATTCTATAGCAGGTCTGGAGAGAAGAGAAGTGGCCCCAAGTATCAGATAATGACCAATCGGTGACAGTGTCAAAGGGCTAATTGTGCCAGGTATAGCTCTGGGAAGGTCAGATAGGAAAGGTGTGAGCACAAGAAAGATGATGAACCACGAATGAAAGGGAATCTCCCTGTAACTCAGGAGAACAGGGCCACCCAAATCCATTTTAATGGTAATTAGCTATATTTCACTGGATTTCCCAGACTTCTAAACAAGATCAGGAACGGGAAGCCACTTTTAAAAAACTTACTGCTCTCTCTTTTTCTTTCTCTTTCTCACCTAGGAAAAGGGTTAACTAGGATTTCAAAGCCTAACCTAGCTGCAGTGTCTCTAGAGTTTGGAAGCAGTTGGAGTTTGGTGTCTGTGTACCAGTTATTTGCTCTGCCAGCAATGTGTTAGGATAATCACCCACTGAAGGATTTCAACACATTACATTTCCCCAGAAGCCTTTGTCTAACAAGGTAATTTATGACCTGCTCAGGAATCTGGTCTTTACAAAACAATAAATTCACACTTGCGCTGGACTTCAAAGTTGCTGTTATGGGCCTCGGTAGCAGAAGGCATCCTGCAGCTCAGAGCCAGATCAACAGATAAGCGAGTTTTTAATGATCTCTTGTGGGCAGGCTGCAAATGGGACAAAGCCAGCAGCCACTGCAGCAGCATTTGGCTCTTCTTGAAAAATTTGATCCTTGAATCGGGTCCTCTTGACAATGTGAAAACCATTTCACCCACCCTCTGCAGAATGTGGGATCTATGGGATTTTTAGGGCTTGGGAAGGAACCAGGTGCTCCCCCTGGGACGGTCAGCTGCTCCTGCCCTGGTAAGATCTTGCTGGGATGCCAACAGAAGCCCAGTTCTCCAACCCTGCAACCAGCCTAAGCCCCCAAATCTCTCATTGGAAAGTGGGGGGTAAGCTTTTATTGTCTCCAACTATTTCAACAGGAGAGGTTTTTCAGTGTAGTCTGTATCCCGCTTGCATGAGAATTACCTGGGGTGCTTGTTTATAAAAAAGCAAACACAGGTGCCTGGGCCCCACTCCGGACTTGCTGAATCAACTCTCAACAGCTAGGCCTAAGAATTGGCATCCTTGCCCTAGCTGCTTTGGCTCAGTAGATAGAGTGACTGATGGGTCCCGGGCTCAATTCCAGTCAAGGGCATGTACCTCAGTTGCAGGCTCAATCCCCGGCCCCAGTCAGGGCACATTCGGGAGGCAACAAATTGATGTGTCTCTCCCCCTGTTCCTTTCAATCTCTCTTAAAAAAAATCAATAGAAAATATCCTCAGGTAAGGATTAACAAAAAAAGAATTGGTATCCTTAACAAACAGTTCAGTGATTCTTACACACACCAAGGTTAGAAAAACAACGGGCAGGATGAGAATAGAATGGTCAAACTAGGAGTTTAAGCTTGGGATGAGCAAGATCCAGATTAAAATCTAGGAGCCACTGTTCACTAGCTGTGTGACTTTGGACACGTGTCTTAACCTTCCTGGAATTTGGTTTACTCATATGTGAAAAGGAAGGAATATCTCCTAATTTTACAGCGAGAAGTAGTTGCTGGCTTTGCAGATACGGCCTGCTCTCCCGTTCAGACTTCCTACAGATATGCTTTTGTGTCTGGACCTCTATCTATAGTTTCCCCGCTGTCCTCGGGCCAGGCACAGCAAGCTTTCAGGGTTTCCATGCCAAGCAGCTCCCCATGTTCCAGCTCCCCTGAAAATATGTGTCTTCTGTTTGAGGCACTGGGTGTGTAAAAGCAGCCATACTGCTTTCATTCTTTTTCTCCATTTTTTAAGCAGTGGAACTATCTTTCAAATGACTTTAATTTATTAATCAGGTATTTCCAACAAGCAGTAGCTTTGTGTGACAGTGGGGAAGGCTTTAACTTTGAGTCCAGTCATCCCCCCACCCACTTCCCTGAAAGTCTCCCCAAACACACTCAGGACCTAGATGGGAGGAGTGTCTGTGCCTGGGGGTGGGGGCAAAGTGGGAAGCAGAGTGAGGAGCCCCATGGTGCCGAGGTAACAGAGAAGCTGGTGGTGCTAGTACCCACACTGGATGCACAGGACGGGAAGCAAGTATGCAGAGATAGGGGCTTGAGCACTGTTTCTGCTTCATTTGGTTTAAGGTGCATGGCAATCAGGCAAAGACAGATGGGAATTCACACCCAGAATTACAGGCAGAGATCCAAGCACAAACAGAGATGTTTCTGCCTTCCAAGTCCGTGGTACTTCAAACATGGCTAAGCTTTGGGATCATCTGGAAGCTTTAAAGAGCACTGATTCCTGGGTCTCACCTCAAGAGACTCTGATGCAACTGGTATGGGTTGTGGCTACGCATTGGGGAATTTTAATCTCCCCAGGTAACCCCAGTGTTCAGCTAAATTTGGGAACCACTGCTCTCTGCGTCAAAGAAAAGATTTGTCTCTCATTTAGGCACAACTGTGCAGATGGGAGGACCTTTATTCCATATCCACATCCTTGGAATTATATAAAACAGCAGAGGTCCAAATGTCAATTACCATTTATATTAGTTTCCTGGGGCCATGGAACACATTACCACAAACTTGGTGGCTTAGAAGAACAGAAACTTACTCTCAGGCTTCTAGAGGCCAGAAGTCTGGAATCAGTATCACAGGGAAGAAGTCAAGGTCATTGTAGGGTCACACTCTCTCAAGAGGCTCCAGAGGAGAATCTGCTCCTTGCCCCTTCCAGCCTTTGCTGGCTGCTGACATTTTTGGCTTCAGGGGATCACATCCCCCCAATCTGTGGACACACTGCTTTCTCCTCTTTTTCTGTGTGCAAATCTACCTCCCTCTATAAGCATGGTCTTAGGCTCTACAGCAGCAGTTCTCAACCTGTGGGTCGCTAGCAGGGTCGCCTAAGACCATCGGAAAATACAGATATTTACATTACGATTCATAACAGTAGCAAAATTACAGTTATGAAGTAGCAACGAAAATAATTTTATGGTTGGGGGTCACCACAACATGAGGAATTGTATTAAAGGGTCGCAGCATTAGGAAGGCTGAAACCACTGCTCTAAAGTCTCAACCCATTATGACATCAACTCATATCCAAAAATCACACCTGGGCCTGAGTCCCAGAGCTCTGTCATTTAGCTGGTGAACTGGGGTATCACAGTTAGCTTAGGAAACTGGCTGAGCATCAGTTTCCTCCTCAGTAGAATGGAGATAATGACAGCACAAAGTTCACTGGGTTTCATAAAGTTTAAATGAGATAATAAGTGTAAAATGTTTTTTTAAAACATAGTAAGTAGACCAAAAATATTGGCAACTGTTGTAGTCTGTTTGGGCTGCTATAAGAAAAGTATCAAAGACTGATAAACAAGAGAAATGTATAACTCACAGTTTTAGAGGCCAGGAGTTCAAGATCAAGGTGCCAGCATGGTGCGATTCTGGTGAGAAGCCTATTCTGGGTTGTAGACTGCTGACTTCTCATGTGGACCATCACATGACAGGGAGTGTACTGAGTTCTCTGGAGTTCCTTTTATAAGGTCATCAATCCCACTCATGAGGGCTCCACCCTCATGACCTAATCATATCCCAAAGGCCCCACCTCCTAATGCCATCACAGTGGGGTTTAGGATTTCAACATATCAGTTTTGGGGCACCACAAACATTCAGCCCATTGCAGCAACAATGATCAATAATGGCAGACCTTACAAATATGCCAAGAACTGAGGCCCATATCAGGTTATTTGATGGGCCACTAGGTTTGTAACTAATAATACTAGTATCAGCTAAGGCTCATGTAGCTTTTACTTTTGTCAGACACTATTTCAAGAGCTTTACAGATATTGAGTCATTTGGTCTTCAAACACAACCCTCTAACGTAGGTACTATTATCATCCCTATTTTACACATAGAAAAACTGAGGCACAGAGAGACGTCTAAGGTCACAGCTAAAAAAGGGGGAAAACCTAGTCCATTAGAAGACTAGTCCACTTTCCCTGCTTATAGCCACTATACCATCTCAATTTGTATCGGGGTAATTTGTGGCAAAGCAATAGAGCACTAGTGTAACCTTTGTTATTCTGGCTAGCTGATTTTAAAGGTCCATCTCAGCTTTAGCATTTTAAGAAGTCAAGGAGAAATGTCTGACTTCCCAATTCATCGCTGGATGGGAGAAATTCAGATTTCAGTAGTTCCAGCTGCCAACCTCCTGCAGGCTTTGGGCGAAGGAACACCCTGGCGAGTCCATGCAGTTAACACTGGCACTAACCGACTGGCTGCCAGATTAGTGAGAGCTCATGAACAGAAATCAGAAGAGTCGGGGGTTCCCACCCAGCCCACCTCTTTGAACAGGCCGCAGCTGTTTCTGAGGTTGTTCTTTGACCAGGACATGGTTGCAAAGTTCACACTTAAAAGTCCATTTAAGAGGATTTAAAAGAAACAACAACAGAAGCAGGTGGAGTAGCAGTGACCTAGTCACCTTTTGCCCCTAAAGCTGCTTCAACAGCTGGGAGGAACAGGGCAAGCCAGCAACGCGGGACCATAAACCTCTGTGACGCCCAGCTGGAGGCAGCTTTGAATGGAGTGCCTACAAGGTACTCACTCTGGAGCAAAGTGACCTGCAATCAGGGAGAGGGCTGGGCCGGGACTTAGAGCAAACATGGATGGGGACAAGAGTCTTCACTTGTGGAGCTGGAATTCAGCAGCAAAGGTGATTTGAACACTCTGCTGCCAAACTGGGGTGGTCTCTTTAGGGCCTGAAATAAGCTGTTGCTTTAGGGATCTCAGGTTTGATGAGGGGCATGCAGCGAGTTTCGCAAAGAATGAAAGACTCCAACGGTCTGCGGTGTTGTTTTTCTCATTCCATGAACAAATCATTTCAAGAATCTCCCCATGTCAGTTGCTTTGTTAAGTTTATATCCTGGACTACACTTCATGGGAAAATGAGATCATAAAACATCGGGGTGGCAAGGGAGAAAGAGTTGAAGAGGTAGGTCATATAGTGATGCCCCTGATTCAAAATCAGGAATGTTTAGATTTGAGAAGAAAAATATTATGTCATCTATTTTTATATAAACTGCTAAATTCAAATGACAAATATATCAGTAACCTCACCTGCCTAAAATAAAATAAAAAATAAAAACATTACTTGTCATCCTATCTCCCTTCCCCCTGCAATTTGGATAATATTCTAACTGCTTTTTAAGAGGCATTGATACTTTACAGCTAGGGTTATAAATGACTAATCATTTCTATTTGCCTGGGACTGAGTGAAACTTTTAGTGTAAACCACAAAATTTCAGGCCAGTAGGTCAACCTAATAATGAAGTAAATGTTCCTATCTAATAAAAGAGTAATATGCAAATTAACCATCACTCCGCTACACCCACAAGCCATGCCCACCAGCCACACCCACCAGCCAATCAGGAGGAAATATGCAAATAAACCCAACCAAGATGGCTGCAGCCACAGAGAGCAGGGGGGAGGCTTGGGTTTCCCTGGCAATGGATGAAGCCAAGCTTTCTGCCTGCCCTTGCTGGCGCAGGTCTACACTCAGTACTACAAAGTTTCAATTATAGAAGATAAATAAAGCCCAATAGAAATGGTGGCAGCCACGGAGCTGGAGAGAGCAGGAGGCTAGGGTTGCCCACGGCGATGGAGGAAGCCAAGCTTCTGCAGCCCTGGCCTGCCTTGGCCTCCGCTTAAGGCTATAAAGTTTCAATTATAGAAGATACATAAATCCCAACAGAAATGGCTGCCACCACGGAGTGAGCAGAAGGCTTGGCTCCACTCCAGGCTACAAAGTTTCAATTGTAGAAGATAAATAAATCCCAGATCTCAGGGCCTCTGCTTGGGTCGGCGAGGGACATGGCCAGCCTGCAAACCACCACAGGACCCTTGCCCAGGCCGCCCCACCCTGATCCAGGACACCCTTCAGGGCAAACCAGGGAACCCCCACCCTGATCCGGGACACCCTTCAGGGCAAACCAGCTGGCCCCCACCCATGCACCAAGCCTCTATCCTATCTAATAAAAGAGTAATATGCAAATTGACCATCACTCCAACACACAAGATGGCTGCCCCCATGTGGTCAAAGATCCTGCCCCCATGTGGACACAAGATGGTCACCACAAGATGGCCAGCAGGGGAGGGCAGTTGGGAGGAACCAGGCCTGCAAGGGAGGGCAGTTGTGGGCAATCAGGCCAGCAGGGGAGGGCAGTTCGGAGGGACCAGGCCTGCAAGGGAGGGCAGTTGGGGGCCATCAAGCCTGCTGGGGAGGGCAGTTAGGGGTGACCCGGCTGGTAGAGGAGGGAAGTTGTGGGTGACTGGGTCTGCAGGGAAGGGCAGTTGGGGGGGGACCCAGGCCTGCAGGGGAGAGCAGTTGGGGGGGACCAGGCCTGCAGGGGAGGGCAGTTAAGGGTGACCAGGCATGCAGGGGAAGGCAGTTAGGGGCAAACAGGCTGGCAGGGGAGCAGTTAAGCATCAATCAGGCTGGCAGGGGAGTGGTTAGGGGGTGATCAGGCTGGCAGGCGGAAGCGGTTAGGGGCAATCAGGAAGGCAAGCAGGTGAGCAGTTGGGAGCCAGCAGTCCTGGATTGTGAGAGGGATGTCCGACTGCCTGTTTAGACCTGATCCTTCCGGGATCAGACCTAAACGGGCAGTCGGACATCCCTCGAGTGGTCCCAGATTGGAGAGGGTGCAGGCTGGGCTGAGGGACCGCCCCCCCTCCGCCGTGCACGAATTTCGTGCACCGGGCCTCTAGTAGTAATATATAAGAAGTGAGGGCTTACTATTATATAGAGACTTTTCTATTTACTCCAAACCTATTCAACTACTTAATATCACAAATAAAGTCAAATTATATCAGCCATTTCTGATACATCTTCTAAAATTGCCATAATAAGATGACCAGCTTTGGTTTTAGAAAATCTCTCACCAGAACACATCTGTTCTCCTATGTCAGGATCATGTCAGTTTATAAACAGCAACCACAATATTTTGTTACTACTAACCAGAGTGAGAAACTTAGGCCTTTTATCCCTTTTCAAGCCAAGAATGTCTTTTTCATAGAAATTATAGTCTTAGACTTACTTTTAACTTAATTTAACCTTTTGAAAAACACTATCCATTTTCCTCAGTTACTGAATTTAATCTATTTATAAAAAGGGCTGCTTGGATACCTTGGCTTGCTGCTCCATCATAGACACGCATGCGTGCACGTGCGCACACACAGACACACATACACGCAGAATTTTGAACGCTTTTTTGAAGAGAACCTGTTTAAACAGGTTCTACCTCTGATGGATTAGAAAGAGCACAGGCTCTGGAATCAGACTATTTTGATAGAAGACCTTATACCTGTTTGAACTCAGATATCCAGGTACCTCACTTGGTTGCCTTACATACTTATTTAGCACATCTCAGACCCAGCTTCTGATCTACTCTCCCAAACCCTACTCCTATGCTCCCACCGCTAATAATATCAATTTTATTTTTCTAATTGTTCAAGTCAAAAAGTTGGGGAGTAATCTTTTTTTTTTTTTAAATATATTTTTTACAGAGAGGAAGGGAGAGGGATAGAGAGTTAGAAACATCAATGAGAGAGAAACATCAATCAGCTGCCTCCTGCACACCCCCTACTGGGGATGTGCCCGCAACCAAGGTACATGCCCTTGACCAGAATTGAACCTGGGACCCTTGAGTCCTCAGGCTGACGCTCTATCCACTGAGCCAAACCGGTTAGGGCTGATCTCACACTTTATCTCACATGCCTCACCTGACCCATCAACAAATCCTGTCCTCTCTGTCTTCAAAACGTATACCTAGACTCTGACTCTATCTGAAACAGCCTTCTCACTGGTCTCCCTACTTCTGTTCTTGCCTTCTTTGGGTCTATTCTCAACACAATAACTAGAGTAATACTTTTAGACCGTAAGTCATGTCACAAGTCTGCTCATAACCTCCCATGGCTTCCCATTTTCCTCATACTAAAAGCCTTATCATGATCTACAGGGATGCATGACCTGGCATGTGCATGTGTTCCCTCTGCTTGGAATTTTCTCTGTCCCAGAATCCCCATAACCACATGCTCCTCCTTCATTCCCCTTAAGTCTTTACTTGAATGTCACTTTCCCAGTGAGGTCTTCCCTGGTTAAACTTAACGTCTAAATTGCAAACTTCCCTCAGCCAAATTTTCCACTTCCTGGCACCCCTTACCCTCTTGATCTAATTTATGTTTCTCTATAACATTCACCACCATCTGACATTTATATTTTGTCTGTCTTGGTATTGTCTGCCTACTCTCACTAGATCTGTAAACTACATAAAGACTAACATTTTCCTCTATCATGTTAATTGTTTTATCCTTAGTCCCTTGGACAATGCTTGGACAGGAAATAGTAGGCACTTAATAAGTGTTTGTAGGAGAAAGGAAGAAGAAGGAAGAGGAACCAAGGACTTATAAATGCACTCCATTAGTGTTGGTGGAGTGCTAAATATAAGAGCAATTGTTGGAGGTGAACTCAAAAATTCTAGAAAAATAAATTCAGAAGAGCACTGGACATTAAGAGAAGAACAAGACCCCAGCAAAAAGACTGCTTAGGCCATAGCTGGTTTGGCGTGGTGGATAGAGCTTCAGCCTGCAGACTGAAGGGTCCCAGGTTCGATTCCAGTCCATCCCCAATAGGGGGAGTGCAGGAGGCAGCTGGTCAATGATTCACTCACATCGTTGATGTTTCTATCTCTCTCTCTCCTTCTCCCTTCCTCTCTGAAATCAATAAAGATATATATTTTTAAAAAGACTGCTTAGGATGCATACCTACTAGTACACACACGCACACACACACGCACACACACACACGTGCACACATACAGGTGTTACAGACGTTACCAGGCAGCAGGAAGACAAAACAGCCTGGCATTCGGAAGATTCAGAAAATGCACTTTTATTGCAGGAGCACTGGTGCTGTGTCTCAGGGGAATCAGTTTCCCAAAGCTGAGCTCAGAATATGGTGGGGCTTTCCCTTTCACCCACCATTTTCTTTGTCCCTCAAATATGGACTAGGCTTCTGGACTTTTCACGGGCTTTTGCAGCCCCTGTGACAGTTGTAAGGGGGGAAGTGAGATTTCTACTTCCCAAGTTTGTGTGTGCAGTCCCTCCCAGTGTATGGAGATGCAGGACAAACATAAGGTAACTTTCACTTCACCCGTACAGCCGCCCTCCTCGTGAAGAATTAGGTCTCTCTTGGCATTAATGACCCAGATCGATACCACAGGGAGGGACCGAGTTGCCCCTGTCCGCCAGGTGCCAGGACTGCCCTAAGCTGTATGAGGATGACCACAGAACAGCAGATTAGAGCTCTCTCAGGCTCCGTAGCTTTTGCTGTGAAGCGTGGACTCTCATACTCACATTCACACACCAGTCAGTCCGACCTTGACTTCCACCCCGGAAAGTCCCTGAACTAAGGCAGTAAATACTCCCTAGGACAGTGGTCGGCAAACCGCGGCTCGCGAGCCGCCGTGGTTTGCTGCTCTGTTGACTAATGAGTTTGCCGACCACTGTCATATACTACCCTTTACCTCTTTGCACACAATATGCCACAATTGCCCAATCCTCACAGCTTCCAACTACATGGTAACATTTAGTCTAGTCCAGTGGTCAGCAAACTCATTAGTCAACAGAGCAGCATGTGGCTCGCAAGCCGCGGTTTGCCGACCACTGGCCTAGGAGGTGATCAGCCCCCTCTTCTGCCCCTAAAGGCAGGCCTGAACTCAGACTGGTTTCCCGGGGAAACTCACCGATCAGACATCTGGTCCCTGAAAGGCTTTCCTGCCTTCCTTGGAGTCCACTGGAGCCTGGGGGTTGGGGGTGAGTGGGGGGGGGCCCAATCTGTCTGAGCCTGGCGAAGACTGGGACCCAGTCAACTGCTGGTGGCACCTTTCCCTTTGTAGCGGGGGCTCAGTTGAGTGGGCCCACCTGCCTGCTCTCACACAGTGGTGCCTCAAAGGGGCAGCTCAGCTGCGTCTTCCTGGTCAGGGAACCAAATTTTGTTACAGACGTTACCAGGCAGCAGGAAGACAAAGTAGCCTGGCACTTGGAAGATTCAGAAAATGCACTTTTATGGCAGGAGCACCGGTGCTGTGACTCAGGGGAATCAGTTTCCCAAAGTTGAGTGCCGAATATGGTGGGGCTTTCCCTTTTATCCTCCCAATTTCTTTGTCCCCCAAATATGGACTAGGCCTCCAGACTTTTCACAGGCTTTTGCAGCCCCTTTGACTGTTGTAAGGGGGGAAGTGAGATTTTGACCAAGACTCGGTCTGGTGCCAGGAGCCAGCCACCCTTGCACGGGTTTTGCACAGTTTTATGGCTCCTGTAAGACCAGTTTTTCTTTCTTTTTTTAAAAAAAATAATTTTATTGATTTTTTTTTAACAGAGAGGAAGGGAGAGGAATAGAGAGTCAGAAACATCGATGACAGAGAAACATTGATCAGCTGCCTCCTGCACACCCCCTACTGGGGATGTGCCTGCAACCAAGGTACATGCCCTTGACCGGAATCAAACCTGGGACCCTTCAGTCCGCAGGCCTACGCTCTATCCACTGAGCCAAACAAGTTAGGGCAAAGCAGGTTTTTCAAGGCTAGGCCACAAGGGAAAGGGGGTTGGGGCTTAATTATAGGCTTGTACACATACATGCTAGAATGCAGGTTTGATTGGGCACAGACTTAGGTTGCCATCCTGAATTGCCTTCACACAGGCATACAATGAATTTACAAGTCTACTAATACTGCAAAACAAGTTTCTATAGAAGAAGAAATAGTCACTGGAAACCAATGATACAATTTCATTATTACTAGTTAAAGTATGTGAAACATCATTGAAGATTGCCTTTTTTGAAGGTGTGGTCTCTGTTGTGTTAGCTTAGTAAATACTTTACTATTTAGTGGGCTTTTATAGATTTTCTTTGTCTTTTGGCTTCTCAATCATATTTCCTCCCTTAAATACCAAGCTACTTAATTTCAAATTTTCTTATAGTAGCAACTATCAGGATCCCAACCCCTAAGTTGTAGAGTGACTTCTACATTCCTTTCTAAGCCTTAAAAATAAATTATAACTGAATTGATTCTCATTTATTATGAAAAGAAATGATATCTGAATGGTCATCCCTACTGTTGGAGCTCATGATATTCCATTTGTATAGCTTCTAATGAGAGTTCATGCTAAACAAGATTTCAACTCTCTTCAACTGCATGAGATATCAGATGATGTCACTATTATTTCCTTTTACCAAGTGAGCATTAAATTATGTAAAACAAATGCAAGGGAATTGCAAAATAAATTAAAAGAACAGGAAGGAATTAATCAAGATACGGGACAATTTAGAAAATAGAAAATCTATAATAATAAAAGGGTAATATGCTAATTAGACTGGACATCATTTTGGACCTCCTTCCTGACAAAGCAAGGGCCGGAGGGAAGCCAGCCCAGGTCCCAGGTGCCTGTGGGCAGCCTGGGGGAAGCCAGCCCAGGGAAAGCCAGCCCGGTCCCAGGTGTTGGAAGGAAGCTGGTGCCAGCAGATGGGGGAAGGAAGGCCTATCCTTGCACAAATTTTCGTGCATTGGGCCTCTAGTCCTATATAATAAAGAGGTAATATGCAAATTGACCCTCATACCCTCACACAAGATGGCCACCCCCATGTGGTCAAAGATGGCTGCCACAAGATGGCTGGCAGGGGAGGGTAGTTGTGGGCGATCAGGCCAGCAGAGGAGGGCAGTTGGGGGTGACCAGACCTGCAGGAGAGGGAGGGCAGTTGGGGGAGACCAGGTCAGCAGGGGAGGGCAGTTAGGTGTGACTGGGCTGGTAGGGGAGGGCAGTTGGGGGCAACCAGGCCTGCAGGGGAGGGAAGTTGGGGGGGACCAGGCCTGCAGGGGAGAGCAGTTGGGGGTGACTGGGCCAGCAGGGGAGGGCAGTTAGGGGTGACTGGGTTGGCAGGGGAGCAGTTAGGTGTTGATCAGGCTGGCAGAGGAGTGGTTAGGGCAGGGGTGGACAAACTTTTTGACTCGAGGGCCACAATGGGTTCTTAAACTGGACCGGAGGGCCAGAACAAAACATGGATGGAGTGTTTGTGTGAACTAATATAAATTCAAAGTAAAGGAGCGGAGGGGAGAGCAAGAGAACCCTCTGCTCTTTTGGCTCTGCGGGCCAGATAGAACAGCTGAACGGGCCGGATCCAGCCTGCGGGCCGTAGTTTGCCCACGGCTGGGTTAGGGGTGATCAGGCTGGCAGGCAGGCAAGCAGTTGGGAGCCAGCAGTCCCGGATTGTGAGAGGGGTCTCAGATTGGAGAGGGTGCAGGCTGGGCTGAGGGACAACCCCCCCCCCCAATGCATGAATTTCATGCACTGAGCCTCTAGTAAATATATAATAGAGAAGATCAACAAAGAAGAGTTGGTTGTTTGAAAAAGTTAATAAAAGTGATAAGTCATAATTGAGACTGATCAAGAAAAATAAAAGGCACAAATAAGCAATATGAGGAATGAAAAAGGGGAATCACTATAAATTCTTCAGATAATTAAGAGAGAATGGGGATATTATGAACTACTCTCTGCCTATATATTTGATGATTTATATTAAATGGACACATCCCCAACTCATATGAAACTAGTGTAACTTCTATTTTAAAACTTCACAAACACCAGAGATAACAAAGGTAAATCAGAGCCAACATCACTTATAAACACTGATGCAAAAATCATTAAGAAATGTTTGGTAAGCAAAAATCCAACAATGTTTGAAGAGGATAATAATGCATTATGATCAAGTGGGTTTATACCAGTATGCAAACTTAGCATGTGATAAAGTTATTCTTAGCAAACCAGAATTCGGAGGGAAATTCCTTACTCTGATGAGGGGTATCTATAAAAATCCTAGAGCAAACATCGTATTTCATGGTAAAATGTTAAAAGCTTTCTCTCTAATATTGAGAAATAGATGAGGAAGCTTGCTATGATCACTTACACTGAACCTTGTAGTGGAAGCCCTAGACAATACAAACAAGAAAAAGAAATAAAAGTTGCAAGAATTGCAAAGAAAGAAATAACACTCATTATTTGTGGGTAATATGAGTAAGTAGAAAAAAATTAATCAAATTATTAGAATTAACATGACTTTGTGAAGTTTCTAGATGCAAAATCAATATACAAAGTCAATTGAGAGACATTAATAAAGATCTAAATACTTGGAGGGATATGCCATATTCTTGAGTTGGAGGGCTCAATAATGTTGTCAATTCTTTATAAATATATTTACACATTTAATGATATGTAATTATTTTGGAATAATTCAAGTTAATCATAAAATTCACATGGAAATGGAAAGAGCTTCAAAAATGAAACACATTTTTGAGAAAAGAATTCTTAGGATGTCTTGCTATATCAGACACTAAGACATTATAAAGCTATTAGAGGCCTGATGCACGGAAATTTGTGCAAGAGTAGGTCTTCCTTTCCCCGGCTGCTGGCACTGGCTTCCCTCCGGCACCGGGGACCCGGGGTGCCTTCCCTTGGGCTGTATTCCCCCAGCCTGCCCGCAGGCACCCAGGACCCAGGCTAGCTTCCCTCCTGCCCCGGCTTCGTCAAGAAGGATGTCCAGAATTATGTACGGTCTAATTAGCATATTAACCTTTTATTATTATAGGTAATAATCAAGATATTGTAGAATTGGTGCAGAGGTAAATAGACCATTGGAAAAAATTAGAGAGCACCAAAACAAACCCTTACATGTATGAACACCTGATAGGTGACAGACATAGCAAAGCAGAGCAGTGGAAAAAATTTGAAAATGTTTCAATTAATGATTTTGGAACAATTGGATATCCACATGGGAAATTGAAACTGGTTTCCTATCTTATACAATATACAAATAATTATTATGGATGGATTAAAAAGCTAAATGTAAATGACAAACCTATAAAGATTTTATAAGATAATATGAGAATATATTTTTAGAATTTCAGAAAAGAGAAGAAAATAATTTCTTAATGTAGACACTTAAAAAATATTAACAATAAAGGAAATGTTAATAAATCCCACTACATGAAAACTATATTTACCAAAGACAGCACTTAAAAAAAAAACCTGCAAAGACAGTTTTTGCCATTGAATGGATGAAGATAATTGCCAATACATAAAATTAATAAAAATCTAGCATCCAGAATATATAAAGAAATCCTATATGCCACAGGAAAAAGACACCCAAGGTAAATTTGGACAAACACTTTGTCAGGGACCTTATATAAGAGGAAATCCAAATAGCCAATAAACACATGAAAATATGAGCAATCTCATTTGTTAAGGAAATGCAAATTTGATACCACAGTGAGAAATAACTATACTTCTTTCTGTTTGGCAGAAGGTTAAAAATTCTGGCCATTCCGAGTACCGACAAGGACGTGGAGCACAGGAAGTCGGACACACTGCTGATGAGAATGTAAACTGGCCAACCATTTGGGAAGTAGTTTGGGAACTAGTTGGAAATTTACATAGTCCTTGACCTAGGAGCTGCCCTCCCAAGTATATACCCTGCAGAAATGCAAACTATGTACAGCAAGATATGTATTCAAGACTGTTCATAGCAGCATTGCTCATAATTGCCAAACATGAAAACAACTCTGTTAGTTAAGGTGAAGCTGGCTGCTGCTACAACAACCTGTGGAATCTCAGGGCTTGACACAATGAAGGTTTATTTCTTACTCCCATAGTGGCCCAGTGTGGATGTTCCCGGTCAGGGTTCTCTATTGAGCAGCTCTCGTTCTGCTGGTGGCTTAGGAACCCAGCATTTCTCTCCTTTGTGGCTCTCCCATCTTCCACACATGGCTTTCAAGGTCACCCAGAGGTCATCTCCAGTCTAGTGGATAGGAAAGATCACAGAGGACAATACATGGGAGGTTCGTATGGGCCAGGCCAGAACCCATGTCCATGCCTTACTGGAAGGGAGCTGGGAACTGTAGTCCAGATGGTCCCAGGAAGAAGAGGTACCCAGGAGAAAACAGGGAAGGGGATTTGCTATTCACCTCTGGCACGAACCAAAATGTCCATAAACGATGGAACAGATAAATTGTGACAGTGTCATACAGTGAAGAATGATCTGGCAATGGGAGTGAACAAACGATTCCTGCACACAACAATGCGAATGGATCCAACAAAAGTAATGTTGAACAAAAGAATCCAGACCCAAAGGATATTTAGAATGTGGTTTCATTTCTGTCTATATCAGGAATGGGAAATGTCTGGCCTGTGGGCCATATAATGTCTGAAAAATTATTTGGTCTGGCCCTGCCAAGGCTTTAGGGTTGAGTTTATTAAATATTTGACCAAATATAGCAGACTAATTTTTTTTTCTTCCTCACCTTGCTGGAGTCTTTTATTTTTATTTTTATGTTTTTATTGTTTAAAGTATTACATATCTTCTTTTTCCCCCGATTAACTTCCCTCCCCCCAGCTCCCCACAGACTAATTTTTAAGTTGATAATTTTGTATAGCCCACAAATGATGTTATAAATATCCAAATGGCCTTTGGCCTCTGATCTATATTTATAAAAATATATATAGTTAAAAAAAACTAAACTATATAGTTTAGGGAGTATACATAGGTAATAAAATTATAAAGAAAAGCAAGAGAATTGTTCCAACAAAAGTTGGGATAGGCCCTGGCTGGTTTGCTCAGTGGTTAGAGAGTTGGCCCATGGACCAAAGGGTCTTGGGTTCGATTCCCAGTCAAGGGCATGTACCTCAGTTGCGGGGAGGGAGCAGGAGACAACCAATTGATGTGTCTCTCTCACGTTGATGTTTCTCTCTTTTTTTCTCTCTCCCATCTTACTCCCTTCTACTCTCTCTAAAAAATCAATGGAAAAAATATCTTCAGATGAGGATTAAAAAATCATAATGATAACAAAAAGTTGGGATAGTACTTCGTGGGAAGGAGGGATTTAGGGCTGGAAGGATAGACTGTCATAGTTATGCAGGTGTTTATGCACTTTTTCTCACATGTACTACATTTTATAACTACATTTTAACATTCAAAGAGCCAGATGTGTTTTCTACCTTAACATAAGAGATCATGCTGTTTGGTACAGAGAAAGGCTGCTTCCCTGTGTCTGGAACAGCATTGCCCCACAGCAAACCAAGCGTCACTGTCTCCCCTCCTAGAAATGGAACACCCTCTAGACCTAATTTCCTCCGATTTACCATTTTGAGGGAGAGGAAAAATCTGTGCTACCATTTGACGTAATTGCCAGACACCCAATCATGTCCCTGTAGGTCACTCGGTAAATGTTATGATCTGCTGTTGTCTTATAATTACCACCCCTTTCCTGAGTTGATGAACAGTTTCTGCCATCCTCTAGTTTTGCAGTTAACAAATGCCATTTTGCTGGGAGTGTTACTACTCCTCTCATGATCTCTTTATCTTTGTTTCCTTTAGTAACTTGTAAATTCCAGTGACTCATCTCTCTCTTGTTCCGGACACTTAACTTTCAAATCTGTATTTTCCACCCTCTAGTGCACAATTTGTTTTATATTCTGCTGCATCTCCCTTTCATCATCCTTGAATTCTACAGCTGGGAAAAGTCTTCATCCCGTTACCTGGCCCTGAACACCTTTGTCTTTCCATTTCACAGACTCGGGAATCCGTTCTCAGGGAGGGGCACGACTCAAACACCCGGCTTTTGAAGGTAGATAATTTGAAGTATTCCCATGTCCCCTTGCATAAAAGGCGTTTGTGCTGGTGTCCTTCAGCAGAACCTACGCTCTGCCTCCTACTGAGATATCCAAAGGGCTGGCTGGCTTCCAGCCTGGGTTCCAGAGATGGTGGCATTTTAGTGGCAAGATTCCCACTACCTCTTGATCGTGAAACGGGTTGGAATAAAATGTTCAGCGTAAGTGGGTCTAATGTGGGGGCGAGGGGAGAGTGGAATCCTGTCCCCTATCTTCCTCCTGAAAAGCTGCAGCTGTGTTCCCAGCTTCGCACAAGTTCCAGAAAAGCAGGAGTCGGAAGGTCTTTTCTCTCTTCCTTTCTTATTTATAGTAGCAACTGCTTGTTCTTTTACTCACCCTCAGGAAAGTAGCCTGAGAGAGAAGTACTTTGTGGGGTATTTCTTTTCTCCCCCTATGCCCACTCAAATGAATAAGGAGGCCTGAAAAGCTGGTTTTCAGACTGTTTTAACTACGGCTGTGTTGGTACAGTGTATAGGCACACTCTCTGATGGAATTACCTCTTTAGAGAAAAAAAGCCAGCTACCAACCTAGCACTCAGAAACCTAATGAGTAAGTGAGCAGGCCAAAAAAGTTGTGAAGCAACATAGAAATCGTCAAATCTGATATAATTTATTATTTGTCACGTTGCAATAGTTTAACATGTGACCTGGCTATTGCTTATTTCAGTAGGTTTCACCTTCAGATTCAAGTTTCCCACTTGAGCAGCTGTTGTTAAGGGCCTCATGGGAGAGGAATCTTGTGGCATCTAAGTGTGATGTTATGCAGCGCTTCCCCACAGCTGCACCCCACCCCACCCCTTTCTATTGTAAATTACCTGACACAAGCTTATGGTAAAGAATCTGCAGCTTTTAAAATTTTAAAATAAAAGTCTCTCTCCCTCTTTTGACACTACTTTCAAAAACAGATTGCCAAAAATACAATCAATCTAAAGTAATTCAGTTTATCACCTGGGCATGTCAAAAGATATTTTAAATGTCAGAGCCTGTTTTTAAAAAAAGCCAGAGATTCGAAATGATGCCCACTAAAAAAAGAAAAAGAAACAGAAAGAAAGCAATTATTTTGTTGTACCTATAGATAAAAATATTTAAGTAACATGATTTTAATACTAATCATGTCAGCATCCTTAGTTATGCATCGTCTAACTGAAAAAAAAAAACAACTTTTTTTTTTTTTTTTTTTTTACATAGGCCTACATCATAGAAATATTTCCCATGGAAAATCATAAAAATTTCTCCACTAATAAAATGTATTGATCCTATGAAGGCATTTTAACAGTGCTCTGAATCCTCAATGATTGCTTGGAGGCAAAGTAACTTAAAAAAATTGCATATGCAATATTCAAACTATCCTTGTAGAGAGTGGGACTATTTTGTAAGGGCTTCCCCATACCCAAACCAAGCAACGTTCTTAAAAAGTGTTTTCATTATAAAGGAGAAGAGATAGGATTATTTAAATGATGTTTCATAAATCAACTACAGACAGGAAATGATAAATTAAGGCTACTAGCCACTAGACTCTCAAATTAGGCATGCACACGCACACACACACACATTAAACTGGTATGTTGGCAATTTTTACCTTAAATTGTCAGGGTTTTCCTGGTTAATCTCACATATTGAATACTAACATAAAGTACTTTGGGTTGCAATACTTAATTGTTGATTCCTTGCACAAATAATGCCTTTTAGGAAGTCTTAATATTTAAAGGAAAAAAAAAAGGTCAAAGGATGAACATTCACTTTTCCCTTATGCTGGAAAAAACCTCCTTACCTATCAGTGAGCATTCTGACAAAAATTTTTAAAGATGTCCTAGATTACATTAAATCATAAAATAAAATTTAAGTATCAGTAGGGTGTTTGTGGGTTGGGGAAGGGAATGTGTGAATGGGTGGAGGTGGGGGAGGGGAAGGGTCTCAGCAGCTGGTCTTCCTTCAAAGAAATAAGGCAGGGTAGAGTATTTTTCGTGCTTCCGCAGAGCTCCAGCTTCTGCTCACCCGTCACCCCGGAACACACAGGCACTCTCCTCCCAATCCCAGCACGGTGCAGTGACCCTCCCTCCCATCCCGTGTGTCAGTGCTACCAGCACGGGGCTGTGCCCTAAATACTGGAAAGTCACAAATCACTGGTTCAAATAGACCCGCTTCTTCAAAGGACAGAGTGGGGAGTGGGGAGGCCAGAGGGAGGAGAGATGCTTAAAGTGATTTACGACCCCCCTAGGAGAAGGGTTTTGGCACCTGGGCCATTATTGTGGGACAAGGATCTGGCTAGTAACAAGAGACACTGAAATGTATGAGGGATCGATTTGGATGGTTCAATCTTCCCTGGATTAGTCAAGCATTTGATATAAATAAGTAAACATCCAAATCACCTCCACCACAGCCCCAAATGCCTTCTCTCTCTCTCTCTCTCTCTCTCTCTCTCTCTCTCTTTTCAAAGAGTGAAAGGGACTAGAGATTAGAAAAAGAGGTCTGTGTATTCAAAGTGCTAATTCAGAACTTCTTTCTCTAATGCACTCATGAAACATTTTAATTGTCTGACTTTGCATTCAAAAGCCTTGTTTGCAACTCCTAATTGCAGGCTGCTTTGAACAAATAATTGAAATGCATGACTTGTGGGGCCTGCTTAAACAATTATAATGTGCTTTGCCGCTAGGTGCCGGTCCCCTCCGCCCACCCGGCCCTTTTTGCATAATGACAAGCAGCCAGCTTGATATTTGCAGCCAAGTTAAAACCTTGCTAATTTGCCGCGCTGCAATCTGGGGCCGTGGCGGTGTCCGTACCTGCATTAGTGCTTGCAACAGCAAAAAGTGGCTCTAATAGTTCAACGGAATGTTAAGAAGACCTTTTCATTTTCTGCTGAGAGAATCCCACAGGGGTTTTGTTTTCAAAATACAAATCTTTCATGTGCCTGTTAGTTTTGCATCTACACACAATTTATGAAGCTATTTCCCTGAAAATTCTCCCCAACCTGATTTTAGCACAGTCCTCAACAAATAGGTCCCTTCCTTTCCGTGGACTCCGGTTTAGAAATGAGACAAAAATGTCCAGATCCCAGGATTGCCCCAATACTGGCCACAGCCGGTGGCCGCAGACCACACACAGGGATGCTGCTGCTGAAAAGGGGCTGTGACTCCCTTGTGTGAGAATCTAGAACACGGGCCAGGGGTGCCTCTTTCCAGCCTCCTTGTTGGATTCAGAGGCTTATGGGAACTAAGATTGTGCTCATTCGTGTTTTGAACATCATTTTTAAAAAAATTATGGCCCAATACATATAACATAAAATGTACCATTTTTACTATTTTTAAGTGTCCATTTCCATGGCATGAAGTACATTCACATTGTTGTGTGACGGTCACCACCATCCAGCTACAGAATTCTTTTCATGTTACAAAACTGAAACTCTGTACCCAATTAACAATAACTCCCCAGCCCTCTTGGCCCCAGCCCCCTGACAACCATCCTTTTACTGTCTGTCTCTATGACTTTGACTACTCTAATTTAAAAAAAAAAAAGATCAACCTTTCAGGGTTTAAGATGAAAAGGATAAACATATTGCTTTTTAAGAATAAACTATTCCTTTGTTTGAATCATCTGGTTCAGTAATTAGCAATTCTTACATTATCTTACTGGTTTCAGTTCAGTGTGTTGGATGGGGGAAATGCTTAGCAGATTGAATTTTTAAAAATTCACTATTTTAAGATCTCAACTCTGTCTGCTAAAAAGAGCAGTAAATGCGATGCCCTTGTTCCCAGGCACCGCCCTGCCACTCTGTGGCCTTGGCAGGTGGTTACAGTAGGAAGGAGGAGCCTCCGAAGGGAGGCCCAGGCACTGTTTAACTTATTATTAAGTGTTCACAATGACCCATGAGGTAGGTATTGTCTCTCTTTCACAGATGGGGAGATGAAGCTCAGAAAAGCTGGGTAAGTTGCCCAGAGTCACACAGCGACTCTGTAGGGAGACTGAGATTCAAGCCGGTCAGTGGGACTCAAAGGTCTTTTCAAGTCACTGAGCGGCACAGCTGGAAGGATCCACGGGAAGTGGAGCTTCAAAGGCACTGCCTGGTTGGCATGGGGGGTGCGGATTAACACCAGCTTGTCCCAGGACACAGGTGTAACCCGTGTGCATGTGCAGGGACGGACGAGGGAGGGGAATTCCTCATCATTGTTACAAATAGGCCGCATCCCGGCCTGAAGGAGGTTGCACCCTGCAGGTGGTATTAGAACCCTGTTCAGAATCTCTGGCCTAGTGTTTCTTAGTCTTAATCTCCAAAGAAGAACCTAAAGATACTCTTCATAACCCACTTGGGAGCTAAGAAAGCCATTCATTCCAGTAACAATAGCTGGTCTTTGTTGAGTGATTACCATGCACCAAGCTTTGTGTGTGTCTTGAAAACAAAGGCAGCCTTGCTCTCAAGTTCACACACTGAACACAACCCGAGGCAGGTTCTCCTAACATAAAACACAAGTGAAGCATCCAAGAGAGCCCCATTCAACCCCAAAGCTTCCGTGGAGAGCCTGTGCATGCAACCATGGGACGTTCTGCCCCAAGTGAGATGCTCTTCACTGAGGTGGGCAAACCACGCTGTCTGAAGGATGAATGTAGGTCTTCAAGTTAGAGCCAAAAAAATGACAGAAAGTATCAGCTTTGCTTTTCTAGGCAGGTAGTCGAGCCCCTCCAGGGACCCACTAGAGAAGGTGACTACAGGACACAAAAAAAGATGTGATGAAAAAATGTGTTTTAGTCATCTTGTTGCCTGAAGCACCATCTTCAATGATCTTATGCTACCCAGAAGCCCAGATTAAAAATTCAAATCTCTGAAGTGGAACTCAAACGATGCAAACACCTCTTACAGATTTCTCTAGAAAGTATTCACTTAACAGCAGAGTGGTTAAGAGCCCCAACTTTGGAGCCTGAAAACTCGGGTTTCGATCCTGTGTCTGTCATTTATTAGCTGTGATCTTGAGTAAGTAACTTAACCCTTCTGAGCCTCAGTTTCCTCATCTGTAAAATGGGAATAACAACAGCACCTATATCAAATGGGAGATAGTTGAAAAGGTTACATAAGTTAAGCACTGAATGAATGGTACCTGCTGTTACTATTTTAAATTGAGAGGAAATTAGGCCTCCAAAGTATTCTTATCAAAACATTTCACCAGAATTTAACCAAGCCTTTGCTCCTCCTTGCAGGCTTAGAACATACACAGGGTAGAAGAACAAGATAAAGGGTGCTACAAGACAAAAACATCAGACACTTCCAAAATCATGATACAGGCTCTAGGACAACTGGCCAGGATCCTCCCCCTGATTATTATTGACGAGGAGAAAATTCTGAGAAGTTCTAAGTTAAATCACAGGGCAGGAAAGTGAGAGAGAGACAGCACGGTTAGTCTGTTTATGGCTGTGGGCCAAATGACAAAAGACTGCTCACATTCCTTCTATGTCTCCTGGAGTTTCGGATTAATTTCCAGATGGCTATTTGCACAGATTATTTTGGCCGGTCACCCTCGAACTCCAGGAGCCTCCCCTTCTTGTTTGCACATGGGCTTTGCGGACTGCTGCCCACAGCAGCCATTCCACAGGAGTGGATATTCCTTTTTGCAAACTCGGTGCCTATCTCCGAGCTGGCCCCACGTCACCTTCTCCCACCTCTTACTCTATAACTAATGCAAATTCTTTCAGACAGCTTACTTCTTCTTTCTTCCTCCTACTCAATGTATAAAAATGCTTGCAAACTCCCAGATGATGTACACATAAGCCTTTTCCACCCAGCCATGCTGCAGGTGGGTCGTTTGGCTAGCATTTTTGGCTCAATAAAACCTTTCCTTAAAAGAAAATTAAAATTATTGTTTAACATTATCCAACAATAATGAGTCTTCCAATTAGTCTCATGCTCCCATGTCTCCTATTTGCCTTTGGTCATCACCAGAAGCCTTGGTGGTGGAGGGTGGGGGGCCCGGGCAGGGCTCGGGCCCAGTTTGTAGATGGGGAACTGGTGCATGAAGAGAGCTAGCTGCCTTGCCTCCCCACCACACAGCTAGTATGTACTGAAGGAAGAACACAGCATCCTTTCCCCTCCACACCTGCTTTTCTCAACTCCCCTTCACCTCCACCCACCCCACCCCAACTACTATGCCTCAAATGCTGAGATCACTTTGATTTGGCTTTTGTGACTGCAATTAGGAGAATAGCTGAAACAGAACAAACAGAGAAAAACTGAAACCCACCTCACATCTCAGTTCTGATTTACCTTTTTGTAGATTTGCGTCATTGCCAGCAACTAGCTACCTGACAGCATCCCCAGGGGGCCACAGCTGACTCAATTTGCCCATTTGCTTGGTGACAAGAGGGCACATTCAAAGGCAAACCTGCTCACTCCGCAGTTTGCGCTTGCTTACTCACTCAGACTTTCAGGACTTACCTCTTACATGTTAAGGTGTGAATGTGGCCCTTTTTGCCTAGCATCTAGCTCAGTACCAGGCACACCCAAGTTCTTTATTTAAAATATATTTTATTGATTTTTTACAGAGAAGAAGGGAGAGGGATAGAGAGCTAGAAACATCGATGGGAGAGAAACATTGATCAGCTGCCTCCTGCACACCCCCTACTGAGGATGTGCCCGCAACCAAGGTACATGCCCTTGACCGGAATGGAACCTGGGACCCTTCAGTCCGCAGGCTGACGCTCTATCCACTGAGCCAAACCAGTTAGGGCCACACCCAAGTTCTTAGAAGTGTTTTCTGCTGAACGTATCTTTCCATCATTTATCATCTTCAAATATTGACCCCACTTGAAGGGATACCCACAAAGATGGGATAAATTAAGTATCAAAATGAATAACTGACTGTAATAGATTGAAGCACAGTGAACATCTAAAAATCCATGAGTCTATAAAGATACTACAAAAGAGAAAGCAAGCAAATAAATCCCATTTATCGCTGGAGGTGGCTATCATACCGACTCCTTACTCTGAAAATTGGTAAATAGTTTACATTTTAGTGTAGTCAATAAGCCCCAGGTGATGAGATAAAGAATTCTTTATAGATGAGTACTGGTTAGTAAATGTAGAAGAAATGATAAAATTAGAAAAATCATCATTTTGCAACCCCTAAGAAAAAATAGATTTAACAAAGGATTATCTATGGGAAATAGGGAAAGGTTGATAGGGAATTAGATTTATCTGGTATCAAAGTACTACCTTCCCCACCCCAAGAGATGGGGAAAAGATGGGGAATCAGGTGATGTGACATAAACCTGGGATCAGTCCTAGCACTCTACAGGTAGAACAGCCAGACATCATATACCTCTTGATGAAATGCAATATAAAGTACACAACACCACTTCCATAATATTCTCATCAAAATTGTTTCACCCAAATCTAGTCAAGCCGTTAGATACTACTTCCACCTTACAGGAAATATAGGAGGTAGAAAAACAAAACAAATGACATCACAAGAGGGGGGGGGAAATCAAACAATTCAACATTCTATGGGACAACTGGTCTTGTATCCTCAATAAAGCAATGTCATGAAAATGGAGAGGAAAGAAAGAGATGGATCTTGGCATAGATTATCCACAAGAATTAGAATTATGCAATTCTATCATTTTCTGGAAGCTGACTTTCTTTCTAGAACAGTGCCCAATGCAAGAACCAGGCCACAGTGGGTACTCAATACATATTTGTTAAATGAAAGAATGAATAGTAAGTGAATGAATTCTATAGATGAGATCAAAGAGGCACAGAGGCCTAAGTGCTGTGTTCTATGGCAGGCATCTGGTGGGGGGCAGAGCTAGGACTAAAAATAGATCTATCAATCCCTAACCTGGTGCTTGTTCATAATTCTCTATTTTTGTGATTTTTGTTTAGAGGCATAACAAGCAAATGTTATGTGTGGTTCCTGGTTGGATCCTGGTTTGAATAAACCAGCTGTAAAAGACATTTTGAGGACAACTGAGGAACTGAACAGGGACTGGCTATTAGATGACATTGAGGCATCTCTGACAATTATGTCAGGTGAGATATGTTATTGGTTATATAGGAGGCAGTCTGTCCTTATTTTCAAAAGATATATACTAAAAATTTTAGGGGTAAAAATCATGACATTGGTAATTTAAAAAATACTCAGTGCAAAGAATTTGGTGGAGCATTTATGGTAACATGTTGATAAGTATTAATCAAGAAAATGGATACATAGGTATTTATTAGGCTATCATTTTGTTTAAAAGTGCTAATATTAGATAGATAGATGGATAGATGGATAGATAGATATACATACCAATAGAGGGACAGACAGATAGAGATCCACCCAATAAAAGTCTAGAATTCTTTTATTTCCCAATGTTCCTGGTGAAGTAAGTGGTCAATTTTACCTAATTAAGACATGAATGATGTAAAAGAAAAAAATTCTCAAACAGCTTTTTTTTTTTTTACAGATATACTGACTATAGCAAGTTTTTTTTTTAAATATAGTTTATTGATTTTTACAGAGAGGCAGGGAAAGAGACAGAGAGAAACATCGATGAGAGAGAACATTGATCAGCTGCCTCCTGCACACCCCCTACTGGGGACTGGGCCTGCAACCAAGGTCCATGCCCTTGACCAGAATCGAACCCAGGACCCTTCAGTCCTCAGGCCAACCCTCTATCCACTGAGCCAAACCAGCTAGGGCTCAAACAGCTTTTTAAAAGAGCATTGACATTGACTTAATTCTTAGTAGGAGTAACTGTATTTTTTAATATTTTCAAATTACATGAATTTGCACAACGCATTGTGTTGAATAAATAGCTTAGAAACCACTCAAGAGTCCAAAAACATTTAGAATGTGTTTCTCAAACAGCATGCAGGAAATGTTATTCCTCGTGATTTCCCATTAAGAAAACCAAGGCAGGAGGATGCCAAGGACAAGTGAGTGTTGTAAATCCCAGGCTAGAGCAGCCTTCAGCTCTCCGCTGACAGTAAGGCTGAGGAGAAGCACAGGCCCTCAGAGTATTCTGCCTCACATTTGAATAGCAATCCTAAAAGGGCTAGCAATGTGGCTTCTGCTTCACTTTGCTAACCCTGAAGAATTCAGCTACTTGACGACTTGTTTAGCTGGGGGTGGACACAGAACTCTTCCTTCCTTCCTACCTAGTCTACCCTGTGTCCACCTCCAGGTTTACCTGAGAAGGGGCAGCAGTCACATCCCACCTGTTTCGTGTTGGGACACTTTTCCAAACTGTGAGAAGAGATCATACATTTGAGCATGAGGAAGCATCCAGGAGACCATGAGTTTAGTTGCATGAGATTAAGGGACTAAATTGTATATGAGAAAACTGAAGCAGGCAGAAGACTGAGGAAAGAACACTGTGTTTGGAATTGGCAGATCTGGGTGTTAGCCCCAGTTTTGCCTCTAACTGTCTACCTGTCATCAACACAGGACTATCTCTCTACCTCTGTATCTATGTATCTCTCCATGTAGCTATCTATTCTCTCATTCCACAGATGTTTTTTGAGTGCCCAGTATATACCAGGTACTACACTAGGAAGGCTTGTCTGCTTCCAGAAACACAGACTTCCAAAAGCTGAGTAAACTACTCATAAGTGATCTTTGCTGGGATCCACTTCCCTCCTTCCCCTCCTTGTGCACAGGTAACTGTAGGCACTTTTGAGAAGGCCAGATTCCTGCTAACCCATAAGAAAACTTGTGGGTGAATAGAAATAATCAGCATAAAAACAATACAAGAGTTCTCTCGATACTCTAAAACTGACATTGTGTCCACTTGCTGACCTAGGAGCACACCTGCAGAGCACAGAGAGCAAGCCCCAGCCAGGCCCTCACCACTGTGCTCCGTGTGGCTTGCATAGTGCGCCTGCTCAGTTGTTTTTCTTATCATAGGGACATTTCCCTCTATATCACTGTGGGAAAATCAGAAAGAAGGCAGCAATAGATGTTTTTGGGAAAACGGTATTGAGCATACATTGGTCCCTGCCTTCTGCCTTCTGTTTTGGTTTTTGGATTTGGGGTTTTTTAATACACACACACACACACACACACACACACACACAAACACACACACTATCTGACATCCACAGCTCTTGGGTTTGTAAATATCTGTGTTTTCCGATGGTCTTAGGCAACCCTGCTAGCAGTTCTCAACCTGTGGGTCGCGACAGAACCACTACTGTAGAACCTAAGACCATCGGAAAACACAGATATTTACATTACGATTCATAACAGTAGCAAAATTACAGTTATGAAGTAGCAACGAAAATAATTTTATGGTTGGGGGTCACCACAACATGAGGAACTGTATTAAAGGGTCGTGGCATTAGGAAGGTTGAGAACCACTGCTCTAGACGGAAGGACAAGTTTGCTTGTCTGTACCCTGACTCTCCAAAGGGATGCTGTTCCCCGATATGAGGGTTCCGGGTAAAGCAGAAATGGAAGACAAGCAGAGGTGGCCCTCTTTCTGTAACTTTCCAGCCACAGCAGAGACAGACCCATCTCCCACTCAGCACTGAGACACAGTGGGGATGGCCCCCCCAGTCCTCTTACTTAGTATATGAAAAAAGCAAGCCTCAGAGAAGACAAGAGTTTGACTCGAGCCAGACAGTGGAACCAGAACAGGCTGAACACTAGCATGCTTCCCCCCTTCCTTTAAGATGCCTCAAGCTCAAGTGAAAGCGAAACTGCAACTTCTATTAAATCATGTTTCTCATCATTTCTGAGCATCACAACTTTTTACGCACTGTTTCCACTCTAAATTGATTGTCTAAGTGAAATCTCTCATTCTGTCCTGGCTTTAGGAACCCAGAAAAATGAGCCCCCAGGAGCAGGCCCATTAGCAAGATGCTTTGCAAAGCTTCTCCAGTTTGCTAAGAAGCACTTGAGAGCCTCAAGTTCATCTCTCCCATGTGGCAAGAGAGTGCCAGCTCTTGCAGGAATGTCACAATGCAAAACCAAGGAACTTGGGGTGGGCAGGAGAGCTCAGTGTTAAGGACATGGATTTAGGAGTCAAACTAGATCTGGGGAAACTTTTTCTTGACTCAGTTTCCTCTTCTGAAACACTGAGCATTTACTTCATACTGTCATTGGAATTTGTTTTAGAAACATATGACAGAAGAAAGGCTTTTTTAATTTTAATTTTAATTTTTTATTGATTTCAGAGAGGAATGGAGAGGGAGAGAGAGACAGAAACATCAATGATGAGAGAGAATCATTGATCGGCTGCCTCCTGGACGCCCCCTACTGGGGATCAAACCAGCAACCCAGGCATGTGCCCTGGATTAGAATCGAACCTAGGACCCTCAGTCCACAGGCTGATGCTCTATCCACTGAGCCAAACTGACTAGGGCCTGCCACTGGAATTTAATAAGCTAATAAACAAGATAATGGCAGACATAGTAAGTACTGAGGAGACGTCAGTTAGCATCATCATAACTAAGCGAACTAACCTTCTGTGCTTGGTCTGCTTTTCATAGTTTTTGTTTTGGAGAGACTAAACAATCATTGTTACCTTTCAAGAGTCATTTAGAAATTGAAGTTCCAACAGAAGTTTTGGACAATGATTATAATGAAAGCATTAAATTTCCCAACATAAGTTTATTTGTTAAACTCTTTAAAATTTTTTTGTTGATTTCAGAGAGGAAGGGAAAAATACAGAAACATCAATGATGAGAGAGAATCATTCATTGGCTGCCCGCTGCACCCCTCCTATGGGGGATCGAGCCCTCAACCTGGGCATATGCCCTGGTTGGAATCGAACTGTGACCACCAGGTTCATAGGCAGACCCTCAACCACTGAGCCATGCCGGCTGGGCTATCCTTTTTAAAATCTTATGGGCCCTCAAGCCAAGTTTATCTTGGGCACCTCGACAGGGCTGTGACTCCTCTCTCGCCTGCTATGCCATTCTGGATGTGCTTATCCGTGTTGCATTCCTTTTCCTCCATCATCAGCCCACACAGGCCCTGGGAGAACAATGTAGCAATCTCTCCTTCCTCAGCTGGTACACTAACTGCATCGTTTCATAACAAACTCGCCTTCACCAGCGTGAACCCCGGTTTGCCCATGGTCCCTTCTATCGCCAGCTCTCCCCCTGATGGTCTGTGTCTGGAAGTTTGGAGCATAATGGTCCCAGAATGTGGGGAAGTGGGTGCAAACTAGGGGGCCGGGGTTTGGAAGCATTTGGTGATGGAACAGGAAAGCACAGGGGTCCCATCTGAGCACATTTACAGCATGGCCATGTGAGCCGCCTCAAGAACATGGAACAGGAGAAACAACCCAACGGCAGCTGGGCATGAACCCCACGTGTGAACTCAGGTATACTGTCACCCTACCAGGAAGAGTTTGAATTCATCTTTATTAACCTAAAATTCTTGCAGAATGACTTTTCCTTGCAATCCTCCAAAACATTCAGCTCCTATCAACTGCAGCCGAAGTCACTCTTCTACCCAAGGCTATTGCTAGCTCTGCTTTTGAAAACTGAAGAGAAACGAAGGGGGAAAGCCTAAGTGACACTTTCCTGTGCAAATTTGCAAAAATGCTTCCCCACCCCAGCAGTCCCCAGGCCCCCACAGAAGCAGCAACTGGCAGGCATTGCGAGCAGCCTGTTGTTAATCCCTAAGGTTAACAAACTCTCCTGAGAGGGATTGTGAATTGTGGATTATTAGGATGAGTAATCTCCTCAAATGATTTTGTTAGGAGACTTGGCTCCCGAGAAAGCCTAAGGTTTATTCTAAAATCACTCGTTGTGGAAAGTTTAAAAAAAATTGTAAAAGGCTAATAACCAACAGTGTGATATCACTATGAACTCAAGTTAATTATATACATGGATATACTACAAAATGCGTACGGTTGTTAATATGTCCTGGGCAGTGTAATAATGGCTAATTTTTACTTCACTATAGTTTACCAATAGGTATTTGTTGTTTTTGTTTATAATGAATATGTATTTCTTGTTTAAAGAAAAGAATAAAATCAACTGAAGAAAAACAAATCTAAGCATTCTGGGAGCGTAAGCAGGGGGAGGCTTGGCTACTGTAAGCAGAATAACTCTTGTTTTCATTGATGCATGCGAATGGCCCCTTCTCTCGGCCCACCTGACAAGGAAAACCCCACTAGGACCCCACAGGGGCCTAACATGCTTGGTAGTGATATTTTTTTAAAAATATATTTTATTGATTTTTTACAGAGAGGAAGGGAGAAGGATAGACAGTTAGAAACATCGATGAGAGAGAAACATCGATCAGCTGCCTCTTGCACACCCCCTACTGGGGATGTGCCCGCAACCAAGGTACATACCCTTGACTGGAATCGAACCTGGGACCCTTCAGTCTGCAGGCCGATGCTCTATCCACTGAGCCAAACCGGTCAGGGCAGGTAGTGATATTTATATGTAGGACAGAATGAGAGATTTCACTTAGGCACTTACACATGTTATGGTATAGATTTTACATTCTAATCGCCCTACATTTACAATGTGCCTATCACATATGTTCCTTTCTTTGGTAAAGGGAATTCCCACAAGAAGAGGAAACACTGACTTTTTAACAGTTAATTCTTTATGATGAGGGATGGAGACAGATTCTCCTTGGTGCTTTCTGTGTGACATTCTCTCCGGTCTGTGATCTTTTCTCAGGCCACACTTCCAGATGTGCCCTTTTAAAGGCAGTGGCGGCCAATGTGCTCCACCAACTGGTAAGAGAGTAAGAAGAGAAACCCACCAGAATGTCAAGGGCTAGTTGGTTGGTGAGAAACAGATTAAGCAGTAAGGAGAGGGGTCACCCGGCCTCATAACAATTTGCAAAGTAGGTTTTCAGTGCTCCCTTATATGTTTGCTTAACCTGTACAGATGTTGTAGGCCGTGGCTTCCATGTCTCTTCAGGAAGCACGCCCTCCCAGACTCCTCAGATTAGCTGGTTCCCTGCTGTACACCACTGCTGCATTTTGGATTTTTCACTGTGGCATCTACCACTGCTGCATCCAAATAACTGTAAGTGTGATTGTTGGTGTAACTGTCTCTCCCACGAGACTATGTCTGTCTTTTTGCTGTAATATTCTTAGCACCTCATTCTGGGGCAAGATATAGTTAAACATTTATAAAACAACTGCATGAAGGAATAAATGATGAGTAAATGAATAAATAAGTAAATGAAATATTTTTCTAGCCTTTTTCTTAACTTCTTTCTGCTTTCTGGCATTCAACTTCATATTAATTGCTTACTGACCTCGTGATAATATAAATTTAAAAATATTTATTGTGCATCTGCCATATAGTTATTATTGGATATAAATGGTCTTTCACACTTTTTCAGTGCTTTCCAAACCCTGAGGTGATGTGGTTATTGCTTTCATACTAGATTTGAGGAATGAGAGGCTCAGCAAACTTAGGGTATCCCCTGAAAATGTATATATACACTTTGAATAATTATAAAGGCAGTGTTTATTAAAATCTATTGCATTTTCAAAAGTGAGCTACCAGCTGCTGAAGTGTATAGACATTTTTGGGGACACCCTGAATTTACCCAAGCAAAGTCACAAAGAGCCAGAACCATACAGCAGACACTTCCCACAGTACCCACTGACACTTGGGATGTAGGGGCCATCTGCAACCTTGAGCACCGACCCCCACTAGGAAGTCTTTCCTCTGCAGAACTGCTGTTCCTGGGCCCCCTTTTCTTCAGAGGTTCATAGCTAGTAGAGGTGATCAATGCATTTTAAACTCATTCTACATAGATTGGTATTTTAATAGAGGTCGTTTAGATGATTTTAGGTGACACAAGAATTTTTTTTATTTTAATAGTTACAAATTCACTTTAATGGGCATTAGAAAAAATTGTAAATAGATACCAAATCTATAATTTCATGAATATTATTGCTTTGGATGATGCTAAATGTAAAGTCCATTTAAAAAAAATGTCAAATAAAAGGAAAAAAGTGATTCAGAGATCTGGCAAATATCCCAAAGGAAGTATGTAAATAACTGAGTTTGGAAAACACAATTTTAACCCTAGGAATCAAAGAACTAGGGACATAAAAGGTACTCAGTAAGAGTCCATTCATATTTAGCAAAACCTGATTGAGCTTCTACTATATGTGCTAAGTGCTAGAGAAAGAGTGGTGAGCAAGATAGCTAGGACCCCTACCCTCACCCAGCTACAGTCATTCTCATGAAGGAAAAGAGGGAGGGAAGGAGAAAGGTATATTAAAGACAGAAATTTAAATGAATATATTAGGGCTACAGAAGAAAGATTTTCCGTACTGGGAAATCTCTAACAGGTGCTGAGATCATACCACCTGATTACATTTCCAATGGAGAGAAGCATATAGATCATACAGATTTGCTTATTTTTCTTTGAAGATTCAGAAGAGATAGAACTTTCTCCATCAGTATGGATTGTCTTCTAGCAGTAATGGATCCATTTGGTAGATATTTATTTTTAATTTTAATTTATTTTTAATTTATCTTTATTATATTACAGATGTCCCCCTTTTCCCCATTGACCCCTTCTAGCCTGCACACTCCCCCCTCTCACACATGCCCTCCCCTCGGCCTTTACCACACTATTGTCTGTGTCCATGGGTTATGCATATACGTATACAAGTTCTTTGGTTAATCTCTTCCCACCCCCTTACCTCCCCCCTTCCCTCTGAGATTCATTTGGTAGGTATTTTGACTGTCATATCTGGATGTGTTAGCCACACAAATGTAAGCCAATGATGCCACGAACAACCACAAATGATACTGATAGCCTAGATTCTAGGCTCATGAAACTTCGAGGGATGTGGTGAGAGGGATCCCAAGAAAGTTTGGATGTTTTCCTTCATGTGAAGGGAGGAAAACCACATAAGCAAGAATATACTCTAGAGACACCTTAGGGAGATTTCTAACAAAGACACTTGACTGACTATTAAAAGGAAAGCAAGCGCCTAGACATGCATATTGGAAAAGAAAGCACAACAAAGCCCTGAATGTCAGCTCAAGTTTTTAAGTCAATCTCCACCACTCCATGGAAAATCTACCCTTCCTTTGCAGTAAGCATTTCCCCCAGTTTACCAGTGCTTCTCGATGAAGACGGATGGATCCACATCTGGCATTCTAATTACATTAGAGAATAATGACCAGGAAGATCTTGGGGAAGAGAGGATAATTTATTACTCACATTACTTCCACTCTACACAAGAAGTGTTCAGAAGTAAACTGTCTAATTCCCCCAGAATTCACTTATTTCTTGGAAAGCAAAACACAGGTTGGAAACAGGAAGAGCCTCCCTGCTTTGGCCCTGTTACAGTGGGGTCATGGCAGGAGCCACTAGATACTTCCAACCATTTCCATCAACTTTCTACCTGGAGAAGGACGCTATCTGCAGGAGAAGGGGGTGGTTGCAGTAGCTATCATATGTTACAAGTTGACATGTGCTGGGTCTATTTAATTCTTTACATAAGCCTTGGGAGGTAAATGGAATTATTCTTATTATACAGAGGGAGCAAATAGAATATTTAGAAAACAACCTGCCCAATGTCACACCATTGGTACATGATGGAATGAGTTTAAACTCAAGTCTGACTCTGAATCACATGCTCTCTGATGCCCTGCTGCCCTCCTAAGTGACCATCTCCAAATTAGCTCCCATGATGCCCAGCAACTATGGCTGGAGCATCACAGTGCCCAGTAGCAATTTGCTAGGGTTCCTTGGTATGCAATAATCATGACAAGTGATAACAACTTGCCCATCACTTTAATTCACTTCAGAGTCAATGCCAGAATTAACTAAAGAAGGGGTGTGGTGCTCTAAAGGCAGAGGGACTGGGCCCCTAGCATGAGAGGTTGCTGCATCCTCCTTTGCACATGTTTGCTCATCTCTTTTGCACAGGCCCTCTAGCTCTAGTCAACTATGCTTCCTGGGGGTGAAGCAGATGCCCTCTGCCATTCTGAGAGTTAAATTGGCCAATAGATTTATATCCTTCCATTTTATCAACCTGCTTGCTCTTTGGTGTTGGGGGCAGAGGAAGGAGGTAGCTTTGGCGCAATGAAAACCTGACAACAGTGACTGCACCATTTTTTAGAAGGGGCACTTTGGCCAAATCACTTAACAGCATTACCCTTGGTTTTCTCATCTGTAAAACAGATCTGATGCACAGTACCTACCTCATGGGAATAATTACATGTGAATGTGTGTGTGATGCACAGTACAGGACAAAGCAGCAGAGAGAACAGAAAAAGAAGAAAAATAACATTTATCTGACCCCCTTAACATGCTAACCTTTCTATACCATCTATACTAATAAAAGAGTAATATGCTAATTAGACTGGGCATCTTCCAGGCGTCCTTCTGGGACAAAGCCACGGTAGCAGGGCTGAGGCAGAGGCAGTTAGGGGCAATCAGGTCAGCAGGGGAGAGAGCAGTTAGGGGAGATCAGGCCAGTAGGGAAGAGCAGTTAGGGGGATCAGGCTGGCAAGGGAGAGCAGTTAGGGGGATCAGGCTGGCAGGGGAGAACAGTTAGGGGGATCAGGCTGGAAGGGGAGAGCAGTTAGGGGGATCAGGCTGGCAGGGGAGAGCAGTTAGGGGGATCAGGCTGACAGGGGAGAGCAGTTAGGGGGATCAGGCTGGCAGGGGAGAGCAGTTAGGGGGATCAGGCTGGCAGGGGAGAGCAGTTAGGGGGATCAGGCTGGCAGGGGAGAGCAGTTAGAGAGATCAGGCCAGCAGGGGAGAGCATTTAGGGGCATTAGGCAGGCAGGCAAAGGCATTTAGGGGTAATCAGGCAGGCAGGCAAAGGTGGTTAGGGGCAATCAGGCAGGCAGGGGAGCAGTTAGGGGCAATCAGGCAGGCAGGCAGGTGAGCGGTTAGGATTGGAGAGGGTGCAGGCTGTGCTGAGGGACCCCCCTGTACACTAATTTTATGCACTGGGCCTCTAGTCCATATATATAAAAAGCCAGTGACCAGAACACTGGAACGACTGGAATGACTGGTCACTATGATGCCCATTGTGGCCAGCGAACCGGCCTGATCAGGGGGTAGGGCTAGCTGGCCAACCTCCTACAGCCCCTCCCCGTGCCTGGCCCCACCCCAGATCAGCCCCCCCACCCTGATCAGGGGCAGGGCCAGCTGGCCAACTGCCTGTGGCCCCTCCCCCCAGCCAGCTTCACCCCCAATCAGTCCCCCCCACACCAATCGTGGGTGGGGCTGGCTGGACAACCTCCCAGGGCCCCTCCCACAGCCGCTGACCCTTGATCAGTTCCCCCACCCCATTTGGGGGCAGGGTCACCTGGCCCACCACCCACAGCCCCTCCCCATGGCTGACCCCACCCTCAATCAGCCCCCCCATCTCAATCAGGGGCGGGGCCCGCTGGCCAATCACCCACAGCTCCTCCCCCCCAGCTGGCCCAGCTCTGATCGAGCCCCATCAGTATGGGCCGGCCAGCCAAACTCCCCCCTGTCTCCTCCTCTCAATAGGCCCAACCCCGATCCGCTCTGATTAGGGCTGGGCCAGCTGGACCCCACCAGTGCATGAATTCAGTGTTTATAAATATGTACCAGTATGACTCTCTGTCTACATGGCTTTGTTTATTTCTGACAACAGTTTGCCCAGGTAAGTATTGTTACTCCCTTTTCAGATGAAACAGGACACAGCGAAGTTAACTGACCTTACCAAGATTCACAGCTAGTATATAACAGATTTCAATTTGAATTAAGGTGAGTTTGACTTATTTTTCATAGTCCGACACTGCCTCTCAATATAAAAATTGGAGACTCTATTATGTAAACGAATGAGCTTTCTCTCACTGGAAATAATCAAATACAGATACTGGGTATAAAGTTGGGATTGATTAGCTAGCAAGTGTCTTCAAATGCTAGAATGTGTAATTCTTTGAGTCTAATTTCCATTCATTCGTGGATTTATGCATTCATTTATTCAACACATTTATCAAGTACCTATTATGTATCAGAGCTGCTCTAGATGCCAAAGTGAGAACAAAATAGTATAAAAATAAAGACCATTTCAGAAAGCAAACGTGCTCTGAAGTTGAGTGAACAGGGTCTTAGGATAATGAGTCCCTGCTGGGATATGGGTGATCATGGGGAGAGGCCCCTGTAGATGTGGCTCGGCAGGGAAGGCTCCCTGTGGAGGAGGTATCTGAACTGAAGCCCAAAGATGAGGTAAAAAAAAATCAGCCACCTGGAGGTAGCAGGGAAGATCACCCCAAGTAGGAGGAACAATAAATGAAAAGGTTTTTGTTTTTAATACATTTTTATTGATTTCAGAGAGGAAGGGAGAGGGAGAGAGAGAGATAGAAATAGCAGTGATGAAAGAGAACCATTGATCTGCTGCCTCTTGCACACACACATGCCCACTGGGGGTTGAGCCCGCAACCTGGGAATGTGCCCTTGGCCTGAATCGAACCTGGGACCCTTCAGTCCACAAGTGAACACTCTATCCACTGAGCCAAACCAGCTAGGGCTAAATGCAAAGGTTTTGAGGCAAGAACAAACTTGCAAGTTGGAGGAATAGAAAGGAGGTGACTAGTGTGGCCGGAGGGGGCTGAGCACGGAAAAGGAATGGAAGGGGACACACGAGGAGCTGGGAGAAGCAGGCAGTAGCTGGGCCTCTTGGGGCCTGTAGTACATGGTCAGAAATCAGAATTTTATTCTAGTCCTGGGACTTTCAAAAGAATCTAAAACAGAGGCTCTTGTCTCTGCTCCCTACCCCAAATGAATCATACAAACTCCCAGTATGTCAGCTTCCCATTTTTTTCACAGAATTGAGAAATTACAGCACTATAAGTCTTTGTGGATTTTGACCACATCCTACATAGAGCTATACATTTGCATTTGGGCAAGAATGTGAATTCTCTCTGGCAGGCACTAGCTAGTATCACTGAGAAACCGCTGGGCTGTAGATCTGGTGTCCTTGCTGATCACAGACCCAGAAAGTAATTGCCTGCAAAGCCAATGATGCTGGGCTGTCCCTCACTCCCAGCAGTGGTTGGCACTTACAAGCACCCAAGCCCATGACAACACCCTGGAGAATTTTTGTTTGCACACAAGCATACCATCACCTCCTCCAAACCTTTCCCGCCTCAGCAACTTGGAAGAACAAGTTCAGAATCTTGTCGCTGTGGTGTAAACTGGATTTAGACTCAGATACATGGATAATTTAGAATTTTATACTTTGCACGAAAGGAGTTAACCTTTTTGAGCTCAGTTTCCTCATCTATAAAATAGCAGTAGAAAAACAAATCCAGGGTACGGTTGCAGAATAAAACATGATGACATGTATGAAAGTACCCTGCTCAGTGCTGACATATATTATGTATTAAAATGTATATCTAAAAAAATTGGAACTGCTAAACCTTGCCCCATGAACCAAGGATCAGATGAGAAACACCACCTGGGAATTAGCCATAAGCCATTTGCATCCTATATCTGTGGAACAAGAGAAGGGGAGGACAAGAGCAAACTCAAAACATTACTTCAAAATACAAATATCTCCAGTATCGAAGAAAATGTAAAATTTAAATATTAGACTCAGCTAAGCTTGGGAGATAGGAAAATGAATAATAAATGCAGGTAAAAATTTAAAGTTCTGTTTTATGCATACAAGGGGAATAATTAACTAATCTCAAACATGTAAATGAGGGCTTAGAAACATTTTCAAATTACCACATCCAATTCCAGTTACATACGCGGAATTTGCTACATTATAATAATTAGGGTTTTTTTTTTCACAAAAGATTTATTTATTTTGAATAGAAGTATTAAATATTATACTAATTACTGGTTATTTTACTTTGCACCCAGGGAAAAGAAATGAATATTCATTAGCTCCTTAAGCTACTGATCCTCCACCGACTAGACAGATTCCAACATCACCGCGAAGCTGTGGGTGGGTAGAAAATGCTCCCTGTAAAAGCAGGCTTGTGCTACAAATCACAGTCCAATCTATTCTGCTAATGTGCACATGCTAGAATCCCCAAGTGAATTCTGCTAATACTGTACCCTCAGAGTCCCCAGATGAGTGGCCAATAAGTGAGAATAACTGTTAAATTGATTATAAGACAACAGAATTTTTCTGTCTACACAATTCAGTCACCTTGAACAAGACAGTTCTTAAAATATTAAACATGGTTTCACACAATAAAACTAACATCTCCATCTGTCCAAAACATACCTAGTTCATTCCAAAAGAATATTTCAACATACATATTTGCATCATTTTCCAGCTCAGCTTTTGATCCTACTCTAAGGAAAATAACTCCAAAAAGAACCAGGCTTGAGATTCTAATTTATGAGGCATTTTCACCATAGCTCAATAGGCAAACACTGTTTTATCTCCAGTGAAAGGAAAATCTAAGTAGGCAATACATTTCTCAAGATAGCAGTCTAGTTAACTTTTTTTTTTAAGTCCTCACCTGAAGATATATATTTTTTATTTTTTTTAGAGAGAGAGGAAGAGTGAGAGAAAGAGAGAAACATTAATGTGAGAAACATCGACCTGTTGCCTCCCATACATGCCCCACCTGAGGATCAAACCCACAACCTAGGTATGTGACCCAATTGGGAATCAAACCCGCAACCTTCTTTGGTGTACAGGACAACACTCCAACCAACTGAGCCACCCAGCCAGGACCAGTCTAGTTAACTTTTAATCCTTGTTCTGTTTAGGGCACCTCTGTATCAGAGTCCATGTGATGCTAGATTTTTACTTTTTGGTTTGTTAAGTTTTGTGAACCAACTTAGTGCTCCTGCAAATCACTGCCCCAGAGTAGGAAAGGGACTGTGGCTCTGGGGGAAACCTGGTTTTACACAAAGGGCCTTCCGTTTCCCTCTTGGCTTTGCCTGTGATGTGACGTGCTGCTCCAATGGGGCATCTTACAGGTGCAGAGACAGGTAATTATGCTACATTGGGATGGGAGAGGGTGACCAGGTCAGGCTGCGCAGAATGATGTTGGCTATATGAAACTGCGTGAGTAGAACTTTGGGGTGAGGGTGGAAGTATGTGAAACACAATAGCTTGATAGACGTAGCTTTCCAGTAAAAATTCCTCGTTGTCTAACATAGACACGAAAGAGGAAGTGTGTGCCTCTACAGGAGGTTCCACGTTTCTGGAGGTTAGGACAGAAAAGGACTCATTCAACAAATATTTATTGAGTACCAAGCATATGCCATTCACTGCTGATACTTTAAGTGTGGTTCCTCAAACCAGCCACATCCACAGACCTAGGAGCTTCTAAGAAATGCAAGTGTCTACCCCAGACCCTATCAGCATGCTGACATGATTCCTACATTAAACTTTGAAAACCACTGCTAGACACTGTGTTAGGTGTTCATCATTGATCTCCACTTAATGTGTATAAAATAAAAGTCCAGGTTACACATCTGCCAAAACTTGCTGATGGCACAACTTAAGATGTAACTCTAATTCATTGCAAGGGACACAGCACAAATATCTACGGTGATGTGAGACAGTCAGGCACCTTTCATAAAGACCTCACATACCAAGCCCAGGGATAGCCTTGCTTCAGAGCAAACAAGTGTGCCTCAAGCTACCTGATGCAGGTAAACTAACAGGAATCCGCTTCCTAACTTCAGGTTGAAAGAATTTCCCATGCAGAAACTAGACCCTGAAAGACCTAGGAAATAAAGGCTGGTCTCATCTTGTTTCCAGCTGACAAGGAGAGAGGACTAGAAGGAAAATTATCCAATTCATTTAGCCAGCTAATTTATTTAGGTCTTTCACTAGTCCATGGCCCTAGCATGGGAGACATCACATGAGGTAGATAAACACAGGGGAGGGGTTGTCTCCACTGATTTCATTGGGCAGTTGTGTTACATTTTATCTTCATTTTCTGCTCTAATAGATCTGGTAATACTTCTTGACAGGTTGTGTAGAGCCACAGATTTCCAAAGCCAAATGGAAGTGACTTTAAAGATATTGTAGAAATTAATGACCCGTGAGGGTTTTCTATGGACTTATATCTACCCTCCCCGGAGTTTCCTCCATGTCAATCTTTATCAACTTGTCTATTCCCAGCATCTTATTTTTTCACCTTTTAAAATTTTTTAAATTACAAAAGCATTTTTAAATTCACATTTTAGAAAAATTTTAAATACAAAAAAATAAATAGAAAAAAAAAACCTGCTTTATTCCCCAACCTAAGGGTAACCACAATTAACATTGGGATGCATTTTCCAGACCTTATTCTATGCATTTATAGGGTTTATGCATATATCCACCTGTAGTCGTTTACATCTTTAAGCCACACTATGCTATTATTCTTTTTTTCTTACTTGTTTTTTCCCCACTTTATTTTAAAAAATATGTTTTTATTGATTTTTTTTAGGGAGAGAGAAAGGGGGAGGGAGAGAGAAATAAATATCGATTGACTGCATCCCGCACGCACCCCAACTGAATATCGATTGACTGCCTACTGCACACACCCCAACTGATGATCAAGCCCACAACCTGGGCATGTGCTCTGGCCAGGAATCGAACCAGTGACTTTTCAGTGCATGGGATGACATTCAACCAACTGAGCACATCGGCGAGGGCCTCACTTTATCTTGGAGATGGTTTTCTCTCTCTCTCTCTCTCTCCCTCCCTCTATCACTATAAACACATATTTTTTTTCTAAATAGCTGTATCATGTCCTATTAACTAGATTTGCCTTAACTTAATCATTCCTCTATTGATAAAGATTTAGATGATTTCCAATCAATTTTTTAACAATTACGACAATTTTCTCAGATTCCAGATATAAGAGCAACATATGAAAATCAAGAACTTCTCATACACTACTAATAATTAATTAGAAATGCCATTTTAAAAAAGCCCATTCACAGTGATAGAAAAGAAGAAATGTGTAAGAACAATGTGAAAAAAAATCTGTAAAATCTATTGGCAGATTTAAAAGAAGACCAGAATAGTAGAGGCATATATACCTTGCTCCTAGGTGAGACCATATAATATTGTAATATATTAATTATCTCAGTTATCCTTACAAAAATCAGTGGAATTCTAAACAAAATGGTATCGGGATAGTTTATACAACTTCATAAACTGGGTGTAGTTATTCTAGAATAGTAAGTGTGAGAAACAACCAAATAAACTTAGGGAAGAGAAAGAAGACAGCTAAGATACCCTCAATGTTGGGGAGTGAATTTGTTTTATCTTTAATATCACTACAACTTAGGAACCCACAGCTAGCAAAAGTATGTTTTGTATTGGAGAAGGGGAGGGAGGGAGAGGGAGAGAGGGGAGGAGAGAGAGAGACAGAGAAGAGAGAGAGAGAGAGAGAGAGAGAGAGAGAGAGAGAGAGAGAGAGAGAGAGAGAGAGAGAGATCCAATAAGATAAATTTGAAAATCAAAATTCCACAACACTAGCATTAAAAAAAATCAATAGTTCTTTGTAACTGTCAATTACAGTAAAAGTTTAGGAATTATTTGGAAGGAATAGATGTTCTTTGTTGGCTAAAAAAATAATACATATTCATACTCAAGCTTGTTAATTTCCCCCAACCAAGTACACATTTTCTGGATTTACATGATATATTGATTCTTGAGGGATGTCATCAACACTTGAGTCTTTCTTCAGTTTAGTTTAGGGAAATATTTTTATAGCCATGATTACTTTCCCATTTTTTCTTGCTTTCCCTGTCTTTATCATATCCGTTGTTATCCTCTCTCCTCTTCTTCTTCTTCCTCTTCCCCTTCTCTCTCTGCTTCTCTCTCTCTTCCCCCACCCCCTCCTCTTTTGGCACATTATTATTATTTTTTGTTAACCATCACCTGAGGTTATTTTTTCTATTGATTTTCAGAGAGAGAGTGGAAGGGAAAGGGAGAGAGAAAGAGAGAGAAACATTGATGTGAGATGTGAGAGAGACACATCAATTGGTTACCTCCCATACATGCCCTGACTGGGACTTGGGATCAAACTTGCAACCCAGGTACGTGCCCTTGACCAGGAATTGAACCTGAAACCCTAACCACTGAGCAAATTGGCCAGGTCTTGGCAAATTATTTTAAAGAAAACCCAGACGTCATGTCATTTCCGCTCTAAATACTTGAGTGTACATATCTAAAAAATATGATATTCCCTTTCATAACCATATTACCATTTTTACACACATAAGTAAACATAAATTTTCTTGGTATCATATAAAATTTAGACATGTTCAGATTTTCCTAGGTATTTAAAATGCTTTTCCGTTTGGTTTTATGGGACCCAAAGAAGGTCCACATATTATATTTAATTGTCTGAAGTCCTTCAATTTAGAATTGTCTCTCCTCCCTCCCCTTTATTTTTTCCCTTTTTTCAGGTAATTGACTTGAGAAAAAATCAAATGTATTGTTCTACAGAAGATCCATAATTTGGGATTTGTCTGTTCAATTCTTTGTAGTGTCAATTGGTTATTCATTAATCTCTCATATCTTCTCCAAATTGAAGTTAGCTTTAAAAATTTTATTAGATTCTGGTTCAGATCATACATAGTACTTTATAGATCATAAATAGCACATTATAACTGGAGGCCTGTCAGGAGAGGAAGCATGCCCTGTCTGATGCTAAGATTAACCAATAGGTTTGGGGTATGATAATCTACTTCTTCCAGTTGGAAGTTTCCAACAAAATGTTATCTAATGGTTTTATCAATTGATGATTGTTGCCCCAATCTACTGTTAATTAGAGGTTAAAATGCTGACTTTCTAAATATATTATTCTTTATACTTCTATTATGTGGAAATTTTCTGTAAAGAACTCTCACTCATCACCTAGGGCTACTTGGTTATCCAATGAACTGTTTGTACATGAAAGACAACCTAAATGCTTAATCTTTCCTTATAATTGACACCTTTTAGAGTAATAAATTATTGTTCTAATTTCTCTTTTATTGAAGCATAGTTGACATACAATATTATATTAGTTTCAGTGTACAACATAGTGATTCAACATTTAAATATCATACAAAATGATCACCACACCAAGTCTAGTAACCATCTGTTACCACACATAGTTATTACAATATTATTGACTATATTCCCTATACTGTACATTCAATTTCCATGACTTATTTATTTTATAAATGGAAGTTTGTACCTCTTAATCCCTTTTACCTATTTTTCCTACCTCCTCAACCCCTCCCCTCTTGCCACTAAATTTACCCTAATTTAATCATTCCTCTATTGATCAGTTTTTTTGTGTGTGTCTATGAGTCTGTTTCTGTTTTGTTTGTTTTGCCTTTCAGATTTCAAATATAAGTGAAATCATATGGTATTTGTCTTTCTCTGTCTGACTTATTTCACTTAGCATAATATCCCAACTCCATGCATGTTGTTGTAAATGGCAAGATTCCATTGTTTTTATGGCTGAGTAATATTCCTGAGTGTATGTGCACCACATCTTCTTTATCCATTAACACGTTAGTGCCCAGTCAGTCACCGGTGACTGACACTATACTTTCCGTCTGGAAGACAAAACAGGCTGGGCGCTTAATGTGTTAATCTATCAATGAACACTTAGGTAGCTTCTCTATCTTGGCTATCCTATATAATAAAAGGCTAATATGCAAATAGACTGAATGACGAACAGTGCTATGATGTGCGCTGACCATCAGGGGGCGCACGTGGAACATGGCAGGCGTTGGCCATGGTGGGATGGTGCAGCAGGTGAGCGGGGGCTCCAGACCAAGGTGGGGTTTAGGTTGCTGTCATCATGGGAGCTTCTGGTGATTACTGAAAATTCTTTGCTCCTGTGTGCCACGGTCCCACCCGGCACTCGCACCCACTGCCAGCAACCGGCACCAGTCCTAATTGCTCAGCACCGTCAGCAGGTGTGAGTGGTGGCTGCTGGCCCCAATTGCCCATCAGGGCTTCTCCACCTCCCCCTGCTCCTGAGGGGCAATCAGGGCCAGCAGGCTTCTCCACCTCCCCCTGCTCCTGAGGGGCAATCGGTGCCAGCAGCCACCTCTCGCACCCACTGCTGGAGCCGGCCCCAATCATTCTGCACTATCAGCAGGTGCAAGTGGGGCTGGCACTGTTAGCATGTGGGAGTGGTGGCAGCAGGAGCGGGGCTGCCGGCAGAGAGGGGACCAGGGGCCAAGGTGGGAGGGGCTGGGCAGGGGCGTGGAGGATGGACCGAGACCCACTCCTGTGCCCACTGCAGCCTCATGGCCCACAGTTCCTTTCAAGGTGCACAAATTCATGCACTGGGCCCCTAGTTATAAATAATGCTGCAATGAACATAGGGGTGCATATATCTTTTCAAATTAGTATTTTCATTTTCTTCAGGTAAATACCCAAAAGTGGAATTGCTGGGTAATGTGGCAGTTCTGTTCTTATTTTTTTTAGTAACCTCTACACTGTTTTTCATGGTAGCTATACCAATTTACATTCCCACCAACAATGCACTAAGTTCTCTTTTCTCCACATCCTTGCCAATATCTATTATTTGCTGTCTTTGATAATAGTCATTCTGACAGGTGTGAAGTGATATCTCATTGTGATTGTGATTTGCTTAGTGGTGTTGAGCATCTTTTCATGTGTCTGTTGGCCATCTGTATGTCTTCTTGGGAAAAATGTCTATTCAGGCACTCTGCCCATTTTTAAATTAAATTGCTTGGGGTATTTTTCTTATTGAGTTATATGAGTTCTTTATATATTTTGGATATCATCTCTTATTAGATATATCACTTGCAAATATCTACTCCCATTCAATAGGTTGACTTTTGTTTAGATAACCCAATCTTTATTTTTTTTAAAAAAATATATTTTTATTGATTTCAGAAAAGAAGAAAGGTGGGGGGGGAGAGACAGAAACATCAATGATGAAAGAGAATCACTGATTGCTGGCCTCCTGCATGACCCCTACTAGGGAATGAGCCCACAACCTGGGCATGTGCTTTAATGAGGAATATAAGCGTGACCTTCTGATTCATAGGTTCAACCTCAACCACTGAGTCACACTCAACTGCCAGTAGGTTGCCTTTTTTTCTCTTTTTTTAATCGTTACCCAAGGATATTTTTCCATTGATTTTAGAGAGAATGAAAGAGAGAGGAAAAGACAGAGAATCACAACGATTGGTTGCCTCCTGCAATAGCCCCAACCAGGGCCTGGGCCAGGAAGAAGCCTGCAACCAAGGTACGTTTGACTGGAAGCAAACCTGGGTGGGACTCTTTGGTCCCACAGGCCGACACTCTATCCACTGAGCCAAACGGACTAGGGCCAGTTTGCTAATATTTTGCTAAGGATATTTGCATCTATCTTCATCAGGGATATTGGCCTGTAACTTTTTGGTAGTATTTTTGTCTGGTTTTGGTATTGAGGTAATGCTGGCTCTGTAGAATAAGTTTGGAAATGTTCTTCCCTCTTCAATTTTTTGGGATAGTTTGAGAAGCATAGGCATTAACTCTTCTTTAAATATTTGGTAGAATTCACTTGTGAAGACGTCTGGTCCTGGAATTTTGTTTGTTGGGAGTTTTTTTTATTTTATTTTATAACTGATTTAATTTCATTACTAGTAATTAGTCTGTTCAGATTTTCTATCTCCTCCTGATTCAGTCTTGGAAGATTGCATGTTTTTGAAATTAATCAATTTCTTCTAGGGTATCCAATTTGTTTGTGTATAATTGTTCCTAGTATTCTTTTAAGATCCTTTGTGGTGTTGGTTTTAACGTCTCCTCTTTTATTTCTGATTTTTTTATTTGGATCATCTCTCTTTTTTTTTCTTGATGAGTCTGGCTAAAGGCTATTTTGTTTATCTTTTCAATAAATCTACTGTTAGTTTCACTACTGTTTTCTATTGTTTTTTAGTCTCTATTTCATTTATTTCCACTCTAATGTTTATTATTTCCTTCATTCTACTAACATTTTTTGTTTGTTCTTCGTCTTCTAGTTCCTTTATGTGTAAGATTAGATTGTTTATTTGAATTTTTTGTTTGTTTCTTAAGGTTGGCCTGTATTGCTATAAACTTCTGCTTTAGAGCTGCTTTTGCTGCATCCCATAGATTTTGGAATACCATGTTTCCCTTTTTATTTCTCTCAATGTATTTTTTAATTTCCTCTTTGATTTCTTCATTGACCCATTGTTTAGTAGCATGATTTTTAGTCTCCATATGTTTGTGCTCCATATAATTCATTTCTAGTTTCATACTGTTGTGATTGGAAAAGTTGATTAATATTATTTTAATTATCTTAAGTTTATTGAAATTTGTTTTGTGAACTAACATATGACCTATCCTGGAGAATGTGCCATGTACACTTGAAAAGAATGTGTTTCTGCTGTTTTGGGATGGAATACTCCATTTGTATCTACTAAGTCTAATGTGTCAGTTAAGGCCAATGTTTCCTTATTGATTTTCTGTTTAGATGATCTATCCATTGATGTAAGTAGGGTGCTAAAGTCCCCTACTATTACTGTAATACTGTCAATTTCTCCTGTAGTGTCTGTTAATTTTTTATTTATGTCTTTAGGTGTTCCTACATAGGGTGCATAGATATTTATAAGTGTTATATCCTCTTACTAGATTGATCCCTTTATCATTATGTAATGGCCTTCTGTGTCTCGTTACAGTCTTTGTTTTAAGGTCTTTTTTCTCTGGTAGACAAAAGCTATCCCAGCTTTCTTTTCATTTCCATTTGCATAAAATATCTTTCTCCATCCATTCACTTTCATTGTGTGTATATCTTTAGACCTGAAGTGAGTCGTGAGTCTCTTATATATATTATTATATAATATATATAATATTTAATATATATAATATTTAAATATAATATATATTTTTATCCATTCAGCCACCCTATGCATTTAGTCCATTTACATTTAAGATAATTATTGATACATATGTACTTACTGCCATTTTGTTAATTGTTTTCTGGTTGTTTTTGTAGTTATCTGTTCCTTTCTTCTTCTCTGCTCTCTTCACTTGTGATGACTTTATTTAGTGTTATGTTTGGATTTCTTTCTCTTCATTTTTTGGTGTATCTAGTATAGGTACTTGGTTTGTGGTTACCATCAGGTTTCACAATAACAACCTATGTATATAGCAATTGGTTGATGGTCGCTTAAGTTCGAACACATTCTAAAAACACTACATTTTAACATCCCTGCCACCACATTTTATGTTTTTGCCATCATATTTTATAAATTTTTATTTAACTAATTATTGTAGATATAGATGATTTTACTATTTTTACCTTCATACTAGTTTTATAAGTAGTTGATCTATTACCTTCACTATGTTTGCTTTTATCAATGAGATTTTTTTCTTTCATATATTTTCTTATTTCTAGTGATGGTCTTTTCTTTTCCACTTAAAGAAGTCCCTTTTGTCTGCCAAGAGCATCTTCTCCTGTTGAAAAAGGCTCCACCCCCCCCCCTTTTAAGCAATCCTATCCTATATAATCTATCTATACTAATAAAAGGGTAATATGCTAATTAGACTGGGTTGACAGGCCATCTTCCGGATGTCTGACTTCCTTCCAGACAAAGCCATGGTGGTGGGGGCCGAGGCAGAGCCAGTTAGGGGCAATCAGGCTGGCAGGAGAGGGCAGTTGGGGGCAGCCAGGCTGGCAGGGGAGGGCAGTTGGGGTGACAGGCTGGCAGGGGAGGGCAGTTGAGGGTGAACTGGCCTGCAGGGGAGGGCAGTTGGGGGTGAACTGACCTGCAGGGGAGGGCAGTTGGGGATGAGATCAAGTTGGCAGGGGGTTACGGGCGATAAGGCCATCAGGGGAGGGCAGTTGGGGATGATCAGGCCAGCAGGGGAGGGCAGTTGGGGGCGAGATCAGGCTGGCAGGGGAGGGCAGTAGGGGGTGAGATCAGGCCAGTAGGGGTGGGCAGCTGGGGGCAACCAGGCTAGCAGGGGAGGGCATTTGGGGACTAATTGGCTGTCAGGGAAGGGCAGTTGGGGGCAGCTAGGCCTGCAGGGGAGGGCAGTTGGGGGCGAATTGGCCTGCAGGGGAGGGCAGTTGGGGGTGATCAGGCCTGCAGGGGAGGGCAGTTGGGGGCGATCAAGCTGGCAGGGGAGGGCAGTTGGGGGTGAACTGGCCTGCAGGGGAGGGCAGTTGGGGATGAGATCAGGCTGGCAGGGGGTTAGGGGCGATCAGGCCATCAGGGGAGGGCAGTTGGGGATGATCAGGCTGTCAGGGAAGGGCAGTTGCGGGTGACCAGGCTGACAGGGAAGGGCCATTGGGGGTGACCAGGCTGGCAGGGGAAAGCAGGGGAGGGCAGGGGAGGGAAGGGGGGGCAGTTGGGGGCAGTAGGCAGGCAGGCAGGTGAGTGATTAGGAGCCAGTGGTCCTGGATTGCGAGAAGGATGTCTGACTGCTGGTTTAGGCCTGATCCCATAGATTGGGCTTAAACCAGCAGTCAGACATCCCTGGAGGGGTCCCAGATTGGAGAGGGTGCAGACCAGTTTGAGGGACACCCCCACCCCCACCCCGGTGCATGAATTTCATGCATTGGGCCTCCAGTCTATGATAATAAAAGGGTAATATGCTAATTAGACCCATGTCTTCCAGACGTCATTCCAGACGTGAAGCTGGGGCTGGAGGGAGCCAACCCAGGTCCCGGTGCCTGTGGGCGGCCCAAGGGAAGCCAGCCCAGGTCCCGGGTGCCTGCGGGCAGCCCGAGGAGGGAAGCCCGGGTCCCGGGTGCCGGAGGGAAGCCAGTGCCAGCAGCCAGGGGAAGGAAGGCCTACTCTTGCACGAATTTTTGTGCATCGGGCCTCTAGTTAACTATAATGAAATACAATAATACATACTAATGGAGATAGGCATACATTATTCTGGGGAGAGAGATCAAGGAAGATTAAATCCGTTCTGGGGAGTCAGGGAATGCTATCTTAAATTATCCTTATTCAAATGTAACCTCTGTTTCTTACTACCCTTGATGGTTTCTGGCAGGATTCATTTACTTCTTTATCAGTATTTTCATACATTTTTCATATTAATCAACAATATCAATAATAACATTTTACTATAATTACTTGCTTATAATTCTATCAGTTACCAAAAAGATGTCAGTTTCTTGACAGCATGGTACAGACCTTATTTATCTTTGTATTTCTAGTACCTGAGTATCTGCAGTACAATGAACTCAGTAAATATTTTTATCTATAAGTATATGCACATGTGGAAAAATGAATAAGATAGTATGACATTATTATAATCGGTGTATTCATAAAGAAAGCTGTATTACTTAACAACACAATAATCTGTGCAGATATTAGAGCTATGATGTGCTGAATATGAAAATAGAGAGCCTTAGTTGAACACATGGGTGAATCAATATGATACTAAAATTCATAATTATTTGTTATTTAAAAACAATTATAGATACTCATTTCTCTGTATGTCTTGTAGAAACTTACCCCTATTTGATTAAACATTTCTATCCTGTTCAAAAATGCTCTTTCATACTAAAATTAATGTATAACTACTTTTGTCTCTTGCCTAAATCTTGGGGATCACTTGGTTATCTTGAGGCTAACACAGCCATTCAAGGCGCCCATTGTAACTCCAAGGAGATGAGTTCAGATGCATTTGGAATGACTGCCTTTAAAAACTATCCCAGCGTTGTGCTTAACTATAAGGTGGAGGGAAACTTAGCAAATCTCAGAGGGTAAAAACACCAAACTCTGAGATTTTAATATTCTACTATACAAAGTATATCTCTAAGAGTCCTAACACATGCCATTTTTATGCTTCTCCTTGGAAATGGAATTAACATTCCTGTACTAACTGGAAATGGTAAATTCTTAAATTGTTAATAGCTTCCTCAGGCTTCTGCTCCTTTGCTGTGCTATCATCTTGGCTCCGAATTATAAAAATATTGCTATGTGTGCTCATCAGTCTACTATCCTAAGGCTGTTTCTACTACCGAAAACAACTTTTGGACTGGGGAATAAACTACAGGGGCCCACTCCCGGGAAGGAAGTATTTTAACATAGAAACTCATTGCACATTTTGTACCTATTTTCCTGGATATTAACAGATAATGCATCTGGATTTTAGGCTCATCAAATTTATTTTGCTAAATAATGTCCTGCTTAGTATATAGTAAATCCTGCCTATTGTCATGGGTTCAGTGCTCAAAGGGGTGAGGGGATGGGTGTTAGTGCCTGCTGGTAACTAGTATGTAACTGGAGGAGGCATTGAATGGGAGAGGAAGTGGAGCTCAAACATGTAAGAAAAAAAGGGATCTTGATACAAAAACATAAATGCAACAAGCTTCAAGAAATTAATGAATAAATGTAGGCAGATGGAAAATAAGGTAAGGAACTATTCAGATGAAGTAAACAGACAAAATGACAGTGGACAAATGAGAGTTCAGAATCCCAACCAGCCCTGCACAGAGTTCCACGTACATGTTCCATGGTGTCCCTGAGACAAACGTGCTCAGCATCACACCCAACACAAGTTTCTCACAAATCTCCTCAGGAAGAACCCACTGTATGCAAATGTAGATGTGCTATATGGCACTTAATGGAAACTTTAGAAAACCTCTGGAGCAAGACTACATATTGTTTGTAGATACTTCGTCATGCACTAACAGCACACAAAATGTGGACAGGAAAGATACATACAAACTCTGGGACAGTGGTTATTTCTAGGGAGTCAGGAAGGGAAAGGAGTGGAGTGGGGGGAATAGTAAACTGTAATTAAAACATTCTACTTCTTTTTCAAAATGAAACAGATATGGCAAAAAGTAAGTGTTTCATAACTACTTTGGGTCTATTACTTTCAGTAAGTTTGAAACATTTTATAAATATAAAGAAAAAGTTTGAATGCTTACATGTGTGAAGTAATGGGTAAAGTGTTTCAACAACCCAAAAGTAAATGTAATAAGTATAAGGTCTTCCAGCCCTTTCTTTTTAATGCTGCCTGGTGAAAGCCAATGGCAAACAGCTGAAAGAAATGCAATTTAGTGTAAGCATCTCGGTGAGAAGGGGAGGTGGCCAAAATGATGCCAACTAAAGACCTGTTTTTTGGGTGGTCTGGTCAACCCCAGTGATACAGAATACTACACTGTGTCAGATTGATGTTCTCTCCTCCAGAAAATTCTCCCTAAATGAGATTATTCCTAACTGAGATCTTGATTCGCAACAGACAGTCCTGGGTTCAAAGTTTTATTCCCTGCCAAGTACTTAGTTCTTCTGTTAAATTCAGTGCCTTGGATACTCGGCCAAGCTGGCAGAGGACAGATTCCCTCTCAGAGCTTGGTGGAACCTGACAAAGACAAGTGCCTCGATGTAAGGCCCCCGGGACAAGCAGTGCTGAGGGTACCGGTGGGCAGAGATCGCTGGAGTCCAGGCAGGGTAGCAGCAAGGCACCAGCTCTCTATGCAGAGTCAGATCACTACTATTTCAGACTTAATTTCTGTTTCAAATGAACAATGCAATCAATCATAACTGTTAGTGTAGTATGTTTCTATATGAAGTGGAATAAATGCATAAAACAGGGAGAAGTTTGGATAACTACATTCAATATTAACGGAGCGTAATAGCTCAAAGTCCTTATTATATTCTTTTTTTAAAATATTGAACATTTTACTCAAGATTTTGAAAGCACAAGTGTGTCTTAACTAGAGTAATATTACAATGTGGCTATTTTTTTTTCCAAAAGAAAACTTAAAAAGCTATGTATGTTTCCTTGCAAGCAAAACAGAGAAAAGGGTATTATTATTGGTACTATGAGTATTAAGCCACAGACACGTAAAATCCACAAAATGGATTGGTGGCTTGGGAAATGCAATATCACGTCAAAAGTGCAGACTGTTTCGAACCGAAGCAAACCTCAACCCCTCCAGCCATGAACTGCCCTGAGATCTTGGTAAAGACAGCAAGGCCTGCTCTGAGGCAGGGAGATCAGGCATCGTGGCGGGCACTATGTGGATCATCCCGCCAAGTCCACAGGAAAGGCTGCGGGGTTCAGACTGCACCCAGTGTGAGGCACGTGCACCAGTGGATCAATTTCTGAATAGGTTTTTATAAACATGTATAAATCAATTACAGGCACTTGAAATGTCTTTGGCTGGAAAAACCCAACATTGCAAGAGAATGTATTCACAGAGTGTTCAGGCCCAGGCTGGCGTCAGCAGGCAGTACTTACGGTTTACTCCGTCTCTCTCAGAAAACGGGCAGCTGTGGGATTAGGCATCAGCCAAAGCAACCTTCTCAGGACAAAATTCAGTGCTCTGAGGCAATTTGCTAGGTTTGCCCTTAATAACCGCAGAGCAAAACCTTGTTGTCACCATCACGAAGAGGAAGTAACTGGTGTGCATGAGGTGCATATTTATTAATGAACCGTCATCATCTGGAACAATAACTGTAAGCTTGGGATTAAAGTGTGATAGACTTTTCCAATGGCCCCCTTATAACACCAGAAAGGATTGCAATCTTGAGCATATTTTGTGTTGGCATCTCTAGCAGTCATGAAGATTGGGTACCAGAGTGTGGCATTGCTGTGGGCATCCAGAACACAGTGCAGTGGCTGTACTGTGACGGGGAACACACCAGGGTTGGCTGTGAGCGACATGCAGGCTGTGAACGCCATCTGCTCACAGTGACTGAAGGGCACAGCCATCCGTGTGCCAAGCAGCTGGCAGGGTAAAGCTAATGTTTATCTCTTTGTGGGCTTCCCTGCATGAGAGTCCAATCTGATGCCCTAAGATGGTCGAGTACAGATGGGTGACATTGCGAGAGGACCCTCCAAAGGGTGTGAGTAGGTCCAGGGTGAGGGTGATTGCAACTGAGATGTTAACAGGGCCTGAATCCTCCAGTGCCTGTGGGGACTGGGTGGACACTCTGCCTGCCCACTGGTCACTGTGCTTCCCAGAGTCACGGTGTCATTTGTGAGATGCTTTAATGTTTCATTCTCTGATACACAAAAGTCCAAGTCATTAAACTGCAGCAGAAAAGTATTCCAGTCCTCTGCCATTCCAGGTGACTTAATCTCCTTGATTTTGAAGAAGTAGCCCAAGGTCAGGAAAGCTATTGCCAGGGCGCTTACACTGATCATCAAGACCACCAGGGGAGGCCCACTGCTGATGGCAGTGTCAGGTTCTCCAGGAGTTTGATGTCTGGTCATCCACCTCACGTCCGGGGCAGCAGTGTGCCCCGGGCCAAGCCTGTGGCCGCTCCACCCTCACTCGTGCTGGGTCTGGGCCACTTGGCACCATCCTCTCTGCTGCTCTGGGAGCAGCACAGACACAAGGACCAGATGCCCAGCCAGGTGCATGCAGCTGTGGCACGGGTTGGTCAGGGTCTCGCAGCCATGGTTTCCCCTTATTATATTCTTTATTCCTGTGTTATTTTAATTGCAACACCTCAGCTAATGAAGAAACAAGTTCACGTCTGGGTATTTCTAAGCAACGTAACCAGTTTGCCACCTTGATCATCCTAGCTAATAAAAGAGTAATATGCAAATTGACCATCACTCCAACACACAAGATGGCCGCCCCCATGTGGTCAAAGATCCTGCCCCCATGTGGACACAAGATGGCCACCACAGATGGCCAGCAGGGGAGGGCAGTTGTGGGCAATCAGGCCAGTAGGGGAGGGCAGTTAGGGGGGGACCGGGTCAGCAGAGGAGGGCAGTTGGGGGGGACCAGGCCTACAGGGGAGGGCAGTTGGGGGGGACCAGGCCTGGATGGGAGGGCAGTTGGGGGTGACCAGGCCAGCAGGGGAGGGCAGTTAGGGGCAATCGGGCCTGCAGGAGAGCAGTTAGTCGTCGATCAGGCTGGCAGAGGAGTGGTTAGGGGGTGATCAGGCTGGCAGGCAGAAGCGGTTAGGGGCAATCAGGCAGGCAGGCAGGTAGGCAGGCAAGCTGTTGGGAGCCAGCAGTCCTGGATTCTGAGAAGGATGTCTGACTGCCCATTGTGGGATCGGGCCTAAATGGGCTGTCGGACATCCCTCGAGGGGTCCCAGATTGGAGAGAGTGCAGGCTGGGCTGAGGGACACACACACACACACACACACACACACACACACACACCCCATGCACGAATTTCGTGCACCGGGCCTCTCTCTAGTCTATATAATAAAAGCCTAAGCGACTGTTACAGCAGAATGTTCAGAACAAGTGGTCACTATGATGTGCACTGACCACCAGGGGCAGACACTCAGTGCAGGAGCTGCCCCCTGGTGGTCAGTGTGCTCCCACAGGGGAAGTGCTGCTCAGCCAGAAGCCAGGCTCATAGCTGGCAAGCACAGTGGTGGTGGCAGAAGCCTCTCCTGACTTTGTGGCAGTGCTAAGGAGCAGCAAGCTGAGTGGTAAGGACCAGCGAGCAGGCAGGTGGTAAGGAGAGAGGGGTTCTGGACTACAAGAGGGATGTCCAACTGCCGGCTTAGGAGGACATCCCCTATGGGGTCCTGGACTGAGGGGACTGCAAGGACTGTGAGGACTGCGAGGAGAAAGAGAATTATTACCTGGGTGCATTAGAGGAAAACTACAAAACAAAACAAAAACAAAAACAAAGGCAAAGAACATCTTAAAAGTAGTCAGAAGAAAACCAGCAGCAGACATTCCCCAAGGCGTCCCAGACTGCAAGAGGGCAAAGGCCGGGCTGAGAGAACCCCCAACAGTGCACGAATTTCATGTACTGGGCCTCAGGTTAAAATAATAATAATGCTAAAAATCTCAGGAAAGCAGCCATAGTTCTGGAGATGTGAATACATACAACTCTCCTACAACACTGGTGGACCCTTGCTATGGAAGGAAAGGAATGATGTTCCCATTTCTTCCAGCTTCTTTTTTCTTGTCCATTCCAGACTTCCTGTGAAAATGACTTCCACTAATTGCATATGCTTTTCCTTGCTTCCCATCCTCAGACTATCTCGAGAATGACAATAACTACACAAATTAGCTTTTCCAGGGGAGGTCTTTATAAACATTCAAACAAGTGTCTTCACCTTGGTATTTTGTGGGCGTTAAAAAAGCCTCGCGATATGAGCCTCCTGGGAGCACCAGGTGTAGTCCCTTACCCCCAAGTCAGATATTTACCAACACTCTTTCATAGACCAAAGAACCATGCAGTATATACAGTGTGTCTGCACCATCAAAAGGTTGTTTCTCTAGTCTAGACCAGTGGTTCTCAAAGTATGGTCTCCAGACCACCAGGATTGGCATCTCATGGGGAACTTGTTAGAAATGCAAATTCCAGCCCTGGCCAGAGCATCGTCCCAATATGCCAAGGCTTCAGGTTCAATGCCCAGACAGGGCACATATAAGAATCAACTAATGAATGCATAAGTAAGTGGAACAATAAGTCTCTCTCTCTCCCTCTCTTTCTTTCTCCTCCCATCCTTCCTCTCTAAAATCAATCAATCTTTTTTTTTTTTTTTTTTTTAAAAAAAAGAGCCTTGGCTGTTTTGCTCAGTAATTAGACCACTGGCCCATAGACTGAAGGGATGCAGTTTTTTAAAAAATATATATATTTTCATTGATTTCAGAGAGAAAGGGAGAGGGAGAAAGAGACAGAAACATCAATGATGAGAGAGAATCATTGATTGGCAGCCTCCTGCACGCCCCCTACTGGGGATCGAGCCTGCAACACAAGCATGTGTCCTTGACCAGAATTGAACCTGGGACCTTTCAGTCCATAGGCCGATGCTCTATCCACTGAGCCAAACCAGCTAGGGCTGGAGTTGCAGTTTTGATTCTGGTCGAGGGCACATACCTCAGTTGCATGCTCAATCCCTGGCCCCGGTCAGGGAGCATGGGGGAAGCAACCAATCGATGTGTTCCTCTCACATGGATGTTTCTCTCTGTCTCATCCCCCTCCCTTGCACTCTCTCTAAAAATCAATGGGAAAAATATCCTTGGTTAAGGATTAACAAAACAAAACAAAAAAAAGAGAAAGAAAAGAAAAGAAGTGCAAATTATAGAGCTTCACTTCAGGCCCGATGAATCAGAATTCGGGATGTGAGTACCAGCAATGCTTTTTGTTTGTTTGTTTTGTTTTTTGTTTTGTTAATCCTCACCTGAGGAAACCCTCCAGGTGATTCTGATACTTGCTAGAGTTTGAGAACCACAGATAATTATGTTTCTGGTCACAGGAGAGAGTAGTGTAAAAAGTGTAGATTGTAGAGTCAGTGAAAGAGAAATACCACATGATCTCACTCATTTATGGAAAATAAAGAACATTATAACCTGATGAACAAAAAGATAGATACAGAGGCAGAGAAGCATCGAACAGACTGTCAAATTACAGCAGGAAGGCTGGGGAGGGGGGAGGGAGGTAAGAGATCAACCGAAGGACTTGTATGCATGCATATAAGCATAATCAATGGACACAAGACACTGGGGGGTGAGGGCATGTATGGGAGTGGGGTGGGAGGGGCAATGGCGGGATATGGACACATGTAATACCTTAATCAATAAAACAAATTTTTTAAAAAGTGTAGATTCCAGGGCCAGACTTTCTGACTTCAAATTCCTGGTCTCCCACTAACTACATTTTAATGTACACATTGCTTCACTTTCCTGTGCCTCTGTTTCCTATCTGTAAAATGAGGTTAGTGGTCATATACCGATGCACAGGATGGTTGTAAGAATGAAATACATTGTTTTTGCTCATTGTTAGCTACTTTGTGAGGTTTAACAACTCACTGAGGCGGCTCCTTCTGAGGAAGGGTGATCTGGCGCAAGCTCTGCCCTGGGCAAACCCCTTTCCTTCCCAGAGACACAGCGACTTCCTCTGTACACGAGACAGTTACATCTGAGCCACTTACCTCACTGGGCTGGTGTGAAGACAGAGTGAGAAAATGTGTAAGTTCTTGGTAAACGGAAAGTGCTATTTAAGGCAAACATATGCCACACTCACCCGCGTGAATATGATTTCCCGTCATCAGGTGGAGTTCGAACTATCTCTAGGTTTCTTTCCATCAGCTGGTCACCGTGCCCCTTGTTCAGAGCACTCGATTCATTCTGAGAGCAGCTGCCATAGTCTACAAGCTATTTCCCTCGTGTCTTGTGTAGTACTCATTTCCATACTTCTTCTCTTTTCTTCTTCTTTTTTTTTTCTGGTACTTCTTTAGATGCCAGACATTATCTCTCCTCTTTGGTGACATCATTCTCACTAAATAAATATTTGTTACTTCCCCAGTAGTTTCTATCTGAGTTTAAAACATGCCATATTTAGCAGAATGAATTACTTGTTGATACCCTTTAAACTTATATAGAGGAAGGATACTGAAGTTGCATTACAATAATAACTCTTTATTGAGCAACTGTTAGGAACAAGGTACTATGCTAGAGCTCCACGTATCTTATTTCATTTGTTTCTCAAAACAATCCTGATGCACGTGCTACAGCTCTCCGTGTTTCACACATAAGACAACCACGGCCAAGAGCGGTTAAGGAACTTGACCAAAGCTTTCCAGCAAGGATTTCTTTCTTTCTTTCTTTCTTTTTTATTCCAAGAGTTCTTTCAATGGGCTCACCCTGTAAAACAAAATCCTAAAACCATCTTGTCCTGAATTTATTTGGCACTTTAAAAACTGAACATAGTCAAAGGTGAATGAACCAGCTCATGTCACACGACTTTCAATAAGAAAACCTGTGTTTGGGTCAGGTTTGAGTGACATTGAAAAAGGAGTGCTCAAGAAGTATTTCGTCCTTCACTCCCTCTCTGTCACCATCAAGATCAAGGCTGTGCTTCAGATGGGTACCTAACTTTCCCTAAATGAACTGAAACTAAATGACCAGTTCCATCACATTAAACAATTATTGTTCTGTTAAACTTACCACAGTGCTTTATTTGTTCTCCAACCCCACCCCTAAGGCACATAATTTTTTAACCAAATGAAATGACATCACTTGTCCATTCAAAAACCTCTCTTATTAACTTTTATATGCCTTTCATCATTTATTTTTGTCTTTGTTGTTTTGTTTCTGTTAATGTTAATCCTCACCCAAGGATATTTTTTTTCCATTGATTTTTAGGAAGGGAGGGGGAAGAGAGAGAAAAAGAGAAAAATCAATGTGAGAAGGACACATTGATTGGTTGCCTCCTGCACAAGCCCTGACCAGGATCAGGGATTGAACCTGCAACTCAGGTATTTGCTCTTGACCGGAAATAGAACCTGCAACCCTTCAGTGTATGGGCTGACACTCTAACCACTGAGCAAACAGGTCAGGGCTTGGCAAATTATTTTGAAAGAAACTCCAGACATGATGTCATTTCAGCTCTACATACCTGATGAGGGAGAGAGAGATAAAGATAGAGAGAGAGAGAGAGACAGATATGAAGAGGAGGGGACATAGATGTATGAGAGAAACGTAGATGTGTGAGAAAAACATCCATCGGTTGCCTCCCATATGCACCCCTACTAGGGATCAAACCCAAAACCTTTTGGTGCATGGGACAATGCTCCAACCAACTGAGCCACACCAAACAGGACTGTTTCAACTCTTGCAGTAGATTTTGTAAAGGTCCTTAGCTGGAGAGTATGCATTTATGGAGTGCTAGTCTGGATGAAAATAGCATTATAACATAAAATGCACCATTAATACTTTAAAACCCAGTATGATTTATATTTATATAAATAACATAAAAGAAGCCAATTAAACCAAAGTCACTGGAGTGTAAATAACATAAAAACTTATTGTTCTGTGAGCTATGAAGATAAACTAATAATGAAAGTATTTATCATATGTCTAACAACCAAGCAGGTACGAGTGGGTTAAGCAGACTGCAGGGGGAAAACATTTTTATTTTTCTGACATCTCCTAAATGCAGCACAACATTTTGGCCCAATTCAGATCCATTTGAAATGTGACTTTATATCTGAAAGTTGCCTTTTGTCCATTTGAGTAATTAATAATTTTAAGTGTAACAAGGACATCTTGATTCAAACACTTTGTAATATGACTGGGAAGATATTTAAAATTCATTACAGTACATTAAACTCGCAGTGAACAGTTAGCTTCATTGCAAAATAAATAAATAGCCACTTTGCTTTGATCAGCAGAAATTCTGATAAAATCAGCAAAACACCAATTAAAATGTGAAAAATGTCACCTACCGTAGTTATTCTAATGGAACATGGACTTAGAGGAAGGAACTGATTCAATGTTGATTTTCATGCCAGCTGTGGCTTCCAGATGTAAATCATTTTGCTTTTTGCTGGTGAAGCTGGCTAACTCCTTCCCAGGCCCTGGATTGGTCCTATGATTGAACCATTACATAACAAGGCAGCTCTTTTGGGGCTGCAATTGCATTCTCTTCATTTTCTGGCAAATCATTGTTTTCTTTAGATGTTTTACCATGACCAAATGATCCACAGTTGTTCCTGTCACATGTGGACACTGTCTGGGGTTGAGGCCATCTCTCTTGGAAGAATCATGACATGACCCTTTGACCTTGCTTCTTGTCCTGTCAGTCATTTTAGTCCATCAGCACAATGCTGCTATCTGTCCACAATAATTCAGACTTCTGTCACAGCATGGCAAGCTCAAGTTCAGTACGTGTTTGTTCATTTCTAGTACTGAGCCTAGTGCTGGGTGCCAGGTGGTGCTCAATAAATGAGTCCTGGGAGTGATGCTGTTGTAATGAACTAGTTATTAATAACAGGAAAGGAGCAAAGGGAAGGCCAAATATGATGGGCATGTCACTTGAGCAGCTCTGCTAGAGAGCTGTAGCTTTAACTCCCCAGGGGTCCAACAGAGAGGAGATAGACAAGCACCCAGGGAATCTGGCTTTGGGAAGGTACTTGTCTGTCAGTCAGACTTGGGAACAGATCATTGGCCAGAATGGGTGTGGTTACTGCCAGGGCATGGAATTTGAGACATTTAATCACCTAGACCAGGGGTGGGGAACCTTTTTTCTGCCAAGGGCCATTTGGATATTTATAACATCATTCATGAGCCATACAAAATTATCACCTTAAAAATTAGCCTGCTATATTTGGTCAAACATTTAATTAACTCACCCCTAATGCCTTGGCAGGGCCAGACCAAATGATTTTGTGGGCCTTATATGGCCCGTAGGCTAGATGTTCCCCACCCTGACCTGAACAAAGGAGTTCGCTCTCTTGGTCTCTCTGGGTTCCTCTTGTGTTCTTGGTGTGTTGTGCTCTCCTGCATTCATGGCCATGTGGGCCCCCCACACAATGGACTGTAACTAGCCTGATGCTGAACTGGACCTGACTGCAATACGGAACGGAAACCCTGGACACTGGCTCTGATTTGAGCTCTACTGAAACCCCAGTTACACTTCTTCTATAACTGGATTAAGGGAAATGGGGCTTCGGAAACGCAAACATGTAATTCCACTTAAATAAAAATCATTTGTGCCCTGACTGGTTTGGCTCAGTGGATAGAGCGTTGGCCTGCAGACTGAAGGTTCCCAGGTTCAATTCCCGTCAAGGGCATGTACCTTGGTTGCGGGCACATCCCCAGTGGGGGGTGTGCAGGAGGCAGCTGATCGATGTTTCTCTCTCCTCGATGTTTCTAGCTCTCCATCCCTCTCCCTTCCTCTCTGTAAAAAATCAATAAAATATATTTTAAAAAAATCATTTGTTCTCCCAGGCAAGTCTCAGCAAATTCTTTTTCTTGAGATATTGTAAGGACTCCACCCCCAGCACTCATTGGGGAAAGGGATATATGAACTTCCCCGATAACAGAAGGACGGAGGAGGCCCACCTGAACTTCAATTTCTTTCAGTGAATTCTATGGCAGGTGCTTGGACCTCCTGCTCTCAGATTCCAGAAATCAATTGTCAGGTCCTCAGACCTCCATAATAAAGGGGGTAATTATGGTGAAAGAGGAAAAAACTGTTAATTGAACACCCTCTTCATGGAATTAAAAGAAAAAAAAGAATTGCTTTGAACTGCAAGATGTGTTTTCTTTCCTGTCTGTAGGCAGATTCTTCCTGACAGAAACCATGAATTCATTTCTAACAATTATTGTGGAATCTGTCAGTTCCAGCTACTTCAGAAATCAGTAATAGAAAAACAAATGTGCAAAAATGAAAAAAATTATGCTGTGTCGTGAGCACTGTTTTCTTCTTTTGATTGTTTCCCCAAAATGTTGTTTCATCCTCCTTTCAATAATTACACACAATAGATATTTAAGAAGAAATGTTATGATAAGATCCTCAGCATGGAACCTGACCCATTTGCAAATGAACTTGCTCATTTTGCAATTAGGAGATGGAGACTATGTTCAAGCAAATTCACAAACACCAAAATTAAATTTAAATACCTCAGGCAACCATAATGAATTTAAATTTAGATGAAATAACAGTAATTTTACTGAGTTTAAAACAACTAATTGTTTGGGATCTGCTTACACTCATTTGAAGTTTTGTCCAATTATTACCACTGCATTTCACACCTTGAATTTATATTTTTGCTATAGTTAGGATGTTCTTTTTAATAACAAGGGGGTGACAAAATTGGATCTCTCACCCTCTATGTTACAGGTTAATTATATAACCACACTCTTCTGAGGTTGCCTCTAAGAATCATAGCCTTTATTCTCGTTGACCAGTTACCAATAATGAATTGAGGGTTCTAGTTCCAGGGGAAAAGGCAGAAAAAGATGACAAGGGGATGAACTTATAATAAGACAAGTTCTGCACATATGCCTTAATATACACATTGCAAAACTCAACCTTGAATATGTCTGTATGAACTTAAGACTGTTATTTGTACCTTTAAAGAAAAGTTAGACACATGATCTTATCGGCAACTGGTCATTTGGTTTCATTTCATTAGAAAGCATGATGGTGTAGTGCTGTGGTCGGCAAACTGCGGCTCGCGAGCCACATGCGGCTCTTTGGCCCCTTGAGTGTGGCTTTTCCACAAAATACCACGGCCTGGGCAAGTCTATTTTGAAGAAGTGGTGTTAGAAGAAGTTTAAGTTTAAAAAATTTGGCTCTCAAAAGAAATGTCAATTGTTGTACTGTTGCGGCTCGCGAGCCACATGCGGCTCTTTGGCCCCTTGAGTGTGGCTTTTCCACAAAATACCACGGCCTGGGCAAGTCTATTTTGAAGAAGTGGTGTTAGAAGAAGTTTAAGTTTAAAAAATTTGGCTCTCAAAAGAAATGTCAATTGTTGTACTGTTGATATTTGGCTCTGTTGACTAATGAGTTTGCCGACCACTGGTGTAGTGAAATCAGAAAGGTCTTTGTGAAGACTCCAACCACCCCGATCCACCACATGTTTGCTGTGATCTCAGGGAAGTACCTTCACCTCTAAGTCCCATTTTTCTGTAAAATGGGATAATAATATTCCTAATTGGAAGAATTGTGAGGCCTGGATGATCATAAATATAAAGCACGTAGGATAATGCTCAGCACACAATAATCACTCAATAAACTCCAGCCACTAGAATTATGCACTCTTGTGCCATATTTACAAAGCAACAGCAGCCCTGCCGGTGCGCTCACTGGTTGAGCACTGAGCTATGAACTGGGAGGTCACAGTGGGTTCCACCCCCAGAGGAGGCATATAGGAGGCAGCCGATCAATGAGTCTCTCTCATCATTGATGTTTCCATCTCTCTCTCTCTCTCCCTCTTCCTTCCTCTCCGAAATCAATAAAAATATATTTTAAAAAAAAAGCAACACCAGGCAAGTGAATAAGATGCAAGTCTTGGTCCTCCAAAGCATTGCCATATGTAGCAAAGAAAAATATAGGATGCAATATTTGGGAGATACTTGTACTAAAGAGTTATTCAGTGTCTGTCTGAAATGCAAATTTTATGGGGCATCCTGTATTTTACCTGGCAATTTAGTGCTTAAGTTCTGATACTTAAAGACATTATGATTTCATATTTTCCTTTAAATACTTGGGGATCGAGTAAAGGGCAGGTTAGAAATGAAATGTTTCGATTATTGCCTTAATTCTTCGCTTCATTTTGGGCATAGAGAAAGCAAGCTGCCACAGTCACTCTGGATGTCCTTGGGTACCATGACAAGCAATCAACATCACCTATGCTGGCTGATCATTCAGAGGATATGATGCCCTTGTTTATAGCACCTTCAATTCCAAAGACATTTTTACTTGACTAATTCACTGTTTCATACCAGGCAGGGGGCAGGGAGGAAATCATTCAAACTAAATGCAACTCTGAAGTTCAGTTACTTGGCTTGGAAAACAGCAGATAAATTGACAACTGCAAATGGTCTGAAATGTGAATGATTCTTTTTCCACTTCAACTAAATCTATTGAGCACACCCAAATAATTTAAAAGTGCTGAAAATAAGCAGTATTGGGGATTAATGAAAGCAATATATTCACTTTGTTGCATTTATTATTTTTAAATTATAGTACTCCCTCTTGAAGGAATGCAATGAGGTTGAAATGAAGCAATTTTGTTGTTAAATATTGTCATTTAGAATAAAAAGCATGAGACTCTGGAAATGAAACAGTACAGCTGCTGCTGTTTTCCATTTATCCTTAGTTTTTTTTCAAGTGAATAAAAAAAATAAAAAATGGTAATCGCAAGGAAGTTCAGCATCTCAGTGGTCGCATGAGGGATGGGTCAGACTTGGCACAAAAGTTGCTCAGGACGTGAGGACCAAGGAGGCAGAGATGGGTGTTCAGATCCCTGGCACTCCTTCTGGGGCTCAGCTAGCAATGGCCCTTCCTGCTCGTGGCCTGGTTCTGACTTAGTACCCTCAAGAACAGTGTGGGTCACGGAAAGTAGAGAGATGTGGGCATCAGGATGTTCTTTGGGGTCACAGACCGTATCCTTACAGAACTTAGATCTAGTAAAGGAGACAGAAACAAAGTATTTTACTTCAGGTGATTAGTGTTGTGAAAGGAAAATGGACTTTTTGACTGTGTGACTTAAGGCACGTTACTCATCTCCTCTGAGCTTCATTTGCCTTATCTAAAGAATGGAAAATAGATGCTACCTGCAGGGTCCTTGTGAGGACTGGAAATGATGCGTGCGAAGGGCACAGTTCCTGGCGAACAGAAATGGTAACTGTAATTGTTTTCATTGCTATTATTTCCATTATAGTTTCTGCTCTGTCTTGTTAGAAATGGAAACCAGTAAAGGTAGGGTTGGTAAAACTTATATCTGAAATTCAGCGCCAAATTGCCAGATGAAGTTCAGGATGCCCAGTTAAATATGAATTTCAGATAAACAATGTATAATTTTTTAGCATACGTATGTCCCACACAATATATGGAACATGCTCATAACTTTAACAGAATCATTTATTGCTTGTCTGAAATTCAAATTTAACTAGGCATCCTGCATTCCCTATCCCCAAACATGGCAACTTTAAGCAACTGGTCCCTTCTAAGAAGCCTGCTGAAATTAAAATCCTTCTGAGTCAAGTTCTCCTTTCCTGCTAATTTTTTTGTAATGTTGATGCTTTTTTGATTTCCTTTTCTTTTTAAATTTGTGTGTGATAGCAAATTCTTTATTGGAGAAAAGATACGGCATGCTAATATTCTCAGGGTAGTTTGGTATTCCTTGGAGCAAAGTTGATGCGCATGGGATCACTTGGAGAGTCTCCTCATCCATAAAATGGGTGCAAAGTACAGTGACTCAGCTTACAGCTCATTGTGGATGGCAGGCTCTAAAGTATGTGGGGAAGTAGAGGTGCAGCTTGGCACAAGTAAGTTATTACTATTATTCCCTTGGAAAGGAAAGCTATTATTGTTATTACTCAGTCATTCATTCAACAAACATTCATTGAGTTCTTATGATATGGCAGACATAAGCTGAGGCACAGGGAATAAAACCATAAGGAACCCCCCACTTGTTGGGAAGTTCTATATGGCACAGACCCTATCCCTCACAGAATTTCCTTCTTAATGGGGGAAGAAAAACAAATACTTTACATCAGATGATGATAAATGCTAAGAAGGGCGAGGGCAGGAGGGTGTGGTTAGAGAGTGACCAGAAGTCGCTATGCTCAATAGGGTGGCTGGGGAAGGAAGGCAGTGCTGCTGAGTGACATTTGAGCAGAGTCAGGGAGCAAACCTGGGGAAAGAACATTATAGGAGGAGGGAACACTCAGTGCAAACACTCTGACGATACACATGAGTGCTTGACATGTCAGCGGAAAACCATTAGGGATAAGATTGATCAGGAAAACATATTTTGGTTTCCTCAAGACAGTTTACCTGGAAATGCTGGCCTCACAGAGACCTCAGGTTCTCAATTTCAACCCAATGGGAATCACTGCTTACAAAGCTTACATTGACAATCCCTTGTGTGTCTCAAGGTCTGAGAAAGTTCCACTTTGGGAGCCTATTTTTTTAAATAAATCTTTATTGTTCAGATTATTACAGGTGTTCCTCTCCCCCCCCCCCCATAGCTCCCCTCCAACTGATTCCCCACCCCACCCCATGCCCTTACCCCCCGCCACTGTCTTCATCCATAGGTGTAAGATTTTTGTCCAAACTCTTTTCGCACCCCTCACACCCTCTTCCCCCTGAGAATTGTCAGTCCACTCCCTTTCTATGTCCCTGATTCTATTATATTCATCAGTCCATTCTGTTCATCAGATTTTTTATTCACTTGATTTTTAGATTCACTTGTTGGTAGGTATGTATTTGTCGTCATTTTGTTGTTCATAATTTTTATCTTTACCTTTTTCTTCTTCCTCTTCTTAGAGAATACCTGTCAGCATTTCATATAACCCTGGTTTGGTGGTGATGAACTCCTTTGGCTTTTTCTTGTCTGTGAAGCTCTTTATCTGACCTTCAATTCTGAATGATAGCTTTGCTGGGTAGAGTAATCTTGGTTGTAGGTTCTTGCTGTTCATCACTTTGAATATTTCTTGCCACTCCCTTCTGGTCTGCATAGTTTCTGTTGAGAAATCAGCTGACAGTCATATGGGTACTCCCTTATAGGTAACTAACTGTTTTTCTCTTGCTGCTTTCAAGATTCTCTTTGTCTTTTGCCCTTGGCATTTTAATTATGATGTGTCTTGGTGTGATCCTCTTTGGATTCCTCTTGCTTGGGGTTCTCTGCACTTCCTGGACTTGTAAGTCTATTTCTTTCACCAGGTAGGGAAAGTTTTCTGTCATTATTTCTTCTAATAGGTTTTCAATATTTTGCTCTCTCTCTTCTTCTGGCACCCCAATAATTCGGATGTTGGTACGCTTAAAGTTGTCCCAGAGGCTCCTTACACTATCTTCATATTTTTGGATTCTTTTTTCTTTTTGTTTTTCTGGTTGGGTGTTTTTTGTTTCCTCATACTTCAGATCTTTGGTTTGATTCTTGGGGTCCTTTGATCTACAGTTGAATTTCTGTATATTCTTTATTTCATACAGTGTATGCTTAATTTCTGACTGGTCCTTTTCCATTTTTTTGGCATTCTTATTAAGGCCCTTGAAGGTCTCACTAAGCTCCTCGGAGGTCTCATCAAGTTTCTCGGCGGTTTTTAGAAGATTCTTGAGTAACCTTATAAATGTGGTTTAGAACTCTTATGTCCAATAGTTTGCTTTCCTCCATTTCTTTCATTCATGACATGTTCTTTGTCTCCACATTTTGCTGCTTCCCTGTGTTGATGGAGTGGTTTTCTGTGGTAGGTGACCAGTGGTTCAGCCTATCACCTGAGGTGGACACTCTTGGTGCACCCCTTTGTGGGCTGAGTGCTAAGTCTTGGTGTAGTTAAGCCTTGATTGCTGTTGGTACACTGGGAGGAATTGACCTCCAGGTCAATTGTCTGTGAGGACCCGCTATGTCTATAATGGAAGAACTGCTGTGCTGGAGACACGCTTATGGGGCAGGACTTGCTTCAGTGGGGCTTTGGTGCTCACTGAGTCTGCCTCTTGAATGTGTCACTTATGGATGTGAGTAGTTGAAATCTGGTGTCATCTTGCACCGACCACTAGATACACTAGCTTCTGGATCTTCAATGGGGTGCAGGTCAGCTACTGTCTGAGGCCACCCAGCAGGAGCTACAGTGAGAACTATAGTTTTCTCCTCTTTGCTTGGGGTTTGGAGATTTTGGAGCTGTCTGACCAGAGCTGCAGTTTGTTAGGTTAAGCTGCAATAGGATGGACCATTTATATGCAAAAGCTGCTGCATGGAGCTTGGGTGGTTTTGTAGATTGTGCAGGGTGAGGTCTCAGGGAGTCACTAGGCTAGAGCGTGGCAAACAGTGATGGCTGCCAGTCAGCTGTCTCTGCGTCTCCGCGTTTCCAAGTCCCCAGGTCCCATGCCCCAGCGCAGTAAACAATGATTGCTGTGCGTACCTCTGCAAGAAAGCCACCCTCACTTTCTGACCCAGTGGCAGACAGTCCAGCTTCTCCCCGTAGGAGTTTGGGTCCCCAGCGTCTCCCCAGAGACTGGAGTTCAGAGTAATTGGGAGCTTGTCTCCCTTCGGGTTGAAAAAAGCAGCGCACCCAGTTGCCCGCCGCCAGCCTGATTTGTGCGCCTCTGTACCTCAGCTTTTCAGAGCTTGTGCACATCTCAATGCTCTTTTCTCTTTCCTTCTAGTTGTAGAACTTCCACTCAGCCAGCTTTCCCGTGGTTCTGGGTGATAGACGTTTTGTCTTTTAGTTGTAGTTTTGAAATTGTTGTGCGAGGCGGCAGTTTAGGTGTTTACCTTCGCCGCCATCTTGGTTCAGATCTGGGAGCCTATTTTTAAGGGGAGCAAATACTCTCTCAGCTGTGGCCACCGCCATTCTCTAGCCCCATGGAAATTAACAGGCAGTGTTCCCACAGCCACTGAAATATCACACCAAACATAGGACCTTACAGTGGGACAAGAGCTTCTGGCTTACCTCATCCAATTCTACCTGTTTTCTCTTTCAGCCATTTTTCTTTCTTAACTTTTAATTTCTACCCTTTGCCATATTAAATGATTATTACAAGATTCTGTCCCTTCCAGTGGCTTGTCTACAACCTGACTTCTGGCACTTGCCCATTATCTCTCCTTCTTAGTCATCCTGCAATGGTGTGAGTTGGTAAGATGACCTTTAGGAGAAGTCTAAATTCTTCTTCCTCTTCCCCTAGAGCTCTTGAAAGTGCTTTCAAGAATAGGGCAGAATTATTTAAAATAATCAAATTCATTTGTAATATGCCAGCACAGTTAGGTCTGATCAAATAATTGAATTGATACCCCGCCCCCAGGAACTGGCTTTTCAGGTTATTTCACTACGGACATTCCCTTTGCCAAGACCACATTTCACTTGTGGTGACCACATTCCATCATCTCCTCTCCGTGTATGCATAAAGAAGTCTCCGCCCAGAAAAAAAGCCCACCAACAGTCCTTTAAAAGCCACTGGCTCCTGTCACTGGGTACTGGAGCCATCCAGGCCTTCAGCCACCTGGTGTGCAGATGATCGAATAAATTCGTAATATCTCACCACTCTGGCCTCGTGTGTTCCTCCTTCGGCAACCTAACAAACACTATATTAAAGTGGGTCTTGGATTCAGTAATTGTATCTCATTCTCAAACAGTGTGAATATTTCTTTCATTTACATTACTGTCTTCTATATAAAGTATAAAGATCAGCTTCAGTAAGTTAACATGTTAGGATCATGTTCAGTGCTCTAAAGGGCTTCTTATTTTTCAAGTTCTTCGTATTCTTTCAGTAAATATTTGATCACTGTCGTGGTCAGTAGATTAGATACTAGCACATTTTCCATGCTGCTGCTCCTATCAGAATCAAGCCTGATGCCTCCATTTTATTGGGGCATAAAAGAGTCCCTTTGGTAGAGTTTCTGAAAGTTTAGCAGGAGCAATTGAAGACATGGGGGTAATGGTTCCTTGAGCCTTGCACAAGGACGTGTTTATGACTTTTTGACTGTTTTTAGCAAGACTTTTGAGTAATTTCCTGTGTTATTGACAACAACAACAACAAAAAACCACTAATGGGAAAGACTCATTGAGGCTAGAAATTCCCTACACTGAATTCTTTAACCTACTGAGGGATATGCAAAGGTGACATTATGGGAAGTAGCTAGGTCATCCTTTGGGGCAGAGAAACCTCCTCTACTTTTTGCTGGCAGCCTTTTCCCCACTCCAGTGCTTACTAAGGCTTTCCATTTCTATGTGAAATGGCCACCATCTCACATTCCTTTGCATTGAGATGCCTGGCTACAGTTTCTATCATCCACAGATCTTGTTTAAACTCTCAAAATGGGAGTCATAAAACACACACACACACACACACACACACACACACACAGCTAATCCACCAGGCTGGTTGTATCTAGGAAACTTGCCTCACAAAAGCAGTGCCATACTGCATGTCCACCCTATGGAAGCACCAACTTCTCATTATAATTATCCACCTTTAAAAAAAAATTGTACCTGGAGGTGGAAGTGCTCCTGAACACTTCATTTTGTGACATTGAAGATGAATCTCAGCCTCCCAGAAGTTCTTTCCATTTCACAACAAAAATACAACATCCCCTCCCACCCACCAAAATAACTATGAAAATGTAGTGTATTGATTAGTGAAGAAAAATAAAGTTTCCTCTCCATGTTGTTCAGTTACCCTGCTCATTTCTTAATAGTCCTACATCCATAAAAGGCCAAAGGACTATGACCTTGACAAGCTAACTGAGCAGGAAAAGGCAATCATGTGTACAAGGCTGTCACCCACCCTACAAATTATGATAAAATATACCTCAGGGTCAGAAAAAAGAGTTGCATATCTCCAGTGACACCCACAGTAGTACGCTTAAGGATTTGAAAAGAACAGCAATTTATTTTGCACGACCATGTTTTATGGTTATCATCAAGCATTATGTCTTCCAAGACAGAAAGGTGGTGTTTTTATGGACTCTGGCTCCTGGTTGCATTATCCTCACAGCTCAGAAATTACCTCTTGCTCCTTTTTTAATTCCCTCCTTCTCACCCCCAACCCTTACCCCTCAGTTAACAAAGCAGCTGTTTTTGTAAAGAAAAGGGGAAAAATAACTTGAATCCGAATTACATAAAGGGCACAAAGTGAACAGATTTCCAACCCTGAATAGTTTCAAAATGAATGATTATCTGGCTAATTAGTGAAATAAATAATAATAATTGCCTGTCCCTCCTCATTAGAGCCCTTAATAGTAAATGGAACTCCAGTGCAGAGTTCCAGTGAGCTGGCTTCAGGGCACAGGAATCAGGTCTGCATTGGAAAAAGAGACACGACTCTATCTTGCAGGTGCCCACGAGTCAACCCCGAAAACCAGAAGAGCAAGGAAAATGAGGGAGGCTTCAGGATCTGCAAGGGAGATGGTTTGGGACATAGAGGGAATATTTCTTGCTTCCTTCCATGCTTAGGATTATATTCCACACATCCAAGAAATGAGAGCTATAAACATAGAACACTGGGGCCAGAGCATAGCTTATCTAACCAGCAGCATCTATGTTCTTCAGCTCTGACCTAATCCATCTGCAACATTATCCACCCAGGCTTCTTGTTAAACCTGTGAGCCCTGGGCTCCCTCCCAGACCCCTGACTCAGAAGCTCTGGAGTGGGCCCAGGGTCTGCATGCTCAACCAGATTCTGGGGCGCTGTGCATGCACCTGGAATTGGAGCAGCTCCGATAGCCAGTGGCTGGAGAGACTGGGCCGTGCTATGAGATAAAGCATGTCTCTTCTGTGTGGGGAGGATGCTAGAGCAGGAAATCTCAGCAGATGGGACCATCCTCCTGTAGAGAAGGTTACTCTGTGGTTCAGCCACAACATCCTCCTGCCGGGCCTCCTCTCTGCAGCAGCCTCGCCTCAACCTTTGAAATGAGCAGAGAACCTCGCTGCTGCTTTGCTCCTGGAGTCTGTTCAGCCAAACCCATTACTCAACACAGAAAGCATTTGGCTGGCTTCTAATGAGGCAGCAGACCAGCTTTTAGGGGTCTGTTCTCAGTGTGATGTATGAATGGAGAGACTTGGTAATGTTCATCAGTGGAGAGTTCCCACTACTCCAGCAACTGTCCTGTAAAGCTTGACGCTCAAATCATCTTCTTTCTATTTGGAAATCCACCCCGTTCAGGTGCTAGCAGGAAATGGGAATACAATGATTGTCTTTAACCTTCTCCTGTTTTCTAACTAAACCTTTCAAGACTCCCTGGGTCTCTAATCCATGCTGCTCTCTCCACTATGATACATTTGACCCAACCATGTGAAATAATTAATTAACTATAATGTGCTTAGTACTGGGGAGGCAGATGTGTTTCTTTTTTTAAAATATATTTTATTGATTTTTTACAGAAAGGAAGGGAGAGGGATAGAGAGTTAGAAACATCGATGAGAGAGAAACATCGATCAGCTGCCTCCTGCACACTCCCTACTGGGCATGTTGCTCGCAACCAAGGTACATGCCCTTGACTGGAATAGAACCTGGGACCCTTGAGTCCACAGGCCGATGCTCTATCCACTGAGCCAAACCGGTTAGGGCAGAGGTGTTTCTTGAGTTTGAAGAACGTATAGTCTAGCCTGGGAGACAGACTGGTAAACAGACAATAATAATACTACAGTAACCCTGGAATAAGCTGAGGAGGAAACTCAGGCAGAGTCTCCAATGATGAAGAAGAGATGCTCAACAGGAGAAGGAACATGCTCAAGAGAAGAAGATGCTTAGAGAAGAGCTTTCCAGTGAGAGAAGAGAGGGCTTATGCCGGGGCCAACTTAGCCAAAAGACTCCGACTTGTCTGAGCTGCCCACAGAGGCACAGTGCTCAGGGCCCAAGATACGTTTAGGGGACTGCAGAAATGTTTTAGCTCTAATTTATTCTAAAATCAGAAGGAAAAAATGAATACAATGATAATGAATATAGAATAATGAATCTAACCTGTGTTACACTTATCTTTGTTTAATGGAAGATGAGGCCCATAGAGGTAAAAGTGTCTAGGGTCCTCAAAAGCCATAATGCATTAGTCATAAGCCCTGGCTTATGCGAAGATACAGGTGAGCGATCAGGTCTGGCAGTGCAGGTGACTACCCCTAAAACACACCAAGCCCTCAGTCTGTGTGAGGCTCTTTTCTGAGAGCTTTGAGAGTATTACACTCTTTACCCCTCACAACCCCGTGAGGTAGGTAGCATTACCACTGCTCCCATTTTACAAATACAGAAATCAGAGCAGGAGAGAATAAGTTCCTGAAGTCATACAGATAAAGATACACTCATTTGAGGTAACCCAGAGAACCAGGCCACTATCGAGGTGCTACTACTCCAGAGTCCACACACTCAAACTCTCTGCTGGCACTCCCTAGTTATTTAATTACTAGAGGCCAGGTGCACTAAAATTTGTGCACTCGGCGGGGGGGTGGGGGGTCCCTCAGCCCAGCCTGCACCTTCTCGCAGTCTAGGACCCCTTGGGGGATGTCCACTTGTTGGCTTAGGCCCACTCCCCGGGGATTAGGCCTAAGCTGGCAGTCAGACATCCCTCTGGCAGCTCAGGAGCCCTTGGGGGATGTCCAACTAATAGCTTAGGCCCACTCCCCACAGTGACATCCTTAGTGCTGCCACGGATCCCACTGCCACTGCCGCTGTGCTGGCCAGCCATGAGCTGGCTTCTGGCTGAGCAGCGCTCCCCCTGTGGAAGTGCACTGACCACCAGGGGGCAGCTCCTGTATTGAGTGTCTGCCCTCTGGTGGTCAGTGCACATCATAGCGACTGTTGTTAGGGTCAATTTGCATATTGCCCTTTTATTATATAGGATCAGTGATGAAAAGCTTTTTTCTTTCTTTCTAATCAGTCATAGACCAATACCTTTGTAAACACACACACACACATACACACACACACAAACCCACCAAAACAATAAAAATGAATTGCTAGAAAAGTGAAAAATGAAACAAAAACATACAAATGGTAAACCCAATTTTTAAAAATTAGATTCCACAGACATAAAATCACATTTCAATAGGTATGCTTACATGTAGCAGCCATAGCAAATTTATTTATTTATTTATTTGTTTATTTATTTATTTATTTATATTACTTATTGTTGACAATACTACAGATGTCTCACATTTTCCCCACTTTACCCCCTTCCACCTAGCCCCTACCCCAACCCCCAGGTCTTCACCACCTTATTGCCCATGTCCATGGGCTATGAATATAAGCATATAAGTTCTTTGGTTTATCTCTCCTCATCCTCCCCACCCCCCCCACCCCCCATCGAGGTATGTCAGTCTGTTCCATGCCTCCCTGCTTCAGGTCTTATTTTGTTGGTCAATTCACTTTGTTCATTAGATTCCACAAATAAGTGAGATCATGTGATATTATCTTTCTCTGACTGGCTTATTTCACTTAGCATAATAGTCTCCATAGAAGTTTCTCAGGGGTTACCCTCAACATCTCTGCTCACCTCCTCTCAGGCTGGTAACAAAGAGCTTGTGGAGCCAAAGGCCTGTGCACCACACGCGAGGAGCATGCTGGGTGCTGTCCTGCCGGCCCCACAAGTGACAGTTTGCTTCCTTTCCCAGCAGTGGAGTGGAAAGGAGGCACACAAAGGAGGATGCTACTCCCCAAATGCTGGTGAGAGGGCATGAGAAGGGGAGGACTGGGAGCTCAGACTGAATTGGGGTGCATACCTTTTCTAACCAAATTGAGGGTGCTCTCTGTGTCAAGCACCTGCCTGTCACAGGCAGAACTGGGTCCATGTAGCCTGAGCTTCCCGTCTATGGTCACCTGGGATTTGGGGATTTAGAATTTCTTCTTAATGGCAAAGTCTGGAACACTGTCCTGAAGGAAGAAGAGCAGCCTGGGGTAGAGACACTGCCCATAGGGATCTATGCCACATAAGCATCCACCCAGAAATGGACCAACAGAACCACTCTGACGATGCCCATAGACACCTCCAAGAAGGGGGTGGGCGCACCGCTGGGAGGCAGAGTAGTCGCGCCTCCTAAGAGGTGATGCAAACAATGTGTTCTCATCCTATCGCCGTGGGAGACGTGGAGCTGACCAGGAGGTCTGGTGACCTGTTATGATGAGGTGACAACTCCAGCGCTCTCTTCTAAGTGCTTTACAGATAGTTACCTTATTTGATTCTCATGACAACCTTGAGAAATGGGAACCGTTGATTTGCAGAGAGAGGAGTGGAGGCATGAAAATGGTGCATAGCTTTCGCAGGGTCACACAGCCAGCGAATGGCGGTGCTGGGTTTAGAATCTGACGGCACAGATAGGTGCTTAATATAACTTATTAATTTGACTCATATTCTTCCATGTAGATGCTTTACACAGCCCATTGGAGGGTCCTCCTTTTCAAAGTTATGAGCAGAACTTCAGATACAAGAGAGAAGCAAGCTGGCATTAGCAGTACACAAAAAAATAGCTGTAAAAACCATTTACATAGGAAGAAATTTTCATTATTTTATTTAGTCCTCTGCATTGCCTGAAACCAGTTTTTCACCATACCCATATTACAGATGAGCAAAGGATGCCTTCAGTTGCCACAGTCACATGATTGATTTGGGCTCCATCAGAGATAGGAACCTGCTATTTCCAATTATTTGCTAGTTCCCAATCACCATTCTATGGAGTTTGGGAGCAAACTATTGCTATCTGGAGCCCACCCTTCTCCTCCACTTCCTCCTGAACAAATACAGTTATGCCGGGTCCTCTCTACCCATTCATCTTGTCTAGGTCATGCCTCAGGCCAAAGATGAAAAAACATTTAGACATTTAGTTTAAGCTTAGTTGCAAAACCATTTAGTTTAAAGCTTAGTTGCAAATTTTAGGGTTGAGAAAGGTTGCCCTGCCCCATGCAGCCTCCCTTGCTGTAACCAGATAGTCAGAAGAGCCTCCCAACAGGCACAGACAGTTTGTAGAAGCTGAGCTGAAACCAAGCAACCCAACTCTGAGCTCTAATAATTACTGAAATTTGTCGAGAATAACAATAGCTCAGTAAAGCCCAGTGTTTCCCTAAAGGGCAAGGATAATAGGCCTATAACCTCAAACGTGTAAGAATCATTTGTTATTCATGTCAGTTCCCTCACCGTTGCCAGCCACATCAATCTTTTTCAAAGGGGGACACTGGAATGAAACATTGAAGTGTAAAGGGGAAAAAATAGGCCTATAAGGTGAGCAACAGCAGACAGCAAAGCCACTCCGTGATTCTGCTTGTTGCTGCCCAGGACTTGTAACGATTCATTAGGGTTCACCCTTCATGCCATGCTCGTGTGGCTCCAACTCCCTAGTAAGGCAGGGAGGTGGGCCAGAAGGAAGACAACACCACTGAGCCATTTCTGGCTATTTTTAGAAGAATAACATTTTTTTTCGAGAATTTTTAACCATGGAGGTCCAGGCATTCTTTGCTGATTCAGTTTCAACTCAGAAACAGCGCCTATTTAAAAAAATATACATACACCCAGACAGCCACACCGGTCCCAGGACTTAGCCTTCAAAGTTACAGAAGTATCTCCAACAAAAAGGATGCTTAGGAACAGGCAGCAGCCAATGACAGAAGGACAATGCAACACAGATGGAGGTGACTCTGGATGGAAGGCTCAGCCTGTGGGTAAACCTCTTCCCAGAGAAGAAATACATGGTGCTTAATACATGGTAGTCTTAATGGCATCTCCTCTGCCCTTTTACTTAAATCATGAATGATGGTTTACAGGAGGCATTTTCCATTGCAGTCACAGATTGGCCACCACATACCTTCGTTTCCTTGTTCTATACACATGAAAGAGAAGGGAAAGTAAAGATCTCTTCCCCTGAGCCCCCCACCCCCACCACACACACATATAATCTGGCTTGCTTGGACATGGCCTCAGAAAACAGGGGCCCTGGTGAGGTCCAGGTTTCCTGGCTCTTGGCCTTTGGGGGGAAACAAGGCTCCTGTCTGGGTGGATACTGACCAAAGGTCCTAATGCATGGGAGACTAACTTCGTGTTTGCTTTCATTAAACAGGGTATTTGATCCTCTCCTCTGCCATCAGTGTGGAGCAAGCCACACACCCTTCCAGGCTCAGAGGAAGGAAACCCCAGCCATGGGTCCCTCCTGGTCTCTCCTGGGTGGGTGGCCTCTGCAGCCTAGAGCGAGGCTTCCTCTTTCAAACACTGCCTGGGAATAACTCGAGGAGGAGGCTGGGTCCTGCTGCCAGGGTGGGAGAAGGTCTGAGCCCACACATGGTCAGGGCAGGCCCAAGAGACAGTGGCACTGGTCATACAGAAGCAGAGATAGGTGCCAACAGTTGCCTAAATAAATTATTTGGGTTTGTCAGGCTCATACCTCAGCAGCTAAAAACTGGTTTTAGTTCTAGGGTATATTTTCTTCTCTTTAATAATTTTTATAATTTCTAAATAAAAAAACTTACATGCCAATTATAAGGTATACTAGTAGCCCGGTGCACAAAATTTGTTCACATTAAAAGGGAATTAATTAGAGGAAATATTTTAATGTTGCTATTTGCCCTTTCTCTATAATAGAAGTGTCAGAGATTAAAGAAAATTAGTAAAATGTACATGAAAATTTTCCTTCTGTCAGAGTCTGGGGCATGCTGTGGGACCTAGAGTCAAGTCCCTGCTCACCTGCGCATGCCTCGAAATCGCGTGAGACCCAGACCCGGCTGGCCCCACCCCCATTGGACAATTGGGCTGGCCCCACCCCCATTGTGTCAAGCCCTGCCAGGTCAGGGGTGCAGCCTCAGGTCCCCTGTCAAGACCTGCTGGGTGGGGGGTGCAGCCTCAGGTCCCCTGGCACACCCTCAGGTCCCCCAGCCTGGTGCCGGGGCAGAGGGCACAGCCTGAGGTCCCCTGTCAAGCCCCACTGGGTGGGGGTGTGGCCTAAGGTCCCCCATCAAGACCTGCTGGCAGTGGGCACAGCCTGAGGTCAACTGTCAAGCCCTGCTGGGTGGGGAGGGGGGTGCGCAGCCTCAGGTCCCCCGCCCCCGCCAAGCGCCATGCAGCCTCAGGTCCCTGCTGATCGCTCGTTACTGGAACCCCGCCTCTGCTGTGGGCATAGCCATCTTGTGACGGTGTGAGGGTTAATTTGCACATTACCTCTTTATTATATAGGATTAGCAATAGACATGTACAATTGAAAAATAAGAATGCTTAAGTCTCTCCCCACCCCATCCATCTTACCCAACACTGTTAATATTTTGGGGCATTTCCTTCCAAAATGTTTTCTAAGCACATCTCCCAGCATACATTACTGTAGATATATGCTCCCATTTCTCTACTGATTCTGCCCCTGTGCTGCTCTGAATCTGCATAGTCTCTTGTGGTACCCTGGTCTCTAACGCTGGATACACCCTCAACCTCATGTCTGCCATGGGTTCAGGCTAGGTTCTCACCCACAGCAGCTTTGCCTTGGCTGCTTGGCCTAGCTCTCAGTCAGTTCAGCCATTTACTGTGTCTGAGCTGTGATTTCGGCGACTTGAGAGCCTCTTGTTAAAGAGTTGCCTGGCCTTCCTCTCATCAGCAATAGAAGAGAGTTGGCCATGGTGTCTTTATAAGCCAAAATGCAAACAAGAAGTTGTGAAGAAGACCTTCTAGCTTAGAGGAAACAAGTAATATTTCCTGCATTATAAGAAAACCTTGCCTACAAGATTTAATAACAGGCATTTGGGGAAGAAATAACAAAATACTATATGAAGCATATTTACAAACTGTAAGATGATTTTATGAACTATAAAACATTGAAATGTTTTTCTTACTGTGCATTTTTGAATGAAGAAAATATGGTACTTTCACCCACTTTTCATGATGTGAACTAAGAACTCACGTACCCCACCCCCATCTTTTGGCCCCATCTACCCCAATATGTCATCTTAGATAACTGTGATCTTACAAGATGAATAGTCTCAAAGACTGGGTGTCTGATGTGAACACGAGTTGGGACCTGAATGGATCTAAATCATCTTGATGTTTTGCACTGGCAAACCCATTTTTGCTATGAGAAGGCTGACTGGAATGATTTCCCCATTAGGAACCTTGCCCACAGCCCTTTAAAAATAAATCATACCTGTAGATGATCCTTCTCTTTATCGTTGGCAGAAATCATAGGTCTTAGTCACAAGTCTAGAAGTTGATGACATGGATAGAATCTGGAAATATAAAGTTAGGGGAGAATTTGAAACTAAGTGTGATCTCTCATGTTTCAGGATGGGGTTCCCAAATGAGGTATGTGATAAGGTAGTAACTGGCACCACACACCACGTCTTACCAGTCAGCATGTAATTCCTCTTACAAATAGTTTTAAGTGCCAATATATATGGGATAATCAAGCAACAAGGTTGGCATGATGAGTGGGTGTAACCTGAGACATACAAAATATCACGACCACACCCAACCTGTTATGACATCTATAATTCTATCCTGAAAAAATCATTTATTTGCACTTATGAGTCCCTGAGGAGAGCAATATCTTAAGCTATTTTCATTTAACCAATTCATGATTAGAAAGCTACCAGAACACAAGGGTGAGGAACAAGATATAAAGCAAACATCAGGAAGGTGAAGATGGACATTTAAAAGGAAGTTAATGTGTCAAAAACAAATAGCAGTGCCTTCCTCATCTTGGTTATGGCTTGCCCTTTAAAACATTTCTTCTTAGCAGAGGAAAACCCTGAGAATGAAAAATGATTCACAATAAGGCATCTGGAAGAGGACTGATTCTAAGCAGATAGATACTCATATATTTTGGAACCAAGAGGAGAAGTGCTTATGGATTCTCACCATCCTGAATGTCTTTTCCACACAGCCTTGAATATCCCTGACAATGTTAATACTCATGAAGAGAGATTATGTCAGGGAACAAGAGCCGGGATTGAATCCAACCAAAAGACAACCTCATTTGGTTTCTGGACCCTCCCTGCTGTGGGGCTAATTCCTAACAGAAACAACAAAAGTATTAAAAAATTTAATAAAGTAACCAATTAGATATTTCAGTGAGCCTAGTTAAAGCATTTTACTATTTGCATTGATTATCATGTGGCTACTTATCGGGATGCCCGTAAATCTGACTGCATTAGGTTCTGAGGCCTGTATTTCAGATCATTTCTTCTCCCTATGTGGACTTGCCCAGGAAATGAGATTTAATGAGTCACCATCCTCCCCGGTAATCACAGGAGAGCTCATTAGCTTTTTGTCAGATTTGTACCTACTATCCGCCTTCAATATGCCTATGACTTCTTTTGAGTTAAATATGATATTGTCGAAAGGGAGAGCTCAAAAGAGCATGTCTGTGCTGAATCCTGTGGACTTGAAACACTATATAAATATTTTTACATAGATTAAAAGGCAACTGAGAGTAGAAGGGAAAAAAATAACAGAAACACAACATCTCCACTGATGGCATTGCTATTTAGATGACACATACCATTTTTAAAAAGTTTGACATTTACACCTTGCAAATCTGTTTCAATGCCTAAGCTGAGTCAAAGCAAGAGAGGGTTCAAACTATAGAAGAAAACAGTCTAATTCATCAAGTCTGAGGAGTCCTCTGTCACACATCTTAGGACACTTCACCAAGGTCTCCTACTCTCATGACCTTTGGTATTGACTGGAAGTGACCAGAAGGCTCTCCCAGCATTTCATGGGAAGGGATAAAACCCTGATTACTCTCAACCAAAAGCTTGAAGTGAATCTTCAGTCCTCCCACAGATAATCTGAGTAATGTTTGGTTAATCAGGCACGGATATTGCCCATAAAGGAAGTCATGACATGGGTGGCCTTCAGCAGAAATCATCGAGTGATTTCTCATCTGAAGCTTTCCTAAGTACAGGGTTCTCATTTGGGGCTTCCCTCGGTACAGAGAGTAACCTGGGTGAGAGTGTTGCTCTGCATGGCTGAATGACAGCCAAGGACCAGTGCCAAGCTCCCAATTAATGCTCATCAAGCTAAACAAGGGCCATAGCACCTGTGTGAAATGTATAAGAATATTTAGCTTTAATGCCCTTAGAGTCAAACAAAAGTGGTTCTTAACCTTTTTTTTTTTTGGTTGCATATCTTTTAAAGAATCTGATGGAAAATATGGACTGGTTCCCAAGAAAAATGCACAAGTGTGTGTGTGTGTGTTGGGGTACAATTGTGTGGGGTACAATTCCAGAGAGGTCTCAAACACTCTGATCTTATTCCTAGACCTGCTTGAGGCCTCTGGATCTAATATTAGGACTTATAGAGATTATGATATCAAGGGATGTAATATAAAGTAACATTTATTGAGAGCTTACTATATGTCAGGTACTATTACATCTCATTTAACCCCTATAGCAACTTTAAGATGTATGTCTGTTACTCTCCCCGTTTTACAGATAAGGAAACTGAGGAACAGATAATTTAACAAAGAGGTAGTTAGTGGAAGATTTAGGGCTTCAATCTGTCATGGCTCTGGATTCCATGCACTGAACCACTAGATTATGCTGCCTCTCTTATATAACACATTAAAAAAATTTAAGGCATGCTCACTTCTGCTTTCTCATTTCATTTTTGCAATCTCCTCCAGGAGTTACATTAGATAGATATCTCAATTTGAGTGGGTGTTGAGGGCATTTCCAAAGTGGACCACGAGATTTACTTTATATTTTTGTAGACAACAAAGTCGCAGTTGCTAAGATTAAAACTTAAAAACCAAATTTCTGATTTGAGCCTCCTTCCTCCATTAACTACAGGTTATATTCTAACACCCCAGGAACATTCTTAATTCCTCTCTTCACACTGTCCACTGCCTTGAGGACTAAGTCAGCATGGTGAGGTTTGAAGCCACGTGGTGCTCCCTGCAAAAAACCTAGCTTCCTGCAGTTCCAAGAGCATAGTTTTGGTTCTACAAAGGAAAAGGCATAAAGAAGAGCAAGAGGAGGGAAGTTGTCAATCTGCAGAAAATAGCAACACTGTGTGCATTGGATTGTGCTGGATGCAGATGCACCCCATCTTTGTCCTTATGTATACCTCCAAGTCTAACTGGCATGCAGACATATTTTAAAATATTTAACACTCCCTTAAAACCTCTACCAGCATGTACTGCCCCGTAATTCACAATCATTCAGTGGCAGAGGTTGGTCCCAGCTTCAAGTTCCAGTGAAATGGCAGGCTGCACTGGCATGCCTCAGTCTCATGCCTCTAAAATGGCTTAGAAATGCTGGAGGAATTGTAGCAAAAATATTTTGAAACAGAATGGAACTTGAAAAAATTAGAAGGAGAGCACAGAGAAGAAAGGCATTCCCAGGCACTAGAAATGAAGAGAAACAGAGCCAGAGCTGCTGCCTTGCCCCTGGTGAAGTGACACTCTGGTGCCAGGAGGTGTGGATCCAGATGGAGGGCCAAATGGCAAAAGGCTGGGCTTAGATGCCCACTTAACAACAGAAAAGGTAGAACAGGGAAGGGTCAAGGAACTTGGTCCTTTAACAGCTCCAAGCAGGAAACCAAAACCCCTCTCCTGTTCAGGTGTGCAGGGTGCAGAGTCCAAACTCCTGTCAACCGCCCATATGGAAACCTCAGTGAAGAAATTGAAATAGCAATAGGTTGCAGACCAATAGAACCATCAAAAGAAAATACAGCCCTAGCTGGTTTTGCTCAGTGGATAGAGCGTCGGCCTGTGGACTGAAGGGTCCCAGGTTCGATTCCAGTCAAGGGCACATGCCTGGGTTTGTGGCTTGATCCCCAGTGTGGGGTGTGCAGGAGGCAAGCCGATCAGTGATTCTCTCTCATCGTTGATGTTCCTGTCTCTCTCTCTCCCTCTCTCTTCCTCTCTGAAATCAATAAAAAAAAATTTTTTTTTAAAGAAAATACAAAAGTACTCTGTACAAACATTTTCACAACCCAAGGAGCAGGGAATATCTCCAAGATGGCGACTACCCTTTGCTGAGAATAAGCTCACAATTGGAAAAAAAATTATAGCTCACAAGAAGAAATGATCCCCCGAAAGAGAGAGTAAGCAAACAAAACCAATGGGGAGATTATACTCTAAGAATTTAAGATAATAGAGCAATCTGAAACAGGCAAGAAAACCAAGTACATTCAAAACAAATAAAGACATAAAAGATTAGAAACCATGATACAAGCACAGGAGCCATAGAATACAAAGAAATAGATTTGAAAACATCACATTGTACTTCTGGAAATTAAGAAAAACACAGAGTCACTGACATTTAAACTTAACAAATGGCATATTAGTTTCCTAGCTCTGCTGTATCATAACAAAATAACCACAAACTGAGTGGCTTAGAACTACAGCAATGTGCTGCCAGAGCTGTAGAGGCTACAGCTGAAATCAAGGTGTCGGCGGGCCGGGCCACGCTCCCCCTGAAGCCTGAGGGGAAGGATGACCCTTCCGTGCCTCTCCCAGCCTCTGGTATCCCAGATGTTCCTCGGCTTGTGGCAGCATAACTCCAGTCTCCCCTGGCATTCTCCTCATGTCTCGTCAAGCAGTCTTCACTCGGGGCATGCCTCCGTGTCCAAATGCCATCCCCATCCCTGCTTTTTAGGAAAACCAGTCAGCTTGGGTTAGAGCCCACCCTAATGACATCATTTTAACATTATTTCTATCAAGACTCTATTTCCAAATAAGGGAATATTCTAAAGGACTGGGGGTTAGGACTTCCATGTATCTTTTTTGGAGGACACAACTCAACCCATAATGAATAGGTTTAATATTAGATCAGATACAATAGAAGAGAATCAGTGAAAGAAAAGATAAATCAGAAAATTACTCAAAATGCAACATAGAAAAATTAGGAGATAGAAAATATTTTTTAAAAGTTCAAATTTATACAGGGCAAAATAAGATCAGATATATATGCTATACATATATACACATGTACATATATACACATATACATATATACACATGTACATATATACACATATACACATATACATATATACATATATACTAATAAAAGGGTAATATGCTAATTAGGGCAGACGTCTTCCGGACGACCTTCCCTTCCCGACAAAGCTGCAGCGGCTGCAAAGGGCCGAGGTGTGGCTGCAAAGGGCCCAGGCTCAGGCCGGCAGTGGCAGCAGCAGCGGGGTAATAGGGGCGGCACCTTCCCCTGATCTGCCAGGTTGCCTCCCGTAGAGGAAGGCCAGACTACAGCTCAGGCTGGGGGCCGAGGCAGAGGCAGTTAGGGGCAATCAGCTGGCAGGGGAGCAAGGTAGGGGCGATTAGGCCAACAGGGGGCAAGATAGGGGAGATCAGGCCAGCAGGGGGCAAGTTAGGAGTGATCAGGCCAGCAGGCAGAGGTAGTTAGGGGAGATCAGGCAGGCAGACAGAAGGGTTAGGGGAGATCAGGCAGGCAGGCAAAGAGGTTAGGGGTGATCAGGCAGGCAGGCAGGCGAGCACTTAGGAGCCAGTGGTCCCGGATTGTGAGAGGGATGTCCGACTGCCAGTTTAGGCCCCATCCCACAGGGGTCCTAGATTGGAGAGGGTGAAGGCTGGGCTGAGTGATGCCCCCCAATGCACGATTTTGTGCACTGGGCCTCCAGTATATACATATATACATATATCTATATCTTAGAAGTTTTAAAAAGATAGAGTAAATAGGATGAGGAGAAGCAATATTTAATGAGATAATAGATGAGATTTTTCAAGAATTTATGAAAAACATATTTTTATTTTAGAACACATACCAAGAGCAGAGCAGGGCAAATAGAATCCATAGCCATACATATCACATAATGAAAGTGCAGATAGTTAAAAATGAAATCTTAAAAGAAATGAGGGGAAAAGATTAACTATAGATAAAGATTAGATTGATGGCAAATTTCTCATCAGCAAAAACAGAAACCAAAACAACACTAATCTATGCTGGTAGAAGTCAAATAGTGTTTAACTGTTGGGGGGGCAGGGGACATAAGGGAAGCTTCTGAGGTGCTATCCATGTCCTATTTCCTTGTCTAGGTTTTGATTGCATGGGCTCATTGACCTGTATACTCATGATATGTGAGCTTTTCTATATATGGATTTTAGTTCAATAAAATTTTTTACAAAGAGACCAGAAGACAAAGGAATAATATCTTCAAAGTACTGAGGAGAAAAAGTCAGCAAAAAGATCTCTCAAAGAGCATGATAAAATAAAGACATTTTTCAATCAAACAAAGAGTGTGAGATTTACTATGCATCGACTATCCTGAAAAGTACATACACAGCAGCAAGAAATTGAACCCATAATGAAGGAACAGCACTGCAAGGAACAATGGTGAGAAAGAAATTGATAAACATGTGAGGTAAATATAAGTAAACACTTGCTAAAACACCAACAGTAAAGATTACTAGTTTTGAGCCAATGAAGAATAAATATCCTGAAATATCATGGATGATAAGAGGGATCTTTGGGCACAAAGATTCTTGTATAATTTGGGAAAATGGAAGAAATGTTAAATTTTGGCTTCAAGTTTGCATATTAAAAATTGAATGATAACCAATAAAAGATAAAAAATAGAATATATAAATTTCAAACTAGCAGAGAGGGGAAAAGAAATAAAGAAAATTCAGTCTATCCAAGGGAAGCCAGTGAAGGAGAAAAACTAAGCCAGTAGTATAAAAAAGTCAACAAATAAGTGTTGACTTATGAAAAGGGAGCCCTCATGCCCTGTTGGTGGGAATGTAAATTGGTACAGCCACTATAAAAAATAGTATGGAGGTCCCTCAAAAACTTAAAGATAGAACTACCTTACAATCTTACAATTTCACTCAGGTGTTTATCCAAAGGAAAAAAAGAACACTAATTTTAAAAGATATATGCACCTTTATATTCATTGCAGCATTATTTACAATAGCCAAAATATGGAAGCAACCTAGATGTCCATTGATAGATGAGTGGATAAAGAAGACGTGGCATATAGACACAATGGAATATTACTCAGCAATAAAAAGGAATGAAATCTTGCCATTGGCAACAACATGGATGGACCTAGAGGGTATTATTCTAAGTGAAATAAGTCAGCCAGATAAAGACAACTACCATATGACTTCACTTATACTATGTGGAATCTAAAAAAAAAAAAAGTGAACAAACAAAACCAAACCAGACTCATAGAAACAGAGAATAAACTGATGGCTGATACTTGGGAGGGTGTTCAGGGGATGGGAGAAAAAGTTGAAGAGAAATCAGAGGCACAAACTTCCAGTTATAAAATAAATAAGGGCCAGCACAAGAAATATAGTCAATAATATTGTAGTAACTTTGCACGGTGACATATGGTTACTAGACTTAGTGTGGTGATCACAACTTAAGGTATATAAATGCCAAATCACTATGCTGTACACCTGAAACTACTATAATATTTATGTCAAGTATACTTTAATAAAAAATTAGACAAAAAGAAGAAAATACTAAGCCAAGAAAACAACAAACAAAATTGTGAAAAAAAATCCAAGTAAATGGTGATGTAAATCATGAAATTTAAATGAATTAAAATGACCAAATGAGATGTCCTTCGATTTTTAATAATTCAGTTATAAGCTGTTTTATAGGAGAAATGCATTAAATATAATGACATAAAAGTTGAAAACTAAGGAATGGAAATAGATATGCCAGTCAAATACTAACCAAAAGAAAATTTTAAAGTGCTAATATCAAAGAAAAATAATTTAAGGGGGGAAAACACCTTACTGGGAGCCAAGGAGGGTCATTAGTTTATGAGAAATGAAGTGATAATTCTCAAGAAGATATAATGATCATGAAATAGAATGAATTAAACAGCATTGGCTCAAACTATATGAAGAAAAAAATTAACCCAATTACAAGAATAAATTGATAAATTCTCCACCTTGCTGGGAGATTTTTTAAACACCCCTGTTTTAGAGTTGATACGTCTAGTTGATGTGCATACATCTCATCTTCACAACAAAACTGTAAGAACCTTGAGGTCAGGGTGTGTGTCTTCTGCCAAGTTCCCCAGTATATGAGTTGCATTTTCCCTCCCCACAAGAGTAACAGTATTTAACCCCTTCTCATATAATGGATGGAAGACTAAGTGCTATAAGCAAATGCATGGCGCAAAAAGCATGTGATAATAATTTATTACTGATAGTAGACACTTTTTTAACAAGCAAAATTATGACAGGTAGAATAATTAACGAAGACATAAAATAGTGGATTAAAAACAGAAAAGAATGTATTATCCCAATGTACTTCTTTTGCAGCATTTATGAGACACCAGGCTTATTAAATTATAAAATTAAAGTACTAACCAGAGGATCACTTATATTCATTCTAAATGGGGGGGAAATACAGTTCTAAAAATTAAGAAGCTGCAAACAGAATTCACATTTGATTAACACAAGACAATAGCAAAAATGCTACCCTCTAGTGGCACAGCTCAGCAACCCAAAAAGTTGTATGTCTTAGAGGTCATTTTCCTAACAAAAATATTCAGCTACCATTGATGGTGGTGTTACATTCATGTCTGCTGTTATTGTCATCAATATCATCATTTTCATCATGATCAGCCTATAACTAAGTGTATGGTGACAGGTAGCAATTTCCATACCATCAGCTGTGGCCAGGGCTGCAAGGTCACATCATACAAAGAGGCAGTTTATATACAGGGAACAGCCTTTGGCCACTTTTCTCAGAAGGGGGCAGTGTAACCATCAGACACTTGGCTTCCTGGCCTTTCTAGTACTTCATGCAAAAGCAGCTCTTTGCAGATTAGTAATGTGAAGTTCTATCCTAGAGAACACCGAGGTTATTCATATGGAACAGAATGCCATTTTCAGATGGCTCTCAATTTTAAAACATGAAGATAGACATTTCAGTTATAACTCAATAGGCCCATCCCATGGGTAAGTATGTCTCACATGGTTGATTGGAAGTATATAAACAAATGTTAAAAAGGAGTTAAAGTCCCTATTTTATTTGCTAAAAGTGCCTCTTACAGTAAATACTATAACCTGTAGGTAGCAGGCAGCAATTGCACCATATCTTATTTTAACAAGGATCCAAAATGGAATTTGTTGAGAAGGTGTGGCATGTGGTTTCCATTAGGGCAGGTTTTCCTCCGAACTCAGTGCACTAGAGCAGGCTTTGCACAATCTACTGCTTTAACAGAAAACTGCATATCTCATCCTACACAGGAAGTAATACCCTTTGTAATTTGAGTAACCATGGCTTTAGGATATTTTAGTTGTGTCTTTTAGACCAGTCCAGTGGAATGCTTAACCAACAACATTAACTCTTTTTCATGCGTTATACCTAATCGGTGGGAAAGGGAGCTGGAGTTGGTGACAAACATGGAAGGAATGTGATCAAAGGCAATTTGAAGATGCCCTGGCAGTCTAAAATGCAGTGATCAAAATATCCTGCTTTAAATGTTTAATGTGTGGACTTCACACAAAAGGAAATGGAGCAAATTGTGATTCCAAGCCAAACACAAATTCAGTTAGTTGCCAATCTACCTATTATGTTCTTTTTTAAAAAGTTTGAAAACATTGTTGATGGTTAAAATCACAGTTAGCTGTCATTTCAAACCCACTAGAACGGCGAAAGTAAAAAGAAATGTACAGCCCTGGCCAGGTAGCTCCGTTGCTTAGAACGTCATCCCAATGTGCCAAGGTTGTGGCTTCAATTCTTGGTCAAGGCACTTACAAGAATCAACCAACGAATGCATAAATATGTGGAAAAACAAAAAAATCAATGTCTCTCTCTCTCTCTCTCTCTCAATCAATAAAAAAGTGTTTAAAAAGACATATAATACTGAGTGTTGACAAGGCCATGAAGCATCTAGAACGCCACCCACACTGTTGGTGGGAGTGCAAAATGGAACACGTTGGAGAACCACTTGGCATTTTCTTATATAATAAAACCTACATATAATCTATGACCTAATAAGTCCACTCCTAGGTACTTGACGTAAAATAAATGAAAATATAGGTCCATAAAAAGATTTGTACATGATGAGAAAAAGGTTAAATTTTGAAGAAGTCCTACTTATTGGTTGTTCACTTTACAGTTCATGCCTTTGTATCTTATCTAGGAAAAGTTTTGCCTATCCCCAAGGTTGAGAAGATTTTATTGATTTTCCTCCTAGAAGCTCTATTGTTTTCACTTTCATATCTACATCATGATCCATTTTGAGTTAACAAAAGGACTGGTACATAAATGTTCATAGAAGTTTTACTCAGAACAGTCCAAAACTAGGAACTATCGTACCACGTGTCCATCAACAAGAGAATGGATAAATACAATGTGGTACATCCATACAGCAACAAAAAGGAATGAACTATTGATACACACAACATAAATTAATCTCAAAAACATTATATTGAGTGAAAAATGGCAGACACAAAAGAGTACTTTGTATGTTTCCATTTGTATGAAGTTCAACAACAAGCAAATCTGACTCATAGATAGAAGTCAGAACAATGGCCACCGGGGCTTAAGCATGAGAGGATGCTGACTGGAATGGAGCACAAGGGAAATTTCTGTGGGAGATGAAAATGTTCCATACCTTGTTTTAAGTGATAGTTACAGAGGAATTCATTTGTCAAAACTCTTCAAACTGTATACACTTAGGAATTGTGCATTTTCCTGGTATACATTATAACTCAATAAAAAAAGGAACATTGCTGATCTCAACACTGACATTTGCTCTGATGAATTTAATCCACCAGAGAACACCTTCCAAGGCACAAGGCTACTTACCTGGAAATGAAGTACCAGTATTTTCAGCCTTTGGGGCCTTGTCCTTGCAGTGTTGTCACAGAGAAAAACTGTGAAGCAGAAAAGTGAAACCAGGGCAGTGTGGACTTACATCTCCCTTTTCCAGTGGCTGCTATTCAAAAATTCACTAATGATGGATCTTAAATCTCTGCCACTTTCTTCCATATGAATAGTTGAGTTACAATGGATGGGATCCATTTTTTTATTAACTTAATACTAAATAGTTTTATTTTCAAAATAGGAACATGCAGAATCCCAGATTCATTTTGAATTCAGTGTTCCTGTTTCATCCATTATTCATCTACACTGCACTTTCTTGGTTTATGATTTTACTAAATTTCTTCATTTGAATTATGGCCTTGTGGTCAACAGCAGGCGATATATTATTCTTATATAATTTTTAAATACAAAGGCAAATGGCACAGAACAATTAGAATCGATGGCTTGGGAGTCTAGCTCTCAGATGTCACCGGCAAACACTGTGCTCTTGACTTTAACCTATGGGTTCCACTTCATGTGGGTTGTATTCTTCATACATCAGGGGTTTTTATAAATTTACTATTCAATCCAGCAGCCCTACTTTGTTCGCAAAATAGAAGCAAAACAAATATGTCAGGGTAATGATGCCAGGACTCTCCCTTATTGAAAAAAGCAGTTTATTAATACCTTATTGCTACAAGCTAGATCTTATTATCATCTTGGGTCATTTAGAATCTTATTAGGTATTCTGCTGGTGGATGAATAATCCTGTGATAAATTCTTTGCCATGTCCTTCACAGTTGTCATAGCAGGATCATAAACAGCATTTATAACAATCTAGCCTAGAGGAAGGGCTGACAATGGTCTGCTTAGCATGCAGGAAATATTCAGATTGGCTGTGTCTGGTTAGACACAGGCCCACAAGAGAGACCCCCAAGTTAAATGTAGCATGGGTTTCTCTGAAGATTCCCCTTCAAAAAATGCATGAGGTCAGGGACATGGGGACCAAACACATTTTGGAAGCCACAGATAGTTTCTTCCCATCAGATCTGCCAGGTAATAGGGGGAGGCCCAGGCACAAGCCATTTTATTCCTGACAGGCTGTTCAGGTCTTTATTTGAAAACTCCAGATCAAGGTACAAGTTATTTTATATTGACTGATTTTTGTTCTCTTTTTTAAGTTCATATGCAAAACTGTGATTCCCCTCTGTTACTGCTCTGTGTTTAATTAGCACACCTGATGGAAAGATGAGTTGAAAGAGAACAAGATTATGATATGGGTGTAATTCCCAGCAGAAGCCAGGTACTTTTTTTAAAATTATTGATTTCAGAGAGAGAAGAAGGGAGAGAGAGAGAAACATCAATGTGAGAAACACCAATCGGTTGCCTCCCCGACCAGTAAACTAACCCGGAACGTGGGTATGGCCAGGACCAGAAATTGAACCCACCACTTTTTGGTGTATGGGATGATGCTTCAACCAATTGAGCCACATGGGCCAGGAGCATAAGCCAGGAACTTTTGCTGTAAAAATGCATGTTAAATATGTGTGTATAAATGTTGCATATATAAAAATGAATGTTAAATATGTGTGTATAAATGTTGCATATATATGATTTTTCCTGTTCAAATAAGGAGAACTATGGGTAGATTAGTATAAATATGCCACCACTATTCTTAGAAAAAATCCATACAAGAGGCAAACAAGCTGGTCCAATATTTCTCCAGCCTCAACTCCTACTACTCCTGTCCACACACCTCACAGTTAATCCACAATTATTTTTTCATTATTCTCTAAATATGTCAGGCCCTTCGCCTAGTCTGGGCTTTTATAAAAGCTTTTATGTTTGTCCAGAATGCCCTTTGCTCTTTTTCCTTTGCCAGATGTCCCAAGTTGGATTCTCTCTGAATCAGAACCTGAAACAAGCATTTGAAGGAAAGTAATTTAATCTGGAGGAGACCCCGGGAAGCACAAGTGGGGGGTTGAGGGTGTGGGACAGGGAAGACCCATAATCCTATAGTGAGTGCAAATTGTGAGCAATGGAGGCTCAATCCCCTGGGGATCTCTGACAGTGTAGAATGCACCTCAAATAGCCCACCTCCGCAAAGCAAGGAAGCTGGGGTATTTATCAACTGCTCCATTGGCCGTTGTGGGCTTCTCCTGGTGGGTACTTCACTCCCCAGAACTTCCAGGCTGCTCGCTGCACTAGCTGAGCTTTATTTCAGACAGGTTAGAAGCAGTCGGGTCAAGGAGCATTCACATGGTGAATGCCAAGGAGATGTAAGACACTGACAGCATCTACTCCCCAGGCTAAGTCTTCTGTAATCTTCAAGTCTTAGTCTAAGTGCTATTTTCTCTGTGAAAGCTTCTTTGATTCTGCCAGTCTGAGTTAGATGGTCCTTCACTTGATTCTCATAGCGTGATGCTTAATCATGGCACATATTAGATCATACTATAAATGTAACTGTCTTCCCCTCTAAGCTCCTTTAGGAAAGGGTTGTGCCTGACAAATTTGTATCACCATATAGTCCCTGACCCATTAAAGAACTCAGTAGACCCATACATTCCACAAATCTTTATTGAGGACCTACCATAGGCCTGACACAATTCTAGGAGCTGGGGGATATAGCAATGAACAATATATTCTACTCTTAGAATGGAGGGGGGTCTTATAATGGACAGAAGTAGAAAAAAAACCAGCCAAATTGATATAAGTTCAGGTATTAGTAAATGCTATAATGAAAATAAAAGAAATTTGTAAGGGGTAGAAAATGACTAAGATGAGGAGAGGTTGCTATTTTGCTAAGCTGCAGAGGAAAGTCTTCTCTGAGTAGGTAATATATGAACCAAGATTTAAAAAATGAGGAGGGGTTAGAAGGGAAGGAGGGATGAATAGGCAGAGTAAAAAGGCTTTTTAGAGCAGTGAGGCTATTCTGTATAATATCATAATGGAGGACACACACCACCGTATATTTGTCCAAATCCGAAGAATGTACCACACCAAAAATGAGCCCTCATTTAAACTACGGACTCCGGGTGATTATGATGTCAGTGTAGGTTGATCAGTTGTAACAAATGTACTCTACTGGTGGGGATGTTGATAATGGGGAGGCTGTGTGTCTAGGGAGGTGTGTGAGTATTCGGAAAAACCGTGGTACTTTCCATTTAGTTTTGCTGGGAACCTAAACCTGCACTAAGAAATAAAAATTCTATTTAAAATAAATCCTATATAATAAAGAGGTAATATGTAAGATGGCTACGCCAACAGCAGAGGCGGGGTTCCATAACACAAGATGGCTGCGCCCACAGTGGAGGCGGGGTTCCCGTAATGAGTGATCAGCAGGGACCTGAGGCTGTGTGGCGCCGGGCTAGGATGGGGGACCTGAGGCTGAGCCTCCCCCCCCCCCCACCGACCCAGCAGGGCTTGACTGGGGACCTCAGGCCGCACCCCCCACCCAGTGGGGCTTGATGGGGGACTTCAGGCTGTGCCCCCAGCCCCGGTGCTGGGCCATGGGACCTCAGGCCATGACCCTGCCCAGCAGGGCTTGACGGGGGCTCTCAGGCCATGCCTTTCACCCCAGGCCGGGGGACCTCAGGCCGTGCCCCCCACCTGGTGGGGCTTGATGGGGAACCTCAAGATGCACCCCCCACCCCGGCCCTGGCCAGGGGACCTCAGGCCATGCCCCCCACCCAGCAGGGCTTGACTGGGGACCTCAGGCCGCACCCCCCGCCCGGTGGGGCTTGACAGGGGACCTCAAGGTGTACTCCCCACCCTGGCACCGGGCCGAGGGACCTCAGGCTGTGCCCCTGCCTGGCAGGGCTTGACAGGGGACCTCAGGCCATGCCCGCCCCCCCCCCCCCCACGCCGGGCCAGGAGATCTAAGGGTGCACCAGGGGCCCTGAGGCTGCACCCCTCGCCCAGTTGGGCTTGACAGGGGACCTGAGGCTGCGCCCCCTGCCCAGCACCAGGCCAGGGGACCTGAGGTTGCACTCCTTACCCAGTGGGGCTGGCCGGGTTTAGGTCTCATGTGATTTTTGAGGCACGTGCGGATGGGCGGGGACTTGACTCTTGGTCTTGTGGTGCATCCCAGACTCGGACAGGAGGAAAATTTTCATATACATTTTACTAATTTTCTTTCATCTCTGACACTTCTATTATAGAGAAAGGGCAAATAGCAATATTAAAATATTTCCTCTAATTAATTCCCTTTTAATGTGCACGAATTTTGTGCACCAGGCCACTGGTATAATGATAAAGACCAATACTTGTGAAGATACAGAAGAGAGTTCCAGGAAAAGGAAACAAGTTCAAAGGCGTGGAGGTCGGAGTAATCATGGCATCCTGGAGGGTCAGGAAAGCCATAAGGGTTTTCATTGTAGTGAATGAGGGAGAAAATGTCAGAAGAGCTCAGAGAGACTGGCAGGGCCAGATCAGGCAGGGGATTTTTAGTATTATAAATGAAACCTGGCACCCCCAAATCAACTAGAAGAAAATTCAAGACTACACTTTAAAACATTTTCCTCAACTGTCTGGATAGGTAGGGTAAGGTTGACTTCTGGATTTGTTCATCATGATACCTGCCTCAGATTGTCTGGTACAACCACAGGCTGCAACATTGATTAGAATGTTTTCTCAACCACCAATTTACGCACACATTTGAGGTCACACCACAGAGCCCGTATATGAAATAGCCAGAGCAAAAGTAAAAAAAATAAGTACCTTATGGTGCCTGTCTTCTTGCACTGGCTCCCTTACAACTGACCTTTGTGAGCCCTTTGCCATCATATACTCAGTTTCTTCTTGAGCAAAGTAAAGGGTAGGGACTTGATGGCCTTTAGAGCATCTGGAAGCCCTACAAGTCTACATCAAATTGTTCAAGGTGAGAATAGAAGTTATGTGGTTAATTTTTTACTTAGCTTTTTAAATATAAAAATGTTAAACATTCACAGAGTGGAGAGACTACATAGAACCTGCCTGAAGCCATTATCAATCTTCACAATTTATGACCACTGTGTCATGACTGGCTTTTTTCATGCACATCAGAATTTATGCAACCAAATATCCACAACCCCTTCAAGGTGGACACCCTGAGAAGCAATCCCTAATATAGAGTGATAAAGTGTTGTGCATATTCTCAGCATGGAAGGTTGACTTGAGGACGTGGCTGAGAACCAAAGCCAGAGAATAAGGTAGATGACCATTCAGATTATAAATATTAAATAATACATATTGAACTTATACATTGAAAACAAATAATTTAAGAAAGGAAGTCGCCTCTTTTTTATGGGGTAAAACTGGCTTTGAAAATAAATATATGTTATCCACTATTGGAATGTGTTTATCCAGTAACTACTGCCCATGAGGCCCAGCAGTAGCCACTGTGAGGGATACAAACATGCATGAGACAGTTTTTCCTCCAGGAACTCACCACCCAACAGATCAGAATTTGAGGCTATGCTGGTTCCGGCACCTACGTCCCAGCATGCTTGGCCACACAGCTGTCTTATCAGCAAGTCTGGGTATTCTGATGTGTCCTTGCTTCCCTTTCAAAGGCAGCTTTTGTTATAGTTGACAGTCACCTCTGTCTCCATGTTGGTGCACAAACACATGTAATTCTAACATGTTTTCCTTCCCCAGCATGAGGGGCAGGATGACCTGCTTTTCCTCAAACCTGCACATGGAGGTGGAGATGCATGCTACAGTTGACCAGGAGTCACGGACCCCGCTGCCAGGGCCTCTGCAATGCCCTGAATAAGCGATTCCTCCTGAAGTGTCTGGAACCAACTAGATCAATTACTCCCATGATTCCCAGTGTGCGAATGTGCAGCCCTCTCCCTGACTGATTGACTTAACACCAGCCAATTAGAGCTTAAACTGTCCAATTAAGCCAGAGATGGAGCCATCAGCTCGCTGAAGTCTGAGGCCTGTTAACTTTACCTAAACAATAGAATGATGTCAGGTGTGTAGTAGCACTGGGAATAACTCGTAAAACCAGAGTAAAACAATTTGCAAATATAAAATACTCTGAGAATGTTAACAAGGATAAGCAAAAGATATGTCTATACTAAAAAAACAAAAGCCAAAACCTGTACAAAATTCATATACTACACTAATATCCTCTTTTCAACATATGCACCTCTGAATTCACTTTCTATTTATTTTTTATTTGAAATTCTGAATTGTTTAAAGTATTACATTTCACTTTCTATTTAAATAACACCGAGCTACATGTGCATCATTACATAGGACTCCACCATAAATGGTTCCCATTTTTATTTCTTTGTGTGTATGTGATTATCATTGACCAGCATTGTTTACTACACTGCAACTATCAAGATAGCTCTATTACACTTGTTTGACCACAATTCACAATATGCGCTTTTCTCAACTCCTACATCAATAACATAATTACCCCCAATTTTTCCTCCTCTAAGAACAATAAAAGTGCTCACTTCAGAGGCATAATGATTGCCATCCTCTTCAAGAGCAAATGATAAATATTTACTGATTTGCTTTAAAATCAGACCATTCATCTATGAAAATATTTAAATTGTCCACCCAAAACATTCTTTTTTTCACTGTAAAACTGGCAACTGCAACAAAAAGAAATATATATTGCAACTGACTTGTTCAGCCAGGCACAGATGTTTATAAACACCACAGCACACAGAGACCCCACCCTGTCCTGTCCTCAAAGCTATAGCTGTGTCGACCCCTGAGATAATACTTAGCAAAGAGGCATTTTAAGAAAGTCAGCAAGAGAGAGAAAAAAAAATCTTCTCAGGTATATGTACGTTATTAATCATAATTAAGGCATATTTGACAGCTTCTTGGCAACAGAGACGATGAGTTCCTTTCTCTGACATCAAAATCCTAAAGGAATACTTGCTATTTCATTATCAACTTCACTGGTCTTTACACCTATAACACTCTCTCTGAGAATATGAGGTTTTAGAGAAACTGAACACTCACAATGACTGTTTGCCCACCCCAGATACTGTGCAAGGTATAACATAAGCTGGGATCTTACTGAGATAAAGTATAGGGAACCACGAACGCTGGGGTTAAAATGTGAGTTCCAGGAAAACACATGGTCTGCCCATAATGCCTTTCCACTGAAGGGTCATCCAGATCTGTTGTTTTTGTCTGTGCAGGTAGCTCTGCACTTTTGATTTCCCATTAAATTGGAAAGGGAGCACTTGGTTCCCACTGCAATGACATCCTCTGATAAGTTGGTGAGAAATGGAAAATGGATCTGTTTCAAGAGAGACTCATTTTAATAAAACCAAACAAGAGACTCACTTCCATGTAATCATGCCCAATTTCATTAACGTGCTTTCTAAAGGGAGGCCTCTTTGGAAAGGTTCTTATGATGGCTATGTCCTGGAGCAGTGGTCGGCAAACTGTAGCTCACGAGCCACATGCGGCTCTTTGGCCCCTTGAGTGTGGCTCTTCCACAAAATACCACGGCCTGGGCCAGTCTATTTTGAAGAAGTGGCGTAAGAAGAAGTTTAAGTTTAAAAAATTTGGCTCTCAAAAAAGAAATTTCAATCGTTGTACTGTTGATATTTGGCTCTGTTGACTAATGAGCTTGCGGACCACTGTCCTGGAAGAAACAATCCCCAGGATTTCGACTTGGTGCCTTTGCAGGTGATTTCAAGGAATTTATTCTGATCATCTGTTGATCACAAATTTCAGCCAAGTTTCTCTCAGACGCAGCACAGAGATTTGGCCTGTTACATGCAAATTCCCAACTCACTTTTTGCTGCCTTCTTTCCCAGAAAACATGGGCATAAAAGACCTTAGCTTAGTGTGGCATCTGTTTAACAGCATGGGTTCAGAGCAGGATGGTTCTCCACATAGTATGTTTCTACTTGGAAAATGAGCACTGACTGCTATTCTACAATCTCTTGATCACTCTCCTTCTCCTCCTTTTTTAACATCCTACTTAAACCGTCTCTTACTTTCTCCTTCCCCCCACTTCTCTCTTTACCTTCTGCTTGACTCCATGGCCCTCTACCTCCCTCCGTCTCTTCCTTTTAGTCATCTTCTCTCTCACTGCCTCTCTTCCTCAGTCCAGGCTGAGAAGAATGGAAGTCGAGTGAAGACCAATGGTTTTGTCTCCATTATGTAGGTGAATTGAAAGAAAGCAAATTTTAAAATCTTAACTACCCAGTTTTCAGCTTAAATTTTTCCATAGACATCTAGAAGTAAAATCTGTGATGCTCTGGGTTTGGAAGGGACATCTCAGGGAGGGAAACAAGTTAACTTCCTTCATCATGGCAAGGCTGCCCCTCCCCCAACAGTTGTTCATTAATTAATGGTTTCTGCCTCTACTACCGCAATATCATGACTATAATGTACTTTTAAAATATGGTCTTTAAGATATTAAAATCACCACCTCAACTGATTTGGGGTCTTATTGTCTATTGTCGGCTATATCTCAGCTTAGTGAAATCTCACGGGATTTAGCAATTAGCATGAATGCTGAAGTTTGATAACCAAAAGTAATTAATGGCATCAAAACATAATCTTGCCTGCTTCTAAGGACTTGTTACACACATCTGGACCTTTCTTTTCAAACAGTACTTTCTTCCTGTTAGGAAATTATCTACCACAAAATTCTATGTTGTTAGAAAACAATTAGCTTACTATGTTGACATGTTTAAAATAACATTGGAAAAGCGACTCAATATGCCAATTAGCAGTAAGTTCTTAACCTACTGATAATTAATAATTCTAACAACAAAAGAAACAGCAAAGGTGTTCTTTGCAGCTATACATACAACATATACTACAGACACTACGGTTTCTTTTTTTAAAAAAGTGAAAATGCAAAATAGGGATTCTGTCAACTGTCAAATGAAAATTTAAGAAAAATTATGGTTATTTATTTTTTCTTTCAGAACGCTCATTTAAATATTGCTGAGAAAAGGGAAAGCAGAATGAGATACTTTATTATAAGTATTCAATTTACCATAAAATTTAGGGAAAGAAAAAGTTTTCCTCGACCCTCTAAGGGTCCCTGGCTGGGTCTGAAAATTAAACTGATAAAGACAGATTAACAAGAGCAAAGCACACAAGTTTATTTAATATGAATTTTACATGACACTGGAGTCTTCATAGGGAAATGAAGACCCAAGGAAATAGTTATACCTGAGTATTTTTATGCTCAGTTTGATGAAGAGTGGACAGTCATGTAGAAATATGCTACATCAAAGAGCCTAAGTAATTGTAGTAAACTAGGGAAAACCTTGCTAGGACTGTTGCTTTAATTCTTCTCAGCATCTCTTTGTCTTCAGGGATAAGGACATTCTTTCCTTTCAGGTATAGGGAGGGCATGAGAGTTTATGACCTGTTTCAGGGGAGAAGGGTAAGGTCAATGAGGGACCTTCCTACTTCTGTTTTTGCAAACTCTTGCAGCTTAAAATATTCAGTATGCAAAGAGGCCACATTTGAAGCAGCATGTCCTGAATCCCAACAGAGGTAAATGTGGTTTCAGTTTAAAGAGATAAATGCAATTCTGTCTGAGAACTTCAGATTCCCTTTAACAAGTCACTGCTCACTGTGTCATTGGTGAAGGTGATCCTGTCTTCATATCAACAGAGTATAGGGGGTGGGGGATGAAGGCTAGGAAAGGGGAGCATGTATCCAAAAGTCAAGCCTTCAACTGATTTTCATCTAAAAGTCCCCAATTTCAGATAGATTAAAGCCCAGCACACATGAGCTCTTGGAGTTCTCCCATATCTGTAACTCATTTCCATTTCTTAAAAAATTGATGTTCGCTTTAATGCCCAAATCCCCCCTGACCACAAGGGATGTTAGCTTTAGGCAGCTTGGTATCATTACTTATAAAGCAAACACTTGGACTTTTATAGTAGAACCAAAAGTGAGAGGACTGAGACGATGAGCTGATGTTAAAGTAAGAAGCTCTCTGGAAGTTTCTGTGTTTGGCATTTCTATCTCTAGTGTCACTAATATTAAGAAAAACATCAAGTTTGGGCAATGAAGAAACCTCTGATACCACCTGTTAATCTTCAAGACCAGATTAAATAAATGTAAAGTTTTCCTATTAAGGATTTATAGTCACTTCTTTATAGAATTATAAAAACATGTTAACCTGAAACAAAACTTATTTTTTAAGTGTACTTTATTTTAATCATATTTGCAATCTGATCTGTGCTCAAGAAATGAATGAGAATAATTCCTGAAGCTTAGAGCAATTAAAAGAGATTAACATTGAAAGACAAAGGGATTTGGGTGCCCTTTCTCCAATCTACAGAACTGGAAACATGAAAGCAACTTGCTGATTTCTCATAGGCAACTAGGTAAATGTGCAACTTCTAGCTCACCCACATTACTATCTCCCAGCAATAATAGGTTATGTTTCATCCAGATTGAAGATAACATGTAAAAAATAAAAACAGCCCTAGCTGGCTTGGCTCAGTGGATAGAGCATCAGCCTGCGGACTGAAGGGTCCCAGGTTTGATTCTGGCCAAGGGCATATGCCTGGGTTGCAGGCTTGATCCCCAGTGGGGGGTGTGCAGGAGGCAGCCAATCAATGATTCTCTCTCATCATTGATGTTTCTATCTCTTTCTCCTTCTCCCTTCCTCTCTGAAATCAATAAAGAAATATATTTTAAAAATAAATAAAATAAACAAAAAATAAAAACAGACTCAAGCCCTGGCCAGGTGGCTTGGTTGGTTGGAGCATCAACGTATACACTAAAAAGACTGAGGATTCAATTCCTGGTCAGGGCACATACTTAGGTTATGGTTCGATCACCTATGGGGGCACATGCAGGAGGCAACCAATAGATGTTTCTCTCTCTCTCTCTCTCTCTCTCTCTCTCTCTCTCTCTCTCTCTCTCAAAATCAATGAAAGTGTGTCCTCAGGTGAGAATTAAAAACAGACCTAAAAAGTTAATATTAAAACCAATATTTTTAAATTGGGGGCCTTAGATGGCATTTGTAGGCATTCATATTTATACCTCCTTTATAGCTGCAGTCATATAAATGAGCAGCCTTTATTGAGTTTCCTTCTAAGTAATCTCAAAGGTTATTTTTATTATGAAATATTTAATGGAAACAAGGATAGAAAATCACTTACCAATGTCATCGCTTAACATTTTGCCATATTTGCATCAGATCTTTTTTCTTAAGGAAATGAAATATGACAGATACAGCCGAGGCCCCTCGAGTATCCCAAACTAATTCATTGCCTTCCCCCTACCCCAAAAAACAAATTAAGAAGCAACTCTGGGCAGGGCAGCCGTGCTACCTAATGCATGTTAGCCCTGGAGCAGCTCCTGGCAGCACCCTCAACACTGGCATTGTTCATTCCATGTTTGCAAAACAGCTATTTGGTTTATGAGGTTGACCATTTTTGCTTATTAAAGTCATCTTGAACTCACAGAGGTATTCTTCTGGTATCTTTAAAAGAGGTTCTTCTAAAATAAGTATTCCATTGTATAGATGCCATGTAATAGTGACAATTTATTCTGCAATACTTAGCAGAAATAGAAGATATATCATCAACATAAGGCATACTTTTTATTATCAACCCTTATCTCTAAATGGGGGGAAAGATGCAAATGTGTGATCATCTCCATTAGACAACTCCGTTAGAAGAGGGAGATGGGAAACAATTGCATATTTAATACATCTAAACTCACCCCAAATGAAATTATATTCCCAACACAGATGGTCAATGCTTGATAAAACCAGAATTTAGCTTTTGAAGGCAGGAAGACCTTAGGTAAAACTGTTCAGCAAGTGGCCCCTTCCTTTTCTTTTTCCCACTCCTTCCCTCCCTTGCTCTATTCTTTTTCTGTTACAAAAAAAAAGGATTTTATTTTTTTAATTCAAAATGTTTCCATACTTCCATACTTCCAACTTACATAAAATAATATAATAATTCCCCCTGTACCACAACACACATTTAACAAATGTTATTATTTTGCCATATTTGCTTTAGATTCTTATTTTAAAGAAGTCATTATTGATTAAACTAAAGCTACAATAGATCCTTTTAAAAGTGGTTACACCCATATGCTCTGACAGCAGCAGCTTGAAAGAGGACCTATTTCTTCTTATTAGGGTGTATAATAATGGTTTGTCACCACACCTCATAACACATTAAGGGGGGGGGCTTTAATATCTCAACCCACAGGAAATAATTTTAGGCATCAGTGATAGATATAGAAGATTTAGACAGGGGGCTTTTCAGTATCTCATGTAGTTGTTATTTTTTAAGCGTTTCCATCATCTTCCCTGACCTCCTTATCCATTCCCCATACTTTGGTCAGAGTGATCTTAAAAAACTCAAATCTGGTCATGCCACTCCCAACTTTGAAGGTGCCTTCCCAACACATTAAGGAGAAACCCCAAGCCCTTCCTCCCAAACTGCCAATAAGGACCTCTCATCTTTCTCGTTGTCCTCTGCACTAACCACACTAATCTTTCAGTTTCTTAAAGGCCTTATGCTCTTTGCATGTCTCTTTCACCTGAAATGCTCTTTCTCCTCTGAAGTCATCCAGCTCTGACTCATCTTTGAGGTCTCAGCTTAAAAGTTCTTTAATAGAAAAGTTTTCCCTGGCCTCTTCCCATATCTAAATCAGGTCTCCCTAATATAATCTTATTAAATCTCCTGGGTTAAGTCATAATTTGCAAGTATATATTTATTAGTATGAGTATTTGTTTAATGCCGGTTTCTCTCTCTCTCTACACACACACACACACACACACACATATATATATATGTATTCCCTTTGTTAAATTTAAAACTTACATTTCCCCCTCCTCACATCTGAATTACTGATTTTGACATGGCATGCAGATTTCTCTCATGGCTATTGAGGTAGGTAATGTGTTGGCTCTTTATCATGTGCAACATGTAGCACACATGAATGACCCCTTTCAATAGTCCCATCTCCTACTCCCTCAGCTGCTAAATAGAGCTATTTCTTTCTTTAACTTTACTTTTATTGTTAGCACTGTTACACATGTCCCCATTCCCTCCCCCTTTGACCACCTCCACTCAGCCTCCGCCCCCTTTCCTTCTGACTATCACCACATTGTTGTCTGTGTCTGTGGGTTATGCATATACGTTCTTTGGCTGTTTCTCTTTATTAGACTTCAAATGCCATGAAGACAGGGACCTTCATCTTTTTTTTTTCATTTCTAAATTTACCAGCATAATGCCTATCTCTTATGTAATCAAGAATTATTTCTTGAACAAATGGGTGGAGATTTCCTGTTCCAGACCTCAGAATTTAAGGCAATTAAAATTGGATAATTGCCTTAATCATTTTGTCTTTTTCTCTACTAACTCACATGTACCTACTCTACCCCTTCACTTCCTTTCCCCACACATTTGCATCTCTCCGCCATTTAGAGATGTGAACTAAAAGTTTGTAATAAAAGGTATGTCTTATGTTGATGATATATATTCTAGTCTATCTCTAAGTATTACAAAATAAATTGTCACTATTACCTGGCACATATTCAATAAAAGATTTATTTCAAGTTTTAGAAGGATCTCTTTTAAAGATACCATAACAATACCTCCATGGGTTCAAGATGACTATAATAAGCAAAACTGGTCAAACTCATAAACCAAATAGCTATTTTGCAAACGTGGTATAAACAAAGAATTCTCAACTCTAAGCTTGAAGACGGTGTCAGTCCATGACCCAACCATCAGGAAAAAAAAAAAAAAAGCAGGCTTGAACAGAACTGCAAGGATCATTAACTGCAACTGAACAGTCATGTTCCCTTAGGCAGTTCTCACAAATGCTATACACCATCTTGTCATCTAATATTCAGAGACCTATTTGGAGGTTTAAAATTGGATTTTGATCCTGGATATAAACGTTTCTCAAGTCACTTTTTAAAAAAGAAGCAGCAGCAGTAGAAGAAGCAAAAGGTAGTGCATCACCAAATTAAAACTCCATGCTTAAAATTAACTAAGTCAATACCCTGAAAAACACTGTTTTTCAAAGCCCAATAAATGCTTTTACATACATTTTCAACCTCTTCATTCACTTTCACACATTCCACCCAACTACTCCATGTTTCCTTTCCTGCAAGAACTCTGGATCTGGTTTGGATGCAATTTTAGAGCTCATGCCTCTCTCCCTTCAAAACTGAGATGTTCTCAAGATTGGAATAATTGAACTGAGGAGAAAAAGCAGAGGAAAATTGTTCTCACCCCCCCCCAAAAAAAAGCTACAAACAGAAAACAGAGTGTTGAATCCAAAATCCAAAATTTTGACTAGAGGATGTTGCTTGCTGTGTTCTTCTGGGACTTTTCTTTTGTTGCCCAGAAACCTGCAATCCCCACTCTCCTCAGAGAAATGACCAGGCTCCCAATATCCTTCTTGACCTTGCTTCCAAACTAGTCATTAAAGGTAGAGTGGTGGGAGGAGTCAATGAAGACCCTCCAGTGAAACTTTTAAGATACTCATTCATTCATTTATTCATTCATCAAGCATTTATTGAGTTTCTATCATGTGCTTGAGCACTGTGGCCACAAGGAATAACATGATAAGCAAAAGATTTCCCACCTTCATGAAATTTGCCTAGGGATGGGACACCAACACAAATAAAACAATTACACAAACAAATACAAATCTACAAACTATATTAAGTTCTTGGAAGGAAAAATATATGGTCCTATAGGAAATTATAAAAGGGGGAACAGACTTTGTCTGAATTTTTTAGTTGAATTATAAATAAAAGAAAGATGAACAGGTATAAAGGGATAAGAAAGAGGAGAGTGCCTCCTTGGCACAAGGAGCGCAAATGCAAGTGGCCTGAAATAAGAAGGCATGCAGGGCAGCACATCCACTGTGTCAAGGAGGGTCAAGGGGAGAGAGGTAGAAATGAACCTGAAAGATAGGCCAGGGCCAATCACCAAGAGCCTTGAAGGCTGTTGTAAAGATTTTGGTCTTTGAAGAAGAATTTAAAGTCATTAAAACGTTGTAAATAATGACATTCATGATCTAATCAGGTTTTCAGAGCACTCTGACTGCCATGTTGAAATGTATTAAAGAGGATCAAAGAACCGAAGTAGGAAGACTAGTGACAACATGATTTGATGTGTAATTTCTAAGATCACTGGCTACCATGTTGAGAATGAGTTGGAGGGAAGCCAGAGTGCACATGGGGAAATTAGTTCATTGGCAGGTGCAGCCACCCAGGTGAGAGATGCTGATGGTCTGGGCCAGGATGGAGGCAGCATGGCTGAAGAATTGCCCTGGTGACACATGAGTTGGCACAGTCCCATTCTCCCCTTACTGAGACACTGCTTGGGTCTAAGAGAACCATCCTCCAAAATGTCTACATGGACATAGAGAAGCTCCTTTTTAGGAAAACTTCTAAAAGACAGTAGTCTTTGGCGTCAGAGCCAAAAGCCTTCTTGCTTCTCCTGAGCAATTGACTTATTTTAGCCTTTTGTGAGACCATCACCAATTATGGCACCTTTATTGTGTTCATGGAGGTAAGACTCAACAAATCTGAGGCCCATTTTCACCAAGGCTACCAGCCTGCCTCTTTGTAGCCAAATTCCATTTTCTTTCAGCTTACTTTTTCTATTCTTATTTTCTTCTTTAAAAGGTTTTTTTTTTGTTTCATCGAATATATTGAATTATATGTTAATTTTAACACATTGCTATGTATTATTTAGCAAGATTCTATAAAAATTACTTTAAACCAGTAACATTAATTAAAACATACTTAAAATATATAAAATCAGCACCTATTTTTCTACTCAGAACAATTCTGTCAACAAATGTGTGGGTTTTCCATACCAAGCAATTGCTATGGTGACACATGCAGATACCAACTGAGTGCTGTACAATTTAATTCAATTCTGACACTAACTACCCAGAATTAATGCAGACCTGACAGGCTAAGCACTCAGTCCCACAAGACTGCCCCACTTCAAACTCCAGTTACAAGTGTTAGATGTCAAGATATTTATAATTCTAGTCCATCCAAACTAAAAACTAGAGGTTTCTACAACCCCCTCCCCAGGTTTGACAATTTGCTATAATGGCTCACTGAACTTGATGAAACACTTTACTTACATTTGTTGGTTTATTAGAAAAGATATTATAAAGGATACAAATGAAGTACCAGATGAAGAAGTACATAGGATGAGGTCCAGGAGGGTCCCAAGCACAGAAGGTTCTGTCCCAGTGGAGTTAGGGTGCACTACCCTCCCAGCACATAGATGCATTCACCACAGTTTAACAGATTTTTCTGGAGGATTCATCTTATAGGTATAATCGATTATTAACTCAATCTCCAGTTCCTCTCCCCTCTCCAGAAAATAAGGGGTGGGTCTAAAAGTTCGAAGCTTCCAGTCATGCTTAGTATTGCTGGTGACCATTCAGTCCCCATCCTGAAGTTATCCAGGAGTTTCCAGCCATCAGTAATCCCACAGACACTCTTATCCAAAGGTCTTAGAAGCTCTTGTGTTTGGAACCAGGGACTAAAAAAAAATATTATAACAAAAAATGCTCCTATTACCCACATCACTCAGGAAATTATAAAGATTTTAGGAACTTTATGCCAGGTACAAAAGATGAAGATTAAATATGTTTCTTATTATATGATAATTCCCTCAGCCCAGCCTGCACCCTCTCCAATCTGGGACCCCTCAAGGGATGTCCAACTGCAGGTTTAAACCTGCAGTTGGACATCCCTCTCACAATCCGGGACCACTGGCTCCTAACCGCTCGCCTGCTTGCCTGATTGCCCCCTAACTGTTCCCTTGCCGGCCTGATTGACACCTAACTGCTCCTCTGCTGGCCCAATTGCCCCCAACTATCCTCCCCTGCTGGCCTGATCACGCGCAAGGCTTTTATTAGTATAGATATGACCCTTCACAGAAAATTTTACTAACCCTGCTTTACAATAAGGGCTTGACTATTGAATCATTGGGACCAGACACCAAGATTTCCTTTCTTTGAATAGTGGAGGGGATAATTATCTTGTCTTTAAGTTGCCCTGAAATTAAAATGAGATAATGACTTAGAGAAGTTTAAAAGCACCATATAAAGACAACTGTCTTTTTCATGTACTGAAAAGACAATAAAGTGGTAAAATGAAAAACACTATTTTTATTATCCCCCTTCCTTCCTTTACAACCTTTATTTAAACTTTGAAATTTATAAAAATTTCACTCCAATTTTCATTTCTTTACATTCAATATTATTTTGTATTGGTTTTAGGTTTTATATTAGTTACAGAATAGTGGTTAGACAATCATATGCTTTACAAAGTGTTCCCCGATATTTCCAGTACCCACCTGGCATCATACCATCATTACAACACTATTGACTATATTCCCTATCTAAGTGACAATGGGTTTACAGGTTCCTTCCAGTCTTTCTTTTGTGTTGTTTGCCTTTCCTTTTCTTTCTCACTTCTTCCCTCATTTTCCTTATATAGTATCTCAATTGGCCCTCAAAGATCAGTGAAGGCACTGGGACACGCTTAATCCATGTTACAGACCAGGAAACTGAGGCCAATTCCAGTTGGCTGTGGAACTTGACTCAGTGCACAGGGAGGCCTCACCGCTGCGCTCTCCGCCCTTCCTAAGGGGCAGCCGCAGGGCAAACACAACAAACCTTCCCGTCAGGCTTCTGAGCCTCTTTCTCAAGCACCTCTTCATCACGGATGCTCCACATTCTTTCCTCTCCCCGGCCCCCTGCCCCCATTCTTTATTGCCCCCCCTTCTCCGGAGCAGGTGGAAGGCTTTGCACCCACCGCCTAGGCATTCTCTGCCTTGGGGCAGGGTGACACCGGCTTGCTTTTGTGTCAAGGCAGGAGCAGGAGTTGCAGCCTCTGAAGTGCGAAGGCCGCCTGGGCGAGGCGGGTTAGCCCTGGGAGCTTCTCTGAATCATGTCAGTCAGTCCGGTACCCTGCAGTGCAGCACCCCTCCACTGAGGTGGCACCGCCCCTCAACCCCCGCCTCAGGGCTGCGGGTCCTTGCCCTTCCCCCGGGTGTCCTTCCATGCCCCTTGATCCCTGGCCGGGCCCACCCGAGTCTTGGGGCCACTGCAGGACCTCACTCTCTGCAGGCCAGGCAGATCCCCCTACCCCTGCCTGAGCTCTCTCCGGTGCACCCGCCTCGCCAGGTTTTTGCCTTTGATCTATGGCAGCCATGAGCAAACTATGGCCCGCGGGCCGGATCCAGCCTGTTCGGCTGTTCTATCCGGCCCGCGGAGCCGAAAGAGCGGAGGGTTCTCTTGCTCTCCCCTCCGCTCCTTCACCAGCAGCAGTGTTAACATGGCAACATTGGGAAACACAGCCGCAGCTCCTTCTTCTGAGTGGGCGGATTTATATCTGCCCATTCAGTAGAAGGAACAACCTCTCAATCTTCCAGAGGCTCCTTGTAATGCCCCCCGACGCGTCCCCCGACATCACCCTGGGAATGCGTAGACACGTTATCGTGGTGATGTAGGGAGACACGCCCCTGGAGAGCACAGTATCAGAGCATTAGCTAAAAAGGAGACCAACAACACTGTTCCCACTGAAGTTGATGTTTTAAAGACCAAAAACCTTTCAACCCAGTCTACATTGCCATCTACATCTACGTCCCGGGCATAATTTGGAAGTTGCACTAAAGAAAATGTTTAATTTACTGTTTACACATTTTGTTCTTTTCTATTTGTTTTAGTTTTAAATTATTTTATTATATTTAAGTTTAATTTGAAAGGCTTTTGTACCTTTCCTTTGTTAGGCAATTTTATTTTGCCTTTGCCATCTTCAATATAAGGTATGTTATTGTGCTATGATTCCTCCATTTTTTGAAGTTTCAAATTATAATAATTAGTGTTTACATTCTTCTTGTTAAAATGTTTGAAATGAATAAAACTATTGAAATAAAAAAAAAAGACCGTACCCTTTTATGTAATGATGTTTACTTTGAATTTATATTAGTTCACACAAACACTCCATCCCTCCATCCATGCTTTTGTTCCGGCCCTCCGGTCCAGTTTAAGAACCCACTGTGGCCCTCGAGTCAAAAAGTTTGCCCACCCCTGGTCTATGGCATTGGTGACAGCACACTCCTAGCAAGCCTGGTACCCAGAGGGGCACAGGGTCAGTTCTTTGCCCAGAATGTTAGAGGTTGCAGTAGCATTTGCAGATGTCGCCCAGAGCCTGCTGGCGAAGGCAGCGCCTGTGTGGGGTGTCCTCATAGAGGGATGGCGAGGCGCTGCTCCGCGCCCCTTGGAATGCCCGCCTCCTGGCCAGCCGCTTTGCCAAAGCTGTGCCACTGGCCCTGGAGCCTCCCCTCAGGCAGCCCCGCAGTTGGGCCTTGTGGCTCTTCTTCCACATTCAGCCTTCATCCATCCCTCTGTCCTGCAGTGCTAGGGCTCCAGGCCCAAAAGAAAAGGACCAAGACCAAGAAGGACAAAGCCCAAAGGAAGTGAGTCTTGAAACCTCACATCCCATTCTCTGGATTTCCTCCTGCACCTCCTCTCTGTGTCACATCCTGAACGGGCACCCTGTGGCCCAGCCACATGGCCACCGGGCTGCCTGGTAGAGTCGGTCTCCACGAAGCTGTGAATCTGTGGCCAGAGGCCCTGTCTGGGTCTCAGCAACCTCATGCCTGCAATGTACCCAGGGCGGGAGTGGCTAAGCAGGCCCAGCCGCACCTCCCTGGGGAGCGATGTTCACAGGGCCCCGATGGACTGGTACCTTGCCAGCAGTTGGCGCTGCCCACCCGGTCTCTTCCACCCCCGATGGACAGGGACTCCCAGGGGTGGGCCATGGCGCTGCCTGCTTGCCTGGGTATGCAAATTTACCCACCATCTTTGATGGGTTGATTTGCATACTCTCTCTGATTGGCTGGTGGGCGTGGCTTGGCAGAGCAGAGTGATGGTTAATATGCATGTTTCTCTTTTATTAGTGTAGATTATTATAAAATGATACATATTCACTTGCAGAAATATTGTGAAATATAGACAAACTCAAGAAAATAAAAATAATCTGTAATCCCACCATTCACAGATAATATTAGTTGACATTTTGGAGTATAGTCTTTCAATGTTATTTCTATACCTATCTATATACTTATTATCTTACAATCTTTTCCATAGAAAATAATGTGTGTGTGTGTGTGTGTGTGACAGAGAGGGAGTAGAGGAGGGAGGGAGAGAGAGAGAGAGAGAATATCTGTGTATATATATTTGTGTGTGTATGTATTTGTATAGGTCTCTTAAATCCATGTTTCAACAATGAGAGAAATAGAAAGATAAAGAGATAGATGATTAGGTAACAGATAGAGATAGATAGATGGATAGATAGATGAAAGATAGATAATAGACATTCACCCCCCTACCCCACATTTTCAGTACTAGATTATTTAAATCCTCAGTTGCTTCCTTGACAATGTCAAAATTGTTTCTTTCCAACCACTTCTACCAATAAATAATACTCCTGCTTGCTCAATCAGAAGCGATTGTTGATCAAGTGATGAATGATGACTTAGAAGTTATGTGATTCCAGTCTTTCCATCTTGAGTCCTAAGAGTATTCAGGTTGATGGAAGACTGACCACAGGTAAAAAATAAACCCTCCCCATGGTCATGTCACTTGCTATCAGACCACACAGCACATTATATTTTAAATTGTTTATATAGCAAAACTAGATTGCCAGTGGAAATGACAAATCTCTTAGCCTTCTGGTTTCTAGTAGCAATCTGTGAAAAAGCACAAAATTGCTCCTAAGTTATATCAAGACTACTTTTATAATTCTTTGTTATGAATTACAAGCCAACCTGAATTCAGTTCCCAAAGGGAAGATATAATTAAGAACTATAATTGTCTGTACTATCTGCCTTAGGCAGGCTGTAGCAAAAAACACCTACAACAGAACCACTTGGAAGTCATACAGTAAAGACCCATGACCAAATTGCTCTTTAACAGACACTCCACCTTACCCAACTCTTCTGCTGATAACCAGTTGAAACTGTTTAAAAATGCAAATATCTTCTAGCATATCTAGTCCACATAGTTTCATTTGGGCCACATCTATGTGGCTATAAAAAAATTGTGGGCCATTATATCAGAGCCCAACCCCAAACCAGAAGAGTATGCCTGAAATATATTAACTAGAAGGGACAAAGTGCCTGCTTCCAGGGCTCCACCACCTGAATTCCTCCCTCCCTTCCCCTTTTCATTTCTTCCTTCCTTTAATTATTATTAAATACCTCAATGCTTTGATGGTGTACTAGAACTGTTGAGGTGGATACTGTTTTTAATTAAATAATTCAGAATATTGGTTATAAGGGAAAATTTTTACATCCTAGACATATCAACAAGTCATCTTCTAATTCAAGCATGTCAAACTCAAAGGCTAACATGGGTCAAATAAATGAGGCATGTGGCCCACAGGCCACGAGTTTGATATGCTTGTTCAAATCCCTTATCCCTAATTAGTTCAGGAAAGGTAACTTCATTGCAATATTAATGAAGCTCAGTTTGAAAACTTTTATTGAGCATCTAACTTATTCTGATACCATTCTAGGTACTAGAGACTCCAAAATAAGGAGATATAGCCCATCTTCATGAATCTTGTAGTTAACTAGATATCTCATGTGGCCTCTGAAAAAGAAGATACCTACTAAGAAGGGATCCTGGTGGCTAATTGGGCTCACATTAACACAAAAGAAAATAAAATGATCCTAGCAATCATTTCTATACAGGGGCCTCTCATGCAGACCACCCTCTAGGGAAAAGCCTGCAGTAAGCTACCTGCCTCTTGCACTGAACTGCCTGCCTGAAATCTGAGCCAGCTCTTATAAAGGAGTTCCTGGAATCCTGTTCCAACCTATAGGACTGAGACTTTCCCTAGCCAATTGGAGCTGCACAACTATATCCCCATCAGCATCTTCACTATCAATCAGAGCAGCTCCATTCTGAAATGGAGTGCTTTTTGATTCATCAAACTCTGAGGATTTGGAGTCCTCATTAGCATGAAGACAGACCAATCAGGGACCAGGGGTGGGGACTTCTGTTTATATAAGTCAGCTGTCCTCTGGCTCAGGGAGTGCATTTTCCCTTTCCATTATAGAGTGAAGCCTCCCTCAAGAGAGCAGACCTCAACAGTGTAAAGGACTGAAGCAGGTGGAGCAGATCAGAGCAGGACTGTGAATCCAGGGAGAGGCCTCACACCCAAGACCACCTCACAGCAGTGCTATTCCAAGATCAGGTTACAAAGAAACTATCCTGTCTTACCCTCCCTCTCTGCCTCTCACACTTGCTCTGAGGATAGCCAGATACCATAGTGAGCTGATGTAGAAAGGAGGTCTATATTTAAGGAATCAATATCTCTAGCAAATAGCCAATGAAGATTTAAGGCCTACCAATAGTCATGTGAGTAAATTTGAAAGCAGGTCTTCCCCCAGTGGACCCTTCAGATGAGACCACAACCCTTGACAATTCTTCAATTTCAAATTTGTGAGAGCCTTAGAGACAGTGACCCAACTAAGCCACACCTGGATTCCGGATACACAGAAATACTAAGATAATAAATGTTTGTTGTCTGAAGCTACTGAATTCTGGGATAATTTTTTACTCAGTAAAATAAAACTAATTTAGCCTCTCTCTTAAGGCCTTCCAAAGTAAAAATTAATCATCTCTTGAGGACTATACAATTTTCCAGAGTTTCAAATTAGCTCTAAAATTTTATACATATTATCTGACATTTAAAAAATAACCAAATGTGCATAAATATAAAAAGAACTTGACAATTAAGAGAAAAAAATGTTTCAGACTCTCAAAAAGAACTTTTTAAAGACTGACTAATATATTTAAGAAAGAAGATGGTGTAATAGAGAATTTTAGCAGAGAACTGGAAAGTATTGCTTAAAAAGAGTCAAATAGAAAGTACAAAACCAAAAGTATAATAACTTAAATTAAAAATTCAGTGAATTGGTTTAACAACAGATAGACTGGCTAATGGGGAGAATTGAAAACTGAAAAAGTTCACACATAAAAATAGCCAGACTACAGTGCACATTAAAAAATAAAATGAAAAGTAAAAAATACTATCTGCAAGAATTTTATGGATAAAATTATAAAACTATTAAAAGACAGGAAAGAATATCTAAATGAGTGAAAATATATACAATGATTATTAGGCAAAAATAAATGTGTCACATCTCACTCAAATTGATCTCTAAATATAATGTAATTTTGATCAAAATCCCAACATGGCTGTGTGTGTGTGTGTGTGTGTGTGTGTAACTTGACAAGCAGACTCTAAAATCCATATGGAAGTAAGGACAATGGGAACTCACCAGATTTAAAGACATTATAAATCCATAGCAATTTTAAAAGTGTGTTGTGGCTCATGGATGGATAAATAGATCAAAGAAACAGGAGAACCAGGAAAGTGAGTCCCCCATGAAAACTTGAAGGTATTACCAAGCATCAAGAAAAGAAAGAACTTGTCACCAAATAGTGCTAGGTCAGTGGTCGGCAAACTCATTAGTCAACAGAGCGGCAAACCGCGGCTCATGAGCCACAGTTTGCCGACCACTGTGCTAGGTCAACCAACTATCCACATGAGAAAAAAATTATATCATAATCTGATATTGTACATAAAAATACATTTAAATGCAATGCAGAATAAATGTGAAAAAAAAGAAACTTCTAAAACATTTTTAAAAGTATATAGGAGAGAATATGTGTAGGACCTAAAGTTATGGAAGTAATTTTTCAAAAACACAAAAGGCCACATTATATTGGAAAAGATTGACAAATTTGCGTATGATATAAAATTAAAACTTTCAACAACAAAAATATCCCCATAAAGTTAAAAGGCGAAAGCACAGATTAGAAGAAATCTTGCTATTCTTACATAGAACCAATAAGAAATTAGTACCCAGAATATATATAAAACTCCTACAAGACTATAAGAAAAAGAGAAACCAAGATGGCGGCATAGGTAAGCACCTAAACTGCTGCCTCACACAACAATTTCAAAACTACAACTAAAAGACAGAACGGACATCATCCAGAACCACAGGAAGGCTGGCTGAGTGGAAATTCTACAACTAGAAGGAAAGAGAAAAGCTCACGGAGATGGAGCGGCAAAGGAGGCCTGAGGTACAGAGACGCGCGCAGAGAGGAAGGGCGGCTGAGTGCCTGGCTGACTTTCTCTGGCGGGAGGGGGAAGGAAGCCCCCAACTGCACTGAACCCCAGTTCCGACTGCACTGAAACCCAGTTCCGGGCAAAACCCCGTGGACCCAGGCTCATACAGGGGGAGTCTGGACTGTCAGGTAGAGAGAAAGGCACATGGAGACTCAGAGACACAGGGGAACCGCGGCGGGCCTGGAAGTGCATGCGTGCGCGCGCTAGTGCTCGCAGAGAAAGCTGAATGTGGAGGTTGCCGCAGGCATTCCCTAGCAGAAGGGAGTCAGAAGCTCCTGACTGCAATGAACCCTAGTTCCGACTGCACTGAACCCCAGTTCCAGGCAAGCCCCTGGGGATCTATGCTCTTACAGGGGGAATCTGGACTGTCAGGCGGAAACTCAGGGGAGCCGCAAAAGGCAGAGGTCTGGAGGTGCGTGCGCAAGGGCAGAGCTGACGGGAAGCCAAGACTGTCTGCTCCGCCCTGAACTCCACCCCATCTAAGCTGAGCAAAGAGGCTTTTGCAATTTTGCAAGTGTAATCCTATAAGGCTGTCTCCAGCACTGAACTTCTCCCAGCGTAGACACAGCTGATCCTCACAGCCAACTGGCCTGGAGGTCAATTCCTCCCAGTGATACCAACAACAATCATGACTTAACTACAACAAGGCTGTACACACAGTCCACAAAGGGGTGCACCAAGAGTGTCCACCTCAGGTTAACTGGGGAGGCCGACCCACTGGGCCATATAGGAAACCTAGCACACAAAGCTACCCTACCAACTCAGGGAAGCAATGAAAATGCGGAGACAAAGAAACAGATCACAAAGTAAAGAAATGGAGGAAAACAAAGGACTGGATATAGAATTCAAAACCACGGTTATAAGGCTTTTCAAGAATATCCTAGAAAAGGCCGATAAATTTAGCGAGACCCTCGAGGATATAAAAAAGGGCCAACTAGAAATTAAAGATACACTGATTGAAATAAAAAATATTATATAGAGACCCAAAGCAGACTGGAGGAACGCAAGAATCAAGTCAAAGATTTGAAAAACAAAGAAGCAAAAAACACTCAACCAGAAAAGCAAAAAGAAAAAAGAATCCAAAAAGTTGAAGATAGTGTAAGAAGCCTCTGGGACAACTTTAAGCGTACCAACATCAGAATTATGGGGGTGCCAGAAGAAGAGAGAGAGCAAGATACTGAAAACCTATTTGAAGAAATAATGACAGAAAACTTCCCCTACCTGGTGAAAGAAATAGACTTACAAGTCCAGGAAGTGCACAGAACCCCAAACAAGAGGAATCCAAAGAGGATCACACCAAGACACATCATAATTAAAATGCCAAGGGCAAAAAACAAAGAGAGAATGTTAAAAGCAGCAAGAGAAAAACAGTTAATTACCTACAAGGGAGCACCCATTCGATTGTCAGCTGATTTCTCAACAGAAACTATGCAGGCCAGATGGGAGTGGCAAGAAATATTCAAAGTGATGAAAAGCAAGAACCTACAACCAAGATTACTCTACCCAGCAAAGTTATCATTCAGAATGGAAGGTCAGATAAAGAGCTTCACAGATAAGAAAAAGCTAAAGGAGTTCATCACCACCAAACCATTATTATATGAAATGCTGAAAGCTATTCTTTAAGAAGAGAAAGAAGTAAAAGTAAAGATAAAAATTATGAACAACAAATACATATCTATCAACAAGTGAACCTAAAAATCAAGTGAATTAAAAATCTGAGGAACAAAATAAACTGGTGAATATAATAGAATTAGAGGCATAGAAAGGGAGTGGACTGATAATTCTCAGGGGGAAAGGGAATGGGGGGTGCAGGAAGAGACTGGACAAAAATTGTACACCTATGGATGAGGACAGTGTGGGGGGGAGGTAAGGGCAGAGGGTGGGGTGGGAACCGGGTGGAGGGGAGCTATGGGGAGGAAAAAGGAGAAACAATTGTAATAATCTGAACAATAAAGATTAAATTTTAAAAAAGACTATAAGAAAAAGACAAACAATACAAAAGAAAAAGGAATAAAGGAAGATATATAAAGAAGTAATTCACAAAAAAGAAACTACAAATGACCAAATACATAGGAAAGGTGCTCAACCTCAGTAAAAATCAGAGAAATGAAAATTAAAACAAGTGATATCATTTCATACCACCCAATTGTCAAAAGTTTTAAAAACATAACAATACCAAATGTAGAATATGATGTAAGATAACAGGAAAATAAATATGTACAATTATGAAGTGCAATTTAGCAACATTTAATAACATTGAATCCTATATAATAAAAGCCTAATATGCTAAGTGTCCAGTAGTCCAGTCAGCCGTTCAACCAATCAAAGTGTAATATGCTAATGATATGCTAAGGCCACTCAACCACTTGCTATGATGTGCACTGACCACCAGGGGGCAGACTCTCCAACTGGTAGGCTAGCTTGCTGCTGGGGTCAGGTTGATCAGGACTGAGCAAGATGGGCTGGACATGCCCTGGACCCCTCCCAGGTTCCCTCCCTGGCTGGCCAACCTCCAGTGTCTCTCCCCGCCCCGATCATGCACTGGTGGGGTCCGTTGGCCTGGCCTGTGCCCTCTCACAATCTGGGACCCCTCAGGGGATGTCAGAGAGCCTGTTTCAGCTCAATACTGCAGGCCAGGCTAAGGGACACCACTGGTGCACGTATTCATGCACCAGGCCTCTAGTATATAGATATTTTACAAACTAATAATGCCATTCCTTGGTAAATAAGAATAATAATAAAACCGTCTTACAGGTTTATTATGTGCCAAGCCCTGTTCTAAATGTTTTATATATTAACTCATTTAATCCTTACAACAACCCCATGAGGGAGGTACTCATTGCACAGACAGGTTGAGTGACTTGTCCAAGGCCACATAACTAGGAAACAACACAGCAATCGGATGCCAGAGTTCATGCTCTTGGTCATTATGCTATGCAACCTCTCTTTTTGCATATGCGCATAAGGACTAGGCTATTGACTCAGTATTATTTGTATCATAAAGTTAAATGAACTGCTTTAACAGCAGATTAGACATCGGGAAAGAGAAGAAATGGACAATTGTTCATAAAAGAAATGAAAACATCCAGACTAAAATACAGATGAAAAATAAAGATAGAAAATATAAAAAAGTACTATGTGCAAGAATTTATGGATAAAATTTAAAAAACTATTAATAGACAAAAAAGGACTAGTGGTCAAAAATTGGAATTAATCTAAATGCCATTAAGAGGAAAATGGAAACAAAATGTGGTATCTTCATTCAATGGAATATGGCATAGAAGTTAAAATGAATAAAATAGACTTATGTGCATAAATAACGATAAATCTGAAAACTTAATATTGAGTGATGGAAAAAGTTACTAAAAGATAAGTATAAGATCATTGAGCTAGAATTCGTCATTAATCATAACTAACCTATTAGGCAAAACTACTCCCATGCTCATGAGACAAACTTCAGGGCCCCTTGCTTGTCTGGGCCCCTTCCAAAGCTCTCAGAGGGGCTCTGGCAATGTGCTCACACGGTCACGTGTTTGTAAAATGTGTATAAGCAAAATACTTTAACAAATCTGGTTAATGGAATTACTTTTTAAGAAAATGGGTGGGATACGATTTGCCTCATTTTGTAAAATGCAATCTCTTACCTTTATTTTATTAAATAGTTAAATTAAGTGATATCACAGGTAAGAGAATGCTTTGCACAGAAAATACTGTCAAATGTTACAGTTTGTAAAATGACAATCTATGTGCAAATATTAATAAGAATGTAAATAATCTGAAATCTACTGAATATTTACTATATGTCAGATACCCTTATATGTGTCTGAACATGTATTTGTCTCATTTAATATTCCCAATAAGCCGAGGAGGGAGATACTATTATTATTTTCATTTTACATATCAAACCAAATATGTAACTTTTTTATTCTTTATTGATTAAGGTATTACAAATGTGTCCTTATTCCCCCATTGTCCCTGCACGTTCCCCTTCCCCCCAGGACTTGCCCTCGAAATATGTAACTTTTTCATGGTCCTATAAAATATTTACCTGTAGTCCTGGCCAGTGTGGCTCAGTTGGTTGGCATGTCATCCAATATGCCAAAAGGTGGCAGGTTCTGGTTGGGGCACATGCCCACGTTGTGGATTAAGTTCCTGGTTAGGGTATGGGGAGGAGGCAGTCAATTGATGCTTCTCTCTCACATTGATGTTCCTCTCTCTCTCTCCTTTCCTTTCTCTAAAATCAATTAAAAGCAAGGTTTAAAACATTTACCTATAATATTTATTTAATACCTATAAAATACTTAGGTAAGTCAGTGCTTTACTAATTTCACTTAAAAACCATCAGTCCATTCCAGCCAGCATGGCCCAATGGTTGAGCGTCGATCTATGAACCAGGAGGTCACCATTTGATTCCTCATCAGAGCACATGCCTGGGTTTCAGGCTCGATCCCCAGCAGGGGGCATGAAGGAGCATCCAATCAATGATTCTCATCATTGATGTTTGTATCTCTTTCTCCCTCCCTTTTCCTTTCTGAAATCAATAAAAATATATTTTAAAGCAAACAAACAAACAAAACCCCATCAGTCTAAGTACATGATGTTATATTAAGGGTAGTGTAGGCAGTGGGCAAAATGCTGCAAATAATTATTAAATAAATTTTCATTTTTTAAGTAGTCATTGTATCATATATTTTATTCCTACTTAAATATTAATCCAGATTACACACTATTTCTTCTAAAATAAAAACTCAGCAAATTCAGAATATTTTTCTATTAAATTCAAAAGTTCCATTTTGGTATTTATCTGTGGACTCCCTAATTTACCTAAAGCTACAACATTCCACAACTTAAATGAGAAAATTTCAGCATTATGAATCCCTAGTTCCATTAAGTATCATGAATTTAACAGCTACGCTTATATAAACTAGGAATTATGTGCCACAAACTGGGGATTCAAAGACAAAAATATTTGCTGACCTCACAGTGCTTCCAGATCCAATCTGAACCAGCCAATAAAATAATAAGTCATAATGAGAGAAACAGGAAGACCGATATTGAAGTGGGGGCCTGAGGACATAAAAACTGGAAGTTAAAAAATCACCAGAGCAGAGTCTCCATAGTGTCTCACTCTTAAAGAGACCCCAGTACAACAGCTTCATTATCAATCCCTTGTCAGGAGTTCTGAAAAATCACATCGTGGATCTCAAATGGAGTGGGGCTGAGAGAGGGGGTGAGAGGGATCTTTGGCAAAGCAAATGGGGGTGGGGAAGTTGGACAGAAAATTTCCTGCTGGAACATGTTGGGTCTGTGTGGTGTTTCAGCCACAGGCTCCTGATGATGGAACTTTAGCTGCTGAACATGAAGATAATTTCAGCACCCTACAATTATGTGCCTAATTAAAATTAAGAAATTAGAACACAGTTAAAAGGAATAATATTTTGCTCACAGCTAATTTCATTAAAGTATTAATGAACAGGACTCTTTTTATGGCCAGAGGGCAACCACTTTCTAGAGAGTACTTCCATGCCAGCTAATTTATTCATGCATGAAAAACAATCCAATGAGAAATGAGGGAGCAGAGAACTGCTGGTCCTAATTAAAATATTTAAAACACCACGTCTATTTTCTTCCATCTAGCCAAATACCTAAGCTTGAGCCAGCATGGTGCCAATTAACATGGAAAAAGCAAACACAAACACCCACAGTTTCTGATTAAAGTGCACATTATTGTACCATGCAATATATTGTTCAGCACATATATGTAAATGTTTAATTAACCCGAGTCTAAATCTCATCAACATTCGAAAATCGATACTTTAATTCCCAAACAAGTGGCAATCTGTGTAGGGGAGACACTTACTTATTTATCACAGTGTTTTATTCAAACCTAATTTGAAGCAGTTGTGCGCTCGACATGCTAAAGTGTTTCTTAAGGGAAAGAGTAGGGAGGAGATTCTTTGCTTGGCAGACTTCTCTTCAGATGGCAGCAAGATTGTTAGTCGCCAGACTTGTGAGAGGAACTAGGTTAGCCTCAGGTGATCTGCAATTTTTCATTAATAATGTAGGGGGGAAGTCTGGATGTAAACCCATTTGTTAGCCTGGACAGCAATGACAATGATCACACACACACACACACACACACACACACACACACACACGTACGCGCACACACACACACACACACACACACACACACGCCCTCTTTTCTTTGTTAACTAAAGACCTGTCTGTCGGAACAGACTCCAGAGACATCCCTGCCATGGGAGCATGTTGGAGAAATGACTGCAACACTGAGAAACTGAAGATTTGAAAACCTTACAAATATTAACTGGAGCTTTATCACTATGGTAAAAGCAATCATAAAAGGAGAATTAATATTTTCATAGCTGCTACATTCAGTCTTACTCCTGCGAGGCAGGCTGAGCACGGGAAACGAGAGCCAAGAGCAGTCAAGTCACTTGGGGAAGGTCACACACAGCCCATGCTAGAGACAGAACTTGAACCCATGTCCTTTAACTCCAAAATTGCTCCACGCTGACTTTAAACAGCTATCCATTTTCTGTTTACATAGAGAGATGTGGTCTTAATTAAGAAACCTAATTACTACTCATTTCGCTATTAAAATCACTTGTAGTTTGCTTTTCAGCATTTCTTCCAAGGGGTTGGGAGGGTGAAGATATATTAAACAACTTTTCTTCCTTCTAGGGGTTCTCACTGCTTTTCAACAACTAAAATCATGACATTTTAGACTAAGATCTTCAAAGTCATTCTGTCAATAGAGTTTTTAAAGCTGCAGAATCCTTTTTTCAAACACAGTCTCTCATGAAACATCCGCATATTGACACAGGCAAAAGCAGAACACTCTAATGGAGGGGGTGGACGTCACTCCCCACAATGGCAGCTGAGGCACCACCTTCTGAAAACCACTGTACTCATTAAATAGCTGGAGGAATGGGGGTCCAGAGAGGTGAGCACACAGGTAAGTATTCATGCAGCATAACAGACCTGGAATGTGGCCTGCAGGAACCCTGAGCCCTTGCCCAGTGCTCTTTCGATAGCACTGGGTACCTAATGGAATCAATGGAGGCCATAATGCATGGGAAGTTATAGAGCCAAATCAAGGCAGGATTGTTTGTGCACAACTGTAGGAATGTGTGGCCATGAGGCAGGTTGGCCTGGTGCACAAAGCAAGAGGAGAGATAAGAGGCAAGAGGCACAAGAGAGAGATTTATCTCTGCTCTGTGCTGACAGGCTCTTCATTTCCCTTCCCTGGGCCCCAAAATCCTCATTGTCAAATGGGGTTAATATCTCACAGTACTGTTTTAAAAAACAAATAAGAATCAATGAACATGTGATTACAAAAGTAATTTATCATACTGCATTGCAATTGCTTCCTTGTCTATTTCTACTACTAGATGCTGCACTTATTCCAAGATAATGTCTATATTTTACTATATTTTTATCCTCAGTGACTGTCCAGAAAAGGTGTTCAATTAGCATTGCATGATGGTGTAGAATCCATCCTATCTAATAAAAGAGTAATATGCAGATTGACCATCACTCCAACACACAAGATGGCTGCCCCCATGTGGTCAAAGATGGCCACCACAAGATGGCCAGCAGGGGAGGGCAGTTGGGAGGGACCAGGCCTGCAAGGGAGGGCAGTTGGGGGCAATCAAGCCTGCAGGGGAGGGCAGTAAGGGGTGACCAGGCCAGCAGAGGAGGGAAGTGGGGGGCGACCAGGCCTGCAGGGAAGGGCAGTTGGGAAGGACCCAGGCCTGCAGGGGAGGGCAGTTAGGGGCAATCAGGCTGGCAGGGGTGCAGTTAGGCATCAATCAGGCTGGCAGGCAGAAGCGGTTAGGGGCAATCAGGAAGGCAGGCAGGCGAGCAGTTGGGAGCCAGCAGTCCTGGATTGTGACTTGAGGGGTCCCAGATTGGAGAGGGTGCAGGCTGGGCTGAGGGACACCGCCCCCGCTCCCCCCGTGCATGAATTTCGTGCACAGGGCCTCTAGTAATGATAATAATGACTAACATAGATTAAGCATTTACTCTGTGCTAAGCACTGATGCTAAGCCCTTGATGTTAATTATTTATTTAATCCTCATAACAACCTTATAAAACTAATATTATCATTGCCCTTGCTGCACAACTGAAAAACTGAGAAAAAAATGACAGGTTTGCCCAGGATTCCAGAACTATTACGTCATGGAGAAACAATCCACACTGTGATGTCAAAGCTCAGAGCCCAAGCTCTTACCCGCTACATTCTTCAAAAGCAGCAACATGGGGTAACAGACTGAGAGTTATCAGCTGGGGAGTGAGGCAAATGTCACAGATGGAAAAGCATGTGGAACACACAAGCATCCACTGAGAAACAGGAAATGCAAATTCCAAAAAGTTTTGTTCTAAGAATCAGAAGTTAGGGATGATAAGAGAACATCTCCAGTCACTACGGATAACACTGTGAGGCCATGTTTCCACCACTCAACTCTCAGGACTATGGGTCTGATTCAAAATGTCTCAAAGAGAAAGACATTCAAATCTGCACTATCCAAAGGAAAAGAGGAATTGGAAGAAGTGGGGAGAAGGAGGAGACCCCAGAACATGGTGCACAGTGCACCAGGAATTACCCCCATGATCAGCAGCCTCATTGTTTCATCTATAATAATAAAAGTGTAATATGCTAATTAGACCAGATGTCCTTCTGGATGAAGCTGGGGCTGCGGGGACCAAGGCAGCCTCCAAGGCAGGCGGGGGCTGAGGCCAAGGCAGCCACCATGGCGGCGGCGGGGACTGAGCCCCTTGCATGAGTTTCATGCATTGGGCCTCTAATATATAAATATCACACCTGAAAACCTGTGCTAAATGGTGAAGTAGATGTGTCTGGTCACATGCAAACTGATGGGAGTCAACAGAAAGATGCCACTGATCCTCTCTCCTATCGAAACACTGAATCAATGGCATCAGCAAGGTTCATAGAACCTTATTAATGACTAGAGGCCCGGTGCACAAAATTCGTGCATGGGTGGGGGGGCCTCAGCCCAGCCTGCACCCTCTCCAATCTGGGACCCCTCGGGGGATGTCTGACTGCTGGGGATTGGGCCTAAACCGTCAGTTGGACATCCCTCTCACAATCCTGGACCTCTGGCTCCTAAATACTCACCTGCGTGCCTGCCTAGTCGCCCCCAAATGCCCCATCCCTGCCAGCCTGGTCACTCCTAACTGAGCCCCCCTCGCCGACCTGGTCACCCCTTACTGCCCCCCCACCAGCCTGGTCACCCCTAACTTCCCCCTCTGCTGGCCTGGTCACCCCTAACTCCCCCCCCCACCAGCCTAGTCACCCCTCACTGCCCCCCCTGACAGCCTAATCGCCCCCAACTGCCCCCTCTGCTGGCCTGGTCGCCTCCCACTGCACCCCCCTGCCAACCTGGTTGCCCCTAACTGCCCCCCCTGCTGGCCTGGTCACCCCCAACTGCCCCCCACTGCCGTCCTGGTCGCCCCTCATGGCCCCCCCTGCCAGCCTGGTCGCCCCATGCAGCCTGCTGTTCAGTCATTTGGTCGTCCCTCACTAACCCACCTGCTGGCCTGGTCTCCCCATGCAGCCTGCTTGTTCAGTTGTTTGGTTGTCCCTCACTAATCCCCCCGCCGGCCTGGTCTCCACACGCAGCCTGCTTGTTCAGTCATTTGGTCATCCCTCACTGACCCCCCGCCCCCACCAGCCTGGTCACCCCATGCAGCCTGCTTGTTCAGTTGTTTGGTTGTCCCTCACTAATCCCCCCGCCGGCCTGGTCTCCACACGCAGCCTGCTTGTTCAGTCATTTGGTCGTCCCTCACTGACCCCCCGCCCCCACCAGCCTGGTCACCCCACGCAGCCTGCTTGTTCAGTTGTTTGGTCATCCCTCACTAACCCCCCTGCCAGCCTGGTCAAAGGCAGCCATCTTGTGAGGGCGTGAGGGTCAATTTGCATATTACCTCTTTATTATATAAGATGTAGCCATACCTGATGATAAAGGAGAGTTGTGCACACCTAGGGTACATCCCAGACATTTTCAGGGACTTCTTTTTGGGCAATCATAATCAATATTATGGTCAGAAACTGAATAATGGGCTGGTTGGACCGCTGGTCTAACCCTATATAATATAATGCTATGTAATATTCTTAACAACTATTCATATATACAAAGACTCTCTTTGAAGACATGTTCCTGGGTTTCTAGTTTGCAGCTGGCATTGGCTGAGCCCTTGGTGATTATACTTTTTCAATTATTGAAAAGATTTCAGAGACACAGCTAATCCTACATCATTTTATCCCCTACAATGTACCTACATCCTACCAAATTTCTCAGTTGCTTAGAATCCCAAGTAATTTAATTAAAAATATTTTCTTATAATGTACTAACATGGAAATTAGTATTTCATAATTTGTCATTTCCTCCAAAATAGCCAGAATTATATAACTAAATTTTCAAAAGGTTTTGTTTGTAATTCTCTCTCCATAAGCAAGTTTGGTTTTTGAAATTTTCACTTTTATTAAAAAAAAAAAAAAAAAAAAAAAAAAAAGCAGATCTCCAAGATAGAGGCTGCATTTTTATGCATCTTTAGCCAGATAAACATTCGTCCTTCCCCAGAACTGGAGCAGCTATTCTGAAGAATGTAAACTTGCTGTTTCTCAATATGCAGATAGGCTGTTGTCACAGATCCACAGGGTAATGAACAACTTCTCAATATTTAATAAGCCTGGCACTCCTGTCCCCAGGCAGAGAGCACAGACAGTTGGTAACTGGCTACTCACTGACCATTAACATGCAGAATCTCCCTTTAAAATGTGCTTCACACACAGGCTCTATCACCTGCAGTGGGCAGTGAGAACCGTCCTCTGCCAGGAGGTGACCAGTCCTCCCACCTGAAGAGATCTGGCGGGAGCCAGAAAGTTAGCCTGCTCAGTATTCCAACAGGGGCCACAGCACAACCCGGCTTGTGACCACGTTTCTAAAAAGGGGAGGGGGAAGCCCATGAATAGCTCCTTCTCTTTGCAGCTGTGAGCCAAGCAAGTGGAAATTAGAAAATCAGTCGTGAATTTTTGTTTCATTTTTAATGTAAAAGAATGAAACTGTTCTGGACCTCCGTTTTTTCATTCTTTTCATGCTTGCTTGTACACAGGAGTGTCTTGGGCTGTCTGGGTGTGCTGTGTGAGTATAAATATATTGCAGCAGTAATGCTCACAAATTGGACAGGGAAGCCATTAATTCAGAACAATAATATTTGAGCATTTTAGCAGTGGCTTTTTTTTTTTTAATTCAAGGAGTAAAATCCAATGTTAATATGATTGTAGGGAAATTCAGAAAATCATTAATACAATTAGACCATTTTCTGAATAACGGAAAAGCTAACATAATGAGTTCTCCTTACTCTTATAGACCATTAAAAGAAGACATTTGGCTGTAATTATAATTCCAGGGGAACACAAACATTCTCACAATCACATTAAGCATATAGAGTTTTTAAATTCTTGCGTGGGCCTACCACAACTCTTGTTACCATCACTTCATCTATATATATAAACTAGAGGACCAGTGCACGAAATTCGTGCATGGGGGGTGTATCCCTCAGCCCAGCCTGCACCCTCTCCAATATGGGATCCCTCTCACAATCCAGGAATGCTGGCTCCCAACTGCTCACCTGCCTGCCTTCCTGATTGCCCCTAACCGCTTCTGCCTGCCAGCCTGATCACCCCCTAATCACTCCCCTGCCAACCTGATTGCCCCTAACTGCCCTTCCCTGCAGGCCAGGGCCCCCCAACTGCCCTCCCTTGCAGGCCTGGTCCCCCCCGCAACTGCCCTTCCCTGCAGGCTTGATCGCTCCCAACTGCCCTCCCTTGCAGGCCTGGTCCCTCCCAACTGCCCTCTCCTGCTGGCCATCTTGTGGTGGCCATCTTGTGTCCACATGGGGGCAGGATCTTTGACCACATGGGGGCAGCTATCTTGTGTGTTGGAGTGATGGTCAATTTGCATATTACTCTTTTATTAGATAGGATAGAGGCCTGGTGCATGGGTGGGGGCCAGCTGGTTTGCCCTGAAGGGTATCCCGCATCAGGGTGGGGGTTCCCTTTGGGCATGGGGTGGCCTGGGCGAGGAGCCTGTGGTGGTTTGCAGGCTGGCCAAGCCCCCCAGCGACCCAAGTGGAGGCCCTGATATCTGGGATTTATTTATCTTCTATAATTGAAACTTTGTAGCCTTAAGTGGAGGCCAAGGCAGGCCAGAGTTGCAGAAAGCTTGGCTTCCTTCATCACCAGGGGCAACTCAAGCCTCCTGCTCTCTCCAGCTCCGTGGCTGCCACCATTTTTGTTGGGATTTATTTATCTTCTATAATTGAAACTTTGTAGCCTTGAGTGAAGTCCTGGGCCCGCCAGGGTGTGCAGAAAGCTTGGCTCCCTCCATTGCCGGGGAAACCCAAGCCTCCTGCTTGCTCCATGGCCACAGCCATCTTGGTTGGGTTAATTTGCTTACTCTCTCCTGATTGGCTGGTGGGCATGGCTTGCGGGTGTAGCAGAGTGATGGTTAATTTGCATATTACTCTTTTATTAGATAGGAAGGCTAATATGCAAAGTGTCCCCTCGGGAGTTCAACCGGGAGAATGGGAGTTTGAACACTCACTATGATGTGCACTGACCACCAGGGGGCAGCGTGGAACAAGGTGGGCAATCAGCGGTGGCTGCGGGGTGCTGAGGGAGCGAGCGAAGGAGGAGGCGGGGAGGCGGGGGAATCTAATCGGCCCTGATTGCTGGCCAGGCCTAGGGAGCCTACCTGTGTATGAATTTTGTGCATTGGGCCTCTAGTAAGATATAACAGCAATTCATCAACAGCAATAGGAATTGGTGTGTTTTTCAGGACAATTTTTCATGAAGAAAGAAGAGAATTTTTGTTCATAACCATTTCAGAATTGTTGCATGCATAATGATGAGGGGTAAGTGATGAGGATATGCATGTGGGTGATGGGCAGTTGGCTTCCTGGCAGATGATTGGCTCTCATCACCATCCTCCAATGACCCCAATCCAGGCCCCAGGAAAACTAAAAATGACAACTTAATCACCCTTTGGGCTACTTTCCAGGAACATTAATTCTAAAAGTACTTATGGTCACATGCTGCCAAGCAGTAAAAGGAGCTAAACTGTCCTGTATTGTGTCAGGAGACAAAACTAGGACCAGGGGGTGAAAAAATACAGTGATGCAGAGTCGGGGCCTCCACAAGAACCTCCTAGTGACTGCACAGTAAGGAATGAATAGGGTAACTTACAGGTAGAGGCTCTTATAGAGAAGCTGAAAGACTTGTGGATATTATTAACAATGTTTTTTAAAAAATTAGTGTATTTTTCTCAAAATCTCATGTAAAATCCCAAAATATGACAAATAAAAATAGCACTGCTCTGGTTGAAATAGAAGATGGAGGACCTAGAACTTCATTCATTCACCTTGCTTCAACCCCCAACATTCTCAGCCAACCCCACAGAGCTCTAAGGAACACCGTTTAAAAACCACTGCTATAGAAAACATTCCTAACCTATGTGGGAGATCATTCTAATCCAGCAATTCTCGAGTTTTTCTTTATTGGGAAACACATGACAGTGATAATTAACATAAAACTTGAACTCACTTGTATGCCCAGATTCAAATATCCCATAGATTTGTGGGAAAGTCATGCACCACAAAAATTCCCAGGCTCCCCAAGGGTTAAGAGTACTCACGGGTCTCAGAGAGTAACTATAACTCAGCCAGCCTCACCCACTCAATAAACCTCCCAGAATGCGAGAGAATTAGAAATATCACTGAGGTAGCCTTGATCTACTCTAATTTGTAAAAGTAATAAAAAATTTTTAAATATTCACAACCTTGAGTATTTTATCAATAATGATCAATTATTTGGGTCATACTACACAGCTGACCACAATACATCAAGGTGTTATAACTTTGGGCTTATGAGTGGACGAGGTGGTGGCCACACCCGAACCAAAGCCCCAGAGCTGAGACTGAAATAAGGTAAACATTTGTATTAAACTATACAACCATTTTGAAATATCCAAATGCTTAGGATTTTATGTATAAAAGCCAACAGTGGTCAATTTCTGTGTTCAGCCAGAGGTTTAGGCATCATATAAAAATTAGCCTAATGAAATTTTACAGCTCTTGCTCTTTTGAAATTCTTTCAAAATACTCAATATCATGGTCAGCAGTTTAGACCTATCCATGTAGTAGAATTTAAAACAATGGTGTATCTTTTGAACAAATAACATTTTAAAAATATTTGTGGTGCATCAGGCATGGTTCTAAGTGTTTTACAAGCATTGACTCATTTAGGTTTCATAAGAACCCCAGGAGGTGACTACTATTATCACTGCCTTTTTATAGATGTGGAAACTGAGGCTTGGAGAGCTAAGCAGTTTATCAGGCTCTACACAATACTAAAGTTGCAGAGCTGGGATTTGAACCCAGGCAAATCTGACCCCCGTGCTCACAAGCTTAACCTTTATACTATGCAAGGAATCAGAAAAATCCCACTGCCCAGAAGGAAACTGAAGAGATAATTTACAAAAGACCTGATTCTCAAATTGTTATATGAGCTTTCTATCTCTGCTCTATGTTGTCAGTGATCAACAGAAAGAAAAGAAAAAGTAAAGAACAGAGTTGGGGAATTGGACCAAAGGGTATGGTTAAGCAACTTTTCCTGCAAAAGGCAAAAATGTCAAGAATTCAGATTAGTTCACCCAAAGGTCGAAAGAGGATTTTTTTTCTTTTGAGAATATAAAGATGAAATGTGTTGGCTGGCCCCAAGGCTAAAGAATAATTAGAAATACCCCTCCAGAGTTAATTGATGTGTCTAGGGGCCACTGGCTCTCAGCTGTACTCACCACAAAGCTAGTAGACCTCCTGGAGGGTCAGCCCTGAGCAGGACACACAAGAGACCTATGGCTCACCAGCAGGGACTGTCATCAGGTTGGTAACAACTACAGCAATAACATCACTAACAAAATCTAGGAAGTTCTTTAAAATTGCAAAGCTTCCAGCCATCATAGAGTGTGAGCCTCATACCCAACCTGTGAAACACAGCTTATTATCTGTTTTAACAGATGAGGAAATCGAGATGCAGAGAAGCTCCCATGGTTAAGGGCAGAGTTGAGACTCAGGTCTTCTGATATCAAAGCTGCTCCTCCTTATCATGCCCCTTGGGACAGATATTACTCATTTGCTAGACATAGTAGAGCCTCAGCGTAGGTGTGCAGGCTATGACCTGGGCTTGCATCGTGGCTCCACCATTTATGTTTGCTGGATGACCCTTGGCAAGTTATTTAACCTATCTAAGCCTCTGTTTGCCAAGATGTCAGATGGGAATCATAATAGTACATGCCTCATAGGGCTTTGTAGTGACTGACTAAAATTGAATGAGTTAATGTATATAAAAAGTAAAGCACAGTGGTTAGTAATAGTAGATATTCATCAGATGTTACTTTTTATTATTAATCATTTGCCCATTTAATAATCTTTGATCTCACAGTTATTCTGCACCAGCGAGAATATGCTTAGGCCTGAGAATATGTGACAAATCAGGCATGATATGTGACAACCCCTGCCTTGAGGTTGCTCACAGTCTTTGAGAGACCAACACAAAGAGATTTATAAGGTAAGGGCCAAGTATAATGATACTGGCAAATTATGATACAGGATATCATACAAGCACATAAAATGGCTTTTTTTTTATCCAGTGCAGCCAAAGAAAATTGTGCAAAGAGATTGTATAAAACAAGATCTTCTAATACTAATAAAGGTGCTACAAATTAAAACATCATTCCAAGTTAAATATCAATCTCACAATACTTTTATAAAACAGATAAACAACAAAACCCCAAGATTCAGAGTTGAATACCCTTAGTTTAAATCCCAATTCCATAACCTACCAACTATGTGATTTTAAACAAATAATTTAACTTTTCTAGACCTCAATTTACTCATTTCTAAAACTGAGATATAAAAGTAACACACATCTCAGGGTTGTTATATAGATGAAATGGTATATGTGAAAGTGCTTCATAAATTTTAAAATGGCATAATTATTACCAATTTCAGGGGAGGGAAGAGGCTACAGTGAAGGGAAAGGAAGAGAGAGGAAGAGGAGAATGCGCAGGCACACGGGGGGTGGAGGAAGAGGGTGCCTGGGCAGCCACCCTGAGCAGAAGTCCTGTCGTGCTCCCACAGTCGCAGGCATGCACACAGAGGGTGTTTCTATTTAAATACGGAATTTTACCAAAATTTAAATCCACACAACTAGTTCCCTCCTATGTGATCAGCTTCTTTCTTATTCTCAGGCCTGTACACTCCTCTGAGATTTGAACATCTTTACTTGGGGAAACCATGTCTGCCTATGAGTATTTGCAACTAGAGGCCGCCACCTGCATCCATCTGGGAGGCCTTTTGTTCCCTGGGGCTCACTCCCCTGTTGCAAAGAATGTCACTACCAGACCTGGGTACATGGGTGAGCAACTTATCCCAAGGCACCTGCAGAAATGTTTCTCTTCACCACAATTTCTCCAGAGGCCCAGACAAACAACACTGAATTTATTCACAAGAGGGGAGTCTGAGTTTCCCAAGTGAACAAAACCAGCAAATGGCATTTGCAGGGGCACAGCCTGGGGAATATCGCAGTATCATAAATGGGCCTGAGGGATCGATGGAATCAAGAGTGTACAAAGGAGATGGAGTGGGTGGGAACTGAAGGGCCACATGAATCAAATTAAGGTGTTCAGACCTTACTGTGGAGAGTGTGGGAGACACATGGGGACATAGAGCATGATCTATCTGAAGAGGTTGCCCAGCCGTGGAGTCATAGAGAAAAGACTAGAAGCTAGGGGACTAGGGCAGCAAGGCCAATTCCCTAGAATGTTCATGATGAGGACATGGATTCTGTTCCCGTGTGCCTAAAAAGAAAGGGAAAGGATTCAAGAGCTACTGAAAAGGAAAAATCAACAGGATGTGGAGACTAGATTAGATATAGGGGAGTAAAGCAAAGAGTGAAACTAATGATGATTCTACTTTGGGTGACTGGATTAATGGGCTATGGTTTTGTCAAAACAACAGTCAGCTTCAGTAAAAATATCTCTTTGAAAATGAGTCTTATTTTTATTTATTATAAATCTAATTTGCTCTTCCTATGAGTGGTCTAGCTCGTGGGTCAGGTAATGCCTCCTCTCTACAGATGATGGTGAGGCTCAGAGAGATAAATGCTCACCTCAATCCACACAGGCAGCTAGAACAGAGAGGAGTTAGCATTAGCCCCATTAACCCAGGGTTGACAAGTAGGTCTCAAGTTGTCTACCAACTCTGATGAATTGAAGCACTATGATGAGATTGTGACATGGAGTCTGGCTTGGAAAGCTACTGTAACAAATTGATGATGTCTGCCATGTAGCTGGAAAAGAGGGTGGCAGCATATCAGATTTTTGCCAGCCCTGCACCAGACAATGCTAACTCCTGAGAAATGAATGGAATAAGACAGCGGATTAGACTGGATCCAGCAAACGGCTCCTACCAAAAAAAGTCACTGGGCACAAATCAAACTTTGCACCAACTGACAAAACTGATACCAGCAAGGTTGTGAGGTGACCAAAACATTCCTAAATCCTCCCACTCTTCCTCCTCATTTCATTACTTCCAAATGGGAGGGCACATTTTCCAGATGACAAGAGCCATGTTTCAATTTTTCAATTACAAAAGTGTACCTCATCCCTCCCCACTGTACTTCTTCTGAATTTTCAGACAATGCAGCATTTCATTTATGCCCCACAAGAAGCAGAAATAACAAAAGAAAGTATACAGTCTGGAATTGAGAACCTCTGTTCCTTATCTTTAAAAAAGAGATAACACTCCAATCCCAAAGGATTAAATAATGTGTGAATATGCATGGCATGTAGTAATCATTCTACACATGTTTTAAAATTCTTATTTACACAATAAACTAATAAGATTAAGGGAGACAAAATTGTGATCAGACAGGATTTTGGCACCCTCAAAGTCCTATCTCTAGTTAAGGATAGTCCTCCTGCCTCAAGTGACAAATGTTTTCACAACCTGATGTCGGCACAATTTATTTCAGACTAAATGAATCCAAATTCTTTTCACTCATGCTTAATGTTCAAAGTCAAAGATCAAAATAAATATTGTTCTTAAGTTCAAGGGTCATACCCTATGGCTACTCAACAACATCAGTGATAAAAGTTTCTTCTTATTTAACATTCCATGAGTGTATCAGTTGACAAAAAGTTTTTCTCAAAGAAGCAAAACATTCTCTTGAGTGACATGCAGAAGTAGGTGACTGAGCCTAACAGTGTTCAGAGTGCAAGAAATCAAAGAAACATGATTGAATTCTAGCTCTTTCATTTATTTGCTATATGGAAAGTCACTCAATTGCTCACAGTCTCACTTTTCTTATCTGTAAAATAAATAATGTCTTTTCCAGAGTGTTTGATCAAACCAAAAAGGAAGTACTGTATGTAAAACACTTAACAAGGTAAGTCACATAGTAGGGGCTAGGAATTGCAATTATCATTAGGCAGATGGCTTAAAGTGATATTAAAAAATGATGACGTTTACTAACACATTATTAGTATCAGTTGACATGACCTTGTCTCCCCAATAGTTTCCTGATTATAGTATTCTCTGTCTTTTCAAAGTAGAAAGTGAAAACTACAGACTTCTAGGGAATAAATTCTATCTAATCAATCCACATATTTGACAATATATAATAAACATCAAAGTGATGAGCAGAAAGTTAGACTGAGTTGGTCCAAACATCTTGGTATTGTGTAAACTTCATAAGTACGTTTAAATTATTTTATAGAGTCATCATTTTCTGTGTGTAACACAGCAAATTCAAGTTCTCATTTTATACTGAAAAATCCACTCAAGCAGAGGAGTTAAGAAACTAATGAAACCACTATTTTTCAAGCCTTTACTACATACTTAGCATGGTTCTAGGCATGACATGGATAGAAAGAAAGTATAAAGTATGGTTCTTAAGTAAAATTTATAATCTCCTTGAGGAGACATGATTGGGCAAAGGGATTTCACTCAAAAGCCATAATCAACAGAACGTAATTCTGCCAGCAACCAGAGATCACCCACAACCAGGCCATGAGAACCAGGCCAAGCTAGTATTGGAAAGAAATGAATTTGCCAGTCATTACCAGGAATGCACAGTTAGCTAAGGAGTCCTTTCCCCAAGAAGTCATTTTCTTGACAGCCTCAGGCAGTTGACTATAGCTGAAGAGAACATTACCAGTGTCCTCTGAGCTATTGATCTTTATTGGTACCATTTTTACAGGCAAATGAAAGGAAATATGTTCCCATATTATTAAATTATTAAAACTTTCAGAAATCCCTCCCCTGCCACTATCACAATCAAAACACACACACACACACACACACACACACACACACACACACACACACACACTTTGCAGCTCTGGGATTCTCCTTAATTAGTGTGACTCTTTACGGCTCAGCAACACCATAGGTGGGGCTCTTGTTACAACTTGGATGAACTTTTTCTTGAGAACCTATTGCTACATCCTAAGCAAGAAGCCTTTCCCCCTGCCCCACAATCCTTTCAGCTATCAAAAGATCCATTAGACATCCTTCTCCTTCTGAACAAAAGGGCTTCCAGGATGTTTCCCAGGCTCTTCTCTGTGAGATTGAAATTATACACAGCAGTGACAAAGGTAAGACATTTCTAGAGGTTTTTTCCTTTTCTTCTTCTTCTTCTTCTTTTTTATATATAACAGTTCTGGGTGTTATTTTTTTTCTTCACTCACTCTCCCTCTTGTGGTATACATTTGTGGCCTACAGCAATCACTTTAGACTTTTTAGACACGTCTGGATAGAGATAGATGACACAAGTGATCTACTTATCTTCCTTTCCCATCACCAATAAAAGTGACAGCCCGCCTAATTAGGCCTAATAAAGCAGCCGCAGAAAGAGTGGCGCAGCAGCGATCTAAAGAGAGACGGCACTGACCCAGAGATACAGGTGCTGCCTTAAGGCGTTGCTGCTATTACTTTATCTCCAGTACATTACAGCACTGCTCATGCCATATTCAAATGCAAGTAGCATGTTTTTCTCCTCAATTCTTAGATCAAGAACAAAAAAAAAATCCCATCTAATCAAAAAAGGCACTGACAATTTTTTAGCCCCACATTAAAAGCAAAGAGTCATTCAGAACAGTGCACTCCATATTCTATTTTATAATATCACTTTAAGCTATTGCTTTGAATCTCAGACATTTCTTTGTTAAGAAGGAAAATCAAAAATTCATCAGAAGAAGTTCTTTCTTCCCCCACTCTTCTTTTCTTCTTTCAGGGCTAGCATGGGGTTTGGAGCTGGAACCAACATTTGTAGAAGTTAGGGGTCCTTAAGCAATTATTGGCGATGAGAGTTTGACACGCTTGAGAGTTGTCAACAACTGGCTTTAAACAAAGTGGAGGGAAAGAGAAATAAATGGTTCTCAGCAAAATTATTATACAGGTCTGCAAATTAATGATGTCGTGTATTTCTCAAACAAGGGGAAACAATCTGAACTTTGCATGAAACAGCATCGTAAGTACATCGTTGCAAAAATTATCAGATTGTCAAAGGGCATCAAAGCAAATTGAGTCTGCAACTATTCCTAATATTTCCATATATGCTAAATGCAAAATTTATCTTGCTTTATTCACCAGATCTGTGGCAATTATTCAAAGCTATTAGAAAGGGGAAAATGTCCTTGATCTGATTTACCAGTGCTTGTTCCAATGCATTTATTATAAAAAACATAGAACCCACCTCATGCAACTTGAGTACTGCCAGAGGCTTTTTCTCTGACTGAGGTAGGCTGAGGCTGATCTGAGGATGCCTTGGGACTTTTACTGACCTTCCTCGGGCCAGATGGTGGTAAAAGCCAGCCTGGTGTGCAGCTTGGTCCTTCCCACACACACCTAGGCTGAGCAGAGGCAGCCACAAACTGTGAACCGCTTTGTAGCTCTAAACAGGTTGCCCAGGGCCAGACACAAGAAGCATCTGAATTGGCCTACACAACAATCCCTCCTAAGAGGCCCCAGAACCAACACTCTCAGTGGCAAGCTTCAAACAACATCAGAGCAGGATCCAATGATCTTCAAGAATGGCATATCCAAAGGGAGATCTCAGCAGGAACCAGACCCTGCTGAGGCAAATTTCACTTTGTGTATTCAGCAACTGCACAGTATCTTGTACACTATGCTTGGTATTGACCCTCCCAGCCAGCCTGAGGTTAATCCCACAAACAAATGGGTCAATAGCAATCAAGACTCAATTACAACAGGAGGGTCCACATAACCCACACAAGAGACATTAATGGAGCACCCAGCTCAGGTGATCAACTGTCCTGAATCCCAAAGCACACCTATTACATTGGGCCACCCCACCAAGACTGGCATACATAGCAGATCTACCTAATAAACAGAGACAAATACAAAGAGGCAGCCAAAATGGGGAGATGAAGAAACATGCCCCATATGAAATAGAAAAAATCTGCAGAAAAAAAGAGTTAAATGAAATGTAGGCAAGCAATTTATCAGATATAGAGTTCAAAAAAATGATTATAAGGATGCTCAAGAAACTTAGAACTACAAGAGTAAGAAAGAGAATGTAGAAACCATACAAAAAGAACCAGTAAAGATGAAGAATACAATATTGGAAGTGGAGGATACACTATAAGGAATAAACAGTATGTTGGATGAAGCAGAGGATCAAATCAGCAATTTGGAAGACAAGGTAGCAGAAAACAATCAGAGCAGCAAAAAGAAAAAATAATTTTAAAAAATGAGGATAGTTTAGGAGACCTTTGGGACAATATGAAGCATAACAACACCACATCATAGGGGTATCAGAAGGAGAAGAGAAAGAGCAAGGGATCTGGAACTTGTTTAAAGTAATAATGACTGAAAACTTCCCTACTCTGGTGAAAGAAAATGACACACAAGTCCGGAAGCACAGAGAGTCCCAAACAAGATGAACCCAGAGAGGCCCACACCAAGACATATCATACTTAAAATGGCAAAGGTTAAAGACAAAACGAGAATATTAAAAGCAGCAAGAGAAAGACAGTTACCTGCAAGGGAGCTCCCATAAGACTGTCAGATGATTTCTCAACAGAAACATTTCAGGGCAGAAGGAATTGGCAAGAAATACTCAAAGTGATAAAAAGTAAGGACCTAAAAGACTACCCAGAAAGGAGATCATTTAAAAGTAATGGGGCCCTAGCAGGTTTGGCTCAGTGGGTAGAGCATTGGCCTGTGGACTGAAGGGTTCTGGGTTTGATTCCAGTCAGGAGCACATATCTTGGTTGCAGACTCCTCCCCAGCCCAGGCCCTGGTCAGGGCTTGTGCAGGAGGCAACCAATTGGTGTGTTTCTCTCACATCTATGTTTCTCTCTGACTTTCCCTCTCTCTTCTACTCTCACTAAAAATCAATGGAAAAATATGCTCGGATGAGGATTAACAAATAAAGAAATAAAGAGAGGGAGAAACCAAGATGGCGGCATAGGTAAGCACCTAAACTGCTGCCTCGCACAACAATTTCAAAACTACAACTAAAAGACAGAACGGACACCATCCAGAACCACAGGAAAGCTGGCTGAGTGAAAATTCTACAATTAGAAGGAAAGAGAAAAGCTCACAGAGAATTGGAGGTACGGCAAAGGGTCTTTGTGCACGCAGAGAGGAAGGGCAGCTGAGAGCCTGGCTGACTTTCTCTGGCGGAAGGAGGAAGGAAGCCCCCGACCACACTGAACCCCAGTTCTGACTGCACTGAACCCTAGTTCCGGGCGAGCCCCTGGGGACCCACGCTCTTACGGGAGGAGTCTGGACTCTCGGGCGGAGACTCTGGAACTGGGGAAGGCAGAGGTCTGAAGGCGCGCGCGTGCCAGTGCGCACAAAGGCTGAGGGGGTTGCCACAGGCTTTCCCTAGTGGAAGGGAGTCAGGGGCTCCTGACTGCACTGAGCCCCAGTTCTGACTGCACTGAACCCCAGTTCCAGGCGAGCCCTTGGGGACCCATGCTCTTGTGGGGGGAGTCTGGACTCTCGGGCAGAGACTCGGGAGCCAGGGAAAGCAGAGGTCTGAAGGCGCACGCGTGCGCGCAAGGGCAAGGCTGACAGGAAGCCAAGACTGTCTTCTACACCCTGAGACTCCACCCCATCCAAGCTGAGCACAGAGGCTATTGCAATTTGGCAAGTCTAATCCTATAAGGCTGTCTCCAGCACCAAACTTCTCCCAGCATAGACACAGCTGATCCTTACAGCCAACTGGCCTGGAGGTCAATTCCTACCAGTGATACCAACAACAATCAAGACTTAATTACAACAAGGCTGTACACACAGTCCACAAAGGGGTGCACCAAGAGTGTCCACCTCAGGTTAACTGAGGAGGCTTACCCACTGGGCCATATAGGAAACCTAGCACACAAATCTACCCTACCAACTCAGGGAAGCAGTGAAAAGAAACAGATCACAAATGAAAGAAATGGAGGAAAACAAACAACTGGATATAGAATTCAAAACCACGGTTATAAGGCTTTTCAAGAATATCCTAGAAAAGGCCGATAAATATAATGAGACCCTCGAAGATATGAAAAAGGACCAACTAGAAATTAAACATACACTGACTGAAATAAAAAATATTATACAGAGACCCAAAAACAGACTAGAGGAACACAAGAATCAAGTCAAAGAATTGAAATACAAAGAAGCAAAAAATACTCAACCGAAAAAGCAAAAAGCAAAAAAAAAAAAATCCAAAAAGTTGAAGATAATGTAAGAAGACTCTGGGACAACTTCAAGCGTACCAACATCAGAATTATGGGGGTGCCAGAAGAAGAGAGAGAGCAAGATACTGAAAACCTATTTGAAGAAATAATGACTGAAAACTTCCCCCACCCTGGTGAAAGAAATAGACTTACAAGTCCAGGAAGCACACAGAACCCCAAACAAGAGGAATCCAAAGAGGACCACACCAAGACACATCATAATTAAAATGCCAAGAGCAAAAGACAAAGAGAGAATATTAAAAGCAGCAAGAGAAAAACAGTTAGTTACCTACAAGGGAGCACCCATACGACTGTCAACTGATTTCTCAACAGAAACTATGCAGGCCAGATGGGAGTGGCAAGAAATTTTCAACGTGATGAATAGCAAGAACCTACAACCAAGATTACTCTACCCAGCAAAGCTATCATTCAGAATTGAAGGGCAGATAAAGAGCTTCACAGATAAGAAAAAGCTAAAGGAGTTCATCACCACCAAACCAGTATTATATGAAATGCTGAAAGGTATTCTTAAAGAAGAGGAAGAAGAAAAAAGTAAAGAGAAAAATTATGAACAACAAATACATATCTATCAACAAGTGAACCTAAAAATCAAGTGAATTAAAAACCTGAGGAACAGAATAATCTGGTGAATATAATAGAATCAGGGGCATAGAAAGGGAGTGGACTGATAATTCTCAGGGGGAAAGGGGTATGGGGGTTCAGGAAGAGACTGGACAAAAATCATACACCTATGGATGAGGACAATGGGGGGGAGGTAAGGGCAGAAGGTGGGGTGGGAACCAGGTGGAGGGGAGCTATGGGGGGAAAAAGGAGAAACAATTGTTATAATCTGAATAAAGATTTATTTAAAAAAAATAAAAAAATAAAGACTAGGCATAACAACAAAAAAAGAAATAAATAAATACTATATAATAAAGAAGTAATATGCAAATTGACCATCACTCCAACACACAATATGGCCGTCCCCATGTGGTCAAAGATGGCCACCCCCATGTGGACACAAGATGGCTGCCACAAGATGGCCAGCAGGGGAGGGCAGTTGGAAGGGACCAGGCCTGCAACGGAGGGCAGTTGAGGGTGACCAGGCCTGCAGGGGAGGGCAGTTAGGCTGTCAGGGAGGGCAGTTAGGGGCAATCGGGCCGGCAGGGAAGCAGTTAGGTGTCGATCAGGCTGGCAGGGTCATGGTTAGGGGGTGATCAGGCTGGCAGGCAGAAGCGGTTAGGGGCAATCAGGCAGGCAGGCAGGTGAGCGGTTGGGAGCCAGCAGTCTCAGATTGTGAGAGGGATGTCCGACAATCTGGGACTGCTGGCTCCCAACTGCCTGTTGGATTGGGCCTAAATGGGCAGTCAGACATCCCTCGAGGAGTCCCCGATTGGAGAGGGTGCAGGCTGGGCTGAGAGACACACACCCTCCACCCCCATGCACGAATTTCATGCACTGGGCCTCTAGTAAATAAGTAAAAGTAATGGAGAAATAAAGAGCTAAAGGACTTTGTTTCCACCAATCTAGTATTATAAGAAATGTTAAATGGCTTAAATCCTCTGATCAAAATCCATAGGGTATCTGAATGGATAATAAAACAAGACCCAAATATATCTACAAAAGATCCACCTCAGAACAAAAGATATACACAAACTAAAAGAATGGAAACAGATATTTCATGCAAATGTAAGTGAAAGAAAAAGCTGGGGTAGCAATAATTATACCTGACAAAATAGACTTTAAAACAATCAAACAAGAGGATATAATCCTTATAAGCATTTATGTACCAATTTAGGAGCACCTAAATATGTAAGGCAAATTTTAATAGACATAAAAGACAAAACAGCCCTAACCGGTTTGGCTCAGTGGATAGAGCGTCGGCTTGCAAATTGAAAGAACCTGGGTTTGATTCTGGTCAATGGCATGTACCTTGGTTGCAGGCACATCCCCAGTGGGGGGTGTGCAGGAGGCAGCTGATTGATGTTTCTCTCTCATCGATGTTTCTAACTCTCTATCCCTCTCCCTTCCTCTCAGTAAAAAAAACAATAAAATATAGTTTAAAAAATAATAATAAAAATAAATAAAAAATAAAATAAAAAAGACAAAACAACAGTAATCCTATCTAATAAAAGAGTAATATGCAAATTAACCATAACTCTGCTACACCCACAAGCCACGCCCACCAACCAATCAGGAGGGAGTATGCAAATTAACCCCAACCAAGATGGCTACAGCCACGGAGCGAGCAGGAGGCTTGGGTTTCCCCGGCAATGGAGGAAGCCAAGCTTTCAGCGCACTCTGGCCGGCCAAGGCCTCCACTCAAGGCTACAAAGTTTCAATTATAGAAGATAAATAAATCCCAATAAAAATGGCAGTAGATGCCGAAACCGGTTTGGCTCAATGGATAGAGCGTCGGCCTGTGCACTGAAGGGTCCCAGGTTCGATTCCGGTCAAGGGCATGTACCTTGGTTGCGGGCACATCCCCAGTGGGAGGTGTGCAGGAGGCAGCTGATCGATGTTTCTCTCTCATCGATGTTTCTAGCTCTCTATCCCTCTCCCTTCCTCTCTGTAAAATATCAATAAAATATATTTAAAAAAAAAATGGCAGTAGCCATGGAGCTGGAGAGAGCAGGAGGCTTGAGTTGCCCCCGGCGATGAAGGAAGCCAAGCTTCCGCAGCCCTGGCCTCAGCTTAAGGCAACAAAGTTTCAATTATAGAAGATAAATAAATCCCAACAAAAATGGCTGCAGCCACGGAGCAAGCAGGAGGCTTGGCTCCGCTCAAGGCTACAAAGTTTCAATTGTAGAAGATAAATAAATCCCAGATACCAGGGCCTCTGCTTGGGTCGCTGGGGGGGGGGGGAGGAGGCGTGGCTGGCCTGCAAACCACCACAGGCCCCTCACCCAGGCCGCCCCATGCCCTAGGAAAACCCCCACCCTGATCCAGGACACCCTTCAGGACAAACCAGCTGGCCCCCACCCATGCACCAGGCCTCTATCCTATCTAATAAAAGAGTAATATGCAAATTGACCATCACTCCAACACACAAGATGGCTGCCCCCATGTGGTCAAAGATGGCTGCCCGCATGTGGACACAAGATGGCCGCCACAAGATGGCCAGCAAGGGAGGGCAGTTGGGAGGGACCAGGACTGCAAAGGTGGGCAGTTGTGGATGATCAGGCCAGCAGGGGAGGGCAGTTGGGAGGGACCAGGCCTGCAAGGGAGGGCAGTTGGGGGGGGGGACCCAGGCCTGCAGGGGAGAGCAGTTGGGGGGGACCAGGCCTCCAGGGGAGAGCAGTTAGGGGCAATCAGGGTGGCAGGGGAGCAGTTAGGCATCAATCAGGCTGGCAGGGGATTGGTTAGGGGGTGATCAGGCTGCCAGGCAGAAGCAGTTAGGGGCAATCAGGAAGGCAGGCAGGTGAGCAGTTGGGAGCCAGCATTCCTGGATTTTGAGAGGGATGTCCGACTGCCCGTTTAGGCCTGATTCTACTGGGATCGGGCCTAAACGGGCAGTCGGACATCCCTTGAGGGGTCCCAGATTGGAGAGGGTGCAGGCTGGGCTGAGGGACAACCCCCCCCCCCATGCACGAATTTCATGCACCGGGCCTCTAGTATAGTTATAACAGAGGATTTAACACCTCATTAACACCAATGGATAGATCTTCCAGACAGAAAATCAGCAAGGAAACAGTTGCTTTAAATGACACACTAGATCAGATGGATTTCATTGATATCTTCAGAGCATTTCACCCCAAAGCAGCAGAAAATACATTCTTTTCAAGTGCTCATGGAACATTTTATAGACTAGACCACATGTTAGGACACAAAACAAATTTCAATAAATTAAGATCAAAATCATATTAAACATCTTCCCTGGCCATAATGGTATGAAACTAGAAATCAATTATAAGGAAAATAATAAACAACACACAAAGACATGGAGGCTATATAACATGTTACTAAACAGTGAGTGGGTTAACAATGAGATCAAGGAAAAAATAAAAGATACCTTGAAACAAGTGAAAATGAGAATACAACAACCCCAAATCTATGGGATACAGCAAAAGTAGTCCTAAGTTGGAAATTCATAGCCTCCCTCAAAAAAAACAAGAAAAATCTCAAATAAACAATCTAACTTTATACTTCATGGAATTAGAAAAACAACAACAAAAAAGCTCTAAGTGAGTAGAAAAAAAAGGAAATAATAAAGATCAGAACAGAAATAACAAAATAGAAACAAAAACAATTCAAAAGGCCTGCCCAGTGTGGCTCAATTCATTGAGCGTTGTCCCATGTACGGAAAGGTGGCTGGTTTGATTCTTGGTCAAGGTACACACGCGAGTTATGGGCTTGATCCCCAGTGGGGGACAAGCAGAGGCAGCAGACTGATCGATGTTTCTCTTTCGACAATGTTTCTCTCTCCCCCTCTCCCTTCCTCTTTCTCCCTCTAAAATCAATTATATATTTTTTTTACAAAAATAATACACAGGATCAATGAAACCAACAGCTGGTTCTCTGAAAAAATAAAAAAGGTTGACAAACTTATAACTAGGGTCATTAAGCAAAAAAAGAGAGAGGACCCCCCAAAATAAAATCAGAAATGAAAGAGGAGAAGTAACAACATCAAAGAAATACAAGGGATTGTAAGAAAATATTATGAACTATATGCCAACAAATTGGAAAATCTGGACAAAATGGATAAATTTCTAGAAACATACAATCTTCCAAAACGGAATCAGGAGGAATCAGAAAATCTGTACAGACAGATTACAACTAGTGAAATTGAATCCATAATAAAAAGACTCCCAACAAACAAAAGCCCTGGACCAGATAGCTTCACAGGTGAATTTAACCAAACATTCAGAGAAGAACTAATACCTATCTTTCTCAAACTACTCCAAAAATTCAAGAGGAGGGAACACTCCCAAGCTTATTTTAAGAGGCCAGCATTACCCTAGTCCCCAAACCAGATAAAGACACTACAAAAAAAGAAAATTATACACCAATATCTCTAATGAACATTGATGCTAAAATCTTTAACAAAATATTAGCAAGCAAGATCCATGCACTGATCCATGCACATTAAAAAGATCATACACCATAAATGAGTGGGATTTATTCCAGGGATGTTAAGTTCATACGATATCTGCAAATCAATAAATGTTATAGATCACATAAACAAAATGAAGTATAAAAACTACACAATCACATTAATAGATACAGAAAAAGCATTTGATAAAAATCCAGCACCCATTTAACTCTCAACAAAGTGGAAACAGAGGGAGCATACTTCAATGTAATAAAGGCCACATATGACAAAACCACAGCCAACTTCATACTCAATGGGCAAAAACTAAAAATGTTTCCCTTAAGATCAGGAACAAGACAGCAATGTCTGTTTTCACCACTCTTATTCATAACCATCAGACAAGAAGAAGAAATAAAAGGCATCTAAATTGGAAAGGAAGAAATAAACCTCTCATTATTTGCAGATGCATGATACTGTATATAGATAATACTAAAGATTCTACCAATAAACTACTAGCCCTGATAAATAAATTCAGTAAAGTAGCAGGATACATCCAGAAATCAGTTGCATTCTTATATACCAATAATGAACTATCAGAAAGGGAAACTAAGAAAACAATCCCACTTATAATTGTATCAAAAAATACCAAGGAATAAATTTAACCAAGGATGTAAAAGACCTGTACTCAGAAAATTATAAGAGCCCTAACCGGTTTGGCTCAGTAGATAGAGCATCGGCCTGCGGACTCATGGGTCCCAGGTTTGATTCCGGTCAAGGGCATGTACCTTAGTTGCGGGCACATCCCCAGTAGGGGGTGTGCAGGAGGCAGCTGATCATGTTTCTCTTTCATCGATGTTTCTAACTCTCTATCCCTCTCCCCTCCTCTCTGTAAAAAATCAATCAAATATATTTTAAAAAAGAAAATTATAAAATACTGAAGAAATTGAAGAATATACAAATAAGTAGAAGCATATACCAGGTTCATGGATAGGAAGAATTAACATCATTAAATGTCCATACTACCCAACGCAATCTATAGACACAATGCAATTTATATTAAGATATCAATGGAGTATTTTACAGAACTAGAATAAATATTCCAGAAATTTATATGGAACCACAAAAGATCCCAAATAGCTTCAGTAATCTTGAGAGAAGAACAAAGTTGGAGAAGTCATGATACCTGATATCAAACTATACTACAAGATCACAGTAATCAAAACAGTATGGTACTGGCATAGAAACAGACATACAGATCAATGGTATGAACATACCAAGTAATCATATTTTTTTTCTTTTCTTTTTTTAATCCTCACCTGAAGACATGGTTAGAGAAAGAGAGAAAGAGAGAGAGAAACATTGATGTGAGAGAGAAACATTGATCAGTACGCACCCTGACCAGGGATTAAACCTGAAACCCAGGCACATGCCCTTACCTGGAATTAAACCAGCAACCTTTTGATGCACAGGACAATGCTCAACTGAGCCACTCCAGCCAGGTGAGACCACAGTAATCAAAACAGCATGATACTGGCATAAAAACAGACACACATCTATGGAAGAGAAAATAAACCCACACCTTTATGGTCAATTAATATTTTACAAAGGAAGCAAAACATACAATGGGGTAAAGGTAGTCTATTCAATAAATGGTGCTGGCAAAATTGGACAGATATGCGCAAAAAATAGTGAAACAAGACCACCTTCTTACACCATGCAAAAGAATAAACTCAAAATGGATTAAAGACTTAAATGTTAGACTCTAAACAATAAAATCTTGGAAGAAAACATAGGCAGTAAAAATTCAGATATTTCTCATAGCAGTGTCTTTTCTGATGTATTGTCTCAGGCAAGGGAAACAAAAGAAAAAAATAAACAAATGGGACTACATTGAACTAAAAAAGGAAACATTAACAAAATAAAAAGACAACCCACTCAATGGAGAACATATTTGCCAATACATCTGATAAGGGACTAATACAAAACATTTATAAAAACTTATAAAACTCAACACCAAAAAACCCCACCATAATCCAATTAAGAAATGGGCAGAGGACTCAAAAGACACTTCTCCAAAGAGGACATACAGATGGCTAAGAGATGTAAAGATGCTCAACATCACTAATCATCTGAAAAAATGCAAATTAAAACCACAATAAGATACCACATCACACCTATCAGAATGGCTATCATAAAAAAATCAAAAAAACAACAATTGCTAGCAAGGATGTAGAGCAAAGGGAACCTGTGTGCACTATTCATGGAAATGCAGATTGGTGTAGCCACTGTGGAAAGCAGTATAGTGATACCTCAAAAAATTGAAAATGGGACTGCCTTATAACCCAGAAATTCCACTTCTGGTTCCATATCCAAAGAAACCCGAAATACTATCCAAAAGAATATACACACCTCCATGTCTACTGCAGTGTTATTTACTAGTACAATAGCCATGATTTGGAAGCAACCCAAGTGTCCATCAATAGATGAGTAGATTAAAAAGCTGTGGTATATTTATACAATGGAATACTACTTATCTGTAAAAAAGAAGGAAATTTTACCCTTTGTGACAGCATGAATAGACCTGGAGAGTATTATACTAAGTGAAATAAGCCAGAGCAAGACATGTACCATATGATTTCACTTATATGTGGAATTTAATGAACAAAATAAAATAACAAGCAAAATAGAAACATACTCATAGATACAGAGAGCAGACTGACAGCTGTCAGAGGGGAGGGGAAGGTTGGGGGGCTGGTTGAAAAGGTAAATGGATTAAGCAAAAAAAACAACAACACTTCATAGACACAGACAACAATATGGTGATTACCAGAGAGAACAGAGGGTAGGGGACAAGGAAGAAGGTAAAGCGGGGGAGGGGATAAATGGTGATGGAAGGAGACTTGTGGTGGTGAACACACAATGCAATACACAGATCATGTATTATAGAATTGTATACTTGAAACCTACATAATTTATTAACCAATGTCACCCCAATCCTATATAATAAAAGGGTAATATGCAAATAGACCAACGGCAGAATTGAACAACCAACCAATCAAAGCGTAATGCTAATGATACGCTAATGCTGCTCAACAGCTCACTATGACATGCAATGACCATCAGGGGGCAGACAGTCAACTGGTCGACCAGTCACTATGACATGTACCCACCACCAGGGGGCAGATGCTCCAACCAGTAGGTTAGCTTGCTGCTGGGGTCCAGCCAATAGGACTGAGCGAGATGGGCTGGACACAACCTCGAGCCCTCCCGTGGTCCTTCCCCAGCCTGATTGTGCCCCGGTGGGGTCCCTCAGCCTGGCCTGCACCCTCTTGCAATCCGGGACCCCTCGGGTGGATGTCAGAGAGCCACTTTCAGCCCCATCCTGCAGACCACTCCCCTTGAAAGGGTGCCAGACGCAGGGCTCATGGCTGGAGAGTGCTGCTGCGGCAGCACGAGCCTCTCCTGATCTGGACTGATTGGGCAGGACTGAATGGGCATGAGCCCGCGGCAGGCACAGTGGGGCCAGGATGAGTGGGAGTGGCAGGTAGGAGCTGCAGGTGGCGTTGGACTGCGGGTTTTGCTCGATCTCTGCAGGCCACCCAGAGAGACCCTACCCATGCACAAATTCATGCACCGGGCCTCTAGTAAATTCAATAAAATAAGAAAAAGGAAGAAAACAACCTTCACCTTGCCCTCATGTGTGCGCGCGCGCACACACACACACACACACACACACACACACACACGTTCTGCACTACTAACTACTGGCCAAGTGCTACTCAGCCTGTGCTTCTATCTCTCTATAACTTACTAGAGGCCTGGTGCATGGATTCGTGCACCGGTGGGGTCCCTCAGCCTGGTCTGTGGGGATTGGGCTGAAACCGGCTCTCTGACATCCCCCAAGGGGTCCCAGAATGTGAGAGGGTGGTTCTTGGGTGACACACTCTGGAATCGGGCTCCCTCCTCCCTGGTTCCGGGTGCATCACCCGAGAATTGCAGCTGCCAAGTCACCGCAGCTAGGCAGCTCCTGCATTGAGCGTCTTCCCTTGGTGGTCAGTGTGCATCATAGCTACTGGTTGGATGGTTGCTTAGGCTTTTATAAATATAGATTACAGCAAATAACCCATCTACTCATATGGTTCTGATTGCTTCACACATGTAAGTAAGTTTTTCCAATCTTCACCTTCAACTTACTTCTAAGTCACCTGCATCCCAAATGAAGCCCATGATCTTCCCACCCTTGCCCAGTCTGAACCCTCTTAAAACATTCCTCCTCTTCCACATTCCCTCCTTACTAACAGTAGTTATATCTCCACTGTTAATAGCCTATAATCCATCCCAACCCTTCTCTCTCCACTGGCCTTTCCAACATAAGAATGATGTGTGTAATACTCCTAGCCATCATCTATGGAGGGTCTGCCAGGTGTTTTGCAGGAAAATATATGTTGTATACAGCAGTTAATTAGCATAACAATGCTGTGAAATAGGCATTTTTCTTGTCTACATGTTTAACTATGGAGGGTCTTTAAAAAGTTATGTAATTTATACAAGGCTCCACAGTAAGTAAGCAGCAGATTGGAATTTGTACTATTATGACAAATTTGTAAAAAACAAGGAAATGGGAAGCTCTGGAATTAGTGACCAGCTTGTCTCATTTTGTCATGTGCATCTTCATAAGTATGTGCCCCAACCACTTCTCCTGAATCCTGCAATAGGCCCTTAGCTGAGTTTTTCATCTCTAATGTCCCTGCAAATCTATCATATTATATAAGAGCAAATCTCATTTCCTCACAACATTCCTGCCACTGCACCCTAACAGCTGATTATTACTGGGAGACTTACCCTCCCTGAGTCCCAGTTTCTCGTTCTTCAAAATGGTGTTTAGAGGCTTCTGGTCAGGATCAGCGAGCATGCCTGGAAAGGGCCTGGCACAATACCTGCCATCTGGCAAGTTTAACTAATAGCAATTGCTATTATCATTCCTAGTCCTTCCTGTTAGATCATGTCTTTTAACTCCTTGGAATCACAGCTTCCAAGTGTCAAAGTCAGGAAGGAAAGATTGGGCTTAGAATTTCCAACCTAACTTGGATGCCTGAGTTTGCCATTTATTGCATTGTGACATTGGGTAAATCACTTACCTCTCTAGCCCTCAGCCATATCAGTAAAAAATGGAGATGATAATACTGACTGACTGCTCGGTGTTGGTGGAAGCTCTAAATGCGAGAATATAGAGAAAGCTCCTAGGACTCTATCTGACATGTAAATCATCTCATTTACCCAGGAGGAGAAGGAGGAGCTGTTGTCACATTTACTGTATGCCAGGCACGTGCTAAGTCTTCACATACACCCTCTGGTCTAACCCCCCAAAACAATCCTATGAGGTCACTGCCAGAATCTCTATATTTTAGATGAGAAAATTGAGGCTTAGAGAGATAATGTACCTTCCCCAAATTATAGCTAGTAAACAGCATTTTTCCAGAATCTGTACTCTAAATCTTATTAGGTCACTGTAGTTCCCTTTCCTCCCTCTATGGAGACTTTGTTGATTAACAATCCCCACCCACCAGGATTGTTAATCAACAAAGTCTCTATAGACACAGACATGTACATGCTAAACTTAGTCATAGCAGGAAGCCCTGAAAGTACACACCTACTGCTGAAGCACATACATGTGCCTAGGTTTCTATTACTTGCATTTTTGTACATTCCCCTCTTGTCATCTACCCGCTCCATTAAAATGTAAATTCCTCAAGGACCATGATCATGATTTTTACTTCCCTTGCCTCTCACTGGAGCTTACACCCAACCAGAAAGCATTTAGTAAAGGTGGTCTACGGAGCAAGTGTGGACTCAGGATTGGAGCCATCACAAGGGGGATAATTCATATATACCAAGGGCTCTTCTTCATTTTAGACAAACGGGACACCCAGCTGCTAAGTGCCACCACTTTTACATGAACTCCTCACTGGGTTGTGCAACCTTTCAGGAGAATCCACCCTCAGGAAAGGTCCTGTGGTCTGGCATGCTTGCGTAGAAGGGAGAACAAGCTTTCAGACGGTTTTTGCCATGGAATTTTAGTTGGATGCTGAATCTCATACCTAAGCCAGGGCTTCCTCAGAATGCTGTTCTGCTGTTTGCTCCATGTTTCAAGTGGCAGCTCCTTGGCTTTGGAATCAATGCTGGATTCAGATCTCAATTAGAAGTCACCTACTACTTGTAGCCTTGTGAGAGCTACTTCATAGCCTGACACAATTTCTCCTCCATAAAACGGGTACTATAATATGCACCTTGCAAAATTGCTTTAAGGATTGATACCAAATGAAAAAAAAATAAACCATGATGTTTAATGAAAAAAGCCAACCACAAAATAGAGTATGGTTCCATTCACATGAAGTTCAACAACAGGCAAAACTGAACTACGCCTAAAGAGGTCAGAACTGCGGTTGCTTCTGGGCAGAGTTCAGGGGTTGACTAGGAAGGACACAGGAGAACTTTTTGGGGTGACAGAAATGTTCTATATCTTAGAGTATTGGTTACACGGGTGTTAAATTCATCAAACTGCACATTTAGGATTTGTGTGTTTATATATATAGACTACACTTCAATTAAGGAAGAAATAAAATAAAATGAGATAATTTCTATAAAACTCTAACAAGTGTCAAACAACAAATGCTGTATTTTAACCATTTAGTAACTATTTAATAAGCACCCACTAAGGGCCAGACATTGTGCTTGGTGATGGAGTCAGCACAATGGTAAATCATTATTATCCCTTCTGTGCCATCTGTAACTCTTACTTACTGTTTAATAGTGTGGCTGGGCACAGAATAGACACTAAAAGAGCTGAGACCAGAAGCTGTCTGTGCCCATGGGCATGTGCCAGGCAGTAAAAGATACACCATGGGAATGGATGCCATCAGAAAGACAGAAGCTAGGATGGAAGCATGGTTAGAGGAAACAGTGCGGAGTCCAGGTAAGCACTAGCAACAGAAAGGAGGAACGAGTGTGCCCTGACAAACAGGCAGAGTATACCAGGTGTGCCCCTGATGGCTTATAGAAAGTCCCTGGGAGAACCAAGATGGCGATATAGGTAAACACCTATACTTGCTGCCTCTCACAACCACATCAAAATTACAACTAAAAGGCAGAACAAGTACCACCCAGAACTGCGGGAAAGCTGGCAGAGTGGAAGTTCCACAACTAAGAGGTGAAGAAAGAGCATTGAGACTGGTAAGAGGTGCGGAGGCACGGAAAGTGCTGGCACCTGGATGTGCTGCTCTTTTAATCGGGAGGGAGATACAAGCTCCCACTTGCTCTGAACTCCAGTTCCGGTCAAGACTCTGGGGGACCCAGACACATATGGGGAGAAACTGGACTGTCTGGCATCAGGACAGGAATGCAAGGGCGGCTTTCTCTTAGAGGTGCTCGCAGCGATCATTGTTCCTGCACGGGGGCACGGAACGAGGAGACCCGGGGACCTCTCTGGTGCAGGGCTGACTGGCAGCCATTGCTGTTTGCTCCACCCTGGTGATTCCCAGAGACCCCGCGCCACCCAATTTACAACCCCACCCAAGCTGTGCGCATTTTGCATATGAATGGCCTGTCCTATCTCCACCAAAAACCTGTCACTGCAGCTGGGTCAGAGAGCCCCAGAGCTTCCAAAAGCAAATACAAGGCCCAGCAGCAGCAGCCTTGCTTCACACCTGGTCCTCATCTGGGCACTTCCAAACCCCATATAAAGAGGAGGAATCTGCAGATCTCTCTGTAGCTCCTGCTGGGTGGTCCCAGAGAGTGGCTGACCTTGCACCTCCTTGGAGATTCAAGAGCCAGTATACCCAGTGGTCAGTGTGAGACCATACCAGATTACAACTCTTCACATCCATAAGAGACACATTCAAGGGGCAGACTCAGTGAGCACCAAAGCCACACTGAAGCAAGTCCTGCCCCATAAGGGTATCTCCTGCACAACAGATCTTCCAGTGTAGAAAGAGCTGGTCATCACAGCCAATTGGCCTGGAGGTCAATTCCTCCCAGTGATAACAACAGCAATCAAGGGTTAACTACAACAAGACTATGCAAATAGCTCACAAAGGGGTGCACCAAGAGCTTCCACCTCATGTGACTAGAGAGGCTGAGCCACTAGGCCCTATAGGACACCTACCACACAAGGCCACTCTATCAACTCAAGGAGACTTAGCAGCTACCCAGTACATAGAAACAAACACAGGGAAGCAGCCAAAATGCGGAGACAAAGAAACAAATCACAAATGAAAGAAATGGATGAAAGCAAAATACTAGATATAGAGTTCAAAACCACGGTTATAAGGTTACTCAAGAATCTTCTAGAAACCTCTGAGAAATTTAGTGAGACCCTCAAGGATATGAAAAAGGACTAATCAGAAATTAAGCATACACTGACTGAAATAAAGAATAATATACAGAGATTCAACAGCAGTCTAGAGGATCCAAAGAATCAAGTCAAAGAGTTGAAATACAAAGAAGCAAAAAACACCCAACTGGAAAAGCAAAAAGAAAAAATAATCCAAAAATATGAAGATAGTGTAAGAAACCTCTGGGACAACTTCAAGCATACCAACATCCGAATTATAGGGGTGCCAGAAGAAGAGAGAGAGCAAGATATTAAAAACCTATTTGAAGAAATAATGACAAAAAACTTCCCCTACCTGGTGAAAGAAATAGACTTACAAGTCCAGGAAGTGCAGAGAACCCCAAACAAGAGGAATCCAAAGAGGCCCACACCAAGACACATCATAATTAAAATGCCAAGGGCAAAAGACAAAGAGAGAATCTTAAAAGCAGCAAGAGAAAAACAGTTAGTTACCTACAAGGGAGTACCCATACGACTGTCAGCTGATTTCTCAACAGAAACTATGCAGGCCAGAAGGGAGTGGCAAGAAATATTCAAAGTGATGAACAGCAAGAACCTACAACCAAGATTACTCTACCCAGCAAAGCTATCATTTAGAATTGAAGGTCAGATAAAGAGCTTCACAGACAAGAAAAAGCTAAAGGAGTTCATCACCACCAAACCAGTATTATATGAAATGCTGAAGGGTATTCTCTAAGAAGAGGAAGAAGAAGAAAAAGGTAAAGATAAAAAATTATGAACAACAAAGTGACAACAAATACATATCTATCAACAAGTGAACCTAAAAATCAAATGAATAAAACACCTGATGAACAGAACAGACTGGTGAATGTAATAGAATCAGGGGCATGGAAAGGGAGTGGACTGACAATTCTCAGGGGGAAGGGGTGGTGGGGGGTGCGGGAAGAGATTGGACAAAGAACTTACACCTATGGATGAGGTCAGTGGGGTGGGGAGTGGGAGGCCTGGAGTGGGGTGGGAACCGGGTGGAGAGGAGCTATGGGGGGAAAAAAGAAGAACATCTGTAATATTCTGAACAATAAAGATGGAAGGAAGGAAGGGAGGAAGGAAGGAAGGAAGGAAGGAAGGAAGGAAGGAAGGAAGGAAGGAAGGAAGGAAGGAAGGAAGAAAGGGAGGAAGGGAGGAAGGGAGAAAAGAAAGTCCTGAGTAGGTGGCAGGGCCCCATCACAGAGCAGGCACTCACTCATCCAAGCTAAGGACAGGCGAGGCCTTGGCAGTGAGACTAGTCCAGGAACCAGGCTGGGACAGACTAATCTAGTGCTGGCTGATACTGAGTTGAAGTAGGAGTCCACTGTCCCTGGGGACAGGAGATAACAAAGGACTTTAGGTATGGGGAGAAGGAGATATGGAGCTAGCGCACCAAGCAGCTCCTGACATGTATACTTCCTAGGCTTTGAGGGTGAACAGCTGAGCTGTGAATGGAGTCATTGGTTAACAACATGTATTCTCAGACTGACTATGGATTTCCATGGGAATAGTAGGACATCTGGGGGCTTGGACAGTGCTCCTGGCATATGTGTTCTGTGTTCAAATATAAAAACAGTCACTTTGAACTCAGATGGACCTCAGTTTAAATCAGCTCCACCACTTACTGCATGACTTGACATGATGGGTCTCAGAGTTTTCCTTAGTAAAATGGAGATGGACATAGTATGTCTTTTAGGGCTCTAAAGAAGAATAAATGAGATAATGTTTGTAAAATTCATAACAGTGCCTGACAGATAGTAAGTGCCCAACAGTATAAAGCACAATGAGGATGCGCTTTAGTTTCTCATAAAAAAACAAATGGCAAAAACATTGGGGTTGTCACTCACGTTGTTTTATTCATGCTATCTATACATACAGCCAACTGAAGAATTTCCTTTTGGTAGGAGTAAAATATGGCTTATCTCACATTCTAACAGTAGGAATCTCTAACCAACAAAATTTCAAACGTTACCAGAATCAATGTCCATAATAATATCATCATGCCCTAAAAAATTCTGATATACCTGGTCTGGAATTTCCTACAGTTTATATTGATGAAATCTCATTATTCTTTGTGAATAATCAGCATTGCATTTTGGTAACAAAATAATAAGAACCCCATTCCCTGACCATTCAAGATAACTGAGTTCACCATCCCATGGAGAAGATAAGATCACAGATGCCTCGAGTTTTCAGCATCCATCAATACTATTTTTACATGACCCAGCTATTTATGTTGGAAAATTCTAGAGAAGACTGGGAACCAGGCTTGGGTACAAAGAATATAATAGCTGTGTTTAATTGGGGTAATGATGCCATTTCAGGTGGCCCATTCCCAAAATATATAGGATGTACCCAAAGATGTATACACACACTTTGAATAATTATAAAGGCAGTGTTTATTAAAATACATTTCATTTTCAAAATTGAGCTATCAGCTATTATAATATGTATACATTTGGGGGGACATCTTATATACCCTTGAGCTTCAGATTTAGCAGTTGGTGGCCCAACCATCCTTTCTTAAGAGCAGTCAATGGAAATGGGTTTTACCAAGAGATTTCAAAATTTTCTTGCTTCCCCATAAAGCTTTTGACTTGTCTTCTATCATTTCACAATTAGATTAAAATATAGCAAGTAAGGGATCTATTGCCCTTCCCAAGTCTGTCCCACTTAAGAAACAATACGAAAAAAATAAATGTTGGCCTGCACAGCAGAGAGGTCACCTTACACACTGCACACAAGCCGTGCACACTGTCTTCTCTTACACATGGCTGCTAGTGCTCTGAATTTGAATGACAAAAATAGTGGGTTGTCTGAGCAAAAGCAGCAAGCACTAAAATGATCATTCTAACGCTGAATAAAAACAGAGGCAGGGCTTCCTTTGTGGCTGTTGGAAGTTCTGTATAGATGAATGCTAGGTCAGAATATTAGAATGAATGATTTTCCCATATTTTTTGCCACCCTGCCTCTTTTAGCATCTTTTCAATAAACCTCAGTAACACAAGGTTCAAGTGATCCCTTTCTAGATATATTTCCAGCCTCCACAATAAGATTTTTAAACTTACACATCACACAAGAAGTCCAATAAATTCACTGTTTTGTTTAGTCTGATGATGTTGACTAGAAGCAATTTGAGAGCTGCATTAGTATTTGGTTCATTTCAAAATGTGTGGGCATGTTTAGAATTTTGAAAATTCCTATGTGAGCCCTAGCTAGTTTGGTTCAGTGGACAGAGCGTCGGCCTGAGAACTAAAGGGTCCCAGATTCGATTCTGGGCAAGGGCACATGCCCGGGTTGCGGGCTTGATCCCCCCAATAGGGGGTGTGCAGGAGGCAACCAATCAATGATTATCTCATAATTGATGTTTCTATCTCTCTATCTCTCCCCCTTCCTCTCTGAAATCAATAAGAAAAATATTTAAAAAAAAAAAAGAAAATCCCTATGTGATAATGCTTGGGAAGAATCCTGCTGGCCACTCAGAGGCCTACTTGCAAATGAATGGGTGTCCTCCTATGCCCTCGGCTGCCAGAGCAACAGCCTACTCCACAAGGACACTAAGTACATGACGATGTTAATTAAGTACAATCTCATTGCAGGAATAAGAACAATAAGTAGTACTGCTTTTTTCTCTGTCACTGGTTGGAATCTACTGAAACTGGCTATTGCATTTCTCACGCTTGGCCTTCTGCTCCATCTTTTGAATAAACCTCTTTAAGTAACTAATCAGCAAAGAAATGCAAAGAAATACCCTTCCTACCAAGCACCTGTGGCCATTGCGGGCTCAGCATTACTCTGTCAGGACCAGTTGATCATAAATAGAACTGAAGCCTTTGCTCCTTGATGAAATGCAATGATGTACCCTCCTGGTCAGCCCATACCTCTCCCTCCAAAGAAGGTACACATCCCCCCACATGCAGAAGTGACATTTATCACCATCCTTTTAAGGAGAAATAATGAAAGCTGTGTCAAAAACACAAAAACGAAGCCACCTCACCTTTAAAGAGGCAGAGGGCTCCATGGCAAGACTGTGTCTCTCCTATGTTGAAGGCCTGTGCTCAGACGTCCACACTCCAGAACTGTTTAGTGAACTCCAGAGCAACATGGGAAACAGGCCGTCCCGGAGTTGAATTCACTGAGTGATTTTACCTTGAGAACATCTTCCTTATCACAAAGAGCAGGCTTCACAGGTTTCACCCAGTCTAGCACGCCTCGCACTGACATCACTTCTTGCCAGAGGAAAAAAAATTGCTTTTTAAATATTGACTTTCTCAATCACTGCCAAGGCCAAGCGGTCAGCCATGAACCACATTTGTTGCTGCCGTCTTCCACAGATCTGAACTCTGCTGCTTGCCAAGAAGCATCTCCAGGGCAATAGCAGAGCTGCAGTAACTATCCCAAGCTGAGATTCTAGGCATCTGAGCCAGGAGTGCAGGGAATAATCACCTTCCATCAGGTTAGGAGTCACCACTCAATCTCCTAGTGACATGTCTCAATGGCACCTCAAATCTCTGCATTCTGAGACCTTACCCTTTACTGCAAGGGTCCCAAGCCAACCTTGCCCTGTGGAGCCAATCCTCCCACCACCACCACCACCACCACCACCTCTACCACTACCACTATCACCACCACCACCACCACCACCACCATCATCATCATCATCACTAGCAATGATTTAACAGTTACTATGTGCCAGGCACTGTTCTAGATTATTTTATATCCATTACTATCACTACCATCACTAATAGTAATAGCTACTACTTACATATCATGTGTTATTTTTCAGGCACTGTTCCAACAATTTTACACATGTAATCCTCACAACACCCCTAGGAGATGAGTACCATTATTATCCTTGTCTCATAAATAAGAAAGTGCATCACAGAGTGGTTAAGCAACTCACCGGAAGACACATCGAGTAAGTGGAGGAGCTGAACTTCTACCCAGGTGCCTAGCTGGAGAGCCTGTTGTCTACACATGCCCTATGATTCCATGAAAAAGACGGACCTATAGTAACCGATCACAATTCCAGGTTCCTTTAGGGGGGACCCAGGAGGTGATTCTAAGACCTAGTCCATCTTCTTGGAGAAAGTGACTATGGGGGATGAATCTTGAAAGACCAGGAAGAAAAGAAAAGGGAGCCGTTTCTTAAAGGGGGGAATAGCACAGACACAGACCTGGGGATGAGAGTAGAGATGGTTTTTAAGGAACTCCAGGCAGTTCCATACAATTAGAGCAAAGAATGTGGAAGAGAAGGATTGAGAACAGTGAAGAACACTGAACCCAGTCCACAGCAGCTCTGCAGCTCAGCCAAGGCTGGACTGATCGTGAGAACAGCAGCTTCTACAGGATACGATGCCAAAGCACTTCACATCGTGTCACACCTGGGTTTCCTTTTCAGAAATACCCCTTGGTCACATTACACAAGATAGAGAACTAGTTAGGACGCTATGAGCATAACCCAGGTGAGAAATGATGAGAGTCTAACCTAATACATTAGTAGTTATAAGCAAAGGAGAAAATATCCGTCTTGATCATTTTGATATTGCTTTAATAAAAACATACCTGTCTAGACATGGGATCCCCAAAGTTCTTTTCCCTTAGATGACTTGACTATAGTCAACCCATCCACTATAGACCTCATTGGTATAGTGTCATATTTTGAAATTAAATATAAATGAACTCATTTCAAGTTTCATTGTACTAGAACTCAACTGCTTAGCTGTCTTCAATACATAATAAAATATTTAATTAGCCAAAATACTAACAGCTCATGTCTCTCTAATAAAAAAAAATCATCATCATCATCCTTCTTCACATGAAGCAACTTTTACCACAGAAATTTAAAAAAACATCTCTACCATGCCTCACCTTGAACTGTGGTTCTTAAAATAATGTCCATAGCCTATAAACCTACCAAGAAGCCACAGGCTGGATGATCTCTTACAACATCTGTGCAAAAACTTGATACCACACCTGGCTAGATGCTCAAAGGGTTTATGCGGGGCGAGGTGGTGGGGAGGGAATCAATCAGTGAGTGGGTGGAACCTATAATGGGACTTAGGCATAAAATATTTTCGTTTAATATTTCACAAACCCACATATTATCCCATCACATTCTCACAAAGTCTATGCCATTTTACCTCTGGTCTTTGCCAAGGTCTCTTATAGGGTGCCTTAATTATAAACACAGTGGTTTGGGTGACTCAGGTGATGGCAGCCCTTCGACCAAAAGAGTTTGAGCATTGCTGTGAAGGGACTTAGGGGATTTCAAAGAAGCCATTCCTCATTAGTTTTGTAATCACAAGAAGCTCGACTGGGGATCATTTGAAAAAGTAGATAATTCAAAAATATTCCACAGGTCACTAGGATTTTAGAGCTGGAAAAGACTGGCCCAGAAAGGTGAAGGGATTTACCTAAAGTCACTCAGGCAATCAATGGCAAAGTTGAGACCAGGACACGTGATTCTTAATTTCTAGACCTGTATTCTTTTCACTATCCCATGCTGCCAGTTCATTTTGTGTGGAAAATATTATTAAAATCTAACTTGAAACTTGATAATGTACAAGCCAAAGATATGCAAATCATGCTGAGATGGTAAACCAGCCTCAGAAATCCTAGTGTTTCGTTCTGTTTTGCGTCTTCTAATTGAGTGGTCACTTAATTTGTTAATCTCAGCTTTCCTGTTTGGTAAAGGCAGTAAAGTCACCAGCCCTGCTTCCCACTGTCTGTGAGGCTGGGCACTTCCTTCTCCACAGTTGCTTCCCCTGTTTAGAAATCTGTTCATAGCAAGCTGGTCTCAAAACCCTGTCTTCAGCTCAACATACAACCTGATTTTCCCTCTTTCCTTTCATAACCAGATTGCTAGAGGAATCTACACTCACAGCCACATGCTCTGGGCCAGAGTTAGCCCCTCCAAGCCTTAGCTGAGAGACCTGGAGCAAATCAACCTCTCCAAACCCTGATTCCTCAGGTGTAACACAGAGTTATCCATAGTTCCCATGGACGGTCAGGAGGTTTAGATGAGATAACCGGGGTGCAGCACATAAGCACTCACTCAGCAAATACTGATTTGGCACCTGCTCTGCACCGGGTAGCATTCTCGGCACTGGGGATACAGTAATAAACCAAAACAAATGTGAGCTCCCATTTCCACAAGGCCTCAGTATTCCACTTCCGAGAGTTTCCCCCACCTCCTCACTGCCCTTTGGATGCTGACAATAAAGTTAAGTAGCGCGTGCCTCTTTGGCTTAGAACTTGCAGGAGCTGAGCACAATATCATAGGTGAAACTACTGTGAAAACTGTAAAAAAAAAAAAAAAGAAAGAAAAAGAAAAACAATAACACCACAAAAACAACACGCAAATGGTAGGGATTTTTTATTAGCACTCCTCAAGCATAAGCAAAGATTTGGCAAACCAATCCCAATATTGCCTTTCTCTCCTTGGGACGCTGGAATCTATGATGAATTGAAACCTTCCTCAGGCATCTGGGGAAGAAGCCAAAGTGCTAGCCCAGTAAATCACTGTTTTCTATTCGAGTCTCCAGGCCACAGAATTTGCAAATCTGTTTAAAGTGAAGTCTCCTTCAGCGGAATTTTCCTAACAGTCTTCAGATCTGCCTTCTCACAATGACCTCCTCCCACTCAGTGCTGTTTTCACCCGTCTCATCACTCCCACAAGGCCCTAATGTCCTAGAGGGCAAGGTGTGCGTCTGGTTCACACTGTCACCATCTCCCTCTCCTAGTCACGTGCCTTGACACAGAGAGGGCTCACACAAAGGCTCCCTGGTGAACAGCCACGCGGATCGAGGCCCTCCAGAGGGCAGTGCATTTTGGTGGCCACCCCTCCTGCCACACGCACTACATTTTCCGTGTAAGCCCACTAGTGTGCTTTATAAGTAAACAGAAAATGCTAACCTTAGCATATTCAAAAGAACGTTTTAACGTGCAGCAATTAGGTTATCTCTTGGTTATTTATTTCTTCGGCTTGTTATTAGCTCTGTGCAGAATATTATTCTAATTATGTCAGCCCAATCAGCAGTATTGCATGTCCAGGCTCATTTCCATTAGTTTGAGCTTTGTCTTTCACACTGTGATACTAATTCAATGAGACATCAAACATTTAAATCGACCCAGGATGCCGAGGTCAGGCAGTTTTGCCCTTCCACTCTATTAGCACTCGGGTGTAATTGTGTTTGTCACTCCCCACATGATGAATAGTATCAGGGTGACTATTGGAGCACAAATGAGCAATGTGCTAATATATTATTTTTGTTCTATAATATCAATATGTGTTTATTCAGTGCTCGTGCTACCCTACTTGAAATGGTCACTTTAATACAACCACATAAACTGCTTCTACTCCCAGACAAGCATTTATTTGGAACATTTGCTAGACTTTCAATAACATCTGTCCAAACGGGAGAAAATAAAAGTGGTTGCTGGGAAAAGCACCATGAAGATCTCAAAATTCAGAGCCTCTAGCGTAGTGGTTCTCAGCCTTTCTAATGCCGCGACCCTTTAATACAGTTCCTCATGTTGTGGTGACCCCCAACCATAAAATTATTTTCGTTGCTAATTCATAACTGTAATTTTGCTACTGTTATGAATCGTAATGTAAATATCTGTGTTTTCATCCATCTCATCACTCCCTGCTACTGGAGAACCGCAACCCTGGTAGCGGTTCTCAACCTGTGGGTCATGACAGGTTGAGAACCGCTGCTGTAGAGCCTAAGACCATCGGAAAACACAGATATTTACATTATGATTCACAACAGTAGCAAAATTACAGTTATGAAGTAGCAACGAAAATAATTTTATGGTTGGGGGTCACCACAACATGAGGAACTGTATTAAAGGGTCGCGGCATTAGAAAGGTTGAGAACCACTGCAGAGTCTATCTAGCGGCACCAATGAGAACTTGGAAACCACAAAAACAAAAGGTATAAAGTAACTTTCTTACCTCCTCAGTGTGCACTGCAAAACTCTTTCATATTGTGGTAAATAGTTACACCATCAAGGCACAGCCAGGTTTGAGCTAATATAAATTTGACCTGTAGTTAGCTGGAGATGTTGATCTCCATGGCTCTGGTTTGGGGAGTGAGGAAATCGGCAAGTGAAAATAAAAGGTTTCAGAAATTTGTTAGTTTTTGTTTCCATGACAGGGTAGCCACCTGACCATGAATTTTATCCCTGAGACCCCAACAAAACCCATCTTTGCTGCTGCCATATGATTTATCCTTATCATTATGAGGCTTAAATTTGAATAATAGTATAACATATAACACAGTGTTACCTGTAGTCTTTTAGTTTCTTACTTTACATTCTAACATCTAAAAAATAGCAAGGGGGAGAAACCAAGATGGCGGCATAGGTAAGCACCTAAACTGCTGCCTTGCACAACAATTTCAAAACTACAACTAAAAGACAGAACAGACATCATCCAGAACCACAGGAAGGCTGGCTGAGTGAAAATTCTACAACTAGAAGGAAAGAGAAAAGCTCACGGACAATCAGAGGAGCGGCAAAGGGCTGAGGTATGGAGGCGTGCGCAGAGAGAAAGGGTGGCTGAGTGCCTGGCTGACTTTCTCTGGTGGGAGGGGAAAGGAAGCCCCTAACTGCACTGAACCCCAGTTCCGGGCAAAACCCCGTGGACCCAGGCTCATACAGGGGGAGTCTGGACTGTCAGGTAGAGAGAAAGGCACACGGAGACTCAGAGACTCAGGGGAGCCACGGCGGGCAGGGGTCTGGAGGCGCGTGCATGGGAGTGCTTGCAGAGAAGACTGAACGCAGAGGTTGCTGCAGGCTATCCCTAGCGGAAGGGAGATGGAAGCTCCTGAGTGCACTGAACCCCAGTTCCGACTACACTGAACCCCAGTTCCGGGCGAGCCCCTGGGGACCCACGCTCTTACGGGGGGAATCTGGACTGTCAGGCGGACACTCAGGGGAGCCATGGAAGGCAGAGGTCTGGAGGCGCACATGCAAGGGCAGGGCTGACGGGAAGCCAAGACTGTCTGCTCCGCCCTGAGACTCCACCCCATCCAAGCTGAGCACAGAGGCTTTTGCAATTTTGCAACTCTGATCTTATAAGGCTGTCTCCAGCACCGAACTTCTCCCAGCGTACACACAGCTGATCCTCACAGCCAACTGGCCTGGAGGTCAATTCCTCCCAGTGATACCAACAACAATCCAGACTTAACTACAACAAGGCTGTACACACAGTCCACAAAGGGGTGCACCAAGAGTGTCCACCTCAGGTTAACTGGGGAGGCTGACCCACTGGGCCATATAGGAAACCTAGCACACAAAGCTACCCTACCAACTCAGGGAAGCAACGAAAATTCGGAGACAAAGAAACAGATCACAAAGTAAAGAAATGGAGGAAAACAAACGACTGGATATAGAATTCAAAACCATGGCTATAAGGCTTTTCAAGAATATCCTAGAAAAGGCTGATAAATTTAGTAAGACCCTTGAAGATATAAAAAATGACCAACTAGAAATTAAACATACAATGACTAAAATAAAGAATATTATACAGAGACCCAACAGCAGACTAGAGGAACGCAAGAATCAAGTCAAAGATTTGAAATACAAAGAAGCAAAAAACACTCAACCAGAAAAGCAAAAAGAAAAAAGAATCCAAAAAGTTGAAGATAGTGTAAGAAGCCTCTGGGACAACTTCAAGCATACCAACATCAGAATTATGGGGGTGCCAGAAGAAGAGAGAGAGCAAAATACTGAAAACCTATTTGAAGAAATAATGACTGAAAATTTCCCCCACCTGGTGAAAGAAATAGACTTACAAGTCCAGGAAGCACACAGAACCCCAAACAAGAGGAATCCAAAGAGGACCACACCAAGACACATCATAATTAAAATGCCAAGAGCAAAAGACAAAGAGAGAATCTTAAAAGCAGCAAGAGAAAAACAGTTAGTTACCTACAAGGGAGCACCCATATGACTGTCAGCTGATTTCTCAACAGAAACTATGCAGGTCAGACAGGAGTGGCAAGAAATATTCAAAGTGATGAATAGCAAGAACCTACAACCAAGATTACTCTAACCAGCAAAGTTATCATTCAGAATGGAAGGTCAGATAAAGAGCTTCACAGATAAGAAAAAGCTAAAGGAGCTCATCACCACCAAATCAGTATTATATGAAATGCTGAAAGGTATTCTTTAAGAAGAGGAAGAAGAAAAAAGTAAAGATAAAAATTATGAACAACAAATACATACCTATCAACAAGTGAACCTAAAAATCAAGTGAATTAAAAATCTGAGGAACAGAATAATCTGGTGAATATAATAGAATCAGGGGCATAGAAAGGGAGTGGACTGATAATTCTCAGGGGGAAAGGGTTATGGGGGGTGCAGGAAGAGACTGGACAAAAATCGTACACCTATGGATGAGGACAGTGGTGGGGAGGTAAGGGCAGAGGGTGCAGTGGGAACCGGGTGGAGGGGAGCTATGGGGGGGGGGAAGGAGAAACAATTGTAATAATCTGAACAATATTTATCAAATTAAAAAAATAAAAATAAAAAATAGCAAGGGAAGCTGGTTTGGCAGGAAGTCTGAGCCAATGTGGTGCACTGTGGCCAGGAGGCACTGCTGATTCTAACAGGAATCTTCCTGCTGGGTCTCACTGCCCCTTCATCATCACCACAAGGCAAACTTTACTATTCCCGAGGTGTAAATGAAAAACTTGGGCCTGGAGGAGTTGATGTCCAAGCCCAAGGTCTCTCAGCTTGTCAATGACAAAGCCAGAACCAAGTCTGCATGGTCATGACTTGCTGCTCCAAAACCCCATGCTGCCTGCCCACATCACTGGGCTGTCAGCCAGAATCTGGGTCATCCTGCTCTGGCACCAGCCCTTATCAAGGCTCTTTGTATATTGCTTCCATATAGCCTGTGCTTGGTGCTCTGCCCAAGTTGACTTATCTATCTTCTCCAATATATAAACTACTTTAAAAAAAAAATCCTCACCAGAGAATATGCTTCCATTAATTTTAGAGAGAGAGGAAGAGAGAGAGGAGGGGGAGGGAGAAAGAGAGAGAGAGAGAGAGAGAGAGAGAGAGAGAGAGAAGAGAGAAACATCAATGTGAGAGAGAGAAACATTGATCAGTTTCCTCCCATATGCACCCCAACTGGGAATCAAACACACAACCTAGGTATGTGAACTGACCAGTAATAAAATCTGCATACTTTTGGTGTACAGGAGGACACTCCAATGATGACACTCCAAATGACTGCGTCACCAGGCCAGGGTTCCAAACCATAAACTTCTTAAATATCGGAACTATGCTCGGCTTTGACACTGAGATTGAAATGTTCAGGTAGGAAATTTAAAATTGTTATATTTATCCCTGACAAATACAGATAAAAAATTCTCAACAAAATATTAGCAAATCAAATTCAACAATACATTAAAAAAAATCATGCACCACATTCAAGTGAGATTTATTCCAGGGTTACAAAGATAGTTCAACATCCACAAATCAATGTATTACACCACATTAATAAAATGAAGGCTAAAAATCATATGATCATCTCAATAAATGCAGAAAAAGCATTTAACAAAATTAAACATCTATTTATGACAAAAACTCTCAACAAACTATGTATAAAAGAAACATACTTCAACACAATAAAGGCCGCAGCTAACATCATACTCAGTGGGGAAAGCTGAAAACTTTTCCTTTAAGGCCAGTAACAAGATAAGGATGTCTAGTCTCACTTTTATTCAACATAGTATTGGAAGTCCTCACCAGAGCAATTAGGCAAGAAAAAGAAATAAAAGGCACCAAAATCAGAAATGAAGAAATAAAACTGTCTCTATTTGCAGATGATCTTATATATATAAAGACACCACTAAAAAATTGTTAGAACTAATAAGTGAACACAGTAAATTTGTAGGATACAAAATCAATATGCAAAAATCAGTTGAATTTCTATACACTAAAAATGAACTATTAAAAACAAAAACAATCTCATTTACAACTAGAAGGCTGGTGCATAAAATTCGTGCACTGGGAGGGGGAGGTGTCCCTCAGCCCAGCCTGCATGCTCTCCAATCTGGCACCCCTCAGGGGATGTCCGACTGCTGGTTTAGCAGGGATCGGGCCTAAACGGGCAGTCGGACATCCCTCTCACAATCCGGGACTGCAGGTTCCCAACCGCTCACCTGCCTACCTGCCTGATTACCCCTAACCACTTCTGCCTGCCAGCCTGATCACCCCTTAACCACTCCCCTGCCAGCCTGATCAATGCCTAACTGCTCCCCTGCTGGCCCGGTTGCCTCCAACTGCCCTCCCCTGCTGGCCCGGTCGCCCCTAACTGCCCTCCCCTGCAGGCCTGATCACCCCCAACTGCCCTCCCCTGCTGGTCTGGTCCCCCTAACTGCCCTACCCGGCTGGCTTGATCGCTCACAACTGCCCTCCCCTGCCGGCCATTCTTGTGGCGGCCATCTTATGACCATGTGGGGGCGGCTATCTTGTGCAAGGGCATGATGGTCAATTTGCATATTACCTCTTTATTATATAGGATTATATGAAAAAGAACAAAATACCTAGAAATAAATTTAGATCCAGAAAGTAGATCAGTGGCTTCCTGGGTCTGAAGATGGGAGGGGCACAATTGGGGGCTGACTATAAAAGGGGCACAGGGCACTGAATGGGGTAATGGAAATGCTTTAAATCTGGATTTTGGTGATGACTGCACAGCTCTTTAAGTTCACTAAAATCATTGATTATACACTTGAAGCAGGTATTATAAATTACTAGAGGCTGGGTGCACGAAATTCATGCAGGGGGGTGTGTGTCCCTCAGCCCAGCCTGCATCCTCTCCAATCTGGGACCCCTCAAGGGATGTCTGACTGCCTGTTTAAGCCTGATCCTGGTGGGATCAGGCCTAAATGGGCAGTCAGACATCCCTCTCACAATCCAGGACTGCTGCCTCCCAACCACTCGCCTACCTGCCTGCCTGATTGTCCTAACCGCTTCTGCCTGCCAATCTGATCACCCCCTAACCACTCCCCTGCCAGCCTGATCAACCACTAACTTCTCTCCTGCAGGCCCGATTGCCCCTAACTGCCCTCCCCTGACAACCTGGTCGCCCCTAACTGTCCTCCCCTGCAGTCCTGGTCCCCCCAACTGCCCTCCTCTGCAGGCCTGGTCCCCCCCAACTGCCCTCCCCTGCAGGCCTGGTCCCCTCCAACTGCCCACCCCTGCAGGCCTGGTCCCCCCCAACTGCCCTCCCCTGCCAGCCATCTTGTGACGGCCATCTTGTGTTCACATGGGGGCAGCCATCTTTGACCACATGGGGACGGCCTTCTTGTGTGTTGGAGTAACGGTCAATTTGCATATTACTCTTTTATTAGATGGGATACCTCAACCAAGCTGTTAAGAAATATTTGAAGAGTTTTCTGGTGGAAAAGAGAATAATATCATTCCATATTGTTCAAATAGAATGCCATTCACAGATGGTAATTCTAAGGAGTTTAAAATTTTAGTCAATATGAAGAAATACATACATGGAAGCAAACATGCTGGGAGTGTTCGCCAACCCAAGAGATATCCCTGACCCCTTCCCTTCATCAGTGGAACCTAGAGTTTGCAATGTGACTCACTGGATGTTCTATTACTTGCAGTGGATGAATCTGAATAGATAAACTGAAAGAGCTGAGTAACTTTCTGCCAGGAAAGGTGTGGTAAAATATTCCTATAGGAGAGAGAGGATGTCATAATTAGTTGCTTAAAAAGAAACACCTTTTAATCATACTTCCAAAAAACATTTGCCTTATATAGGTGTTCCTTGAATTATAAAAAGCAATAATCGCTGTGGATATGTGTGTATACACACACACACACACACACACACACACACATACATGCATGCGTGCACGCGCACACACACACACATCTTTTTTTGCTTGAGGAACTTTGAAAATCAAAATAAAAGATGACTTTTACTAGGAGATGCAAAGCACACAAAACTATTAAGACTTGGCCTCTACCCACAAGGTGCTGGAAAGACAATCTATGTAGAGGCAGTTGAACACACATGAAGCAATTAGCAGATATCAGATACTGTACAATTAAGCTATAAATTGTAGGATATGAATACAATTAAATTCTGTAAAAATCAAACTACAGATTCACCGGGATTAAATATACTACCTGATGGTGAAACCATGCAATTGACTGCACTGTTCACATGCAAAACACAGTTATTCTGAACCAGACGTTAAGTAGCCCTCTGAAGGCTTCTGACACCAACATGCTTTTAGATAATATCCATCAAGTGATTTCATAGGAGCGAGAGAGATTAGTGTTTTAGAAAGAAGTCATTTAAAACAGACTCCCTGAGGTCACTCCTGGCTGTGCAAATTCCACAGTGGATTATTTCTTGAATTTCACTCATCTCTACTGTCTATACACGAGATCTGCAGATGAAAGTTTTGATAAATCAATACCATTTAAGTACTGCTATAATGACAGTATCACAATTGGATTTTTTTTTTCTTTACATTTCTCCATCCACAGTCTTGCCTTATGTTACTCTGGGACTTTACAGGATGGCATAATCACAAAGGCCTGCATAAATTTAACAATATATGGGAAATCTCCAAAAGAAGACATTTTTAATAGTACTGTTATTAGGATGAAAGCCTTTGAGCATATGTATTGGTCAGGTTAACACGTGATCTACTATAAATATTTTTTCATCTGAAACTGACTCTAGTAATAGTAAATGTAATTTGAGTTGCTTTTCTAGGAGTTCTGAGTAACCCACTCTCTCCTCCTCCCTCTACCCATGAATGAATTTGTTTTCAAGGGCTTTGAAGAGATGATAGGTACATGGACTCCAGGAGATAATTTGTTCCCTTACAAAACTGATTAGCTCTTTGGGGACTGAATGCTCAAGCTTTGCTCCTTTACCACCACGTTCACACAACTGAGAGATGAGTGGCCCAGCTACCCAACAAGTAATAAATGAGCTGCTGAGATTCCGTCTGCCTCAGCCTTCACCAGGACAGATTTGGTGTCTAAATTTGAAGACAACTTTCATCTGTTGATAGAGTTTTTGAGATGGAAACACTCCTAGGAATGGCATGGAAACAGCTTGAGTAAAATGCCATGAAAATCTTAAAAAAAAAAAAAAAAAAAATTCATCTCCATTGCCTTCTTTGTTCAACTTCTAATTAGCACACATTATCTGACCTCATTATTCCACATTATTCCTCAAATCTCACTTTTTAGCAAACAAATCAACTTTTGGTGTCCTTTGCAAAGGAACACTTCCCGAGTGCCTTGAGGTGCTTAAAGAACTAAAGCTATTCACTGTCAATAGATTTTTTTTTTTACTCCAGAGCAAATACACTGCACGCATTTAAAAATGCTGTGCTTTAAATCTGATATGTTCCCTCATTCCCTTCTAAAAGTTGTTCCATTTTTAGATTTTCTCAACATAATTTTCAACTTAATGAAATAAGTACCTGATAGATTCTGTTTTGCCTTTGCCTTTGCCAGTATTTATTCAGAAGCTATCTATTACCACTCTAACTTCTAAACTAGATGTATAATTATTTCATACACTAGAGGCCTGGTGCACGAAATTCGTGCACGGAGGGGGGGTGTCCCTCAGCCCAGCCTGCACCCTCTCCAATCTGGGACCCCTTGAGGGCAGTTGGACATCCCTCTCACAATCCAGGACTGCTGGCTTCCAACTGCTCGCCTGCCTGCCTGCCTGCCTGCCTTCCTGATTGCCCCTAATAACTTCTGCCTGCCAGCCTGATCACCCCCTAACCACTCCCTCCAACCTGATTGATGCCTAACTGCTCCCCTCCTGGCCTGATTGCCCCTAACTGCCCTCCCCTGCCAACCTGGTAACCCCTAGCTGTCCTCCCTTCAGGCCTGGTGGCCCCCAACTGCCCTCCCCTGCTGGTCTGGTCACCCCTAACTGCCCTGCCTTGCCAGCCTGGTCGCCCCTAACTGCCCTCCCCTGCAGGCCTGATGCCCCCCAACTGCCCTCTCCTGCTGGCCTCATCACACCTAACTGCCCTCCCCTGCTCACCTGGTCACCCCTAACTTCCCTCCATGCAGGCCTGGTCCCCCCCAACAACCCTCCCCTACAGACCTGGTTGCCCACAACTGCCCTCCCCTTCAGGCCTTGTCCCCCCAACTCCCCTGCAGGCCTGGTTCCCCCCAACTGCCCTCCTGTGTAGGCCTGGTCACACCTAACTGCCCTCCCCCCCTGCAGGCCTGGTTCCCCCCAACTGCCCTCCTGTGTAGGCCTGGTCACACCTAACTGCCCTCCCCCCCTGCAGGCCTGGTCACCCCTAACTGCTCTCCCCTGCTGGCCTGATCGCCAACTGCCCTCCCCTGTAGGCCTGGTCCCCCAAACTGCCCTCCCCTGCTGGCCTGATCACCCACAACTGTCCTCCCCTGCAGGCCTGATCCCCCCAACTGCCCTCCCCTGCTGGCCTGGTCGACCCCAACTGCCTTCCCCTGCTGGCCTGGTCACCCCCAACTGCCCTCCCCTTCTGGTCTGATTGCCCACAACTGCCCTCCCATGCTGGCCATCTTGTGGCAGTCATCTTTGACCACATGGGGGCAGCCATCTTGTGTGTGTTGGAGTGACTGTCAATTTGCATATTACTCTTTTATTAGATAGGATTCCTTCCACAATGTATCTTCTTGCCTTTAGAATGTGTATATCAGAATCTAAACATTGGTCACCACAGCATTTGTGAATTTGCTTTCATCTACTACTGAATATCATCTCAGATAATATTTTTCTCACACAGAGAAATAGCATAACAGAGTTAGTGAATAGCACTAATATCCTAGCATTGAAACAACCCAAGAAGTGAGGGAAGTTCATTGTTGTTGTTTTGTTTTTGTTTTTTGGCTTTACATTAAAACCACGGATTTAACTTACAATGATTTGGAAGTGGAGAGAAAATGTAACTTCTTTATTCCACCTAAGTTTTCCTTCACATACTCCCATCCACTACTTATTGAGGGGAAAAATAGCAAACTATTTAACTGAGGTCAAAGTGAAGTCTGATCTGATTAAGTCTTTTAGGAAATGGTCAGTTGGTCAGCCTTTCCTTCTTGCTGTTGCTCTAAAAGTATCTGTGTTCCTGGAGAGGGGGGTGACCTGCATGTGCTGGTGAACTGGAGAGAGAGGGCCCCTTGGGCATGTGCTGGCTGCTACTTCTAGGTCTAGGACACTGTCTGGCTGTTGGGTGTCCTGACAGAATCAGTGCTGGAATTAGCAGCTAGAGAATCTGTGGTTCATTCTGTTGGCTTGGCCAATACTCCCTGTGATGGTCCCAGCCTGGCTGGCTGCTCTGTAGCCCCAGAGACAAAGGTACTGTGCCCTCCTAGGGTGACCTGCTCAGAAAACCCTTAGGGGCTGCACCCCAGATTGATGTGGGAAAGCCTGAGAAATGACCTCATCCCAGAGTTCTCAAGGGGAGCTAGGTGGGAGAGGGGAAATAGGAAGAGTCCCTTTGGCTTCAATGTTACACTCACATAGCATGGAGAAGGGGAGGGCAAATGCTCTGGCTCTGGCATTCTGGGCGCCTCAGCAGCACTCCTCTGGCTCCAGACTTTGACTTCGGTTATTTCCCCATTTGATGTTCTAGCTTGTTCATGGCTTGCCCCTAGCACGTACTCCAAGATACACCTTAAATACCTCCCTCCCCGCCCCTACCAGAAAAGTCTTAGGTAAGAGGACTTGGAAATACATATAAGGACAGACGGATATAACATAGAATCTCACTGGTCTGTAATTAGCAAAGACTTTACTACAGAATATTTAAAAGGAATCTCCACTGTTATTATTTTTCACATAATATATATAGTAACTAACAGGAAGCTAATTATATCATCCAATAAGCCTTAGGACAGTGGTTGGCAAACTCATTAGTCAACAGAGCCAAATATCAACAGTACAACGCTTGAAATTTCTTTTGAGAGCCAAATTTTTTAAACTTAAACTATATGGTAGGTACATTGTTATTAACTTAATTAGGTTACTCCTAAGCTTGCCTATGCTAAAAATTCAAGGGGCCAAAAGAGCCGCATGTGGCTCGTGAGCCGCAGTTTGCCAACCACTGCCTTAGGAGACAATGTAAGAAACAGAAAATAATTATTAAGAAGTAATATTCTTTTATAAGTGAAAAGTTATGTAATGTGCTTGGGAATCCTTAAAAGCTGTCCATTCACTTATAGAGTGAATCTGTTTGCAATCTTTATTTTTATTTTTTTTTATTTTTTTTTAATAAATCTTTATTCAGATTATTACAATTATTTCTCCTTTTTCCCCCCATAGCTCCCCTCCATCCAGTTCCCACCCCACCTTCTGCCCTTACCTCACCCCCACTGTCCTCATCCATAGGTGTATGATTTTTGTCCAGTCACTTCATGAACCCCCCCATACCCCTTTCCCCCTGAGAATTATCAGTCCACTCCCTTTCTATGCCCCTGATTCTATTATATTCACCAGATTATTCTGTTCCTCAGGTTTTTAATTCACTTGATTTTTAGGTTCACTTGTTGATAGATATGTATTTGTTGTTCCTAATTTTTATCTTTACTTTTTTCTTCTTCCTCTTCTTTAAGAATACCTTTCAGCATTTCATATAATACTGGTTTGGTGGTGATGAACTCCTTTAGCTTTTTCTTATCTGTGAAGCTCTTTATCTGCCCTTCAATTCTGAAGGATAGCTTTGCTGGGTAGAGTAATCTTGGTTGTAGGTTCTTGCTATTCATCACATTGAAAATTTCTTGCCACTCCCGTCTGGCCTGCATAGTTTCTGTTGAGAAATCAGCTGATAGTCGTATGGGTGCTCCCTTGTAGGTAATTAACTGTTTTTCTCTTGCTGCTTTTAATATTCTCTCTTTGTCTTTTGCTCTTGGCATTTTAATTATAATGTGTCTTGGTGTGGTCCTCTTTGGATTCCTTTTGTTTGGGGTTCTGTGCGCTTCCTGGACTTGTAAGTCTATTTCTTTCACCAGGTGGGGGAAGTTTTCTGTCATTATTTCTTCAAATAGGTTTTCAGTATCTTGCTCTCTCTCTTCTTCTGGCATCCCCATAATTCTGATGTTGGTACGCTTGAAGTTGTCCCAGAGTCTTCTTACACTATCTTCAACTTTTTGGATTTTTTTTTTTTGCTTTTTGCTTTTTCGGTTGAGTGTTTTTTGCTTCTTTGTGTTTCAATTCTTTGACTTGATTTTTGTGTTCCTCTTGTCTGTTTTTGGGTCTCTGTATAATATTTTTTATTTCAGTCAGTGTATGTTTAATTTCTAGTTGGTCCTTTTTCATATCTTCGAGGGTCTCGTTATATTTATCGGCCTTTTCTAGGATATTCTTAAAAAGCCTTATAACCGTGGTTTTGAATTCTATATCCAGTTGTTTGTTTTCCTCCATTTCTTTCGTTTGTGATCTGATTCTTTGACGCCGCATTTTCACTCTTCCCTGAGTTGGTAAGGTAGATTTGTGTGCTAGGTTTCCTATATGGCCCAGTGGGTCTGCCTCCCCAGTTAAGCTGAGGTGGACACTCTTGGTGCACCCCTTTGTGGACTGTGTGTACAGCCTTGTTGTAATTAAGTCTTGATTGTTGTTGGTATCACTGGGAAGAATTGACCTTCAGGCCAGTTGGCTGTAAGGATCAGCTGTGTCTATGCTGGGAGAAGTTCAGTGCTGGAGACAGCCTTATAGGATTAGACTTGCCAAATTGCAATAGCCTCTGTGCTCAGCTTGGATGGGGTGGAGTCTCAGTCTTGGCTTCCTGTTAGCCTTACCCTTGCGCGCACGTGCGTGCCTTCATACCTCCACCTTCCCTGGCTCCTGAGTCTCTGCCCGAGAGTCCAGACTCCCCCCACAAGAGCGTGGGTCCCCAGGGGCTCGCCTGGAACTGGGGTTCAGTGCAGTCAGAACTGGGGTTCAGTGCGGTCGGGGGCTTCCTTCCCCCTTCTGCCAGAGAAAGTCAGCCAGGCTCTCAGCCGCCCTTCCTCTCTGCGCGCACAAAGACCCTTTGCCGTACCTCCAATTCTCTGTGAGCTTTTCTCTTTCCTTCTAGTTGTAGAGTTTTCACTCAGCCAACTTTCCTGTGGTTCTGGATGGTGCCCGTTCTGTCTTTTAGTTGTAGTTTTGAAATTGTTTTGCGAGGCAGCAGTTTAGGTGCTTACCTATGCCGCCATCTTGGTTTCTCCTGTTTGCAATCTTTATATTCATTATCAGGAAAGGAAATTTTGTTCACTTTTAAAGAAACTAGAGACAGGCCATGACTCATCTAGTTTTAGTCACATTACAATGACTAAAGCAAAATTAAAGAAGTCCTCCACATTACAAATCCAATGCACATTTTCTAAACTGAAGTCACAGTAGAAATTTATGCAATATATTGTTTGATAAAAAATGCTGAAAATATAACAAAAGGGGTGGTTTTCCAAAAATCAAGTAATTTTGTAAAACTGAGACAAAGCTCCGATTCAAAATGCTTGGGCCAGATTAGTAGTTTTTATTCTGTCAAATCCCTGCCTAGCTTTCCAAAAATGATGGCCTCACCACAGTTAGTTTATAATGTGCTGCTATAACATCTTAAAGCATCTTAGCAACAGTCTAATTTAAACAAGCATCAGCCAGCAAAAACATTGTTTCAAATGGTTTTGGGAGATACATCCAATGGTGACTGGTCTTACCACTCCAGAGGCAAATGAGGCAGGCACATTTAAAGTCTGCCTTTGGGACTGGAGCCACCACAGGACAAGACCAAGAATCACATCTTTATCAGGCAGCCAGTGTGTGAATTCTACAGGGAACTTTTTAAAAAGCTAATTAAATTCATCCTTCGTCTTAAGCAAAATAAGGGAAATTTTTTTTAAATATTTTTTTTATTGATTTCAGAGAGGAAGGGAGAAGGAGAGAGAGATAGAAACATCAATGATGAGAGAGAATCACTGATCGGCTGCCTCCTGCATGCCCCCTACTGGGGACCGAGCCCGCAACCCAGGCATGTGCCCTTGACTGGAATCAAACCTGGGACCCTTCAGTCCGCAGGCCAACGCTCTATCCACTGAGCCAAACTGGCTAGGGTAATATGGAAAATTTTTAATTAAACAAAGTGCTTTGGAATATATCCTTAGATGTCTAAGACTACAAAATTAGTCATATAAATTATGGTGCATCCACACAATGCAGTACACAGGAGTCATTAAAAATCATGCTCTGGATGCTGACTGACATTGGAAATGCTGTTATGTAAAATCTTATTATATGAAAAGCAAGTCGTAAAAAAGTAGAATCCATTTTTGTGGTTTTAAATATATATATATATATATATATATATATATATATATATATATGAAAAAGACATCAAAAGGTTAGCAAAGATTATTTTACATGATTTAAAATTTTGTTTCACCTTTTCCTTTATCTAAATTTTGTACAATAAGCATAATTTTGATGTGAGAAAATATTATAATGCTATAAAATTGATTAATCTGCTTAACCATATTTTCTAGTTAACTAAAATATAAGCAAAGCACTTTGGGATGGTTTAAGTATTTTAGTCCATACCCTGCCTACTGGTCAACACAAACCCAATGCTCTTATTGTATTCAGTGAAAGCAGTAAGGCAATCAATCTAGCAAAATACCCTTGGTGTATTTCTGACACATGTGATATCCAAAGCAGTTAAGACTTCGTTTTTACTTTCATTCAGTTATCACAATGCTAAGCTGATAAGGAACTCAACATAAATTTGAGACAGTTAAGCACAGTTACATCTTTCCTTCTTATTTAAGTATCTCATAGGAACTACAGCTTATGAAGCTAACCAACACTTATCATCAACATGAGCCATGACTGCTGGTGTAGCAGGTTTGACATCCACTGGTTCCAATATCATGGTTTGGAATGGTGTTTAGTGACTAAATTCCTGCTTTACATTTCTTGTCTTTATGGTATTGGCCTCAAAAGTTAAATGCAACACAAAATCCAAAGAGCTTAGCTCTTTAGGATTCCTGTTGCAACTCTATTATAATGTAATGACTTTTTTACCATTTCATATATGCAAGTTCTATTTAAGTTCTTATACCAATTTCTAATTTTTTAAAAAAAATGTTCATTTATTGTTTTGATTAGGTAAAATATTCAGGTGGTTCAAACATCAAAAAACACAAAATATCATAGTCTGAGAAGCCCCCCTCCCACCAATGTACCTATCTACTAGTATACAGTTCCTACCTTCCTCTAATGGACAAGCACTGTTACAGTTTCTGGTTTGTGCTTCCAGAGATTTTATTAAATGTATATACAAGCACAGTATATATTTTTCTACCTCTTATTTTATCCAGATACTACTAGAGGCCTGTTGCATGAAGATTCGTGCAATAGGCCTTCCTTCCCCTGGCTGCTGGCACCAGTTTTCCTCCTGTACCCGGGACTCAGGCCTTCGCTCTGGCCACCGCCTTCCGTCTTCGCTCCAGCCGGAGTCCTTGCTCCGGTGAGAACCTTCAGTGTTCACTCCAGCCGGAGCCTTCAGTCTTCTCCGCTTCGGCCGAAGTGCCACTCCTGTAGCTCCCTCTGCCCCCCGCCCTCCCCCTCATAGCAGGCGTCCCGCCCTGCCGGGCTGCTCTGTGCCTGCGTATGCAAATTAACCCACCATCTTTGTTGGGTTAATATGCATACTCACTCCTGATTGGCTGGTGGGAGTCGCAGAGGTACAGTCAATTTGCATATTTCTCTTTAATTAGTGTAGATGCTGTTATTCACCTTCCTGGTCTTAGTATTTTTGGGGGCTGTTCTTAGACAACTTCCTCTATTTCTGTGATGTATCTGTTTAGCTCCACATCCTTTGAAGTCTATTTTGATAAACTATTAATGTGCATTAAATTGAGTAAAGTAGTGTCTTATAATTATCTCTTTTTCTAAAATTCTCCCTTATTCTTCCTGATTTGCAAAGCTTTTGGCTTTATTAGTTCTACTAAACTTATTTTCTGTTTATATTCTTTCCCTCTTTCAATTTATTGTTTTTCATTTACTGACTTTTAAGTTGGATGCTTATAACATGTATTTCTATTTTTATCATTGTGTATGTATACATATGTCCATGTATATATGGACATGTATACATGTATATATGTATCTGAGAATTGCCCTAGTAATAACTCATAGTTTCTGATAACTGGTACTTATATAATCATTATTTTCTAGCTATACCAACATTTCATTTTACAGTTCCTCTTTGACTCAATTGTTGCTTTGCAGAGATTTTATTTGGTTACTAGAGGCCCAATGCATGAAATTCATGCAAGGGGCTCAGCCCTTGCAGCTGCAGCAGATTGCCTCAGCCCTTGCAGCCCAGCTTTGTCTGAAAGGTCATCAGAAGGACGTCCGGAAGGTTGTTTGGCTGTCTGGTCAAATTAGCCTATTATGCTTTTACTAGAGGTCCGGTGCATGAAATTTGTGCACGGGGGCGGGGGGGTGTGTCCCTCAGCCCAGCCTGCACCCTCTCCAATCTGGGATCCTTCTCACAATCCAGGACTGCTGGCTCCCAACCACTCGCCTGCCTGCCTGCCTGATTGCCCCTAACCACTTCTGCCTGCCAGCCTGATCACCCCTAACCACTCCCCTGCCAGCCTGATCGACACCTAACTGCTCCCCTGCTGGCCTGATTGCCCCTAACTGCCCTCCCCTGCTGGCCTGGTCCCCCCCAACTGCCCTTCCTTGTAGGCCTGGTCACCCCCAACTGCCCTCCCTTGCCGGCCCAGTCACCCCTAACTGCCCTCCCCTGCCGGCCCAGTCACCCCTAACTGCCCTCCCCTGCAGGCCTGATCGCCCACAACTGCCCTCCCCTGCTGGCCATCTTGTGGTGGTCATCTTGTGTTCACATGGAGGTGGCCATCTTGTGTGTTGGAATGACAGTCAATTTGCATATTACCCTTTTATTATATAGGATTATTATAGATAAGAGGATATATAATATATTTTTTCTGTTATTCTAACTCCCACATTAGTCTCAGTCTTGATTATATTGTTAAATATATTCAGTGTTTCCTTCCAATCCTTTTGTGACTATCACCTAGTCATTATCCTGGTTAGCTAAAATTTGTCTTCTAGTAGTTTCCTCAGGAAGAGCTCATGACAGTGTTGTGCCAAGCCATACTGGAGCTTGGACAAAAAAAAAATTAGTAATAGTGATCCTTTTTTATTTAAAATGTTGATATTTTATTTATCATAGGTTTTTCATTAATTTTTATTTATTTTAATATTGCATTAAATATTATTCTTAATTACAGAGATTTTTGGCACCCTCTTATACCTTGTGCCCAAAGCACCTAATATTCCTTGGATTCCTACATACTTAGCCTTTATATGAGAACAGTGTGTCTGGCTCACTCCTTGAGGAAATTCTAAGTAATGCTCTACAACCTGCTGGTGTTGAAAGATGCTGTGGAAAAGTTTGATCCAGCTAAATTGTTTTCATCTAAGTGAAATCTCTGCCCTTTCTACCTCCCAGTCTTCCCAATGATTCTTGCTTTATCTTTAAAGTCTAATAACTTTCCTAGGATCCATCTTCATGTTGATCATTCTGGGTCGATTTTCCTTGGCAAACAGTATGACTTTTTCAATGTACAGATTCAAGTCTTTTTCTTTCTTGAATTATAATTTTAAATATTTGTTCTGTACAAATTTGTTGGTTTTCTCTTTTGGGTATTCATGTACTTGTTGGATCCTCCTTATATATTTTCTGTGTCTTCCATTTTCTTATAATTAAAAAATTTTTAAATTTCTATTTCGTTTTCTTGTAATTAATTTTTTTAATTTCTATTTTTATCTTTTACATCCGTAGCAGTGTTTTCCACATTGTTTGTTATTTCTCCAACTTGTCTTGATTTCTGCATCTATTTTTTCCCTCTACTTCTTCCTTGAGTCCTACTAGTTTATATTTCTCCTCATACTGTCTCATTATCTCTTCTTTCAAATATTACATTTCCACCTGGTAGTACTTATTAATAGGAGTAGTTGTTTCATTGATTTTTTTAAATTTATGTCAAAATATCCATTCACAGTTTTCATCTGCTAATGACAACATCTTTGTTCATCATTTGCTACACCTTTTCTTCCTTTTTTCCTTAGGGTTTGTTTTTTGTGTTTTTTTTTACAGACATTGTTCTAGTTCCTTTAACATTACTTATTATTAAATGAGTTGGTTTTTAGTGAGCCAACCATTTGCACATGGTTCTTATAGTGGGGAACCAGGGTAGCATTTCAAACTAGCTGTTTTTCCACTATTCAAAAGCTGTCTTCTCAGCTGTTTCTAATTTCTTGCATCATTATTTATGTAGCCCCATATCCACTGTGTGTGGGACCTGACAGTTATCTATCTATCTATCTATCTATCATCTATACACACACACACACACACACACACACACACACACACACACACACTAGTGGCCTGGTGCACGAAATTCGTGCACATTAAAAGGGAATTAATTAGAGGAAATAATTTAATATTGCTATTTGCCCTTTCTGTATAATAGAAGTGTCAGAGATGAAAGAAAATTAGTAAAATGTATATGAAAACCTTCCTCCTGTCAGAGTCTGGGGCACACCATGGGACCCAGAGTCAAGTCCCCGCCCACCCACATGTGCCTCAAAATCTCATGAGACCCAGACCTGGCCGGCCCCCCACCTCATTGGGATAGATCCAGACCTGGCTAGTCCCACCCTTGTCAAGCCCCGCTGGGCAGGGAACATAACCTCAGGTCCCCTAGCCTGGTGCCAGGATGGGGGGCATGGCCTGAGGTCCCCCACCACAGACCAGGGTGAAGGGCATGCCTTGAGGTCCCCCATCAAGCCCCACCAGGTGTGGGACATGGCCTGTGATCCCCTGTCAAGCCCCGCTGGGTGGGGGGCATGGCCTGAGGTCCTCCGTCAAGCTCTGCCAGGCGGGGGGGAGGGAGGGGGCGCAGCCTCAGGTCACCCCTGGGTGGGGGGCACGGCCTGAGTTCCCCCGACCCAGCACTGGGGGTGCACCTTGAGGTCCCCTGTCAAGCCCTGCCAGGCAGGGGGGGTGCAGCCTGAGGTCCCCTGGCTCAGTGCTGGGGCAGGGGGTGCAGCCTGAGGTCCCCCGGCCTGGTGCCAGGTTGGGGAGCACAGCCTGAAGTCCCCTGTCAAGCCCCACCTGGTGGGGGCATGGCCCGAGGTCCCCCGGCCTGGCGCTGGGGCTGGGGGAGCAGCCTGAGGTCCCCTAGCCCAACACCAGGATGGGAAACGCACCTTGAGGTCCCCTGTCAAGCCCCGCTGGGTGGAGCGTGGCCTGAGGTCCCCTGTCAAGCCCTGCCAGGTGGGGGGTGAGGCCTGAGGTCCCTTGGCCTGGCACTGGGGCGGGGGGAGCAGCCTGAGGTCTCCTAGCCCAGCACCAGGACGGGAAGTGCACCTTGAGGTCCCCTGTCAAGCCCCATGGGGGTGGGGGAGGGAGTAGCCTCAGGTCCCTGCTGATTGCTTGGTAAGGCTCCTTATGGGAACTTGGCCTCAGCTGTGGGTGCAGCCATCTTTGTGACAGAGTGATGGTTAATTAGCATATTCCCTCTTTATTAGATAGGATATATATATATATATATACATATATATATATATATATATATATATATATATATATATATATGCCTAAGTGACCATCTGACCATTCGACTGTCCGACCTGTAGCTATGATGCGCAATGACCAATAGGGGGCAGACGCTCAATGCAGGAGCTGCCAAGTTGTGGTGACTTGGCAGCTGTGGTTCTCGGGTGATGCACCCAGAACCAGAGAGGAGGAGGGAGTCCAATTCTGGGGTACATCGCCCGAGAACCACCCTCCTGCAATCTGGGACCTCTTGGGGGATGTCAAAGAGCCAATTTCAGCCTGATCCCTGCAGGCCAGGCCAAGAGACCCCACTGGTGCACAAATCCATGCACCAGGCCTCTAGTAAGATATATGCTCTGATACTTCAAGAACATTGTACGCTCAGGAATCACAGAAATTTCAAAAAGCTCATGATGTGGAAGCATCTGGAGGTGGGAATAAAGAGGGAAATTAAATAAGGAATATTTGTTTAAAGGCTATTTAAAAATAGTTAGACTCTAAGATCCAGGCCATGGAATAAGTTCCCACCCCAACCAATAGAGGACTGAAAGGTGTTTTTTCTGATGAAGGTAAATCAAAGGATATTTGGACTAAAATGTACCATTCACAAAATAGGGAGAAAATGTGAAACAGATCCTACTCCTAGCCACGCTTCACTTAACTTAGAGAACCCTGGTGCCAGGCAGTCACCCACAGGAGGAGCGTGGAAAAATCTATGTGGTCTCACAGCCCAAGAGCAAAGACTTACACATGTTGGCATCACAGTTCCTCGCCAAAGGCTCAGTGTAACCCTTCTAAAACAAAGCTCACACCAACAAAGTCCGCTTATGTGCTCCAATATTCCAATCAGAGTTTAGTCTCTGCCTTAGTTGACTTGGACAGCCGTAACAATATGCCACAGACTGGCTTAAACAATAGACATTTATAAAACTGTTTTCTCACACTTGTGGAGGCTAGAATTCCATGATCAAGATACCAGAAAATTCAGTTTCTGGTAAAGGTTCTCTTCCTAGCTTTTAGAAAGCCACCATCTCCCTGTGTGCTCACGTTGTTTTTCTATGCATGTGCTTGGAGAGAGAGAGTGAGCGAGCGCTCTGGTGTCTTTTCATGAGGACACTAATCCTATCGGGTCAGGGCCCACCCTTATAACCTTATTTAACCTTAATTACTTTCTCTAAATATGGTCATGCTGGGGATTAGGGTTTTCATATATGAATTGGGAGGGGGAACACAAGCAGTTAGTCCCTAATAGTCCCCCAATTATTGTCAAACAAAACCATATCTATGGCATTTCATTATATGGGTAGTGACTACCAACTGTCACCTCTTCCTTCATTTGATCATTTTACTTCTGGGTGTGCTCAGTGAGTTTCTACACCAGGGTGTAACTCAATGGGAAAACACTTCCTGTTTCTAGATTAGGTAGGATCTGGTGTTGCCTTCTGTGGACACTACTGAACCTTCTTTCTGAGTTTAAAGTCTGTTGAAGTCTTATAAAACTGGTACATACAGAGAACTGAGGAGTGCCAATTAACTTTTTCTTTTCATTGGATATAAATGCGCTCAATTATAAGGCATTGTTCAAAAATATTGATTGATTGGTATATGGAAATATGTAGCTATCCACACCCTTTGTAATAAACCATGTCTGTTTCATTAATGTCCACCCCCTTTACTCCCTAACAACCCTTAAGCACAGGTGGATCCCCCATCATCAACAGAGGCTACTAATGGCTTCATATTGGAACGGGTGAGCATTGCAAAACAGCCCAGGTGGGGACATCCACATGCCACTCCACCAACCAAGTCATCCCTTTAGGGCACCCTCACCCCTACTTATGTGGGTTCTTTGCCCCCTCCCATCTGTCTGTAGGTTCTGGAAGGAAACTCTGATCTTTCAGCAAACACAGCTCTGAACAGTGAGTTTATGTGAGATATGTTGTCCCTTTGTTTGCCGCTGACAAGCGTAAAGAACCACTTTCACTGCTCATAATAATGGTTAATTTATCACATCCAGCCAAGGCTGACCTCTGGGTGTCCCAGCCCCACCTTCACACCTGCTCAAGCTAATTGTTCGAGCCAGTGTAAATGAAAATCAACTGGGCTAATAATGAATGGAGCCCATTACTCGCAACAGCACATTGCTTTACGAAGGTTTATCAAGAAACATGATAACCAGTCCCCTTGTCACAGTTCCCTGTTCCGGAGATGAGAAAAAGCAAGCAAACAAGGGGGAGACCCACACAGGAAAACTGACACAGAGACTGGAAACAGAACATTAGCTTCCAGAGCTCTGGAATAACCACTCCTATATCTTACCAAAATTCACTCATATACCAAAAAAGGGTGTTAGGATATTTCTCCCAATGTTGTTTTCATCTGTTTACATAAGCAAATGAGATCATTACTGGATAGGAAGGCCTTAATTAATATGCTAATCTCATTTGTCCACCAAAACCGTTTTTTTAAGGCAGTCATCTCCATGGCTTCTCCAGGCACTGCCACACGGCCTAGAACTGCCTTGCCAGTGCCCTCTTTCAACTACTTAAAATGAAATAACCAGAACGCCCATTAAAGAAAGCTGTCAAAATAAAAACTCAGAAAGCTTTACTTGATATGAATATTTTACTGAGAGAGAAACAAAACTGTTCAGTAACAGAAAGTGGTTAAGAAGTTCTTCACTCTCAGTGGTTACAGCTCGGTTTATAAAGCATGAGCAAGTAAGTACATTGTTTTCCATTGTGATTTGTTTCTAGAAACTTACATTCCTTTTCATCACATAAGCTTCCTTGTTTGCAGCTGATTGGCTAGGAAGCTGCAAGGTCCTGCTGACATGTCAAAAGCTTGAGTTTTGTTTAAAGGCCAAGTCAACATTTTGGGCAAATTAGGGCGGTTTTACATTTTGGTTGTGCGACTGTGAGTGTTCAGTCTGGGAATATATTCAAAATGTAGACTCCATTTTAATTTCTCTTTAATCCTGAATATCTCCAAGAGGCAAATATTAGACTATCAAAAATTGTTGACTAAAGTTTGAAGACACAGCCCTGAGGGAGTACGAAAAATCACTTCCCATTGCCAAATCAGGGGTTTCATGTATTTGGGGAATGTTTTAAAAGTTTTTCATGTTGTAATATATTTGTTCATTTTAAATGTGCTTATTAGCAGTCGAGATTCCCCACTGCAAGCCATAAATCAAAAGAATCATTCATCCCCCAGCAAATTCAGTGACAGCAAGAAATGCTGTTAACCCCATGTGTCTAAGCACATACTTTATATGGACTCTATCCAGTGATCCTCTGGACTTATAAACAAGTCAGACCTCTAAAGCAGCAGTTTTGGACCAGTTTTTGGACCAAATATCAAATCTTTCTGCACTAGACTTGAATCAAGAACCGGATGTAAATAACACAGTTACAACTTCAACAACAAATGGGACTAAGTCCCCATGATCTTGATTTCTTGCCCAATTTCCCAGAAGACTACTCTTTTTAAATAATATATTTTTTTATTGATTTCAGAGAGGAAGGGAGAGGGAGAGAGAGATAGAAACATCAATGATGAGATAGAATCATTGATCAGCTGCCTCCTGCATACCCCCTACTGGGGATTGAGCCCACAACCTGGGCATGTGCCCTAACCAGGAATCAAACGGTGACCTCCTAATTCATAGGTCAATGCTCAAGCACCAGAAGACTACTTTTAAACTTGGCTGAAGATCTAGGACTTTACAATGACAAGGCTTTTCTTTATTATATGCCTTAATCTGGGCATCTTCCTTACCCAGGTTTTGTTATATCTCTTGGAGAGATACACTAGTCCCTGATTTCTGTGGTCTCTGCCTAATCACCTTAAGTTTTGAGGACACCATTCCAGATTTATAGTGCACACCATCTGCTTGTAATATGGCCATACCAGGTAGGCAAGCACATGCTTTCTGAATAGTAGTATCTACTGGTTCCAAAGGAACAAGGTATGAATTGTTGTTCTGAGGGTCGGGGGGAGGTGGAGAGGATGTCCCTTGACTGATTAAGATTAGAAAATATTGGGTTAGATTATATTGAGTAGGAGTCTTTTTTTTCAATGTAGAATTTTTTCGAGCTAATAAACATTATCAGCCTTCTTTCAGCTCCCATGAACACAGAATCCCTGTTTCACAGAACACCATAAACATCTAAAGTAACACCAGGATGAAATAGAACATGAGTAGGAAACACTGCTCTAAAAGATGCAAATAAAGGCTGTGGACTGCTGCAGGAGGGAAGAACAATCACTCTCCACCATGTTCTACAATTGCATTCACACTTAGATGAACCCACATTCACTGGCCAATTCTATTTTACACTATATTTTAAGATCTTTTCAGGGTAGGCAACTTCTTTAGGCAGCTGGCAAGTGCTGTGAATGCTGTTCAGTCATTGGGTATTCAGTGTTATTAAAGCCGGAATGGTCAAGAAATCATTCCAGCCAGAAAAAGCCCAAGTACAGCCATGATTTATGTGTGTGCCTGATGTGACCAACATAAGTCAACTGGTTATGCAAGGAAATACAACCATTGAGTGACAAGAACTGCAGCATATGACTCATGCTGTGTCTACCCTGAGCCAAAGCAGTCAGTCAATTCTAAAAGTATAAACATCAATCAGATAAATGATTTGGCAGCCTAAATATTTAACAACTGGATGATGACTGGAATTTTTGCCTTTCAATCAGTCATGCAGATATGGTCTCAGTAAAAGAAATAACTAAAATTTAGAGTAGTTTTCCTTTTCCTAAGTCATTCATCCCCAAACATTTGTTGAATGCCTACTGTGCTCTAGCTACTCTGATTAATTTTGGGAATATAAATATGGAAGACAGTGTTAAGAGTGAAAATTATTCTTCAAACTCTTTCTCTACTAGCATTACATTATCTAACCTGCTAAGCAATTTTCTCAGTGGCTATTGGCCATTAGCTATCAGAATTTAGTAATCTTCCCCATTGCTCCTTTATCAAATATTTCTTATCAGGAAGAAAACCCAAAATTTGCTTTGCTATGGCAAAACCTTAATACAGATACATCTCATGAATTTCAAAAAGTAATTTGGAATAAGATTACTGCTTCCTACTAGATGGATAGAAAAATCCATATGATAAAAATGTATTACTATGATGTCCATTATAAGATCGGCAGTTAATAATATGCTTTGTGTTTTACAAACACCTGAAAGCCAAAGGTAACACTAACACAGCAGGTCTAATACAAATTATTCACAAACAGGAAATCCCACACAGAGAAAGTTAGCCTCAGACAACTTGGCCCTTTCTTTCCCTATACTCTTTCTAGATATAAATGTATACATTCCCATGGCATTTATATACCAAGTCCTTAGACAGCAAATAGATGACTGACACACTTCAATAATCATTTATCATAAGCTTAGTATTGGGGGAAAATAAACTCTTGACAAATACAAAGGACTCCTCTATTCTTAAGTCCCCTGTATTCTCAAGGACTCTTTATTCTATGCAATGACTCCTGAAAAACTTCCCCTTTCAAGGATACCTTTTTCAAACACAATCAATAATCTACAACCAACTTTGTAATTTCTTTAGAAGCCAGGACCTTTTTAACTTCGGAATTTTTCAGATAAAATACGTGGCTGGTCCTAGCTGGTTTGGAGCAGTGGATAGAGTGTCAGCCCAAGGACTGAAGGGTCCCGGGTTCAATTCTGGTCAAGGGCACGTACCTCGGTTTGAGGCTTGGTTAGGGCATGTGTGGGAGGCAACCAATCAATGTCTCTCTCTCTCATTGATGTTTCTCTCTCTATCTCTCCCCCTCCCTTTCACTCTCTCTAAAAATCAGTGGAAAAATATCCTCCAGTGAGGATTAACAACAACAAAAAATATTTTTAAATGTATGGCTGGATTCCTATAGGACAACAATGTAAATTTTTGATTTTTTTTATTATTAATCGGGTTATTAAAACTCTTGTTTGATACATAATGGGAAGTCAATAAGCAATTTTAAAAATCATTAGTTTTAAAATTTGAGTTGAAGTGTGTTTTAAAGCACATTTGGTCCAGCCCCTATCTAGAGCTTGAGTGTCTTTTGCAATGTCTGTAATAAATGTTGTCCAGCACTTGCCCCAACAGCCCCAGCAATGGGGAGTTCACTACCTAAAGAGGGAGATTATTCTGTCTTCTCACATTACCTCAGACGTGTTTTCCTTACCCTGAGTTAGGTTTTTTGTCCATGATGCTAGTTATATCCCTTGGGCTCTCTTGGGATGTGTGTAAGACCTTTACCTGACAGCCCTCTAGGTATTTGAAATCCTCTACAATGTCCTGAACACTCTCTTCTAAAGGTGACCAGTTCCTCGAATCATTCCTTATAGAACATGATTTTGGTTCCATGACCATCCTGATTTCTGATCTCTAAATTAGTGAATTTCAACCATGATTTTGAAACACAATCATTCTTGTGATCAATAAGAAAAGAAAGAGTAAATTAGACACAGCAACTGCACCGAGAATTAAGGATAACTTCCTTTCTCCATCATTTTATGCCACAGCCAGGAAAGAAACTAAAAATACCCAGGTGAATATTTGCTCCTGCAAAAGTGACTGACCGTGTTACCAATGGTAGATTAAAGGCTGGAACCATTGCTTTAAATAAAGCCCAGCTTGTCTATATTCTCTGAAAAGTGTTGTAGCCAGACTGAATATAAAAACTAAGTGGTGGGTTAGCCAGGGCAATGCAGACTTGTTCATTAAATGAAACATTTCACTTCTTTCTACTCCTACCTGCCCTTCAGGACTCAGCTAGTCTCATCTCCTGTATGAAACCCTTCGACTGCAAAAGATAAATTTTGAATTCCCAAAGTGCTTCCTCTGGATGCAAGCGTAAGCTGGACTCCAGGGTCCTCCACTTCTGGCCATGTGTCCTGAGACGGTTCCTGACCCTTCCTCAGACCAGCTTCCTCAACGGTACCTCACCGAGCACCTCCAGATATCTAGCATAGTACTTGGCAATGTTTTTTTATTGTGCTCAAAACATTGAACTGATAAGCTTCAAATACGGGGTACACCCTGCATTTATGAGACCAGGAGAAAATACACTGCTCTAAGAAACTGAAATGAATAAAAGTCAGCATAAAGTTATGCACTGGCCATTTGTGGATCATCCAAGAATGTTTTCCACAGTTAGAGATGACTTATAAGACAAAGGTGCCTCCCAAAATGCTCTCTGCAATGCTTCCATCCAAATAATAACTATTATCAGGTGGTTTATAGATGAACCACAACTCATGTAATCTAAGAGAGTAGATCTTAACAGTTTTCATCACAAGAAAAAAATATTTGTAACTATGTGTGGTGATGGGTGTTAAGTAGACTTATTGCGATCATTTCACAATATATACGAATATCGACTCACTGTTGTACACCTGAATAGAATGTTATATGTCAATTATATTTCAATAAAAATACATATAATAAAAAGCTTCTAATTTACAGTAAAATTATTGTCCATGAGACTGTTGCTCTCAAGCTAATCAGACATACCCTTAGATTGGAAAAGGGCAATTCATAAAGTTATCACTTGAGAATATTCAATTTCTCTACTTAAACTTGGGGTGCATCTAGTAACCTTCTAACCTATAATATAATCTCCTGAGTGTACAAACATGAAGGAGAGTATGTCTGGTGTGGGGAGCTGATGTCAATCACATGCTCCCTCTGCCAATTGATACATCATCACCCCAGTCTCCTGTGGGATTTGTGCATGTGAATTGATTTCTCAGCCTAATCCCCTCCGGGAAAATGAGTTTTGTTCTTGAAAAGCTGAGCAATACAATCTGCACTATGAAGAATCCCACACTGGTGCTGACTCCAACATGCCCTGATCACTAATGACAACACTTACATGCCGGTGCCTCATCAGACATGTAGGAGATGGGGACTCTGCAGCCTCTTTCCCCCACCAGACCCTCCACTGCCCAACTCCAAGGGAGGACAAGTTGCTGCTCTGGTCCGACTCAGAGACATCTGTGAGGCCACTGACAGGGTAGGACAGCGTCCTCAGTGTCCCCCTCTTCTTACTCTCTTCTCCCACTTCCTCTGAGATGGGAAATAGCTGGGACTACAGACCCAATCACCTCCCACTCTCTTCCCACAGGCTCAACTGAAGGCAAGTTTTCCTTTATTTTTATTTTTAAAAAATTTTTTCAATTACAGTTAACATCCAATATTATATTAGTTTCAGGTATACAGCATTGTGGCTAGACATTTACATACCTTAGGAAATGATTCCCCCTGTAAATCTAGTACCCATCTGGCAAACCATACACAGCTATTATAATATTATTGACTATATTCCTTATGCTGTAATTTACATCCCCGTGGCTATAAACACATGGGTTTCAATATTCAATTTGGTGATCAGGTAAGTAGGGGGTTTTGAATGGAATAGTATGTATCATTTGTCCGCAAGCCTAAGCCATATCTTTTTCTTTCTAAGTAAAATTCTTTCTAAACCTCTGTTGGTGGTAAAAGGTGTCTTTCTGGCTGCCCTTTGCATCCTGTTAGATAATTCAGTTCACTTTTGCTTTGCTTCCTTGCATCCTCAAGCACTTCCTTTCATGGGAAAGGAAGGTGTCGATGAGGCACACTCAGCAAGAGAGCATAGGAACTCCTCTTGGGTTTTACGTTCAGAACAGTTAGAGCTTTAGTGGATATTTAGAAACCACTTCTCAGCTGGAGACAGTTTTCCATCTATTTTCAAGGGGTTCAAAAGCGGCAGCATTGGCCACCCCACTGGATACTGAGGGACAGATGTCAACAGGGGAGGAAGGGGTGTAGTGCCTTGACTTTCTAGCCCTGGAACAAGGTAAGGAATCAGGATGCTGTTATGTGGCGATACTGGGTCATTTTTGCTGTGGCAGGATTGTCAGCACTGGGCCTATGTCTAAGACTGAAAAGAAGTTTTCTTTGTTTCCCTTCACATTTTTGCCAAAGAGCCCTAGCAAAATCTTAGCCACTTAAGCTCTACAAACATGCCAACTGGTTTTATTCATGTGAGTCTAATTTTCCCAAATAAACTGTAATCACTCTGAAAGCATGACTGATATTCCAGGTTCTTCCTGTATCTTTTGTTTTTCATATAGCACCCGGTACTAAATATTTGCTGAGTTCATTTGCTCTTCATCTAGCATGGATATATTCTTTACATCTCAAGCCTCTGACCTTTTCTCACTAGCCCAAATCAATAAACATAGTTGGGTCCTTGGTGCCAACACAATTATAAATACAAATGCTACATGGGGCTTGGAGTTGTGGAACAAGGGCTAATTACAAGGTGATCTCTTAGTGACCTAAAGTATAGCACATTAAGATTTTCTAAGGCTTCCCTAAACTATTTACCAAAAAATGTAAATTATTATAGAGAAGACATACTTGAAAATATATTTGGAAACTCTCATTTGCAAAACATGGACTACCACACAAAATAACTCTGAGATGAAGAGTACAGATTGTGGAAGAAGAGGTGTTAAATATTCACACCCTCAAAATACACATATTACTTGGCTTCCAAGAACCAAAGTGAATTAATTTTCATAAAGTAGGAAGAAATAGCCAGCTTGGGGAAGGGGAAAACCAGGGTAATGAAGAGGCCCGAGTCAGACCTCTTGCCCGCACTCCTGAAGCCCCCTGGCTCCTGCCTAAGTCGCCAGCCTTGCCTCCTCCTGCAGGAGAGCATGTGGTCAGAGAGCAGGCCCTGGCCCTAGCCTGCCTGAGCCCCAGTCCCAGCTCTGCACAGTCTTGGAAAACTTACTGCACTTCTTTGAGCCTCTCTCTCCCTACCTCTAGAATGGGGATTAAAACAATTTATGTGTGTGAATGGCACAATACCTGGCACACAGCACGTAGAAAATTATCATGGAGTCTCAATTCCTACCGCCCATCTGGTCATGAGCCATTCTGCAATCCTCCCTATCCAAAGGAAAGAGGAATCCTTCCATCTCTGCCCTGGACTCCCCCATTCTTCCCCCACCTTGGAGACTTGCTCTGCAAACTGCCTCCTCCCTGTCTGTTAGCCTCCCCGAATCTGCATCCTATGCCCTTCTCCACCTTGACATCCCCTCCCTCAACACTGCATCCTTCTTCAGCAACTTCCCTACATCTCTTTCTTCAGAGAAACTGATAGAAAAAGTAGTCTATCATTGTTCAAAGGCCAACTTCTAAAAGGCGATCTCCAACTCGCACCCCTCATTCAGTGGAGAGCCTGACCCACACCCCACATAAATTGCTCTCAGAAAGGCTGACAATGCTTCCTTGATGCCAGATCCAATGGACATGTCTCATCAAATACCATCTGCTTGACAGCAACATTTCACTATTGAGCTCTCTTCTTGAAATGTTCCCTTGGGTTTCACGATACTACACTCACCCTATTTTCCTCCTACCTCTTCAGTGAATCCTTCCTTTGAGGGCATCTTTTGCTTGTCTCCTATTCAGGACTCAAGCTTTGACCTTCTCATCTGTCTGTCTGCATACTGATTTTACTGCTTTCCTGGATGGTAATGATTCCTGAATTAACATCCCAGCCCTGGTTTCTCTCTTAAACTCAGGACCACCATCTTTAGCCAAATGTCAGTGTAACTTCACTTGAACTTCTTACAAACATCTCGAAGTCAACACACTCAAAAATAAGCTCACAAATTTCCTCCCTAAACCTGAAACTCCTCCAGTCTTCAGTATGCCCACATCTGGCAAAACAAAATGCATTTTTTTTTGTATTTGGAAATGTAGTTTTAGAACCCCAAGCACACACTTGTACATACATACATTAAGATCTTTGGGAGGCTTACTCAACAGTGTTTGAAGTGTTTCAAAAGGGCCTAGAAAAGGGTGGAATCCTTTCCCCCTTCCCTCTACTTAAAAGCAGGCTTTCAGCTCCTTTTTCTGTTTTATTTTGTTGATGATATGTTTTTATTTATTTCAGAGAGAGAAGAAGAGAGAAACATTGATGTGAGAGAGAAACATCGATCAGTTGCCTCCTATATGCTCCCCGACCAGAGATTCAACCCACAACCTTTTGGTGTACGGCATAATGCTCCAACCAACTGAGCCATCTAGCCAGGGTTCAGCTCCTTTTTAATGAGACCTACCTTTTCATCTCAAGAGTCAACCCCACATATCATTTCTTTCAAGGAGGCTTCCCTGCACCCCTGAGAGCAAGTTAAATGGCTCTCCTCTTTCAACCACTGCATTGTTAAGTATCTTAGTTACAAAGTCATCACCACCAGTTAATAGGGCTTTCTCCCTCGCTATGAGTTGAGTTCCTGAGAACACTGCTTTAGGTATCTTTGTACTCCCAGTGCCTGACATAAACAAATGCTCAACAATGTTGGCAAAATGAATGAATGGCAAATATTACTAACAAACGTAGAATAGACAGGAGAGTAGAGGGTTTGAATTAGAGGACCAGCATTTTATCCCTGATTCTAACCATGACTCACCGTGTGACCTGGGGCAAGTCCCTTCCCAGCCTAAGGCTAGATTGCTGTATCTTTCAAGGAAATCAGAACTGCAATATCACCTTCTTTATAGAGCTATTGGGACAACTAACTGAAGTTAAGTCCATAACATGTCTTAGTACCTAATAGGTTCTAGAACACTCTTCAGTGAATTTATTGGGGGTGAATAAAAAGCAATGAATCTGGGGGAGGGGAGCCAGAGAAAATTTATAAAGTTTTACTTATGAACTTTAAGTTCACATGTCTCCTCCATTTTGAAAACAGAAACAGTGTCCAGAGAACATAAGTAATCTAAATAATGGTTCACTAATAATATGACCAGGGATTAGTAGGTTACAGGCAGGAGGGGACACCTTAGTAGACATATAGATAGAATACTGTTGTCTTTTCAGACATTAGTGGAGCCTGAGCTTTCTCAAGAGGTGGGGAAAGAGCCAATGACCTTGGGCACAATAATTTGTTTTCACCCTGAAAAAAGATCATGATGCAGTAACTAATACAAATGGAACAAAAATAGTTAAAGTCACAGAGCAGCTCAGCATTCATTAGGGAATCGGGATGAGGCAACGCACAGCACTAATATTAACTATGGTTCTTAGCCTTCAGAGTTGGCGAGATGATCCCAGCTTCCTGCAGACCAAACACTTATGCTAATTGAAGAGAAACTTTCTGGAAAAAAAAAAAAAAAAAAGCAGCCAAATCTAAGAGACTCGTCAACTCCAGGGTCATCAGTGAAGTGCTAAGCAGGAAAGAGCTGAAATCAAAGGCTGTCTCTGCCTCCCCCTGCACACTGGGAGCCCATGGTGGTCACAGCTCCTTTAACAATATTTATAATGAAGGAACGACGTTGGAGATGTCAACCTTGATTATTCATAAAGCTTCCTCCTGCTCAGATCCACCCTGGGGCTAACAGTAAAAGTACCTGATTCCCAATTCTCAAACACAAAAGCACACAGAGCTTGAAAGAGGAGCTGACTAATAAAGTTTGCATATCCCCAAGAAAAAGAGCATACAAGGAAGAAGAAAAGGAATGGCAAGATTAAACAAAAACAGTAAGCTTGGATGGGATATGATAAAAATTTTAAAAGGCAAGAACTTAAATCTATTTTCCTTTTTTCCAACGTCCTTGTCCATTTACATTTCAGTGTAAGCCTTTTGGAGGAAACAGCTGTTTTATTTCCTGACTAGAACACAGAGGTGCTTTGAACCCTTACTGTGGGAGCATAATATTGTTAAACTCTGTTCTGGAGTTTAAAGTCTAGTGGCTTTAAACTGTGAGGAGAGGCAGAGAGTGGCATTCATCACTGATTCTGTTAAACAGGAGGCCTCAAAGCGGAGGCTGTAAGGGCTCAGTTAGGCCATCTGTGTAGGGGGAAGAGTCCCAGGCAAGCACTGGCATTTACACCCGGGCCCTCCTGCCCCCAGCTCTATAATCTAGTTATTCATTTGAGCAACTTCCTCAGTATTCTCCTTTGTAAAATGGGAATAATAATAATACCACCTTCCTCCTAGGGTCACTGAGAACATTTAATTAAATAATGAAAATTGCCCGGCTAGCATGGCTCAGTAGTTGAGCGTCGACCTAAGAAACAGGAGGTCACTGTTCAATTCCCAGTCAGGGCATATGCCCAGGTTGGGGGCTCAATCCCCAGTGGGGGGCATGCAGGAGGCAGCCAATCAATGAGTTTATCTCATTATTGATGTGTCTATCTCTCTCTCCCTCTCCCTTCCTCTCTGAAATCAATAAAATTATATTTTAAAAAATTCTATTTAAAAAAAAAAGAGGTATGCATGGTTTGAGTTTATGGTAATGACTATTGTTGATTACCACATATCCTAACTCTTCTCTCCTTCTGGGCACATGCTAGACTAGAATTATACTTTCTGGCCTCCTGTAGTTGGGTGGGGTTCATGTGACTAGTTCTGGCCAATAGTTGTGAGAGGAAGTGCCATGTGTCACTTTTAGGCCAGAGCACTTAATTGTCAGTGCAAAACCTTCCAGAACTCTCTTCCCATCACCATGATACCTGCAAATGTTCCATCAAGCTGAGCACTAGGGCTCATAAACCTCTTGCCTTTTAGTTGATTTAGTATCTTTTCTCATTTTGGGAAATCCTAGGTTAGTAGCTCTTCAAATATTGGTTCTGCCCCATTATCTCCCTTGTATATATCCACAAAAGACAGTAATAAGAATATTCTTTTATCAATTGTTCATCATAGTTATAAATTAGAAACAACCTCAACATTATCACTAAAATGGTCACTAAATTGAAATATTACATAGTAGTTACAATACTGAAACCACCATTTAGAGACTAACAAAGCACAAAAGCCAAACATTGACTAGGAAAAAGTGTGTTTTTTATAAACGTTTAAAAAACACAAAAACACTATGTATGTTTAGAAGCACATAAACATGTACTTAAAAGTATAAATATATGCATGATATTGATATATATAAAATAAAAATAGATGTTTCTGAGAGAAAAAGAATTGGGATTGAAGATGAGAATTAATTCTAAATATAACACTTTATTACTTTAGAAAACAGAAATATAAAGCACATATTACAAAAGATTATAATGGTGCATGTTATAAATTTTTCATAATTTAACAAATGTGATAAAACATGCATATAAAGGTACACGCCAATGTATGTTTCTGCTAAATAACAAAGAGCGGTTCACGAACACTTCCTTAAAAAGATATTTATTATTTATGTCCAATCTCTACAGAGATCCAAACTACAATGGGTAACTCAAGACAGAAATGGCTCTTCTGTGGTCACAGTCAGGAGCTGGTGGTCTGGGGCTGGTGGCACAGCTCTGCCATCCTCAACTCGGGTTTCCATCTCCAGGTCCAAGAGGGATGCTCTCCCCTCTCCATCACATCTGCTGCACAGCCAATAGCAGATCAAGGACACGTGAAAGACTGTGTGCTTCATTCTTTTTAATGAAACTGCCGCACAATATTTCTTTTCACACCTAACTGGCAAGAATTGGCTGCATGACCCCATCTTGTAGGGGGATGTGAAAAATGGAGCTTCTGGCTGGGAAGCCATGTGCCCAGCTGAACTCTGCAGTTCTATTATTAAAGGAAGAAGAGAAAGCATGGACACAGCTGGCCACTAGCTGCCTCTGCCACAGGACGGACTAGGCCGAGCCCTGACAGAGGGGCAGCGGAGCTTTTATAAACAGGAAACGTGTCCTTTCGCCTTTATTTCAGGATCCAGACCCACAAATGGTCCCTGCTCATCTTTCTTTCCATGGCTTCCTAGCTCTAGTCTGACTCAGCTGCCCTTCGCTCCACAAGCTCCTTCCATGAGCTGGACACTGTAAGGTGCTGGAGGCTCAAAGATGGAATGACACGGACCCAGCCTTCAAGAGAGAAACACAATTGCGATACCCATGATCAGCACTAAAACGGCAGTGTCATCTTTTAATCAGAGCATTGGGGAGGGCCCGTGAGCCAGCGAGGGCCCTGCAATGAAGGCGTGGAGCTTGAATAGGGGGCTGCCAGGGACACAATGGGGTACTGAACAGAGGGAAGAAAAAATGCAAAGGTAAGAGAATGAGAACTAGAACATGTTCAGGAAAACAAACGTCAATGTGAATGTACATTAACAAGGCAGTGAGCAGAAGCCGGCAGGTTAGGCGAGATGGGATCACAGAGTCTTTTACCCACACAGAGGGCCCCGGCTTTATCCTTCAGAGGGAGCCACGAACAAATTTTGATCAAGGAAGGCACAATATTAGATGTGTTACAAAGTTCACCCCGAAAGCAACGTGGAGGGTGGATGATAATGGAGAAAATAAAGGTAGAGGAGACAGTTCTGGGGAAGGGAAGGATGAGTTCAATTGTGACTTGTTTGGTTTGAGGTCCCTATAGAAACCCAGTGGATATGGCATTGGATACACAGGCCTGGAGCTCAGGAGAGGAGTTCTGGCTTCCACCATGTGCCACCTCCTCAGCATGCAGTTTCTTGGGTAGAACACTAACCCCCAGCACTCACTTCTGCTCCTCAGGTCATGGTGACCAGCTGCCACTCCAGGATACCAAAGAATCCAGTGCCTCAGGCTGTGCTCTCTTCCTAGTCCCCGTCCACTGGCCCCACAGTATACAGCATCGATGACAGCATGATGCTAGGAACTGGGATCTAGTGAACAGCTTCCTAGTAGAACAACGTCAGCCTGAAGGGAAACACTGGAGCGTGCCCCTAGCCCGGAGTTGGGCCCTGTTGTGTTTGCCAGTTTTATCAGACAAGATGAGGCCAGCAGGCATCTCTAACATCTCCAGATGACAGGAGAGGCAGGTTTGCGCATGTCCAGATGAGAAGTCAGAGAGAATAAATATGCTCAAACCAACACAACAATATACAGGGTTGGGCAAAAGTAGGTTTACAGTTGTGAGTACGTAAAACGGAGTTTATTTTTATACTACAGGCCCGGTGCATGCACTTGTGCACTGGGGGAGGGGAGGTGGGTCCCTCAGCCCGGCCTGTGACCTTTCACAGTCCGGGAACCTTCAGGGGATGTCTGACTGATGGCTTAGGCCTGATCCCCGTGGGGAGCGGGTCTAAGCCGTCAGTCGGACATCCTTAGTGCTGCCACGGAGGCAGAAGAGGCTCCTGTCACCACCGCTGTGCTCACCAGCCATGAACCTAGCTCAGGGCTTTTTGCTGAGTGGTACTCCCCCTGTGGAAGTGCACTGACTACCAGGGGGAAGCTCCTGCATTGAGCATCTGCCCCCCGGTGGTCAGTGCACGTCATAGTGATCGGTAGTTCCACCATTTGGTCGATTTGCATATTGGCATTTTATTACATAGGATTTTTATTCATTAATGACTGTATTATTTTCCATATGAACAACTGTGAACCAACTTTTGCCCCACCCTGTATGATGGGGAAAGGTGCTAATGGTGTTCGCTACCCAGGACACATACCTCACTGACGCCCTGGAACACTTCATCCAGAGCAGCTGGATCACCATTTCCTGGTGCTCAGCCAGCAAAACACCAGAATCCATTTCCCAGGGAGATGGCTACCGCTTTACATAAAAGGGTCCCAATAATCTTCCTCCTTAGCTACTGTTCTGCTCTACGGGGACTTCCACACAGTCACTGGGCAGGCAGCTACCTTTCTCTATAAATGCCTTTCTAGAAATGCTATGTCATAGTACCTGTCAATCTATGTATTTTTATAAGTACTAACCAAGACTAAATGCAGCTTCCAGACTGCAATCGGGTCATCCTTATCTGTAATTACACCCCTAAGTAGTGTTCACACAGCACTCTGTACTTCTCCTTCAAGCTTTCGTCGCCATTGTCATTCATTCTTTCAGTAAATGTCACTGTTTGTAAGCTCCATGTCTGACTGAGTCGCTACTGTGTCTCCCGGGCCTCACACAGAGCTGCCCCTCATTGGGGCAGAACGGATATTTATAGAAGGAGTGAATAAATGAATGAAAAAATAAAGGCCAGGCACCCAGCAAGAATGATAACCTGTTTTCGTCACATAAAACAATGTTAAAGATTTTTCTCATCCAACTATGCCATGGTGGGAAAATAAATTTTTTAACCATTTTTCACTAATGCTCATCATAATCACCTATCCATGTTGACAGCTGTTTCTAGTCAAATAACCTACATACCTCTAGTCACCTGCAGAAATGGGACACCTGGTGGAAAAAGCAGCCAAAAACATGTGAAAGTGTTGCATTCTCTTTTACACAGTAAACTCTCCTTGTATAAAATAGATATTCCCGGGCAGAAAGACATCCTGTCTTCACCCTCTTTCTCCTTTTCTCACATCCATGTCTACTTATAGCTAGAAAAACATACATTATTAAAATGCCAAGCAAAAGTCCTTATGCATCAGGCATGAATAAAAGACTATTTGTTATATGAGGGCTGCTTTGGCAATGAAGAGGAGGAAGGTGGAGAGAGGGAGGGTCAGGAGGTATTCAGAGGATGCAAGGGGAGCACAGGTGAAGCGATGGATTCTCTGTGAGGCAGGTCCTGCTGGTGTCATTACAGATGCCACAGGCTGGTGGCGATTTGGCGCTGCTGTTAAACTCAACTACAGCCATCAACTATCCTCTCTCCTGAACTTTCCTTGAGGACTCCACATCCTGGAAGTGTGGGCCATTTCATTTTCGAAGTGGCCTAATTAAAGTGTTTCAGTTCACATCTGTTCTGTAAATTGTACCCACAAAAAACTACCATTTAAGAATTTTGCAAGCAGTCAATGCCACTGCCCTAATAGGAGCGAAATGTCACTTAGAAGTTACTGTCATGCAGGACTATTGACCAAGCTGTCAGCAACCCACTGGAAAATCCATTTTGTGGAGACCAATCCAGGCGCTTGCCCAGCTAGATACTAGAAGGGAGAACTTCTCTGCCAATTAGCTAAATTTCTTCATTTTTAAAAGGCCAAAGTTTTAGCTACCCCCAACCCCTATTCAACAGAGCAAACAAATGGTTTCAGAAGATAATCAATTCCTCCCTTTCACCCGTTCTACCCTCAGGAGGACTAACCCACAATTGAGCACCAAAGCTGCCTGCACCATCCAACCTCAAGTGAGTAACCCAAACTGCTGCCAACCTGGACAACCTAAGGGGGTGATGGCAGGGGCACTATGTTACTTTCGCTGCCGGTGAGGTTAGCATACCTTTAAAGTTTTGTTCCTTTACACATCTGGAAGTGAGATCACTCTGGCACAGTTTGTGTTGTGTGTGTTTTTAATTCATTTCACATTTGGATTACTTTAATTCTTAATTTATAGAAAACCAAAACTTTCAATATAGATACAATAAACAATTGATTTTGGGGCTTCAAAAACTCACGCTCCTTCTTTTCTCTTCCTTGTCCAAAAAAGGGATTGCAAACAAATGTTTCTGATAGTATCCAGTTGAAATAAGTTTCTAAGCGGAAGGCAGCAGGTGAGCACTGTGTGGGTCTGCAGAGCAGGGCTGCCGACTGTGCCACTGTCAGGGCAGACTCAAATATCCACGGCTACTCAAGACAGAAAAAGATTTTGAGTCTGTTTTTTCTATAAGAAGACTTAGGGAGTAATCTAAAATTAGCAAACTGTGCAAAGGTCCCAGGGACCTCTCAAAAAAAAAAAAAAAAAGCACCACTCACAATCCAGAAAGGAAGACATTGTTTTTTCTTAAAGAAGCACATTATGTAAACACTAGAGGCCCGGTGCATGAAAATTCATGCACTGGAGCAGGGTCCCTCAGCCCGACCTGCCTCCTCTCACAGTCCAGGAGCCCTCAGGGGCAGGAGGTGACCTGGCAATCAGGGGAAGGCAACGTCCCCATCACACCTCTTCTGCTGCCACTGCCAGCAGCTCAAGTCTCGGCCAGCTGTGGTTACCTGTGCCTCGGGTCGGCCCTGGGCAGCTGGGGGGCTGAGGGTGGGTCCAGCTGCACCGGGCGCCTGCCTGCCACCACCCTGCCCCCGGAAGGGCTGAAAGGACTAGGGGACTCTGGCGGGGCTGAGGGGACTGGGCACTGCCATCTTGTGGCTATGGGTGCCGCCATCTTGGTGACAGTGTGATGGTCAATTTGCATATTCCCTCTTTTTTAGATAGGATTTTAAACACCCAAACAAATGTTCCAGGTGGGTTTGCAGAACTTTGACCTGCTTGTTAAAGGTGTGCACAGTCATCTGTAAGTTTCCTGCCCACTCTTGTGGAAATGACTATTTGGAAGGCAAAACAACTGAGGAAACACTTGCCAAATTATTTGGTTGCCAGTTTTAAAGATGGGTTTTTCCTTCTTGAGAACAGCATACGTACATTGAAGGGACTCTCTCCACTGTCCCCACCTCTTCCTCTTCCTTCAACAGTGACAACCGAGGAAATAAAATGTCTAAGGCATCACATGTTAGGGCCCTCCTAAATTCATGTCTCAACCACTCATTGATCATACAGTGCTTACTACTACTGAAGATTCCATACTCTTCATAATTATTGTTTCCAATCTGTAACTATATCAAAATGGAAGGTAAACTATTGGGATTGAAGAGGAGAGTCAAAATCTAGATTCCTTTTTACATCCCAGTGGCCAACACACCTGCAGGTCGCCCTTTGACACTTTAAATCCCAGTCCCCTAGGAGCAAAATGTGTGAGTATTCATAGCAGAAAACAACGAAAGGGAATATAAAGAATAATTTCATGCCACAATTATGATCATAAGCAATAAAATGGTTAGTCAGAAGGCAATCCACACTTTAGCCACTTTTGGAAACAGATGGTTCTAAATGTGACTAATTTTCCTCAACATTTAACAGCAACATCAGAAATCAAACATGTTACAGAAACCATTAGGCTCAGTCCCACCCCTGCTACTATCAGTGTTGTCTATTAGGGAAATGATATCCCATTAATGTATTTACACTGAAGGAGGAAACCTGAAGGCAAGAGAAGCATCAGCTATCACTGAGCACTCCCAAGCAGAGGCGGAGCTCTTCCTTTCCCCGCTCAAACCACTACCTGCTCGCTGGTTCCATCTGCCTCTGGAACAAGAAAGGTGGTGGATCACGTCGAGGTTGTAAAAATAAATACAATGTTCTTAGTGAGAATCTTGACCCATTCTCAGAAGCTGTGATATATTTCCACTCAGATGAATAAAATATCTTACTTGTATATGTCCTGATATATCAGATAATAAGGTTTGAAGCAGCAATCCCTACTCTAATCCTGGTTTTGTCTGAACGTACAACAAATAGTCAAGGAAGAATACAGATTTACACACACAAAGAACTCCTCTTGGTGGCTCACTCAGCCGTGGTTCAAAGTACAATCCTAGACAGGTACTGACTGTACCAACCTTGCTTCACTACACAGCTTGGGTGAAAATCATTTGCCCAAAGCCCTTGGTGCTGATGTATGACTTAGATGCCACTCGAATGTGAACAGTCGTTTTCTGAAAACCTTTGTTCCAAAGATGTGATCATCATTAATATCTCCTGTCCTTCCTTCCTGAAGGACGCATTAAAGATGCTTTGTGAGCCCTGGTTGATGTTGCTTAGTGGTTAAAGCATTGGCCCAAGGACTGAAGGGTCTCAGGTTCAATTCCCAGTCATGGTCAAGTACCTGGGTCTTAAGTTGGATCAGGGTGTTGGACCTGGTTGGGGCTCTTGTGGGAGACAACCAGCTGATGTGTCTCTTTTACATTGATGTTTCTTTCTCCCTCTCCTTCTTCCTCTCCTACTTCCTCTTCCTCTCCCTCCCTTTCTTCCACTTTCTCTAAAAAATAAATGGAAAAATATCCTCAGGTGAGGTTTTTTAAAAGAGATGCGTTATGAATAAATAAAGATATGAATGCCATGTCTGTACCTCAAAACAAGCAGGGGGACTACAGGGTCACATCTCAACAAGAAATCTTCCAAGAAAGGCAGAGAGCCAGGGAAGGTCCTAGAAGGGCAACTGAAGTGAGGAGGGGGACGGGAGTCTGGTGAGCTAAAGATCTTAAGACTCTTAATTCTAAGAAGATGGAGGATGAAAGGAGAATGGCCAAAGGCTTTAAAGTCATCAAGAACAGAGAGAGCACAAACCTGAGCTTGTTCACAAAATGCCGGAATATAACTGGGAAGATGTGGGGATCTGGAGAGACGGGTAGTTTGAGCACTGTAAACAGATATATTAGAATAAAATACTGCTTTCCATAGTAAATTGATGCAACTATTTCCTCAAACCTTTCCCCTCTCTGTAACAATTACGTGGGCTGACACCTGTAAGGCTCTAACAGAGTATGGGAAGTGATCATCATCATTAACTCCTTAACTAAATTACAAGATCCTTAAAGACTGGGATGTATCTCACTCACGTTTTAATGCCCCTACAGTGCCCTGCACATGGGATGTGTGTATGGTGGTAAACTTGTAGTGATTTCCAGTTTCCATGGTGTAAATATTCCCACCATGGCAAAGTTCAAGCAACCAAGACGATGTCACTGAAAGCAATGTTGGGAGAGATGCACATAATCAGTTCTTGGGGCTGTAAAAGCTGCTCCAGCCCATCACTGGATACATTCAGTACATAACCATGGAATTGCAAATGGGGTCAAACCTTAGGTAATTTCACACCATGGCCAGAGAACAGCCATGTGCCTGAGTACTATGAGTAGCAGCATCCATTTGGTAAAATCTTCTGCACTGTCAGTAAAATGATCACATCAGGTTTTTCTCCCAGCTAACACTTTCACATCTCTCGGATTTCACTAGTACTAGGGAATTCTAAGTATAGTTTCAGCAGAAAACTTTGTCCCTACAAGATGCATATGAACTGTATGTACTAGTAAAAAAAAAAAAAAAAGCCATGGTATTTACTGTTACCAGTCAAAGTTATACCGTGAGTTAATAAACCAGTAACACTAAGTAACTAGTAAGTGAAATGAATATGAATCGCTCACTCATAAGGAGAAACCACAAAGCATCAGAACACTTATCAGATTCTCAACTAATGTAATCAATTATCTCAAAGGTGTCTTCCTTTTATACAGGGTTTGGCCTTGTTGGCCTTGACTGGTCCAGCATCTACTCCCTATCAATCTTTCCTGCTTTAGGCCCCTCCCAAGGCAAGCTACCTCAGCCACTTGGTGCTCCTAAGGGAGCAGGTCGACCTGGGGATTCTGTCCCCTTCCCTCTGTCTCACTGAGCTCTTCCTAGCCCTTTCTGATGGTGTTCATAAACAGAACTACACACCTAACTGCTTTCCAGCTTAGTAACATTAGTCTTTAACCAACTGAAATATTTGTTTTATTTTCCTTTTCTTTCAAAATCAGCCTCAGCTTTAGTTGCTTTAATCTAAGAGGAGGCACTATAATTTTTTTCTCATCTCAGTTTGAAGCTGCTTGGTCTTTCCTGATCTATCTCTCTCAGCCTCCACTCACTCAGTTTGAGTGAGTGTGGGTGTGTAAGCCTCCTTAATCTGAATGCCTCCTTCACTATGAGCAATCTATATATATATATATAAAAGCCTAAGCAACCATCACAACTGAACGGACAACCGAACAGGCTGTGTGGGGTGACCAGGCCCGCAGGGGTTTAGTGAGGGGCAATCAAATGACTGAGCAGCAGGCTGCGTGGGGCGACCAGGACCACAAGTGGGGGGGGCAGTTGGGGGTGACCAGGCCAGCAGGGAGGGCAGTTAGGGGTGACCAGTCCAACAGGGGGGGGGCAATTAGGGGTGATCAGGCAGGCAGGCTGGTGAGCAGTTAGGAGCCAGTGGTCCCAGATTGTGAAAGGGATGTCCCAGTTTGGAGAGGGTGCAGGCTGGCCTGAGGGGACCCCCCCACCCAGTGCAGGAATTTCGTGCACCAGGCCTCTAGTACTTACAATAAAAAGCTTCTCTCTCTTAATGCTCCATCAAGTGAATTCTTTCCTCCCTGTAAGAAAAATCTAGGTACTCTGGGAAGAAATAGTTGTGCTCTGCCTGCAGGCTAGGCATTTCTCATCGTTCTACGTATGACCTCTGGACACCTCTGGGAGAATATCTTCCTTCTTAGTCCCATAACTCTCTTTTCCTTAAAGGAGCCATAGATTTTCTAGGTCTGATCAACAGACAACCAAGATTGCAAAACATAAACTCACCGTTTTAACCAAATCCAATAAAATATTCATGTAACTGGGGTTCTGATCAGAGGCATTCCAAAAGGACTATATATTTTATTTCAGTGGGTTTACTGTTCATACCAGGTGACACTCATCAGTCTATCAGTCTACAAATGATTAAATCTCATCAAGAAAGCTCTTGCTTTTCGGGGCAGAAATAAGTCCATTGTTTAATATATGTGGTACAAATGAAGTTTTCTCCCTCTAGTTAATTCCTACCTATCATAACATATACCATGCAGACACTTTAAAAATAGCATCTTCTAGCCCTAGCCCATGTTGCTCAGTGGATTCAGCCTATGCACCAAAGGGTCATGGGTTCATTTCCCTGTCAAGGGCACATACCTGGGTTGCAGGTTCCATCCCCATCCACAGAGTGGGTGTGCATGTAGGAAGCAACCAATCTATGCAAGACACATTGATGTTTCTCTCTCTCTCTCTCTCTCTCTCTCTCTCTCTCTCTCTCTCTCTCTCTCCCCTTCCCTCCCTCCAACTTCTCAGAAAATCAATGGGAAAAATATCCTGGTGTGAAGATCAACAATAACAACAAAAATAGAGTCCTCTTTTCAGCAGACGTTAAAAGCTTTTTTAAAATTGACAAATTCTGGAGTCTGCACCCAAATAGGAGGAATAATGGAACAAACTTATGAAGAGGGCTTGACATGGAGAATTCAGGCTTTAAGGAACCCTGAAATTTGAAAGGCCCTGTCTAAGAAAATACAACAATCACAAATACAAAACCACGTATCAAAGAAAATATTTATTTTAAAAGGGTATGTGGATGTGAGGATTCCTGGAATTTAAGTTTCATAAGCTTGATAGTGCTTCACCTCCCACCTAGAACATTTTCCTAAGAGCAGGCCCCTATGGGTGTTTTTTGCATTCCATAGGGAAGAAGTCTACTTAATCATCTACCAGCCTTCTGAGAAAGGCACTATTTCCAGCTTCAGTGTATAATTGAGGAGACTAAGGGCAAGAAAGGTTGAGCAACTTGCCCAAGGTCACATCGTCATGGAGGACAGAGCCAGGACCCAACTCCAGCACCCTATGGTTGGCCAATTCACAAGATAGCTTACTAAGACCAAAAGGATATTTACATGTCTTACTTTTACCATTTCTCAACATTATTTTTATTCCATCCTAAATTTCCTAAGAAAAAGAAGCACAAAAGTAAGTGTTTATTTTAGAGCAAACACAAATTTGGACCTTGAAGTTGCACGGCAGACACTCCATCATTAGGACTTAAGTTTTCATCCCCAATTGCTCCAATTCAATACTCCCAAACAAAATGAGCTCCTTCATCAGTCATGGCCACATGGGTTTCAAGTGGATGAACATTACAGTTGCTGGTTGTGGGGTTCTCCAAATCACTAAGTTCAGATCATTTCGAATGTCAAACTGGCACTTAACAGGCAACAGCTGAGAATCTGACTTGATTTTATTTTGGAGTAAAATCCTCTTCAAGCTAAGGTTTTATTCTATAATTCCTCACATTACCTACAAGTGTCATCAAATAGAAAATAAAGATATTTTTCACATCCTTAAGTAATTCAGAAACGTTGAGGATGATCCTGTTAATGTGGAAGGCTCAGGAATAAAGTTGCCCACTTTCAGTGGGGCATTAACTTCCTTAGGACCAGAGGTAATTTAACAAATGGACCCTAAGAGGCAGAAATAGTCAATGTACCTAACATACTCACCACCAAATGTCATTTAAAACTGAATTTAAAGCTACAAAGAACAGACAGCTCAAGACTGGTTACCATGACATCCCTATTTTCAAAGCAATCTAATAACAACTTATTTGTTGAACAATTAGGATTCATTTGTTAAAAGTCAGTAATTGGGGAAAAAGAAACCTAGGGAGAAAAGTATTATCTTTCTAAGTTAGACTTATCCAGATGAATTAAGCACCCTATGGCCTTAGCTACCTCTTTTCTGAAACACACTTTGCCAGCTTTAGTCTAAAGATGTTCTCCATGGAACAGTGCGGGGCACCAAGGAGACGTTTGAAGGGAATGAGGAGAAAGGAACCCCAAGTCAGCCTCATGTAAGTTGTTTGAACTGCCTAGGCCCCAAATTCAGTAGAATCTGTCACATCACTCTCCAAGGAACTGAATTTAGTATGGAGTGCATACATTTTGAGTCTCCTAAAAAGGTTTTGCTTTTTTTTTTTTTTTTCAAGCTTTTGCACAGCAAAGGAAAACATCAACAAAACAACAAGAAACCCCACTACATGGGAGAACATATTTGCCAGTGTTATCACCACTAAGAGTTTAATCTCCAACATTTACAAGGAACTCATACAACTTAACAAAAGGAAGATAAACAATCCAATCAAAAAATGGGCAATGGACCTAAATAGAAACTTTTCAAAAGAAGACGGAAGGCCAAGAAACATATGAAAACATGCTCAAAGTCACTAATTATCTGAGAGATGCAAATCAAAACGACAATGCAGTACCATCTCACACCTGTCAGAATGGCTATCATCAACAAATCAACAAACGACAAGTGTTGGAGAGGATGCGGAGAAAAAGGAATTCTTTTGCACTGCTGGTGGGAATGCAGACTGGTGCAGCCACTGTGGAGAACAGTATGGAGTTTCCTCAAAAAACTAAAAATGGAACTCCCGTTTGACCCAGTGATCCCACTTCTAGGAATATATCCCAAGAAGCTAGAAACATCAATCAGAAAGGATATGTGCACCCTTATGTTCATAGCAGCACAATTTGCCATAGCTAAAATTTGGAAACAGCCTAAGTGCCCATCAGCAGATTAGTGGATTAAAAAACTGTGGCACATCTACACAATGGAATACTATGCTGTGGTAAAAAAAGAAGGAATTCCTACCATTTGCAACAGCATGGATAGAACTGGAGAGCATTATGCTAAGTGAAATAAGTCAGTCAGAGAAAGATAACTATCACATGATCTCACTCATGTGTGGGAAATAATGAATAATATAAAATGATGAACAAAAACAGATCCAGAGACAGGGAAGAACCGATCAGACTGTCAAACCTCAGAGGGAAGGTAGGGGAGGGTGGGGTAAGGGGGAGACATCAACCAAAGGACTTGTATGCATGCATATAAGCCTAACCAATAGACACAGACAACAGGGGGGTGAGGGCATGAGTGGGGGGTTTGGGAAGGTAATGGAGGGAAGAGGACACATATGTAATACCTTAATCAATAAAGAAATTAAAAAAAAATAAAAATAAATAACTCATGGAACTCAACACCAAGAAAACAAACAATCCAATTGAAAAATGGGCAGAAGACCTGAATAGATACTTCTCCAAATAGGACACATAGATGGCCAATAGACATATTAAAAGATGTTCAACATCACTAATCAGGGAAATGCAAATCAAAACCACAATGAAATATCACCTCACAAATGTCAGAAAGGCTACCATAATAAATCAACAAATAAGTGTTGGTGAGGATGTGGAGAAAAAGGAACCTTCATGCACTGTTGGTGGAAATGCAGATTGGTGCATTGATGATGGAAAACAGTATGGTGGTTCCTAAAAAAATTGAAAATGGAACGGTCTTATGACGCAGTGATTCTGCTTCTGGATACTCATCTGAAGAAACCCAAAACACAAATTCAAAGGGATATATGCACCCCTATGTTCACTGCAACATTATTTACAATAGCTAAGATGTGAAAACAACCCAAATACCCATCAGTAGATGAGTGGATTAAAAAGCTGTGGTTCAATGGATTACTTGGCTATAAAAAAGAATGAAATCTTTCTATTTGTGACAGTATGGAAGGACCTAGAGGGTATTATGCTAAGTGAAGTAAGTCAGACAGAGAAAGCTAATGCCATATGATTCCACTTACAGGTGGCATCTAAAGAGCAAAATAAATGAACAAACAAAATAGAAACAGACTCATAGATACAGAGAATAGACTGATGGTTGCCAGAGTAGAATGGGGTTAAGGAGCTGGATGAGAAAGGTGAAGGAATTAAGAACTACAAATTGGTAGTTACAAAATAGTCCCGGGTTGTAAATTACAGCATAGGGAATATCGTTAATAATGTTGTAGTAACTATACTGCCAGGTGGGTACCTGAAGTATTGGGGAGGGAATTTTGTGAAGTATGATTGTCTAATGGCTATCCTGTACACCTGAAACTAATAAAAAATAATATTGAATGTAAAAAAAAAAAAAGAATCCAAAAGACCTCATTGGAGAGCACTTAAAATCTCTGAGTATTACTGATTTTTTTCCCTTCAAATATTTATTAAACACCTACCATGTGCCAGGCACTGGGGTAGGAATTCTAGGTAGACTGTCTCTAATCTATAACTGTCATGTTAATCCTTTTGACTCCAGGGCCAAATACAGTACCTGGCAATATATAGTAGAGGTGGCTCAAAAATGGAAGTTATTGTTATCACCATTATTGCTCTTATTAATGGTACAGAGGTCACAGGTGGCATAGAGGTCAACATTTTTCAGGGGTATCCTCATATAATGCTCACGGAATCCATAAGTATTGTTCTTGACGGCTGTCAGCCACCAAAATGACAGGTTAGAGGGCAGCAGGGCACAGTAGATGACTTCATTAGGGCTTTCTCACTGTTCACACAAATGACAAAAGCATTGTTACCATGAGGCTAAAATGAGTTAACTTGTTAACAGAAAAATCATTCTTGTGTTCCTCATTGTAAATCTACAGTGTGAATTTTTAAGAAAGGCCTGCATACTTCATACTAACTGCCTCTACGTTAAATTACAAAAGGAGATTTAATTAAGAACATGATGGTTTCAACCATGATATCTCTGAATGGCTCCTTGATGCCACACTCTGCTTTAGGCAATTTACATTCATCAACTCACTTAAATTTCATCACCTCCTCCTATGGTATCATTGGCTTCATGCCCCACTTTGCAGATGAAGAAACTAAGTCTCTGCCTACCAGGAGGCCAGGGAAGACTAGGGAGACTTCTGCCAAGCCCAACAAGAAGTCTTCCATCAAGTAAGACAGAGAGCTAGGGGAAGCCCTAAGCGGGGCAGCTGGAGTGAGGGAGGTGGTGGGGAATTGGCTGAGCTACAAATTTTAGGGCTCTTTAGCCTAAAAAGATGGGGAAAAGAGGGAGTGGTGATCAAAGGCTATGAAATTATGAACAAATCCAGCATAAACCTGGGTTTGTTCACAAAATGACAGATGAGAGAAGGGAACCGTGAAGAGAAGTATAAAGAGCTAATGTGTTAAATGCAATCACCTAAGAAAAAATCATGAAAGAGAAAGAGATGAAGGCCAAAGTCAAGATTTAGAAGGACCCAAGGAAGGCACATGTTGACTAGACACATTTTCTTATTGTTGAAAGTGTTATAGATGTCCCTCCTTTTTTTTTCTCCCTCTTGCCTCCCCCTCACCTCCGACCTGGTTCCCACCACACCGCACGCCTTCACCACCCTATTGTCTGTTTATGAGCAATGCATATATGCACATAAATTGTTTTGTTAATTTCTTCCTACCCCTCCCCCCCTGCTTCCCTCTGAGATTTGTCAGTCTGTTCCATGTTTCCATGCCTCTGGTTCTATCGTATTCATCGGTTTATTGTGATCATTAGATTCCACATATAAGTGAGATCATGTGATATTCGTCTTTCTTGGACTGGCTTATTTTGCTTAACATAATCATCTCCAGGTCCCTCCATGCTATCTCAAAGAGTAGTAGATCCTTTTTCACAGCTGCATAGTATTCTATTGTGTAAATGTACCCATTTTCTAATCCATTCATCTACTGATGGGCACTTGGGCTGTTTCTAGATCTAGCTATCCTATATAATAAAAGGCTAACATGCAAACAAATTGAATGTGCAAACAGACCAAACAGCAGAACAACCGGAACAACTGAACAACTGGTCGCTATGATGTGCACTGACCACCAGGGGGCGTGCATGGAACATGGTGGGCATCGGCCATGGAGGAATGGTGGAGCAGGTGAGTGGGGGCACCAGACCAAGGCAGGGCACTGGTTGCTGCCATTGGGGCAATCCTCTGGTGGTTACTGAAAATTCTATGCTCCCATGTGCCATGGTTCTGCCTGGTGCTTGCACCTGCTGCTGGCCTTGGTCCTGCTCACACCTGCTGCAGGCACCAGAGCTGCCACTCACACCCACTGGCAGCGCCTGGTGCTGGCCCCGATTGCTCAGTACCATCAGTGGTGTTAGCAGCGGCTGCTCGCCCTGATTGCCCCTGAGGACTTCTCCACCTCCCCCTGCTCCTGAGGGGTGATCAGGGCAGCAGCTATCACTCACAGCCACTGATGGTGCTGGCCCTGCTCGCACCCACTGCTGGGGCCGGCCCCAATCATTCTGTGCCTTCAGCGGGCGCAAGCAGGGCAGGTGCCGTCAGTGCATGGGAGCGGTGGTGGCGGGAGCAGGGCTGCCAGCAGACAGGGGACTGGGGGCTGCGGTGGGAGGGGCTGGGTGGGGGCACAGAGGATGGGCTGAGACCCGCCCCTGTGCCTACCAGAGCCTTGCGGCCCACAGTTCCTTTCAAAGTGCGCAAATTCGTGCATTTGGGCCCCTAGTCCTATCTAATAAAAGAGTAATATGCAAATTAACCCTCACTCCACTACACCCACAAGCCACGCCTGCCAGCCAATCAGGAGCGAGTATGCAAATTAACCCAACCAAGATGGCTACGGTCACAGAGCAAGCAGGAGGCTTAGGTTTACCCGGCAATGGAGGAAGCCAAGCTTTCAGTACACCCTGGCAGGCCCAGGCCTCCACTCAAGGCTACAAAGTTGCAATTATAGAAGATAAATAAATCCCAACAAAAATGGCGGCAGCCGTGGAGCTGGAGACAGCAAGAGGCTTGAGTTGCCCCCGGAGATCAATGGAGGAAGCCAAGCTTCCTCTGCTCCAGGCTACAAAATTTCAATTATAGAAGATAAATAAATCCCAACAAAAATGGCTGTGGCCATGGAGCAAGCAGGAGGCTTGGCTCCGCTCAAGGCTACAAAGTTTCAATTATAGAAGATAAATAAATCCCAGATACTAGGGCCTCTGCTTGGGTCACCAGGGGGCGTGGCTGGCCTGCAAACCACCGCAGGCCCCTCGCCCAGGCCGCCCCATGCCCAAGGGAACCCCCACCCTGATCTGGGACACCCTTCAGGGCAAACCAGCTGGCCCCCACCCATGCACCAGGCCTCTATCCTATCTAATAAAAGAGTAATATGCAAATTGACCATCACTCCAACACACAAGATGGCTGCCCCCATGTGGTCAAAGATGGCTGCCCACATGTGGACACAAGATGGCCGCCACAAGATGGCCAGCAGGGGAGGGCAGTTGGGGGGGACCAGGCCTGCAGGGGAGGGCAGTTAGGGGCAAACAGGCTGGCAGGGGAGCAGTTAGGCATCAATCAGGCTGTCAGGGGAGTGGTTAGGGGGTGATCAGGCTGGCAGGCAGAAGAGGTTAGGGACAATCAGGAAGGCAGGCAGGAGAGCAGTTGGGAGCCAACAGTCCTGGATTGTTAGAGGGATGTCCGACTGCCCGTTTAGGCCCGATCCCTAGGATCGGGCCTAAACGGGCAGTCGGACATCCCTCGAGGGGTCCCAGATTGGAGAGGGTGCAGGCGGGGCTGAGGGACACACGCCCCGTGCATGAATTTTGTGCACCGGGCCTCTAGTCTATAATAATAAAAGTGTAATATTCTAATTAGACCAGAAGTCCTTCCAGGCGACCTTCTGGATGAAGCCCTGGTGGGGGCTGAGGCAGAGGCAGCTGCCTCTGCAGCAGGGGCTGAGCCCCTTGCACTAATTTTGTGCATCGGGCCTCTAGTTATAAGTAATGCTGCTATGAACATAAGGGTGCATATATTCTTTCTGATTGGTGTTTCAGGATTCTTAAGAAATATTCCCAGAAGTGGGAACACTGGGTCAAAAGGTAGTTCCATTTTTAATAGTTCCACTGTTTTCCATAGTGGCTACGCCAGTCTACATTCACACCAGCAATATACTAGAATTCTTTTTCCTCCACATCCTCTCCAGCACTTGTTGTTTGTTGACGGTAGCCATTCTGGCAGGTATGAGGTAGACACATTTTTATTGATTCCCTATTAGGTTTCTAGCTCTTTCAATATGATATCATTTGATCCTAATCAAAAGCCCCTCCAGGGAGGGTGTTGAGTTTTTTCATAGCTGCTCTAAATGCTTGGCCATTTAAATGCAGTGGTTGTGACTGTATCCCACCAGAATAGCCAGGTTATTTTCAAGTGTTCATGATGTCTCCAAATTCATGCTCATGGTCAGTTAATCCATTATGTTTACCTGTTTCTCTGTCCCCATTTCACTCTAATTGAATTTGGAATAACTCTGCCACTTTGAACAATTGTGCTTACCCAGACTCTTCTTTCTAGTGAACCCTCCTCATCAGTCTCCTCATCTGTTATGAACCAAATGTTTGTGTCCCAAAATTCCTATGTTGAAACTGCACCCTCCCACATGATGGTCTTAGCAGGCGAGGCCATTTGGGGGTAATCAGGATTGAATTAGGTCATGAGGGTGAAGCCCTCATGATGAGACTAGTGACCTTATAAGAATCATGAGAGAGATTGCGTCCCTTCTCTGCTTGCTGCCATTTGAAGATACAATGAAAAGTGGGCCTTCTGCAACCCAGAACAGGGCCTCACCAGAACCCAACCATGCTGGCACCTTGGTCTTGGACTTCCAGCCTCCAGAACTGTGAAAAAAAAATTGTTGCTTATAAGCCACCCAGTCTACAGTCTTTTTGTTCTTGTAGCCCATGCTGAGACATCATCTAACAGAAATACAGGATTAACCCTGCAAAAACAAACAAACAAACAAAACCTCAAAACATAAACAAAGAAACAATTTCTGTGAGTCCAATGGCAAAGTGCAATGTAGATGGAGCCAAAAGAGGTCTTTGAGAGCTAGAATAATAAATAATGCGCTGCAGGTATTTAATAAGATGGCATTTAGCACTGATAAACATATGTGTTTCCTTTAAAAAAATGTCAATGTATAGGTTTATCCTGCTAAATCAGAGAAGCTTAGAGATTTGGTCTCAATGGATCCAATATGAATCACCCATGTAATGCAGCTGCCAGGAAAGACAGCCTGACTTGGGCCTCATTAAAAGCTGCTACACTCTGTATGAATCAGAACCTACTCCTACATGAATGCTACTTCAAGTGACTACAGTTGTAAAGAAACTCAACCCCTGCCATGTGAGGAATGATTCAAGTTAATGGAAATATTTAGCTTAAAATATTGGGAGGGGGGTTAGGGGTCAAGAAGAGACAATAGTTGTTTTCAATTATGCAAAGGGCTCCCATGTGGAAGAATTAATTGATGTGTGCTATACAACTCCAAGGAGCAGAACAAGAACCAATAACAACAAGAATAAAAACAGTTACTGTGTTCCTTCTCTGTGCCAGACACTAAGCTAAGTATATTCTATTCATTACCCCATTTAAGTCACAACAATCTAGACATAAGTGAGGGGTAGTTACCAAGAAATAGATTTAAAGCCAACACACAGAATATTCTAACAATTAAAGTCACCCCGAGGTGAAATAGGCTGCATTGGAAGGTGTCGCCTGTCCTGTCCCTAGATATGACCAATTGTGTGCTGGAACACCCTCGGTGAGAAGATGCTGAGAGAATTCAAGTATCAGATGGGTAGCTGAGTGAGAACCTAGTTTAAGTCCCTTCTTGGGCTCGCTAGAATAAAAAATATATAAATAAGGAAGAGCTTTTGAGCAGATGCTTTTGAATGAATACAACAGAAGGGGAAATTAAAATGTATTTCAAGGAAAATGAGATGGCATTAATAGACAGCTTTACTAGCAGAACACATTCTCTTCTATGGGATGATTTCTTTCAGGTCCCTTATCATGACAGTGGTGAGAGGGCCAATGAGCCCTGTGACACATGCATTCTCCCGGTTTGGTGGGGAAGCTTCAGTTGAGGTGCTGACTTTTCTGGATCCTTTCAAGACTTGACAGCTCCAAGAGTCTAGAATCCAGAAGGAGGGAAGCCTCCAAACCTGGATGGTTTCTAGTCACTTTGAGCTGCTATTCCTTTCTTTGTTGTAATGACTAAAAATGTATACACGTCAAAATGGCCTTGGTTACTTTGCCAGGAGAGAGCCTTGTGGATTCTTAAAGGATTTGGAAGGTCCAGAAACCCGACAGCAGCAAAGAAAACTTTGGGACACTCTTAAAAAGAATAGTGGGAGCACTCTGGATATTTCAGACAAGACACATGATGCATTCAATTTTAGAAAACCATTTCCAATGCCCATCTTTGTGCTTCTTCCTATTTTCTGTGCGTTCTTTGGCCTAAAGTAACAATTCGATATAATCTCTAAGAAGTGTTTCCAACAAGAAATGGGGAAAGAAGAAACATGAGGAAATGGAGTGGGAGATGTAGGGAAAGGAGGAAGAAGGGAGAAGAGGAAAGAAAAATATATTCACAAACAGATGCAAAGGGTGTGGGTTGTGGCCCCTTAAAGAAAATTAGGAGCTACTAGTATGATTATACATAGTAAGATGAATGTGGCAGCCAGTTCCACATATAGGAAGAAGCTCGGAAGACAAGTGGAGGACACAAATGTCAACAGTCACCAAACAGTGCTTCCTGGCTTAGACCTCAGACACAGTAGAAAGAGGAAGAGGAGTTAATATCAAAAAGCCTCTGGGACCAAATTTGTTCCAACTACCACTCCCGCACATCAGCTACCACCTCTTCCCCGGGAAACCAGCTGTCCTGGCCGGTAGCTTTGTCCTAGGAGGACAGCACACCCGTCTACTAAGCGATGGTTCCAGAAGGAACTCTTGTTCTTGAGCAGCAAGCGGTGTGTGGAAAGTCAGCACAAGCAAGAATCCTCTCCAAGCGATTTTCCCGAGTTCCCTCACATAAAGCAGGTTTCCCCCTCCACTTAAACCACAACAATTTGTTTTACTTTGATAGGTCCTCCTAAATAATGGCTTCATCATTAAACATCTGGCTTCTTCCTAGCAGATTAGGCCTCCAATGAGGAAAGTGTGTTTATAATTCTAATTTGAAACACAGCACATTAATATGCTGATTCTCATAATGTTTGCCTTAACCTGTTTGGAGAAATTATGACTACAAATATCTTGTACACAACACCTCTAACTACCAGCTTGTACAAACAACATAAGAGCCGGAGCGCCTCATCCAGACGATTGGAACCACTTCAGAGGCGATCATGATTAGTGCTTTGGCTGGAAGCCATATTTTACACATCAACTCAGCATCTGTCTGCGAGCTGCTGTCCCAGCCGAACAGACCCACCTCCACTGTTACTAATAAGCACATTGGCGTGAGCCAGATGGTCTGACGGGAAGCACTCTGCTTCTTCCCGAGCTAGGCACACTGGAGGGAGGGAGCCCACGCAGGCCCCAAGTCAGAGTTCCTCGGGCTCCAGGTTCCTGCAATGCTGTGTGCAAACAGGGACCACTAAAAAAGAATGTAAATGAGGGCGCGCTATTCATTATTTAGGGCTGGCACATCGCCATCCCCTCCTCCTCTGGGCGAGGCCTGCCTTAGGAACAGGGAAAGCATCTGATGAGAGCAGGGCAACCCTGGAGGCGTGGAGCCATGGCAAAGCAGATTCTTCCCTTCTGCTGAGGATCCTGCAGGCTCAGCACTTCTTGGCCCACAGAACAGCTGAGCTTTTCACTTCCTTCCTAACAAAGCGCTGGAGTTCTTCCTCTGTTTATACCAAGGGTGCTTATACACAACCTATACCCCCCCTCCTCCCACCCCCCCCCAAAAAAAAAGCAGACTTGCTGCTCTATTCTCAGGCATAGCCAAGGTCCTTTGCCTCAGGCCAAGTTCAAGGAAGGAGAGGGGGAGGGGAGGAATTGGGAGAGGGAGGGAATGATCAATTTATTAGGGCAGAGACTTACAAGCACGTTCTAGACCACAGTGGCCAGAAGTTGCATCAAGAGAATGTCTCTTTTCTTTTGGGAGGGTGTCTGTAGATCTTATACTGTGATGCTGAAATATTTCACAGCATACGATCTACAGAGTCTACATCATCTTTTGCTGACTGATTCTAAGCGACATGAGAGCATGGGTTGCACATTATACTTATTCTGAATTTCTCCAAATTGCCAACCTAACACGGTGTCTAAAAGGTCATTATTAAAACCTTGAACTTAGTTTTTAACTCTTTAAGTAAACTTCTTTATTTCATATGAAATGAATAGCTTGGCATTGAATAGAATCAACTTCATCGCAGCAACACCGGCAAACACTAAGCATTCTTGTGGCAGAGGTTGACACAGAGCAGCTCTGCCCATTGTCAAAACATTAGATTCCTTTTCAAACCCATCTGAGAGTCTTTTCCTGTCAATGACATAATCCCAATTGTTAAGAATAAAAATAAAAAGTTAAACAGGGGCTAATGGACATGTCTGTATGCTCTCCGTTTTGAATCTGAAAAACTTTTTCTTGCCTAATGATATAAAACATGATGACTCCTGGTATTAGCCTGGACCCATTGGCTCTAAGTGACAGAACTCCAGCTCTAAATAGTTGGACCAAAACAGGGGGGGGGGGGGGGGGAGGGGGGAGGGAGGTGTAGGGATTTGTTGGCTTCTGCATTGAAACTATGTAAAAAGCAGGAATGGAGCTAGATGCAGGGTCAGCTGGATCCAGGGACTCAGAGGCCTTCCTTCCCTCCTCCCCCAAATTGTTTCTCTTCTCCCACTTCTCTCCCTCCTTCTGTTTCAGTGAACATGGCCAGTGATTAGTCAGGTTGATAGCATGTACCTCTCACATGATGTGATAAACACACTTTCATCTCTATGCTGTTCTTCCCCCAAATCCATACCCCAATCTAATCATGGGGAAACATCAGACAAACCCACATTGAGGGACAGTCTACAAAATACCTAAACAGCACTCTTCAAAAGGGCCGAGGTCGTGAAAAACAAGGACAGACTGAGAAACTGCCACAGATTGGAAGGGCTATGACAACTATATGCATTTGGCATCCTGAATTGGAGCCTAGAAAGAAAAAGGACATTAGCTGAAAAATTGGTGACTTTAGAAAAAAAGTCTGTAATTTAGTTACTGTACTGCACTAAGCTTATTTCCTTAGTTTTGACAAGTGGACCACGGTTATATGAGACTAGAGGCCCGTTGCACGAAGATTCGTGCAATAGGCCTTCCTTCCCCTGGCTGCCGGCACCAGTTTTCCTCCAGCACCCGGGACCCAGGCCTTCGCTCTGGCCGCCACCTTCCGTCTTTGCTCCGGCCGGAGTCTTCGCTCCTGCAGCTCCCTACACACCCCGTCCTCCCCCTTATAGCAGGCGCCTACCCTGCCTGGCTGCTCCGCGCCTGCATGCATGCTTCCCAGAGGCCCGGAGAGGCTGGGGGGCGGGGCGCCTCCATCTTTGTTGGGTTAATTTTCATACTCACTCCTGATTGGCTGGTGGGCATATTTGTTGGGTTAATTTGCATACTCACTCCTGATTGGCTGGTGGGCATGGTGAACATCTCTAGAAACTGAGTGAATGGTACACAGAACTCCCTGTTCTATGTCTGCAATTCTTCTGTAAATCTAAAATTATTTTAAAATAAAAAGTTTTTTTTTAAATAATCAATTTATTAAATAAGGCTTGGATAAAAGAAGAGGTCCCAGAAATATTGCTTTATGGAGAGATAGTTTAGGAGCATGATTAAATTAATGCTTTATTCAAATTTATGAGCTGTGTTGTAACAGGGATGAGCAGTGTTTTCCTCCCCAGAAAGCCCATTTATGTCTTTCTCTGTAAAATTTCATACCCATTCTAGAGGCATTAATCTCTCCTCTGTCAAAGATCTCTATACTCCAAGCCCCAAAAGATGCATTGAAGAAAGACCCACCTTCCAAAGCATGTTAGTTCCCAAGTCCTAGCCCCTCAGCAATCTGTGATAAGACTATTCATTTGAAAGCATAGTTGGGACCCATTTTCCTCTGAAGGTTCTGTCTACTACAGTCATAATAGCCACTGGGTCTCCTAAGAATCCTCTTTAAAGTGCTAGTAGAAACAAATGGGCAGTGACAAAATAGTCACAGGGATGTAAATATAGGGAATATACTCAATTAATCCTATCTAATAAAGAGGGAATATGCAAATTAACCGTCATGCCATCACAAGATGGCAGTGCCCACAGTGGAGGCAGGTTTCTGTAACACAAGATGGTTGCACCCACAGCAGAGGCCGAGTTCCCATAAAGAGCCTTAACAAGCAATCAGCAGGGACCTGAGGCTGCGCCCCCCCACCCAGTGGGGCTTGACAGGGGACCTCAGGCCACACCCCCTGCCCCGGCGCCAGATCAGGGGACCTCAGGCTGTGCCTCCAGCCCAGCAGGGTTTGATGGGGGACCTCAGGCCGTGCCCCCCGCCTAGCAGGGCTTGATGGGGGACCTCAGGCCACATCCCATGCCCCAGCGCCGGGCTGGGGGACCTCAGGCTGTTCCTCCCACCCCGGCGGGGTTTGACAAGGGTGGGCCCCCCGGGTCTGGATCTCGCCCAGTGGTGGTGGGGCCAGCTGGGTCTGGGTCTCACGCGATTTTGAGGCACCATGGGTGGGCAGGGACTTGATTCTGGGTCCCGTGGTGCACCCCAGACTCTGTCAGGAGGAAGATTTTCATATATATTTTACTAATTTTTTTTCATCTCTGACACTTCTATTATAGAGAAAGGGCAAATAGCAATATTAAAATATTTCCTCTAATTAATCCCCTTTTAATGTGCATGAATTTCATGCACTGGACCACTAGTCCTATATAATAAAAAGGTAACATGCAAATTGGCCATCATGCCCTCACACAAGATGGCCGCCCCCATGTGGTCACAAGATGGCCACCACAAGATGGCTGGCAGAGGAGGGCAGTTGGGGGCGAACAGGCCTGCAGGGGAGGGCAGTTAGGGGCTGCCAGGCCAGTAGGGGAGGACAGTTGGGGGCAATCAGGCTGACAGGAAAGGGTAGTTAGGGGCAACCAGGCCAGCAGGGGAAGGCATTTGGGGTCAATCAGGCCGGCAGGGGAGTGGTTAGGGGGTGATCAAGCTGGCAGGCAGAAGTGGTTAGGGGCAATCAGGCAGGCAGGCAGGCAGGCAGGCAGGCAGGCAGGCGAGCGGTTGGGAGCCAGCAGTCCTGGATTGTGAAAGGGATCCCAGATTGGAGAGGGTGCAGGCTGGGCTGAGGGACCCCACCCCCCGCCCCAGTGCATGAACTTTGTGCACCAGGCCTCTAGTATTATAATATCTACATATGGTACCAGGTGGTACTAGACTTATCACAAGGGATCACCTCATAAGTTATATAAATGTCTAACCACTAGGCTCTACTCCTGAAACTAATATAATATTGAATGTCAACTGTAATTTAAAAATAACAAAAAATTTAAAAATATTTAAATAATAAAGTGGTATAAGACTCTATAATTGCATCATTTCTACTTCATTATTATTAAAATACACCATTCTATCCTAAGCCAGCAGGCCCCCTCTGTTGGCTGATTTTCAGGGGGAAAAGTAATTGCTTTGGCTTTATTTACCAGAGCTATTCTCAGACAAGGGCTGTGATTGAACACCTACTTTATTATTCTACTTTCACTCAGTCCATATGTATTGAGCAACTGTGGTTGGCCATTCATTGTCCTAGGTACTATGAATACCAAGATAAAAAAGATACAGTCCCTGATACAACTACTTTGGCAAATGTTTGGTAACACCTGGTAAAGGTAAACCAGTATATATATATATATATATATATATATATATATATATATATATATATATATATATATATTTTACCCAAATGCCCCACTTCCAGTTATATCTATCCTACTGTCAGTCTTGCACATGTGCCAGAAACATGGGCAATAATATTACAGAAGCCTTGTGCATAATTGCAAACTCTAGAAACAAGTCATCATCAATCGCTTCAGTAAATAAAGTACAGTGGTATTCATGAAATGGAATTTATACAACCATGAAAAAATGAATGAACCATGACAACACATATCAACAGAATAAATCTCATAACCATAATAATGGGAGAAAGCAGGAAGGCATAAATGGATACAACAGAACAATTCCAATTATGTGAAGTTCAAAAATAGACCCAATTAAACAATGTATTGTTTAGGGATACATACTTAGGTGGCATTTTTAAAACCTGTAAGTGAATGCATTGATAATTAACATGAAATTCAGAATAATGGTTATGTGCAGGGAGTAGGAGAGTCAGATGAGGCCAGGGAGAGACCCTCAAGGGATTTCTGAAGATGGGCAGACCCTATGTTGAAGGCCTGGGTGATAGACACGTGAGTGTCTGATTTTGTTGTGACTGTTCTTGAAATCACATATAGTATATATATATATATTGTAAATCCTCCTTTGTATGTATTCCACAGTTCATAAAAATGTTTAAAATAGGTTTAAAAGATTCTATGATGACAAAAAAATTTTAAATATTAGAATAATAACTAGTGGCCCAGTGCACAAAATTCGTGCACATTAAAAGGGGATTAATTAGAGGAAATAATTTAATATTGCTATTTGCCCTTTATAATAGAAGTGTCAGAGATGAAAGAAAATTAGTAAAATGTATATGAAAACCTTCCTCCTGTAAGAGTCGGGTGCACCACGGGACCCAGAGTCAAGTCCCTGCCACCCACATGTGCCTCAAAATTGCATGAGACCCAGACCCAGCTTTCCCCCCTCCCCCATTGGGCTAGATCCAGACCCGGCCAGTCCCACCCTTGGCAAGCCCCGCCAGGCAGGGGGCATGCCTTGAGATCCCCCATCAAGGCCTGCCAGGCGGGAGGGGGGGGGGGCGCAGCCTCAGGTCCCCCGGCCCAGCACCAGGAGGGGTCACAGCCTCAGGTTCCCCATCAAGCCCAACCGGCGGGGGCGGGGGAGTGACGCAGCCTCAAGTCCCCCATCAAGCCCTGCTGGGTGGGGGCCATGGCCTGAGTTCCCCTGACCCAGCACTGGGGGTGCACCTTGAGGTCCCCTGTCAAGCCCCGCTGGGTGGGGGGCACGGTTTGAGGTCCCCTGTCAAGCCCAGCCAGGCAGGGGGGGCACAGCCTCAGGTCCCCTGTCAAGCCCCGCTGGGCAGGGGGTGCAGTCTGAGGTCCCCTGGCCTGGTGCTGGGGTGGAGGGGTGCAGCCTAAAGTCCCCTGTTAAGGCCTGAGGTCCCCTGGCCTGGAGCTGGTGCAGGGGGAGCAGCCTGAGGTCCCCTAGCCCAGCACCAGGACAGGAAGTGCACCTTGAGGTCCCGTCAAGCCCTGCTGGGTGGAGGGTGAGGCCTGAGGTCCCCTGTCAAGCTCCACGGGGGTGGGGGAGGGCATAGTCTCAGGTCCCCGCTGATAGCTCATTAAGGCTCCTTATGGGAACTTGGCCTCAGCTGTGGGTGCAGCCATCTTTGTGACAGAGTGATGGTCAATTAGCATATTCCATCTTTATTAGATAGGATGGTGTGATCAGCTTCTCATCTCCAAAGCATCTGTTAAAAAAACTAGGTGTGATATGGTGCCACCTGTGCCATGACATTTTTATATGAAGTCAAAAGGAGAGAGGAATCAAGTCTGCCTAAAAATCAAGGAAGACTTCAAAGAGAAAGTGACTCTTAAGTTGAGAATAGTTATTTAGACAGAGCAGTTAAAGAAGCATGGGTAAAGAACTCACAAAAAGGCCCAGAAGGTTAAAGAAGTATGCCACATTTGGGGGAATTAAGTGATGAGTTCCAGCTGCTTGTGAGAGGCCAGCAGATATAACTGAGAGGAAGACAAGAGAAGATTAGTAAAAATATGTTATTCCTCCTAAAAGTAGGAGTTTGGCCCTAGCCGGCTTGGCTCAGTGGATAGAGCATCAGCCTGGGAACCGAAGGGTCCCAGGTTCAATTCTGGCCAAGGGCACATGCCTGGGTTGCAGGCTCGATCCCCAGTGGGGGGCGTGCAGGAGGCAGCCAATCAATGATTCTCTCTCATCATTGATGTTTCTATCTCTCTCTCCTTCTCCCTTCCTCTCTGAAATCAATAAAGAAATATATATAAAAAAGAAAAGTAGGAGTTTGGTCTCCATCCTGAGAAGCAATGAGTTCAAAGCAGGAGTGCCAGTCCAGGGCAAGACTGGGGATGGGGGTCGGTGGGGGGGGGGTGCCAGATAGGAAACCACAGCCAGCATGTGAGCAATGTAATAGCTTAAATGAGGCCAGGGAAGGTGGGATGAGGAAGGGAGGGAGTCTAGAGGGACTGGAGGTTCCATCATTATTTAATGAGTCATTGGGTATTGAGGTGAGGAAGAGGGAGCATCCTGGATGATCCTCAAAAATCTGGTTTGGACCAGGAATTCAGAAGGAAGGTAAGGAATTTGGGGGGAAGGAAAAGGAGAGAGGGGGAAGGAAAAGGAGAGAGATGAGTCCAAGTTAGCATCTGATAACTCAGCCTTGAGGGTGCATTGAAGCAGCCAGCTAATGCTCATTGGCCTAACCCAGAGTGGAGAGAAGGAAAGTTAAAGGAGAAAGCATCAGCTGGTTTACCTCTTTCTGTACAACAAGGAAAGAGAGAATCCCATAGCAGAGGAGAAGTTCCTATACTGTCTCTAGTTTTAGTCCACATTATCCTTGCTCACCTGGCTCAACCACAGTGGGGTAGCAAATACTAGAAGAGATGGCACAAGTCTTCATTGATACCAAAAGAGAAGTGGGGTTCTCACTGGGTACCAGCAATGGGGGATTGTCCATAAAGTTGTCACATTATAGACCAAATTTTGGGCTTGATTTCATACATCCTATCTAATAAAAGAGTAATATGCAAATTGACTGTCACTCCAACGCACAAGATGGCTGCCCCCATGTGGTCGAAGATGGCTGCCCCCATGTGGACACAAGATGGCCACCACAAGATGGCCAGCAGGCTAGGGCAGTTGGGGGCAATCAGGCTGGCAGGAGAGCAGTTAGGCATCAATCAGGCTAGAAGCAGAGTGGTTAGGGGGTGATCAGGCTGGCAGGCAGAAGGAGTTAGGGACAATCAGGAAGGCAGGCAGGCAAGCAGTTGGGAGCCAGCAGTCCTGAATTGTGAGAGGGATGTCCAACTGCCCGTTTAGGCCCGATCCTACCAGGGCAGTCAGCATCCCTCGAGGGGTCCAAGATTGGAGAGGGTTCAGGCTGGGCTGAGGGACACAACCCCCCGTGCATGAATTTTGTGCACCGGGCCTCTAGTCTTTAATAAATGCAAATATCTAGAGAACTCCTTTGACACTTGGAGTAAATCGTTCAGTTAAGCTTAGTAATTGCAATGTAGCTATTGTGCATTCACTCAACCCCATCTTCCCACAAAATTGCTCTGTGAAAACCTAAAGCATCTCATCCCTATTACACAGACTTTGAATGGTTGCCAGGCCCATGGGTTGTGTTTTGGTGGGAGGATGGACAGAGCAGAAGGAGGGCTGCACCGGAGGCTGTGGCACAGGTACAGGACAGCCAACAGGATGAAGCAAGCATATGCTGAAAGTCAAGAGTGCTCAAAGTACAAAGCCTCCATTTCCCCCATTACCAGACAACGCAGCTGGAATTAGACAGTCTATATTGATGTTATATTTGATGTTTATGCTAACATTTTAGCTGTATAAACATTCTTGTGGGAGTAGAAAAATATATTGAGATATTGGTAAATAAACATTTGTATTCGTTCTAATTACTGATAGAAGAAACTGAGGATGAGAAGCAATAGTGAGCACATCGAAATGCAATGAGCCCCATACAACCACAGAATCAATTCATCCAAAACACACTGCACAAAGATCGGGAGACTTGGGGGAAGAGAGCTTCTAATGGTGAAGTTCAGGAGTGTTTCACACCCTGGCTTACACACACACTCATACACACATTCATTTCCTCACGTTGTCAGAACACATGGCCACCTACAGGGGTGATTTTGTTAATAGTATTCTCCATCCCCCACCAAAAAAGTCTGCTTCAAAACTTCTACTGCTTCTGCCAATTGTGGCAACACGTTTCCCTCCATTGTACTTTGGTTTTGGTTTGAAATCTTGAATGGACTGTATGTAGTGCAGATGCACGATGGGAAAAGGCAAAATGCTAGCAGTCCCCTCTCAGGTGGGAAGGGATGAAATAAGCATTAGTGAACAAACCAAGTAAACTTGACCCACTGCCTAGTTGTGTCTAGGGCCATATTTCAACACAATAATGCTATTAGCAAAGCACTCTGTATAAACTGTGCCCTTTAATCATCACAGCAAACCTCTGTTACTGGATTATTCCTCCTTTACAGTCCAGGAACCAAGCTCAAGGAAGTTTATGTCAAAAATTTGACCAATACATTTGGGTATTTATCTGAAGAAAACAAAAACACTAATTCGAAAAGATATATGCATCTCCATGTTTATTGCAGCATTGTTTTCAATAGCCAAGACATAGAAACAATCTAAAAGTCCATAGATGAATGGATAGAGAAAATGTGATATATGTGTGTGTGGAATAAAAAAGAATGAAATCTTGCCATTTGTAACAACATGAGTAGGCCTTGATTATGCTAAGTGAAATACTAGTAAGTCAGAGAAAGATAAATACCATATGATCTCACTTATATGTGAAACCTAACAAAAAAAGAGCTCATATATACAGAAACTAGATGGGTGGTAGCCCAGTTGGGCAGAGGGGGTATGAAATGGGTGAGGTCATGGGATATAATGTATGGCATGGTAACAATAATTAATACTGTGTTATCTATAATAATAAAAGCGTAATATGCTAATTAGACCAGATGTCCTTCCGGACGACCTTCTGGACAAACTTCGGGGCTGCAAGGGAAGCCCAGGTTCCAGGTGCCAGAGGGAAGCCGGTGCCAGCAGCCGGAGAGGGGAAAGAAGGCCTACTCTTGCATGAATTTCGTGCATCGGGCCTCCAGTATATTTAAAAGTTGCTAAGAGAGTAAATCTTAAAAGTTCTCATCCCAAGACAAAAGAATTTTGTAAACTAAGTATAGTGACAGATGTTAACTAACCTTATTATTGTGATCATCTTGCAATATAGGCAATCATCAAATTGTACATGTGAAACTAATACAATGCTATGTGTCAATTATTCCTCAAATTGAAAACAAACTTAGTCAAGATAGAAGAGATAGAAGCAGGACTCAAACCTGGAGACCCTGTCCATGGACACCGGCCCTAATCACCATGCCTGCCTGGCTTGATACCCTGGGAGGTGGAGTTTCTCACCCACAGGAGAGTGAGCATCAGGCGCACACAGAGAAATCAAGAGAGCTGGGGCAGAGGAGCACGCCAGCGTACTGGGGAATAAATATTTTTATTCAGTCTAAACATTGGGGAGCACCGCAGAAAAGCATTGGGAGCTGGGGATGAACTCAGAGGAAGTATTGCCAGCCAACAGTAGTAAAACTTAAGGAGCCAGACTCTCCCAGGAATAGGGTGTATTTGAGGAGCCACTTGTTCTCAGAAATAAGCAGCACACAGGGTCAGAAATTGATCAGGAGTCAATTAGATTAACTGGATCAATTCTAAAGCTTCACAGCTAAAAAATATTGACCAATAGAATCAACAAACTTCCCAAAACTTGCTTTCTTTATTAGTGGGTAGTCAAAAGAACTTCCAACTAGGATTTAGAAAACTGGGTTCGGATTCCTATTCAATGTCATTGGCTGTGTGTCTCCAAGTAAATAGCTAAATCTCTCTGAGAGGCAAATGTGATTACTGAAAAATAACTTAAAAAAACACAGCACTGGATTTCAGAAAACTGGTCCAAACCACTATGACCAAGTCGCAGCTGAGCCGTGGGATCATAATGCCCGCCCAGAGCTGCTGTAAATGCAGTAACAGGTGTAAAGTCATCAGGATAACTATGAAGGCTACATAAAATGATAGCACTTGTCTCCTCTCCCTCCCCCCCGCAAAAAAAAGGGAGTCAACCAGAGGGTCCTTCAAAAATCCTTTCTCGGTCAATATTTACTCAATGATCCCTTGGTGAAAGAAGCTAAGAAATTGCTTTCTTCCCCCTGGCCAGTGTTGTTCAGTGGCTAGAGAGTTGGCCTGAGCACCGAAGGGTCTCAGGTTGGCTTCCCAGTCAAAGGCACGAACATGGATTGCAGGTTCTATCCATCGCCAGGTCCGGGAGTGTGTGGGAGGCAACCAATAGATATGTCTCTCTCACATTTATGTTTCTCTCTCTCCCCCTGCCTCCCTCCCTTCCACTCTCTTTAAAAATCAATGGAAAAAAATATCCTTGGGTAAGGATTCACATAGGAAATGAAAGAAATTGCTTACTTCTGTTGTGCACAGACCTACCTCTGAGATATTGTGGGTTCGGTTCCAGACCACCTCAATACAGTGAGTATCACAATAAAGTGAGTTGTGATCCTTTTGCTGGTTAAAAAAAGTCTTGCCTTCAATTTGTAAAAAAAACAAAACAAAACAAAAACACACATCATCTGTGGAGCCCTGTTGTCACTGTGTTTGAATTCTTAATTTTTGAAACAAGGAGTCCAAATTTTCATTTTGTACCGAGTCCTGCCAATTATGTAGCAGGTCGGGTCCCGGGGTTAGGGTTAGGGTTAGGGTTAGGGGTTAGGGTTAGGGTTAGGGTTAGGGGTTAGGGGTTAGGGTTAGGGTTAGGGTTAGGGTTAGGGTTAGGGTTAGGGTTAGGGTTAGGGTTAGGGTTAGGGTTAGGGGTTAGGGTTAGGGTTAGGGTTAGGGTTAGGGTTAGGGTTAGGGTTAGGGTTAGGGTTAGGGTTAGGGGTCCCAGATTGCAAGAGGGTGCAGGCCAGGCCAAGGGACCCCACTGCTGCACAATCAGGGCCGGGGAGGGTTGCAGGATGTTGGCCAGTCGGGGCGGGGTTGCGGGGCGGGGCGGGGGGGTGCACAGGAGGGCTCCAGGGCGTGTCCAACCCATCTCACTCAGTCCTGATCAGCCAGACCCCAGTGAGAGAGCTGCTGGTCCAACACTTCTCCATACTTTATAGCAGCCAGGACACAGCAATAAAACAGGCCAGCAGCCTCTGGAAGCTCCGAGCAAGTATATTACTTGGGAAGCAAATCTTACAAAACAAACAGGACACTTAAGGAAAGATACTAACTTCCCTGTTTTCTGTCTCAGCCCAGCCTTAGATTGCGAGCTCTAAAGAGTAAAGGGATTACCTATCCCCAGATAAAAGTCCTAGCTTGCTTACCTGTGAAGCACACACATCCCCATAGACTCACCTCCGTTTCTCAGGTGAGATGTCTTCCCGGACTCTTACAGCTCCTGGAGGCACGTCCACACCCCTAGCCATGGACAAGTGAGTGCCTAAAGCCGCGGTTCTCAACGTGCGGCCCCCGCGCAGCAGCAGCACCTGGAAGCTTGTTAGAGAGGCAAATTCTCAAGCCCCACCCAGACCTAGTGAATCAGAAACTCTGGGCATAGCACCCAGCAATCTGGGCCTTAACAAGCCCTCCAGGTGATTCTGATGCTTGGGCTAAAGTCTGAGAACCACTGGCCTCGATAATCAACTTTAATTATTTTGAAATTTGTTTGATGGCTTCTTTTTTTTCTTCTTGGTTTTGCTGGGGAGGTTGTTGGGGGACTTAGCTAGGTTGACCTTCCCAGCACCCTCCCCACACCACAATCGCCAAAGACCGGGTCTTTTTGTGTCTTTCCCGAAAAATTCAATTTAACTCACACACTTTGTTTTTTGCCTGTTCATTCAAGACACAATGCAGCGCGGGGTCCCTTGTGAACAAACATCCCATTTGCACATGTCAAGTATCTGATTCACTGAGACTGATCCCAATTGCTTAATGTCTGCAACAGAAGCCCCCCTGATATTCTTGATCTCAACAGCTGAGTTAATGCCCTGGGACAAAGGGGGCCTGGTGTTTGGTGCGCTCCCATGGGCCTGACAGCCAAGAGAGGAGCTTGTTGAATGCGCACATGAAAGAGAGAGACAGGAGGCAGAGACTGATCTTTATGACCCTCCGACTATTCTATCAGTTAGTTACAGCATAAATCCATTCCCCAACCTAACAAAATACTATTTTACTTCCCTCCGCTCCATATTTTATCTTTTATAGCCAATAAAACATAAAAACCTTACAAAGGTTATGTTCTCATCCATTTTTGCACTAAATGACAATAAATTAAGTGGAGGGTACCGCAGCAGCAACACAGACATCAGCTTGAAACTTCCTTGAAAGACAACCCTCCCCTCCCGTCATCGGAGTGAGAGAGCTGCTGGTCCAACACTTCTCCCTTAAAATTAAAGCCCAATGCTAACACTACTGCTGTTCTGTTCCTTTGAGATCGAGCCTAGCTTTTTCTTTTGTTTCTTAAAAACCTGCTCTAGGGGCCAACAAATGACCAACAATGAATGTGAAAACATGAAAACTGAAATATTTGTCAGATACGAAAAAGAAAAACGATCCTTTGTCAAATCACTTTCGAGTTCAATATCTTCCAGTTCTTGTTGTAACGGTCTCCCAAAACTCGATGACACTAAATAGTTAACAGATGCATAAACTCAAAATTTATGCTTCATTTACATAAAAGTCATTCAACCAAGATCTGTCAAAATTCCATTACATGGATTAGGATTAAGCACTCAGAACAATGTCTGGCCCACAGCAAGAGTTCAACAAGTGTTTGTTACTCTTATCCATCATTATTGTTGTTACTACGTTATGTTATGTGCTATCATGTCCTATTTTGTGCTAAGTATAGACAATGACAAGTAAAAAAAGATGACTCTTCTGCTCTCATGAAGCTCTCTGGCTAGTGAAATAGACAGATATCAATCAAATAATCACACAAATAAATGTAAGTTACAAACTGTTATAATTTAGATATAACCCAGAGGAGTAGGGGGACTAAGAAAGCTTAGAGTAGTTATGACTTATAAACTTCTTGGTTATATAATTTGGACCAAATCATAGCCCTTCCCCAGATGTTTTTCAAGATCCTCTGTATCACTATGCAAATTCCAAATGTAAAGCAGCCAAAAAGATTTATAAACAAACCAGAGGCCCGGTGCACAAATTTGTGCACCAGTGGGGTCCCTTGGCCTGGCCTGCAGGATAGGGCCAAAACCGGCTCTCTGACATCCCCTGAAGGGTCCCAGATTGCAAGAGGGTGCAGGCCAGGGCAAGGGACCCCACTGGTGCACAATCAGGGCCGTAGAGGGATGCGGGAGGTTGGCCAGCCGGTGAGGGACCACAGGAGGGCTCCAGGGCATGTCTGGCCCATCTTGCTCAGTCCCAATCAGCTGGACCCTGGAAGTAAGCTAACCTACTGATTGGAGCATCTACCCCTGGTGGTCAGTGCATGTAATAGCAATCAGTTGAGTAGCCTTAACATATCATTAGCATATTATGTTTTGATTGGTTGAACGGCTGACCAGACGACTGGACACTTAGCATATTAGGCTTTTATTATATAGGATATATTCCATTACTGTTTCACTAAACATCAGAAACAGCTCCCCAATTCTATAGATTAGATCTTACCATTTTTTATGCTATTAACATTTCCAAATACAGAAACTGGAATATCTGAGAAAGAAGCCTACATTCAGATACATTCAATGAATCTTCCATGAACTTTCTCAGAACTTTATAAATTAAAATTAATTCATAATTAAATTATAGGCCAAATTAAAGCTAGGCTTACCTTTAAGTAAAATATGCAAACACCTTTCTTGAACCTTATGACTATTTCTAAATCATTATGAATTACTTTATTAGAAATAGTTTTTATTCCCTTAACTTCCTTTTCATTTTAAGCTGTAAAATAGATTTTCTGGTGACTTCACTTAGGGCCAAAAGCAAGGGAAAAAAATAGTGATTACAGAATATGGAGGCTCATTTTTAAACAGAATCTATTTAGCAAGGAGAAAGGGAGAAATTCAGAAAGGCCCCGGGATGTCTCCACAGGCAGTCCCGGTGTAGCGTGCCAGAATTGGAGGGTTCCAGACCATCCGACCACCCCCAATATCTTTATAGCATGGCAGGAGGGCTGGGGCTCTGGGTCAGGGGCCCCCCAAGTGGGTTCCTGTTCCACTTTGTTTCTGAACTTGGGGCAAGTAGCTTAACCTTCTTCAGTTTCAATTTCCTGCTCTCAACATGGGTACCTCTCTCAGGAGGAAGCGGTGAGCCTTAGGTGAGAGCAGGCTTGCAAATGCTTCTTACCATAATGCCAAAACAGAGGGAGTACGGGTCAGCAATGGTTCAAGCATCCCAACTCTTTCACCTACTGGGATAAGAGCCAAAGTTACAACCACAACAAATAAACAGACTGGGGCCCAGAAACCCAGTTTCCACTGCCCATGAACTTACACTTGGGTCCTCACCTAGGATTCCCCTAGACCCACTTAGGGAGCAATGGGCCCCACGGGAGCAGAGGGTGGCTAGTTCCTGGGAAGCACATTTCCTTCTCTCTCTCTCTCTCTCTCTCTCTCTCTCTCTCTCTGTATATATATATATATATATATATATATATATATATATATATATATGGTAACCTGAATTTTTCACTCCTCAACAAACATATCTACCTAATAAAAGAGTAACATGCTAATTGACCGCACCTTTGCGATGCCCACCAGCCAACCAGGAGTGAGTATGCAAATTAACCAAACAAAGAATGGCGGGTTAATTTGCATACACAGGCACCGAGCGGCTGGGGCGGGGTGGGAGGCTTGCATTGTCGCCATGGTGACAACGCAGGCATTGCGCACCACCCCAGCCGCTCTGGGCCTCTGGGCAGCGTGGGAAGGCAGAAAGGCGGCTCCGGCCAGAGAGAAGGTGCTGCCAGCAGCCAGAGGAAGGAAGGCCCATTCTTGCATGAATCTTCGTGCATCGGGCTTCTAGTGTAAACATGTTTCTGGAGTAGTAAATGTTCCTCTAATTTATCACTTTACGTGATTGCATAGTATCTATCCCATTACAGGTCCCATAATTCCTTTACCCTCTACTGTTGGATATAAAGACTGTTTCCTTTCTTTTTTTTTTTTTTTTTTTTTTTTTTTGGCTATCATAAACATGATGACATTCTTATTCATACGTCTTTTCAAACTAGTTCAATTATTTTTCCAGAATAACTTTCTAGGAAGTGGAATTGTTAGATCAAGGAGTATGTACTAGTACATTTTTAAGACTAATACCTATGACCAAATTGCCCTCTATAAAGGCTGTACTATTAAATACCACCGTTTTCCCACATCTTCACCATCACTGTGTAGTAGCACTCTTTTCACTCTTTGCATTTAGTATTTTCAAATTTGAATGTACCCACCTTAGCTAAAAATGTTGGCTACAAGAACATCTTTTTCAGAAGTAGTTATGACTCCTGCTGAAATTAGGCAGTTTTGAGTGGCCTTGTCATTCTAGTTTGGGTTTGGGCATCAGTGCTTCTCACATTTATACATGGTTGTTGTTGTTTTTCAGTAAATCCCTGCAAGGTTGGGAGTCCACAGATGCAAAGAGCAGGCATTATGCATTGATCTGAGCTGTTTTATATAGGGACTTGAGATTCCATGGACTTTGGCATCCACAGGGGATCCTGGAACCCGTCCCTCATGGATACCAAGGGTAAAGTTTTGGGGGAGTCCTAAGTTATATGCAGATTTTTGACTGGGAATCGGGATCGGCACCCCTAGCCCCTTACGTTGTTCAACTAGGCACCTTCTAAATTCCTTCTCACTAGCACAGTTTTGAATATTGTCTTCCCTTCACCCCACAGGAGGGCACTCAGAAGCGAGGCTAACCTAGAAGCTGATGGTCAGGCAGCTGGTGACAGCTGAGTTTCCACAAGAAAGCTCCCTGAAGGGGGACACTGCTCCAGCCGACATTTCACCTGGTGATGCCAGGCCATCTTTTCTCTTCCCCAAAGGAACAGATTTACCAAGACCCTAAGGCTAATTCACCCATTAAAGGAACAAAGGGTGGAATAAGGGAGGAGACTGACAGAAATGTTGCATCTGTCCTGGCCCAGAGCCTGCGGAAGCCAGCTCTGGGCTCGGGAGTCCCCATGTCCTGGGCAGTATTTCACTTGGAATGGCTACTCGCCTCTGTTCTGTTTTCCCTTCTTGATTTTCTGCAACATGGAAAGGCGGGCAGACACAGAGCGTGATGCTTGGTGCCTGAGCTGACTGAAGGGGTTGCGGAATATGAAGCAGCACTGATAGACGTTGTCTTATTGATGGAAATAATGTGACAGTGGCAGTTCCTGTTCTGTAGGAACAGGACACACGGGCTATCTGCCCTGACAGAAGACGGACTTTACTGCTCCCCAGGTCACGTTGTCTAAAAAAACCATGGGCGATTAATTCAATGCCCTGTGTGTGAAAGACTGGGCCCTGCGTGGCAGAGGACACGATAGGTAAACTTTGTTGACTAAGAGAATAAATGAACAAACTCTTCCCTGATTTTTAGAAAGAAAGACAGACTGGACCAGAATGACTTGTAACTGCACCCTCACCCCCCCCCAAAAAAAAAAATAAATAAAATAAACAACCTTTTTCTCCTGCTTCTTTCCATTTACTAGTAGAGTTTAATTTGTCCAAAAATTCTTTTACTCACTCTAATTTCCTGTAGCTTTCTTTAAACAAGTATGTTTTTACTCTTAAGTGAACCTTCTTTTTTTAAGTACCAAACCCCTTTGCTTTTCTCTTTGTTTCCCACAAACTCAGGAAGCTTTGGTTCCTTAAATGAGGCCTGAGCTGAGTATATCGAGCAGCTCTAATCAAGGACATGGGCCCACCTGCCAAACCTACTATCGAGTCCACATAAAAAAAAGCAGCTGGCATCTTCCACATTTAACGTGTATGCTGCTGGGGGTTCCCCGGACCCACTTCCACTCTGCCGTCCTCGGAGCCCCTGGTTCCTCGCTGTTTGCCATCTCTCGCTCTCCCGTTTCGAGGTGCATTTCTCAGAAGAGCTGCTGCCCTAATTCCTCCTGCAGCTTGTCAGCCCGACCCAAGCAATAAGATCCAAAAGGAAACAAATCCCACCGTATTAGGTCCTGTTTGATCTTAAACCCACACCATCCGAGATCACAGCTACATAATGCTGGCCCCACAGTTTTCTGAGGAGAATAAATTAGACAAGCACGCAGAGAAGAGAGAAAGTGGACATGCAAGAGCTAACATGTTCGAGAGCCTTCCGTGTGGTCAGCAAGCTAAGCAAAGGGCCATGGTTTCTTTGGCTTCTTTTCCTTTCTTCTTGAGTCTTTCATTCCCTGTTCTCCATTCACCCTGCAGCAAGACAAATCTTTTTCTCTCAGTGAATATTTGTAAGGAATTACTTTTCAATTAGGGATGGCTTGATTTCATTGACATGTTGGGGTTTTGTTTTCCAGAAATTATCAAGTACACTAGAGATGGCAAACGCAAGCCCTGGGAGTTGCCTTGCTACAACCCATCAGCTGGGATGATATCGAGATTTATATACAGATTGTCAGGAACCCGCATGTCGCATTTCATTTTTCCTGCGCCCTCCCTAAGAGAGGCTCCAGCAGGGACCGCGGCGTTATTATTCAAGCTTCCTGGACTCGCTCCAAATGCAGATTGCAACTACAATTCAAAGGGAAACTTATACCAGGTGCTAGGAAAGAGACCTTCCAGATAACATTTTTTAATAAAAATTAACCTTTTCAGAGTTTAATTCCATTCTCTATACCCATAAATAGACCAGCTTTCAGGAACTAAAAACTAATCCTACAGTAATAACACAAAGCTCAGTTTCTCATTCCCTACGATCATTAATATTGCTTTAAAAATCACGAGAAATCTCTTCGACTTCTTAAGCTTTGTAATTCATTTCTGTACACCGATTCAAGAAACCTCATTAATTCAGGTGGTCTTTTTGCAGTACATCTGAGGCACGCAAATATTTGGAATTTTTACCTTAAGTCAGAGGTTAAGAAAAAATTAACTTCTCATTTTCAGAAAGGATTGAGGAATGTGGGGAAAAAATGCTTTTGACGATAACCTGTGTATGTCATCTAATGTGCAAATAAAATAGGCTAACAGAATGGAAGAAGTAAAAATTAAAAGGAAAGAAGGGAAAGGCTTTATATAAATGGTGCTGGTATTTGTTAAGAAAAAAAAAATCTTGTCACTTCCTTAACATTTTTCCCCCTATAACCCAGTTTCAATATTCCAATCAAATGTATGATGAAAGAACTTTGATTTGGGGGAGAAAAAAAATCCTTAGAACACTGATGGACACGCGCGCGGGGCAATTATTTTACTGGACTCCACGCCCCGCGCTCCGCTCTCCGCGGGCTGAGCCGCCCGGCTTTCCACGGGGCCGGATGCACAATTATCCTCAAACAAGAGGACCTTCAAAGGCTGCTCAATAGGTATTTTCCGTTCTTCATTAGAACTCGTAAATGTATAACCTGCACATAAACAAGTCACTCTACCTAATTAAATGGAATCTCTTCGTCTCTATTAAAAATTTAGAAGTGCTGCCCGAGTATAAACATGCCATCGGAGAAGGGGGAGGGAGGCTCTGCTAACATCCCTGCATGACCAGCCGAATCTCCTTTCGGCAAAGCCACGTTAATAATAGCACACGTGCACATAAATTTTTCTAATTATTTTATTATCAGTAACGATTGTTTAAACGTAAAGGATGTTCATTGCTGGCAACGATGCCCCCAGGTGTTATCTGTGTGCGAGGGAAACGCAGCCTGGACTTCAATTTCCTTCAGAGACCGCCACACGCCCCCCGCCCCCCTTTCTCTTTCCAAGGCCCGCATCCCTGGAGAGGTAACATGGCATTTTCTCTGAGAGTTCTATCCAGATTGGAGAATGGGTTGGCTTGGGTGGGTGGGTGTTTTTAATCACATATTTAGACTTAAAATCCTTACAAGCATAATCCAAACAAGCTCTAGTTTGGAAATGGACACGTTCCTAAAATGTTTTGATTTTGTATTGTTTATTTGGTCTTTTTAAAAAACATTTTGTTAATCCTCACCCGAGGATATTTTTCCATTTATTTTTAGGGAGAGTGGAAGAGAGAGGGAAAGACAGAGAGAAACATTGATGTGAGAGAAACGCGTAGATTGGTTGCCTCCTGTATAAACCCAACCAGGGCCGGGGGCCAGGGAGGAGCCTGCAACAAGGTATGTGCCCTTGACGGAATCAAACCCAAGAGCCTTCAGTCCGCAGGCCAGTGCTCTATCCACTGAGCCAAACCAGCTAGGGCTATTTGGCTTTTTGTTAAAGAAAGTAAAGGTTTGTAAATTCTTCCCCTTTTTTGGAAGTTGATGTAGGAATGATGTGGAAACCATTATAATGGTTTCTTTCCCCAGCTAATCAAAGAAGTTTAACTTGTACTCAGGATTCACTTCCAAGGATACCAACATTCTTTTTAAAAATATCGTTTCATGATGTTTAAAACAATATTTGTGACATTGAGCTTTATGTCATAAGACCAGCCAGAAATAGTAGCATGTAAATGTTTGAGAAGGATGTAGATTTTTTTTTTGAGCTGTGAGGTGTTTTGTTAGAGCGCCCTCTTGTGGTCATTTGTCATCAACACAATTTCTGTTCCACATTTTTTCTAAAAGGAACATTTGACAATCCACAATAGCATAACTTTGGCAAAGCTAAGCTGCAATTGGTGATTGAACTTTCTAGTACCTTCTTGAATTTTTGCTCCTCTTCTCTCCTCTAGGCAAACCTTAAATTGCATTCACTCAAACAAACAGGAATGTATGAGAGTTCTTAAACACGTAAGAGCTCTTAAAACACATATACACCAATTAAAACACAGATGCAAAGTAATGTCCCGTAGTGATTTGGGAACATAGACAGTCTTCTTCGTGGAATACCAACCAACCTCGAAGGTCCTTCAGCTGGCCTTGGGAGGAAGGATTTCTTTCCCCAGCATCAGCACCACTGTCAGACAGCGATAGCCTGAGTTTGATGTAGCAGCTGCAGGCTGTGAGGATCATGTCACCCATCACTGCCTGAGAGGTCTTAAAATGCTGATGTTGCCTGCACCCATCTGCAAGGAGGACAAATATCCCCAGTGGAGCAAGGGCCCAGCTGCTTCCGTCCTTGAGTGGAAGTGTTTCTTTTCTCTGGTACCCGCCTCCCATAGGGCTATAGGAATTGAAGGGCGTAAGTACAGTGAAGCATTTCCACAATGTGTTAACTATTAAATTTAAACTATTTATATGGCTTCAGAATGCTCTACCTAGAAGCTTCACTAAAACTAAGAATCTTTGCCCTAGCCAGTTTGCCTCAGTGATTAAAGTGTCGGCCCACTCTATCCACTAAGGGGTTGCAGACTCGATTCCCAGCCCCAGTCGGGGCACATCCAGGAGGCAACCAATTGATGTATCTCTCTCACATCGATGTTTCTCTCTCTTTATCTCTCCCCCTCTCTTCCACTCTGTCTAAAAATCAATGGAAAAAAATATCCTCAAGTGAGGATTAACAACAACAACAAAAAAGAATCTTTGTGATAAATCCTGCCTTTGGCCAGAAAACCTGAGTTAAAGAGGATTGAGAAATGAGGCTTTCTGCTTGATAAACAAATTTCAGGTCTTAAAGGGACCTTGGAGATTATACATTTCAAACCTGTCATTTTACAGGTAAACAAACAAAAACAATGACATGTAGGGGGTTTCCCAAGGTCCCATGGTAAAAAAAACAAAAACAAAAAAACAAAAAACCAGCAAACCTGGGAGTAGAGGAGTCCCTCAGCTATAACCAGCATGGCCTCCTTGCTCCATCTTGTCAAATTGCTTCCTGGCATGCAGCCCCCATCCTGGCCCTCGTCTACAATCTGTCTCTATGCTCCCTGAACGGCTACTGAAACTTCTGCTACAGATTCGTCTGTCCTGGTTCTTGCCTCACAATGATAAATAAATGATAGCTATATTCTGTAAGTCACTGGCAACAATGGAAAACCACAACCAAACTCAATATACACTAAATAGAAAACATTCTCCCTGGAAATTTCTGGAATTCCTATTACATGTAAGCTCATGTATTGTATGGCTTATAAGCCAAACTTCTTATACAAAATGGAATTAGAGGACGTAAGGGAACTGATATCTGCCTTTTTTAAAACTTATAAATGCCAATATTGGTAACCCTCCATGACTGACTTTAAATGTTATTAGGAAGTTCCTTTTAGTCATTTATGAATATAAAAGCACATAGAATGATTCACTGAGGTAAAAGAACTAAAGAGAGGCCCGTGATCAGTTGCTTTCAGCTGATACATACAGATGTGTACATAAGCAGAAAGATTCTCAGGGGTTGATGGACTTGCACCAGGATCTGATGTGGTTGTGGTAGTAATAGAGATGCCCACAAGGTGGCACTATTCTTTTTTTAATTTTAATTTTTTTTTGTTTCGGAATGCATTTTTTTTCTTTGTATTTCCTATTTTTACTTTTTATTGTTATTGGGGTGACATTGGTTAATAAAATTATACATGTTTCAGGTGCACAATTCTACAATACATCATCTATGTATTGTGTTGTCTATTTATCACCCAAAGTCAAGTTTCCTTCCATCACCATTTGTCGCCCCATAAAATACCCTCTTCTACTCCCCCTACCCCTTTTCCTCAGGTGATCACCATACTGTTGTCTGTGTCTATGAGGTTTTCTATGTTTGTTTGTTTGTGCTTAATCCCTTCACCTTTTTCACTCAGCCCCATAACCTCCTCCCCTCTGACAGCTGTCAGACTGTTCTCTATGAGTCTGTTTCTGTTTTGTTTGTTAGTTTGTTCTGTTCATTAAATTCTACATATGAGTGAAATCATATGGAACTTGTCTTTCTCTGACTGGCTTATTTCACTTAACATAATGCTCTCCAGGTCCATCCATGCTGTCCCAAAGGGTAAGATTTCCTTCTTTTTTATGGCCGAGTAGCATTCCATGGTGTAAATGTACCATGGCTTTTTTATGCATTCATCTACCAATGGATACTTGGGCACTTCCAAATCTTGCTATTCTAAATAACACTGCAATGAACATAGAGTGCATATATTCTTTCAAATCAGTGTTTTGGGGAATAAATTCCAAGAAGTGGAATCACTGGGTTATAAGGCAGTTCCATTTTTAATTTTTTGAAGTAACTCCATACTGCTTCTTACAGTGGCCACACCAATCTGCATTCCCACCAGCAGTTCACAAGGGTTCCCTGTCCTCCACATCTTCATTAATACTTGTTTGTTGAGTTGTTGATGATAGCCATTCTGACAGATGTGAGGTGCTATCTCCTGGTCATTTTAATTTGCACTTCTCTAAAGGTTAGTTACATTGAGCATTTTTTCATATTTCTATTAGATATATGTATGTCCCCTTTGGAGAAGTGTCTATTCAGGTCCTTTGTCCATTTTTAAATTGTGTTTTTTATGTTGAGTTTTATAAGTCGTTATAAATTTTGGATATTAACACCTTATCAGATGTATCGGCAAATATATTCTCCCATTCAGTTGTTTTTTCATTTTGTTTATGGTTTCCTTTGCTGTGCAAAACCTTTTTAGTTTATTTTTGTTTATTTGTTTCCTTTGCCCAAGGAGATATATCAGAAAAAAATATTGCTGTGAGAAATGTCTGAGATTTTTTTTTTAAATATATTTTATTGATTTTTTTACAGAGAGGAAGGAAGAGGGATAGAGAGTTAGAAACATCGATGAGAGAGAAACATCGTTCAGCTGCCTCTTGCACACCTCCTACTGGGGATGTGCCCGCAACCAAGTTACATGCCCTTGACCGGAATCGAACCTGGGACCCTTCAGTCCGCAGGCCGACGCTCTATCCACTGAGCCAAACCGGTTTTGGCGAAATGTCTGAGATTTTACTGCCTGTGTTTTCTCCTAGGAGTTTTATGGTTTCAAGCCTGACATTTTAAGCCTTTAATCCACTTTGAATTTATTCTTTTGTATGGTGTAAAAGGTAGTCTAGTTTCATTTTTTTTGCACGTATCTGTCCTAATTTCCCAACATCATGTGTTGAATAGACTATCTTTAACCCATTGTATGTTCTTTCCTCCTTTGTTAAATATTACTTGACCATAAAGGTATGGGTTTATTTATGGGCTCTCTGTTCTGTTCCATTGTTCTATATGTCTGTTTCTATGCCAGTACCATACTGTTTTGATTACTGTGACCTTGTAGTATAGTTTGATATCAGGTAGTGTGATTTTTCCAATTTTGTTCTTCTCTCAAGATTACTGAGGCTATTTGGGATCTTTTGTGGTTCCATATAAATTTCTGGAATATTTGTTCTAGTTCTGTAAAATACTCCATTGATATCTTAATATGAATTGCATTGAGTCTATAGATTGCTTTGGGTAGTATGGACATTTTAATGATGTTAATTCTTCTTATCCATGAACATGGTATATTCTTCCACTTATTTCTATCTTCTTCAATTTCTTTCTGCAGTGTCTTATGATTTTCTGAGTACAGGTCTTTTACATCCTTGTTTAAATTTATTCCTAGGTATTTTATTTTCTGATGCAACTGTAAGTGGGATTGTCTTACTCTCCCTTTCTGATAGTTCATTATTGGTGCATAAAAATGCAACTGATTTCTGGATATTTATTTTGTATCCTGCTACTTTACTGAATTAATTTATCAGTTCTAGTAGGGTTTTTTGGTGGAATCTTCAGGGTTCTCTATATACAATATCATGTCATCAGCAAATAATGGCAGTTTTACTTCTTCCTTTACAATTTGGATGCCTTTTATTTCTTCGTGTTGTCCGCCTGCTGTGGCTAGGACTTCCAGTACTATGTTGAATAAGAGTGGTGAAAGCAGACATCTCTGTCTTATTTGCAATCTTAGGGGAAATAAATGCCTGTAGATTTTGCCCACTGCTGTGTGTTTGTCAAATACGGCCTTTACTACATTGAGGTATGTTCCCTGTAGTCCCACTTTGTTGAGAGTTTTTATCATAAATGGGTGCTGGATTTTATCAAATGCTTTTTTCTGCACCTATTGATGTGGTCATGTGGTTTTTATCCTTCATTTTGTTTATGTGATATATCACGTTTATTGATTTATGGATATTGTACCAACCTTGCATCCCTGGAATAAATCACACTTGGTCATGGTGTATGAGCTTTTTTAGTATATTTGCTGGATTTGGCTTGCTAATATTTTGTTGAGGATTCACATCTATATTCATCCAGGATATTGGCCTATAATTTCCTTCCTTTGTAGTTTCTTTATCTGGATTTGGAATTAGAATAATTCTGACCTCATAAAATGAGTTTGGGAGTCTTCCCTCCTCTTGAATTTTTTGGAATAGTTTGAGAAGGATATATGTTATTTCATCTTTGAACGTTTGGTAAAATTCACCTGTGAAGCCAGCCAGTCAGCAGTTTTGTTTGTTGGCAGTTTTTAATTACTGCTTCAGTTTTACAAGTTGTAATCTATCCAGATTCTCTGATTCTCCCTGATTCGGTTTTGGAAGATTGGATGTTTCTAGGAACTTAACTAATTTGTCCAGATTGTCCAGTTTGTTGGCATATAGTTATTTATTTATTTTTTAATATATTTTTTATTGATTTCAGAGAGGAAGTGAGAGGGAGAGAGATATATAAACATCAATGATGAAAGAGTCATTGATCGGCTGCCTTCCTCATGCCCCCCACTGGGGATCGAACCCGCAACCCAGGCACAGGCTCTTGACCGGAATCGAACCTGCAACCCTTCAGTCCACAAGCCGACACTCCATCCACTGAGCCAAGCCAGCCAGAGTGGCATATAGTTATTTATAATATTTTTTAAATAATCCTTTCTATTTCTTTGGTGTCAGTTGTTACTTCTCCTCTTTCATTCCTAATTATAGTTATTTGGGTCCCCTCTCTTTTTTTTCTTAATGCTTCTGGTTAAAGGTTTGTTGATTTTGTTAATCTTTTCAAAAAACCAGCTCTTGGTTTCATTAATCTTTTTTACTTTTTTTTTTTTTTTTTACTCAATTTTGTTTATTTCTGCACTGGTCTTTATTATTTTCCTTTTTCTATTCACTTTGGGCTTTGTTTGTTACTATGCTTTAATTTTAATTCATTGCAAGCAACAAACAAACAAAAACATTAGTGATTTTCACACAGTCCAGAATAAATGAGATTGTGAAATATATAGCTGATTTAATATAGTATCGTGTTTAATGTTGTAACATATGCCACAGCAATGAAAATTTGCCCCCTACGACCCCCAAGGACAGGCTCCTGCCTGACTGTCCCAGGCCTTGGGAGGAAGGGTGTGTGTGTGTGAGTGTGTGAGTGTGGTGTGTGTGTGTGTGTGTGTGTGTGTGTACTGCATAATTCTATACTTTTCCTAAAAGGTGAATTCTGTCTAAAACATTTGCTCCTTAGATCCTCTCCTGTCTTAAGAGTTTTCTATCTTCAAGGCCAAAGTAGATGCTCTCTAACCAATGCCCCTTCCTCCATAAATTCCCTTCTGAAGGGACTTCACTGTCTTTGTCTTTTGTGGGCACACACGTGCACATACACACACACACAGTAGTTCCTCTCCTGTGCTATAGACAAAACAAAATATTTGTAGTTCTCTTTAGTTGGCAGCTGATAACATCTGGTTGGTCAGAAAGATGGGTGAATAAACACAATAAATGGAGGTTATGAGAAGACCTCAGTGACTGGGGCCAGAATTCTCAAAGCTTGCTTCCAGAGCACTCTTGTTCCACAAACTGAACAGAAATATTGGGCTAATGAAAAAATAAATGGTGCTGGAAGAACTGAATGTCCATATGTGAAAAAGATGAACCTAGACACAGACATTACACCTTAAACAACACTTAGAATGGATGGTAGTTCTAAATGTAAAATGGAAAACAATAAAAATTTCTTGTAGAAAACAGAAAATCTGTATGACCTTGGTTTTGTTGATGAGCTTTAAAATACAACACCAATAGCATCGTTTGTGAAAGAAAATGTAAGTTTGACTTCATTAAAATTAAAACGTTTGCTCTGTTAAAGACACTGTTACGAGTATGAAAAGATAAGGCACAAACTAAAATAAAATACAGGATAGGGCAAAATTAGGTTTATAGTTGTTTGTATGGAAAATATTACAATAATTAATAAGTAATAATACAAAAATAAACTCTGTGTTTCGTGTTCTCACAACTGTAAACCTATGTTTACCACATCCTATATTTGCAGAACACATCTATACTAATAAAAGGGTAACATGTTAATTAGACCAGATAGACCGGATGTCTTCTGGAGGACCTTCCGGATGTCCTTCCTGACAAAGCCGGGGCCCGGGCGGTGCCGCCTGGGGTCCTGGGTGCCTGTGGCCGGCCAGGGCGAAGCCGGCCAGGGTCCTGGGTGCCTGCGGCCAGCCAGAGGGAGGGAAGCCCGGGTCCTGGTTGCCTGTGGCTGTCCAGAGCAGGGAAGCCTGGGTCCTGGGTGCGGGGGCTGAGGCAGAGGCAGTTAGGGGCAATCAGGCAGGCAGGTGAGCAGTTAGGGGTGATCAGGTAGGCAAGTGGTTAGGGGTGATCAGGCAGGCAGGCAGATGAGCAGTTGGGAGCCAGCAGTCCCAGATTGTGAGAGGGATGTCTGACTGCCTGATCCCGCAGGGACAACCAGCAGGCAGACATCCCCCAAGGCATCCCGGATTGCGAGAGGGTACAGGCTGGGCTGAGGGACCCTCCCCCAATGCACGAATTTCATGCCCTGGGCCACTAGTATCTGATAAAGGGCTTACATATAAAATATGAGAGAACGCTTTAGTGGAGTGATCATGTTATAAGGTATATAAATGTCTAATCACTATGTTGTACATATTTTATGTCAACTGTAATTGAAAAATAAATTTATAATAAAGAACATACACAAAAAAGAACTATTAAAAGTCAACAATAAAAACACACAAACAGAATACAAAGGGAGCAAAAGATCTGAACAGACATCTCACCAAATAAGACATACAGATGGCAAATAAGTATATGAAAAGTTGCTCAATATCATTTGTCATTAGAGAACTACAAATGAAAACAACAATGAGATACCACTATACAACTATTAGAATGACTACATCCAGAAAAACTGACAACACCAAATGCTGGCACAGATGCAGAGTAATGGGAGCATTCATTCATTGCTAATGGGAATGCAAAATGGTATAGCCACTTTGAAAGACAGTTTGGCAGTTTCTTACAAAACTAAACAGTCTTACCATATGACTCAGCAATTGTACTCCTCTGTATTTATCCAAATGAGCTGCAGCTTATGTCCCCACAAAAATCTGCAGAGACATTTATAACAGTTTTAATCATAATTGCCAAAACTAGAAGCAGCCAGCATGTCCTTTAATAGGTGAATGGATAAACAAACTGGTACATCCAGACAATGGAACACTACCCAGTGATAAAAAGAAACAAGCTATCAAGCCATTGAAAGACATGGATGCATCTTAAATGCATACTGTTAAATTGAAAGATGCCAGTCTGAAAAAGCTGCCTACTGTTATGGTTCCAATTAACATTCTGGAAAGGCAAAACTGTAAAGCTAATAAACAAATCAGTGGTTGCCAGGAGTTAGGGGCATGGAATTGAGTAGATGAAGTGCAATGGATTTGGGGATGGAGAAACTATTCTGTGTGATACTGTAAATTAAAATATATGTGTGTGTGTGTGTGTGTGTGTGTGTGTGTGTGTGTGTGTGTGTATACACACACTAGAGGCCTGGTGCATGAAATTTGTGCACGGGAGGGGGGGTGTCCCTCAGCCCAGCCTGCACCCTCTCCAATCTGGGACCCCTCAAGAGATGTCCGACTGGCCAAGGTGGGATCGGGCCTACACAGGCAATCGGGCATCCCTCTCACAGTCCAGGACTGCTGGCTCCCAAATGCTCACCTGCCTGCCTGCCTGATTGCCCCTAACTGCTTCTGCCTGCCAGCCTGATCACCCCCTAACCACTCCCCTGCCAGCCTGATCAACACCGAACTGCTCCCTGCTGGCCCGATTGCCTCTAACTGCCCTCCCCTGCCGACCTGGTCACCCTTAACTGTCCTCCCCTGCTGGCCTGGTCACCTGTAACTGTACTCCCTTTCCAGCCTGGTCACCCCTAACTGCCCTCCCTGGCAGGCCTGGTCCCTCCCAATTGCCCTCCCCTACAGGCCATTTTGTGGTGGCCATCTTGTGTCCACTTGGGGCAGCCATCTTTGACTACATGGGGGTGGCCATCTTGTGTGTTGGAGTGACCGTCAATTTGCATATTACCCTTTTATTATATAGGATATTTATTTATTTATTTATTTATTTATTTATTTATTTATTGAGTGGCCAGATGATTATGGCCACCCCATCAGTACTTCATTGGGCCACCTTTTGCCTTCAATACTGCAGCGATTCTTCTTGGTATTGACTCCACGAGATGTTGAAAGGTGATGCGAGGAATCTGACACCATGCCTGATGAATAGCACTGTCCAGTTCTGTGAGATTTGATGGTTGTGGAACCAGCTGCCTGATGGCTCTTTAACTTTGTCCCACAAATGCTTAATTGGATTGAGATCTGGTGATTTTGGGGGCCATCTAAGCAAGGTAAAGTCTCCCTCATGTTCTTGAAACCACTCCTGCACAATACGAGCACCGTGGCATGGCGCATTGTCTCGTTGGAAGAAGCCATCTCCATTGGGATACGCCATCAACATGATAGGATGAACTTGATCAGCAACAATACTTAGGTATATTGTGCTATTTGGACATTGTTCCACATGAATTAAAGGGCCCATATCATGCCAGGAAAACATGCCCCAAACCATAACACTGGCCCCACCAGCTTGAAGGGTTGTACTCATGCATGTGGGGTGCATGCTTTCATGCTGTTTCCACGAAATTCTCATTCTGCCATCTGCATGATGCAACTGAAAATGTGATTCATTGGACCACATTACTTTTTTCCAATGCTCGACTGTCTAACCCTTGTATTCCTGTGCAAATTGGAGACATTTTATTTTGATAACTGTAGACAGCAAAGGTGTTTGAACAGGCCTTCAGCTTCCATATCCCATATGATGCAGTGTATGGTTAATTTGCCTACAAACATCAGGTGGTCATAATAATCTGGCCACTCGTGCATGGGTGGGGTCTGGCCAGCCTGGCCAGGGAGAGGAGACATGGGCGGTTGGCCGGCCTGCCTGCTGGTCGAACTCCTGGTCAAGGGGATAATTTGCATATTAGCCTTTTATTATATAGGATATACACTGAGTAGCCAGATTATTATGTGTTCAGTGTATACATATAGTTAGGAGGAAAGAGGATCTCAGGATGGCATACAAAATATGACAACCCAACTGTATTACAAATATATGGAAGGCAGTGGGTGAAAATGGTGCTGATCTAAGCATCATTGCAAATGAATAGAATCTCTCACACCAAAGGGAAAATGAACTGCTTGTAGTATTGAACTCGAGTTGATAAGGTTGTTTCTTTGGGGATACAGGTTAACACCGGTATTGCTATACATGAATACTGGAATTGAGCAATTAAGCAATGGGTGGCAAATGGCAGGATCCAGGTTTCTCACTGTTGGAGTGGGAATTTACAGATAAACAGGAGAGGAGACTAGAATGATGCAATAATGGATCAGAGTTGGAGATCTCAGTATGAGCTCATGTTTAACTTAATATAGACATAGATGGTTACATAGGGACAATTTTATAGATATGTGTACATACACAGGTTAGCACACACATACATATGTCCTTGTTCCTCCAGCTGATAGGACCTAGAAGCAATGACATTCCAGCAGTAATGAGCAGATTGTTAATGCTATCCTCCAGGGAAAGGAATCAGGGCTTCCTGGAGAAATGTCAGGTTCAAAGACTGGGACAGGAGATATACAAGATGAACTTGGAGCATCTTGTAGCACCAGAAAGTAGGGATTTACTAAAAATATATACATATAAATTGATGTATCAAAGGGACACAGGAGCCAACTGAAAGAGCTTCCAGTGGCCAAAGCTGGGACAAGTTGTGCAACAAAATAAAATGGTGCAGGCATAAACACAGACATGTAGATCAATGGGACAGAATAGAGAGCCCAGAAATAAACCCACTGCTTTACAGTCAATATTTGACTAAGGAGGCAGAAACATACAATGGGCTAAAGATAGTCTATTCAATAAATGGTGTTGGGAAAATTGGACAGTTACATACAAAAAAGAAAGAAATTAGACCATCTTTTTACACTAAACACAAGAATAAACTCAAAATGGTTTAAATGTTAGACTCAAAACCATAAAAATCCTAGAAGAAAACATAGGCAGTAAAATCTCAGTATTTTTTTCTGTATTATATCTCCCTGGACAAGGGAAACAAAAGAACAAATAATAAACTAATGGGACTACATCAAACTAAAAAGTTTTTGCACAGCAGAGGAAACCATCAACAAAGTGAAAAGACAACCCACTGAATGGGAGAACATATTTGCCTATACATCTGATAAGGGTTTAATATCCAAAATTTATAAAGAGCTTATAAAAGTCAACATAAAAAAACAAACAATCCAATTTAAAAATGGGCAAAGGACCTGAATAGACACTTCTCCAAAGAGGACATTCAGATGGCCAATAGACATTAGAAAAGATTCTCACCATCACTAATCATCAGAGAAATACAAATTGAAATCACAATGAGTTATCACCTCACACATGTCAGAATGGCTATCATCAATAAGTCAACAAACAACAAATGCTGGTGAGGGTGTGGAGAAAAGGGAGCCCTTGTACACTGTTGGTGGGAAAGCAGATTAGTGCAGCCCGTATGGAGTTACCTCAAAAAATTACAAATGGAACTGCCTCATGACCCAGTGATTCCACTTCTGGGAATATATCCCCAGAAACACTGATTTGAAAGAATATATGCACCCCTATGTTCATTGCAGTGTTACTTACAATAGCTAAGATTTCAAAGCAGCCCAAGCATCCATCAGTAGATGAGTGGATAAAAAAGCCACGGTAGAAAGCCCACTGCCTGGGAGAACATATTTGCCAATGTCATCACCGATAAGTGTTTAATCTCCAACATTTTCAGAGAACTCATACAACTTAACAAAAGAAATGTAAACAACCCAATCAAAAAATGGGCAATGGACCTAAATAGATACTTTTTGAAAGAGGACATAGGAAGGCCAAGAGACATACGAAAACATGCTCAAAGTCACTAATCATCTGAGAGATGCAAATTAAAAAGACAATGTGGTACTATCTCCCACCTGTCAGAATGGCTATCATCAACAAATCAACAAACGACAAGTGCTGGCGAGTATGCAGAGAAAAAGTAACCCTCGTGCACTGCTGGTGGGAATGCAGACTGATGCAGCCACTATGGAGAACAGTATGGAGTTTCCTCAAAAAACTAAAAATGGAACTCCCAGTGATCCCACTTCTAGGAATATATCCCAAGAAACTAGAAATACCTATCAGAAAGGATATATGCACCCCTATGTTCATAGCAGCACAATTTACAATAGCTAAGAATTGGAAACAGCCTAAGTGCCTATTAGCCGATGAGTGGATTAAAAACCTGTGGTACATCTACACAACGGAATACTACGCTGCAGTAAAAAAAGAAGGAGTTCTTACCATTTGCAACAGCATGGATGGAACTGGAGAGCATTATGCTAAGCGAAATAAGCCAGTCAGAGAAAGATAAATATCACATGATCTCACTCATTTGTGGAATCTAATGAACAACATAAACTGATGAACAAAAATAGATCCAGAGACAGAGATCAGACGATCAAACCTCAGAGGGAAGATAAGGGAGGGCAGGGGTAAGGGGGAGAGATCAACCAAAAGACTTGTATGCATGCATATAAGCCTAACCAGGGGGTGTGAGGGCATGAATGAGGGGAGTAGGGGGGGGCAATGGAGGGATAAGGACACATATGTAATACCTTAATCAATAAAGAAAAAAAAGCCATGGTACATTTACACTATGGAATACTACTTGACCGTAAAAAGGAAGAAAATTTTACCCTTTGCAGCTGCATGGATGGACCTGAAGAACATTATGCTAAGTGAAATAAGCCAGTCAGAAAAAGACAGTTACTATATGACTTCACTCATACGTGGAATCTAATGAACAAAATGAACTAATACTAAGCAAAATAGAGACAAACTCATAGATAGAGAGCAGGCAGACAGCTCTGGTGGGAGGGTGTTGGGAAGGGGGCATGAAGAGATTGAGCAAACAAGGAAAAAAGAGAAAGAATTCATGGACATGGATAACAGTGTGGTGATTGTGGTGGGAGGGGAGTGGGTGAAGGTGGAAGCAGGGTATCGGCAGGATAAGTGGCGATGGAAAGAAACTAAAGTAAAATAAGGAAAAAAAATACAGTGGCAAAGGCAGACCTCGGAGATACTGGGAGTTTGGTTCCAGACCACCACAATAAAGCAAGTACCATGATCAAGCGAGTCATAATCTTTTAGGTCTTGCCTTCAATTTGTAAAACACTCAGCATCTGTGATGTGTAATAAAGCAAAGCACAATAAAACAAGATATGTATGTATTGGACTGTAACCCAAAGCATAAAATAAAAATCCATGAGTCCATACTGACATGAATGAAGGAATCAATGAATGACTGACCGAGGAAAGGGACACCTCCATGGTGCCAAATTCTAAATGACATGTGCAGCTACTCCATCCTCATGATGGGTGCATTACTCCCCACTCCTTAAGGTGGCCTGTGCATAGGGACTTCCTTCCACAGAGGGCAGCATGAAAACAGGGGAAAGAGCAACTTCACAAGGGGACAAACACTGCCTCGGCCAGGTGATCAACATCAACACAACAGCGATAGGGCATGTTGGTAGCATGACCCTGATATAAGACGATGATGGCATTTTACTTTTATAGTCTCCCTCCAAAAACATATTACCCCGATCTAATCACAAGAAAAACATCAGACAAATTCTAACTGAGGGACCATTCTAGAAAATATCTGACCAGTAATCCTCAAAACTGTCAAGATCCCCCAAACAAGGAAAGCTGGGGGAACTGCCACAGCTAAGAGCCTGAGGAGGGAGACCTGCCTACTGAATGTAATAACCGGGATGGGACCCTGGGACCACAAAAGTACATAAGCGGAAAACTGAGGAACTGTACATAAATCTTTAGTTAATAACCATGTATCAATGTTGGTTTATTCATCGTATTCCTATAAGATGTTTAAAAAAGGACAACTGGGTGTGGGGAATATAGTAACTCTCTGTGCCAAATTCACAATGATTTTGTAAATCTAAAAACTATTATAAAATTAAACTGTTTAAGAGATGTTGATAGTCTTCTTCTACCATTTCACATACACACAATTGATGAATACATTTTTCTTCCATTTTTTTATTAAAATTCTGATGCTGAACCAGTAGAGTGAGCTGATTACCAACAAAGGTATTAGAGTAAGAGATACGGGTTCTGCCCCTTACTAGTTTTGTGACTTTGGGAAGGTGCTTAACCTGGCTGAGCCTCAATTCTCTCATCAGTCAAATGGGCTCATGATACCTACTTCCTAGGTATGCCATAGGAATTAAACATCATAATGTATGTCAAGCATTTAACACAGTGTCCATACTAGCTAGAATGTTATTTGCTAGTTCGTATGGACTAATTGACAAAACAAATGTCCTGGTAGTAAATAGATTTAAGGAGAAAAACTCAGAATCTATAAAATCTCTACCTTGAGTCCTTTATTGTGGATGAGAGAATGATAAAGTCTTAATCTTAACCCATCAAGCACCAACATCAATTCCAGAAAAATATTCAAACAGATATTTACTCCAGATTCAACTGATATATTGTAACAGAAAGCCTTTCTACTGGGAGAAATTTGGGGTTTCTTCTCTAATCTGCTCAATTTGACTCCTGGGCTCAGCCCATACAAATGAGACTTTAGTCCAGCCTTGGGCAAACTACGGCCCGCGGGCCGGATCCGGCTATTCTATCCGGTTCTCTTGCTCTCCCCTCCGCTCCTTTACTTTGAATTTATAATAGTTCACACAAACACTCCATCCATGCTTTTGTTCCGGCCCTCCGGTCCAGTTTAAGAACCCATTGTGGCCCTCGAGTCAAAAAGTTTGCCCACCCCTGCTTTAGTCCCTGGCTCTGGGTGCCCTGGAAAAGGTGCCCTCTCTCCCTTCTCCCCACCCTGTCTCTGTGCTTCTTTCTCTCTGCCTTTTCTTTTGCTCCTTCACTGCCCTGCCTCCCCGAAACCCTCCATGCCTCTCCTTTATTATGCATGGAGTGGGTATTCTCTGCTAATCTCTACCCTGTCTTCAAATCCTGAGAATAGAGGAGAAGATGGAGAAGACTAAAAGACCATCAAACCTTATGCCCAGAATAGGTTAACTCCCACCAGCAAACCTCCTTATGTTACTAGAGGCCCAGTGCACAAAATTCATGCACTCGGGGGCGGGGGGTCCCTCAGCCTGGCCCGCGCCCTCTCGCAGTCTGAGACCCCTCGGGGGATGTCCGACTGCTGTGGAGATAAGAGAGGGTCCTGCCACCGCCGCTTCACTCGCCAGCTATGAGCAGGGCTTCTGCCTGAGTGGCACTCCCCCTGTGGGAGCACACTGACTACCATGGGGCAGCTCCTGTGCTGAGCGTCTGCCCCCTGGTGGTCAGTACATATCATAGCGACCAGTCATTCCACCATTTGATAGATTTGCCTAATAGCCTTTTATTATATAGGATTAGGCTAACAGGGGAGTCTCACCCATTCAGCAAGGGCCAGTCTCCAGGAAAGGAGTTGAGGAGAGGTGCAAAAAGGACTAGCACTATACATGTCATTTCCTAGAAATATTTTTTTGCATATGTTTTCGAGGCATGGAGGCTGTACTTGTATGATTATAAAATTTGCCATCAATAAAACTGCTCCTGGCTTCTATAGTAAATGTAAAATGGATCATTATTCTGAGCTGTCTCTTGCAGGGACTTGGCTACAGGACCAAGGGTGAGAAGCACTGCCTACTAGTAAGTCTCACCATGTTGGTTTAACATGTCCAAAATGCCTCCTGGCCTTTCCCATATTTTCTGATCTTGTGAGACCAAAACTCCTCTGAATCTAGGCAGCTTGGTATTTCCTACAGTTTTTACGACCATCGTTTCACTGCAGTAATTGTCACACAGTTCCAGGAAGTGAGCCATTAACTCTTCTCCCTAAAGTAACTGGTCTCTGTTAGGTCATCAAATTAAACAATTGGCCTGGCTGGATGGCTCAGTTGGTTGGAGCATTGTCCCATATACCAAAAGGTCATGGGTTCAACTCCCAGCCAGGGTACATACCTAGGGTTTGATCCCTGATCCCTGAACTTGTGCTGAAGGCCACCAATCTATGTTTCTCTCTCACATCAATGTCTCTCTCTCTCTCCCTCTTCCTCACTCTCCTTCTCCCTCTAAAAATCAATAAAAACAGATCCTCAAGTGAGGATTTAAAAAATGTAAACAATTTTCAAAAACAGGAGGGAATGCCATCCATCATGTAACATTATTTCCTACCCATAATAAAAATATCCTGTTTCACAGTCGAGAAGATGAATGACATCAGCTGTGAAATAAAATCAAGGACACCCACACTAAGAACCAAACCCTATATGTTTCCCCTAATGAGCCTACAGAGTCAGGTCTTGTGGTCCATTGACAGACAGGAAGGAGTGGCAGGCACCTCCCAGGTTATGGAGAACTAAGCCAAGAGAACCAAGGAGGCCAATTCCCAAACAGAAGCAGGCCATAGAAGGACAAGCTACATGGGGCTCTTGAAACTACTGTCCACTACCCTCTGCAAACACCACACAGTGGGAACAGTTTCTCCTAGGTCCCTGAGGGCCAGCTCGCTAATGTTGCTATACAATATTACTTATTTACATATGACCTATCAGATTACATATGGAATATATTTATTTTATATATCAAATGTTGCCACTATATTAAGGACTGTGCTAAAGACATTACATGAATTATCTCTTTTAATCCTCACAACAATGTTATCCTATATAATAAAAGGGTAATATGCAAATTGACCAAATGGCAGAACAACTGGTTGCTATGATGTGCACTGACCACTAGGGGCAGATGCTTAATGCAGGAGCTGCCCCCTGGTGGTAAGTGCGCTCCCACAGGGGGACTGGGGCAGTGGGAGCGGGCCTAAGCCATCAGTCGGACATCCCCCAAGGGCTCCTCGACTAGGAGAGGGTACAGGCTGGGCTGAGGAACACCCACCTCCCCCACCCCAGTGCACGAATCTCGTACACCAGGCCTCTAGTAAGATAGATAATATTATTCCCAGGGCACAATGACTGGGGATACTCCAGACAAAAAATTCAACCTAAGTGGAATTCGCAGGCTCACAGTGGGGTTCAAGGGAAACAACTGGTGCTGGGGTGAGCCCATCATCCTCACTGTCCCATGCCCTCTCACCTTGCTGCAGCACAGCTGGACCCCACACAGGCAAACCCCTGGGCACCCTCAAATCTGTATTCTTTATTTGGGGGAGAATGGGGAACGACTGAGTGCGGTCACTCCTCTCTGAGCAGGAGCCCTCACACACTCCTGATACCTGCGCCAGAGTTCCATTATAAAAGACAGCAAAAGTACTAGCGTAGGCGGGACCCCTCTGACCTGGCTCCTCCAGACCCATGTGATGCTTATCCTCAGTTTCCAGTTAACCTGCACGCTTTTGTTAGCCTCACACCCCACTCAAACCTTCTGGCCCAGCTGCAGGGGCAAGGAGCGAGCATGGGGGAGGAGAAAGGGGGCTGAGCCTCCGCGCAGGCTGGGTGTGCGCGCTCCACACTGCGTCCTCCCTGGCCTTCAGGGCCTGGGTCCGCCCCTCGGCACTGGCTCCGTGGCTGTGCAGTGAGGCGCGTGGCTGGGCTCCCTGAGGAGGGTGCCAGCATCGCGCTTACGTCACTGCCTGCCTGCCCTCCATCGGCTTCCTCAAACCAGAATATGAGACCCTGCACTCGGAATTTCCTGAGCACTGTGTGCCTATAAGCCCCACTTCCCCAGAGAAGACTGAAACCCAGAGACCCCGCATCAGCCGGAGCAGGAAGCCAGTGCTCAGCATCAGCCAAGGCCGGCTTAACAGCTTAGCAGGAGGGTGGCGGAGCTGAAACCCTCCTTCCGGTCCTTTCCCCTGGAAGTGCCGAGCATGCACGTCCAAGTGCGAGGTCCTGCCCACCTGCTCAGCTCAGCCCTGCCCACCAGCACAGCTCCGCCCTGCTGGATGCTCCTGGCAGCCCTCTGAGGCAGGCGTCCTCAAACTACTGCCCGCGGGCCACATGTGGCCCGCCGAGGACATTTATCCGGCCCGCTGGGTGCCACTGCCTGTCCTGCTTAGCAGCCGACTCGTCCCGGCCCCGCAGTACACATAGGAATTTGTTCATAGTTTTTTTTTTTAAACTATAGTCTGGCCCTCCAACGGTCTGAGGGACAGTGAACTGGACCCCTGTTTAAAAAGTTTGAGGACCCCTGCCTGAGGCCTGCACCAGCCTCCTGCACCACACACAGGTCCCCGGGAAGAAGCCACACAGCTGACATTAGCTCCCACTTTAAAGAAGCAATGCATGTCATTGCCTATGGCAGGGAACAGGAGGCAAGGTCCTGGTCTAGTGCGAGCGGGATCTCCCGCTCGCGGACCAGCTGCATGAAGACCAAGCAGTTCTTCTGAGGGAGGCCTTCCAGCAGAGGAGCAGCGTGATCTCGCCCAGCTGTGGCTTCCTGGCCAGCCCCTGCAGTGTGGATTTCAGATCCTGCCTCCCACGCCCACCCCTGGGCTCCCTCCTGCCAGGAGAAGGCAGCCCACTCTGGCTCTGCCTTTCCAGCCCATTCTCAGACACTGAACCCTGGTGCACAGGGTTCCTGCTGCACATTCCCTACCTGGGCGCTGGCACTGGTGCCCACCCACTCAAAGGTCTCAGAGCTCAGCAAGCAGAGCTCACTGCTTCCCAGAGCAGTACAGAGCCCATCAGGGCCCAGGAGCATACGCTGGTTAAATATTCCATGCTCAGGCCAGCGTCAGTCTGAAACCAGGGCCAGGCCAGGCCAGGCCTGAATTTCCATGCAGGGATTTGGGGGCCTCAGCCAAGAAACAAAGGATCCAGAGTTTAGGAATAAGACTGACGTATCTGTATACCTTACTCCGTATCTGTTGATTTTAGAAGCCAGATGTTAACTCCAAGGAAACCTCGTATTAAAACAGAGCTAGCAGTTATCCCACTAAAGAGCTGGAAAGTTTTGATTCTGCCTCTTCTTTTGTTTCGTCTATGTTCTGAAATCATTTTCTGTTATTTCTTTGTGTTCCCAGCAACTTGGAATATGATATCAGCAGGGCATCCTTCATTTTCCTCCTCTTGTTTTATGACTCTAAACTGTTTTCCCTACTGATACACAAAGTTTAGCTGAGACTTCTTCAAAGCACAGAGTTAGATCTAAAGCTCTGAGGTGTTCTGGCATATTTATTATGATATATCTGGGATAGATCTTATACATCATAAATGTCAAAAGGTAAAATAAATCAGAAGGAAAACATAAAAATATTCCCTTCTAGCGATTCATAGTGGGACGTGGGCTGTTCTGGTGATGGAGGAAGAAGTGGCATAGAATCAGGTCAGGGTTGGAAATTAGATTTTAACATTGGCAGAGCCTCATTCCCCATTCGCCACGCCCAGTCACTAAGTTGTTCCCAGAGGTAGGCAACGCTGCTGTGGGCAGTTTTTTACCCCTGCAAGCACCTAGAGTTTCCCATCAAAGGACACTCAGGCACTTTGTCTGGAAACCCAGCTGTCCCACGGATAGGGGACCTGCTTCTTCCTTTCACCTCAGAGCCCTCCTTTTTGGCGCAGTCCAGGCCTTCTTCTTGGACCAGACTTTGAAAAATCAAAAGCCACTTACCTCTTCTGTGGGGCAAAGGAAGGCTGACTTTCACCACCTAATGCTCGGCCTGTCCTCTTGAGGAGGGGGAGGAAAACCTGCCTCTCGCTCTTCCCTGATGAGCTTACTCCAAGGAAACAAGAGCTAATTCTCAAACAGCTCAACCTGCCAACATGCTAACCATGACTGGTTTTGGCTGGAGTTCCGGGTGATTCAGATTTTCTTCTTTATACTTTACTGCATTTTTCTACCAATGATTATTCCTCGTGCACGTTAGAAAAAATACAACAAATAAAAAATCTTGCTTTAAGTATTGCCTCTCCCAGAAACCTTCCAGATGCTTCACCCTGGGTGAGAATCACCTACTCTGAACCCTGAAGTGCCTCACCTGTGCCTTCCTCCATCTCAGCCCTTATCTTTCTTCAGTGTTGCCTTGTTCTTCAAATCCCCAGTGCTTAGTTCAGAGGCCAGCACAGAGCAGGCCTGTCCACTGATAAACCAGTACATCGATGAATGAATAAGTGAATGACTGAGGTGCTATATTACCTGCTCAACTCTAGATTTTAAAAATCTCCCTAGTCATACATGAGTTCATATCTCTTAGGACAAAGGTCATCCATTAAGACCAAGATGGTTCCTCAAAGCTCAAGAATCCATGGTTAAATTTGAAATCTGGCACCATCCCTGACCTAAACCTTACTTGAAACATTTCTCTACTCCTGATTCAAATTCCTTGCCTATCCTTGAATTAGTTAATCTTTAGAAATGATAACCTTGGGCTACAATGGATCATAGCTGGGGAAGTCCTGATTTGTCCTCACCTAGTGTTTAAAAATAACAGCCCTAGACAGTTTGGTTCAGTAGGTAGAGCATTGGCCTGCGGACTAAAGGGTCCCAGGTTTGATTCTAGCCCAGGTTGCGGGCTCGACCCCCTACCCCCAGTAGGGGGCATGCAGGAGGCAGCCAATCAATGATTCTCATCATTGATGTTTTTATCTCTCTCCCTTCCTCCCTGAAATCAATAAAAAATATATTTAAAAAAATTAAAAATAACAGGCACCCCCACAGCCAGGTTCCATTGACATATATCTTTTCTGGTTCATTGCCTAATAGAAAGCTGATGGTTCAACTATATAGAACAGCAAAGAGGAGGAGATGGGCAAGCTGGTGATCATACTAAAAAATTAGCTCATTTCTTTAGAGTGATTTTAGGGGTCCAAGAAAGCTCTCTTGTGCCCCAACCATTCTCCATTTCCTCAGTCCCAATTTTGCTCAGAGCTCACCTAGCTTTTAGACCAAACACAGGCTATTTAAAGTTGGAATTGCTGGGTTTGGATTTCCGTAAGGCCTAAATAAAGTGGCTTCTGATTCACTCTCCCCTTACCCTCCTCTGTGGAGAACAAGACTGAGCAGCCTGATTAGGGACGCAGAGCTGGGAACAGCACAAATGCAAAAGAGGACTTGCAAAGGGGGAAAGTGTGCTTTTCTGTTTTCGAAAACCTGCTGACATAGGGAATGCTTCTGTTTTTCTGCAGAAATGCTGCCTTCCATGGACAAAATTCAGCCACAATCAAGCTAATTGAATGCACAAATGTAATATTTTTTTCCAGGGCACCTCCAATTTAATGCTTGATGAAATTGTGTCTTTCGCATATATTTACAAAAGCTTTTCTTCATCCAGAAATGTCTGTTAAAATTGCTTATAGATGCTGAGATAGCAAATCACTCTTCTAATGTAATGAGATAAGTCATCTCTATAAACTTTGCTTGCTCAAATGTACTCGCATAAAAGAAATCAGGCTACAGGCTTTCTTCAATAAATAGAATGAACAACTAAAACTTGATGGCTATAGCATGTTCTGCCTCATTGCTATGAGATGTTTAAAATTGCTCCCTCTCTCTCCCGCAGCGGAGTTTTCATTTTGGTAGCTGATGGAAAAAGGAGGTCAAATAAACGGATGTGGATAAGAAGCCAAAGCTGTTTGTCAAAACGTGGGGAGAGGCCTGGAGTCATTTAAACACTAAAAATTGATTTAAAAGATTTCTGTCCTCAAGTCATTTTTCTTGCTAAATGTAGCCAGTTTGTGAACCTGCCTTAGCTATCTTTACTAATAGTTTATACCACAGGAGCTCCGCATACTGGGTAGATTCCTACGCATAGTCATTTGTACATAGCCCCGAAAAACGGGCCCAAAGATCATGAGTCCATGGAAAAGATGAGGCCTTGTGAGGTTTATCCATCTGTTCCCAAGTAAGATTTGTCTTCCAGCTTCAATCTAGAAGCCTATTCTGTGACCAAATATCTAACAGGCCATCTCACACACGCATAGGGTCACCATAAGGGCCCTCATGCATGGCTGCTCAGGATGGGCACTGTCCAACTCCAGGGGAGACACCATTCCCAGAGACTACAGTGTGGAGGGGACCATTTGGAATTAGTGCAAGGTGACAGCCCCGCCCAGCACCACCACCGATGGCTGGGGGCGGAGGGGTGGGGGGGGCGTCCTCTTGTTCAGTCATGGTTCAGTAAACTTTCATGGCTATACGGCATGCATTGCCTCCCTACCTCCTCAAAGAATAAAATCAGTATATTAGCAGACAAAATGTGTGCCCCATTCCTTTCCTTTCCAAAGTAAAATTGTTTGGGAGAATACTCATACCTCCAGATGGTTCTTCAAGAAAAGGTTTCGACAGCTTGACTGAGGAAGACTGGCTGAAATCCAGGACAGTATGAGACCAAATTGCATGTGCCCTTTCTGTCAGTTTTGGAAAACACCAGACAACCATTGGTCGGCACAAGGGGGGGAGGGTGGGCAGAAACAGCAGGCAACATTGGGACCAGTTCTCCAGGAGCCTCTCTTGGGCCAGCCTGCCTTTTGGACTTTGCCTCGTGCCTGCTAGAGGGTCCAGATCGGCCAGACCAGAGGCCGGGCTGTGCTGGGCCAGCAGGAGCAGAAGCCTGCCCTCACACCAGCCACATAGCCCTGCCTTCTCCTCCACCACCTTCCTCTGCCGCCTGAAACACACCGCATGGTGGGAGGAAACAAAGCCTAGATCCTCCCTGATCTGAAACACTGCTGACAGCCTCTGCCCAGCCCTAGCAAAGCTGAGTTCAATTCAACAATTTGGGGTTAAACAGAAAGGTCTTGCTTTTTACGCAGTTCCTTGAACTCTGCCCCCCACACATGGAAAAGTACATTTTGGGATTTGAGGCATCAATTCTAATATGCATAGGAGGGTACATTTGAGAAAACATCCTTTGTTGCATAATCTGCTTTTTAAAGGCTAGCTCAGTGGACTTAGACCCTATGGGCCACTAGTAGCTCAAGAGCCATGCTCCACCAGAGTTCTTAGCTACAGTTTGCCAAAGGATCAAAATAGCTAATCATTCAGCCCACAGTTATGTTTGGTCAACAAGGTATCGTTTTAATTGAATTGAATTTGAATGTTTGGTGGGGCAGGCATCTTCCATTTCTCCAGACTTCCTAGTTCTGTGCAACCAGCCCATTTCTCACATTTATTTGTATTACCTGCCCAGCCCCTGCAGACTACAGTATTTGCCCTAGAATTTATTGGAATTTGCCAAGAATCATACAGGCGAACTGCTCGGGGTCTAGACACTGATTCTCATCCAGGATCAGCTAGGTGTCAAGAATTAGTGGTTGATACAGCACCCTCTAATGAGGAGAAAATTCAGTGTAAGGGTGTGGGACAGGCAATTCAACCAACCCCCACTGCCTCCCCCCTCTCCCTCACCCAGCCATACATCCTGTTCAGGGGAAGTACCTGTATAAGCAAGCTGTCTGCAGGACCTGTATAAGCACTGTCCTAGTCTGGCAAGCCTATGAGCACCACCTTTACATTATGAACATAGTAATACACACATGCTTGTTGTACAGTCTATCCATGAAAGGACAATAAACCATGTGGCTAGGGAAGGCCCCTGGCTGGTAGGAGAGAGTGGGAGACATAATTTTCACTATATATAATCTTTGTGTCTTTTGAAATGCATACCAGTTGTATGAATTGCCTTTTCTCCATTATCAGAACCCTAAGACTCTGTGTGGAGAGCTCCCTCCCAGCTATAAAACTTAAACCTTAGACTTCAGGGCACAGCTCAAATGTTCCCTTCCCCTCTGGGTCATCTTTCTTCCTAGCCAAAGGCAGTAACTTTCTTCTCTGTGGTCCTGATCCGGAAACTTCTGTTAACATCCTTTACAAGAATGCTATGGCCTGGCTCACCGAAGGTGGTCCGGGAGGTTGGGGCAGGATGTTATTTATTTCTATAAACCTAAGGGCTTAAAAAAATATTTGCTAAACAGAACCCACTGACCCCTCTCCTCTTCCTAGTTTGAGGCCACCACTGATGCTTATTTTCACCTTATTTAGCTGTAGAAAGATGAGCAGATGAGGGGTAACTCTGGGCTACTCCCCCATAGGCAGCAACATCTCCTCGGCATAGAAAGCAGAACTTTCTATTATAACTAGAAGTCTGGTGCGGTGCGTGAAATTCATGCACTCAAGGGGGGGTCCCTCAGCCCAGCCTGTGCCCTCTTAGTCCGGGAGCCCTCAGGGAATGTCCAACTGACTGCTTAGGCCCACATCCCTAAGCCATCAGTTGGACGTCCTTAGCACTGCTGTGTAGGCAGGAGAGGCTCCTGTCACCGCTGCTGCGCTCACCAGTGGTGAGCCCGGCTGCCTGCCGGCTGTGAGGCACTCCCCCTGTGGGAGCACACTGACCACCAGGGGACAGCTCTTGTGTTGAGCGTCTGCCCCCTGGTGGTCAGTGCGCATCATAGTGACCGGTCTTTCCACCATTCGGTCAATTTGCATGTTAGCCTTTTATTATATAGGATGGACATGTTCTCTCCCTGCGCTGTGCAGCCACTAGCTGCTCACCACACGTGGTACTGAGAATCTGAAATGTGGATGGCATGACTGAGGACATGAATTTGTTTTCTTTCATTTTGTTTTATTTCATTAGTCACATCTGTATAGTGGCCATCATATCGGGCTGCTCAGCTCTAGAGGGTTCATCCTCTAGGGACAGGCTTACCAGCTGAATCATATGGCCCTCAGGGATGTTTGATTTTTAAACAATTAAATTAAAAGCAAGGTCAACAAAGTGATTGGTTCTAAAGTAAAAATTCAGTTTATTCATCTGTTTACGACACAGTACACAAGAGGCAAAGTGTTTCACATCATAGATTTCACTTCCAACTCTTGGAATGTTCATTTCTTTGGCTAAAATGAGAGACTAGACGGGAAAGCCTGGCAATGCTTAGGCAACTGAGATAAGGTGAGGCAGAAGCAATGCTAACAGCATCCTCACAGGGACGGGCACAGGGATGGGCACTAGTCGCAAGCAGATTTCCTAGAAGTGTTAGCTGGAAGCATAGGAACACCACTCCTGGATGCTCAGGCCGCCACGGGCTCAGTCATCCCCACCACACAGGTACAGCAGCGCTTTCTGGTAGTCACCCTTGGTGTCTTGCTGCAAATGGTCAAAGAGAAAAAGGAAATTCGGTATGAAAAAAAAGATCCAAACTTCACCATAATATACAGGCAGAACCAGTGCACACAGAGCTTCTCCAAATTAACAGAGAAAACTCTGCAGGACCTGCCTAGATACAAAGGCCCGGAAGGCCACACCCAAACCATCATCACCACCATCCCCACCATCATCACCATCATCCCCACCATCATCATCACCTCCACACCACCCCTATCATCACCACCATCACCATCACTGCCACCACCACACCACCACCACCACCATCATCATCAGAGGACCCTCAGGGAGTGTGGCCTCAGGGGGACTTTCAAGTCACATTATTACCACAAAGGTGGAGCGAATGAGAGGTACTGGGGACTCATATGGTAAGTGACTGCTCTAACTGCCCTGAGGTCCTGCCAACACCACCATTTTCTCCCTGGTCCTCTGCCTTCCAGAGAAGGTGGCGTCCTTTCCTGCCTCACAGTGCTGTTTCCTAAATTCTTAAGGTCACACGGAAATAAGCTGGTGAGGTGAAGAAACAATGGTCTAATTGGGGCCTAAACTTTACACAGATGCCCTAATAAACCTGGGCACATCTAACCCACTTCTAAATTCATCCTTGTAACCACTGACATGCCTTTGGAAACGTCAGGATCTTTTATAAAAAGGGATTGCAATGCCTGTCTGAACTACACACAGTGGGACCGCTGGGAAGGCATTGCTGGTTACATCTGAATTCTCCATCTCTCCAAAACAGAGACTAAACTGGCTGAAGAGATGGGCGTTCTGGGCCAATCACAGAGGATTTTCCAAGAAATGGAAATATAATGAATGTAAAATGTAATTGATCTAAATCTCTTGAGGATGTCAGCAGCTCTTACAGGGTCATCATCAAGAACACCAATTATTATTGTGGAATAACACATGTGGGAAACAGAAAACATTTGCCTGTTCTATAGGATTCTGGGACAAATCACACTTTCAAAATAAATCCCTGGTATTTGGTGACTATCTCTTCCCCAGTGAATAAGAAAACACAGACCCTCCCCTGGGCCCCCCAATAGCAGTGCAGGTGACGCGGCACCGTGGGCTCACCTGGATGTAATAGTACAGGGACTTGCCGTACTTTCTCTTGAATTCAGACCTGATCTTCAACATGTCCACTTCACTGCGGGAGATCATGATTCTGATCAAGACCTTGTCACGTGTCCCCTTGCCCTGAAAGTCAAGGTGATGATCCAAGTTACAATTCACTGAGAGCAATGTTAATCACAAACCCATCGAGCACGTTTTCTTGCTAGAACTGATCTGGATTCTTGATGCTGCTCACTAAGACATCACAAATGGAACAGTGTGACTATTCCCTGAAGAGGAAATGAGCATGAAACACAGCAGGGTGACGTCTGCACAGACTCCCACGTGTGCATTCACTGAACGTGGGCTGAGCACTAAGCACTGCAAGGCTCGGTTCAATGAGTGTGTGAGTTTGCACATGTAACAAATAGGTCCCAGCTCTCCGGAGCTCAGAGAGGCCACACTATCACGTATCCATCGTGGCCCTGTGCCAGCATGCATGGCATGAGCAGAAAGACCACTGGGTTTACTTGCAGAGCCTCAGACCATGGGTGCCAAGGTAAGGGTCATATTTTACATGAGCCTGAGGAGAGATGGGGAGAGGCAGTGTGATCAAGGGGGTGACCTAGGAGGAAGTGGGCGGGCCTGGAAGATATAAAGTCCGGGCACATGTGAGGCATAGAAAATGGGATGGGATTGTGGGAAGAGATGCTTCATTCAAGGGACAGTTGCTGGGCTGGCTTTGGAGTCTGTAGACCCACGTTCCAATCTGGCTATGGAACCTCAAGCAAGCTAAAGTTTTCTGAGCTCCAGCCTCCTCACCTATACAGAAAGTAGTAACAACAAAACAATAAGCCTCAGGTTCTTTGGTAATTATTTAAGTTTAAGTAAGTTGCACAATGTCTACTACATCGTGGCTGCTTCACAGTCTCTCCCTCCCTTGCGGTTCTTCTCTCAGAGGTAATAGGAGGGAATCACTGAGAAAGTGAGCAGGAGTCAGGCACAACCATCCCCTGGCTCTCTCTCTTCCGGGTGCTTTGTTTTCTGCCTGTACACAAACAAGTGTCCCAGTGGTCAGGAGAGTGAGAAGATGGATTTGTGGCTTCCTCACCTGCCGAATGCAGCCACAGCTGGCTGGTGCACCCTGCACCTAGACCGCGGGGCTCCTTCCTCCATCACTAGGCAGGGGGGCTTAGTTTGGGGACATGAAAGAAGAGCCTAGTGTGGAAACCTAGACCTCTCAGCCGGCTGCCCTTACCTTCATGGAGTCGTACAGTCGGTCAGCAAAATACAGGGGCTTGTTCTGGATACACTGGACTGTGGGGAGAAGCAAAGGGGTCAGTTACTCCTCTGTCTACTAGTGGGGATGAGGCTCTGAGCTGGGCACACACCAGATGACCTGAATGGGCTGCAAAACGGGAGGGTTTGAGGGAGCACCAGGGACCCTGTGCGGCACTCGGCTCACTGAGGCTGTACACTGGGGACTCCGAGGCCACAGAAACCCAGGGACAATGAGAATGTCTCCAACAGAGCTCTTTCTCTTATTCCTTTTGCGTCAGTAGTTTACCGAGAGGAGACGTTCACCAGGGATGGGGGACCACACTTACTCACCTAGGTTGAGGAAAGCATTTTCCAGGTCTCCCTTGACCTCCTTCTTGATGCTCTCCAACATGTCATAAGGGCTGTAGCTCTTGTACCTGTCAAATACTAAGGAAAAGCAACAAGTAATTACTAAAATGGAGCCACTAGTCAAAGCTGTCAATGATCACCCACACAGTTATATACCACATTTGAAAAAGAAAAAAAAAAAAAGGATAATCACAGCATCCTAAGGGCTAAGGGGTTGCCATGGTAACTAGAGCTGACATTGTACCAGTTGCCCTGGGACAGCTGTCCCATGCACTTGGCCTGAATGGCACGGCCTGGGCCATGTTTGAACATCTCCACCTCCACTGAGTGGAACCCATTCTATCTGGAAGCCACAGGAAGTAATATGCAGCACCCAGCAAACTCCATTACTTCAATGCATGTAGCAAAACAGAAGGATCCTCAGACAAGAAGGGGCAGCAAGCTAAAGCACCAAACCATGGGAACTACTTAGGGGAAACAAGGATCCACAACGGGAGAGAAGGGCAAATGGATCTGGTGAGGGAAAACAGGGGGTGCAATGTGGAGAGTGGGCTTGGCTCTGGAAGATGTGAGCCCCAACACCGACACCGGGGGCTCCAGGAGCACACAGCACCCACCTTTCTGGAGGTGGAACACGCTGCGCTCGGTCATGATGCTGATCCACTTGGGAACATCAGTTCCTTTCCTCTTCACTCCAGCGTCATAGAGATCCTACGAGCACAACCCCCCAGGAAAGGTAACTACAGGACCCACAGCCAGGTCATAAAAACGTCATGTGAAAAGACCAAAACCTACACATTCAAAACACCAAATGAGGAAGGATAACTGGGAGAAATGATGAAAAGGGCGCAAGTTTTCATCAAGAGCAGGCTTCCTTAGACACAGACAGATGGCCATGAGACTAGATTGTTCGTGAGCCCAGCACTGCACAAATCTCCTTCCTTGAACACCGGAAGGACTGAGAGCTTCTATGCACACAGAGAAGGACATGCAAGCATTCACTGGCACAACCAGCCCTCCTTCCTTGTTGGCACCATAATAGCAAGTAAGCTAGTGGCCAAATACTGACGGTCCGGGGCCCACACCCGAGCTTCTTAGAGACTCGGGAAATGACGGAGCCAGGCCAACCTTATCTTCAGTTTCTGGAAAATTTAAAGGCTATAAATAACGCTAACAATGGTGGGGAGGGTGGGGGAGAGGCGTAGGCAAGGGTAGATACTCATTCTGTGACCATCCATTATCCGGAAGTTGCAAAACCCACCTTCTATTTATTACTTTATTTTAAAACCTTCTCCACCACTTGCTAAAAGTACAGTGTAAAATATATTGAAACTTAAAACTAAAATGAATCTAAATGCATCTTGTTCTGCAGCCCTTCCGAAAGTTTTGAGGTAGCTGTTGACACCTGGGAAAGGCACATAGCTCAGATGATGTGAATCAGCTTCACAATTCGCTCGCAGGGGAATATGCGACTAGAACCAGAAAGAGTTCTGCTGGGCTGGAAAAGCAGGCAGGGCCTCTGCCACGTCCCTGGCTCCCCCTTCCGGCCTGGCTGGGCCTCCCCCATCTCCTTCGGCTTTCTCGAACATTTACTCTGTTGGCATTCACTGTAGCAAATGCAAACCAGTGTGCACAGCCGACCACACCCTGCAGAAACTGGCACCTCCACACACGCAAAGCCTAAACTAGCATGTGAGTCGGGTATGGATCCTGTAATTACCACCAGCGGTGTAAGGGAATGTCCGCTGATAACCAGTGCTCCCCGAAAGTGCAAATGAAGCCCACAGACTCCCTGACATCCCTCCCTTCCCATGTGGCAGCTACTTCCCTTCCCCTCCCTCGGACTGTGGACCGGACACGGTGACTCACTTCCAGTGAACAGAGCAGGACAGAAGCGACTGTGTGACTCCCAAGATCAGATCACAGAGCACATGGCTTTCTCCTTGCTTCTCCCATAATCACTCAATCAGGGAAAGCTGGCTGCCATGTTGTGAGGACACTCAAGCTGCCATGCAGAGTCCATGCAGAGAGATGCCAAGGCCTCTGCCAGCAGTCCTGTGGGTGGCCCTCAGGTGCCAGCAGCCCTGGTCAACATTTTGTGTGACCCTGAGCCAGGCCACTCCCTAATTCCTGACCCACAGAAACTGAGAGGTAATAAATGGTTACGGTTTTAAGCCACTCTGTTTGGAGGTAATCTGTTACACAGCACAGATAATTACTCTACAAACTCTGCAGAGGCTTCCTAGAAAACAGAAACCCACAACAACACCCTGGCACCTACCCGGGCATCTTGGTCAATCAGCTCATAATCGATGACAGAGCCGTCCTCTGCTCTTCTACCCTACAGAGGAAAAGATAACAACATCAAATATATTCCTTTGCACATTTTAATGCTGTTTTTCTCTCCAAGTCATGTAAGCCATTATTTAATTCACTGAACAAATACCCATTTATAATTTTTCTTCACTTTGAAGTCTGGACCAGACCAAGGATGGATAAATTAGTTGAGGAAGTGGAGTGGGGTTGTGCCTCACACCATCACCCACTTCATGGTACCCAGTCCTGGGCTAAGCCTCTTATAGAATATCCTCACTTGAAAAAAAAAAAGAAGCTAATGATATTGAGTTTCTCCCCTCAGAGAGCGTATAGTCCCGATGGAGAATAAACATGGCCCACGTGGGAAGGCACAGCAATGTATGGCGCTAAGAAGTGAAATGCAAGTGAGGGAGAAGTCTGTCAGAGAGCAGAGCCAGCAAGGTCTGCGGACAGTGGGGATGGCGGAGGTGAACCTGGAAGGATGTCAGCCGGGCTAGTGAAGGGCAGGGGAGGAAGCCACTCGGCAGGCAGCAACAGCGCGGGAGGCTGAGACCCCGCAGCTCAGGTGAGGGAGGTGGTGCCTGGCTGGAGCAGGTGAGAGGAGGGAATCCCAGGAAGATCAAGTTAGGAAGAACCAGCCGTACAGAGGACTTTTTTAAAAAGCAGAAAGCCAAGCCTGGATTTGATGCAGCTGAAGTGGTTTTTGATCAGGGGAATAAAATGGTGGAAATGAATTGCAAAAGAGACCAGTGGACGGCGGCAGGCAGGGTGGGTGGAAGGCAGCAGAGCCGGGGAGGGGAGGCGGTGCGGAGCTGCCTCCGTGGAGATGCGAGTGGGCAGGAGGCAGCACCAGATCGGTCACTTGTCATCAGGTTCCTGGAGAAAAGAATTTCTCTTCCCTCCCTGGCACGTAGGCTTTAAACTGCACACTGGTCAGAACTCAGATTCAGAAAGGAAATGCCTTTCACCCTCCTTAATGTGCTAACATCAGCAAACCAGCGAAGGCCTCCCCACCCCTCTCCAGGCAAAAGACTACACAGGCAAATCCTCATCAGAAGTGAGAGCAGGTGAAAGAAACAGGGTCACTGCCACTGGGTCCTAGGTGACCACAGAGAGGCAAGGCGACCTTCCTGAAGTCACCTGGCAAGAGCTGGCACGGAAGTCCAGGCCAGGACGTGAGAGCCGCCCACCCCTCCTCTGGCCCACAAGTCCACCTGACCACGCCGTTTTGCTGGGTAAGAAGTCCCATTACACACAAACGACAGCTCTGCAGGGACAAGGCAAACCCACTGTGGGAAATGCAGCTGCCATTTCCGATGCGGGCACAGAGGATTGAGTTAATTCACTCTCACGTATAAAATGAGGTATGGGACTTGCCTGGGGACGAAGCAAGGACAAAGAAATAAACCGGAAACCAACCTTCGCGAGGGCAACCATCAGCTTGCGGAAGTCGCCAGATGTGTCGGAAATAATGTCCTTCTCCAGATCAGTCTTGTACACTTGGAAAGCAACACATGTGGGTTATGCTTCCTGCCTGTGCAGCCAGCCAGCCACTCCACCCACCCCCCACAAAGAGCCTCCGAGAAGCAGAAATGCCTGGGGCAGCATGGCTCTACCTGCCCAAACGTAAGTGGATTTCCCAGGACGAACTGAACCCTCATCAGACCAGAGCCAGTGTTCTTTCTTATCAGTAACAAGGGGCAGAGCGAGCTGGACCACAGATCAGATCACGCTCAAGCTCACCTTTGATCCGTGACCCCTTCTGTAACTAAAATATTGGTTCCCACCCTACTTGACTAGGAATACTCATTCTGAGCATAAAAAAATTTGAAGGGCTACCCCCCCGTCCCCCCCCACACACACACTAGTGCTTTATTATCCACTGACCAAGAAAATGCACAATGGCAGAAACTAGTAAGATTTAAATAGTACTTGTGAGTTATTTTCCATTATTCAAAAAAGCATCTATATTGAAACATAGTAACACATACCCATGTAAACTGCATCATTTATCCTACCCCCAGCCTTCTATACGGCTCAGTGCACACAGGTCCCCCTGCCTCTCACAACAATCTCTGGGTCCACAGGTGGGAACCCCTTGAGCAGAGCCTGGACGGCACCCAATAAATGAAAACCATGTATACCTTCCACTTCTCCCCATCTGACCTTTTCTTTTTTTTTCTTTTTAATATATTTTATTGATTTTTTTTTACAGAGAGGAAGGGAGAGGGATAGTTAGAAACATCGATGAGAGAGAAACATCGATCAGCTGCCTCCTGCACACCTCCTACTGGGGATGTGCCCGCAACCAAGGTACATGCCCTTGACCGGAATCGACCCCAGGACCCTTCAGTCCGCAGGCCGACGCTCTATCCACTGAGCCAAACCAGCTAGGGCCCCATCTGACCTTTTCAATAGATTTTGATTTCTCTCCTGTCTGTCCTGTAGAAGCTCTAGTGGAAGGTAATAATCAAAACCTGGGCCATAAGCAGATGGAGGAGAGGGACCTGGACCACGGCAAAGCCCTGGACAAAGGCAGACATTTCTGTATCTGTAACCAGGCCTCCTATACTGAACAATGGCCCAGAGAGCTATGATGGGGGTGAGAGAAGCTGGGCTGAGAGGATGTATTACAGAAGCAGGGCTACTCACTTTCCTTGTAGACTCTGTTAATTTCCTGCAGCTCCTGGTTGGTCCTAGAGCAGATGATCTCAATGAGAGAGTCCTCATCAGTGCCCAGCCCCTGTGAACCAGGCAGGACAAATGTCAGCAGGCAAGTCCTCCTGGCCATTAGCTTTCTCTGATCTCAACCAGGTAAAATGCAGACATGACCAGGTCTGTTCGCATGCTCCCTGCTGCATCCTACTGAGGGACCTGTACTATATTCCTCAGCACAAGCTAATGTTATTTTCTATTCTTTTAAAAAAATATTTCACCTGAATACAAGATGGTATGACATATTTGAGTTCAATTATATTAAATATGTTTTTATAGTGAATGGGGGGAGACACCAAAATGTTAAAAGTGGTTGCCTTTTGGTGATGGTTTTATAAAATGGGTAACTGTTTCTTATTCCCATTTTTCTTTCTTTTTCGATTTCTGTAATCACCCATTATTTTAATAGATGGGAAAACAACTTTCTTTACTAAAAAATTCTGCTCAGTAACTTAAAAATAAAGGAATATAGAGATTTCATGTTATCATTTCCAGCCAACATCGTCAGATTGAAATTAAGTCTTTTTTTTTTTAAAACCAGGGATAGGTATAGATAAGATTAAATTTCTAGCTTCACCTCTTTGAAATGTAAAATTGGGTTAATGTTAAAAATTTCATTCTTGTATTTCCATTTTTGCTTGATTACTATGCACTCTTCGGGCATTTTAGGGAAAGCAAAAGGAAATAATGAAGTGCCAAATAAACCTAGACATCAACACTTTATTAAGGAATAAGAATTTGCTGGGTGATGTATTCAAATTTAATATATACACTTTTGAGCGTGCCAGATAGCTTGAAAGGACGCAATGAAACATGTATTTCAAAGCTAGCTTCATGATCAAAGTCAAGATTTAATAATCAGGACTCTCTAATACTTGTCTTTCTGAATATGGAAATATCACTTTGAACTAAGTGGAATTACAACTGTTTAAAATGTAAATCAATTATAAGGTGTTACTACAATAAGAAACTTCCTGATCCACATGAAAAGTATGTCAACTATTAATTAAACTTATTAGAGTTTATATGCCCCTGAAAAGTGGTTTGTGTAATATAAACTAAGCCTCAGGTTAATGGTTAATTTTGAATTTTATTCTTAATCTAATCTGTGAGCCAATGCCTCTTCCTCTGGAGTTTTTAATCACAATTCATAGAGGTTCCAGCAAAGTCAAAATTTCTTTTCTTCTTAGCCAAGGGTCTACAAGCATTCTATACAACTGCTATAGAATGACTACCAAGCACCTTCAAATATTGCAGAGGGCAGTTTTTCCATCTAAAAATAACTCATGCATTGGAGGAAATGCATGCAGACATGTAAAGCAGGTATGCAATGTAAGGTCTGTTTTCCTCCACCCCTGAGAGACCAGTGCTAACATCTGAAAATTCCAATAGTGGTTTTACCTCTATATTCAAAGGTGACCTTGGCAATTTCTAAAACTGGGCCCAGCTTTCCCCAGACTGTCCACAATTCCTATCACAGGGCAACTTCATGGCAGATATTGCCACTAGTATCGCCAGAAGTCAAAACAGAATTTTTTCAAAAGCACAGTTCAGCTGATGTCACTTCAAGCTTTATGGATTTCAGAGGGGTACTCAGCTGTGATGGCTAATGGAAGAGCTGGCATCAGGTCAACGATTTAGAAGTCAAAGCACCTTTCATTGGGCCCAATCACACAGATTACCACGGTGACTGACAGCTCAAACAGGTCCGTCTCATGTCACTAATCCTGGTAATAGATACTAGTGAAACAGCATGAATCACAACTAATGAGTTCCTGATGAAAATAAGATACACGGATGTGCAGTGATGATGGTCAGAAGACACCCAGGAGAGGCCAGCTCATTGATGGCTCCAAAGATCCCGGGCTTGGTTTTCAGGAGTGTTCTTTTTATCAAGCGGGATCATGACGTGTTGTTGACTTTTATCATTCTTAATCAGATCTCCTCTGCAACATAGCCGACTTAGGAAACTCAGGGCAAGGCTGCTCAGATAAACTAGAGAAGGAGGGAAGATCTCACCATAAATCTTTCAGCAGCCTGGAGCGACCTATCGAGTTTGGGACCCTGGACATGCCTGGCGTGGGAAGCTGCCTCCCTTGAGAGGGGCTCTCTCGTAAAGGGATGACAACCGAACTGTGACATCAGCTCTGGTGACAGGCTCGGTCTCTTCATAGTTCAGGAACAGTGGCACCATAGAAAACGCACTCGGACTTAGAATAAAAAAATCAGAACTATAGTTTTCTCCCTAAGGCGGAGGCTCTCCCCAGGTCTGTCAGCAGAGGGCAGTATCTGATTACTCAAAGTGTTGCAGCCACACACTACGAAAGGGTGGTTTTGTGCTTTGCTGGAACATGCATTTATGTGTATGCATCTGTTACATTTGTATACTGTTTTAGGTCCACACAAAATTCAGGGGGTTTCCAAACTGGAATTCTGACGCTCTAACTTAAACTTAAATTCCATGTTCAAAATAACTTCAAAAAGAAAAACAAGAGGAAATACGTGCTACAATACTTGAACAAGACTCAGGTACCATTCACAATCTGAAATCACTCTTTATATGCACTGTGATGTTCTGATTTTTCCCGAATTTGAATTAAACAACAGGATTCACAAGGAGGTCAGGAAAAGAAACACCCAAGAACATGGGCAGAATATGCAAGCACCACTTAACAAAAGCTCTGAGTTTTACTTTTGCCTCAATATCACAACAAATCTTTTCTAAGGAGGAAGTGTAATCAAGGAAGTAGTTTTTCCAAATGGTATTTCAATTGCCCAGGTGCCAAGCAGTAGCAGCTGGTAACTGACTTCTCAGCATCATGAAATTTCTTTACAGGCTTTAAAAAAAAAAGTAATTGAAATATTTTTGGTACAAATCTTAAGACTTATCGCTTCAGTTCATTAAAAAAAAAAGATGGTTCCAAATGAGAATTCAACAAAACCGAAAATCACCCACTTATACTCAGAAAGCTGTAATTCACAAATATTAACGGCAGACACGGCCGGCCGAGATTGCATCCCACATGTGCCTACCTTCATGGAGGCCTTCAGCTCGGAAGCATCGTACTGAGCAGGTGTTTTCAAGAGGCCCAGAATCACGGTCTCCAGGTGGCCGGACAAGGCTGACTTGAGTGCTGATGTAAGTTCCTTCAGGAAAAAAAGGCAAGAACATGGAAAACTTGGCTGGTAACCAATATTCACTTTAAAACTTCAGGAAAACAAAAGAGGGATGTGTTTGGGAAGCAGGTTGTGATTCTGTGACTATTCAGGGTCTTGGATCAAACTATCCCTCAGCTGCAGGCCCTTCAACAGATGCAGGTGTCAGAAACCAAAGGATCAGAACGTATCCAGAAGGGACCGTGGCTGGAAGGGGCTCACGAAGCCTTCCTATGCAAAACACCTCACCCAAGACCAAGAAAATGCCGGTCTGTTCATGCCACATTGGGATGGGTTGGTAGTGACAATGGAGACTAAAGCCCCCCAATTACCTCTCTGACTTCCCCACTGCATGCTATTTCTCAAGGGTTCCACTGTCACATTAACACAGATTTTAAGTCATGAGTCAGTGGCACCCATGGATGCAGACAGATACCCCAAAATTCAATGCTGTTCTTAATGACGCTTCCTCAGGATTACTTTTCCTACAATTCATGAGCTCTGGGGGACAACGCACTCTGCTGTTTTAATTATTTTCTCCTCTTCCCTTTTCCCCTCCTCTTCTCTCCCTTCTGTCTCTCCTGCTTGCCAACAGCACCCCATGGCACCTACAGTGTCCAGCCCCTAGAGGTGCTTGTGGGCGCTAAGAGGTGATGAGAGAATCTTCTCACGTCATTCACAGAGGTTGAGAACTGAGCTGGATCATCCTAGAAGTGATCCGGCCCAACCCTTCCAACACCGACGTTCTCCTGCTTCCCGCCGGCCTAGTTACACACGGCACGTAGGAGGGGACTTTAAAAGCAACACCTTCCAATTATAGCACCAATTTTCCAACTTGGAACTTTGAGGTTAGGTAATTCCAAACTTAGCCTACCCTTGCCACTCCCCTCTCTCTACCTGTTCTCTGTTCAAACCTCAAATAGCATTTGTGTACCTACTGACGTCTTCCGCTTCTATTATAAACTCCTATGGGCTGAAGTTCAGCTTCCTCTGCTCCTAATGTCTAGCACAAGGCTCTGCAAGAACAGAAACTCCAGAAATGTCTGATAAATAAAACATAATCTCTCCTTATATGCAGAAACCTGGCATCTGGATCTGCTTGAACGTGAAAGCAACACAAAACTAGCCCTCTCTCCCAGCTCCTACCAGCTCTGCCCATGCTGCTCAAGTTCATCACCTCGGCAGCCCCATAGCCCTAAAGTCTCTGCACTACAGGGCTTTCTCCTTTCTTATGCAAACAACTCCTTCAAAACCATGAGGTTCTGCGTCCAGGGTTTCCTTCAGAAATTACAAGCAGTTTATGCATCTTTCTGTAAAGATGGGCATTCTTCTTAGCCCAGGGCTGAGGAGCACCAAGCAGCAGCAGGACAGCAAGCTCTCCAGCACACGGCAAAGCTGGGGAGGCCACTGAACCCATCATGATTCTGGCAATCTCTTCCCTCTAACAGGGCATGGAGAGCTTTGTCCTCCATCTATCTAATTTAAAATCAAGATCTAGGCTTCTATATTACCGTGCACCCCTATGTGTGTGCCAAGACCCCACTCTGTGGGTGACAGCTGAGGAGCAATTATAGGCACACTGTCCAAAGAGGTGGGCCTTCTATGCCAATAGAAACTCAGTTCCAGCTCACAGATCCTGTTGGGAAACTGGAGAAATGATACGCTCCCCTCGTGCCTCACTGCAAAAGATCACTATACGTCTATTGGAAGAAGAATTTTAAAGCACATGAGATGAAAGAAGCCAGATACCTTCTTATGTATGTCTTTTCTGACTGGTTCAGGAGGTGAGGGGGGAAGCAGTAACAGGGCTTGACCTGCAACTCCCGGAACCCTGGTTGTCATGTCAACCCCGAGGGCAGACATGTCTCCCAGAATGCACCCGGCTCAGCTCCATTTGGCCACAAGTGAAAGCCATAAGTCAAACAGGAGCCACAGGAAGCCATTCTTACTGCACCATCCCAGAATAAATCAAAAGCTTTTAATAGCAAGAAGTTAAAAATAAAGCAGCCCATCCTTAAAAATAAAATTTCCTAACACTGTGACAAAATAAAGGATGAATAAGCCCGGGTTGTTCTTTAATCACTAGTGGACAAGCAGGAGAAAAAGCACACAAAGACCCTTTCCAGAGTGGGACCATGGCATGCTGAAGATAGCCTGGGTCCTGGGAGACCAAATGAACCACTAAGCCCGTTCATTGCAAAGCTCTTAGAATTCAAGTGTTGTTGTTTTTAAAAAACAAGAGGAACGGCTCAGGACCAATACTTGGTGGAGGCTAGTGTCCAAAGATAAATTAAAAACGTCTTATCAAGAGGCTCCCTCCACACACCCTGGGTTGGAGGAGGGCATGGTCTTTGTGTAAAGGCTCCAAGCATTCCAGGGCCATGTGTATGCAAGTTGTGACTCTTACAAGGATGTGAGAGGGAAACCTTGGATCCCCAAGGGTTCCAGAGGCTCTTGCTGGTACAACCCAGAATTCAAGAAAAGAAAAAGCAATGGCTGCAAAAATAAAGTTAAAAAGAAATTCAATAAGGAATGCCCTCCGCCCCCCAAACTGTCCGTACCTTTTTGGTCCTTCGCTGGTAGGCGAAGGCAATATCCTGTCTCTGATCATTGCTGCGATTGGTCAAAATGTTGACGATGGTGACCTCATCCACCCCTATGGACATACAAGTTGTGAAGAGTTAATCACATACTCTAGTCCTCTGGGCTTATATAGAAGCTTTTAAACAGAGTTTTTAAAATAAAAACTTTTACCCTCTTTTCCAAACAAAAATGCCAAGACATCAAAATTTGTTCTCTTTTTGCCAGTACCCTCCCCCCAAAATGTATACCCCATTTTCTTTTTTTCCTGACAACTTCAAATCTCAAGCCTAAATGGTCCTTTTAAATATTTTTATTTTTTAAAAACTATTTGATTCATAAATAGGTTTCTGGAATCAACAGTAGGAGGTGTATTTGTGGGGTTTTGGCAGTCGGATAGAACACAAAGAGGTAGGAGAATTTTAAATGAAGGTCCCCAAATTGCCATTTCACTGAGGACTTAATAGACAGTAACTAGGAACCGAATTAATAGAGACAATTATTTATATTTATTGTGGGAGTATGACTATATAAGCAGCTAGGTATAATTTCTATAATTATAGGAACTGTCATGACAAATGAGTCATATTTAATATGGCAGTTGTATTTTAATAGCATAATTGATTAATACAATCATACTTATTGAAGACTAAATTGTTTTGTAAGGAAAATAAATGTTAAACTGCTTTTCATTTTCAACAGGCAATTTTAATAATCAATTTTATAACTTTATTAAAAAGAATAAGTGTTTTAATCTAAATTAAATCTAAATTGGGAGTTCTGAAGTGCCACAGAAATATTTTAGTGCCTATTTTAATTGGAACATGTGTATTTACACAGATAAGCAATGCCTTCTGGTGTCTGAAAGTTTCCCATTTTATGTCAGAAATACTCCTAACAGGCCATTTACCTTCAGAAAGCACAATTTTAAGAACTCAGAGAGTGAAAGGTCTCTCTCTTGACTGGATATGAACTTTGTTTAATGAAGTCTTTGCCATAACTGGACAGGTACTTCTTGGGTGAGAGAGCAGAGCAGCTATGCCCACAAGGTCACATGCCAACTGCAAGCATCCTGGCCCAGAGGTAGCCAGGAGTCCCAAAGTCACAGGAAGGTCAGAAGTTTTTTTGTTCCTATGGTGGAATACTACACAGTTAATTAAAATGATGCCATAAAATATTAATTGAGCCCTAGCTGGTTTGGTTCAGTGGATAGAGTGCTGGCCTGCGGACTAAAGGGTCCCAGGTTCGAGTCCAGCCAAGAACACATGTGAGGGTTTCGGGCTCGATCCCCAGTGTGGGGCGTGCAGGAGGCAGCCAATCAATTATTCTCTCTCATCACTGATGTTTCTATCTCTCTATCCCTCTACCTTCCTCTCTGAAATCAATAAAAACATGTAAAATATAAATAAAATAAAATATTAATTGACATGGGAAAATGCTCACAATATATTGTTAAGTATAAAATGAAAAAAAAACAGGTTGCAAAACAGTATACCCAGTATAACCCAATTTTAGTAAGATACACAATACATGTATAAGAAAATATCTAAAAGCCTTTATACCAAAATTTTAATAGTGTAATGTGAGTGATGGAATTATGGATAATTTAAAGTTCTCTTTCTTTTCATTATATATGTACTTCCACGTTCACCATAATGACCATAAAAGGTTTTTTTAATACACTGTGAGTGACATGCATTCATTGTTCTAACACCAACTAGTGATTTCACTTCAACAGATTCCTGGCATGGTTCAAAATACATTAATTAATAAAACATGATGTGCAAAATAATTAGGAGCCCAATCTATGTAATTCTCTCTGGATTCTAAAACATCCTAACAACTGTCTTATGTAATCACCCAGTGGGGAGAGCTATTGCTCTTCCTAGTCAATAGATGAAGACAGTGAACTCAGAGATTGAGGCCCTGCCGTGCAAATGTCACCTGTGTGAACATCTGCCCTCCTTGGGTCTCAGTTTCCACACCTGCACAGGTAAGGAGCTTAAACAATGACCTCCAGTTCTGCTTCCACGAAACACTAACAGACAGCATCGAGCTTTCACACATTTAGATTCAGTTAGATATGGGCAGGATAGAGTTATTCAAAGACTCATTGAAGTCGGGGGCTACTTTAGCGATGTGGGTCTGGGCATGGGCACCTGCATGCATGCCTAACCACACACGTGTGCTCCCTGGCCAGAGGGCTCTCTCTGTCTTTGTTCTGTGGTTCTAATTCTAAATTAGGAACACCACTTGTTATGTACATGTTTTTTTGCTTTATACTTAACTTTCTTACCCAAGTCTGAAAATGCACGAGAACAACAGCAAAATAGAGTTATATCCTCTAACCTCAATTCTAATAGTTTCTGAAATCGATTTTGGGGCTGCTGACCTGAACACATACCAAGAACACAGATCCATAAAAAACGATCCTCCCTTGGGAACAAATACAGTTACGTTTGTGTCAGAATGTGGCCCCGGGCCCACCTGAATTAGGATCACACGAAGCACTTATTAAAAACACAGTCCCCTGGGCCCCACCTGAGATCTACTGATTAAAGGCTCTCTGGGACTTTGGACCCAGGAAGCAGCATTTCAGCCACCTCCCTGGGGATTATTTAAGAATCACCCCGGGAGGTGGCTGAGCATCGGGTGCAGACTGGAAGCTCTTTAGAAATCTGCCCACGTCCAAGACTCTCAAGTACGCTTCTACCAACTGCTTCTGTCAGGTGCGGGGTCGCCTACAATTTTAGGGAGAGAAATGTTTACCTCTGTCCCAACAACCCAGGGAAGAAATCACACCTGAAAAGAGTCTACCACACAGACTGCAGTGCAGTCATGCTCTTAAGTCAACCCGATTTTTGCTTTTCAGTTCATAGCACCGGCTCAGTGAGTCGGAATTCAATCCAATTACTGGAAATCCCCATGAAGAGCCTGGGTAGTTAACCTGAATCTCACCTAGGAGGCAGCCGCTGCTGTGGTCGGAAGAAATCTAAATGCATTTTACCTAAATTATTTACCAAGCACACAGCCTGCTGCGACGCAGCACCCGACAAGCTGGGACGCCTTGCCAGGAACACTCCGACGCTTGACAAAAATGCTAACACAGAGGAATTAAACGGAGATCTTTCTTCAAGTGGAAGCCCACTGCCCCTTCTGAGCACCTCACCTACGCCAGCCATTTCTGCCATACCACTGTCTGCAAGTTTCAAATTGAGCTGGAAACATGAAAGAACCATGGAGCCCAGGATCAACTGCCTACTCCAAATCACTCCAGGCACGACCTGGGTCATAACACCAGAATACGCATATCTGCTTGTGGAACTTAAGCATCTTATCTTCAGAGCACTGCTGCTTCCTCCTGACCTGCCATCATGATTGGTGAGACCGTATATTCCTGTGGAAAACAGTCCAGTACAGGTGGAAGCTGCAAGGGTCATCCGGTTACTCACCATTCCTGCCCAGGATACAGCTGAAGGATGAGGACTGAACACCCGGCTCCCTACATCAGCACAATCATCGTCAACAATGGACAGAGTGCAGTCCGCTGGGAAAGCTTTAACAAATGCAACCCAGGCGCAGATGCCCGGGGGACGAGGCTCGGCCTCTCTGCATTTGTACATTTATTTAGATGGTTCACGTTCCAGTGTGTAGGGAAGTGTTTGCTGGGTGGAAGGGCCCAGGATCTAAACATAACTGTGTGGCTCGGGCAAAAAGATAAGGAAAAAACAACAAACCCGGATGACGTTTCTTTCCTATCCCACTGTACTTGTGTTTGATGTGGAAGGTCACAAAGTACTCTAAGCAAAGGCTCACACTGGCAAACAGTGAGCTGGGCAGGGGAATCCTACAGACCGTGGGTGAGAACACAGAAATCCTGTGATCCAGGCAGCTTTTTAGAAATTTATTTTCAAAACTAATCGAGGTTAAGAGTTTCAAGATTGGTGAGGACCTAAGACAAACTTTCTTGGCTCCTGATGGGAAATAGGACCATGAAGTCTGTAAGCATTTATCCCTTGAATGAAAATGTCGGCTGTCTTCATCGGTTAACTACAAACTGTTCCCAGCCCTCTGAGCTGGGCATCGGAAAGGTCAGTCACTGTCCCAAGGGCCAGTCAACCTCAACCAAGTGAGGCCACAGGGAGGTGCCGCGGATGGCGGGGCTCAAGCAGAGGAGTCGGGGGCGGTGGGTTCCTTAAACCACCGCTGTATTTTTAAAACATAAAGAACACTTGCAGTCTAAAATAATGGTTGAATCCCAAACCACAAAATCAGCCTCCTGGAGTTTCCTCCTCCCCTCTGCGGGCGGAACCCCAAGTCAGCTCCGCATCTGGCACCCACGGAAAATGTCTTTATTGTCCATGGGCAAGGAACCAAGAGGCCGTTCTGAACAGGATGCTGACTCACATCTGCCAAGACACACTGACTGCACAAAGAAAACGGAGCTCATTTGTTTGATGAAGGACTCGGAGGCTCTCAGAGGAGGACTGACTGATTAGGAACTAAGGGAGAACTCTCCTTATGTAGATCCTGGCGAAAACTTGGCTTAGATTACTGGGCATATCAGTATCAAACCTCAGAAGAAATCTTTACAACAAGGTCGCAGGCAGGCCACAGGGAGAGGAGAGGGCCACATCTACAGAGATGTGGACATATTTTATTTATTATCAGATCAAACCATTCACTGAGTACCTACCATGTGCCAGGCATTTTGCTAGGTGCATTACATAATCCTGTCATGTGATTTCACCACATCCAGGCGAGGTGGGGGATAATGTCAATCCCAGGGGGAAAGCAATGCTCAGAGAAGGCAGGGGCTCCCCAAGGTCACACAGCAGAACTGGGATTCAAAGCTGGGTTAAAGACCCAGGGTCTCTGAATTGGACTATCTTGCCTCCTGTTACAGAAAATTATCCAAACTTGGAAGTAAGGCAAGAGGAAGACAGCAAGTCCTCCCAGTGTGGCCAAGAGGCCCATTCAAGACTGTGCAGGAGCCTGCTCCCACTCACTTGCTACTACTTAACCACTGACTAGTAACCTGGTAACTGGAGACCTGGGTCCACTAGAAAGGGCAGCCCCAGGGGTCCTGGCTTCAGAGCCCTGCAGGACAGGAATGGTCTTGTATCCAGCCCAGCGATCTTCCTCCAACATTCTTTACTCAATGCCTATAAACGCCCAGCCTCTCAAGTTCCCTTTGAACCAGCCTTATCTGAGTTAAATAAATATTTGACATGTGATCATCATCCTATATTTATGAATCCTGTTTGTACCTTTAAAAAATTTTTTTCCCATTGATTTTAGAGAAAGAGGAAAGGAGAGGGAGAGAGAAACATGGATTGGCTGCCTCCTGCATACCTCCTACTAGGGAACTGAGCCCACAACCTGGACATGTGCCCTAACTGGAATAGAACCGGTGACCTCCTGGTGCACAAGAAGATGCCCAACCGAGTCACCCAGCCAGGGCATATTTGTACCTTTTAAAAATTATACTTCTTCATACCACAACCCTCCCCAGCCCCCCCCACAGTTCCTAAAAATTCAGGATAGTAATGTGTCTATATATCTACAGGATTCAGGATAGTAATGTGTCTATATATCTACAGAACTGAACTTATTTAGAACATAAAAATTTAATAATCGGTACACAGTGATTTGCCCCACTAAGTAACAATGCATGCCACTGACGAGACTACCCAGCTGGGTTTTGTTTTTGTTTTTTTCAACAGAAAGAGCTAGAAGACTTTCTTCTGAAGACAGTCATTAATAACTCAGTGGGAAAGGGGCAACAAATCACACACACACACACACACACACACACACACACACACACACACACGCACGCATGCACGCATGCACACTGTTGCCCAAAAGTATCCTCCCAGCCATCAGCCAGCTGTCTGGCCAGAATTCCTGCTCTCAAAGTCACCTCTCAGGATCACTCAGCAGAAGCGAGCATTCTCTCTCCAGAGAGACTCACCAGGAGCCAGACATCCAGGTGGGCAACAGATGCAAAGGGGTGGCATCTGTGGAAGTGGAGGCAACAGATGTAGTGCTCTAGTAGCGAGGTGGGACTCAGAACTTAGGGTCTCAGAATTCCCTATGCCTCAGTTTCTCACCCTATAACACAGAGATCATGAAAAATTTTAAACTATGGGGATGCAGCGAGCTCCCACTGGGAGCGTGTCTACTGCCTTCTCCACTCAGCTTCTTGGACTGCAGGCCTGGCTCCTGCCTGTGTTCAGTTTTTGGTCTATGAAAAACTAGGGCATAGAGTCCAGTTTCATGATAACTCTGGCAGTTGCCTGGGAGATGGGACAGAAAACAAACACTGCACAGGGTGGGAGGAGACCGGGACGCTCGGCCCCTCTCCCAAGTCTGCCACAGCCAGGGGACCTGGCTCCCACTCAGGGAAAGCATCATTTAGCTAAGTACCAAAGAAGGCGTAGGCCAGACATCAGATTTCTATTTTTATTCTACTCTGGTCTCTCCTCAGTTGAATCCCTTAGAAAGATTTAAATACCTAGATTTGGTAATCCCACTGGATACTTAATCTAGACCCCTGTCTGCTTTCCATGCAAAATAGTATGTCTGAAATACTCTACAACAAGCATGTCAAACTTGCGGCCCATGAGCCGCATGCCTCGTTTATTTGGCCCGTGTTAGCCTTTGAGTTTGACATGCTTGCTCTACAGGACCAGCAGAAAAACACAAACCAGGCCAGCACTCAGGATTCAAATCAAATAGAATCACAAATGAAGGGCTATGCATACAGTTGCCAGCACCATTCTATACTCTGCTACTCTACCAGCCTCTGGGGACAGAAAATTAAAAATCTGGACAGATGCAAGGGGACTTAACATCCCTACCCTGAACTCAACCCACAGTGAACTGACTGTTTGTTGACTTAGCACTGACACCAGGTAAGAATCTGGGTCCCCTGGGAGCTCAACCCAAAAGCGGAACACTTCAACCCATTACACAGTATCCTAGAAATATTGTTCAAACTCTACAGATCTGAAACTAAACCCAAAAATTAACATAGAAATAGAAAAGCTTTCCTCCTAGGCTGACCAATCAGGCAAGCTCCCTGACTCTGTCCCTTTCATTCTTTCCCCATATTCCGGACAATCAACCTTAAAAAAAAAAAAAATTAAGAAAGAAGAATCTGGATCCTCCCTTCATCCCTGGGTGGTGTGGTGTTTGGATTTCCGCAGGGAGAGGCAGGCAACAATCCTTGAGGCTACCACTTAGAAAGGGAGCACAGATCCTCAGCCATGTTTACCAGCGTCTTAGCTCCCCTTGGGCCTCTGCACCCCACCCCCGTCCCTGTAGACAGAACTCTTTTTGAAGAAAATCAGAAAACTGGTGCTGTAAGGTGGCCGTGACTCAGCACTGGCCCTCTTTGTTCCCAGCAGTGGTGTAAGAGCAGAACTCCATCGAAAGCAAATTTGTACAAGGCAAGGCCTCAGCTGCAGGAATGCTCCCTCCTGGAGGGTGAAACACCCTGGGCAACGCGAGTCACAAGGCCTTTCTCACAAGGACACTCTCACTCTGACGCAGGGGGTCTTGCTGGTTTGGGCCTGAGAGGAGAGAAGCTACTTTTCAGAGCCACTCAGCCTCCTGGCATCTTCTAAAGAGTATCGGCCCAATAGCTCTCTCAACTAAATGAATATGCCTCGGGGTGCAGGTGAGCCCGAGAGCACGTGCCCTGCCTTGCTCTCCACGGGCACAGGGCTGCTGGTGCTTTGGCCATGCTGGAAATAAATCTTAAGTGGGTCCATTTTTCAAACATAAGAAAAAATGTGCAAAAACTTGCTACAGTTACGCTTCTATACTTATGCTTCTGAGAAGGGGGAAGAACAAACTCGCTTTTACATTCCTTCCGGAGAACACAAATACTGCTGAAATCAAAACTGGCAATAATAATAGGGCCACTCATTACCCCCTTCCAGAGAGAGAGACCCAAGCTGTGCCAGTTTATTGGCACTTACACTAACTCCGGGGTTGTGCTGCCTCTAATTACAATCTATTTGATGTAGTCTAGATTCATCCTTTTCTCATTTAGCTGACTTTCCTTTCTAGTTATTTGGACCCATATGGTAAACCATTCACAGCTGTGTTGTACACGCCACAGTATATATTTAACCCAAGGCCAATCTAGACCAAGAGACTCCTACAGATTTAAGTCTCTGAAACCTCTTGTTAATTAAGCAATATTACTACTTATGCACGGCTTTATTCAGTTTCTAACTAGACATTAAATTAAGGTAAGTATTTGCACAGTCTACCTCAAGCCAGAGCATAATACCACCAAGTAATCGTGGATTGGGTGTAGGTAACACACCCAAGAACTACTGAGACCCCGTCAAACTAGAAACAAAGCAGGTTTAGGAGAGTGAGCTAAATTCATTTTGTGAAAACAGATCAAAGCTCACTAGGGGACTGGTACCCTCCTCGGATACTATCCAGATTCTGAAACTGTTCTTTGCTACCTTATCTGCCAGCCGTGTGCCCCACTCACTGTGTGCTCTGTGTCTGTGTACACTAGACTATTGGGGTGAAATGTATACCTTCTCACACAGTCCCGAGGGCTGGGTAAATAAGATTGAATACAATTAATGAAATAAAGTCCTTGCCCTCAAGGAGCTGACATTCTCGTGGGAGAATAAATCCATATGTAAGTAATTATAACACAATGTGACAAGATCTATGTATGAGCATAGAAAATACTATGAGACAGACCAAGAAATGATAGATTCTGCCTCCTCCTCAAAGACAGCTTGGAGAAGAGGCTGTGTATCAGCTGGGGCTGAGGGGTGAGGGGGAGCCACCTGGATGTCAGAAGTGGGCTAATGCTTCCTCGAGAGCAGCGATTTTAACTGGTGTGCCGAGGCACGCTGGTGTGTCACAAGAATTTTTAAAACATGCAAAACCTGACTATTTAGTCAGGAGCATTGACCTCTTTTCCCTTAGATGGTCACATAAGAAAATGACAATAGCCGTCCAGTGTGAGTGAATCAAAAGTATACTTTTTTTTTTTTAAATCAGATTGGCAAAAATATATTTGTGGTGTGCTACAGAATTTTAGTAATTGCTTTATGTGTGCCACGAGATGAGAAAGGTTGACAATCACCGCTCTAGAAGGGGGTGCCTCACTCCTACCAGAGCAAAGGCTCTGTTTGGGGCACCGAACAGCCTGGAGATGAAGATAGGAACAAATCTGCAACAGGTGAGGCAAGGAGGCCCACTAAAAGGGCAGACGCCACACCAGGCCAGGTGAGAGACGATAAAGGTGGAGGGGAAGAGATGGGTAAGAGCCGCTTTGGGACCTTCTGACCAGTCTGGGCCGTGCCAGCCCACAGATCTCACCCAGACCGACTCCTCCTGGTAATCCTCCCCTCTGGGCCTGCTCAGGGTTTGTAGTCCTTGTGTTTAACAGCAACTGATTAACCCTCCACCACAGGTGATTGCTCACACAAGGAAGTAGACTTTGTGTCAGATGGAGCAGGCTCCTCCCAGCATGCTCTGCACTTGGTGCACATGTGTGCACACACACTTAGGGCACCCTTTCTAAGAGAGAAGGCCCTCCTAGTCATCTTTCCTTTTCATGGTCCTTTGGCTTTTGTTTGCATCAGCATTTGAGGTTTACCCTTTGTTTCATGTCAAGGAAACACCAATTACTTAGCATGGTGTCCTTCTGAAAAGGGTTTGAGGAGGAAGTGTGGGCAAGGTGTGGCACAACTTCTTAATTACACTGAAGGGAGAAGGCATTCTAAAAGGGAGGGTTAAGATCTTAATTAGCTCATTCATTAAGTGGTGTTAGTTATCTAAAATCTAGAGTCCTGGAGCACAAATTCGTGCACAGGTGGGGTCCCTTGGCCTGGCCGGTAATCGGGGCCGATGGGGGGCCAGCCTGCTGTGGGGGAGGGACCGAAGGAGGTTGGCTGTGGGAGCGCACTGAGCACCAGGGGGCAGCTCCTGTGTTGAGTATCTGCTCCCAGGTAGTCAGTGTGTATCATAGCCACAGGTCGACCAGTCGTTTGGTCAACCGGTCGTATGGGTCACTTAGGCTTTTATATATAGATATCAAAGGGAAGTAAAAGGAACAAAAGGGATTTTACCCTCCTGAATAATGATTTCATTTTTGCTCGTAATTAAAAGTATTGCCTTCCATTATGATGGTAAATATGTCATTATAGACAATTTTAGAAATACAGAATATATTGAAAGCACAAGGAAGGAAAAGGATCAATTACCCATAATTCTATATATCAGTTAATAATGCCTTTTTTCCTTTTTGACATAAAAAAGTGGTGGTATAATCATACTGTACATACTCTTTTTTTTGTCCTTTTTTTAATGCAACTGTCTCAGTTATGGTGAATATATATTAAAATAAGTGTTGGAAAATTATGATGATGGCTGTACAAATCCATGAATACACGAAAAAACAGTGAATTGTACATCTCACATAGGCGAGTTGTATGGCATGTGAACTACATCAAATAAAAATTGTTTAGAAACTTTATTTTCTGGACTCTGTAACATTCTACAGACATTCTATGTCATGTAGCATGAGTTACCACCATTTACTAAGTCACTCCCCAGCTAGAAGCTATCTGGGTTTTTCACTATCATAACCAATACTGACACTCACATGATTGGTAGGTACACTGAGCTCTGTATGCATATCATAGTCTTCCTTCTCAATAGTTTCCTAGAAGGATTTAAGATTTTAAACATACTGACAATCCAGAAATTATTTTAAAGGACCAACTGACAACTCAAGAAAATCTAATGACTCTGTAAAATCATTAGGCACCAATGATTAGTTCCTGAAAGAATTCATTGGGCTTTAAGTCTCAAAGAGAAGAAGAGAGGAACCTAAAGCAGGGCCACAAACATGACAGGAGTCTGATAACAACAAAATCCCGTGTTCTGTGGCTGACATTCCCTCAGCAAAGAAAAGAGTCCAATCCTGGCAGGTCGGTGTCCCATCAGGATGCTCAGGCACACAGCCTGGGGCTGGCCAGAACTCTGTTCAAACCCGTTTGAACCAAGGCCAAGAGACCTAGAGCATGTTAATCCTCAATGTCCCCCCGCCCCCCATGGAGTGGGAGGATGGCATACTATGTCAGAGGGTGAATCTGGAGTCCACCTAAGATGAGAGTTCCAAAAGTGCTTGGTGCATTGCATGCCCATAAGGAGCATCAATAAATTCAATAAATAGCTGTAACCGGGATGATGGTGATGTCAGCTGCTTGTGACCAAACGAGAAAGCAGGAATCCAAAGCTCAGCCTGGCAGACATTTCTGCTTAGAAACTACAGTCTTTTTCTATGGACTTAGAAAGGGCCTGAAGGTATTTTTATTGCCATGGGAGTTTCAGCCGTTACCAGAGCTCCTTTGCGCAATCTTTACATTCCAGTGTGCTGAAAGCTTTCTCATGCAGGGATAAAAGCTGTCTTTGTCTCCAGCTGGTAAAAGGCACCATCTTCGTCAGCTGAGTTTAACTGTTGAACCTTGAGTGTGTTCCCACGATGGCATGATGGGAAGCCCCAGGAATGTAGACACACCCAAATACTAACAAGACAGACTGAGTTTTAGGAAAGTGGAGAGAGAGAGAGGGGGGGGGGGGGGGTGTGTTTTAAGGGAAACTATTTTGAGCAATGTGAAAATGCCCAGGACTAAGCAAAGATGTTAGGTGGTACTTCACAATAACCCTGTGAGGTGGAAGCTTTGATGAGTCCTACTTACTAGTAAAAAAACTGATGCTTAAGGAAGTTAAGTAATTTTCCAGTCACATAGCTAGTGAATTAGTGGCAGAGCCGAGATCTGAACCCATGATCACACACACTCATCCACTACGCTCCACTGAGTAGTACTGACTGGAATGAGATAAGACCTGCAGATTTTAGTTTATTTTCTGATTAGTGACTTCCTGACGTCCCCAACCTGGCCTTTGACAAGTATGGTCATTTACAAACACCAAAAAAAGAAGACTTTTTAAAGGCCAGGTTGGGACCTCAAATTTGATTGAACATCAAATCTGGACGCTTCCTTATTCTCCCTTCTGTGATCCAGGCAGCCATTCTGGGAAGTGCCCACGGCGTCCCCCTGGAACGCAAGGCTGCTCTGAGGCAGATGAAACAAAGCCCTAGGTCCTGTTAACAGGGGTGGGGAACCCTTCATCTGCCAAGAGCCATTTGGATATTTATAACATCATTCTTGAGCTATGTAAAATTATCAACTTAAACATTAGCCTGCTACAATTGGTCAAACATTTAATTAATGCATTGGAAGGGCCAGACCCAATGATCTCGCAAGCCTCATATGAGCCTTAGGCTGGATGTCCCCCACCCCTGTGTTAGAACCACAGCATGTAAAGGTTCCTCACGGCGAAGAGGAAGTCCAGAAGGGGAAACGAGTGGTGAAATCACAGCATCACCACAATGATTACCATGGTTCCCGGATTCCGGGGATATGGAAACCCCAAAGATAGGTGCTTCATTAACATGAGCCCGAAAGTTGGAACATTTACTCTCATAGGCACAGAGAACAGCGTGATGACTTGAACAGGCTCTTCCTCAATTCTATCCAATCCAGGGCTTTATCTGCAGGAGTTAGATAGGGAGGTTTTTAGCCTCCTGGTCCTCTTACTCATCCTGAAACTCGAGGAAACATACTCATTCCAACAATTCTTCCAATTCCAGCTCCAGGCCTAAGGAGTGGCGCAACTTGTAGAGTCACAAAAAGAAAAAAGTGTGAATTTTTCTCTCATTAGATCAATCTAAGAGCAAAGCAGTAAAATTTCCCCAGCCTTTTATTCAACAAACGTAATGGAACTCAAGGGGAATCAGGACAGAAAGAAAGGCCCTTAGGGATCACCATGACCAACTTCTTCCTTGACAGGAGAGGCACTGCAGCCTCGAGGGAAGGGCTGGGCCCAAAGCACACACCCGGGCACCAGGTCCTGGTGCTCTCGGCCTGGGCCTATTTCCATGCTGCTATGCTGTTCGGTTAAAATGTTCTCACGTTTTAGATCTCCTCTCCAAATTGAAGAGGGACGAGACGGAAAAGGAAGGAGGGATGAAAACAAGCAGGTGTGGGGTAAGGTAGAGTTGAATCTGCTCCATTAAAACAATTTCAAATGCCCACTGTATGGAGATTCGAGGCAGAATGAAGAGACAATACAAATGCCTCTGCCAGAGCCTGGCAAGAGGCGGGCAAATGCACCGCCTACCTTTGGTCTTGATGGCCGTTTCGATGTTCAAAGCATCCCGGTCAGCATCGAAGTTGGGGTAGGCTTTGACCGACCCGTACGCACTTACGGGTGTGGAGTGCTAAGGGCAAAAGACAACATACAACCACATCATGCACATTGAAGATCCTCTTGTTGAAACATCAGTTTCTACAATAGATTTATTTTTCCTATCGTTTCTTTTAACAATTCAAATCATTCTTAGACTAGGGAACTAGTTAAGTATGAACAAGCCACCAAATGTAAGATAAGGAACCACACTGTTTCTAGTGAGCATTCTTCCTCAAAGGCCCGGCAAGTTTAGAATGTGCTGTCTATATGTTCACTTTTCTCACTTAGTGCACGCTCAAAAGCAGGCAACACAAAGCTGGGCATTCGAAACCACCTGTGGATTTGGGAAGGTTTGAAAGAGCATTCACACTAGGCTGGCAACAATTCAAAACAAACTGAGAATGTGAAAATGCCTGAAATGCAAGTGTGTTCTGCCAAGTTTTTGTTACAGGCTCAGGAATTTCCACTTGGGCCTGTTGACTGAGCTCATGATTCGTTTCAAAGTAAATGTAAAACGCCGGCCGGCCTGCCTCTTAAAGTGAGGAAGCTCCCTCCGCTTGGGCCACCACTGTGACACCAAGGTGGTCAGGCCACGTGGCTACATCCTCCTTCCTGTGGGCCAAGTTCCTCCTGCTCTCCTCTTTCCTCTCTGTCCCCTCCCTCTGCTGTATTATAACTATCTCCCCCTGCTTACCACTCAACTAGTACTTTTTTTCTTATTGCCTTTTTGTTTTTAAACAGCGATCTTCTTTTAAATTTTATTTTTATTGATTTCAGGGACAGAGGAAAGGAAAGGGGGGTGGGAGAGAGAGAGAGAGAAACATCAATGATGAAAGAGAATCATTGATCAGCTCCTTCCTGCATGACCCCTACTGGGGATCGAGCCCACAACCTGGGCATGTGCCCTGACCGGGAATCGAACCATTACCTCCTGGTTCATAGGTCAATGACATGCAATCATTGAGCTACGTGGGGTAATGGGCTTTGAAAAACATTTCAAAGGAAGAGTGTATGGTCCCAATGTTTTTCAAAGCCCATTACCCTTCCTGATGGGATGGACCAACCCCACCCCACCTGAGACTGAGGTGAGGGCAACAGCCTACTCCTTCCCCCAGGATCAGCTCGCCTCCCCTTGGTGCTCCTGCAGCTCTCCTTCTCCCTGCTCCCTCCCCCAGCACAAAGGACAGACAGGAGGACGGACAATGTGGTTTTGGTTGGCCGATGGCCGGTCCAGCCACCCACAACTGTCCCACTTTCAGTGCCAGGGTTCCCCATCCTGAACCACCCCCGCCTCCACCAGTATATAAAACTTATCATAATATACGACTTTGTGTTGGCTAGGTTCCTGGAAAGAGGCAGAGACTAAGGCGCCCTGACTGACCTCTCCACCCACAGACATTACGTGATGGGCACCAGCTCCCTCCCCCACCGCTTGGTTGTGTTAGCAGGGAGCTTATACAGATAAGCAACTAAGAGTCCATCCTCTTGAATGTGTGTCCCAGGACAAGCCAGAAATCTAAGTTCAGAATTGGACAAAATGTCTCACAGTGCGCTTGTAACTCTCCTGGCCAAGCAGTAAGTCCAGTTCACACGTATAACTCTGGAACACAATGAACTATCCAGGTGTTTTCCACCCCATTTCACGCCTTAAACTTTCCAATAAAATGAACTCAACAGAAACAGAGCACACAGTCAGGGAAAGGTAAGATCAAAGTGCTCTTTTGAAAAGCTATCTCTGCTATGGTGGCTGCAAAATGTGGGTGGAACTCTATGGAAAAACATCTTCCTATGTAATGGCAGGGCCACCCATGATTTACAAAGGCACATGGTCTGGTCACTGAGCCACATCATGTGTGGCTTCTTTTACAAAGTGCTCTGTCATCCTACTCCCAAACATGAGAAGGGCAAAGTTTGGCATAATTTTATAGTATCCATGGAAACAAAATTAAATGGGTAACTAAACCTGTTACCTGTAAAATCCACTCATCTGAAAATCAAATTATTGAGGCAGAAGTGATCCTCCCTCAAAACGCTCGACATTTTCTATTGCAGGCCCATCTCCCCAGACAGAGAAACGCATCACACTGGAGTGCAGTGACCTCAGAGGCTACTCGGAAAGCCCTGTCAGGAAGCCTGCTTCTAAAGACGATCTAACGATCGGGTCCATTAAAGAAAGAAATCACTCAGTTCCTGGACCTCAGTGTGCAGCTTGTACTGTTGCCAACAGCAGTGGGCACCAGTTCCAAAAGGGAAGATTAGAAGTACGTATAGGCTCTCCACACCATAACACCTGTGCTTGCATGGACACCGTCCATCTGAACATTTTGATGGCAAGCACCACAGACAATAGAGGGTTCTGTACCCACATGCTCCAAGCTGCGGTCGACCCACGTCGAGCGCTTCTTGGTGTTTTAATTTAATTGAGAGTATATCATGAAAATTCTCCAAGACATGCCTACAAACCAGTGTCACTCACTGCTGAGTTTTTTTAAAAGCCATTTCAGGCAAGATGACCTAAAAGATGTATGATGTTCTTAGATACATTACATTTTCATAATTCATATTCTACTTGATCCTAAAAGTGTTTGCAGTGATATAATCTCACATGTAGTGTAACAAATTTTAACTATAAAACAGAGAAGCAAATGCACCAGAATTATAGGTTCACATATTTCCTTGGAAAGACAATGAAAAATAATTCTGAGCTCCCTGATAGCCAAAGCAAAAAAGGAAACATGATGAATCACAGTATGTTCATTATTTAATTTTTTTAAAAAAGAACAAACATCCTAGCTTTTTAGGAGAAAAGCTTTCCCAGGTACTAAAATAATTTTTTAAAGGTATAAGTTCTTGTGTGGAGTAACTTCCTGGACACTAACAAGTCCCAAAACCCAAAACCTCAGGATCTTTTTTGTTGTTAATCCTCACCCGAGAATATTTTTTACAGTGATTTTTAGAAAGAGTGGAAGGAAGAGAGAGAGAGAGAGAGGGAGAGAGAGAGAAACATCGACAAGAGAGAGAGAAAGAGAGAGAGGCATTGACATGAGAGAGACACATGGATTGATTGGTTGCCTTCCTCACTGGGGAAGCAACCAATGGGTTGGGGGAGAACAGAGAACCAAGAGGAGGAGTGATTGTCTGAATTTTGTCCCATTTTCTTAGATGTATAAGAAAAGAAAATAGTATTATCCAGAGATGTACAATTTGCAAAAATGACACCAAGTGAAAGTGATATACTTACATCACCCTCCAAGCTGAGCTTGCACAGAATTTCGTGAACAGTAGACATTTTGAAAGAAGCTGGGAAAAAAAAATACAACAAAAAGTCTTTAGAAAGAGGCTTTCCTTTCCCCAGAGCACAGCAGTGATTCATTACACTAATCTCTACTTCTCGGACCATTTCATCTGAGGACATTAGAGTAATTTTTACCAATATATGCAATTTCCATCTCATGATTGGGAAAATTAAAGCTTGCGAAGGTTTGCTGAGTGGGTTGTCCAGTCTCCCCTTGCGCTGTGTGAACAGACCCTGGGAGCCGGATCTGTGAATACCAAACCAAAATGCCCCCCTCCGCCCATGCAACTTGTTCCAACAGGATAACACTGCGTCTCCCACTTCTCACACAAAGCTTGTCAAACCAGCCACGACTTCTGTTATTTCTCACCAGGAATGTGACCTATTGAAAGGGACCTGAGAACTACGGGTGTGAACTGAAATCAGGAGCATGTTTAGGCTGACCCCTTCCTAGATGGAAGCCTTTACTATTTCCCCAATGACTTTCGTAGCTCACCGATGCTTAGAAGATATCGAACTGTTAATGAGAAAGACAGTGGGTAGATTTTCTGACATTATCTCATTCCACAAAAGACTGATCCTTGTATTTAACATTCAAAATGGCTGAAATGAAGTCATCTTCCAGTTAATACATTTAATGGGCTATGCCACTATCGTCTGATGGATTGGCTTTCCAGCTTTGCAATCACACAATTCTCGGAATCGATACGCCAACCCCTGCCAATAAAAAGTGCTCGACGGGCATTAAATTTATCTCAACTGAGCCAAGGTAGCAGCATCCCCAAATAAAGGAAATAGAGCAGAGCTGCATCTGAAATAGTGGGAATGACATTTGAATTGCAGTATCTCCTGCTTTGGTATTTTTTTTTCTTCTTAATATTCTTTGACCAAGGAAATTGTGTCCATGCAAATTCAGCTTTCTATTCTCTTCCAAAAGTTTGCTTTGTCTAAATATTTTCATAAAACTGGCTTGAGGGAATATTGACATAGACACTTGCTAACTTATCAGAAGGCTTTGATCTAAGCCAATTCCAAGCTCAATGTGGGGTGGAGGCAAGGGAATATAAGAGAAGGGGATTCTCCATTATTTGCAGTTATGGGCATATTTCTGCAAGGTTTTCTTTTTAAAAAAATACATTTTAAATTGATTCCAGAGAGGATGGGAGAGGGAGAAAGAGATAAAACACCAATGATGAGAGAGAATCATTGATCAGCTGCTTCCTACAGGCCTCACTCTGGGGATCAAGCCCAAAACCCAGGCATATGCCCTGACCCGGAATCGAACCGTGACCTTCTGGTTCATAGGTCGACGCTCAACCACGGAGCCATGCCGGCTGGGCTTCTGCAAGGTTTTCATCCCCATCTCACTCCTAGAGCACTCCTTTCTCTTCCGAATCTCAGAGACTATTTTTAAGCACAGCTATTCTAATCCCCCCACTCCCATAACTCTCAGACACCCACCCCCCACATATCCCAGAGCTGGGATATAATCCTGATGTGCAAAAAATCTTCCTCTATAAATAAAGTGTGGCACATCCAGACAATGAGTAATATTCAGGGCCGAAAAAAAGAAGCTATCAAGCTATGAACAGGCACAGAGGAATCTTAAATGTACATTATTAAGCAAGAGAAACCAATCTGAAAAGGTTACATACGATATGATTCCCTATGACATTCTTCAAAAAGCAACACTACGGAGACAAGATAAGGATCAGTGGTAGTCAGGGATTAGAGGGGAAGGAAGGAGGGATGTATAGGCAGAGCAAAGAGGATTTGAGGGCCATACAACTATTGTGTATGTCACGGGAATGGTGGGTACACATCATCATACCTCTGTCCACACCCATCGAATGCATAGCACCAAGAATGAGCCCTAAGGTGAACTCTGGACTTTGACTGGTAGTGATGTGTCAGTGCAGGCTCATCAGCTGTAGCCAATGTACCCCTCAGGTGGGGCTGTTGGTAGTGGGGAGGTTGCACATGTGTGAGGCTGGGAATCTATGGGAGCTCTGACTTTCCACTCAGTTTTTCTGGGAACCTCACACTGCCTGAAAAAGTACGTCTTTTTTTTCTTCTTCTTCTTCTTCTCAAAATGTCTTGCTCTGTAGGTGGACTATCCAATCAGCAGCCACCAGCCACATGTGGCTGCCAAGAACTTGAAAGTGTCCAGTGCAAAGGAGAGGTGCTGTAAGTGTCAAGTACACACCAGATTCGGGAAACTCAGTCTGAGAAGAAGAATGTAACAATCTCTCAATAATTTATATTGATTATGTACTAGTTATGACGTGGTGGGTATACTGGGTTAAATTTTAAAAAACTATTTAAATTCCATTTTACCTATTTCTTTTTTTAAATATGTTTTTATGGATTTCAGAGAGGAAGAGAGAGGGAGAGTACTAGAAATACCAATGATAGGAATCATTGATCAGCTGCCTCCTGCATGTCCCCTACTGGGGATTGAGCCCACAACCCGGGCATGTGCCCTGGCTGGGAACAGAACAGTGACCTGCTGGTTCATAGGTCAACACTCAACCACTGAGCTACAATTAGACAGGCCATTTTACCTATTTCTTTTACTTTTTCTTTACTGTGTCTACTAGAACATTTACACTAGCATATGCCCACATTCTATTTCTACTGGACAGCACTGGTCTAGAGGGCCCTGCGGTGCCATGGTCCAATCCTACCCCAAAACCTTTGGCATGTCTGGGTCAGTTAAAGACTAAGTTTGAGATTCCTCGTAAGACAAACAAGTCTGAGTCTGCTCAAGAAGTCTCCAATTCCAACTTGGGCCAAGAAATGTTCCACAGGGTCCCATCAGTATCCTTCCCCCTGAGAACCACCAAAGCAGAGATAAACCCCCCAGGACACTGCATCTCTCGCCGGCCTTGGCTCTCCCCCCTGGGGCTGCATCAGAAGTGGACTAGGTCTACAGCGACGGGTCGGCTCCTGCCACCCGCCTTGCAGAAGTCCAGTCCCCACTGTATGCACCTAAGAAATAAAAATGCCAAACCAACAGGGAACCATTAAGTCAGAGTTGCAGAGAGCTGCTTCTGCTTACAGGGAAATGAGGACTAAATTCCACTTATTTATTAAAGCAGGCACCTCCCTTTGGTTCTGTGTTTAAGAAAGCTCAGCCACAGAGGCACAGTGCATTTTTATGGAGCCCTGGCTTTGCAGGCAGCTGCTTCCCTATGTTCTGCATGGGGCCCTCGGGACTGTGCAAATCTACGACAGCGTGGTACACACTCTTCACTCAGGTCCATTCTCCTCCCACGGCCACGACACACTGAGGAGAGACAGGAAACAGGGATGTTTAAAAGCCCCACAAACTTCCTTCCTGTTTTCCTGTGCACAGGTTGTGCTGCCCTTTCATCCGAGCAGCCCTGCGTGCCACTCCCCATTCAGTTCCTTGATCGTGTTCAAAACCCTCCCTTCAGTGGCGGCCTCTCACTCCAGCTCAGTTTAGCCCTCCAAGATTCACATGGGTCCCTTTTGCGGCCACCGTAGCAGTGCCAGCGGGAAGATGACGTCTTCTCTGCTTTTCAAAGAGCGGAGAAGTACAATGTTCGATGCAGGCCCATCGAAAGGATGACGACGTTCAGGTTGTCCGAGGACATTACAAAGGGCAGCAAATGGGCAAAGTAGGAAGAAATACGTCATCTACATTGAACGAGTGCAGCGGGAGGAAGCTAATGGTGCAACTGTGCATGTGGGCGTTCGCCCCAGCGAGGTGGTCAACACTGGACTAAAGCTGGACAAAGACCACAAAAAGATCCTTGAACGGAAAGCCAAATCTCGCCCAGTAGGAAAGGAAAGGGGCAGATACAAGGAAAACACAATTGAGAAGATGCAGGAATGAAGTAATATTATGTACAACGTTCATTAAAAACTTAATATGAAAAACAACGACTGGCACGGGAACGCAGCCTCAGCGCCCTCTGTCCACTCCCCAGCAAAAGCGGACTTGCTTCTCACCAGACACACTGTGCTCAGTAATCCACGGCGCCTCGAGGCCGTTCCCCTCACCTCCTTACCCTCGGCTGCTCTAGTTAGAGAGCCTGCCCATTCCTCAGGCCGCCACTGCTTTGGCATCCGCTCTAACGGGGCAGCTGCAGCCCCCATGGCACAGTGCTCTCTCCCTCCTGTCAGTGCCAGGAGCACTTACTGATGCCGCTGGATTCATCCACTGACCACAAGTGTCCTGAGTTCCTGCCATGTACCAAGTATTCAAACGGCAAATGCTGAAGTCCAATTCAATGCAGCAGGCAATATGCTTTACCTCATCCCCCCCCCCCCCGAGTCTCAGTTTCCCCACAGATTTAAGGGTGTCTTTGCACACACTAGGTGCTAAATAAACGTTTTGAAACAATGAGCTGCTATTTTGCATAATCAATCATTTATATGTATATTATTTATAATCATTCTGCAGAAAAGGCAAATATGTCAATAACCACAAAGTAATTAATATCCATGAAACTGGCTATTACTCCATGCATGTCTTTTGTATCCATGTAACTATTTCCTATTTCCTGCAAGCTTAACGGCAAACTTTATCTTCACCGCAGAAATAAACTATGGCCCGTTTCTTTATTGCATCCAATTCCCCTGGCAAAGCCAAGTCATTCCGTGGATGATTGATTGGTCTCAAAGAGCTGGCTTTCCCACTCAATGTTCGTTAAAACATAAGCTTAATACAGTATAGTTGATTAATGAGTCCGTGTCAGTGTGCTGCTAATCCTGAAAGCGGAAAAGGAAAGTCTTGGCAGCATTACTGTAGGTTACAAACACTGGTAACATTCAATTAATCTATAAACAAACTCCTAACGAGTACACACTCGCCCACACGGCATTAAGGCTGAGAGACACACACAACTATGAAATGCAGACCCACCCTGCAGGGCCGTCTGCTCTCTTCCCTCCTCGCCCCAGTGAGACACCTGAGAGATTAGCCCAGGTCACCTCGCTAATGAGTAGGGAGACAGGGCCGAACCCAAGCTCTCTGACTCGTAGGTCTTTGCCCTTTCAACTTCACCACAGCTGTTCTCCGTTCGAAGGGATGAAGATACCAAGAGAATGATAAAAACAATAGGAGCAAGGTCACCTGAGAGCCTCAAGGGTGAGGTACTGGAAGATTTGAGCTGGAGAACCGTGGGGAAAGCCTGGCAGGTGGACAGAGAATGTCCCTGGGTGTCAGGAGAACAAGAAGACAGGCTTAAAACGAGCCATGTCTATTGTGGGTCCTCGTGGGGCCCTAAATACACATTTCTGAATGGTACACATGGAAGCTTGGGAATACCGGAGGGCCAGAAAGCCAACGCTATTCATTCCCAGTACGCATAGCCTCTGTTCACAGCATTTGCTCCGGAGGCTGAACTTCCTTGCTGAAAACAATAGCTCTGCCTTAGTGCACCTGTTGTTCTAAATGAGAATAAAATCAAGCCGATGCCACGAGGCCATTCCGTGCCCACCAACTCCTGAGCACAGTAAAATCCACCGGCACGCTGAGAGCAGAACCCCTCCTTTCTGCACACTGCTCTGCATGGCAGTCTGCAGCTCTCCTCCCAACACTTCTGCCACACCTGGATCCCCAACTGGTTTCAACTTGCAAAAAAGAAAAAAAAATCAGCAAATTCAATCTGTTGATGAGAATCTCTACATACCAGTACCTTCCATTCCCAGAGAAGGGCTGGGCTACCAGACAAGATCATTAACACGGACCTTTATCAGGGAAAGTTTTTCCTTTAAGAAAATAGAGAGACTTACTGAAAAGCCACACCTTCTTCAAACTGGTTTGAAATAATTCGCCACTGGAGTAAGAACAGACTCACTCAACTCCACCCTAACTCAGGGAACAGAGCAGTCTCCTCTACCTTTAAAACATTAATAAAGGAGACTGTTGTCTAACTGAAGTAGCTCTTATTGGAGTGAAAAGCTAAACATTAATGAAACACTGTCGAAAACCAAATGATTTACAGTTAGCATGAGGTCTAGCTCAGTGGTCGGCAAACTGCGGCTCGCCGCTCTGTTGACTAATGAGTTTGCCGACCACTGGTCTAGCTTAAAGATGACTTAAAGAGTCTGTACTTTTTAAAAAACCCTACAGATTGTTTTGTACATTATTGTTTCACTTCAAACACCGAGTTAGAACCAAAAACAGTTACAATGAAACGGCTTTCACTTCTCCCCACAAAAGAAAAGTAACAGTTTGCAAACAAGTGGAAACAAACCAACAACAACAAAAAAGAGTAAGCCTAAAAGTCAACACTTGAAATAGTAAAAACAAGTTCTACTGAAGTGAATTAAGTCAGCTCCAGAAAGACCTAACATGAATTCCCACAAACAAACAAACAAATAAAAACATGCTGCAACAGGGCTGGTCTGCAGAGCGCAACCTGACAACCATCCAACAGTTTCGCTGACACACCCACTTTATAGTTTCACGGTGGAGTGTTGATGCGTCACCACAAAACACAGCCCTAGCAACCATGCTGAATCAATCAGGGACTGAATGACACGAAAGAGGATTTCTAAACCAAAAAAATGCACGGGGGTGGGGGGAGTGTGGAGGTTTGGGCTTCCCCACCAAAGCCTTTACTGTGCAAAATGCTGAGTCTAAAGGACCAGACAACAATTTTAGAAGAAAAGGGGGAACCCATTTGTGGGGGTAGAGGGAGTGCCCACCGTACTCCACTCTCCACCCCACCCCCAAGCATTTTTCTTTAACAGAAGCTTCCTGAAAGCACACACTTTTCTCCTTGGTTTTATGGTCTTGATTAAGCCTGAGTCACAGGGCCAAGTCATTCTCCAGATATCCTGGAATTCGGCCCTAAAGCCTTGATTGTACTGGGCGGGAAGGACACAGCACCACTTGCTCTTGCTTGTCCCTTTTGCTGCTGGATCTGAGTCAATATTTGTTTGCTACCTACAGGCAGGTTGCAGCCTCCTGCTCTCAGAGCCACGCTGTACTCAGCCTCCTGATAAGGGATGGAGTGGGTGGAAAGAGACCAGCAGGAAGAATGAGGTCAGTTGGCAGGAAGCACTCTCAGAGCTCAGAAATCAAGGCCTTCACAACGACAGCTCCATTTCAGCGTTTCATGGCCTGCATGTAGTATTTCCAATGGGGCCTGCTGCCAACAGAAAGAAAGTCTAAACTCAGCCTTCAAGCTCTTCCACACTCTGGACTTGACCGACTGATTCATAAATATCTCTTACACACAAGCATACACGGGAGTGCATGCATGCACACACACACACACACACACACATGCACGCACACACACACGCACGCACACACACACATGCACACACACCAGCATTGAAATCGAATGCCAATGGTATTGTTCTCCAAACACACTTAGTGTTGTCCTGCTACCTCTAGGCCCAGGTCCTCCAAGTTCCCTCCACTGTGCTCTCTCCATCATGATCAGCTAACATCCTCCTAAGACCTCAGGACACAAAAAAATACTGTTACCTTTTCTCCTGCACCTCTCCCTGCTCTGGGCTGTGGCTCTCTGTGTGTCTGAAGTTTCAGAGCTGAGTGTATATAGGCGAGCTTCCATTCCATCCGCCCACAGGGTTTCTGTCTTACTCATGCATTTCCTCATGGGTCTGAGCACAGTGCCTAGCCTAGCACACACTCGGCGTTCAGCCACATTTTTGGAGGATTTACACACACCGCGTCTTTCCTTATTCTGTCTTTTTTTTTCTCCCCTCTTCTTTTCCAGTGTACCCACCTTCCTCAATTTTCTTTGTCTCCCACAGACTGAATATCTCCAATGGAGTTCCAGTTCCACTCATTCAACCCGGAGGCTTCAATTCCCAGCGTCCATGCAAATCTTTGCCAAAGCCTGGCAACTTCTTTCTCTTCATAATATGCAGCCCATTCCCAGCCCAGCTCAGCACGCCCCCCCCTCCTAGCTCTGTCCACTGGACCACGTGGGCATGGAACCCACATCTCCTATGGCAGGAAAGGAAAGGAAGTTGGAAAGGAGAAAGGATTTGGAGAGGCCTTGGGCCTCTGATTTCCCCTGCACTGAGGGTGTAGACTGGGTGTGGCAAGGAGACAAAGGGCAAGGATCCCAGTCACCGCCACTCCTGGAAGTCAGGACTTCCCACAGCAGCCTAGGATTTGGCTACGTGGATGCTATTGACCTCTTTGACCAGATTGAGCTCAGGTGGTTTAAAAGCTTCAGGTTGTACCCTGAAAAGGAGATTGGGAGGTAATCTCTGGGGAACCACCCAGAACAAGCCTGGGTATCTGCTGTCTCCTCCTGCTGACCTGCTCCCCAACAAAGGAGATGGGAACTGCCTCTGGCAATAGGAGAAGGAAAAATATACCAGACAGAGAATGGGCGGAAAGAATATTTTTTTTAAGGACTGGAATTTCCTCTGAGTTAGCCTAAAACTAGAATAGGGTGTGGCACCAGGGAAAATGAGGGTGGATTCCCATATCAAAAAAAAAAAAAGGCATTCTATTTCTATCAGAGCATTCCATTTCTATCGGATTCTCACAATCAAATCCAAGAGACAGGTTAAGCCCCAATAACTTTCAGAACAGTTTCCCTGAGGTTAAATGTGATGTTCAGATCTGTGGAGCAGCTGGAATAAAGGGGAAAAGAACCCAAGTCAACTTGGAAACTAACAAATTTAGGGATACGGAACATTCAAAATCCGATTGCTGCCTGGAGAAGGCACTTACTTTGTCTATTTTTCTGTCTTTCTGGTTCACTGCCGTATCCCCAGTGCCTGTTACTGTGAACAGAACAGAGCAGTGGTTAGTAAGTATTGTGAAACCAATGGATGTTTAAAGCAGCCCAGCAGAGCCTGGGGCTCCTTTGTGACACACCCATCCTCAATTAATGAAAAATGCCTCCGTAGGCCCAGAGCCTGCACAAGCAAAGCGGGGAACAAAGGCTCAGGACAGTGTGTTAGTGCCCGAGCCTAGTGCCAATGGTGCAGGAAGAGCCTACAAACCTCAAAATCAATAGTAAGTATAGGAAGATATCTATCTTGCCAGCAAAACTACTTAAATTAGAAATTAGTCGGGAAACTAATGGCCAGGACTACTGGCCTGAAGTCAATCAATAAAGTAGTTTAATAGCTCAGACACAGGATCTTAAAGATTGAGACGCCAACCCAAGACCAAGCTCCTGATCAAATATTTAGTGTCAGCAATATTTCCTGGGCATGTACCCCAGGCAGGCCACTTGGCACTGCAGGAAATTACAAAATCCAAGCGGTCTCCAAATCATAAACCCCCAACTGAAAAAATGCATATTGATGGTCACACCCTTCCACTGCAGATGCGGTGGGTCCTTTTGGAGAAACCCTTGAAGCTTTTAGAGAACAAAGGGGCTAAGGAGAGGGGAGGAAAGTGCTAAGCAGGAATGTCTTCACACCACTGGCCTCAGGGGACACCTCTCCGATCTTGGCCTCAACTAAAATCTTTCTTCACAATGCCTGAATGTTATGTGGCTTCTTGATTCCACCGCCTCCACTTCTATGAATTACAGGTGTGTTTGGGTAATGAGGTTTTCTTTTCTTTCTTTCTTTTCTTTTTTTTTTCATAACACAACTCCCCTGGGGTGTTGAAGATTAGGACCACCAACCATTCCCAATACTGAATATTAATGAATATTGATTCCATATGCTAATCTCTAGCTGGGTGTTAAGGCCAATGGAATGGGAAGGAGGGGGGGATTCAGAAGTGGATAAGCCTGGATGGCTTTGGTCAGATGTCAAGAAAGAGGGTCTTGAAGGAGGCAGGAGGAAGGCAGAGAAAAGTGGAGAGGGGGGCAAAGACATAATTTTTAAATTAAAATAATTTAATCTGTGTCCATCTTAAAACTAATAAAAGTTCCAGAAAAAATATTTCCGTGATTTATTCTTCCTACCCACATATCCTCCCTCACCTTTCCACCTTTCTGCCCCCACCCCCCTACACACATTAGGCATGTACTCTCAGTCCCTAGAAGCCAGAGCACCTGGAGCAGGTGTTTCTGAGCTGGCCTGGGAACCAAGGCACCTCCTCTTACAGTGTTTCAGGGGGAAGGTGCATTCCCTGTTTCAAACCTCCAAGTTGCAGGCAGGCACAGTAGCACACACACTTCAGAACAGAATCTGCCTGAACTCAGGAGCCCCGATTCCTGGACTCCAGAACTTAAAGTTCTTGGTAAAGATCCAACGTGCACCCATAAGGCCACTGCTCTTTTACACACAAATTCAGAAAACCCATAGCTTCAAAATGGCAAATCCTAACACCAAAATGACACTCTAGAATTGTATGGCACAATGTTTTCGGTATGCTTTACATATTTATTTTTGAACGAACATTTTTTTTGAAATTTTCAATAACCTCATGTGAATGGAGGTAAAAATGGATATCCTTAAACCACGTTCATAGATAAGAAAATTAATGTTCATCTCCTAGGTTCTCACCAGCCAGTTGGTGGAATCCAGCCTCCCACACCAGGCGGGCACCCACTCCACAGAGCTGCAGGGAGAGGGCCAGGCGCCACACCCTTTTCTGTATTCGGTCCCTGACTCACTGTGGCATCATGGTGACAACCCTCCCCACAGGACCCCGGGGGCACTGCCTCCCTGCTTCACAAGTGGTCAACCAAGTGGGAAACTCTCCAGATCTACGGAAATCAGCTGCTTCTCTTACAGGATAATCTAGACAAAGGAGAATGAGCTGAGTTTTTTGTTTTTTGTTTTCATTTTGCTTTGTTTTATTGGGGAGAGGGGTTTGCTACTAGAAATTCCCACCCCTCATCCTGTCCCCACGGCTTCCCTCCCGCTGGTCGGTTCAAGTCCCACAAATGAGCGTTTGTTTCAAGTAAAGTAACTTGGAACAGAGGGGGACTACTTTCGAGATTGCCGGAAAGCTTTCCTTAAACGTGGAGGTAAATGCCCCGCTGACTGCTCCGCTGGGGACTAGCGGCTCCCGGGGCGGCCACACCCTAACCCCCACCTTGCCCGGAACGCGGGGCCTCCCTCCACACCCCTCTCCTGCGCCGCCTCCCCGGGCTTCCTGAGAGCACTTCGGAGGTGAATGCACGACCCGGTCTCTCTGCCCTGCACCCCCATCGCCAGGGCACACCCGGCCCCTCACTCCAGCTCGGACCCCCCTGGCCACTGCTCCCTGCTCCGCAGAACCCCCGTGCGGACCTTCCCCCAGCTCCTCCGCCTGATGGCCTACAAGGTCCCCGTCGCCCGAGTCTCTTTGCAAGGCCGTCTCCTTCCCGGCCTCTCCGCGCCCCGCTAGTACTGCGGGCCCCGGGCCATAGCGGACGGGCAGGGCGCGCCCCGCTTACCTGGGCCGGGCGCCGAGAGCTGTGAGTGTCCCCAGAAGCCGAGCGCGGCCGCCTGGCCTGGGTGGGGCATTTATAGCGGCCACATCCTCACTCAGCAGGCGAGGCCCGCCCCGCCCGCCTGCCCCGCCCCGCCCCGCCTCCCCCTTCCCCGTCCGCTCCCACCCGGAGCCAGGCTGACTCACCCTCCCCGACCCGCCCGCCAGGAGGGCAGCCTCGCCCTGGAACGCTCCCCGCGCCGCGCCACGCTGGAGCGTCCCCCGCCACGGCCCTGCCTTCCAGTAAGGCGCCCCTGAGGCTTCCTCGACGGCCATGGTCTTCCTCCCTTCCTCCTTCTAGTTCTCGTGGCGTCCTCAGCCCTGGTTTTGATTAATTAATTAACAAGACTTTAGTAGACTCTGAGCTTAGTTAAGTAACTTTTTTTCTTTTTTGGCATCAATGCAATGGAAGGAAAAATTGTTCCAAGAAACATAAGTCGTTTTTCCCCTGAGCTGGGGCCATTGGCAGCCAGCTCCCCGATACCGTCTACAAACATGTTAGCTTAACCTCTGGCCAGCAGTTCCTGGGAGGAGCGCGGGGAGGGCGATCCTTCGGCTCCCGCCCTGCCAAGACTCCGGGCACGCAGGGAGGCCAGAGCCGGGATTTGGGGGCGTGGGAGGGGGGGTGCAGAAGCCGGGAGCCAAGATCCCATGCCCCTCCACCCCCGGGAGGTGACTTTTCCCTAGGAGAGCTCTGCTCTGCTCTCCCAGCCTGTGGGGCCCCCGACTCAGCCCCCCGCGCATCGGGCAGCTCCGCGTCCTCCTGGCAGGCCTTCCGGGCTGGGTGGGGCCAGGGCTTTGGACCTGGATTTCCAACAAAGAAGGTTCCTCCGCTCCTTTCACAATTGTCTTTTTTTCACAGCCACTAATGCAGCTCCCTCACTTGGTGTTGCTCAGTTTCCCTCACTTGTCTTCTCTGCTGCTTTGCTTCCACAGGCCACAGGGGCAACACGTAAGCAAACATGGTTTTGTGTGACTGCGCAAATACTGGAGTCGAACAAGCAGAAACGTCTTGCTAAGAATTCCTGCGTCTTTGGATTCCCTCCTTTCACACTCACTTCATGCAGCTTTCTCCTAGTCTTAATACTTTTGTGTTTTAATCTCCTACCTACCTTTTAAAAAATACTTCTATTGATATTAGAGAGAGGAAGGGAGAGGGGGAGATAGAAACATCAATGATAAAGAATCATGGATTGGCTGCCTCTTGCAGGCCCCCTATTGGGGATAGAGCCCACAACCCAGCACAAGCCCTAATTGGGAATCAAACAGCGACCTCCTAGTTCATGGGTCAATGCCCAGCCACTGAGCCACACCAGCCGGGCTCTCCCATCTATCTTAACATTCATTTTTACTTTCCAGTTGAGCATCATTTCACTCCTGGGAATCAAAAGTGATAGCAAGGCCAAAAGACATGTATTGCCATGCCACTTAGCTGCCAAGTCCAGACTGCAAATGGGGTCTCAGGACACTTAGCCCAGAGCTCATTGCAACCCTGTTCTTTCACTTGGAATGATCCATGATAAACCCTATCAGAAGGACAAATAGAAAGTAATTTTGATACAATTTCTGATTTACATTTATAGCTCTTCAATTTAGGCCAAAGCCTTCCAGGGCAGAAACTGCCTACTTCTATAAACATTCTGGGACAGACAGTCATGGTTGGACAGGATTCCACCACCTTTCTCTACTCCTCAAGGCAGATTCCACAGCCTCTTACTCCAAATTTTGCCATGTGTGATAGGTCCTCTACAGAAGATAAGATCTAAGTCAAATCATGTAGAATACATGAAAGCCACCAAGTACACACAAAAATGTTTCTGTTTATCTTAGGCACCCAGCAAATCCAAACAGATCTTTGCAGTAGCCAGACTTTGCTTCATGCTACAGAACATACACTGATGTTATTATAAAAATGAAGCAATTAGAAGTCATGGTTTAGAAATAACTGAGGCATGTGGGGCCAATTATGCTAATGTAAAAGAATTGGCCTGGCCAGTTTGGCTAAGTAGATAGAGCACAGGCCCCTGGACTGAAGGGTCACAGGGTTTGATTCTGGTCAAGGGCATGTACCTTGGTTGCAGGATCCATCCCCAACCTGAGGGTGCATGTGGGAGGCAATCAGTCCAGTGGATGTGATGTGTCTCTCACATCCAGGTTTCTCTCTCTGTCTCTCCCCCTCCCTTCCTCTCTCTCTAAAATTCAGTAGAAAAAATATCCTTGGGTGAGGATTAACAAAAAAAAAAAAAAAAAAAAAAAAAAAAAAAAACTTACAAATTTCTTAGTGCAAAGTCTCTTTTCTTTCTTTCTTCCTTTCTTTTCCTTCCTTCCTTCTTTCCTTCCTTCCTTCCTTCCTTCCTTCCTTCCTTCCTTCCTTCCTTCCTTCTTTCCTTCCTTCCTTCCTTCCTTCCTTCCTTTTCCCCTATGGTGTGGGAGAGTGTTTACTACAACAGATGTCAGAGTACATCTGCTGTCATGCATGCATGCTGTCCTCAAAGGCCAGAGTTGTTCTGTTCACACTTCCATCCCCTGCACCTCAGCTCCTCTAATAGTGCCTCGCTAGCACTGACAGGCACTCTCTAAAGTTATAGGCTATAATTATTCACCCAGTAATAGAATGTCAGAGCAGAATGGGCTTTAAGAGATTAATTTGCCCAATTCAAATTTTTATAGATGAAGAAACTGGAGCCCAAAAAAGGTCTCCTGCCCAGTCCAGAGATTAAATAATGCACAAGTTACTTGTGGCAATGTAACAAATTGCCACCAAAACTTAGTGGTTAAAACATAACCATACATTTGCTCTTGATTTTACAGTTTGAACAGGACTGGGTGGGGATCCTTGGCTCTGTGCCTCATGATGCTGCGCGGGGCAGCTCAACTGGGTCTGGAGGATGGAAAGTAGCTTCGCTCATTTGTCTGGTGCCTCAGCTGGGGTTCTTAGAATGTCTGAGAGCCAGCTGGATCTTTTTCTTCCCTGACCTCTCATCCTCTAGGTCCTCATCTCTCTCTGTACCAGGGTAGTTAGTAATGGCAGCTGGCTTTCCAGAAGCAAAAGCTATCAGTGCTCTTCGCTTGGAGATCATATAAGTATAGCCAACAGGCTGGTTGGCGTTGTGGGCTCCAGTTTGCTGATCTTTGCTTTAATTCATTGTCTGATCAGTTTCTGGCTTTGCCCTCTGGAGTCTTGGCTCCACTCTCTGAGATAGTCTTTCCTTTTCCTTACAACTGGCCCAGATTTGTAGCTGGGTAGCTCTCTGCTTCATGCCAGTAGAAACTCAAAGATCCAGAAACCTTTTTAAATTTTGAACTTCTGTGTCCAAGATAGCAGATCCTTAATACAATTTTCTTTAAAACGAGGTGGACTTTCTATAAATCTTATTAAGCTTCACTCCATGCTCTAAAATTCATATCCAATACAATTTTCTGAAAAAATAATGGATCTTCCGTAAATCTTATTGAGGTTTACTCTATGCTCAAAAGTCCACATTCCTTAATCTTTCTGAAAGCAGACCTCTCTACTTTGTACGTATTAGGCTGTAGTTGAACAATGCATGTAAGATTCATAGAAGCCCTGAAATCATCTTCAAAGTAATATTAAATCTTTCTTAAATCTCAATAAAAAAAGTTTTGTGGCCACACAGGATCTGATCTTTACCCTGAGGCTATATGTACTTTGTAAATTTCCACTTATTTTGTAAATCTTCCTCTGGGTAGAATTCTGCTTGAAAACCAAGCATATCTTTGGTGCCTTTTTTTCTTGTTGTATTTTATCATAAGCAGCTAAAAGAAGACCATTGGCACTTTCAACTTTCTGAAAATCCCCTTGGCTAGCAGTTCATTGGGCATATTTTCTATTATTCATGTTACCATAGGCAGCAATATTGTTAAACACTCTGCCAATACATAACCTAGGTTGCCTTTTACCCAACCTCCCATAGCAATTTCCTCATCACTCTTCCAACCTCCACCAACAGTCTTCTCTCTGTTATGACTGCCTGGCAGTAAAGTCAATGTCACATATTTTGGGTTTTTGTTACAGCAACACTCACTCCACATACTAATTTCTATTTCAGTTAGCTATTCCCATAAACAAACCAGCTCCAAATCTTAAAGGCTTAGAATAGTGGTCGGCAAACTCATTAGTCAACAGAGCCAAATATCAACAGTACGATTGAAATTTCTTTTGAGAGCCAAATTTTTTAAACTTAAACTTCTTCTAACGCCACTTCTTCAAAATAGATTTGCCCAGGCCATGGTATTTTGTGGAAGAGCCACACTCAAGGGGCCAAAGAGCTGCATGTGGCTTGTGAGCCGCAGTTTGCCGACCACGGGCTTGGAACAACCATCAATTATTTGTTCATGACTTTACAAGAAGCAGAGTTCACTGGGTCAGCTCTTCTCTGGTCTAGTTAGTGTTGGCCAGGAAGACCCATATGAGGCTGGAAGACCCCAAAGGGCCTCTCTCCAGCTGCCAGTTGCTGGTTTTCAAGAGTGAAAGTAGAAGCTGCAGACACAGAACTGGAACAGTGTCACTTCCACTGAAATTCATTGGTCACAGCAAGTCATATAACCCAGACTCCAGGGAAGGGGAAATAGATCCCACCTCTTCATACAGGGAGTGACATGTGTGCATACTAGTAGATGGAAGGTATTGTCGGCAACCACCTTTGTAGATAATCTACCACAATCCTTAAACTAGTATAGTAAGTGGTAGAGCTAAGGCTGGAGTATATTTTTCTGCCTTTCAATACACTGCTTTTTCCATTATACCATATTTCTCACATGTCACCATTGCTTCAGTGAGTCACAGTTGCCTCCAAGTCTTCTACCTTCTGTGCTTTAGATTCTCACTAACCACCAAGCTGTTATTTCCTTGAGCCTTGTTATATGCAATCAGTATATAATAATGTCTGGTACTTGAAATTGTGGCCAGAAGAGGAACAAAAAAAAATCTATCTGGATAATCCAACAGCCAAATAATAAGCATTCTAGGAAAAAATAGGCAAAATGGAGGGGGAGAAAATCATCATGAAATAATTAAAGATAATTTTCTAGAACTCAAGGCCATGAGTTTTTAGATTGAAAAAAGCCACAATAAATGGAAAACAGACAGTCCCAAGGCAGATTATCATGAAAGTTTAGAATACTGGGTGAGGGCAGGGGCAAGGTCCTGAAAGATTCCAGAGAGATGAAAAAATGGTCTTATGTGAAGGGTAAGAAATAGGAATGATATTATACTCAATATTCAGATCCTGGTTTCTAAATACTATTCCCCAGTAAATGAGTCAGTTCTCTTTAGAGAAGCAGCTGGCTTCAGAGATCAGACAGAGAAAAGACATGGCGAGCTTTGTGCTAAACAACTGATGGGAACATGTGGAAAAGGCACAAAAGCCAATTTGAAGGGGCTCTCACTGGTTAAAATTTGGAATAATTTAGCATTGTATTGGATAATAATAGGAATTGATTATATCATACTGACTAGTCTAAACTGACAGTAAAAAAATACACAAAAAGATGAGATAGGGAAAGCTCGTATTCACAAAATAATGCTAACGTATACCTGTATCTGAAAAGATAATCATCACTTTGCAAGTAGATTCCATACCCAGCCAAACTATAAACCAAGAATGCATACATAAGAAACATGTCTCAAAGATGCTGTTTATGCCAGGGTGCCCTGTATTCATTTCCTGGAGCTGCCATAACAAATGACAAAAAAACAGGTGATTATAAACGACAGAAATTCATTTTCTCAGAGTCTGGAGGCTAGAAGTCTGAAATCAAGGTATCAACAGTGCCACACCCCTCTGGAGGCTCTAAGGGAGATTCATTCCTTGTCTCTTCCAGCTTCTCATGGCTGCTCCTTCACATCACTCCAGTCTCTGCCTCCATCTTCACATGGCCTTCTTCTCAGCTTCGGTGTCTTCCCACTTCTGTCTCTTATAAGAATACTTGTCACTGGATTTAGGAACAAACTGGATAATCAAGGATGATCTCATCTTGAGACCTGTAACTTCATTATATGTGCAAAGACCCTTTTTCCAAATACGGATATAGTCACAGATTCTGAAGTTTAGGATGTGGTCACATGTTTGGGGGCCACCATTCATTCTAGTACACAACTTTTCCAAGAAGCACTGGATCCAGAAAATTGGATTACTGCAAAAATAAGTGAGTAGGGGGGAAGGGGAGGCCGGGGGAAGGTCAATGGGGAAGGAAAAAAAAAAAAAGGAGACATATGTACTACTATTTGTAATACTTCAAACAATTAAAAAAATAAAAAAATAAAAATAAAAAAATAAAAGAGATACATCTCTGGGAAAAAAAATAAATAAATAAGTGAGTAGAGCCAGGCCAGTGTGGCTCAGTGGCTGAGCATCAACCTATGAACCAGGAGCTCACAGTTCGATTTCCAGCCAGGGCACATGTCCAGGTTGCAGGCTTGATCCCCAGTAGGGGGCATGCAGGAAGCAGTCCAGTAATGATTCTCTCTCTCTCCCTTCTATCTCTCTCCCTTCCTTTCTGCAATCAATAACAATGTATTTTATAAAAAAATAAATTAGAATTCCCAGAATGATGGGGAGGAGAGAACTTGGACCCACAGCTGTTCAGGAGGTACACAGAGTGACCAGTCTAGATTGGAGAAGAGAACTGAGGCTCTAACAAGGATACCCAAAGAAGAGTAGGAGGAAGCAATTACTCAATGAGTTTGAAGGTACTGAGAAAAAATAAACAGCTTTATTGGATGATTTTGGAATGAATAAGTAAGAGTGACAAGAAAAGTATCATATGAAAAGCTCAAGGAAAACAAAAAATTATTGCAGAGTGCTCCACATTGAATGTGTGTGTCCTCCCAAAATTCATACATGGAAACCTACTCCTAATGGGAGGATATTTGAAAGTGGGGCCTTTGGGAGGTGATTAGGCCTCCCGTGGGATTAGTACCCTTAGAAGAGGCCCCAGAGTATGCCCTCACCCCAGTCCATGTGAAGTTACAGAGAGAAAACGGCTGTCCATGGACCAGGAAGTGGGTCTTCATCAGACCTTGATCTTGAAATTTCCATGAACTGTGAGAAATAAATGTATGTTGTTTAGAAGCCATGCAATCTATGGAGGTTTATTGTAGCAGCCTGAACAGATTTAGACACAACGTATTACAGTCTCCAAAGATGACCATGATAATATTTTCCATCTTGTATGCTCTTCTAGAATTTCCTCACTTCCCAGCAGAAGGAGTGTATGCCCACTCCCCTTGAACTTCATGACCCGTTGTGAATTATTTGACCAACAGAATACAGCAGAAGTGACGCTGTGACTTCTGAGGCTAGATCATGGATGCATTTCTATCTTGTTTACTTGGGAGATGTGCCTTGGAATCCAGCCACCATGCCATGAGGAAGCCCAAGCAGCCTGTGGAGAGGAACCAAGGTCCTCAGCTGACAGCCAGGACCAACTTGCCAGCTATGTGAGCCACCTTGAAAGTGGATCGTCCAGCCTCCTCTTGAGCTGCCCCAGCCAAAGCTGCATGGAGCAGAGAAAAGCATCCCCCCACTAAGCTCTAGCCAAACTGCACACTAGGAAGCAAAACACATTCTTATTGTTATAAGAAACTGAATTCGGAGTTGGTTAGTTATGCAGCAATATATAACTGAAACAGTTACTATGAGAGGGAAATATAAACATAGTACATTAAAAGGCTCAGGTTATGTTTCTACAATCAAAATTCTGCAAAAATATTTAGACAAAAATGATGCAACTATTTTTAGAGTATGTGGGTCTGTACATAAAAATATGTATTTTTCATAGTAGACAATAGATACTATTTAAAACTGAAAAATCGGAAAACACTGGCATGTTATTTAGAAATATATTGGTGAATCTCCATAAGAAATAGCTACAAGTGTTGAAAATGTTTGGCTTTGGAGAGGAGAAATTGTGGGTATTGTGGATCAAGGTGACTGCTATCTGGGAGTGTGTGTGTGTGTGTGTGTGTGTGTGTGTGTGTGTAAGCTATGAAAGAAAGTATGAATTCCCCACTCAATATATATTTTTATTTTTTTTCCTTAGCAACAAACACAATGTTGTTTTCCCCCCAGTAGCCAGCATGTACTAAGCTAAAGATTACAGTCTTCAGCTTCTTTTGGAATTAGATGTGTTGATTTAACTAAATTCTGGCCAAGAAGAAGCCAATGAAATTTATAAGGTACGGTTTCAATAAAACCACTTTAAAGAGAAAACAGTTGACATGGCTTCCCCGCCCCCACCCCCCGTTATTTCCTCCTATTTCCTTGCCTACTACTTGATGTGATGGCTGGAGCTCTCTCCATTACCGTGGACCTTGAGAAAAACTGGAAGATGAGAAGTAGGCACAAAGGATGAAAAACCAAAAACTTGAGGATAAAAACAAAAGCACAGGAGGAAAGTTAGGAGGAGACCATTTCCCTGATGACTGTGAAATCATCAATTCAACCCTGGACTGCTCTCCTCCAGATATCCTATATAATAAAAGCGTAATATGCAAATCGACCGAACAGCGGAACGACTGGTCGCTATGATGCACACTGACCACCAGGGGGCAAACACTCAACGCAGGAGCTGCCCCCTGGTGGTCAGTGCACTCCTACAGGGGGAGCACTGCTCAGCCATAAGTCTCTCCTGCCTCCGCTGCAAGCAGGTGGTAAGGAGCAAGGGTCCTGGACTGCGAGAGCCCTGGACTGCAAGAGGGATGTCTGACTGCTGGCTTAGGTGGACATCCCCTGAGGGGTCCTGGACTGCGAGAGGGCACAGGATGGGCTGAGGGACAACCCCTGCCCTGCCCAGTGCACGAATCCTGTGCACCAGGCCTCTAGTATTTTATATAAAAGAAAAACACATTTCTACCTCATTTAAATTACTTATTTCCAGTCTCTGTTACTAACAAATTTAACTCTAACTGATATACAACTATATAGACTTCTTGGGTAAATATGTGGCTTTTAGAAATATTCACACATATAACTTGGCTAAAGATAAAAATTAGAAGAGGAAGGAAAGAAAGAAGAAAAGGAGGTGGGGCGGGGGAAAGATAATCAGAGACTGAGTGAACACACATGGGATTTGGACTGAGCTGGTCCCAGGTTCTCATTGTTTCTGCTTCTTCCTGGCCAGGTGGAGTTTTGAAAACCTGTTTTCTAATTTGTGGTATGGCAGGACCATTGTAAAGATTAGACAACGTATAAAAAGTGCCTGGCAGGTGTTGAAGAAACAGTAGTTATTTCACTAGTTTTTGGGTGTTTTCAGCATCTAGCCCTGCTGAACTCATGGTAAACTATTCAATAAATTATTGTTGAATTAAGGTATCATGACCCAAATCACACAAGGTGCTCTTGGTGTGGACAAACCACAATGTCTATTTTCATGGAAACAAGTACAGCAGCTCCAACCTCTCTTTCCCAGCAGTAACTGATACTTTTGTTTCAATTCTAGATCTACAAGGCATCCAGAGTTATCTTTCTTAAAAAATAGTTCTGATTATATGACTCCTCCCTGAAATCCTTTCTATGGGGTCTGACCTACCTGGTGGTCTTATTTCCCACATATTTCCCCCTCACTCCCATCATGCACCACTGCCAAGCACATTCACACTTCATGCCTTTCTCCATGCTGTTCCCTTGTCTGGAATGCCTTTCCCGTTTTCCTAAATGGTGAACCTTGCCTCATCTTCAGCTTTAGAGCAAATATTATTTTCTCATGAAGGAAAGCCATTCCCAACCTCTTCAGGCAGATGTGGCTCTAATCTGCTTCTCTTTGCAATTTTCATAAACCTCTCCTCTCTCAGTGGTCAGCTTGCATCGTTGTATTTTATTTATTGGTCTCTGTAACCAGGCAGGAGCTCCCTAAGGAGAGGCACTTGCTTGTTTCCTATTGTGCTGACATTGTCTTACCAGTACCTGTTACTATTGGACTTCTCGCCACAAATGCACTACATTGCTCTCATTCCTCCTTACGCTCACCTGCCCAAAATTAAAAAGTTGATAGTATCCAGTGCCATTGGAAATGGGTGAGTTGGGAATTCTCATATGCTATGGTGGGAAGGCAATGCAGTAGTATCTATCAATGTTTAAGATGTCCATGTCCTTGAAATCAGTGATTTTGCTTCTAGAAAGCTATCCTGAAGAGGTCAGACATGACCACAACAGTATGTGTATAAGGATTTTTACTGTAGCATTTTAAAGTTTAAAGACCCTTAGCACTCATGAGTGAGGCCAAATTAAAATTAAGCTGCTGAAGAGAATGTAATAGATCAATATGTTCCGACATGGACGGATTTAAAAAATACAGTGTTAAGTGGAAGGACAAGCAGAATGTGGGCTAGACGGTGTCTTGCTGGCATCGTGCATGACAATGCTGATATAAAAACATTACGAAAATAAATTTGGCTAAAAATGCCCACTGCATCATGATCATTCTCATATTCACTCGCTGGGATACTGGGATGCTTCCTGAGCCTTCAGCATCCGAGTTCTTACCTCAGCACATTGGATGCATTTTTGTGGTTTGGCAAGGCACAGGATGAACATTTCAAACTCTACCAGCCTCTCTCATGTCTTTAAGCAGCATTTTCTACATAATGTTGCACACAAAAATGTACAAATACTTAAGTGCTCAGTGTCTGCTATCAGTGGAAAAATCCGAATTCTGTAATAAAAGATACATCTCCTAGTTATAAGCATTTTCTCAAAAGAGGACAGTATTTTTCATAAAATAAAATATGTAGCATGAGTATGAAAATGCCCACACAAAGGTAGCTACACTTTGAATGTTTTCATCTTTATTAAGTAACCACTAGATATACATGTGGAGCATTTTGGATATTTTAAAACTCTGAAGGCCTTTTGTTGGCTGAGTTAATAAAAAATCAATTAGACTAATAGGACTATTTTGACTCTATATTAATATTTATGTTATGTACATTTATATGTGTGTTGGTGTATACATGTATATACACATATATGTAAATATTTGGAAGGATATACACCAAACTGATATTGGTTACTTTGGGGAAAGAAGAAAATGATATATTTGTGTAAAGGAGAATTTTCACCTTTTATTATATACACTTTTAGACATATTATTTGAGCTTTGTTAACAATGAATACATATTAACTTATATAATTTTAAACAGTTGAAAAAAGATATATAGCTAGTAAAAGAAAGACTTCCTTCTTACAAATTAAGATTTGACAGTCCATGCCAGGCTTTAGGGAAAACTTTAATTTTCTTGATGACATTTTTCATATATATCCTATAATACACAGTTTAAAAACTATAGAGGACAAGTTGTATATCATAGCACCCTCTGCCAACAAAGAAAACACTAAATATAGGAACATTTCATTTGGTTTTGACTCCTCTAACAATAATCTATGACAGTGCAACCTAAGTGGGGCCAAATCTTACATAGTTCACATAATGCTTGAAAGGAAAGGTTTGATAAGCAAATTAATAAATATGATGAGTTGTTGCATGAGGTGTATGGGAAGGGTAGAAGAGGCTTCTTTGTTATTCATATAACTTTGTCTTACCTGTAGTTCATGGCACTATGACTGTGACTGTCAGGCTGCACCCTCAGATTGGGAGCTCCTGTTCATCTGGGCAACCCCAGCTCCTCACTCAGTATGAAGCCATAACAGGCTCTTCATCTTTAGAGACCTGACTGTTGGGTTGTGCTCTATTCCTGAGTCCTGTGCTAATCATCACAGATCTCAGGAGGCAGGGCTTCTGGTCCTATCCTAATTGGGTGTACTTGGACCTATCACCTAGGCCAGTGGTTGGCAAACTCATTAGTCAACAGAGCCAAATATCAACAGTACGATTGAAATTTCTTTTGAGAGCCAAATTTTTTAAACTTAAACTTCTTCTAACGCCACTTCTTCAAAATAGACTCACCCAGGCTGTGGTATTTTGTGGAAGAGCCACACTCAAGGGGCCAAAGAGCCGCATGTGGCTCGCGAGCCGCAGTTTGCCGACCACAGACCTAGGCCAAGCATGTCAAACTCAAAGGCTAACACAGGCCAAATAAACAAGGTTTAAGTTTATGTGGGCCACAAAAAGACAAAAGCTTCAATTTTCATAGAAATGTAGGTTTATTTTGATAGAGACATTCTGAATACAAAGGGATGAAATAAATGAGTAATTGTTAACATAAAATAGAACATTTTAATAAAAAATAATATTTTTCTTGAACATTAACTTACCAGATACTGAATAACTGCACAAATTAATAAGCGTAACGCAAATAAACCTATTTTTCTTGTTCTCGAAAGCGAAATATTTACTGTTTCGCACACCAAACAAGTCAGTCTAAGACTAATGATGTGGCAATCGGCTGCTAAAATAGTCACTGCTAGTATTAGTGAAGAGAAATGGTGCACCTGTGTGTAAGGTGCGTAAGGGAAATGAATGCAACAGGATTATAGTAATCAGTCATTAGCGAACATTGTAGTTCATTATTAATAATTATGTATAACAGGATATTGTAAAAATTAGGTTACAAAATTTTTATTAAAACATTTTTTACATACCGTTATATTGGCTGGGCTGCAAAAATATTGGTTGTGGGCTGCATACAGCCTGTGGGCCGTGAGTTTGACATGCTTGACCTAGGGCCTAGGCTCTCTGGTTAGGCTTCTTACCTGGAAAATGAGGGTGATATATATATTTTATTGATTTTGGAGAGGAGGAGAGACGGAGAGAGAGATGGAAACATCAATGATGAGAGAGAATCATTGATTGGTTGCCTCCTGCACACCCCCTAGTGGGGATCGAGCCCACAACCTTGGCATGTGCCCAGACTGGGAATGGAGCTGTGACCTCCTGGTTTATAGGTCGATACTCAACTACTGAGCCACACGGGTGGGGCAAAAATGAGGGGTTTTGACTAGAAAATCTTAAGTTCCATTTTAGCTGTAATACTCAGTCCTTAATATGCAAATGTAGGTACATTAATGTAGGTACATTTAGGTACATTAATCATATACATGCACATGGATGTTACCAAACATAAACATGTTTTATCTATTCATTAGAAAAGGCCCAATAGAATTTCTAAATGGAAGTACTTTGAATTACTAAATTATATCTCTATACAAGTAGATCAAGAAATAATTTTTATCAAATATGATTGACCTTATGTCTCTGTGTTCCATTTTTTTTTTTTTGTCCAAAATGGGATGAATAGCCCTTGTAAAACTGAAAATATCCACATAAAATTGTTACTTTAATTTAGACTCTTTGGATCATGGGACCTTAGTATGGTTTTAGTTCCTACATTATTCAGATATAGAGCTGCGATCAAGAAATAACACTTTAAAGTAAAATGAGGCTGTCCTGAATATTATACAAATAAACCACAGGCAACTATTAAATATCTCTAATGTTGCAAAGGAACTTAGACTTCTAATAATGTGAACCTGTGATAACACTCAGGTAACTAGATACGAGGATTGCTCTGGGGACACAAGAATATAGATGCTATCACCATCCATGTAGCACAAACATCCCTCCTCACTGTAAGGGGGCACTGGCAAAAAGCAGGCAGCATGGTGCCGGTTTGACAACCTGAGAGGCTGGAGTTGGGGCAGGGATGCTATGAGGGGACACTGGAAGCTGGGGTAGAGCTAAGCTAAGTACCAAGGGAGGAGCTAAGGACACTGTGATTTGTTAAAAAGTCCAAAAAACAGGAGCAGAGTTTGAACAGGAGATGAAGCCATGGTTCTGCAGCAGGAACAACACAGAAGCAAGGAAAATGGTGGAGGGCTGCAAGTGGGGCTAAAGTGTCCTTATCTCTGTGGCTCAAGGACAAGTGATGCCTGGGGGTCAGGCTTGATTGACATGAAGGGAATATGGATGCTAAATCAGCTTTGCTATTTCTTGAAAGAACAACGTAATAGAGAACATGGAGGAGGAGGATACAGTAAACCCTCCATTTTGTGGACCTCGATTTAATGGACTTCAGATTTAACAGAAAAAATTTCCGATCCATATGTCATATGTGAAAATTAACACCCTGTTAACTTTAAAATGCTTTCAATCAAGATTTGCTTATAATTAAATTAATAGGTCATTTTTTGTTATTAATTCAATGTTATTTTTAACAAATTTTAGTGAATAGGCTATTATTTTGGAAAAATACTGCAGTAATTTTGCTGACATAAATAAATATTACATATCTACAACTATAGTCTACATATCTAAGAGTCACCACTCTTAAACAATGTTGGGCGAATAATTAGCTCGTGATCACACTGCATTGGACACAGTAACTGGTTCCGTTTTCACATGGCGTGACTTTTGGTAGCAGTTTGAATGCCTACAAGCAGATGTCCCCACATGTGCTAAGCCACACCCAGCCGTGTGCTTTTGTTTACTCTCAGTGACTGGTGAATGTATGCATTTATTAGATCTATTCAGGATAAATTTAAAATTAAAGTAATAAATGTAGAAAAACTTTCTGTGAAATTAAAGTTTTCATACATAATTTTAATTACACAAACATGTCTACACAAGTAAAAACAGGTAAACTAACTAATTTGTCAATTTTTTTAACATACGCATTCAGAAACCAACTTGATCATATAATGGCTGTTCGCCGGAATTAGTCCGTTATATCGAAGTTTTACTGTACTGTGTGCTTGTAACAGAGAGAGACGGATCGACAGGTGCTCCTGGCCTAGGCACACCTATAATCTCTTGACATCTCTCTCCTAGTTTCTGCATCTGGGAACGGGACAGTTTAGCCCAGGTCATCTGTAAAGTCCTTGCTAGCTCTTAAATGTGTAATCTTCCTAAAACAGTCTCAGATTCTATAAGACTTGGTTAACACAACCACTAAAAGGTTCATAATTCAACTTCATTACTCAGGGAGTAGACATTGAGCTCTACTTCTTTAACATTTTGGTTTTCCTGGGGCCCTTGATCGGAATTCCTGATTACTTTCAATAGGGTAGTTCTCAGGGTTATTCTAGAAGCAAAAGACAAACAGATGGGTGAGCTGCTCTAATCAGCTCTGGCTGCAGTTTTTTTTTTTTTTTTTTTTTTTTCTTTTCTCTTTTTAAATGAGAGGTTAGTCTTCTCCAAATCCCATGGTACACTCCCTAATTTGGCGATAAGCCAAATGATTTCACTGGTCTTTCCGTCTCTGGTTACTATGATTCATCAGCTATAGCAACTAGGGTGGGGTGGAAAAAACACACAACTCTAGTATGCAGGTTATGTTGGAGCTCAAAAGAAGAAATTTAAGGAAAACTGTTAAGATTGTAAAAAAATGTAACTCAGAATATGCCTAACTTGGAAATATTTTCTGAAAGGTCTCTCTGTATCCAGCACCTCCTATTTTTTCTCTTCAGTTATCAATTATGGGAACTTTTGTATTTAGCAAGTGCTTTACAAATATTTTTCTATGAAATTGGTAAAATGCTTATTCTAGTACAGATGGAAGCCTCGGTGGTTTTGATCACCCCTGTTCCTGAAAAAGCTGCCAGTGTCTGACCATTAAAATCAAGGAATTCTGAAGACAACTTTTGATTTAACAAACATTGAGCACCCACTATTTGCTAGGCCCCTAGGGCAGGACTGTATAGCAGAAGCAAACTAGCAAGAAGCAAGGTAACTCCAACCTTACGGTCTAGTGGAGGTAAGTAAGTAATCATAATTTGACAAATACATCAGAAATGAAATCAAAGGGCTAGAGGAGCCCAACCGATGAATGACAAATCTGTAAGGAGCAGTTCCCCAACCAGCGAAAGGAAGTCACACATTCCATCTGGGCCAGTGCATTCAGTTACTCATAGCTGTATAAGTCATTGTTTAAGCATAAAAGAGGAAATGTCACATATACCAGTGTATTCAATATCCAAAGGGAGTGTCAATGCGGAGAGGTGAGGCTGTTAATTTTTAAACGAACATTCCAGTATAAAAACAGGCAGAGAGAATAAGCCTCTAGAGAAGGCATGTATTACTTAATGCCACCATTGTGTAGTATTTTTGGAACTTCTCTACTAAAGTATTACCCTAGAGCCTAAGGCAAATTCTGGTCACTTGAGAGGAGTTTGGGGGAACATTTAAAGGACATTCTTGAGCCGGGGCTCATGACTCAGAGGACAAAGGACAGTAGGAGGAAAGGATATTGCTCACTGGGGTTAAAAATACATGAAGCCATGATCAGACCCTTATATGATTACATTGCTCCATGGACTCAGCAGTATCTATTCTCTAGTTTTAAGAAAATGTGATCATTCTGACAGGCCTGAAGTGGCTATCCATCAGTCCAATATTAATTCCAGAGTTCCTAAGATACCAAATATTCAAAATCACGTAATACTATTTAAAAGTATTTGTTGGTTTTGTGTGTGACAATATCCAAAAATAGTGTGGGTTGAAATGAAATCTTTAGTAATAACATATCTCTGGGTGAGGTACTTACATACCAAAAAGAGCCTCAAAAGCCAACACTCCCATGGCCAAGCTGGTTGAAGTTTCCAATGAATGACATCAGTCTCCTGTAGATCACCATCAAGATGGATTCAGTTACCACCAACAGCCCCTCCCTTTTCCAGAGCCAGTGGCATTCTTGTGGGCAGTCTAGAGAGCTAGAACAAACTTAGACACGGCCCCAGACAGCTGCAGAGGAAAGGAGCTCAGAGTTAGTGGACGCAGAGTCGGCCAAAGACCCTGCCAGTCAGTCCCTTTCCTGGATCTGCAGTGTTACTCTTCCTTCAAAATCTGAAATCATTCTCAGAGTTACTAACTACCATTGCTTCTATTAGTCTTTTCACAAATGTGTCTGCTAATACATTATGCACTTAATAACATGATCTGCCTTGTATTGTTAAAAAGTGTTCAGACATATGACACCAAACTGAAGAGCAATGGCTGAGACCCACAGGGCTGGCAGGGCTGGTAGTGCTGGTCTCATATTACTACGTAGTCTCAACCAAGCAAATTTTCTCTTTTAAGGCTGTAATACTCATTTGAAACATTAACATATATATCACACAAATATCCAAGCATTCTTGGGAGGAGCTCATGGCATGACTTACTTTGACCCTCAAGCTCCTCAATGAAGGGGAACTTGGGTTTCAGTTTGGGCATCTGGGCTCAGCTGCTAGGCTCACTTCCTTTTTATTGTACACTTCAGAGTCCAAGTTTTAAAAGGTTAGGAGAGAGACCAACTAGGTAAAAGTAATATTTATAGTAACTTTTTTAAAAAATTTATTTTTAGAGCCCAGCCGGGTGTAGCTTAGCGGTTGAGCGTAGACCCAGGAACTAAGAGGTTACCGGTTCGATTCCCAGTCAGGGCATATGCCCAGGTTGCAGGCTCGATCCCCAGTTGGGGGCGTGCAGGAGGCAGCCAATGATTCTCTTTCATCATTGATATTTCTATCTCTCTCTCCCTCTCCCTTCCTCTCTGAAATCAATAAAAATATATTTTAAAAAATTGATTTTAGAGAGAGGAAGGGAAGTGGAGGGAGGGAGGAAAAGAGGGAAGGAAGGAGAGAGAGAAACATCGATTTATTGTTCCATTTATTTATGCATCCATTGGTTTATTCTTGTATGTGTCCTGGCCAGGGATCAAACCCACAATCTTGGGGTATTGGGACGATGCTCTAACCAAAAGAGCTACCTGGCCAGGGCTAAAGAGAGTGAAGGAATTGTGAAATCACAGTGCATTAGGCTTGAATGTCTCTGTATATGTGTGCATGTTGGGAGCTAACAAAGTGGTAGGGTCAGTCCCTAATTCAGTTTGGCTTTTTATTTTGTTATTTTTAAAATATATTTTTATTTATTTCAGAGAGGAAGGGAGAAGGAGAGAGCGATAGGAACATCAATGATGAGAGAGAATTATTGATGGGCTGCTTCCTACACACCCCACACTGGGGATTGAGCCTGCAACCCAGGCACATGCCCTTGATCTGAATTGAACCCTGGACCTTTCAGTCAGAAGGCCAACGCTCTATCTACTGAGCCAAGTCAGCTAGGACTGTTTGGCTTTTTTTTTAATCCTTCCTCTTAGAAGGATACCAACCTTCCCCCACCCCGAGATTTAGAGTCCACTTCAAAATAATATAAATGGAGGTTAATCCCCCAAATAATTATTTTTGCAAAGATAATCTTACCCTCTAGCTTTGGGCTGTAGATGGAAAGGCATCTAACCCAAGGGGTGTGAGAGTCTGCAGTACTTATCACCCTATATCTGACGTCCAACTCCAGTAGATTTAAGATCTCATTGTCTTGGGCACATTCTCACCCAATATGGCAGGTATATTTGATAATGAAGAAACAAAGATGACAGATTGCCAAGTAAGATTGATCTCTAGAGGCTTTTGTTTAGATTTAAAAAAAAAAAATAGCATCCCCTGATCTTCCTGCCTTCAGACTTCCCTAGTTTCCCTTGTGCCCCCAAATCTATCCTACATATTATAGCCACACTTCCCATTATGGAAGTTTAACCGTGCTGCCTGCCTCTATTGCCACCCCCATTAAAAGCCTTCTGATGACTCCCTATCTCAAGACAACACCTGCAGTCTCTAATAAGGCACCCAGGGCTTCATACTGAGAAGTTCTCCCCAGAACGCTTCTAGCAGTTCCTTTTGGTCCCTTCACCATGGGCACCTGGCCAGGTCTGAGCCACCCTGGAAGACCTGCTATTCCAACATGCTATGCATGTCTGTACCTCTGCAACATTGATCATACTTTGTCTCTCAGCTTGAAATTTCCCTTCCAGTCTGGCAAACTCCTTTCCAGTTTTAGCTCAAATGACATGGCTCATTGATTTGACAATACTTCACACTTAAACAGTGCGTTAGTGGCAGGTTAAAAAGAACTTTTATATCCATTATTTATTGAAGGCCACTAGAGCCTGTAGGATATGCTGGGAAGGCATAAATATCTGGATTTTACGGATGAAAAGACTTGACTCAAAGAGAGGAGAGGTACTGCCTGAGCAAATGATGGAGTGGAGACTCTAAGGAAGTGCTCACCTCCAAACCCCACCCCCGATGCCTCATCCAACAAATTCCAGCTCTGGGCTGGCTCCTTCTAAGGCCCGACCTCTCATACTTCTCTTCAAGTTGCAGCTGACAGTCTTAACATTCTGAGGACTTCCCCAAATGCTGGATATGAATTAACTCTAGCGTGGGCTCCTGGGAGGCAGAAGGCCTGGCTGACAGCAAACTCAGCACTTCCTTGTATGCAAAATGACATTTTGGCCTTAGGCTCTTACTAAGTTACACAGTCCTTCCTCCTTAGGAGTAAAAGTTTTCAGGCAATAGAGTGTAGCATTAAAAAAAAGCCAAACTGAATTAGGGACTGACCTACCACTTTATTAGCCTCCCAACATGCACACATATACAGAGACATTCAAGCCTAATGCACTGCGATTTCACCACCTTTCTGAACTCAAAGAAGTCATTGTGCAATTCCATGAGACTGCATGTTGGAATTGAACAGAGGCTATTTCCAGCTGCCCAGTGTGGCACTTGGGAAACTAAAATTTGCATCACTTTTGATGGGGCAGAGGGCAGACATTATACTTGCAAAATGTGTTCAATCCTTTATTTTTCACATTAGCCTATTGTTGGGACCCACAACCAAATAGATAAATAAAACACAAACTCCATAAAATACATACTATTTCTTAGTTGTATAGATATGTTAACTTTTTCATTCAATTAAACACAGATTGTAATCACTTGATTTTTTTTTTTTTTTGGACTCATTTCTCATTTTCAGTTGAAAACTTTAGGTGTAAATTTTAATACTGCCTCAGGGAGGTTTATGCCATCAGTAAGACTGCTCCTGGACACAATATCCTCATTTATTTGGAGTCCCATGTAACAGCTAAATCCAGAAGACCTCATAGTTGAGGAGCCTAAGTTGGGTAGAGGTTTGTTGAAAGCCCAGCTTGCTAAGCTGTGGAAGGCATGGGTGTACGTGGCCTTGGAGAACATCAGCTGTAGAGGTGTGTAAAACAACAGGCAGCTTTTCAGCATGCCAGTGATTGGACACCTGTCTCTCCCTTTGATAAGGAGTTTGTTTTGCTTGTTTCTGGTCCAGGTAAACTCACAGACTTGTCCAGACAAAGTTTTGGCTGCCAGGTAGAATGTTTTTAAGCGGTTTTGAAATATGGTATCTTCCAAATGGTTAAACCTAACCTGAATTTGTATTTTTTTGTTACTCTTAAATGACTTGGTATTGTAAAATGTATCCAAAATGTAGAGTTTTATTCTTTTTAGAGGGGTGACTGGTGTTGCCTTTAACAAACACAAGTTTTAAATATTTATTTTATTGTGCGGGGCTCATAGGTGTCCATAGACCTGCCCTTGTGGCAGGGAGATCTGAGACTGAGGTGGAGACAACCTAGCTACATGCTGGTCTATGGGGAGCTCTCGGTATCAGCTCAAGTTAGTACGTGTTGAAAGAACATCTGGAGGCTGCCTGGCCCTGGCACTGGTTTTGGGGTAAACATAGTCTGTATAAAGACACAACCATTGCCCATGAGAAGATTACCATCTGTTTGGGGGTGTATACAAAAATCCCCAAAGAAGAATATAGGATAACATCTGAGATTTAGAATTTGTGGTATTATAGTAACTACTGTAGGAATTTAGAGAAAAGCTTTTAGTGATTTGAGTTATAAGTTTCATGTCCTAGACCCCCAAAACAGGAATCCCTGATTTTCTCATTTCATCCTCATTTCAACACTTTTGTGTTTATGCCTGATTGATTTTTGAACCCAACAGTCTTTCCCCTCCCGCATCCCCCACCCCAATTATTATCCGTCCTCTGTGACCTCCAGGTAGTACCTGATACTGTGAATTATACCCTTCTTACACAGTTTTTAGTCTGAAACAATCTCAAACATATAAAAATTACGGGGATAGTACACATAGCTCGTGTGATCCTTTCAAGACTCCCTGTTAACATATCTCTGCCTGAGTCCTCCCATTTCAGAGTAAGTTGCAGACACCATTACTAATTTATACCTCAGTGTTTAAGTACAGGGCAGTCTGACATAACCACACCGAAATCAGGAAATTCATATCCATACCTTACTAGCACATAATCCACTCCATTCAAATTTTCCAAATGTTCCAATAATGTCCTTTATTGGACTAGGATCCAAACCAGGAGCCTGGGTCCATTCGGTTAATCTTTATGTGACACATTCCGTTTCTTATGACCCTGATATATAAAGATATTTTGATTTTTAGAGAGGGAGGGAGAGAAACATTGATGTGAAACACAGATCAGCTGCCCAAACTGGAATTGAATAGGTAATCTTTCGGTGCACAGGATGCCCAACCGAGCCACACCTGTCAGGGCGACCTTGCTATTTTGAAGATTGCTTACCAATTATTAGAGAGATTAATGCCTCAATTTCAATTTCCCTGGTGTTTCCTCGTGGCTTATGCATATTTGGCAGGAATACATCACAAAAGTGATGTTGTGCTCTTCCTGGACATACCTTTCCCATTATTCTCAATATATTTATTTGCTCAATTAATTGGGTATGTAACCAAACTCCCAGCTTCTTGGCCCAAACAGAGGGCCAGAGGAAGAACAGGGGGAAAAAAAAAAAGCCCCTCTTGGTCCCAGACATGCTCACCATAATTTTCTGGTATATGGGCTCCCAACCTTCCAATCTATTTCTCTCTCCTTTGTTCTAGACCTGCATTTTCAGTCTATAGGTTCTATAGGATCTCACCTTTATTGTACTGCTGATATTTGGTTGAACACATAACTGTTGTCTTTTCACCCCATCCATACTCTTCCTCTAATATTTTAAGTCTTTGAAACCTCTCACTTCATAATTCCACATAGTTTCATGTGCCATGACCTTCAATTCACCTTTGTATTCCCAACACCTATTGTCTGTTACTGAGTTGTGACTCAATGTTATTTGAGGTAGACATTCATTTTGGTGACAGGGCTAACTCTGACGGCTAACTTTCAAATGACTTTCCAATTTACATCTTTACTGTCTGCCTGCTATTTGTATAGTTAAACCTTGTCATAAGTCTTCCTTTCTAAATAATCCTTTAATATTTAAATTTCCTAAAATTGATGTCATCTTGCTCAAAAAGCCTTCAATGTCCCGATTACTTTCAAAATCTGGAATATAGTTAATACCTTCCACTATCAAGCTCTAACTTACCTCTCCATCTCCCATTTATTATCCTTTACTCCCATGCTTGTTACATGAACACATTTGCTATTTCCTAAACCTGCACTTTTCATACGATTTCCCCTCATGCTCTGCTTCCTTTTTGCCCATATTAATATTTTACTTGTTTTCAAACATATAGCTCAAAGGCCATTTTAACCACGAGTTTCTCTTATGCACAAGCATCCCATTTTCTTACTCCTATGCACTATTGTGCCATTTGACTATTCTGCCTCGTATTATAGCTAAGTGTGTGTGTGTGTGTGTGTGTGTGTGTGTGTGTGTGTGTGTATCCCTAACTAGATTAGGAAATACCCTTAAGTTAGAAATCAATCTTATTTATCTATAAATCCCAAGAGATTGGCATAATGTATTAGACCTTACTGATGCTCAAAAATGCATTATTAGTTCCAGAGAGGACAGGCACAGTTTTGATAGGTGGTAATAAATCCAACCAGATGTAGCTTTATGTGCCAAGGCATGCATGCAGGGACAAGAGTGGCTAATTCGTGTGATGGCAAAGTCTGGCTGGAGCAGACGTGCATTAATGTGATGCTTGGAAGAGACCCAAAATTCACGTCATCCGTGTGGCACTGCCTTACTGCAGTGAGCCTCAGGATTAAGATGCACATACTCTCCTGTTCTGTATATAGTTTTTGGTAAGCAAAACCCAGATAGGAAGTATAGAAAATATTTTTTTCCCCTTCAAGAAATGCATTTTCTCAAGAAAAGGGAAGGAGGAATTCAACCCGCTAACCACAGAATCTTTGTTTCTTGACTTTTAAAGCAGCATTTAATTTACACTGTTCCCCTCTCCCCGCCCATTCCTTAGAGAATTAACCAGATTATACCATGTGTGTACAGCTATAGAAAACAACCCTCTTGTAGCCCCTGGCTTGATCATTAATAGTAGCTCATATATTGAAAGAAAACACACATGCCAAGGTAAACTCTTGAGAGAGCCTTCCTATTTGATGAGGCAATCTAGAGACCCATCCTAGAAATATGCACCTGGGTCTCAACTCTTTCAGTAAACTTTGCTCAGCAGATCAGACCCAAACCCCAGATAGAGGCCTGTGAACCTGCCCTTACATACCTTGATAAGAAGTTTGGACATTAGCCAAAGGAACATGGCAAGACTGTAAGGTTCAATTAAATGTATCCCCTTTATTTCAACATCTCAAGGAGAAACTCAACAAATCTTGATATAAATATTCTAAAGCTTGCTTAAAAAGTACCATATACCTATAACACACATCAAGCCTCATAGTATCTTTATTTGTATGTCCATCAGAAACTTCAGATTTATCATGTTAATAAAATATTAGAAAGGAAAAGTGTTCTTTCTCCTCTACCCTAAACTCCTTTTACCTCTAAAATATTTGAGGTGTCCACACCCGGAATCTAAGTGGAACTGGAAATGAACAAACAGGTCAATTCCCTTTGCAACTGCAAAAGAAAATCCAAATAGTGAAATTATTTCCAAGTTTTGCTGACCCATTGGCAATGAAGACTTTCATTGTTTCCACATCACATTGTACTTATTTCCTAAGGTTTATCAATCTGACTTCCACACTTGCCATTTTAATAAACTTCTTTTACTGAAGTTTGTGATTTTCCTTGGGGCTCCATCATGGCTATTTCTTCATTCTATTAATTTCCATGTCATTTTATTATTTTTTTCTGATTTCAAATATCAAAGACACACTGATTCCCAAATCTGTATTGGTGTGATCAGTCTTGAGTTCAAAATTTAAATTACCAACTATGTTTGACATCGACTATCTCTAGCTCAGATTTAGCATGTTGATAATAAGATGTTTTGTGTTTCCCTTTCTCTTCTTTCCACCCTAAACCTAGTTCTTCTATATCCCTAAAATGTTCATGGCATTTGTGGCGGCTTAACTATATGCTCACAAATTCTTTTTATTTTCCTCCCTTCAAGAGGTGAAACTAAGTTATTTCTAACATGGAGAATGTGGCAGAAGACAGTGCTTTACTTCCAAGATTCAGATATAAGATATTGTGGCTTCCTCCTTGCTCACTCTAGGGTAAGCCAGCTGCTATGCCAAGACATTCAAGCAGACCTATGGAGAGGTGCATGTAGTGAGGAGAGGCTTCCTGGCAATACCCAGTGAGAGACTGACATCCCACCCCCACCAACAGTGAGCCTTCTTGGAAGCAGATGCTCCAGCCCCAGAAAACCCTTCAAGTGACTGCAGCCTCAGCCAACCACTTGACTGTAACTTTATTAGAGGCAGTGAGCCACAGGCACCCAGCTGAGTGGCATCCAGACTCCTGACACACACAAGCTCTGAGATAATACATGTTTGTTATTTTAACCAGTTACATTTTGGGGTAATTTATTATGTAGCAATACATAGCAAATATAATATTCAAACCTGAAACCCAAGGAATAGAAAGGGTGAAAGACAATGAACATTTTTATTGAATTTCTTCCCATTTTCTTACTTTCTCAGTGCATAAAACCATCACTTACCCAGCACTCCAAATGAGAAACATGAGGCCAAACTTGACTCTCCCTACCAACCATATCACTGAGTTACCATTTTTCTATTATCACTTAAGTCCATCCCTATACTTACAGCTTTAACTCGGGGCCTTTCCCATTTTTTAATTAAAGCACAGATTTCCAATTTTTCTTTCTTCCTACAGTCTTTCCCAGCTCCATTCCATTCCTTAGACTAATGGCAACAAGAGGTTTCCCAAGCACATATCTCATCATGTTATTTGTTTGTTTTTAAGTTTTATTGATTTTTAGAGAGAGGAGAAACACTGATTTGTTGTTTCACTTATTCATGCATTCATTGGTTGATTCTTGTATCTATCCAGACTGGGGACTGAACCCAAAACCTTGGCATATTGGGATGATGCTCTAACCAACTGAGCTACCCAGCCAGGGCCTAACTCCTACTCATTTTTAAAAGACTCACCTCAAGCTTTATCTCAGAAAATCTGCCTTAATTATCAGGTCTAGGTTAGATGACTTTCTCATATAACTTAACCAGAGCACTTACTTACATAGATCAGTATCATGTCCTTCATTGGAATGTGAGCTTCTGTGGAAAAGAATCTGTCCCTGACATCTACACATTCATTTATTCATACAGCCAACCTATATTTACTAAATAACTACAGGACAGATACTTATGTTAGGTGTGGTTACATAATGGTGAACAAAACAAATATGCCCCTGTCCTGGCAGAGCATGGAGTCTATTGAAGAAGAAAGACAGTAAGTCAAATAAACAAATAAATACTGTGATATATGTATACATACACACTATGAGAGTGGGGCTACTTTAGATCAAATTTTACTGAATTAAATATTTTCCAAGAGGTATGTATAAATAATACCTTCACCATGGATGTATAAGCGGGCTAGGTCCATCACATCCTTGCTAACACTGAGTGTTTTGTTCCTAGAAAAAAATATTTTTGCTCATACTGTAAATGTCATTTTGTTACTTACACATTCTCAGCACTAAGAATCACGAACAAGAACACAAGACTTGATCAAATATATGCTTTATAAAAGGCTTAATTAAGCACAAATAGAAAATTAAGGCTAGCTTTACATACATTATCACAGTTACTTAAATGTATGGCTAAGATAATTTCAAAATAATCACTTGCAAGATCATTTTACTAAGTAAAAAGTAAATTAAAAAAGAAAGAAAGCCAAGACTTTCTGGTATTCAGAAGTCTGAAGAAATCATTGTCTGGTTTTTTTAAAAGAGAAAATTCCAAGGAAATCCCTGACTTTCCCTAGGTTAATTGCCAAATGAGTCACAACTAAAGTATTTCTGGGACATGGGAGTCTGTGACAAAGCTAAAAAACAAACAAACAACAACAAAAAAGTCCATTAAAAAAGAGGCTCCATGTTTTAAAAAGGAAATGGAAGGAGGAGGAAATCATATGTTAAAATACATAAAACAATTTTACAGATAATTACTCATTAAATAAAAATATTTTATAACTGACCAAAAGTCTAAACAAAACAAAACTTGGTAATTGAAGATGAAAATGCTCAATTCTTATCACAGTTGGGAAGATTTCTAGGAATCTAGAAATTTCTAGATTTTTTATATTATTATAAATTTCTAATATTAATATAAAACACGTAAAAATTACAAAAACAAAGCTCATATTGCCTTGGATTACAAAACCTGCTTTATAAATGATGCATATATCTCTGAAAACTTTAGTGGACATTAAAGCACAAGAATACAAAAATTAAATAAGTCCATCCCTTCTTAAGACCAAATTAGCTACATTAATATCAGCTGATCATGTCTTTTTCCAAATTCACTGATATGGTTATAGAAAATTTAAATTAATCAGTATAGATAAGGGAAAAATAGCTTATGTTTTACCACACATTAGCCTTATCGGTTGAAATAATGAGATGTTTCTGGAAAACATGCTCATCTCTTTGTTTTCAGTATATTTCAACACTCAGCTGGGATTTGTGCCAAGAGATAGAGGTATTGATCATCAAACCTGTAACACAATAAAAGTTGTTTAACAAACTGATGGTTGCCCAACAAAAATTGTTAGCTTTTCAGAGGCAGGGAACTTTTTATTTTAAAATTTGGCTTCTGCAATGGAATTTTGCTAAGTTTTTAAAGGTATTCTCTTTATTAACCCGCAACAATCATCATTTCAAAATCGTATATAAAAACTGTCACAACTGGTCAGAAACAAGGTTTCATGTTGCTCAAAATTATCTCTGACAGTGGCAAGACTTAACCTTTTGAGCCACTCTCAGCAGGCTGGTGATATAGCTCAATTAATATAACACACAATGATAGGTATTGCTCTTGAAAAAAAGCAAATTATTTTCCTATTTACAATTTTTGAAAAAGGTCTATTACAAAAATAATTTTCTTTTCTGTATATTTCCCTGCCATGGTAATGTTAAAACATATCTAGGTTCTCCTCAAACATCAAGCGTTAAGAGTATAGCATTACATTTTAAAGCATTCCCACACAGACAACATATTTTTTCAAGGCACTCTAAGAACTCTCAAGGACACTAAAAGAAAAATGTTCATCTTGTCTACTGATCTTTTAGGCATGTGTCCCCTCAAACTTTTCTAAATTGAACTGTTATAACTGTTTTTTCTTCATTTTCCATGGTAGAGTCCTTATGTTATTTTTCTTTTATTTGGAGCCACTCCTTCATTTTCAACTTGCTGAGCAGGCAGGCTTTTGGTTTCCGTGGAAACTGGATTCCTGCGGCTGTGTGTAGGCATTCTTGTTCCACTAATCTAAGAGTTGAAGCAAAGAACAGAAAATAGTTTAACAGGTTTACAACATATTTATATACTAGTACAGTCTACTCTGTATTATTACCACATGTATTACTTTCTTTGTGAGTGGTCCTTTATATATTTTTTAATCCCTAACCACCTGGCTGCTTCTAAATAAGCTTTAATCTCACAAAGTTTTAAAGTACTAAATTTTCAAGATCAGAGTAGATGAAGAGAAGTGGAGGGGAAACCACGTTCTGTGTTAAATTTGGAAGAGGTTGAAATGTTAAATTAGAAAATGAGGGAATTACAGGCGTTTTTAGCAACATGTCTGCCATAACAAAGATGAAGGGCAGGCAAGAGAAATGAAAACTATGAAGGGAGGGGAAGGAAATACAAGGTTAGAGCTGGTAAAGGAGAAATTCCAAAATGTAAGGATATTACAGAGGACTGAAAAAGAGAAAGAAGGGAAGTGGGGGAAGAAACTTTTTGGGGTGCTAGTTCTGCCTTAATGTCTACTCTTCAGGGCAAGTTGCTGCTCATCCTCACTTTCTAGCAGTAATTCACTGTCTAGGGAAGAGAGAGATATATTCTTAAGATACAATCCCTTGCTAATTATAGTCATTCTGAAGATGAGATCTGGAAATGCTGTCATCTCCTTGGCCACTGAGAGAGCATAAAGTTTTAAAATAGGTTAATGGAGAGCCATGCCTCACAGAGAAGGACCAAAGCTGCAAAAGCTGAGACCTTTCCCCCAGAACCTGTCCATATCTGCCTCTATTTTTCTTTTTTAAAATATGTTTTTATTGATTTTCAGAGAGAGAGGGATAGAGAGATAGAAACATCAATGAGAGAGAAACATCATCGCCTGGCTTCCTTCTGCAGGCCATGTGTCCTGCAGGACATGTGTCCTGACCAGGAACCAAACCAAGGACCTCTGGGTTCCTGGGCTGATGCTCAACCACTGAACCACACTGGCTGGGCTCTGACTCTATTTTCCCTAACCACTTTGTACCCTTCACATCTTGTCCAGTGAAGTATAGACTTTGGAGTGATGGGTGATATTGGAACTCCCAACACTCTCTTATTCCTAATCCAACAGACATATTACTAGCATTGTTCCAAAGGGTTACTGGCTCACTAAGAATGAAGCAGACCCCAGCTTCTCTCACCGAATATCTTGTCCCTTTTGGGGCATTTTTGGGTTTATAATTAGATGACTAAAAGGATAAACTTGAGTTGGGATTTGAGTCTGCCAGTCTGTCTGTTTGAATCTGATGAACTTCTGTAACATACTGATTAGGAAAGTGCTATGGCTTTTAGGTTATCTAGACTACTCCCCACTGCATATCCTATATAATAAAAGCCCAGCGACCAAAATGGCAGAACAACCAGAGACCAGAAAATCCATGGCCCAATGCCCTGGCTGGCCCCGCCCCCCAGCCGGGAACCGCACCCTGTTCCGGAGCCCCCATCAGGGAAGGTTGGCTGGCACCAATGGAGGAAAACAAACGAATGGATATAGAATTCAAAACCACGGTTATAAGGCTTTACAAGAATATCCTAGAAAAGGCCGATAAATATAACGAGACCCTTGAAGATATGAAAAAGGACCAACTAGAAATTAAACATACACTGACTGAAATAAAAAATATTATACAGAGACCCAACAGCAGACTAGAGGAACACAAGAATCAAGTCAAAGATTTGAAATACAAAGAAGCAAAAAACACTCAACCGGAAAAGCAAAAAAAAGAAAAAAGAATCCCAAAAGTTGAAGATAGTGTAAGAAGCCTCTGGGACAACTTCAAGCGTACCAACATCAGAATTATGGGGGTGCCAGAAGAAGAGAGAAAGCAAGATACTGAAAACCTATTTGAAGAAATAATGACCGAAAACTTCCCCCACCTGGTGAAAGAAATAGACTTACAAGTCCAGGAAGCGCACAGAACCCCAAACAAAAGGAATCCAAAGAGGACCACACCAAGAAACATCATAATTGAAATGCCAACAGCAAAAGACAAAGAGAGAATATTAAAAGCAGCAAGAGAAAAACATTTAATTACCTACAAGGGGGCACCCATATGATTGTCAGCTGATTTCTCAACAGAAACTATGCAGGCCAGACGGGAGTGGCAAAAAATATTCAAAGTGATAAATAGCAAGAACCTACAACCAAGACTACTTTACCCAGCAAAGCTATTATTCAGAATGGAAGGTCAGATAAAGAGCTTCACAGATAAGAAAAAGCTAAAGGAGTTCATCAACACAAAACCAGTATTATATGAAATGCTGAAAGGTATTCTTTAAGAAGAGGAAGAAGAAAAAAGTAAAGATAAAAATTATGAACAACAAATACATATCTATCAAGAAGTGAACCTAAAAATCAAGTGAATTAAAAATCTGAGGAACAGAATAAACTGGTGAATATAATAGAATCAGGGGCATAGAAAGGGAGTGGACTGATAATTCTCAGGGGGAAAAGGGTATGGGGGGTGCAGGAAGAGACTGGACAAAAATCGTACACCTATGGATGAGGACAGTGTGGGGGGAGGTAAGCGCAAAGGGTGGGGTGGGAACCGGTGGAGGGGAGCTATGGGGGGAAAAAGGAGAAACAATTGTAATAATCTGAACAATAAAGATTTATTAAATTTAAAAAAAGGGTAATATATAAATTGACCCTAATGGCGAATGACCAGAATGACCTCTTGACCAGTCACTATGAGGCGTACTGACCACCTCTTGGTCTTTTTCCCCAGCCAGCAGGCTCCAATTGCCCGATGATGAACAGGGAACCAGGGGTGCATGGCAGGGGATGCAGGCAGCGCCAGGCCAAGGCCCCTACCCCACCGGTCACCCCATACACAGAGGGCAACCCGTGGCGGATGCAGGGCCGGCGAGTGGGCGGGAATGGCCGACACCTCAGTCCCTTCCCATGGCTGTCAGGCTTCGATCACTCGATGGTGAATGGGGAACCAGGGGTGGGTGGCAGTGGGAGGGCAGGGCTGCCTGCAAGCAGCTGGGGAAGATGGCCCTGATTGTAGGCCAGGCCTAGGGACCATATCTGTACACAAATTTTGTGCGCTGGGCCTCTAGTTTACTATAAAAGCATACTGACCATACTAACTGTTATCTACTATATCACTGAGGAAAGCAAGCATTCTGAAATTTCCATTGTAAGACTGCGTGTGTGTGTATAATGAACGTTTATGACAGGGATTGTTGAAGGGAAAAGGGAGAGGCATAGACCCATTGCAAAACGACTGGAAACAGAAGTCAGGAGTAGCACAAAAAGCAAATGGGAGCCTCCTATTAAGCTTTGCTCTGTGCAGAGGGAGGCTCTACTGGGGTACTCTGAGGGTTTTAGTGCCTAAGGCACTACATGAAGATGAGATCTCAATTCAAGTAGACTAGAGACTAGGGGATCACATCAGAGGCAGAAACATTTGTTATATGAGTTTTTACACCATGAAATAGATGATTTCTGTTTCATATAGTCTTATTTCCCCAAGTTTCCTGAAGCTTTGATCTTTTCCTATTGCTATTAAGGCTGGTATCCCTATCTGTGCCTACATTGGTTAGACTAGAATGTCCCATTTCTATGGCCTAATTAGCAGGAAGTAGGGAGGAAAGTGGGGTAACTCCCACCCAATGTAGGGCTAGATTAGGGAGGTGTGTCAGAGGTTACCAAAAACTTTCCATGGGCTTGGAGAAAAAAATCAAACCAAGCATTAGTTACCTAATTTCTAGTGTACCTAATGCTAGGCTATACAACTGGGGCCTGGATAACCTCATTAAGTATTTGTTCTTGGATTGAATGCATGAAGCAGCTTTTTTTTAAAAAAAAAATATATATATATATTTTTATTGATTTCAGAGAGGGAGAGAGAGAAAGAAACATAATGCTGAGAATCATTGATTGGCTGCTTCCTGCATGTCCCACACTAGGGACTGAGCCCACAACCCAGGCATATGCCCTGACTGGTTATCAAACCATGACTTCCTGGTTCATAGTTTGACACTCAACCACTGAACCACACCAGCCAGGCTGCATGAACCATCCTAAAAAATACAAATGAACAAAGTGTTCTGTAGTATATATATTACTGAATTGTTTAACTTGGTATTTATGTGGCCAAATCCTGGACATATAGAATTGTGTCAAGGTATTGAAAGGAATAAGCCACTCCACAGAGAATTGTTGAGAAACTAACATCAGACTTTCTAAATCAAAAGGAAATCATTATTCTAGAAATAACATAAATCCATCTAAAATAGTTTTCAATTACTATTGTTAAGAAAATTCTGCTTTAGGAGGTTATAAAAATCACTAGAGGCCCGGTGCACAAAATTTGTGCACAGGGGAGGGGGTGTCCCTCAGCCCAGCCTGCACCCTCTCCAATCTGGGACCGTGAGAGGGATGTCCGACTGCCCGTTTAGGCCCGATCCCGGGATCGGGCCTAAACGGGCAGTCGGACATCCCTCTCACAATCCAGGACTGCTGGCTCCCAACTGCTCGCCTGCTTGCCTTCCTGATTGCCCCTAACCGCTTCTACCTGCCAGCCTGATCACCCCCTAACCACTCCCCTGCCAGCCTGATTGATGCCTAACTGCTCCCCTGCCAGCCCGATTGCCCCTAACTGCCCTCCCCTGCAGGCCTGGTCACCCCTAACTGCCCTCCCCTGCAGGCCTGGTCACCCCTAACTGCCCTCCCCTGCAGCAGGCCTGGTTCCCCCAAACTGCTCTCCCCTGAAGGCCTGGGTCCCTCCCAACTGCCTTTCCCTGCAGACCTGGTCGCCCCCAACTTCCCTCCTCTGCCGGCTTGGTCACCCCTTCCTGCCCTCCCCTGCAGGCTTGATCGCCCCCAACTGCCCTCCCTTGCAGGCCTGGTCCCTCCCAACTACCCTCCCTTGCTGGCCATCTTGTGGCGGCCATCTTGTGTCCACATGGGGGCAGGATCTTTGACCACATGGGGGCAGCCATCTTGTGTGTTGGAGTGATGGTCAATTTGCATATTACTCTTTTATTAGATAGGATAGAGGCCTGGTGCACAGATGGTGGCCAGCTGGTTTGCCCTGAAGGGTGTCCCAGATCAAGGTGGGGGTTCCCTTGGGGCGTGGGGTGGCCTGGGCGAGGGGCCTGTGGTGGTTTGCAGGCCAGCCATGCCCCCTGGCGACCCAAGCAGAGGCCATGGTATCTGGGGTTTATTTATCTTCTACAATTGAAACTTTGTAGCCTGGAGCGGAGCCAAGCCTTCTGCTTGTTCCGATGCAGCCCCCATTTCTGTTGGGATTTATATATCTTCTATAATTGAAACTTTGTAGCCTTAAGCAGAGGCCTGGGCCGGCCAGGGCTGCAGAAGCTTGGCTTCCTCCATAGCCGCGGGCAACCCTAGCCTCCTCTCTTTCCAGCTCCGTGGCTGCCACCATTTCTGTTTGGGTTTATGTATCTCTCGTCATTGAAACTTTGTAGCCTTGAGTAGAGGCCTAGGCCAGCAAGGGCAGGCAGAAAGCTTGGCGTCCTCCATTGCCGGGGAAACCCAAGCCTCCCTCCTGCTCTCTGTGGCCGTAGCCATCTTGGTTGGGTTTATTTGCATATTCGCTGATTGGCTTGTGGGTGTGGCTTGGGGGCGTGGCTTGTGGGTGTAGCAGAGGTACAGTCAATTTGCACATTACTCTTTTATTAGATAGGATTACTTGTATTAAATGTAAACTAGAAATAGCCAACCAAAACTTTAGGTAAAATGATTTAAAATGCTAACAACTAACTTTCTCCATTCTTTCACTAGTAGCAACTAATTAACATTTATAAATCTTCCTGGACAAAGTTAACTAAAAATGTGTAAGGAGTCCTCATTTCTAAAAAGATGTTCTCAAACAGTAACATTAAAAAACTGAAAAACATATAAACACCCCACTCACTAACTTATGGAAAAAACTTCAGCATTTGCATTTCAGCTATTTTTCAAATGACTTGGGTATATTTACTCAAAAAGAAAGAAAAATACAAGAATGGAAAACATCTACAGGATAGACAAGTGATATATGTTCTGGGACACACATGCTAAAGAGATTGCAGAACTCAGACAATGATTTGGACTGAAAGATTTTTGGCAGCAGGGAAGGAAAATACACTGGGTTTTTGTTTTCTGAACATTCATATTTATATTTGTAGGGGACAAAACTTTTACTAAAACTAAACTCAAATTGGAATTTCTTCCATGATATAAAGAATGAGTGCCGTGGTAAAGAGTATTTCTAGCCATGGCTTTACAGAAGTTTCAGATAGAGAAAAATCATTCAACTGGTATTTCTGGGAAGGAATCTATAAAGAGAGTAACATTAATTATAATTCAATAAATACCGAGTTATACAATACTTAGCAAAACACAAAGTCTTTAACATTTTATTGTATTTTTTTTTGTGTGTGTGTGGTGGGGAGGAGGCTTAGAAAACATTTATTTCTCACAGTTCTAGAGGCAGAAAAGTATAAGATCAAGGTGCCGGCAAATTCTGTTCTGATGAGGATTTGTGTCCTGGTTTGTAGATGGCTGTCTTGTTGTATCCTCACATGGCAGGGCGTGTTTTATTGTACTTTTAATAAGGCACACTGCATTCTCTAATTACTAATACTTTTTTTATATGTTTCTATATCATGCTTATCAATTTTAATTGCATCATCATAATTTTATTGTATGTATTCTTCTGTAAATTGTCTCAAATATTTAATGAAGTGAAGCAGTATCATAAACAAAAACTACCAAAAACTTAACTTTGCTTTTCATAGGAACACAGGGATTTAACTATGTGGATGCCTTACTTATGCCATCCCCCCAACCCCCGACCCGGGCAAGCTAGTGTAATTTCCTTTAGTTGACTTATAAAGCTTACAAAAAAAGAGAAAGTTTCCTGACATAACAATTGAACTCAGTAGAGCATACAACTTTATCTATCCTTCCTATGGATGAAGTTTTTACAATGGTATTATGATTAATATGGCAAATGTGGACATCACTATATAGTCAGTGAAATAGATTTTTTTTTTTTTCTTTTTTTGAATCAAGAGGTCCCTGGTTCAAAAACGCCTTTGGCATCATCTATTATACCAAAATAAATGATGCATTGCATTGTCTACTTGGGAAAAAGTGTAAGCATTGACCACCAAGTTAGTTGAAAAAAAAAATTAATCATATTTGTATATCTAAAGCAGGGATGGGTAGCATCAGGCCTACAGGCTGTATAAGGCCTGCGAAGTGAAATAGATTAATAATAAACAACCAATGGGACATTTATTTTTTTTTAAAAAGATCTTACCTTTTGTTGTGTTGTGGGACCCAGTGACTTAGGTGGAAAAGTACAAGGTATTCTTCCATGATGGATATGATATGGTAACAACAGACTGGGATCTAATGGAACCCAGGGAACTGAGAGACTGGAAGGTACAGCAGGAAGGCTGCAATGTGTTTTATGCAAATTGTATGCTGTCCTAGTAAGCTTTCCGTCAGAGGTCTTATAGATCAGGAGTGAAGAATCTTCTGCTGCATGGGACAACAAGTAGGAACCCTCCTGCAAGCTAAATGCACACAATGAAACTCAACTCAGTGTGTCAATTTCAACAGCATTTTCTTAATCATGGTCTATGAGTAAATAAAAAATATGGGAATGGAATACCACCTCTAAAAATACTTTTATGACCAAATAAGATTTAAGAAGTCTTTTAAACTATTTTCACATCTTTTAGGCAACTAATTTTAATTCTTATTCCAAAGTTCAGGATATATAATTATTTTCATTTTACTGTCCTATCAGCCACTTTGTAAGTTTTCAATAATTTAATGGGAAACAAATAGTTTGCCTAATTCTCTAATCCATGGACAACACATTTATATAGAAAAACATTTCATGAATGTACATTTTTATAATTCTTATACAGAACATTTTAATTCATTCAACCAACATTGCACCTACTTTGTATCTAGTAATAGGTGAAGAGAGATACAAAAGTGAATATGACACATTCACCACACTGAGCAGCTTAAAAGAAAGTAGCAGAAACAGTCAACATAACAATCGCAATACAATATGAGGTGCTACGAAAATAAAAGTAACGATAACAGTTGATACATATTGAATGTTTACCATGAGTTAACTCTTGTACTGCTTATATCCATTTTATTATTAAATACTCCACAACAAACCTTCAAGGCATAATATTAATTATTAACCCTATCCTATGTAATAAAGAGGGAATATGCTAATTGACCCTCACGCCATCCGGCTTGCTACGTGCGCCTGCCTCCGGAGTCCCCCAGTTCCCTCAGCCCCCCAGCCGCCCAGGGCTGCCCGAGGCTCAGGTAACCAAGGCCGGCCGAGGCTTGCGCTGTCGGCAGTGGCAGCAGCAGAGGTGTGTTGGGGCATTGCCTTCCCCTGATCGCCAGGTCACCTCCTGCCCCTGCAGGCTCCCGGACTGTGAGAGGGGCCAGGCAGGGCTGAGGGACCCCCCCCCCCCCCCTCCAGTGCATGAATTTTCATGCAACAGGCCTCTAGTCTATGTATATAAAAGCCATATATGCATATTGTCCCTTTGGGAGTTTGACTGGGAGTTAGATCGCTCACTATGATGTGTGCTGACCACCAGGGGGCAGCGTGGAACAAAGGAAGGCCCTGGCCGGCAGTCAGGGAAGGGAGGCCTGGGCTGGCAGCCGAAAGGCCCTGATTGGTCCTGATCACCGGCCAGGCCTAGGTACCCTACCCATGCATGAATTTCATGCACTGAGCCTCTAGTACTAGACATAAACAGGAATTAGAGATGGTAAGAAATATCTCCAATGTTCTGAGTACAAGGCTTGGATAAAAATCAGACAGTCGAACTCCACAGGCCATAACCTTAGTCATAATTCCCACTGTCATGGTAATCAGTTCCGTTAAATATCTATACTAATAAAAGGGTAATATGCTAATTAGACTGGACGTCTTCCAGACATCCTTCCTGACAAAGGTGGGGCCTGGGCAAAGCCGCCCACAGTCCTGGGCGCCTGTAGCCAGCCTGGGCGAAGCTGTTGGGGCTCTTGTGGGCCTGCGGCCAGCCCTGGCGAAGCTTACTGTTCCTGTTTCTATTACTATTTACCCTTTAGGAATGTTTCCAGGGCTCGGTGGCGTTGGCCTTGGCGGCGGCAGTGGCAGCAGCACAGTGAGGGGCATGTTTCGCTTCAAGGAAATTCCTAAATTGCCCTGTATTCACTCGCAGATGAAATATCAAAGTTTAACTGACAGCGGGTGGCTGGCCTGGGGGTTCTGGGGGCCTGTGGCTGGCCAGAGGGAGGGAAGTCTGGGTCCTGGGTGCAGGGGCCGAGGCAGAGGAGGTTAGGGGTGATCAGGCAGGCAGGCAGGTGAGCAGTTAGGAGCCAGAGGTGATCGGGCCTAAACCGGCAGTCAGACATCCCCCGAGGGGTCCCAAATTGGAGAGGGTGCAGGCCGGGCTGAGGGACCATCCCCCCCAGGCACAAATTTCATGCACTGGGCCTCTAGTCAAATATATATTTTCCCTTAGAAAGCTTTAAGGAATTCAGTGTATCAACATAAAGAGCTAAAAGAATACGATTAATACACTGTGCTTTCTTAGGATTTTACACTCTTCTAGCTCAAAAGTGCTAAGGAGAACATCAGTTTTCCCCCATAATATGTCATTAAAAATAAGAATTAATCATACTTTAGTGTTAAGGATCTGCCTACAAACCTGATAAGTTATGTTTTCATTAAATCTTTAAACAGAAAAGTAATAGATATAGATCAAGGCAGCACAGAAAATTATTCTTACCCTCTGGAGAATTTCTTTCCCAAACCATCACTTTCATTTTTCCATATAAGGAAATGAATAATAATTGATTTGGTAATAGGAATAAATGACATTTTAAAGATTGACATTTCATCAATGAAAATCATAGTTTAACTAACTTCACTAAAAATAAGGGTGCCTTTTGGTTTACAGAAAGAATTTATAAAAATAAGATAGGTGCTCCATAGAAGAGTATCTTAAAAGTGCCACAAAAGTACAATGTACACAATGAATAAATGGCCTCCCAAAAATGCCTATGTCCTAAACCCTAGAATCTGTGAATATGTTACATTACATGGCAAAGGGGAATTAAGATGGAATTCAGGTTCCTAATCAGTTGATTTTTAAACAGTAAGATTTTCCTGGTTTATCTTAGTGGGCCCATCCTAATATATAAAAAGCCAGGGGCCGTCACGACCGAAATAACCGGACAGATGACCGAACAGCAGGCTGTGTGGGGCAACAAGGCTGGCAGGGGTGTTAATGAGGGATGACCAAACAACTGTACAACAGGCTGCATGGGGCGATCAGGTCGGCAGAGGGGGCAGTTGGGGGCGACCAAGCTGGAGGGGGGAGCAGTTGGGGGCAACCAGGCTGGCAGGGGAGGGCAGTTGGGGGCAACCAGGGGGGCAGTTGGGGCAACCAGGCCTGCAGGGGGGGCAGTTAGGGGTGACCAGGCCAGCAGAGGGGGGCAACTGGGGGCAACCAGGCCAGCAGGGGTGTTAGTGAGGGATGACCAAATGACTAAACAGCAAGCTGCATGGGGCGACCAGGCCGGCAGAGGGGTTAGTGAGGAATGACCAGACAACTGAACAGCAAGCTGTGTGGGGCGACCAGGCCGGCAGGGGGGTGAGTGACGACCAGACGACTGAACAGCAGGCTGCCTGGGGCAACTAGGCCAGCAGCGGGGGGGGGGGGGGGGGGGCACATGGGAGTGACCAGGCTGGCAGGGGGAGTAGTTGGTGGCAATCAGGCTGGCAAGGGGGGGGGGGCAGTTGGTGGCAACCAGGCCGGCAGGGGGCATCAGTGAGGGATGACCAAATGACTGAAGAGCAGGCTGCGTAGGGCGACCAGGCCAGCAGCGGCGGGGGCGGGGTGGGGGGGGCAGTAAAGGGCGACCAGGCTGGCAGGGGGAGGCAGTTAGGTGCGACCAGGTCAGCAGGCAGAGGCAGTTAGGGGTGACCAGGCTTGCAGGAGGGGCAGTTAGGGGCGATCAAGCAGTCAGGCAGGTGGGCAGTTAGGAGCCAGCAGTCCCGGATTGTGAGAGGGATGCCCGAGTGCCAGTTTAGGCCCGATCCCGGGGAATGGGCCTAAACCGACAGTCGAACATTCCCTGAGGGGTCCCAGATTGGAGAGGGTGCAGACTGGGCTGAGGGGTGCAGACTGGGCTGATGAATTTCATGCATTGGGCCTCTAGTTATAATCGTAAGAGTCTTTATATGTAGAAAAGGGAGGCAGAAGACACTCAGAGGGAGATGTGACTGTGGAAGAGGTCAGAGTGATGTGATGTGAGAAGGACTCAATTTGGCTTTGAAATTTTGAAGATGAAGGAAAAGGGGCATGAGCCAAGGAAGCAGGTGGCCTCTAGAATACACAAACATCAAGGAAACAGAACACACCAGAGCCTTACAGAAAAGAAGCTGCCCTGTAATGCCTTGATTTTAGCCTAGGAAGACCTGTTATACTTCTGACTTATAGAACTGCAAGATAATAACTTTGTGTTGTTCTATAACACTAATTTTGTGGTAATTTTTTTTTCATCTGCAGTAGAACACTAATACACAAACTAAGATAGTGATAATAAAATGTCATAAAGACTCTACCAAAAAACTACTAGATTTAACAAGTGAATTAAAGAAAGTAGCAGGATACAAAATTAACATCCAGAAATTGATGGCATTTTTGTTTTGTTAATCTCACTTGAGTATATTTTTTTCAATTGATTTTAAATAGAGTGGGAGGGAGGGAGAGGGAGAGAGGGAGAGAGGGAGAGGGAGAGAGGGGGAGAGAGAGAGAGAGAGAGAGAGAGAGAGAGAGAGAGAGAGAGAGACAGAGACAGACAGACAGACAGACATTGATGTGAGAGAGACATCTACTAGGTGCCTCCCACATGTGCCCTGAAAACTACAGGACATTGAAAAAAGAAATAGAGGAAGATACAAACAAGTATATGGAAGCATATACTGTGTTCATGGATTGAAAGAATAACATCATTAAAATGTCCCTACTACCCAAAGCAATCAGCAGACACAACGCAATTCCTATTAAAATACCAATGGCATATTTCAAAGATCTAGAACAAATATTCCAAAAATTTATATGGAATCAAAAAAACCTCAAATAGCCTCAGCAACCTTGAGAAAGAAGAACAAAGTTGGAGGGATCAGTAGGGTCCTCAGGTTACGTCAGAGATCCGTTCCTATGGTGCAATGTAAGGCTATTTTCACTGTAAGCTGGAACCCACCTACATAAGCACCTATGTCACTCACATGGAGCACATACACAGCAGTAATGAAGTGAAACAGTAAAAAAAATTTAAAAGGAAGATAACAATTCCTGACCTTTACTTGTGGTAAATAAATAATAAAAAACATAATGCACATATGTACATGTCGAAATGAGGCAACTTTTTTTTTTAATAAGTAAATGGGAGATGGCGACATAACCACAAAACGAGTCCCACGTAATCCTAACCCGAGGACTGTCTGTACCAGATATCAAACTATACAACCAAAGCCACTGTAATCAAAACAGCCTGGTACTAACACAAGAACAGGCATATAGAACAATGGAATAAAGTATAGACCCCAGAAATCAACACACACCATATGGTCAAGTAATATTTGACAAAGGAGACAAGAGCATACAATGGAGTAAAGACAGTCTTTTCAATAAATGGTGTTGAGAAAATTGGACAGGTACATGCAAAAAAACCCCAACAAAAAAACAAAAAAGGAACTAAACCACCAACTTACACTATACACAAGAATAAACTCAAAATAGATAAAAGACTTAAATGTAAGCCATGAAGCCATAAAAATCCTAGGAGAAAACAGAGGAAGTAAAGCCTCAGACATGTCATGTAGCAGTATTTTTGCAAATACATCTCCTAGGGCAAGAGAAACAAAGGAAAAAATAAACAAAATGGGACAACACCAAACTAAAAGCTTCTGTACAGCAAAAGAAACCATCAACGAAATGAAAATGGAACCCACTGTATGGGAGAATATATTTGCGAATGACATATCTGATAAGGGGTTATTTTCCAAAACATATAAAGAACTCATACAACTCAACACCAGGAAGACTAACAATCCAATTTAAAAATGAGAAAAGTGAACAGACATTTCTCCAAAGAGGACAAACATATGGCCAAGAGACATATGAAAAAAATTCTCAAGGTCATTAATAATTAGAGAGATGAAAATAAAAACTATAATGAGATATCACTACACACCTATCAGAATGCTACCATCAATAAATCAACAAATAACAGAGCTGGAGAGAATGTGGAGAAAAAAGAACCCTAGTACACTGCTGGTGGGAATGCAGACACTGTGGAAAACAGTATGGAGTTTCCTCAAAAAATTGAAAATGGAACTGCCCTTTGATCCAGCGATCCGACTTCTGGGAATTTATCCTAAGAGTCCCGATACACCAATCAGAAAGAATATATGCTCCTCTATATTTATTTACAATAGCTAAGATCTGGAAACAGCCTAAGTGCCCATCAGTAGATGAGTTATTCGCTCATCTGTGGTACATTTACACCATGGAATGTAGCTAAACCTTGCTATAAGGAACTAATTCAGGTGAGGAGGTGTCTGTTAAAGCCAAAGTCTGTTATATTATAAAGTAAGTTTTCCAAATACGTATGTTAAAAAATTGACTAATTAGTTTACCTGTTTTTACTTCTGTAGACATGATTGTATAATTAAAATCAAATATGTATGAAAAGTTTAGTTTCACTAAAAAGTTGTCTATATGTATTACTGTAATTTTAAATTTATATTGAATAGGTCTAGTAAATGTGTGCATTCACCAGTCACCTCTAGTAACAAAACAAATGCATACAGCGAGGGCATGGCATAGCGCATATGGGAACATCTGCTGGCAGGCATTCAATTGCTGCAGAAAGTCACGCCATGCCACAACAGAATCAATTACCTCCCGTGCTAATTGATCACATGCTAATCATTTGCTGAACATTGTTCTTGCAGAAGATAGCTGTCAATATGTAATATGTATTTACATTGGTGAAATTAATACAGTATTTTTCCCAATATATGGCTTATATGCAAAAATTTATTAAAAATAACAATGAGAGCTTATCGGAAGCCTGAGAATCCACAACTGCGGCACCCAAGGAACGACTGCGAGCCCCAGAACAACGCTCCCCAATTGGCGCAAACACATGGGTTCAGAGGAGCTCTACACTCCACCACGGAAAGGTCAGATTTCGCCTGGGATAAGGTGAGGTCTCTGGTCCCGGCGGGAGAGAGGAACGCGCGTTTTGCGGGAGCTGGAGGACCAGGGAAGTCTGTGCCTAGAAAAATCCGTGGCTGTAGGGGCTGGTGTGATCTGTGATTGTGGAAAGGGGTCCTCAGAGCTGCTAAGAGAAAGGCACTCTAAAAAGCAACCCATTTTGATCTGACGTGCAGGGACACCCTAAGAATTTCAGGCAGTCCAGACTTACGCGCAGCCCCTGCGTTCCCTGGGTGCCTGGGCTTACGCGCAGTCCCGGAGTTCGCACAACTGGGCTTTTTCCTCTTGAAATTCTTGCTTCTGATTACTAAGCCCAATACATAGGATCACCCAGTTGGGGACACCCTGGGAGACTGCAGGGGAAAGTTGTTTTTCTGGAACCTGGGGATCGGAGCAGGGAGTGACCATCGGAGAGTCAGCTCTGAGGCAGCCCACTCCCACAAACTGGTAGTGAGTGCCACAGGGAAAGAAGGCTCTAACACTCCCTAGAGAGGCCATAGATAGACCCGGAAGTCAATCCAGAAACACTGCCACCCAGGGGATGAATCACAAATTGACTCTTGTGTAATCAAAAATAAAGGAATACGAGAAATTAAGACACACCGCCTGCTTAAAATCAGGACTGGCTTACAACACTGAAGAGCAGTGGATCACAGGGAACTGCAATACTGTCTGGACTGAGAAACAGGCGTGCCAAACAGAAAAACAGAGGAAGTGAATGACCTTCACTACTTCACATCTTATTTTTACCTTTTATTTTTTTATTTTTTTTTATTTTCATTTTTTGCATCTTTTAATCAAGAAACTTTTTTTCCTTTTTTCATCACTTGATTTTACCTTTTTAATTATTACATTTTTATTTTCAATCCGTATTATTACTACTGCTATTTTATCTTTTTTTTTTTTTTAAAGTGTCATTTTATTTTCTCTTCATTTTATTTTGGGATTAGGGTTCTACATTCTATTTTTATCTTTCCTTTAGCATCGTTTTACTCTATCTCAACTCTACCTTTAGGCCATCACTCTCTTCCTAACCTCCCCCTTTTCAGTGTCCTGTTTATCTTACCCTTTTACAGCTTTAGATTTTCCCTATTCTTTCTGTTTACCCCTTGTTAAAATTTCACCCTACTTACATATCTAATCTCCAATCCCCTGCTCCAAGTCCACATACACCTCTCCCTTCGCTGTCTGAGCTATCCATAAACTTGTCCTTCTCTCTGTCCTTTTGTTGTTGTTTGCTTGAATGTAGATTATATCGAATTTTTATGCTTTTTTGTGAGATTGTTCTGCTTATTCTTCTTTTGTTTATTTTTTTCTTTGTTTTGTGCTTTAGCTTTCCCTTGCCTCACTCCATATTAGTTGGTGTTGTAGTTTGTACTAATCCCCAGGCACTTGTTGCTGGCATTTGCTGGGATTAGTGATTGTTCTATTGGAGTTTTATCCCCAATATATATAGTCTGTTCCCCTTTCTCTCTTAGTCACTTTCTTGTCTCTCTTATTTTTTTTTCTTTACTTTCCCTTTTCCCAATTTCATTTTCACTCTCTCTTTCTTTCTCTCTTTCTTTCTTTCTTTCTTTCTTTCTTTCTTTCTTTCTTTCTTTCTTTCTTTCTTTCTTTCTTTCTTTCTTTCTTTCTTTCTTTCTTTTTTCCTCTTCTTCTTTCTCTCCTATCACCTAATTTGCCTTTCTCTGGTGGTCACCTATATTGGAGGTTATTAATATCGTGAATACATTTCTGTTCAGTGCCTTGTGAGTTGTACCTGGTAGTGCTGTAGTTTGTGCCTTTAAATCAACCCAGGAGAGAGAGAACTACATAACCAGACACCCAGAGAAGAGAGACCATGGGGAGACAAAGAAGCAGCCCGCATATGAAAGAAAAGCAGGCATCACCAGAAAAGGAAGTAAACGAAATGGAGGCAAGCAACCTTCCAGAAAAAGAATTCAGAGAAATGGTCATAAGGTGGCTGAAAAGAATGGAAGACAAATTCGACAATATGAGCAAGAACCAAGAGGAAATGAAGAAGAACCAAGAAGAAATGAAAAATGACATTGCTGCTGTAAAGAACTCAATAGAAAGCATCAAGAGTAGACTAGAAGAAGCAGAGGACCGCATCAGTGAGCTAGAAGACAAGATGGAAAAAAATACCCAAGTAGAGCAACTTCTAGAAAAAAAAATTAAAAGGCAGGAGGAGAGTCTAAGGAAACTTTGGGACAACACGAAACAAAACAACATCCGCATAACAGGGGTTCCAGAAGGAAAGGAAGCTGAGCAAGGAATAGAAAACCTCTTTGAAGAAATAATGACAGAAAATTTCCCTGATATAGGGAAGAAAAAACCCACACAAATCCAAGAAGCTCACAGAGTCCCAAGCAAAATGAACCCCAAAAGACCGACGCCAAGGCACATTATAATTAAATTGGCAAACACCAACGACAAAGTAAGAATCTTAAAAGCAGCAAGAGAGAGACAGAAAGTTACATACAAAAAAACCCCCATCAGACTAGCAACTGATTTCTCAACAGAAACTCATCAGGCCAGAAGGGAATGGAATGAAATATACAAAGTCATGCAAAGGAAGGGTCTGAATCCAAGAATACTGTACCCAGCAAGGCTGTCAATCAAAATTGAAGGTGAAATCAGGAGCTTCACAGACAAAAAAGGACTAAGGGAATTTATTACCACCAAACCAGCAATGCAAGAAATGCTAAAGGGTCTGCTGTAAAAAAAAAAAAAAAGAAAGAAAGAAACAGGAAGCGAAGAAGTAACACAGGGGTAAAGAATAGGAATGGCGACAAATAAGTACCTATCAATAATAACTTTAAATGTAAATGGATTAAATGCCCCAATCAAAAGACATAGGGTAACGGATTGGATAAGAAAACACGACCCATATATCTGCTGTCTACAAGAAACCCACCTCAGAAAAAAAGACGCACACAGACTGAGGGTGAAGGGATGGAAAAAGGTTTTCCAGGCAAATGGAACTGAAAAAAAAGCTGGGGTAGCAATACTTATTTCTGACAAATTAGATCTCAAACTGAAGGACATAACAAGAGATAAGGAAGGCCATTTCATAATACTAAAGGGAGCAATCCAACAAGAAGAAATAACTCTGGTAAACATATATGCACCCAATACAGGAGCACCCAAATACATAAAAAAACTCCTGGAGGATATCAAGGGAGAGATTGACAGCAATACAATCATAGTAGGAGACTTTAATACCCCACTATCACCATTGGACAAATCCTCTAAACAAAACATCAGCAAAGAAACATCAATCCTAAATGACTCACTAGACCAGATGGAATTAATTGACATCTTCAGAACATTTCACCCCAAAGCCACAGAATATACATTCTTCTCAAGTGCACATGGGTCATTTTCAAAGATAGACCATATGTTGGGACATAGGCAAAGTCTCTTCAAATTCAAGAAGATAGAAATCATATCAAGCATCTTCTCAGACCACAGTGGCATAAGACTGGAAATCAACTACAATAAAAACAACCCAAAGAAATCAAACACATGGAGACTAAACAGCATGCTATTAAACCATGACTGGGTTACCAGAGAGATCAAAGAAGAAATAAAAAACATCATGACAACAAATGACAATGAAAACACTACAATCCAAAATCTATGGGACACAGTGAAAGCAGTCTTGAGAGGGAAGTTCATAGCTCTACAAGCCTACTGCAAAAAACAAGAAACAGGGGTAATAAATTACCTAACCCAACAACTCAAAGAGTTAGAAAAAGAGCAACAAGAAAAGCCCAGTGTAAGCAGAAGGAAGGAAATAATAAAGATCAGAGCACAGATAAACGACATAGAGACCAAAGAAACAATACAAAAGATCAACAAAACCAAGAGCTGGTTCTTTGAAAGGATAAACAAGATTGATGAACCTCTAGCCAGGCTCACCAAGAAGCAAAGAGAGAGGACCCAAATAAACAAGATCAGAAATGAAAGAGGTGAAATAACAACAGATCCCGCCGAAATACAAAGGATTGTTAAAAAATACTACGAACAATTCTATTCCAACAAACTGGACAACCTGGAGGAAATGGACATATTCCTAGAAAAATATAACCTTCCAAAACTCAATCAGGAAGAATCTAAACAGCTCAACATGCCAGTAACTATGGAAGAAATTGAAGCAGTCATCAAAGAGCTTCCAGCAAACAAAAGCCCGGGGCCAGACGGCTTCACAGGAGAGTTCTACCAAACATTCAAGGAAGAACTAAAACCTATCCTCCTCAGACTATTCCAAAAAATTCAAGAAGAAGGAACACTTCCAAGCTCCTTCTATGAAGCCAGCATCACCCTAATACCAAAACCAGATAAAGACAACACAATGAAGGAGAATTACAGGCCAATATCCCTCATGAATGTAGATGCCAAAATCCTCAATAAAATTCTAGCAAATAGGATCCAGCAGTACATCAGAAAGATCATACACCATGACCAAGTAGGATTTATCCCAGGAATGCAAGGATGGTTCAATATCCGCAAATCAATAAATGTGATACATCACATAAACAAATTGAGAGATAAAAATCACATAGTCATATCAATTGATGCAGAAAAAGCATTTGACAAAATCCAACACCCTTTCTTGATAAAAACTCTCAACAAGGTGGGAATAGAAGGATCATACCTCAACATAATAAAAGCTATATATGATAAACCCACAGCTAACATCATACTCAATGGGCAAAAACTAAAACCATTTCCCCTAAGAACAGGAACAAGACAGGGATGCCCACTCTCACCACTCCTGTTTGACATAGTACTGGAAGTATTAGCCACTGCAATTAGACAAGAAGAAGAAATAAAAGGCATCCAAATTGGAAAAGAAGAAGTAAAGCTGTCCTTATTTGCAGATGACATGATATTGTACATAAAAAACCCGAAAGACTCCATCAAAAAACTAACAGACTTAATAAATGAATTCGGCAATGTAGCAGGATACAAAATTAACACCAAGAAATCTATGGCATTTCTATACACCAACAGTGAACTTACAGAAAAAGAGACTAAAAAAGCAATCCCATTTTCCATTGCACCAAAAAAATTAAGATACTTAGGAATAAACCTAACCAAGGAGGTAAAAGACCTATATGCGGAAAACTACAGGACACTGAAAAAAGAGATAGAGGAAGATGTAAACAGATGGAAGAACATACCATGTTCATGGATTGGTAGAATCAACATCAGTAAAATGTCCATACTACCCAAAGCAATCTATAGATTCAATGCACTCCCCATTAAAATACCAACGGCGTATTTCACAGACCTAGAAAGATCTCTCCAAAAATTCATCTGGAATAAAAAAAAGACCCCGAATAGCCACAGCAATCCTGAGAAAGAAGAATAAAGTAGGAGGGATCTCAATACCAGATTTCAAGCTGTATTACAAAGCCACTGTCCTCAAAACAGCCTGGTACTGGCACAAGAACAGACATATAGATCAATGGAACAGAATAGAGAATCCAGATATCGACCCAAACCAATATGCTCATTTAATATTTGACAAAGGAGGCATGAGCATACAATGGAGTCAAGACAGTCTCTTTAATAAATGGTGTTGGGAAAATTGGACAGATACATGCAAAAAAATGAAACTAGATCACCAACTTACACCATACACAAAAATAAACTCAAAATGGGTACAGGACTTAAATATAAGACGGGAAACCATAAAAATACTGGAGGAATCCACAGGCAGCAAAATCTCAGACATATGCCAAAAGAACTTTTTCACTGATACTGCCCCTAGGGCAATGGAAGCTAAAGAGAAAATAAACAAATGGGACTACATCAAAATAAAAAGCTTTTTCACAGCAAAAGAAACCATCAACAAAACAACAAGAAACCCCACTGTATGGGAGAACATATTTGCAAATGTTATCACTGATAAAGGTTTAATCTCCAACATCTACAGGCAGCTTATACAACTTAATAAAAGGAAGATAAATGATCCAATAAAAAAATGGGCAACAGACCTAAATAGAATCTTTTCGAAAGAAGACAGAAGGAGGGCCAAGAGACACATGAAAACATGCTCAAAGTCACTAATTATCCGAGAGATGCAAATCAAAACGACAATGTGATACCATCTCACACCTGTCAGAATGGCTATCATCAACAAATCAACAAACGACAAGTGTTGGCGAGGATGCGGAGAAAAAGGAACCCTCGTGCACTGCTGGTGGGAATGCAGACTGGTGCAGCCACTGTGGAGAACAGTATGGAGTTTCCTCAAAAAACTGAAAATGGAACTCCCATTTGACCCAGTAATCCCACTCCTGGGAATATATCCTAAGAAACTAGAAACACCAATCAGAAAGGATATATGCACCCCTATGTTCATAGCAGCACAATTTACCATAGCTAAGATTTGGAAACAGCCTAAGTGCCCGTCAGCAGATGACTGGATCAGAAAACTATGGTACATCTACACAATGGAATACTATGCTGCCATAAAAAAGAAGGAATTACTACCATTTGTAGGCACCTGGATGGAATTAGAGAACATTATGCTAAGTGAAATAAGCCAGTCAATGAAAGAAAAATACCACATGATCTCACTCATTTGGGGATAATGAAAAACATTATAAACTGATGAACAAAAAGATAGATACAGAGGCAGTAAAGCAGCAGTAAGGTTAGGGAGAGGTGGGGGAAATAAGAGATCAACTGAAGGACTTATATGCATGTATATAAGAGTAACCAACGGATGCAAAACATTGGGGGGTGAGGCATGTATGGGAGTGGGGTGGGGGGGGGCAATGGTAAGATATGTACACATATAATACCTTAATAATAAAAAAAATAACAATGAATTAGTAACAATAACAAAAAACCTTTTAATTTAATTATAAGCAAATCTTGTAAAAGCATTTTAATATCATTAGGGTGTTAATTTTCACATATGACATATGGACAGGAAATTTTGTCTGTTAAATCTGAAGTCCACAAAATCAAGGGTTTATGGTACTATGGGGCTGTAAAAAAGAAGGAACTCTTACACTGTGTGACAGCATAGACCTGGGGAGTATAATGTTAAGCAAATAAGCCAATCAGAGAAAGACAAATATCACATGATCTCACTTATAGATGGAATCAAATGAACAAAAATAAAATGACAAACAAAATGGGTCAAAAGGCATGGATACATGGGATAGACTGACATATATCAGTAGGGAGGAGGGTGAGAGGGATGAGAAGAGATTAACCAAAGGACATATATGCATATATGCATAGCCCGTGGACACAGACAATAGTGTGGTGAAAGCTTGGGGTGGGGTGGGGGCTGGGTGGAGAGGGGCAAAGAGGGAGAAAATGGGGGACACCTGTAATACTCTCAACAATAAAGAAATAAATTTTTTAAAAATTTCATGTATAAAGCATTGTGTTTTATATGAATAACAGAATATATAAATTAAAATCCTGCTACAGAATCACAGAATCTGAGAACTGAAAAGTACCTAGAAAATAACTGAACTCAACACCATCATTTCATAAGTAGGAGAGTTAGAACTTTGAGATTTTTGACCAGACTCTTGAATTGTTTTTTAGGCATAACAGAAAAACACAAAAGTTCATGTAACAAGTTCACTTATTTAGTTTGATAAATGATCGGGTGGAGAATCCATATTCTAATATTTGACATGGACCTAATGACTTTTGATCACTAGTCTATGTTGCTTCCTTACCCTGAAAATGTGAACAATATAGCTATGGTAGACTAAATAATGGTCACCAGGATGGCCACATTCTAATCTCCAGAACTGTTAATGTTACGCTTAATGGCTTTGCAATTGTGACAAGGAAAGCAGAAATTTGAGTGATTTGCTTTGAAGATGGAGAAAGGAGGCAAAGTCAAGGGATATAGGTAGCCACTAGAAGCTGAAAATGAAGGCAAGGAAATGATTGTCCCCTCAGAGCCTCCAGAAGGAACCAGCCCTGCTGACATGAGTTTAGTCTAGTGAAAAATGATTTCAGATTTCTGACCTGCAGAACTGTAAGAGAATGCATTGTGTTGTTCTAAGCCTGTGGTCAGCAAATTGTGGCTCGCGAGCCACATGCGGCTCTTTGGCCCCTTGAGTGTGGCTCTTCCACAAAATACCACGGCCTGGGCGAGTCTATTTTGAAGAAGTGGCGTTAAAAGAAGTTTAAGTTTAAAAAATTTGGCTCTCAAAATAAATTTCAATCGTTGTACTGTTGATATTTGGCTCTGTTGACTAATGAGTTTGCCGACCACTGTTCTAAGCCACTAAGTTTGTGGTAGTTTGTTACAGTAGCAATAGGAAACCAATAAAATAAGCCTTATAGAAAAATGTAAATGATATTATTTTTTTAGTTATACTTTCACAACTTCAACTTTGACACACAAAAAAGTAAATCTTCTGGGTTATATTTATTCCTAACAGCATATATTCAAAGTTTGTATTCTTGAATTTTCATCCAAGAAAATCAGACATATCAATGAAACTGTCCAAAAAATACTTACCTAGTTAATTTCTTTAGAATGTGTTGAAGGATATTAAATAAACTTGAAATCCTAGAAAATGGAATAAATTAATGTATAATTAAACAACAAAAAAACCCTTACTCTTAACAATTATAGCTCTTCAGGAAGAGAAATGCCCTCAGTAACAAAGAAAATAGCTAAGATAGTGTAAAACACAGAATACCAAAATTTATTTCTAATTTGAGTAAATTATAACATTACTTATTTTTTTTTGCCATTTCCTGAGTTTTCTTCAAAATCACCAAGGACTGGCTTTTGTTAGAGCAGTTGTAAGGAGATCACTACTTTATGTTCAAATTATAAACAGCATTGGCTTCCCTTTTAAAAATGTTCAGATGTCTTTAGCAGAACCAATCTGCATAAGTGTTTGTCTTTTAGAGAAGGTCCTGAATTATCTTCCAAAGAAATTGAGAGATACTTTAAATTGAGAGTAACTGAGTGATGCCAGAGAAGCCACTGACAGGGGACAGGATAAAGACAATGAAATATAAGGTATTTCTTTAGTATCTTTTCTAGACCTAAACTCATTGCCTTTCTTATTTATTTAAAAATGGTTTTCACTGGGTGATGTGGGACAGGTGTTGAATAATGTACACAAAAACTTTACATATGTAAATGTATGTAAATGTGATGTATGAAAAAGCTTTACATAGGTTACCCCTGGAAAGAAGCAATTCTTATAATTGAAGTGGACATTTATAAGTTCAAGCAGAGAAATAAAGTTTGAAAAACTGTGTCAAGCCTCAAGGCTGGAACTATGCAACTAGTGTAAATCAGGACAATTTCTCATCCTAAGTGGTAAATCAAATATATTATCTACCAAGGCTGTCACTAGCTTAGCTGTGTGCTCCAGGGCAAGTCAGAGTCCCAGTTTCCTCACATATAAAATGGAGATAATACTACCACCAGTCCTTCCTAGAAATTTGGGAGATGCAAATTACACAATGCTCATGAGTTATTTCCTTTGCATTTATTGTTCTGAGTACAGTAAATTCATTTCACTCTGATGCACAGAAACGCTAGGTAGAGGGATAAACTTTTAGAAATTAGGATGTCTAAATGAGTATATACAATCCTGAGAGCTAAGAGTCTGTGACTGTCCTTTTGTTCCCCATCCCTGAAAAGGGGTGCAATGTTTGGTTCTGTGTACCTCCAAGATGATGGGCTACTCTTTTGCTACAGCCTCCTCTGTCTTAAGTAGAAAGACTGGTGCCACTGGCATTATGTTTAATTTGGAGATTGAGATTAATATGGATAGATCACAAATTGGGTCAGGAGAAGCTTCAATGTATAAAAGGCTTAAACGTTTTGAAAATGAAAGGATTTAAACTTGACCAGTATTTAGAAATAAAGAAAATCTGTGATATTAACAAGTTTAAAAATTACTACTGCAAAATAAACTTTCTTACTTGAGTGCTGAAATTTTTTCTTTTAATTCTTCTGAGGTAATTTCTTCTAGCAGGAAAAGCTTTGAAGTAAAAGCATCAATATGACCTAAAATAAAATGTAAAACTTAAAAACAATTGCAGCATTTGAAAAACTAAAAACCAGGTTATCCAGTGTCTTCAAAGATCTATAATAATCTATAATAATAAAAGCATAATATGCTAATTAGACCACACGTCCTTCCGGATGTCCTTCTGGATGAAGCTGGGCCTGCGAGGGAAGCCTGGGTCATGGGTGCCTGCTGGCAGCCAGAGGGAAGCCTGGGTCCCAGGTGCTGATGGCCAGAGGGAAGCCCGGGTCCCGGGTGCCAGAGGGAAGCCAATGCTGGCAGCCGGGGGAAGGAAGGTCTACTCTTGCATGAATTTTGTGCATTGGGCCTCTAGTGTTTTTATAAAACTGTAATAACTGTAAAGAAACTTTACATTCGCAAAGAGTTGTTTTAAAAATGTACTGAATGGAGAAAAGGTAACATGTGTCAACACCAAAAAAAAGAGAGGAATAATCTCTAAGCCCACAATCCATATATATAAAATCCTAATATTCAAATAGACCAAACAGTGGAACAACCGAACAACTGGTCACTATGACGTGCGCTGACCACCAGGGGCGTGCACAGAACATGGAGGGCACTGGCCGCGACTGGATGGTGAAGCAGGTGAGCAGGGGCTGTCATCGGGGCAAGCCTCTGGTGGTTACTGAAAATTCTTTGCTCTTGCGCACCATAATCCCCTGCCTGGTGCTCACACCTGCTGCCGGCACCAGCCCTAATCACCCCTCAGGGCTTATCCACCTCTCCCTGCTCATAGGGGCGATTAGAGCCAGCAGCCGCCTCTCACACCTGCTGCCAGCGCCCGGCGCCGGTCCCAATTGCTTGGCGCTGTCAGCAGGTGTGAGCAGCAGCTGCCAGCCCCGATAACCTCTAAGGGCTTCTCCACCTCTCCCTACTTCTGAGGGGCGATCGGGGCAGCAGCAGCAGCTGCCACTCGCACCCGCTGCTGGTCCCAACTGCTCTGCACCATCAGTGGATGCGAGTGGGGCCAATGCCATCAGCCGCACTGGCTGCTGACAGAGGGGACCGGGGCCACAGTGGGAGGGGGCAGGGTGGCGCAGAGGATGGGCCAAGACCCTCCTCCCCAGTGTGCCCACCGCAGCCTCGTGGCCCACAGTTCCTTTGAAGGTGCACAAATTCGTGCACTGGGCCCCTAGTTTAAGAATAACAAGTTAAAATATTGGTGCTTCTAATTACTATGAAAGTTGAATTTTTATGGAGATACAATTTTTAGAGAAATATTGTATTTATTATCAAAGAAAACAAATAAAATTTGTTTTGGACACTCTCTACACATCTCTAAGACATACTTGGTTCTTAAGATAAAAATCCTATATAATAAAAGCCTAGGTGGCTTTGCGCGATGTCATCACAAGATGGCCGTTGCAATGTCATCACAAGATGGCAGCCACAAGATGGCCGGCAGGGGAGGGCAGTTGTGGGACATCAGGCCAGCAGGGGAGGGCAGTTGGGGGCAAGATTAGGCCAGCAGGGGAGGGCAGGTGGAGGTGACCAGGCCTACAAGGCAGTTGAGGGCGATCGGGCCGGCAGGGGAGAGTAGTTAGGGGCAATTGGGTCGGCAGGGGAGCAGTTAGGCATCAATCAGGCCGGCAGGGGAGCGGTTAGGGGGTTATCAGGCAGGTAGGCAGGCGAATGGTTAGGAGCCAGCAGTTCCGGATTGTGAGTGGGATATCTGACTGCTGGCAGTCGGACGTCCCCCAAGGGGTCCCAGATTGGAGAGGGTGCAGGCCAAGCCTAGGGAAAGGCCCTCTCCCGCCACTCCCCCATCGCCCCCCGCCAATGCATGAATTCCATGCACCAGGCCTCTAGTTAAGATTATAAAAAGCCGGCTTAATTATTCACAATAACCAATATATGAAAACAACTTAAGTGTCCATCAACAGAAGAATAGATAAAGAAGATGTGATATACTGTATATACATATATATCAAGAAGAAGAAGGAAATTCTGCTGTTAATGACAACAAAGATAGATCCTGAGGACATTAAGCTAAATGAAATGAGTTAGACAAAGATAAATGCTGCATGGTTATCACTTATACAGAAAATCTAAAAAAAAAAAAAAAAAAAAAAAAAAAAGAAAAGAAAAGAAAAGAAAGAAATAAGTCAAACTTTTAGAAACAGAGAGTAGAAAAGTCAGTGATTCCCAGGGATGGGGAATCAGAGAAATAGGAAGAGGTTGGTGAAAGGGTACAACATTCAGCTATAAGATAAATAAGATCTAAGGATCTAATGTATAAATGGTGATTATAGTCGATAACACTATTTTATAATTAAAATTTGACAAAGTAGAACATAAATGTTCTCATTAAAAATATAAATATGTGAGGTGATATGTTAATTAACTATATGGGAGAAATCCTTTCACAATGTATAGGTATATCAAATCATCAACATGTACAGTTTAAATATCTTACTATTTTGTCAATTATACCTCAGTAAAGCTGAAAAAAAATCTGGCTTATTTTTAATTAAAGCACACATAAGATTTCGTATGGTTAAAAATAAAATCAAAACAGTATATTCAAAGTTTTACTTTCTTCCGAACATGGCATAATTCTATAATTCTAAAAAACAAAATGGCAAATTTTCAAGAAGACACTTCTATTTTAAAAAGTAATTCATAGTTTCTGCAACAAAACAGGTGGGCAAAAAACCCTGAAACCCTGAAATGTACCAAGGAAGAGTGGTATAAAAGCCCTGAGTTAAATGTTAGATAATCAGGCCAATATAAAATCCATGTTACAGCCTGGCCAGCGTGGCTCAGTGGTTGAATGTCGACCTATGAACCAGAAGGTCACTGTTCAATTCCTGGTCAGGGCATATGCCCAGGTTGCGGGCTGGATCCCCAGTGGGGAGCATGCAGGAGGCAGCCAATCGATGATTCTCTCTCATCATTCATGTTTCTATCTCTCTCTCCCTCTTCCTTCCTCTATGAAATAAAAAAATATATTTAAAAAAATAACAAAAACAACAACAACAAAAATACACGAAAAGACAACCTACTGAATGGGAGAACATATTTGCCAATGATACATCTGATAAGGAGTTAATATCCATAATTTATAAAGAACTCAGACAACTTAATATCAGAAAAACAAAAAACCATATTTAAAAAGTGGGCAAAAGTAAAAAGAAAGAAAATTTTACTCTTTGTGACAGTATAGATGGACCTGGAGAACATTATGCTAAATGAAATAAGCCAGTCAGAGAAAGACAAGTATCATATAATTTCACTCATATGCGAAATTTAATGAATAAACTAAAATACCATGTAGGTAGAGAGCATGAGGGGTGAGGGAAAGGAAGTGCAGCAGGGAGGGGGGTAGAAGGACTGAGCAAAAGAAAACAAAAAAAGAGAGAACTCATGGACATGGATAACAGTTTGGTGATTGGGGAGGGGGATGGGTAGAGGTGAAAGAGGGCATAAAGGGGATAAATGGTGATGAAATAAGTAAGTAAGTAAATAAATAAATAAAATGTGGGCAAAAGCCCTGAATAGATATTTCTCTGAGGAAGACATACAGATGACCAAAGGACAAAGGAAAAGTTGCTCAACATCACTAATCAAAAGAGAAATGTAATTCAAAACCAAAGTTTCATCAGATTCTTAAACTGCTTATTGTTTAATGAAAAGGTAGATTAAAAAACACTAAAGTAGAAAGCAACAAGTCATAAGCACAGTAAAAAAAAAAAAGACAATGTATTGAGAGATCACAGGAAGAAAATGACTTAATAGAGGGGCAACTAGAGTTGGCTGGGACGGATTGAGATGTGTGAGATTAGGCATTCCACTGGGAGGGAACAATATCAATGATTCTTCCTGTGAAGTATGTTAACTATACATGAACCCAGCCAACACAAATTAAATCCCTGCCTAACTACCTGCCCCCAAAAGATGCAAAACAAAAACAAACGTAAAGAAAAACTATTTCATCAGTGTTTGAGATTTTAGCCTGGCTGGCGTGGCTCAGTGGTTGAGCATCGACCTATGAACCTGGAGATCATAGTTCGATTCCTGGCCAGGGTACATGCCCAGGTTGTGGGCTCGATCCCAGTGTGGGATGTGCAGGAGGGAGCCAATCATGATTTCTCTCTCATTGATGTTTCTATCTCTCTCTCCCTCTCCCTTCCTCTCATCAATAAAAATACATTTAAAAAAATATTAGAGATTTTAAAAACAATCCTATATAATAAAAGCCTAATATGCTAAGTGTCTGGTCATCTGGCTGGCCATTCAACCAATCAAAGCGTAATATGCTAATGATATGCTAAGGCTGCTCAACTGTTCACTATGATGTGCACTGACCACCAGGGGGCAGACGCTCTGACCGGTAGGTTAGCTTGCTGCTGGGGTCTGGCCAATTAGGACTGAGCGAGAGGGCCGGACATGCCCTGGAGCCCTCCTGTGATCCCTTCTCGGCTGGCCAACCTCCCGCATCCTTCCCTGGCCCCAATCGTGCACTGGGGGGGGGGGGGGGGTCCCTCGGCCTGGCCTGCACCCTCTCGCAATCCGGGAACTCTTGGGAAATGTTGGAGAGCTGGTTTCGACCCAATCCCACAGGCCAGGCTGAGGGACCCCACTGGTGCACAAATTCATGCACCAGGCCTCTAGTGTCATTATAATTTTAAAAACATTTCAAAATATATGCTTAAACCAATTAAAAAGTACTTTTAAAGAAGCTCATTAGAAAACACATTTATATTTTCAGTCACTTACATTATTAAATAAAGTATTTTAAAAATAAAATAAGTTGGTTGACATTCATGTACAACTAAATAGATATGGGATAAGAGGGAAATTAAAACATTTGAGATCATCAGTCCAACACTGCCATGTAACTCTAGAGTAGGGAATAGTGTTTTAATAGTAATGTTAACACAATCAGAAAACTAAAAACAAAAAGTATAGAATAGACATTTATAATTGAATAAAAGAAGTATGTACTTACAAGAGAATAAAAAAGGAGAATAAAGACTCTTATATAACTTACCAACATAAAAGGAGCTGTTGGAATGCAATAAACTTTCAGTCCATAGGCGACACAGTTCGCTTTCAGTCAGCGCTTCAGCTCCATAACAGGCTTGATACTCCACTTTTGGAAGAACATAAACTGGAACTTGCTGCAATGTAAGGTTATACTCTTTCACAAAGTTCCATTAATTTATTATTAACAGCAAATACATTTGCCTATACAGTTTTGCCACTTTCAAAATGCTTTCAAGTAATTTTATTTGATCCTTTCAAATACAGTGGGGTTCAGACAGAAAGATAGAATCCTTGTGGGTGAGAGGTGGATGAATAAGAGACCCTAACCACCCCCTTCCCCAGATGGCCTCATCCCAGGCAGTATTCCTCTTCACATGTGCCCCTTGATTTAATTTTATTGCTAAAAGCATTTTATTGTATAATTCTTCAGCAAAAGGCAATCTGCACTTACTTCTACCAGAGAATGTGACTGACAGCAGAAACCTTGAGACAGAGGCTCTGATACACAATTGCCCAAAGATTAAAAACCAGATTCTGGAAGCAATGACTAAAAAATATACTAGTAATTCTCAAGAGGATAAAAAAAGTTACTAATTTTTGCCCCTTTAAAGCATTAGTCACATTATCTAAGGCTCCAGTAGTCTGAGCAGCTTGTTTTCATTCTATGAATGTAAGAACATTAACATATGTGAATGTCATTAGCTTCGTTAATATAAAAGCTTTATTCTAGACACTAACCACCTGAAAAGTTATAGATTTAGAGTTTATTGGTCAGGACACTAAATAGATTAGGTAAATGACTGTACCCATTACTGGTCTAAAGGAGGATATGCAAGGAAATACATGCTTGTGAAATATCATGTTAGTCATGTTCACTGTGCTCATGTTATCTCATTTCTGTCAAAGAAAATTCTACTGTTAAAAGCAGCATCTTCATTTCCAACTGCAGGAAAGACACATGATTTATGGAGCTTACTCAGAGTGATATTGCTACATAGTACTTTGAAATTATACTAAGCTGTCACTATTTATATACTTGAAAATATTTCATAAATGTTTCAGAATTCCTGATTTTCACAAAGTGGGCATTTTAATGAGCTTGCACAACAGTGGTGGTAAGAACAATTCAAATCCAGTAAAATTTCTGTTAACATCAAGTTTGGAGGTTTGATTTATATGACTATATGATAACATGAATGTTATAAAACTCTAAAGTAGTATTTCCTAAATTTCAATGTGCATAGGAATAACCTGGTGATCTTATTAAATTGTAGAATCTGAGGTGAAGATTAAGGTTTTGCATTTTTAAAAAGCTGTTATTTCAGGGACCAAACTTTGAGTAATAAGGCCCCTCGATTTAATTTTATTGTTAACAGCATTTTAATGTATAACTAGAGGTTCAGTGCATGAAATTCGTGCACTGGTGGAGTCCCTAGGGGCTGCCAGATGCCGGCTGGGTACTGTCTCCCTTCCCTCGGCCGCCTGCCACTGCCGCTGGCCAGCTGGGGCCTCTCTCCCCTCCCCTGGCCATCTGCCACTGCATTGGCCAGGGACTCCCTCCCTTCCCCCAGCCACCTGCTGCCACTGCTGGCCTGCCGGGGCCTCCCGCCCTCCCCCTGGCCAGCCTCGCCCCCCTGGTCGAACTTCCGAAAGAACTCCAGTCAAGGGGATAATTTGCACACTACACTTTTATTATATAGGACTAGAGGCCCAGTGCATGAAAATTCTTGCACTGGGTGGTGGGTCCCTCAGCCTGGCCTGCGCCCTCCCGCAGTCTGGGAGCCTTCAGGGGATGTCTGACTGACGGCTTAGGCCCGCTCCCTCCGGGAGGTGACCGGTGGGCCGGCCAAGCCCCCCCGATCACCCCTCTGCCGCCACTGATCGCCGCCGCCCCCTGATCGCCGTCTGCTCCCTCTGCTTGCTGGCACCCACCTTGGCTGGCCTGGCGCCGCCCGCTCACCAGTCCCACCACCCCACCCATCAGTCGTTCCGCCGTTTGGTCAATTTGTATATTAGGCTTTTATTATACAGGATAATTCTTTAGCAATGGGCAATCTGCATTTAAAATTATTTATGGTTGCAAATAGTAGCTAGAGATAAAGAAATGAAGATCCAGGTGGCTCAGTTGATTGGAGCACCTACTTATATACCAAAATGTTGTGGGTTTGATTCCCAGTCAGAGCACACATCTAGGTTGTGAGTTTGATCCCTGGTCAGGGCATGTATGAGAGGCAATCGATCGATGTTTCTCTCTCACGTCGATGTTTCTCTCTGTATCTCAAATCAACAAACATATCCTCAGGTGAGGATTTTAAAAAAAAGAAGTCCCAAAGGGCTAAGGCATTTGCTCAAGGACACATAGCCAGTTTACAGCAGGGTTAGGAAAAGAGCAACTGATTAAGAAGACCCCTTTCTGAATCATGACTAGATAACAGAGTTAAGATTTTTTTAAAATAAGAAAATATTACTGTTTCTGAAAAGAAAGTACTTGGATACTTCGGAGGATTTTCTTTGTTAATAACTGCCATATCTGATTCTGGTTTTAAATTCTATATGTATTCTACTGCCATCTCCAGGAAGCCACAGGAAAGAAAGTCTGAATATTTTATTAGTATTCCAAAATTAAAGTGAAAGTTTAAGTGCAAAGTTTACTAACTATAAAAATTAAATCTAGTATTTCCTTTCTCCCTTGATAAGTAGTTCCTATTTTCCCCAAGTGAAAGCTTTTCTTGGTTCTCTGTCTTCCAATTTTTCACATAAACCTTTTGAACTTTCACATACATTTCTAAATAGATACTTCAAAGCTATTTCTTCACACTGATCCCACTGGATTCATTCTATTCAAGCACCTTCAATATCTTTTTTCCTCACCCTAGAATACTAATATAAATTACAAAATAATTGGATCTAAGTTTTTGAATTATTTTAGAATATATCTCTTAGGAAATTTGGTCAACTGAGACAGATAATATCAAATCATTCAAAGTTACTTGGTGTGGATTTCATGACTATGGGTATAACTCAGTAAGTTCTTGCTTCATCTTGTGGTCCAAATTAGCTCTCTTTATTTCATTCCATCATTTAAGACTGGCTGCTGTTTTAAGTTCTCTAATGTGCAGTTCTTATTAAGCAGCATTTTGACGAGAAAGGACAAATGATATTGGAAATTAAAATCTCAACTATTATAACAGAACATTGAAAACCCAAAGGAAAATAAAAGAGAAATGAGGTTTTTGGACATCAGAGTTTGTAGAAACTTCTATAACATATTTTAAAGCTTTATCTAAACAAGTTGATTTTTAAATAGTGACTATTAATGAGGAAGATTCTAACCTAGTTGTAAACAGTACCACTCTAAAATGTCTCAAACTAAAGCCTCAACTTCCCTAAATTACCTTTCTTATCAACACCTCCCTCCTTTTTCACCCCTCAAGTTTTCTCATTTACTCAGTACCTATTTATTGAGTTTCTATGGTATACAACATTTGGGAGAAACAGAGAGACATGATTCCAAGGGGAACACATTTTGCTAAGGATTTAAACAATATGTACTAAACTATTACATACAATGACTGGTACCATAAGATAACTATTCACTGAAAATTTTTAACTTTTACTCTGGGTTTGATACAATCAGAAATATAAGGCTATCCAGATATTCTTTGGATATATTTTGATATATTTTTATGAAGGGTGGAATCTCTCATATAAAGTTTTGTTTTTACATTTACAAAAATGAATGACAATGTCTTCAGAAATTAAATAAATATCCAAAACATCCCTAGGCTATTCTTACTTAAGAGACACTGGCCATCAATGTTTGCGTGCTGTAAGCTGTCAGATCACTACAAAGTAGTATGTATGGGTTCATAGGGTAGAAAGTGAAAGAAAAGAGGTTATCTCCCAAATAAATCAAAGACAGTAAGTAAGAATGAAAGATATAAAACCTTGAAAATTTAATCCATAGCACTGACACTATATATATTTAAGATGTTCATGCTCTGGCCATTAAATTGATCATAGTAAAATACATATAAAACAGGAAAATTAGCAAATAAAGTAAAATTTTTTAATACAGAGAATATCAGTGTTCAATGTATAGTCCTTTGCCATTCCTGACTTTCTCTTATTAAAAAAACATACAAAACTGCCTCATGCAATTAATTAAAAAATCATTTGCTTTCAATTTCAAGTCTGAAATAGTGATGAAAACTCAATTATGAGAATTAGGAATTTAATAATTTATTTGTGACCTTTCTTAAGTTTAACAAAGGATAAAATATCATCAAGCAAAAGATCCACCAAGTCCATTGGATTCCGGTGGACAAAGTATACACCCAAATCCCGCAGTTAGCTTTAGAGTGTTTTCATGATAGACCCTGTTGCTATTAGCTTAAAAAGGTTGACACTTTAATTTTCTTTCTTTCAGTTATTTCTTAATATGACTGATCTATAAGGATCAATGCTGGAACATGACAATTCTTAATTCATCTTAATCCCTAGCTCCAAAGCACACTGACATTATAGAGTGATCATTGAAGATTGTTATTGGGTGGTAGGTTAGACAGCATGAGACAGACATTAAAACTTTTAAGATGTAAACTATGACAAATGTACACAAAAGAAAAAATTATCTTAAAAAAATTAGAGACTTCATTATTTCTTAATCAATTATAACATAGAAGCTCCTCTTTATTTACCAGAATTCTGTGGTCACACACACAAATCAAACTAATCTGGAAGATAATTTCAAATATCAAATACAGAAAACTGTTGAAAGAGCCAATTACTCAAATTGTACTAAAAAGTTTTTTAATTAAGGAAAATATTGATATCAAACCTGAAAGAAACAAGAGGGGAAAAAGAAAGGAAGACATATGGCCTTCTAACAATCCTGACAAGACTTTTCAAATGTGTGTGAAAGCCCACCTTTCACAATTTGGACAAAGTGAGAGAGAGAGAGAAAGAGAGAGAGAGAGAGGGAGAGAGAGAGAGAGAATCTATATATATAAAAGCCTAATATGCAAATTATCCCCACAGGAGTTTGAGCAGGAGACCACCAAGAGTTCGATCGCTCACTATGACATGTCCTGACCACCAGGGGGTGGTGTGGAACGAAGGAAGGCCCCGCCTGCCTGGCAGCTGGAAGGAAGGCCCCAGCCGGCAACCAGAAGGCCCCAATCGGCCCTGATCACTGGTCAGGCCTACGGACCCTACCTGTGCATGAATTTCATGCACTGGGCCTCTAGTATGTCATAATGGAAATCCAAATTCACAGAGAAAGCAGGAAAATATGTGCCAGTCTCAGTTAAATCTATGATGGGGCCATTATTCACAAAGTTTATACATTTAATGCAAGAACATTATCAGCATTCATGACTAATTATATTTAATTAAGCACTTTCACTTATTAAAAATGTTTTCAGTATTTTACTAAAAATTCAACCTGGAAAAACTACTATAAGAGTGATCAACAACTTAAAATTAAACTTCACAACAATGCCATGTTAGATATTTGAAGATTATTTACTTGGGCTACTACATCCCAACTCCACAAGTAACAACTTACTCTTCTGATTTTCTTCCGTTTTTTAGAACGTGGTCTGGTCTCTATCCTCTGGACACTGCATCGTACAAGTAACAACAGGTCTTGCAGGCTAAATAACTTGTAAACAAAATTTCCTTCCTGAGGAGCTACATATTCTGATGTATCTTCAACATAGTCCTGAAGTTCATATGGCAATCCTTTAAAAATAATTATATCTCATTTTTATTTTAAAAGACATTAGTCGGTTATTCATCATAATCCAAGATAAAACAATTCAATGATCTACTTTTAAATTTCTATCAACTTTAACTTTCTATTTCCTCTGAGTACACCTTAACACTAGTACCATTTCTGTTTATGTTTATTGGGACTGCAGCAAAACCTGAAATCGAAGCTTTACAGTTCTCTTTCTTTTAACTACTATCTTAACTATTCCTAGGCAAAGTATAAATTAGTGAGACAATATATGAAATGAGAAGAAGTTTAAAAAAAGTCTTATTCCTAACCTAGGCAGAGCTGAAGTGCAGCTTTATATCTATTTCACAAAATGTCAAAGTACAAAACTGCAATCCAATACCAAGAAGAAATACATTTTGGATTAATAGATGTTTATGATTTTTATGCAGTTTCCCTTCAGTTTGGCAAACTACATTGCCTATAGCTTAGTAGCCACTGCACATGTTGGATAAACATAGGGTACAAAATCTATACAACTTTGGGTACATATTTAGAGAGAAGGTTTGGAAGTTAAAATACTGGTAAGTAGATTAAAAATGAAGTGAAATATCAATGACTATATAAAGATTTTAAATAAGTTAATACAAAGAGAAAGTGAAGGAATGAAGGAAAAGAACTGAAGGATAAGGTACAGGCAAGAGTAAATACAAAGTTTTTTGTAAATATTTACTTACGTCCTTTTGGCTTCTGAAATGCAGAGGTCCATGCAGTTTTTGGCCAAGTAGTGGCATCTGAAGGAGCAGAGGGTTGCTCGGAAACAGGAGGTTGTTTAGAATTTTCTGTATTCATTAAAGGCAATTCAGGTATTTTTCTGGAAACTGGCTTTAAGAGTTCATCTTGCATTTTTAAAATTTCCCCAACTGGGTCAAATTTTTTATATACCCGTTTGATAGGTTTTTTTAAAACACAGGACTCTTCAGGACTACAAGTAGTATTAGTCTGGTTTCCTACAGAAGCCTGTCCTGAGGAAGAATTCGGGCTGGCTGGTTTAGAATTTAAGTTAGAACCCACATCAGCTGTCTTTCCCATACTATTCTTTTGACACTCTGTATCAATGATTAAACAGTCTTCATCTGTATCACTATGGCAAAGGATTACATCCTCAGTTTTCTCTGCTTCTGATGTAACAGTCTTTTCCTTTGAATTGTCAGTACTCTCTAGAATATTTAGTCTTTCATCAGCACACACTGTATCAGCAGCCATATCATTTTTATTAGAGGTTTCCATTTCCACAGAACTTCCTAACTGTAGCGCATCAGATGTTTGCAAGTCACCATCTTGCACCAGAGGTTTGTCAGAATTATCTGATACCTTCTCAGCACATGGTACAACTCCCTCATCACCTTTATTTTTACACTCTTCAGGACCACCGTCCATACCAGTCACCAGCTGTTTCTCCTTTTGCAACTGTTCCATTAGAATCTGAGCTAAACTTCTAGAATGAGCAGAAATGTCTACTGGTGCAGCTGGTGCCACAGGTGTGGTTGCTGCACTGGGGGCTCTGGGAGCCTCTGGCATGTTGGGTACTGTGGAAGTGCTTGCTGGACTTGGGGACTTTGATGGTTTGGTGGTGGTTACTCCAAAAGTTTCAAGTTCTGTGACATCATCATCAAAATCCAGATCCAAATTTTCAAGGGTTTCAATTTTTCGGCAGTCATTAACTTCATGAGACATCTTAAGAAAATATATTGGTAAACTATTAGCAAAAGTTCCAGGCCACACCTCATCTATCTCTTAATGCCCCTACTCCTCACATACATAGTTCATGCTCTTTAAAAGCAGAAAGTCTAATGGCTTTGAAGGGTTCTTGCTTAAGAATGACAATAAATGACTATCAACTAATTTATTTAACCTTACATTCCCATTGAAATGTTGATGAAACACAAATTTGTGAAGCTGTTATCAACACAGGAAATGGGAAATATTTGTGAACTACCACATCCCAAGAGGAATTTCCACTAATCAAAAAGTAGACAGGACCACAAAGAAGACATGGAGCCAAATAGGAAGGAAGCAGATTTTCATTCACACCCGTTCCACACACGCTTGTAGAGACAGACACCTGGACTTAGCTGACAGGAGAAAAGCCTCTTTGTCACTGTGAGGAAGCTGCTCTCTAATGCAGCTGGTGAAGGGTTGCCAGCCTCTGAGTCGGGTGCATCAATCAGTGACTTTCTTCCTACATGTACTCAGGGAAAATGAATCTCAGTAACAGGAGGAGGGAGAAATGGACAGGACATGATTTTTTTTGTATTCTGGGACATGAAGCCACTGAAACTATAGTTTTTCATGTACTATTTTGGTAATGGAAGCATTACAGATTTAATTTATTCAGGAATAAATGGTCCTCTTCCCCAAGCAGCAGCAGATCTCTCCTTAATCTAGCATAGCATGTTAAAGAAAGACCATGGGTATTTGGTTACAGGCTGGGCTATGTACACCCATTAGCCTTACAGCTTAGGTTTTGAGAAAGAAAGTCTGACAGCAATCAGATAGTGAGTAAATCAACCTGTGTAAGTTCTTTTAACCTTTCTGGGCCTTAATTTCTTCATCATTAAAATAGTGGTAACAGGGTCATCTTCTTGGATTTGTTCTAAGGAGTAAATGAAAAATTGTATATAGAAAGTTACTTCACATAGTCCCTGGCACATAGTAAATAGCTTCTCAGTAAAGGTAGATCTTAATAAAATTAAAAAAAAACTACTAGATCTAGTAAAAAAATAAACTGTTATTTATATAAAGCATTCTTTCACAGAGGTAAAAAAAAAAACAACAAACCCACAGGGCATAATATCAAGAAATAAAGAGAGAAGGAATAGCAATATTAAGTGTTAGACAACACAGAATTCAATGCAAAGCATTAGACAGAAAAAGAAATCCTATATTAAAAAAAGAGGAAATTGATGACGAATAGATAATGGTCTGGTCATAAATTGTGACATGCCTAACCTATCAAAATATGTAGTCCAAACTTAAAAATAAAAGGAAAATTTGACAGAAACATAATTGTATATGTCACTAAGTATGTAACAATAGAAAGTATAAATAATATTAAAGGATTGAAACAAATATAGATGAATGACTGAAAACATACGTATAGACTACAGAGATATACCTTTTCCCTCCCAAGATTCCAAGGGGCATTTCCAAAGATGGACTATAAGTTAATACACAAAGAAAACATCAATATAGCACAAAGCACAATTTGCTAAGGTCTTACTCTCTGTTTAGAGGAAAACAAAATCATTAAGAAAAATATAAACAAATAAACCCAAGCACTTGGAAATGAACAAACACTCCAGATATTAACTAATGATAATTATAAAATACTTTAAAAGCAACAAAAATTAGAACACTAAATTAGACATTAAAAATCAGAAGTATCATTCATAGCCTTTGCAATACATAATATAATAATAAAATAAAAAATTTAATATAAAATAAAAAATTAATGAATTGAAAAACAATTCTCACCCCAACAGGATTTAGATAAAATTAAAAATCTTATTTATCTGTAAATACTTTAGCATGTAGCTATAAAAGGATTCTTCCTTAAAGTCATAAAATATTTAATCAAGTGTTAAAATTTCCCAGTGTGATGTTTTTTTACAATTATTTATTGAAATCAGTATCCAACCAAAATCTCTATATTGCATTTGGTTGACACATCTCTCAATTTTCTTTGTCAAATGCCTCTCCCCATACTCTGCCAACTCCCACATCTGCCAGATACTTAGAGAAGAAACCAGATTAGTCTGTAAAAATTTCCATTTTTTAAATTGATTAGAGAGAGAAACGCTGATTTGTTGTTCCACTTATTTGTGCATTCACTGGTTGATTCTTGTATGTGCCCTGACCAAGAATTGAACCCACAACCTTGGTGTGTTGGAACAAAGCTCTAACAAAATAACCTACCTAGCCATGGACAAAATTCCCATTTTAGATTTTAACTTTTGCATCCCTCTGGTATCATTCATATAGTTTTAGAATTTCCTATTAAAATGATCTAATAGTTTGATCGGATTCAGGTATAATTTTTTAAGCTGAATATTTATGGTACTGTATATTTCTGCTTCAATCAGGAAGCTTAACGATGTCTGGTTATCTTTCTTCTTGTGGCATTACAATTGATTTGTTGGTTCATCAAGTTTCATCAAGTTAATCTATCCATTATAAAATTCCTCATTGATCTTCTAATGATTTTAGCAGTCACTAATGAGGATCACTGCCTAGATTCACTATTTCATTAAGAGCTACAAAATAATGACAGTAATATTCTTTCATTACCCTGATATATAGTTTGTACTGGAAAGGCAAAACAAATACTTTATTTTTAAAAATCAGTTTTCAGAATAACGACTTTATGCATTAGCATTCTCCAAAGATGACTAGCACTTTTTGTAAAGTATCATTATGAATTTATAGATTTTAACATATTTCATGTTTCAATCCATTGCAGTCATCCTTTGTCATAGTTAAACTGACACATCTCTGTCCAATAGAAAACCCTTCAAGTTGGCATCTTTTTGATACAATTCCTATATTATTATAGAGTTTTACCTAACTTCATTGCTTGGCATTATATTAGGAATTCTTGATTTCTAATATAAATATAATTACTACTTATTTGTTTTATTGTATTATCTGATGTGTTCAAAATAAAAACAGCAATATCATTCTTAACAATATGACTACTAAATGCAGTTTAAGATTTTTTGGCAGTTCTTTCTGAATTTAGGATATGAATCTTTAGGGCTGTAACAATCAATTTACTAAGTTTCAATCACTTAAAATAATTCTTCTCTGACTGGTTAAAGCACTAACTTGGTATACAGTGGGTTGGTTCATTTGTTTCACTTCAGCTTTGATTGGCTTTTATAACATTTTAAAATTTGTTTTATAGACATGTAAAACATTTATATGGCTCAGTTAAAAGTATAAAACAAAGAACATTCAGAGAAATCTAGTTGATAATCCTACCTCCTCTGCTTTGTTCCATCCCTCCTCCAATTAACCATTTTCATTAGTTTAACTGTATTCTTCATTGTGTGGATTTTCTTTACTCTGATTTTGTGTACTCACAACTGTAAACCTACGTTTGGCCAATCATGGATTTTATATTTCCTTCTTACTTAAATAAAAAGTAGCCTATTACAAAAAATGTTCTCTTCCTTGCCTGTCTCACTTAACAATATTTCTTGAATGTCACTATAGCGGCATATTTAAGGCTTCTTTCATTCTTTTTAATAGCTGCTTAGTATGCTATTGAAAATGTACCATTTATTTAATACCTGTACACATGTGCATTGCTTCCAATCTTTTGCTACTAGAAATAGTACTGCAATGAATAGATTGCACATACATTTTGTTCTTTTCAGGGTACTTCTGAGCTACATTTCTAGAAGTGAGTTTTTTAGGAAGAATACAGTGTTCAGCTTTTGTGGATACATCTTCACTGTAGAAATGTTATAACAATATGTTTTTCCCCCTCTAATGCTTTGTAAGAGCTTCCATCAACAAGCTTCTTCTGTTCTTCATGTTTCAATGTGATGGTTTTTCTTGCTGCTATGGAAGAACAATCCTGTACGCCAGGACAGCTTTCTTAGCTTCATGGCTCTAAGCTCATGCTTCTCTGTTACCACAAAGTCTGCATATATGTAGGTTCGTGTGTATGTGTGTGAATCTTGAGCACAGTCTGAGATCTGGTTCCTCTATTTCCTTCACCTACAATTAGTTATCTGAAAACTTCTTTTCTTTATCTTTAATGCCCTTGTTCTGCTTAATATGGACTCTACTACCTGTAATTTCTCCTGAACAAAGGCTTTTGCCTTGGAAGGGACTTTGGCTGGTCAGTATCTAAAGTTCTTAGGGCCCCGGTCATCTCAGAAATCTCTTACTAATAACTTCTTGAGTGCCCATGCAATCACCTACAAATTAGAGTCTATACATATTATTTTCACTTTTGTTATTCTTCATTCCTCCTTCCACCTGGATTATTTTTCTTGTGCCTAAAGAACATCCATTAGAGGGGGTCTGCTGGTAGCAAACTCAATAATTAATGTAAAATATCTGTTTAATTTGGTTAGAGAATTTTAGTAAATGGGTTATATTCTTTTAGCACAGTATTATTCCAATGGCTTCTGGTTCCATTGTTGCTGTTGAGAGTTATTTGCCAGTTTAACTCTCAGTGCTGTATAGGTAATGTGCCTTTTGTTTCTCTGAGATCTTTTAAGAGTTTTTTCTTTGTCTCCAAGTATTGATTTGGTCCCAATGTCTCTTTTACACCATCCTTCTGGGTGTAACTACACATATTAGACATTCTCATTATATCTTCTCTATCTCTTGCCTTATTTTCTATAGTTTTTTATCTTTTTGTTGTCTGTGTTACAATATGGATAGTCTTCTCAGACTCATCTTCCAGTTTATTGATTCTCTTTTCAGCTTTATCTAATGTGCTTATAACTCATTTATAGAATTCTTAACTGTAATTACTGTATTTTTCAGTTTTAAAATTTTTATTTAGTTCTTTTTCAAATCTGTTATAGCCCAAAATTCAGACCTCCTCCAATGAATGTTCTTTAGGCACAAGGAAAATAATCTGTTATATAGTGTTTTTTTATTGACTTCAGAGAGGAAAGGAGAGAGAGACTTAGAAACATGGATGAGAGATAATCAGTGATTGGCTGCCTCCTGCACTCCCTCTCCTGGGGATTGAGCCCCAAATTCTGGCATGTGCTCTGACTGGGAATCAAACCATGACCTTCTGGTTCATAGGTCACTGCTCAACCACTGAGCCACACCAGCTAGGCTGTTATAGCTTTTAAAAGTTTCCAGTTCCTCACTAAAATTTTCAAGTATTACTTTCTTTGTTGTAAAATTAAACAGAATTGACTAACAGTTTTTGATGGATAATTCTAAGACCCACTTATGTGAATCCGTTTGTTTGGTCATTGTTTCTCCTCCTGTTTCTAGTTATCTATATTTTTAAAAGTTACTCACAGAAACTATTTGAGGCTCAAAATGATATTATGTTCCTCTAAGAATTATTTTCATTTGCTTTTGCGAAGTGTCTAGAGACACCAGTAATCCAAAACCATCTGAATCCAAGTTCAAGGCCTGAAAACTCAGGCTACAACCTCTGAGAAAGCCAATTTATTTCTGGTTCACCCTTACTTTTGGGGTATAGCCCTGCAGGGTCTAAGGCCTTTGATGAAAAACTGAACTGTGACTTGATGCTGCCAAAACCACAGTTCATTTTCCGTTGCCTCTTCAGAGCTGGTCAATACCATCCAGGGCAAAAATAACCCTAAGTGACAGCCTCACCTCCCTGGATTCTGGTCTTCTCTGATATCTCAGCCCTTACTATCTTGTTAGCTCTTTGATGATTTTAAGAAAGGGTTTTTATATTTTTTCCAGCTTTTTTTGTTGTTGTCAGCAGTAATAATCACTTCTTGGCTTTTTGGCTAAGATCAAGTGTAGTTGTCAGCAATAATGAGAAAGATCCAAATAACCTGGTCTGCTGTTAACGAAAAGAGTTACTCCGTCAGTTTTCATCCCTTTTAACCTATTTCATGTTTCTTCATAATACTTGTTACTTCCTGACATTCACTTCACACTAATATAAGTTTTAGGTAGATTTTAAAATGCAAAAATTAAATAAATAAATAATAACTTAAGAAAAGTTGGAAATGCTCTATGACCTTATATTATAAAAATATTAAAAGACAAATGGCAAACAGAGAAAAACATAAACAAATATAAAAGACAAAAAGCCAATATCCTTGAAATAGTATGAACTCTTAGTAATAAGAAAAATATTTTTCTTTTTTACTTTCTAATTGTGTTTGTTCTCTCACTTTATTCAAGTCTCTGTTCATATTTCCTGTTCTGGGAAAACCTTCTTGACTATGAATCTAAAATAGTCGCCAATTTCTATCTCTTTCCCTTAACCAACTCTCCTTTTCTGGATAGCATTTACCACTACCTGCTTTTTTTGCTATTATTTTGTTAATTATCTGTGCCTCTCACCACTGATATAAGCTCTAAGAGAAAAAAGACTTTTTATTCACTGCTGTATCCTCAGTGCACATAAAAGTATCTACTCAATTAATATTTGTGGAACAAATGAAGAAAGTCTAGTATAAACAGAATGTCTTACTTTAATAATCATGTATATTTTAAAATACACAAAATAACAAAAGCTATTGTTTCTGGAATGCAAGTGCTTTACTGTTCTAAATGCTTTACATATATTAACTCATTTAATTCCAAATAATACTATGAGTTAGGTAATATCATGATACCCATTTTACAGATAAGCAAATTAGACACAGAGAGATTATGTAGCTTCCTTAAGGTCACACAACTACTAAGTATACTGAAAAGGATTAAAAATCTGGCCAAATACTTTCTGTACCAATTCATCTGTTACTTTTCATACTTAAAAATTTTTAAATATAAAGGAGAACAATTAAAACTACCACCATAATTATCAGCATTATTAACTGAATTTTTAGTACATACACACTAATGACTGTGCTCAGCATTTTACATTGTTATAGCAAATCTAATGCTTACAACAATCTTGTGAAACAGGTACTGCCTTTCTTTTAAAAAAAGAAGAAAAACCAGAGGCTGAGGGAAATTAAATTAGTTGCCCAAAGGCTATCATGACTTGGGGTTCAATTTTAAGTTTCAATCTAAAGCCTAGATTTGTAACTACCAGATTTAGAGACTTGTAATAAAACTTTAAGCTTCAACAGAATAAACAAATACATTCCCTTAAGGAAAAAAAACATTACATACATCCATTTCAGGCATACAATCTTCTGGTTTGTCCATAAATACTGCAGAGATTGGAAAAGATGTATTTTTGGACATCATGAATTTTAATGGAACTTCATGGAAGATTTGATTTCTCTCTCTCATTGTCATTTTCTTTTGGGGAAGTGGTGAATTAACATAAATTACTTTAACCGGTTTTGAACCTTAAAACAGAAACAGAAGGGGGTTATTAGTTTCTAGTAGTGATATTTAAGAAAAAAACCCAGAATGTATGACCGAAAGATCACTAAACAAAGAGACATGGGATAAGAAAGTGGAAGCAAAAAACCAAACATCTGCCACCCCTGAACCAGAATATCTTTAAAATCCCTTAGAGATCTAAGGATCAGAGAATCTGACTGGCAAGAAAAGTATATTTTCTTTCTAATAATTTTTAAAAAGAATTTATTTTATTATCATACTTTTCCTGTCATCAATACCCAGTTCTTATAGGGTTATGGTTTCAACATGTAATGACATTTTTACAACAGAGAATATATTACATTTGCAGTTTTGTTTCATTAGACATAGTCCTTCATTTATTATAACTATGTTGTCACATATAATAATATTAATTCTGGAATATAAGAAAAAGCTACTAAATATGAACCAAAACTGAAGGGGAATAATCCCTTGTACAGAGGAATTTATATGCAAATATAATTTTACTGTCAATAGACAGATTATCCTATGCTCATAAGTATAGACCTATTTTAATTCTTAATTCCAATAACAGACAAGTAAGTAAGTCCTGGAACCTCACCCATTTGAGATTGTCTACTAAGTATTGCATTCCTTTCATTTCATTAAAAGATAGAAGAATCTCACCATTTCATGTGTTTTCAGTCACCCTAAACCATAATTATTTCTCTAATACCTCTCACCCCTCAACATGAGTACAGGGTCTATAGATCTAATAACTTATTTACTAGAGGCCCCGTGCACAAATTTGTGCATGGGTGGGGTCCCTCGACCTGGCCAGCGATCAGGGCTGTCTTGCCCAGTCTGAGGGGAGGGACCATGGGAGGTTGGCTGCCCTCAGCAGGTTGGCTGGGGAGCGCACTAACCACCAGGGGCAGCTCCTGTGTTGAGTATCTGCCCCCTGGTGGTCAGTGAGTGTCAGAGTGGCCAGTCTTTTGGTCACCCGGTCGTAACAGTCACTTAGGCTTTTATATATATAGATAAGACTAGTGGCCTGTTGCACGAAATTCGTGCATGGGAGGGGGTTCCCTCAGCCCAGCCTGCACCCTCTCCAATCGGGGACCTCTTGGGGGATGTCCGACAGCTGGCCTAAACCAGCAGTTGGACATCCCTCTTGCAATCCAGGGCTGCTGGCTCCTAACCACTCACCTGCCTGCTTGCCTGATCGCCAATAACTGCCTCTGCCTGCCTGCCTGATTGCCCCTAACCCCTCTGTCTGCCTGACTGATCGCCCCTAACTGCCCTCCCCTGCCAGACTGATCTTGCCCACAACTGCCCTCCCCTGCCGGCCTGGTTGCCCCCAACTGCCCTCCCCTGCCGGCCTGATCTCACCCCCAACTGCCACCCCCTGCTGGCCTGATCTTGCCCCAACTACCCTCCCCTGCCGGCCTGATCTCGCCCCCAACGGCCCTCCCCTGCCGGACTGGTTGCCCAAACTGCCCTCCCCTGCTGGCCTGACCTCACCCCCAACTGCCCTCCCCTGCCAGCCTGATCACCCCAAAAGGCCTCTCCTTGGCCCCCACCACCATGGCTTTGTCCGGAAGGAAGTTAGTCGTCTGGAAGATGGCCAGTCGACCCAGTCTAATTAGCATATTACCCTTTTAGTAGTATGGATTATATAGGATAGGATTGCTTAAATGGGGGGAGGGAGAAGCCTTTTTCATCAGGAAGATATGCCCTTGGCAGACAAAAATAAATAATTCCTATATCTGGACTGATAGCCAGTCATATGCACTATACTGCCAAACCGGTCATTAAAAAATTGAACCGCTTTCTTACACCTTATACCAAACAGCTGTTGCCCTTAAAACCCCTTCTCAGCCCCCACCTTAAGTTCTGCCTTCACACTTCACCCAGATTTGGTGCTGATTGGTTGGTTTCTATGCCAGTCAGCGTCAAAAGCTCCACTTCCTAGGTAGCCAATGGCTCCTTACACTTCACCCAGATTAAGTTCTAATTGGCTGGCTTCTATGCCAGTCAGCATCAAAAGCTCCACCTCCTAGGCAGCCATTGGCTCCTCGCAGTTCACCCAGATTTGGTTATGATTGGTCAGTTTCTATGCCAGTCAGCGTCTCCAAGCCTATCTCTGGGCCTGATCAGAGAGGTGGGGCTGATCAGCAGCTCCCGCAGCTGCTGGCAAGGCCCGGAGAGAAAGAGAGGCAAGGGCTGATCAACAGCTGCCATGGAGGCTGTGGATCAGACCCTGCTTCTCTCTCTGGGCCTCTCTCCGGACCTAATCTGCAGCCCCCTTGGCAGTCAGACTGCAGGACTGACTTCCGGTGTTCAGTCGTCCATTCAGTTGTTTTGGATGTTACAGATCCTGGCTCTTTATATATATATTTAGACTAGAGGCCCGGTGCATGAATTCATGCACAGGCGGGAGGGGGGGTGTCGGGAGAGGGGAAGGGACCGCGGGGTGGTTGGCCGGCTGGGTGAGGGACCGCAGGAGGTTGGCTGCCGGCCCCAAGGAGAGAGCTGGCCCTCAGACCCCTGGTAAAGGGGCCGCATCCGCTGCCACCCACGCCCAGTTCCCCGTCCCAGCCCAGGGCCCAAAGGCCCCAATGAGGTTGGGAGAGGAGGCGATGGTCGCCGAGCCAGGTGCAGAAGGAACAAATGCCGGACGCCAGTGCCCCGCAACCATACAGTTCCCCACCTCCCTCTCTCCTCCTTCCCTCACTGCCGCGCCGCCACCACAGCAGGCAGGCAGCCCCCAGGGAAGGGAGAGGTCAAGAGTGAGATAAACCCTTGTGTCAAGGACTGACTTTCAATAGATTGCAGCAAGGGAGCTGCTCTGCTACTTATGAAGCCCCTACTCAGAAGCAGGTCCTACAAATGGTTTAGCACCAGGGGCTAATGGGGGCCAGCTGGCCAGGGGGAGGGGCCACAGGGGGTTGACTGTGGGAGTGCAGTGACCACCAGGGGGCAGCTCCTGCATCAAACATCTGCCCCCTGCAGGTCAGTGCATGTCATAGCGACTGGTCGACTGGTCATTCCGTCATAAAGGTCACTTAGACTTTTATATATATATAGATGAGTGTCAATTATGTGGCAGCTCTATCTATTTAAAAAGTTCTATTGAATGTAAGTATCAAACTTATATCCTCCTTAAATCAAAACTTAGATATTTGTATTTGATAAATGACTACCTGTGTTTAGACAGTTGAAATAGAACCATTCCAACTCCTCTGTTAAGAGCATAACCTGATATGGCAAATCACAAACCTGCAACAGGTATTACTTGAATACAGACTGGAATTTCCCACTGTTCCTTGTAGTCTGGTCCATGATTATTTAATAAGGCAAACAATGATTGACTAGTTAGAACTATCTGTGGGTGATATCTTGAAACAAGCTTCTCTGCATTTGGATCTTTACTAATATCCTGAAAAACAAAATATACCCTGTTACTTCATTATACTTATTGGAAATTTCTTTACTAAAATAACAAAAAGGAAATTGAAGAAGACTTTAAAAGAATCAGATTACCTGTACTTTATGAAGTACAGAAGATTACTTATAGAGATCCCATCCCAAACCACTTTTGTACTTACGTAATGCATAGCTGCAGCTGTTTGTTCTGGTGTTTCATTGGTAGATATGTTATCTTTTGAGAGTTGCAATTTTGCAGGCATTGAGGGGAATACTGTTTTCACAAACTTCACACTACCCTAAATAAGAATGAAATCATTACTTATTATAAAAATCTTGATGTATTTTTCTACCAAGTATCTTTTCATCTTATGAAATTTTAAAGTTAAAATTCTTCATTCTACTAAATGCAAATGTCAAATTTAGAGCCTTCTTTAAGTCTTTTTTTGTTGTTGTTGTTGTTAATCCTCACCTGAGGACATTTTTTCATTAATATTTAATCAAAGTGGAAAGGAGGGGGAGAGACAGAGACAGAGAAACACCCATGTGAGAGAGACACATCGATTGGTTGACCTTCACCGGAATTGAACTTAAGACCCTTCAGTAGCAGGTCATCGATGCTCTAATCAATGAGCATACTAGCCAAATCAAGACTTTCATGTTGTTGCTTGACACCCACCATATATATATTTTTAAAAAAGGATCGAAGAGACGGGTGCCATGGAATCTTCCCTGCCACTTTAACCTCTCATTGTATGAAGTACAAATCATCACAGGGTATAGGAGAAAATCTAAAATATCCTCTTCACACACACTTACTTCCAATATGATTGTGTGTAAAATCCCTTAAAAAAAAAAAAAAAAAAAAGGAGGCTTCCTGCTTATATTCAGTAAGATGAGAACTCTAAGAAAATCAAGAAATAAAGTGGGTAGTGACATTTTTAAAAACATAAAGTATTGATATCCATAAAGCTGTATCTCATTATTATTCAAAATTCAAACACATATGTTGTCTATGTGAAATACAGATTATGTTTCAAACAAAAATAATCACATACTTTCATATGGCAAACCTTACCAGTGCAAGAAGAGTCTTTTCTAACTTTAATCCCATCTCTGTTCTGAATGGGAAGAATCCCATTAAGCTGGTGACTTCATGGAGAGTATAGAATTCTGGATACTTTTTCACTTGGTCGATACAAGCTTTTAAAATTTGCTAGAAAATAAAAACCAAAATAAATTCATTTGTATTATACTTCTCTAATAATCCAACAAAAATAAGTTAGTTACATATGATTATATCATTGTTCATTGGCAATCTAGCCTCATTTCATTACTCAAACTTCTAACAATCCAAGCATATTGTATTCCTTGTTTAATGTAATCTCATTTTTCATAACAATTCTTTTAAGCCTAATATCTTAAAATGCTGATATTTGATAATATTAAAATGAGCAATTGTATTAAAATTTAAAATGAAATAGAGATGATATATTTTCTATACTATTTAAGAAACTGTCAAGGAAATAAAGCCACATGAAAATGTCAATACACTTTACAATAGAAGCAGTTTTATGAATAATTAGAAATAAGTTTAATATTCTTAAAAGATTCCCAAGCACAGGAATTAATGAAGTAGTTGTCTTATATGTCATTCTAATCTGCACTCTAAAAAGTAAATGAGATATGTTGTAACTAATTCAAATATGGAATATTTTTTTCTCTCCAAACTGTTTTCAAAATATTAATAACTTACCAGGAAATATAATCAGGAAGGAAATAAAACTCACAGCTTTACCCAAGCAGAATATATGCCACTTGTAATAACATGCAGATAACTCAAAGGAGCAGAGCAGTTTTGGGTGGTGGGGAGGAGTTATAATTTTATAAATACAAAGACATTATCTTCCACGTATTTTTTCCTCTTATCAATTAACCTAATCTGAGACTTACATAATATACTTTACATCACAAAAGCTCTTAGCAATAAGCATTTCCTTATACTACATGTGTATCTCCTTTCCCTTCATTCATAAAATATGTGAAGCTACAAAATCAATAACTTTGCTATAGTATATCTTTTCATCTATAGTTTCATATACCCTTCTTCCCCTCCTAATCTTCTCTCCCAGCTATCTTTCACATTCCCCTCCCCCGCATTCCTGCTTTTCAGTACTGGCCTTAATATTTAATTCAGAATATTACTTGCAACTAAGGCTGATACAGGTTAACATGGAAAAGTTCTATTTTTAAAAACCTTAGTCAACTGCAAACTCAGATCAGCATAAGATTTTGTTCTTCATTTATAATATTAGTTAACTTTCACTAGTTACCCGCCCCCCTTCTCCCTAACGTTCCCATCCTAGGGCAGTATTTGCAAGAATTTGAACATGCAAAGGAAAGCAATATATACTCACTACGTGAGATAGAGACTATTCTGGCTAGATGTTTATTAGCACTTTTTCATGGTAAAACTGCTGGATGCCACAGTGCTTTTACCTGAGTTGCCCTAAATTCAGTAATTATGGTAAGAGAAAGAGTCAAAGGAAAATCTAAGACAGTTTTCTTCCTATACTCCATACATTATATATTATTAAAGGCATTTCACAACTGGTAGGCATTAAGCAACTAAAGAAACATTATTTAACTAAAAAGGTTTTTTAACTACTAATTTGTCTTTGAAAAACAGCTAAGAGTGAATGAAGAAGGTTAAGAGACTCAGGTTGTTTCCCATAATTCATCTACTGAATGTTATTATTATTTTTTAATATATTTTTATTGATTTGAGAGGAAGGGAAAGGGAGAGAGACAGAAACATCAATGATGAGAGAGAATCATTGATCAGGGCTGCTTCCTACATGCCCCACACTGGGGATTGAGCCTACAACAAGTCATGTGCCCTGACCAGGAATCGAACCATAACCTCCTGGTTCATAGGTTGACAGTCAACACACTTTACTGAAATAGAAGCAGTTATATGAATAATTAGAAATAAATAAGTTGAAAGTTAAATACATCAAAAACACATCCATGCACACAATACAGATTTACCATTACCAAGAAAGGTGAAAATGACCATCTCTCTAAATTTTATTTTGGGCCAAAAAATAATGGTATCAATACATTTTTTTTTAATTAAATTCATTGGGGTAACACTGGTTAATAATGTAAGTTTCAGGTATACAATTCTATAAATACAATGTCTGTATATTGCACTGTGTGCTCATCACCCAGAGTCTAGTCTACTTCTATTACCATATACTTAATCCCTTTATTTCTTCTCCCCCCTGCCCTTCCCCTCTAGTAACCACTAGAATGTTGCATCTGTGTGTATGCATTTGTTTGTTGCTTTCTGTTCTATATTCCACATGTGAGTGGAATCATATGGGTCTCATCCTTTTCCATCTAGCTTATTTCACTTAGCCTGATACTGTCAAGATCCATCCACGTTGTTACAAAGACTATTTCATCACTTTTTATGGCTGAGTAGTATCCAATCTATCTGGGTATCCTATATATTTGAAACTTAAAATTTAATAGATACTACTTTTGGCAGTATGGTTGAATAGATACCTTGAAGAGCACTCCTATCTAAATAATACTGGGTCCTGGATAAATTACAACAAAAAATTTGTATGCATTGCTGGTATTGATAAAAAAGCAAGGAGAATCTCCAAGGACCATAAATAAATAAAACCCAAACACCTAGAGCGAAGATATACAGGAGCAGTGAGAAGTTAGGAAACTCATGAAAGGTGAGGTTGCTTGAGGGCAATTGTGTCAACAAGTTCTAAGATTAGGTAGGGAGCTGAACATGAGCATAGTATATTTAATCCTTGAAAAACAGATACATCCACGTTCACATTAGCATTATTTACAAGACACAAAAGGTAGAAACGACCAAAGTGTCCATCAATGGGTTAATGGATAAATAAGTTGCTCATACACATACAATGGAATATTTATTCAGTCTTAAGAATGAAGAAAATTCAGATACATGTTACAACACATATGATTCTTACAGACATTATGCTAATTAAAATAAGCCAGTAACAAAAAGAAATGCTATATGATTCCATTCATATGGGAGCACCTGAAGTAGACAAATTCAGAGACTAAAAGTAGGAGCTGGGGGGGTGGGGCGCGGGGAGATAATGACTTTATTTTATGAGTACAGAGTTTCAGTTTGGGAAGAAAGAAAGTTCTGGAGATAGGCCATGGTTGGCAAACTGCGGCTTGCAAGCCACATGTAGCTCTTTGGCCCCTTGAGTGTGGCTCTTCCACAAAATACCACGGCCTGGGCGAGTCTATTTTGAAGAAGTGGCGTTAGAAGAAGTTTAAGTTTAAAAAATTGGGCTGTCAAAAGAAATTTCAATCATTGTACTGTTGATACTTGGCTCTGTTGACTAATGAGTTTGCTAACCACTGAGATAGAGGATAGAAATATACTCACAACAGTGTAAATATATTTAATGCCATTTAACTGTCCTTAAAAATGGACAAAATGGTAAATTTGTTATGTATATTTTATCACAACAGAAAAAAAGAGAAACTGAAGACAGACTGAGGTCTAGCTTACAATTGGGAATCCCAGAAAGACAGAGTTGAGAAAATGAAGGAGAAGCAATAATTGAAAATGGCTGGGAATTTTCCAAAACTAAAGAAGGATATAAGTTTCCATATAAAATAAAAACAATGAACCAAGTAGGATTTTGGAAAAAGCACATTGCATTATAGATAGAGAGCAAGCACAGTTCTAGTGGGAGGGAGGAGGGCATGTGGAGGGATTGAGCAAAAAAGCAAAACACACACACACACAGAGAAAGAACTCACGAACATGGACAAGTTGGCAACTGGCGGGGGGGAACAGGAGGGAGGTGGAGATGGAAGAGGGTATGGGGGCCATAATGGTGATGGGAAATAAAATAAAGAAGACAAAATAAAAAAAAATTGCAATGAAACTGTAAAACACCAAATATAAAGAATGGCCAGGGAGAAAAGACATATTCCTTAAAAGAAATGACTTCAAACAGATAACACTTTTCAACAGCAATAAAATAAACCAAAAAAAGTAAAATTTTATTTTCAAATGTTGAGTAACAAAGCAAACTGTCAACTTACAATTATGCATAGAATAAAACTATCTTACTAGAATGAGAGCAAAATAAAAATACTTCCAGATTAAAATAAGGATTAGCATCAAGAGACCTTCCTCAAGAAACAAGTAGAACATACAGTATTTCAGGAATAATGAAGAGGATCTCAGATTGTAGATTAGAAAAATAATAAATGAAAATACAAAAAAGTAAATATTTTTAGATAAATAAAACAATGTGTAAAATAGTAATATAGTTAGGTTTTAAAAAAAGAGAGCATTGGAAGATGGCTGCCCACCGGAAGGCAAACTTCAAGATAGTGTGTGAGTGAGAGAATGAAAGGAGAGGGTGTGGTCGCACTGGAAGTGTATATTTGTGGGTGAGAGACAGCTATACTCCAAGGGACTGTGGGGGATTGCCGGACCAGGTTCCCCTGACCTGGCAGCCTCCACTGCTGCTGAAATCTCTTCCAGAGCAACCAGCTCTGACGCAGAGACTGCGCCATCTTGAAGGGGAGAGTGGTTGTTATCGGAAGCCTATACATCCCGGGAATCTACACCACCACCACCCAGGGAACAGCTGCGAACCCAGGAACATCAGATCTCAAGCAGGGCGAATACGCAGACTCAGTGGAGCTCTGCACCTTCTCACAGAAAGGTCAGAATACGCCTAGGAAAAGATGAGGTCTGCGATCCAGGCTGGAGAGAGAAATGCACACAACAGGAGCTAGAGGTTCCGAAGAAGTCAGCGCCCCACAAAATCCGCAGCCTTGGGGCTAGCGTGATCTGTGAATGTGGAAGGGGATCCGCAGGGCTGCTAGCAGAAGGGAACTCTAAAAAGCAACCCATAGCTAGACTGGGCGCAAAAAGGCAGCCTGAAATTTTAACAGTGTGCCGGCTGCTTAGTGCCAGAGACATTCACAGAATTGTGCGCAGTGCCAGAGGGTAAAAGTCGCGAGTTCACACACTTACTCTGGATCCTTTTTTCTCTTCAAATCCCTGCTTTTGATTACTAAGCCCAGTACATAAGATCACCCAATTGGGGACACTCTCAGAGACTGCAGGGGAAAGTTGTTTTTTTGGAACCTGGGGATCAGAGCAGGGAGTAATGATCAGAGGACCAGCTTTGGGGCAGTCCATTCTCCCAAACCAGTATTAAGTGCGACAGGGAAAACAAAATCTAAATACTAGCGAGAGGACTTATAGCCCTGGAGGTCAATCCAGAAACACTGCCACCCAGGGGTTGAATCACAAATTGACTCTTGTGTAAATAAAAATAAAGGAGTCTAAGAAACAAAGAAATACTGCCTGCTGGAAAATCAGGACTGTGGTTTACAACACAGAGGAGCAGTGGAATGCAGGGAACTTCAATACTGTCCTGCCTACCAGAAAGGAAACAGGCATGCCAAACAGAACAGTAGAGGAAGTGAATGACCTTCACCACTGCACATTTTTTATTTTTTCATCTTTTACTTGAGAAACTAATTTTTTTCTTTTTTCCTCATTTGATTTTACCTTATTATGTTTTAATTTTTAATCAGTATTATTACAAGTATTATTTTACTTTTTTTTAAAGTGTCATTTTATTTTCTCTTTATTTTCTTTTCTTTTGGGATTAGTGTTCTACATTTTATTTTCATTTATCCTTTAGCATCATTTTTTAAAAATATATTTTTATTGATTTTAGAGGAGGAAGGAAGAGGAAGAGAGAGACGGAAACATCAATGATGAGAGAAAATCACGGATTGGCTGCCTTCTGCACGCTCCCCACTGGGGACTGAGCCCACAACCTGGGCATGTGCCCCCGACCAGAACCGAACCTGGGACCCCTCAGTTCCCAGGCCAACGCTCCATCCACTGAGCCAAACCGGCCAGGGCTGCATCATTTTACTCTATCTCAACTTTACTCTATCTCAACTTTACCTTTATGCCAACACTCACTTTCTCACTTTTGCCCTTTTGTTGTCCTGTCTCTCTTACCCTATTCCTGCTTTAGATTTTCCCCATTCCTTTTTTTACCGTTAAAAATTCACCCTATTTATATATCTAATTTCTAATCCCCTGCTCTAAGTTCATACACACCTCTCCCTTATCTTTCTTCACTATCCAAATTTCTCTCTGCCCTTTTTTTTTGTTGTTATTGTTTTTTTGTTTGTTCTGTTTTGGCTTTTTGTTTTAGGTTGTTTTGTTTTGTTGTTGTTTTTGTCTTGCTTTCTCTCTGTCCTATTGTTGTTATTTGCTCGATTATTGAGTGGATTGGTTACTATGCTTGTTCGTGAGATTGTTACTTTTTTATTTTTGTTTTTTTGCCTCTGTTGTTCCTCTACTCGCTTGTTATTAGTTATTGTTTGTAGTTTGCATTCATCTCTGGGTGTTTGTTGTTTGCATCTTTTGGGATTAGTGGTTGTTCTATTGGAGCTTTCTCCCCATATAGTTCCCCCCCTTCTTTTATTCTCTTTCTTTCCACTCTTACCTTTTTTCCTTTTCTCAATATCATTTTTGCAGTCCTATTTCTTTTCTCTTATCCCCTAATTCTCTTTTTTCTGGTGGTCACCTTTATTTGGGGTTATTAGTATGGTGAATACATTGGTGTTCAGTGCCTTATGCGTTGTGCCTTGTTGTGCTGTATTTTGTGCCTTTAAATCAATGCAGGAGAGAGAGAGCTACATAACCAGATACCCAGAGAAGAGAGAACATGGGGAGACAAAGATAGAGCCCGCATATGAAAGAAAAGCAGGCATCACCAAAAAAGGAAGTAAACGAAATGGAGGCAAGCAACCTGTCAGAGAAAGAATTCAGAGAAATGGTCATAAGGTCGCTGAAAAGAATGGCAGACAAATTCAACAATATGTGTAAGAACCTAGAAGAAATGAAGAACAAAGAAGAAATGAAAAATGACATCGCTGCTATAAAGAACTTAATAGAAAGCATCAACAGTAGACTAGAGGAAGCAGAGGACCGCATCAGTGAGCTAGAAGACAAGGCTGGAAAATATACCCAAGCAGAGCAGCATCTAGAAAAAAAACCTTAAAAACAATAGGGGTAACAGAAGAAGAGGAAACTGAGCAAGAAATAGAAAACCTGTTTGAAGAAAAAATGACAGAAAAATTCCCTGATATCGGGAAGAAAAAACTCACATAAATCCAAGAAGCTCACAGAGTCCCAAGCAAAATGAACCACAAAAGACCGACGCCAAGGCACATTATAATTAAATTGGCAAACACCAACGACAAAGTAAAAATATTAAAAGCGGCCAGAGAGAGAGAGAAAGTTACCTACAAAGGATTCCCATCAGACTAGCGACTGATTTATCAACAGAAACACATCAGGCCAGAAGGGAATGGAATGAAATATACAAAGCCATGCAAAGGAAGGGTCTGAATCCAAGAATACTGTACCCAGCAAGGCTATCAATCAAAATTGAAGGTGAAATCAGGAGCTTCGCAGACAAAAAAGGACTAAGGGAGTTTATTACCACCAAACCAGCAATGCAAGAAATGCTAAAGGGTCTGCTATAAAAAAAGAAATAGGAGGCAAAGAAGGAACACAGGGGTAAAGAATAAAAATGGCGACAAACAAGTACCTGTCAATAACAACTTTAATGTAAATGGATTAAATGCCCCAATCAAAAGACATTGGGTAGCTGAGTTGATAAGAAAACATGATCCATATATCTGCCATATACAGGAAACCCACCTCAGAATAATGGACTCACACAAACTGATGGTAAAGGGATGGAAAAAGGTTTTTCAGGTGAATGGAAATGAAAAAAAAAAAAAAAAGCTGGGGTAGCAATACTTATATCTGACAAATTAGATCTCAAAATGAAGGACATAACAAGAGATAAGGAAGGCCACTTCATAATACTAAAGGGAGAAATCCAACAAGAAGAAATAACTCTGCTAAACATATATGCACCCAACACAGAAGCACCAAAATATATAAAAAAAAACTTCTGGAGGCTATCAAGGGAGAGATTGACAGCAATACAGTCATACTAGGGGACTTTAATATCCCACTATCACCATTGGACAAATCCTCTAAACAAAAAATCAGCAAAGAAACATCAATCCTAAATGACTGACTAGATCAGATGGAATTAATTGACATCTTCAGAACATTTGACCCTAAAGCCACAGAATATACATTCTTCGCAAGTGCACATGGGTCATTTTCAAAGATAGACCATATATTGGGTCACAGGCAACGTCTCTTCAAATTCAAGAAGAAAGAAATCATATCAAGCGTATTCTCAGAACACAGTGGCATAAAACTACAAATCAACTACAATAAAAAAAAAAAAAATCAAGCACCTGGAGACTAAATAGCATGCTATTAAATAATGATGAGAGAAAGTAGATGGCTGATGACACGAAGGCAGACTGCAAGATAGTGTGTGAGTGAGAAAACAAAGGGAGAGTGTGTGGTCACACGGGGAATGTTTGTTGGTGAGTTGAGGGACAGCTATACTCCAGGAGATGGTGGGGGACTGCTGGACGGGGCTCCCCTGACCAGGCAGCCCCTACTGCTGCTGGGGTCCCTCCCGGAGCGATCGGCTTGGACGCGGAGACCTCACCATCTTGAAGGAGTAAGTGGATGTTATCGGAAGCCTGAAAAGCCCGGGGAATCTACAACTATGCCACCCACCAAACAGCTGTGAACCCAAGAACACCGGTCCCCAAATGGCGCAAGCACGCAGATTCAGAGGAGCTCTACACTCCTTCACGGAAAGGTCAGATTTCGCCTGGGATAAGGTGAGGTATGTGGTCCCGGCAGGAGAGAGAAACACGCATGGCAGGAGCTGGAGGAACTGGGGAAGTCCGCGCGTAGAAAAATCTGTGGCTGTTGGGGCTGGCATGATCCGTGAATGTGGAAGGGGGTCTGCAGAGCTGCTAACAGAAGGGAACTCTAAAAAGCAACCAATTGTGATCTGGGCACAAAAGGACAGCCTAAAAATTTTAAAAGTGTGCTGGCTGCTTAGACTTAAGAGGAAAAAAGACTGCACAGATTTGCGCGCAGCCCCGGAGTTCGCACAATTACACTGGCACCCCCCTTTTTTTTTTTTTTCCTCTTTGAATCCTTGCTTCTGATTACTAAGCCCAATACATAGGAAAACCCAATCAGGGACACTCTAAGAGACTGCAGGGAAAAGTTGTTTTTGTGGAACCTGGGGATCAGAGTGGGGAATAACAATCAGAGAACCAGCTCTGCGGTAACCCACTCCCCCAAACCGGTATTAAGTGCCACAGGAAAAACAAATCTAAACACTACCTAGAGAGGACCTATAGACCCGGAGGTTAATCCAGAAACACTGCCACCCAGGGGTTGAATCACAAATTGACTCTTGTGTAAACACAAATAAGGGAATATAAGAAATAAAGACATACTGCCTGCTTAAAAATCAGGACTGGCTTACAACACTGAGGAGAAGTGGAACGCAGGGAACTTCAATACTGTCCTGAAAAGGAAACAGGCATGCCAAACAGAACAGTAAAGGAAGTGAATGACCTTCACTACTGCACATTTTTATTTTTTTTTCATCTTTTTCTTAAACTAAGTTTTTTTTCTCTCCTCACTTGATTTTACCTTTTTAATTATTATATTTTTATTTTCAATCAGTATTACTACTATTACTATTTTACCTTTTTTTTTTTTTTAAAAAAAGTGTCATTTTATTTTCTCTTTATTTTACTTTGGGATTAGCGTTCTACATTCTATTTTCATCTTTCCTTTAGCATCATTTTACTCTGTATCAACTTTACCTTTATGCCAACACTCTCTTCCTCACTTTCCCCCTTTTGTTGTCCTGTTTCTCTTACCCTATTCCTGCTTTAGATTTTCCCTATTCCTTCTTTTTATACCCTGTTAAAATTTCACCCTACTTATATATCTAATTTCCAATCCCTGCTCCAAGTGCATACACACCTCTCTCTTCTCTTTCTTCACTGTCCAAAAATTTGTTTTCTCTCTGTCCTTTTGTTGTTCTTTTCTTGATTGTTGATTATATCGATTTTTTTATGCTTGTTTTTGAGATTGTTTTGCTTTTTCTTTTTGTTTTGTTTTTGTTTGCTTTTTGCTTCTGTTCTCCCTTGCCCCGCTTGATATTAGTTGTTGTTTGTAGTTTGCATTCATCTCCAGGTGTTTGTTGTTGGCATTTGTTGGGATTAGTGGCTATTCTATTGGAGTTTTCTCCCCATAAATAGTTTTTTCCACTCTTCATTCTTATTCTCTTTCTTTTCTCAATACATTTTATTCCTTTTCCCAATTTAATTTTTGCACTTCTTTTGTTTTTTTTCTTCTTCTTTCTCTCCTATCCTCTAATTCGCCTTTCTCTGGTGGTCACCTTTATTTGGGGTTATTAGTATCGTGAATACATTGGTGTTCAGTGCCTTATGCGTGGTGCCTTGTTGTGCTGTATTTTGTGGCTTTAAATCAATGCAGGAGAGAAAGAACTACATAACCAGACACCTGGAGAAGAGAGATCATGGAGAGACAAAGAAAGAGCCCGCATATGAAAGAAAAGCAGGCATCACCAGAAAAGGAAGTAAATGAAATGGAGGCAAGCACCTGTCAAAGAAAGAATTCAGAGAAATGGTCATAAGGTGGATGGAAAGAATGGAAGACATATTCAACAATATGTCCAAGAACCAAGAGGAAATGAAGAAGAACCAAGAAGAAATGAAAAATGGCATTGGTGCTTTAAAGAACTCAATCGAAAGCATCAAGAGTAGACTAGGAGAAGCAGAGGACCGAATCAGTGAGCTAGAAGACAAGGTAGGAAAAAATACCCAAATAGAGCAGCTTCTAGAAAAAAAAATTAAGAGGCAGGAGGAGAACCTAAGGGAACTTTGGGGCAACATGAAACAAAACAACATCCACATAATAGGGGTACCAGAAGGAGAGGAAACTGAGCAAGAAATAGAAAACCTGTTTGAAGAAAAAATGACAGAAAAATTCCCTGATATCGGGAAGAAAAAAGCCACACAAATCCAAGAAGCTCACAGGGTCCCAAGCAAAATGAACCACAAAAGACCAACACCAAGGCACATTATAATTAAATTGGCAAACACCAATGACAAAGTAAGAATCTTTAATGCAGCCAGAGAAAGACAGAAAGGTACCTACAAAGGATCCCCCATTAGACTAGCGACTGATTTATTAACAGAAACACATCAGGCCAGAAGGGAATGGAATGAAATATACAAAGCCATGCAAAGGAAGGGTCTGAATCCAAGAATACTGTACCCAGCAAGGCTGTCAATCAAAATTGAAGGTGAAATCAGGAGCTTCACAGACAAAAATGGACTAAGGGAGTTTATTACCACCAAACCAGCAATGCAAGAAATGCTAAAGGGTCTGCTATAAAAAAAGAAATAGGAAGCGAAGAACGAACACAGGGGTAAAGAATAAAAATGGCGTCAAACAAGTACCTATCAATAATAACTTTAAATGTAAATGGATTAAGTGCCCCAATCAAAAGACATAGGGTTATGGATTGGATAAGAAAATATGATCCATATATCTGCTGTCTACAGGAAACCCACCTCAGAAAAAAAGACGCACACTGACTGAGGATGAAGGCATGGAAAAGGTTTTTCAGGAGAATGGAAATGAAAAAAAAGCTGGGGTAGCAATACTTATATCTGATAAATCAGAACTCAAAATGAAGGACATAACAAGATAAGGAAAGCCACTTCATAATACTAAAGGGAGAAATCCAACAAGAAGAAATAACTATGCTAAACATATACGCACCCAACACAGGAGCACTGAAATACATAAAAAAAACCCAAAAAACTCCTGGAGGATATCAAGGGAGAGATTGACAGCAATACAGTCATAGTAGGAGACTTTAATATCCCACTATCACCATTGGACAAATCCTCTAAACAAAACATCAGCAAAGAAACATCAATCCTAAATGACTCACTAGACCAGATGGAATTAATTGACATCTTCAGAACATTTCACCCCAAAGCCACAGAATATACATTCTTCTCAAGTGCACATGGGTCATTTTCAAAGTAGTCCATATATTGGGTCACAGGCAACGTCTCTTCAAATTCAAGAAGACAGAAATCATATCAAGCACCTTCTCAGAACATAGTGGCATAAAACTACAAATCAACTACAATGAAAACAATCCAAAAAATCAAACACATGGAGACTAAATAGCATGCTATTAAACAATGACTGGGTTATCAGAGCGATCAAAGAAGAAATAAAAAACATTATGGCAACAAATGACAATGAAAACACAACAATCCAAAATCTATGGGACACAGCGAAAGCAGTCTTGAGAGGGAAGTTCATAGCTCTACAAGCATACTGCAAAAAACAAGAAATAATGGTAATAAATTACCTAACCCTACAACTCAAAGAGTTAGAAAGAGAGCAACAAGAAAAGCCCAGTGTAAGCAGAAGGAAGGAAATAATAAACATCAGAGTGGAGATAAATGACATAGAGACCAAAAAGACAATACAAAAGATCTATGAAACCAAGAGCTGGTTCTTTGAAAGGATAAACAAGATTGATGAACCTCTAGCCAGGCTCACCAAGAAGCAAAGAGAGAGGACCCAAATAAATAAAATCAGAAATGAAAGAGGTGAAATAACAACAGATCCCACCGAAATACAAAGGACTGTTAAAAAAATACTATGAACAACTTTATTCCAACAAACTGGACAACCTGGAGGAAATGGACATATTCCTAGAAATATACAACCTTCCAAAACTCAATCAGGAAGAATCTAAACATCTCAATAGGCCAATAATTATGGAAGAAATGGAAGCAGTCATTAAAAACCTTCCAGCAAACAAAAGCCCGGGGCCAGACGGCTTCACAGGGGAGTTTTACCAAACATTCAAGGAAGAACTAAAACCTAGCATCCTCAGTCTATTCCAAAAAATTCAAGAAGAAGGAACACTTTCAAGCTCATTCTATGAAGCCAGCATCACCCTAATACCAAAACCAGATAAAGACAACACAATGAAAGAGAATTACAGAGAAATAGCCCTCATGAACATAGATGCCAAAATCCTCAACAAAATTCTAGCAAATCAGATCCAGCAGTATATCAGAAAGATCATACACCATGTCCAAGTAGGATTTATCCCAGGGATGCAGGGATGGTACAATATCTGCAAATCAATAAACGTGATACATCACATAAACAAATCTTACCTAATAATAGACAAACATGTAAATTGACCATACCTCCGCTATGCCCACAGCCAATAAGAGTGAGTATGCAAATTACAAGGCCGAAGATGGTGGCCGCCCAGCTGCTCCAGGCGTGGAGTGGCCGGGCAGGGCAGGACGCCTGCTATGAGAGGGAGGGCAGGGGGCGAAGGGATCTACAGGAGTGGAGTGCCGCAGCAAAGACAAGCCTGCAGACTCTAGAGCAGGGGTGGGCAAACTTTTTGACTCGAGGGCCACAATGGGTTCTTAAACTGGACCGGAGGGCCGGAACAAAAGCATGGATGGAGTGTTTGTGTGAACTAATATAAATTCAAAGTAAAGGAGCGGAGGGGAGAGCAAGAGAACACTCCGCTCTTTCGGCTCCGCGGGCCAGATAAAATAGCCGAACAGGCCGGATCCGGCCCGCGGGCCGTAGTTTGCCCACGGCTGCTCTAGACTCTGCAGCAAAGATGAAGATGGCAGACTCTGGCTGGAGCGAAGGCCTGAGTCCCAGGTGCCAGAGGAAAACCGGTGCTGGAAGCCAAGGGAAGGAAGGCCTATTGCACAAATCTCTTTGTGAGAGATCAAAATCACATAGTCACATTAACTGATGCAGAAAAAGCATTTGACAAAATCCAACACCCTTTCTTGATAAGAACTCTCAGCAAGGTGGGAATAGAAGGATCATACCTCAACATAATAAAAGCCGTATATGATAAACCCACAACCAACATCAAACTCAATGGGCAAAAACTAAAACCATTTCCCCTAACAGGAACAAGACAGGGATGCCCACTCTCACCCCTCCTGTTCGACACAGTACTGGAAGTATTAGCCATTGCAATTACACAAGAAGAAATGAAACACATCCAAATTGGAAAAGAAGAAGTAAAACTGTCCATATTTGCAGATGACATGATATTGTACATAAAGAACCTGAAAGACTCCACTGAAAAACTATTAGACTTAAATAAATGAATTCAGCAATGTAGCAGGATACAAAATTAATACCAAGAAATCTATGGCATTTCTATACACCAATAGTGAACTTACAGAAAGAGAGACTAAAAAAGCAATCCCATTTACCATCGCATCAAAACAATTAAGATACCTAGGAATAAAGTTAACTAAGGAGGTAAAAGACCTATACGTGGAAAACTATAGGACATTGAAAAAAGAGATAGAGGAAGACGTAAACAGATGGAAGAATATACAATGTTCATGGATTGGTAGAATCAACATTATTACAATGTCCATACTAACCAAAACAATCTATAGATTCAATACACTCCCCATTAAAATACCAATGGCATATTTCATAGACCTAGAAAGATCTCTCCAAAAATTCACCTTGAATAAAAAAAGACCCCAAATAGCTACAGCAATCCTGTGGAACAAGAACAAAGTAGTTGGGATCTCAATACCAGATTTCAAGCTGTACTACAAAGCCACTGTTCTCAAAACAGCCTGGTACTGGTACAAGAACAGACATATAGACCAATGGAATAGAATAGAGAACCCAGATATTGACCCAAACCACTATGCTCAATTAATATTTGACAAAGGATGCATGGACATACAATGGAGTTAAGACAGTCTCTTGAATAAGTGGTGCTGGGAAAATTGGACAGATACATGCAAAAAAATGAAACTAGAACACCAACTTACACCATACACAAAAATAAACTCAAAATGGATAAAGGACTTAAACATAAGATGGGAAACCATAAAAATACTTGAGGAATCCACAGGCAGAGAAATCTCAGACATATGCCGAAGCAATTTCTTCACCGATACTGCTCCTAGGGCAATGGAAACTAAAGAGAAAATAAACAAATGGGACTACATCAAAATAAAAAGCTTTTGCACAGCAAGAGAAACCATCAACAAAACAAGAAAGCCCACTGTATGGGAGAACATATTTGCAAAAGTTATCACTGATAAAGGTTTAATCTCCAACATCTACAGGGAACTTATACAACTTAATAAAAGGAAGATAAATGATCCAATAAAAAAATGGGCAATGGACCTAAATAGAAACTTTTCGAAAGAAGACAGAAGGAGGGCCAAGAGACATATGAAAACATGCTCAAAGTCACTAATTATCCGAGAGATGCAAATCAAAACGACAATGGGGTACCATCTCACACCTGTCAGAATGGCTATCATCAACAAATCAACGAATGACAAGTGCTGGCGAGGATGCGGAGAAAAAGGAACCCTCGTGCACTGCTAGTGGGAATGCAGACTGGTGCAGCCACTGTGGAAAACAGTATGGAGTTTCCTCAAAAAACTAAAAATGGAACTCCCATTTGTCCCAGTAATCCCACTTCTAGGAATATATCCCAAGAAACTAGAAACATCAATCAGAAAGGATATATGCATCCCTATGTTCATAGCAGCACAATTCACCATAGCTAAGATGTGGAAACAGCCCAAATGCCCATCAGCAGATGAGTGGATTAGAAAACTATGGTACATCTACACAATGGAATACTACGCTGCTATAAAAAAGAAGGAATTCTTACCATTTGCAGCAGCATGGATGGACCTGGAGAGCATTATGTTAAGTGAAATAAGCCAGGCAATGAAAGAAAAATACCACATGATCTCATTCATTTACGAAAAATAAAGAACATTATAACCTGATGAACAAAAAGATAGATACAGAGGCAGTAAAACATTGAACAGACTGTCAAATTACAGCGGGAAGGCTGGGGAGTGTTGGGGAGGAGGGGAAGAGATCAACCGAAGGACTTGTATGCATGCATATAAGCACAACCAATGGACACAAGACACTGGGGTGGGGGGTGGGATGAGGGCATGTGACAGGGGGTAGGGGAGGCTGGGGGAAGATCAATGGGGAAAAAAAAGGAGATGTATGTACTACTATATGTAATACTTTAAACAATAAAAAAAATTAAAAAAAGTAGAGGAAAGAAGATATAAAAGAATTTTTTTCAAACTGTTTTCAGTAATCCCATGAATTGGTAGTATTAGTATTGTTATTTTAAGGCTGCTGTGGGTGTATTCTGGGGTACAGCAAATGAGACACATGGTATTTTTTTCTTTAAATATATATCTCCTAGATCCATCTACCCAGGAGCAATGAGCATCTCCAGTGCCCAGACTGTAGTCCTGAAATACCATTCCCACTAAAAAACAAAACAAAATTAAAAACAAGAGCTCTGGAAAATGGCTGATTCTAGGGCTGGAGAGGAAATGTATGAAATAAACCTGAAAGACTATTAGAGTGACTCAAAAGGACTCAAGACAATATGCAGAACTTGTCAACTGGCCAAAATTGGTATTATTTGAACTTGCAAAAAAATCTAACTTGTAGGGACTAGAACCCACTAAATATGTTTAATTCTAATATTTTTAAAAGTGTGCTCAATGGTTAGAGTGTGTGCTGGTTCAGTTTCTGGTCAAGGGCATATACCTGGATTGCAGGTTTGATCCCTGGTCCTGGTCTGGGCTCATGTGGGAGGCAACCAATTGATGTGTCTCTCTCACATTGATGTTTCTTGACTTGAAACAGAATTACAGTATTCACTATATAATTCTTTGTTAGGCTGTATACATTTGTTCTATATACTTTTCCACATGTACATTACATTTCATAATATATTAAAATTTTAAAACAGTAAAACAATTTTTATAGGTATCAGTGAATCTTTGGGGTAGAGACATAAAATATAGAGAAAATGTGCTGCCAAGACAATCTGACTAAAAAAACAAGACATAATGCTTATTGTTAGCTACCAAATAGTATACTCTGTTAACAAACATTTTTATATTCACTTAATAATTACATTGAACGCTTGAGCACTTGTTGCATGCCAGGCATTATTCTGAACTCACCAGTGTACAAAAGAGTACTTACTTATAGGCATTGTGAAAAAGACAATAAACAAAAATAAAACCTGGGAAAGGAAATACTAAAGGTGATGCTATTTTTTGGAGGGTAATTAGGAACATCCTCATTGATAGTTGGTATCTGAACAGAGAGAGACTTAAAGGAATCAAGGAACTAATCCATGCAGATAGCTGGGGAACAGCTTGCCGGAAAGATGGGAACAGCCAAAGGCTTCAAGGACTATTTAAGAAACACAGAGGCCAGTAGGCTGATGTGGAACAACTGGGAGGAATGTATGTAGAAGATGAAGCAGGCTGGGGGTGGGAGTGTGCTCTTTGCAGACTGTCTCTTTCTGAGATAAGAAGACATTTTAAACCAGTGAAATGAAGGGATATTAATACAGTTGACCCTTGAACAACATTGTGCTGCACTGCACAGGTTCAATTATATGCAGATTTTTTCAATAAACACTGTAAATGTATTTTCTTACTTATGATTTCTTTAATAACATTGTTTTCTCTAGTTTACCTTATTATAAGAATACACTATAATACATAGTGTATTCTATGTAACATACAAAATATGTGTTAATCAGCTATTTATGTTATTGGTAAGGCTACTAGTCAATAGAGGCGATTAGTAGTTAAGTTTTTTGGGAGTTAAAAGTTGTACACAAATTTCCAACAGTGTGGGGTGTCAGCAACCCTACCCCCTGTGTTGTTCAAAGGTCAAGTGTATATATTAATAGTAACTATTTAAGTAGGTTACTCTAAATTTCCGCCAGGCTCACTGAATGAGGGTAGGGTGCAAGGCACATTGCTAATAAATCTGCATGGATGATTTATATATAATAAAATGAACTCAGAGTTGAAATTTATCATTTGGTGATTGGTTATCATGAAGACAATAAATGCAAATTTATGTGATTTAAGTTTTAAAGAACAGTTCAGATTTTTAATGACTCATTCAGATTTTTAATGACTAAGTTAACTCCTTGAACACCCATTCTCTCACAAGGGAAATCAGTGCATCAGATCAAACCATCCATGTGAGTAAAATATAACTCTCAAATACAGTACAGTATTGGCTCAGTAAAAGAAAAAAAGAATATAACTCAAATACAGTACAGTATTGGCTCAGTAAAAGAAAAAAGAATATATAGTACATGATTCTGAGGTGTAAGCACAGCATTTCTATTATTTAAATATGTGATTATACTAGTAAAAACCCTACCTATGATTTGGTCTCTAAATCGATAATACTGATATTTCAATATGCATTTGACAGGATCATCACACATTTAAAAATGCTGCTATTGACTATTACTTGGCAGTTTAAGTAATTTTTTTTTTTACCTCTGTGAAGAGACGTGCATCATCAGAAAGCATATTATAATCCTGTGCACATTTCTTTGCAGAATTCTGTAAAAACTTTAGGAATTCAGTAACTTCTTCGTTTACGTGGTTTTTCATATCCTAATTTTTTAAAAAGTAGACATGTTGTGGAATAAAAACAATCACTTCTCAATCATTGCTCTAATTATTTTGACTTAAAGAATAATTAAAAGTATTATATCCAAAGCAAAAATCACAAAGAAAAAGTTAATGAAAATTATATAATAATGATACACTTGTTATTAAAAACTCCTCAAAAACAGGAAATCAAATTAATAATACTATAATACATGTTTTGGAATTAGTAAGTTTATCTTATAAAATGTTCTTAATTAACAAAAATAGAACACACACCCAAATAGAAAAATGAGCAAACAAAATGAATTGTACAAAAGAAGAAACAGAAATGGCTTAATAACACATGGAAAATATTTATTTTTATCAGTAATCATTGTAATTTAATGTAAAATAAGGGATCACCATTTCTTCCATGTCAAATTGGAAGCTAATAGGGGAAAGCTAACGTTCAGTATCAGCAAAGATATTGAAAACAACAAAAAAAACCTTCCACACAATAGTGATATAAAAAAATTGGCTTAAAGTTTTTGTAAAACAATTTACCCATGGGTAATTGCAGATCAAAGCCTTAGAAACATGTATAGTTTTTGATATGGCAATTTTATTTTTTATTATTATTTTCATTGATTGATTGGTTTTAGAGAGAGAGGAAAGAAGGAAGGAAGGGAAAGAGAAAGAGAGACATTAGTTTGTTGTTCAATTTATTTATGCAGTCATTGGTTGCTTCTTGTATGTGTTCTGTCTGACTGGGGACAGAAGCCACACCTTGGCATATCAGGACAACACTCTAACCCAGCGGTCGCCAACCTTTCGGACCTCACAGACCACAGTGGTCCACGAACCACCAGTTGGTGATCGCTGCTCCAAAGGTTTCCTTAAACCAGCAGTCAGCAACCTTTTGGACATCAGGGACCACCAGTGATCTGCGGACCACTGGTTAGCGACCACTGCTCTAACCTACTGAGCTACCCAACCAGGACTGGCAGTTTTATTTTTAAAATATTATCTTAAGGAAACAATCATAGATATAAACAAAGAGTTTGCAACAATGATGATCAGTACAGCATCATTTATATGACTTTGGAAACTACTTAAATAAATGAAAATTTTAAATTGGATTCAATGACCTATGCAAGCTCTAATTCCAGTACTTAAGATGAATTGGAGTGAAATATGCTCAGAACTAGAGCAAAATGCCTGAACTATACCAGAACCAACAAAAGAATTAAAGCACCAATTTGTCCATCAATTATCTTCCTAAACTTTCCATTTTTTTTTAATATGGTTGCACCTAAAGCACAAAAGCAAATTTAAAGTATTTCCTAACTTTTAAATACTTTTTTTACTGAAGCTGAAGAATAGAATACATACCAAGTACTGCAAGTAGTCATTTTTATTTATTCCAACAGCTTTGGAATTAGCAGAAATTTTTGAATATTTAACCAACAAGTCCACATAACTCCTCTGCTCTCTCTGTGAGAAACGAGAGAAACGTGGATAAGGAACTCTTGGTTTTGGAAGAAGAACCATTCCAACTGTGGTTTTAACATTTTCCTTTGCTTGAGTTGCTGAACTAACAGCCGGCTCATTTTCTACAGAACTTGCTGAGGCATTCAAATTTTCTCCTATACGTCTGGAAAAAAAAAACCAAACAATTTACAAATATGTGCTTTTCACATCAAGATTACTATCATGAGACCTCATGATTCTTAATCACCAGGGAGAATATAGCGTGATTAACATAGTAAATTCTGAATTATTATCTAACTTTGCCACCTGCACTTTGATGTTTAGCTATTTGGTGTAAATTAAGTAGGATAGGATCGAATTATAAGCTTACCTTCAATTATCTGATGGAGAGGAAGAGGCATAATCCTTAGAAAAATTATTCAATTTGGAAGTTCTTCCCCTGATACTTGGTTGTTGTAATCTTCATTCTTAATAGGTTTTAAAGTACACACACACACACACACACACACACACACACTATATTTCCTTAGCCTCAACAACTCTAATTTCCAAGACAGTAACTATTCCCTATGAATTAGTTCCAAATTAAACAACGTTAATCTAAGAGGAAGGAAAAGTAATGAAAAAGATGGATGTCTGTTGATTCAGTCTTCATTCCTCCATTAATTAAAACTTACTGAGTGACTACCATGTGCCAGTCCTATGTCAGGTAGTGGAGATGCAACCAACATCGAACATGATACCATCTCTACTCCCTAGGATGTTACAATCAAGTATATCAGACAACTGAATGGGGAAAAAGGAAAAGTAAATATGTACATCAATACAATGTGACTATGGAGCTCTCAGGTTTCCAAACTGAACACACTGAATAGGTGACTGAAAAGAATCCTAAAGACATCCAGATCAGAGATTAAGAGGGAGAGGGACAAGAAATATCCAGAGCAGAGGTTCTCAATTGTGACAGTATTAATTCTCTGAGAACATTTTGGAAGCCTGTGGATGCACCTGGGTTGTAAAAAAAGAGGGGAAGAATTAAAGGCATTTAAAAGTGAGGAATACTACCTGCCTCTAACATATGGTGGTATCTTGCACAACTTTCAAAGGTTTCTTCAGGCTTTCTGTTATCATACACAAATAAGACTGGTCTGTTATTAACAATACATTTTATTCTGTTTGAATTTCTTATGATTCCTTTATGGCAATGATTTTCAACTTATTTCATCTCATGGCACCCAAACTAAGCACTAAAATTCTGTGGCACACCAAAAAAAATTTTGTTTGCTGATCTGAACCAAAAAAAAAAGGTATTACTTTGATTTAGTCACACCAGTGAGCCCTTGTTGACTGTTGTCATGTTTTTTATCTGACAATCTAAGGGAAAAAAGGTCAGTGTTCCTGACTAAACAGCCAGGTATTGAATGTTTCAAAAAATTCTTGTGGCACACCAATTGAAAATCACTGCTTTATGGTATAGTTTATCTTTCTTCTCTTAAATCCAATCTTATTCATTTTAGCTGGTGCATCTGACTACTTCATTATATCTTTTAGTGCAGTAGAAATGAGGCATTTACATATTTGAATACATATTAGAATATAAATTATTTTTCTTTTATTTCACATTTATATATCTAGTTCATTATTTCTAAATATTATGTCTGTGGCTATTATTATCTATGAATTTCAATTCAGGCTAGTCAAGAAGGTGTCTTATTTCTTATAAATATTTGTTATGAAAAATGGGAGGGTTTTGGTCTGATTAAGGTTGAGAATTACCAAACTGATCTGTATCTGGACAAAGGGAGAGTTAAGTTCCATCTAAAACTAACACTGACTTGTTTTAAATCAACTTTATAATTCTAGAATATATATGGTAAAAATTCCAGAATTTTTAGAAAATGACTTAGGGTTCCAAAATAAAGCAGAAATATTTAAGACCACTCTTTTAGAGATAAACAATAGATGGAAAACTAATCAAGAGAGGTTATTAATAGGTGGGAAAATAATTATGCAAATTAAAATAAGGATTATTAGATTGGCTCTGAAAATAATACAAGTTAAAAAGACATACTTAGCGACTAAAGTTTCTCCAATAACTGTAAAAAATAAGCACATTTTTGGTTAACAAAATGAATATTAACTGCTGATCTTGGGAGAAATGTATCACAGCAAATTGATTTCTCACTAGAAAATGTCTTGAGAGCTATTCAAACCTAACAGTATTGTGTCCGCAACTTTTAACAATACTGCTTCACAGCTGTCTCTCTGAATATGAGAACATGTCTGTCCTTGTGGCACAAACTGGCAAATTTAATTAAGCTGCTGCAGCAACAAGATGCTGACTCAGATATGCCAGAGTAGGAATGTCAAGAAATTCTAGCAGTTTAAATTGGCTACATTCAGCAAAGAATGAAATGGCAGCACATCAAGATCATTTCCATGTGCAGTGCTGTCAAAATCTTCATCAGGGTGCAAGCCAAAAGCATCTGACAGGGTTTCTCTAACCACATTTACAGCATTATATTTTATTTCAGTTGATGGTTTGAAGATTTCACACTTCATTTTGTCTAATACCCATCCTCCATTTTTACTTAAAGTTTCTATGGAAAAAAGGCAGAATTCAAAACTTCAAGTTTCTTAATTTTTAAATCTACTGACTTGGGCAGCTTCTTTCAGCAGCATTTGGAAATGGTGCTTGTAATCTCCATCTGAAGTCTACCTGTACCTCTTGACTTTGATTAACTTTTCTATATTAAGCATGTTGAAATTTGATAATTATTTTTCTATTTACAGCTACTTTCCCCCTTGTTGGAAACTCAGTTATAAATATCTACAACCAGACACTTTAATTTGGAAAAAAGGCAAATGTTTACCTTTCAATGAAGGCTTGAATGAAAACTTCACATTGTTAAAAGTAGTACAGTTAGAGTTATTAATATTTTCCCAAATGTTAGAAAACACAAAAGAAATACAAAATTAAGGCTAACCAAAATGTTATATTCTTCCTAGTTTTCCATGAAGAAAACAGTTGTACATTAATACAGTGTGAAAATCCATTCCCTACTGTAAAACTTAATAAAACTCAAGGTTAGCCAAAAAGACTAGAAACAAATGGAATCAATGCCTTTGTCTTTATTTTTTCTATATTAAAAGGTAAATTATAATAATAAATTATTTTGTGCTATATCGAAATCTAAAGAAAGACAAGCATACTCTAGGAAAAATAAATTTTAGGAGTTAGGTGAGCCCAACTGCCAGCAAAATGTCCTCTCCCTTACATAATCCAGACTATAATCCACACCTGGGATATGCTGAACGGAAGTGGACTTGCATAGAACCATTAAAATAATGAAGAAGCAGTGACAGATTAAAGAAGATTAATATTATAAATTTTTAGTCTGATGAAAAAAAAAAGAAAGGCTGAGATAAAAGTTCTTGAAATGGTTAGGTTTTTATTTTAAGATAAAGATATATATTTGGTGAATTCCAGAATACTAGAATTGGTAGGTATTCTTTTATTCAAATAAACAAAGACAATTCTTTATTTAATTAATAAGTTTTAAGAGTGGGGAGGAAGGGGGCAATGGGGGGAAAAGGAGAACATCTATAATACTTTCAACGATAAAGATAAATTTTAAAAAATTAGTTATCCCTAAGAAATGGTACAACTGAATAACAGAAATAGCTTTAAAAATATAGCCATAGATGCACATTCATAAAGGATCTATTGTCTTACCTGTCTATAGCTGATATTAGCAAATACATAATTATGCAGTTTGGAAAGAAGAATACTGCTTCTGAAGTTGCCTTTTAAAAATATTTATGTTTCAACTGTCTCTTTAATACAACTTTTGCTTGCTTTTAACGTGAACCTATGTATTAATTTGATGGAATAAAAAAGTACTTGTTTCTTTAATGCTTTTAATAGCAATCTGGCAAATATCTATCAAAATAAAAAACACATGCATACCCACATCTTACAGAAATTTATCCTAGTTCTTATACCAGCACATGTATAAAAAGGATGCTCACTGTTTGCTATAGTAAAGGAATGGAGATGACCTAAATGAATATCAACGGTGTTAATTAACTGATTCACAGACACATCCTCAAAGGTTCACATTCAAAATCAGTCTTTTTTAAAAGCTCCACAATCTGATGAGCCAGCATGGTAAGCCTGACAATGAAGATGGCAAAAGAGACTGAGAAATATCACAGTCACCAGAAATCTAAGAGTGAGATATCTCTGTAGTCAATAGCTCCTCCTAGATCTTGAGAGGAGCAGTCTTAGTAGACTAGAGAGGGTAAAAGCCAGATTAGAGTGGGATGTTCAGTGAAAGCAAGTCCAGTGAGTTGTGTAGTGGAGGAGTTTTTTTTTATACTGTTTTTTAAATCCATTCTCCCAATATGTCTTTTGATTGGAGAGTTTAATTCATTTAAAGTAATTATTGATAGGGAAGGACTTACTATTGCCTTGTCTGTTGTTTTCTGCACGTGTTATACAGTAGTATTTTTGTCCTCTCTTTCCTCCTTGTATATTGCAAGCATATACAAGTCTTTAAAGGAGTCTAAGTATAAATGCGCAAAGAAATAAAAAAAGTAACTAGAAGGGAATCTGGAGTCCAGGGATTAGAGACAGAAAAACTTGAGCACTTTGAAATATAGGAATACCTTGCAAATTATTGTGGGTTGCATTCCAGATCACAATAAAGCAAGTTTTGAAATAAAGTGAATTGTAACTTTTTTGCAGGTATTGGTCTTGCCTTCCATTTGTAAAAACACACACCTGTGAGGTTCAATAAATGAGGCAGGCCTGCACTGACAAGAGAGAACAAAGGCAGAAGTAAGAGGGGATGCTAATTGACAGAAAGGGTATTGAGAAGGCAGGGAAAGATGGGGTTCCATTGGATGAAGAGGCTGCAAAAGGCATGGTCAAAGGATGAAAGTACCTGGGGAGCTTCCTAATTTCTAATTTGGCGTATTTACTCCTTTCTAGTAAACCTGATTATTTGGTTTGAGGATCCACCCACAAACAGTGGAAACAACTGATCACAAAGGAAAGAAGAGTTGTTAGAGGCAGGTATGCAGTGAGAAGGGAAAATTATCACTTAATGGGCATTTCATATCAGAGAGTGAAAAAAAATCTGGCATTTTGGCAGTATCTATGAAAATATAAAATGTATATACCCTTTGGCCAAACAATGAAATTTATATGAATTTATCTCAGAAATAATTACAAAAAGTTCATCAATGCATCGTTTATAATTTCAAAAAAAAGAGGAACACAACATTTTGCAATATAAAACTAGCTAAATGAATTAAAAAGTACACTTACTAGTATATAATATATTAGAGGCCCGGTGCATGAAAATTCATGCACTGGAGGGTGGGGGTCCCCTCAGCCCAGCCTGCCCACCTCTCACAGTCTGGGAGCCCTCAGGGGCCGGAGGTGACCCAGCGATCAGGGGAAGGCGACGCCCCTATCACACCTCTGCTTTGCCACTGCCAGCAGCACAAGCCTTGGCTGGCCCTGGTTACCTGAGCCTCGGGTGGCCCTGGGCAGCTGGGCAGCCGCCATCCAAGGCTTGCCTGCACCTTGGGCTGGCCCTGGGTGGCTGAGGGCGGGTCTGCCCATACCATGCGCCTGCTGCCGGGCTGGGCTGAAAGGACTGGGTGCCACCATCTTTGTGATGGCATGATGGTCAATTTGCATATTCCCTCTTTATTAGATAGGATAATATAAAAACGTCAAGAAGATTGAGCTACATATGCAGGGGCATAGAAAGATACAGGAAATATTATTTTAAATGAAAAACAAAAACACCAAATGATAAAAACAGTTTTATAGTATTTATGGTATTACATAGTATTTATAATATGACCCTATTTTTGTTTTTATATATTATCTTTTCAGTCCTTTCCCCACCCATGAACAGATATATATATATATATATATATATATATATATATATATATATATATATACTAAAGAGTGGTCACTGGAACAGTTCTTCTGTTTTCTAATTTTTACATTTCTGCAATTTGAATGTTTAGTAGTGGATACAGACAGATATAAAACTTCAAATATCAGAAAAATAACAACCAAATATAGAAATAGGTAACCAAATAAACATATTACCTGTTAGATAAATTACATAGTTCTTTCAAACTTGGAGCCATGGAATGATCTTTATAATTTTCTCGAGAGAAAAATGTCTTAAGACCATTTTTTGAGGCGACATCCCTGTGAAGCAAAGTAATTGTATTTGACAATTCAAAATCTCAAGGTAGAGTAAGCAGCATAATGGTACAATTGTAATTTATAACTACATGCCCTCTACACCCCCTTTCCTAGACAGTCATCTCTTCATAATTTTAATTTCATGTACCAGATGTATGAGTTCAGATGTTTCCCTTCTTAGATAGCTTTTACCCTAGGCCTATTCTGAAATTCTCCAGTTCCAACAACAGGCCTTGCTTTTCCTTTAATATCCAATTAAATAAAAGTCAGAGATAACTAGAGAGTTAAAAATAGAACAGATTATAAGTACAATAAAAGGTCTGTCAGAGGCAGGAATCACCTCTGGCTCTGGGCATAGCATTTTGTTTGGTTACTGACAGAAAATGCTTCTCTATTTTTATTTTATGTACTATTATGTCAGGCCACAAGACACTAAAAAGACAGCATATCCTCACATTTTCATTAACCTGGCAAATGTGATAAATGGTGTGCTGTACTAAAACCACTTCTAAGGTCATATGTGATTTTCCATAACATAAATAATTTAGAGACTAATATATTACAGTCAATGCTTTCCATATAGTAAACATCCAATAAATGCTGACTGAATGAAGGAATTAAACTAAAAACACTGAGAGCCATTAACCTGGGAGGACAAAGATTAGTAGGATTCTGTGGTCAAGGATAGTTCAAGGGCTTCAATACTGTGCAAAGGCTCTAAATCACATTGGGTTTCACAATGTCAATGGTATAGTATAAAAGCATCCATGCTGCTTCTGAACATACTTTATGGCAAGGAGCATAAACATGTATACCAAGCATGTCAAACTCAAAGGCTAACACGGGCCAAATAAACAAGGTTTAAGTTTATGTGGGTGGCAAAAAAAAAAAAAAAGGCTTCAATTTTCATAGAAACATAGATTTCGATAGACACATGCTGAATACAAAGGGCTGAAATAAATGACTAATCATTAACATAAAATAATAGAACATTTTAATAAAAATTAATACTTTTTCTTGAACATTAACTTACCAGATACTGAATAACTGCACAAATTAATAAGCATAACACAAATAAACCTATTTTTCTTGTTCTCCATAAGCAAAATATTTCCTGTTGCACACACCAAACAAGTCAGTACAAGACTACTGACATGGCCATCAGCTGCTAAAATATTCACTGCTAGTATTAGTGGGGAGAAATGGTGCACCAGCGCGTAAGGGAAATGAATGCAACACAATTATAGTAATCAGTCACTAGTGAACGTTGTAGTTCATTATTAATTATTATGTATAACAGAATATTGTAAAAATTAAGTTACGAAATTTTTATTAAAATGTTTCTTACATACTATTATATTGGCTGGGCCACAAAAATATTTGTTGTGGGCCCCATGGGGCCCTCGGCCCATGGGCTGTGAGTTTGACATGCTTGATGTAAACCTCTAATTAAATGGCAACTTCTGGCTGGCCCATTCCCAAAATGAAAAATTCTAGCATATTTGCACCATACTCATTTCTTAATATTTTTAAAGGCATTTATAAAAAAAAAAAATACAATTGAAGTATAAATGGTAAAATTAAAATGTCTTACTTGCTATGCACCAATGTGGTTCTTATGACTTACTAGAGGCCCGGTGCACGAAATTCATGAACACAAGGGGGGGGGAACCCTGAGCCCAGCCTGCACCCTCTCCAATCTGGGACCCCTCGGGGGATGTCTGACTGACGGTTTAGGCCCGATCCCCAGGCCTAAACCGGCAGTCGGACATCCCTTTCACAATCCGAGACCGATGGCTCCTAACCGCTCGCCTGCCTGCCTGATCGCCCCTAACCACCTCTACTTGCTGGCCTGATGCCCCTAACTGCTCCCCTGCCAACCTGACCACCCCTAACCACTTCTGCCTGCTGGCTTGATTGCCTCTTACCGCCTCTGCCTGCTGGCTTGATCGCCCCTTAACTGCTCCCCTGCCAGCCTGATCACCCCCTAACTGATCCCCTGCCTGCCTGATCGCCCCCTAACTGCTCCCCTGCTGGCCTGATCGCCCCCTAACTGCCCCCCTGCTGGCCTGATCGCCCCCTAACTGCCCTCCACTGCCAGCCTGATCGCCCCTAACCGCCTCTGTCTCAGCCCCCGCCACCGTGGCTTTGTCCGGAAGGATGTCCAGAAGATGTGTGGTCTAATTAGCATATTATCCTTTTATTAGTATAGATTATGGTACTGTATATTTGCCATCTCATTACATTTTAAGGTTTTTGCATATCATACAAAACAAAGTCATGGGGCTCAGGGATTGACTGTGAGCTCTTTGGGGGAAGGGAGCATTGTTTGCATTAAATAAATACTTATTGAGTACATACTGAGTGCATCTTCTTTGAATCAGGTACTATTTTAATTATCTTTATAATCTCTCATAACTTTTATATTCTCCTTGGCTAGCAAACTATAGCTGCTCAGTAAATGTGTGCTAAATTAACCTAAAGCCACACGAGTATTAGTTAGATCTCTGCAAAGCCACTTATGTTACTTAACTGAGTCCTCAATTTGTGAAGTTCTCATACACTTCTAAAATAGTCCATGCATTTACATGAGCACTTGATACAGATTCCGACATACAAAAAGAAGTTTATCTATTCTTAAAGGGGAATCTTTTTACTACTTGTACAGCAGTGGGCAAGTTCCTTGGACACAAGAAAATTCCAGCATCTCTCCTTCACTAACAGAGCAACAATACGTACGTGATGGAATTACACTTGGTAGCGATCTGAGTGCTGAATTGTCACTTTAGGAGAGGAAGTGCAGTCAGCTATACCTCAAAAGTGCTCAGTATGTGCAGATGAGGATGGGATAAATTCTAAGCCACTGAACTTCTATTTTCTTTCTGTTTCCTCCAAAGCTTTGCAGGTCAAAAACCCTCCTTTCCTAATCTAACCCAGTCCCTCGTTCATTCTCTTTAGGTGATTACAAACAGATGTAACTCACCAATTCAGCCTCGGTTCACTCATGGCCATTATGGAGTTCTTATTCTTAGACTTCTGCGTCAGTGGAGCTCACAATTCTGCTGCCTGGTCGAGCAGGCTCCAGCAGAGGCAGGATTCTCCAGAATCACCTGAGGAAAAACAAAAGGTCAACATTGAAAACGGGTGACTGGGTAGACCAGGTGCTGTTAACCCATGCTCCTAACACCTATCCTAAAACTGACAGGACACCTGAAACAGAATGCAGCAGACAGACGAATGCTGACGATGTAGTCCTTCTCCATTTAACTTGTTCCAAGAATGGCACTCTCAGAGCCCAAACAGAATGGTGTTCTCATTGCTTACAGACCGCATCACTGTATGGCATGGAGCTGTATGCCTTAGCGCTCCCTCAGCCCCTAATTACCAAAAGAAATCTGGCTTCGAGTTTCCCAATCATGCCCTGCTATGGGTCAGATTCGGCAAGCAATGCAGAAAAAAAAAAAAAAAAAAAAAAAAAGCAAGAAAAAAAGCCTGGATATCAAAAATCATTCCAAGAGAACCTCATTTTTGAGGAGACTGAGGTCCAGGCAACTCAGGTGTCATTTCACAGGGTCACTTAGAGGAATCACCAGGACTGCACGTCGGGCTTGGCCACTCCATGTTCGGTGCCTCTCCCATCGCTCTGGGCGGACCGAGGGTGTGTATGAGAAACTGGCAAACTGAGGAGTCGGACCCTGGGCACCGGGCAGGCCTGACCGGCTCCCACTGAACCCACCTCTCACTCCTTGACCCAGCGTGAGGCAGGGAGAGAGAGCCGATGGGGACAAAAGGAATGGCTGCGGGAAAGGGGACTAAAGGGTTTCGAAGAGAAACAAGGTCTCAGGAGGGTGGGTCAGGGGGAGACTGAGCCGGGCCCGGGCCGCGCCAGAACTGGAGCCGAGCGGCCCGGCCGCGCGGGCCGCCATGTTCCCTCCGCCCGCCCTTCGAACGCGCGTCTCCCGGGCAGCGCCCTCCTCCCCGCGTCTCCCGGGAAGCAGCCTCTCCGCCCACCTCGCGGTCGCGACCGCTCAGGCCCCGGCCCTGTCCCAACTCCACACACAGCCTCGCACGCCCTGGGAAACCCTTATTTACAGAACGTAACCACGCCACCTCGGTCCAGCGTGGTGACGTCACGCGACGCAGAGGGCGGGGCCGTGCGCCAGGAGTAGTTCAGCTGGAAACTGCGGGAAGGGGCTGGCCATGTGGGAGGGGCTGACCAGGTGGGAGGGGCTGGCCAGGTGGGAGGGGCTGGCCAGGTGGGAGGGGCTGCGGTTGCAGGAGGTCCTAAAAGGTCCTCCACCTCCTGGAGGGTGACAGGTTAGGAGGGCCAGTGGCAAGTACTGCACTGAAGAGGTCCTAACAGACTCATCTTGTGATCTTAGCCCACTGTCTCAACTTCCTTAACCCTGACACGTCGTCAGTAAAATGGAGATACTTAGCGGGGTTTTTGAAAGGATTACGTAGAATAAGAGATTAACTGTGCTCAGCCACAGGACCTGGCACATAGTAGTGGCTCCTCCACTCCAGGCCAATCCCAGTTTAGATGTCAGTTTCCACCTAGTTTGTTGTGTTTTTGTGTTGTTTTTTTTCATGCATTAAGAAAAGATTTATTGAGCACTGATAATTTGTGCTTGGTGCTGGGTACATCTAGGACTAAGACCAAATACCAGTTTTTCTAAGAGCTTTTGATGGTTGAGAATCTAAGATATTCACATTATACAATTATAAAACAAAATAAAAAGGGATAAGCAATATAAGAAAGGTATGTAGAAAAGATGGTGTGAGTACAGAGAGGGAGAAAAGTTACTAGTGAGACAGAAGGCTGCTTCGAATAGCTAAAGACATGTATGAGTACTTATGTGTCAGTTACCACATTGGGCACTAGACATGTCAGCTCATTTGAAGATTTTGAAGTATGAAGATGATGGGAAAGGGCATTCTAGACAGAGACCAGCACAAGGAGTTACATAACCGTATTGCATGAACAGAGTCCAGTTTGTATGCTATCAGGAAACCGTGTTCTAAATCTTAGAATGATTTATGATGTTTAAAGTATATTAACACAAAAATTATACTTACATTAAAAATATCCCTTGAATGTAAGAACCCTGAGGTAGTTTATTTTGCCTGGAATGCAAGGTTTATGAAGAGTAGTAGAAAAGGACTTGGAAAAATAGGTTGAGATCAGACTATAGAAGCTTTTATAAGCCAAAGTACAAGTTTTTACTTTATTGTGTAAGAAATAGAATGCTGGGAGGAGAGAGGAGCTTATAAGCAGAGGAATGACTCAATCAGATGTAAGTTTCAGGAAAGTTTATCTGGCAAGGTATTGAATGAGTTGTAGGGAAGAGGCTGGTTAGGAGACAGTGCTTGTGAATACTTGCAGATCAACCGGTGCAATGATGCCTGGCACTTTTCAGGTAGGTAGCAGTTCTTATTAGTTGTGATATGAGTGGCCTGTGCTAGGATAGAGATGGACATCCAGGCAATGTAAAAGTTAATGTGTTGGGTACCATCTCATAAAGCATACAGGCAGAGAGAGTTGGGAGTCCTGTCCCAGTCTTTAGCAACTGCTCAAGGACTGCTCCATAAATCTTTAAGCACTCATGCTGCTGGGATGCACCAGCCCACAGTAGTATGCTATGGTAACATCACCAGATATGGCCTGTGTTGTGGTTCTAGATTATCATCAGACAGTCTGCTCTGGTTTCATGTATCTTGAGTTCCTGTGGTTGCAAGATACCATACAGAATCAGAATTTTTAGAGCCAGAAGGAACACTGGAGATTATCTAGTCCAACCCTCTTGCTTTCCTGATAAGGAAACTGAAGCTCAGATTGTCAAGTGACTTTTCCAACATTGCATGATCAGTGATAAAGCTGATACTAAAAATCAGGTCTCTTAACTTTTGCCATTACAATATATTAAATATATGCATCTCTTCCTTTATGGTCTGTATTGTAAACCAAAAGCAGTTTAGTGAAAAGAACATGAATTTTTGGAGTTCAGCATATATGGATTTGATCTCAATTTCCTGTTTATTGGCAGTGTGATCCTAAATATGTTGTGTCTCCTATTTGAGCCCAATTAGAGGAGACAGTAATAACTCACCTACAGGCTTGTAGTGAGGATTAGAAGTAATATGTAAATGAGTAAATATGCCAAAATAATATGTAAAGAGTAAATGTTAAACAAATAGTAGCTATTAGTATATACTTTTTCTGCCCCCCTCCCAACCCACAATGCAGTGAAGGTGGCATTGAAAACAAATGGTTATAATACAAATAAGAAATGATATACACAGACATTATAGAAGATTCTATGGGAACACAGTGAAGAAGAAACTCTTTTTGACTGGGACACTTTAGAGACCATTTCAGAGAAGTCTGATTTACATTGGATCTTGAAGGATGAGTAGGAGTGTCCTGGATAGAGAAGGGACTCTGCATTTTCAAGTGTGAGAAATCACAGAAGTGTGAAACAGCATGTTCTGAGGAAGGGGGAAAGCTACTGCCTTGTGTGTGTGTGGTGGTGGTTCGGGGCGGAGATGAAGATCATTGGAGGAGAGGGGCTAGAGAGGGTCTTCATGCCATGCTAGAGAATTTGTGCTTTTGGACTTCATTCCCTGGTAATAAGAAAACCAGTGTGTGTGTGTGTGTGTGTGTGTGTGTGTGTGTGTGTGTGTGTAAGAGAGAGAGAGAGAGAGAGAGAGAGAGAGAGAGAGAGAGAGAGAACGCTTTATTGAGGTGTAATCTACTACTATAAAATTCACTCATTTTAGTTGTGTTATTCAGTGATTTTTTAGTAAGTGTAGGGAGTTTTGCAATGATCAACATTACCAAGTTTGGAACATTTCCATTACATTAACCTGGAAAATCATTTGTGCCCATTTACAATTAATTATCCTTCCCACCCTCAACCCCAGACAAGCACTAATCTCCTTTCTATCTCTATAGATTCCTCTTTTTCTGGACATTTCATATAAATCAAATCATATGTAGTCTTTTGCATCTGGATTCTTTTCTTAGCAGAATATTTTTGAGGATCATCCATTTTGTAGCAGTATTACTAGTCATGTAGCTGAATTGTAGCCCATTTATGGATATGCCTCACTTTGTTTACCCATATGACAGTTGATAGACATTAGGTGGTTTGTACTTTTCGGCTGTTATGAGTAATGTTGCTGTGAACATTTGTATACAAGTCTTCGTGAACTTTGTGTTTTCATTTCTCTTGGGTAGATACCTAGGAGTGGAATTGTTGGGTTGTATGTAAATTTATGTTTAATTTTTTAAGACACTGCCAAACTGTTTTCCAAAGTGACTGTACTCTTTGATTCTTTGGAATTTTAAGCAGAAGAAAGATTTGGTTGTCCATATCTGCTAAACTGAGAAACCCCAGAAGTTGAATGAGAAGCCAGTTTCAGTTTGAAATAATTTATAAACAGTAGGTACTTATTTTGAGTTTGTAAACGTTTCATAGGACCAAAATTTAGAAAAGAATGCAAGCATCTAGCTAAGTAAGGTTACCATAATTGTTATTAGATGTGTATTTCTTCTTGTGGATGAAACCAAGACAGAGAAATGTGCAAGATCATTTGCAGCTCAGCACATCAGCCGTTAGCCTTCCCAGCACACGAGGATGGTTCTATTTTCTCACAGACCTGGCATGAGAAGCAGGCCTGCTTTGCACCAGTCCATTTGATCCAAATGCACATTAGAAGTAGAAGTCTACTAGTGATGTTAAGGGGCTAGACTGATCTTGCCCCATGAAACAAAGCTTAGTAGTAGTAGTAGCACTAAGACATGTGTAGTCTTACTGACTAGTCTATGATTATTTCTTTGGCTTTATCTCCAAGAGTTTAATAATGACCTGATTTGTTTTCTTTATCTAATTCTCCCATGAGATCAGTATAAACAGAACTATAATAAGTCCCTCTTATGCTCCTGTGTAAGTACCCTTTTGGAAGTGGAGCAAGCTAAACCATTGTGGAGAGATAAGTGTAAATCATTGTTTTATCAGAAGGAGCTTAGGCCTGAGTTTGGCCAAAGGCCTAGAGGTGACAGATTTCATATATTGAACTTCACTATTTCCATTTACTCTCAATTTTCCAAGACGCTGGAAGGTGGTGAATATTTATAATTATATGGAATTAATTTGACAGTCCACAAATAGTTCACATGCATAATGTCATTCTCCCCCTTCTCTGAGGCTGCTGGAAATAAAGGCAGGATTAGGAACTGTTTGTTACATGCGACAATTTGGGGGATCAACTCAAATATTTATTTTACTGAGTGTAAGAGACACTTAGGTATTGTAGTGTGTGTGTGTGTGTGTGTGTGTGCGTGTGTGTGTGTATAGGAAAATGCCGACTGAGTTGCCTTTATTCTGATTTCAGAATATTTTATAATTTAAATGTCCTTGATGTTACTTTAAAAATAATTTATAGTGAGGTTTTTGCATTGTTATAAAGTGTGATTCTTAGCTGATATTAAATTTATTGGTTCCCTCCTATATCATCTACTCAAGAGGAAGCATGGGGCTAGAGGAGGCAATGCTAGCCCAAGTAAAGTAATATTTTTAGTCTTCGGCATCATTAAAATCTTTGGCAGCATTTCTGATGTTACATTTTAAAGATTTCTGAAGCAAAGATGACAAAGTATTGTATGCATCCAGTTCTCCCCTCCTACTCTCAGAGCAGATGCCACTAATCAGTCAGGACTCCTCCTCTGAGACAGGAAGCAGCCTCAGAAGCCTCTATCAGTCAATAGACATTAGCTCACAAGTGAAAACTTCTTTGCCTTTTCTGATCAAAAAGGTAGTTTGATCCTTGTACATGTTTTCTCTCTGCAAAATGGAAATGAATTTTTTTTTTTAAATACTATACTATAGATTAGTGCATCTCAAACTTTAGTATGCAAAGCAATCACCTGGGGGTCTTGTAAAAATGCAGATTCTGATCTGGTAGTTCTGGGGTGGTGCTTGCGATTCTGCATTTCTAATAAGGTCAAGGTCACAGGTGATGCCAAGGTTACTGGTCTGTCAACACACTTTGAGTAGCAAGGTCTACTAGACCAGTGGTCAGCAAACTCATTAGTCAACAGAGCCAAATATCAACAGTACAACGACTGAAATTTCTTTTGAGAGCCCAATTTTTTAAACTTAAACTTCTAATGCCACTTCTTCAAAATAGACTCGCCCAGGCCGTGGTATTTTGTGGAAGAGCCACACTCAAGGGGCCAAAGAGCCACATGTGGCTTGCGAGCCGCAGTTTGCCCACCACTGTACTAGACTGTTCTCTGGAGACAAGCTGTAAGCTAGAAAACTATGTATAATGCAACTCAATAAGCAAAAAAAGAAGAAAAACAAGGCAAGTGTTCCATTAGAAGCTGAAGTTTTATTATAGGATAATAGTACATAAAGCACATCTAAAATTGATGTGTTCAATGCACTTTTAATAAAGGTAATGTAATATTAAAGGTAGAGTTTCTAAGTACAATATAACAACATTCATATTAGAATGAAAATCGGAGTATTTAAAAGACAACATTAAATCTCTCTTTTTTTTACAGCTTTGTATTTACAAAATGAATCAAAATATCTTTTTAAATTCAGGACACAATAAAATAACAAACAGCTGGAAATAAGCAGACTACTGTAAGAGTGAATTGAAAAGAAAACCCAATGTATGTGAAAAGTTGGATGATCTTCTAATAAAGATCATTAGCAAAGTTTTAGTACAATACTATTTTTAGGATACCCATAAATGGCTTGCATTTTTAGTGTGGCAGAAAAGGAATTTTTACATACTGTACACAAAACAGACAGATATATTTATAGGTACAGTATTACTGTTTCCAAACTTGCATGTATATTTACAGAAGGCTGAGTTTGTTACTCACAAGTTTTGTGAAATTTGTGTGCTTAATCCTCAGGACCTACACACAATTAGAATCAGCATTTCATGTGGTCTTTTTAAATGTGGGTCTAATACTTGGTTGTAGAAGAAAGTGTTAATTATAGGCTTGGCATACTTTATAAATTTACTGTAACAACCCAGAAAAAGAATTTGGATTGGGGCACACTCATTGTTAGTTAATAATTATCAAATGCTGGCATGTGCTGGCCGTTGTACAGACACAAAGAAATACAATCTCTATCTCCAGGAAGCTTAGGATACTGAATGGTGCTTTAAAAAAAGTTTCCATCTCTTTCTAAGTGAAGCAGTAAGGAATGACATGACTTGTAGTAAAAGAGATTTCTCCTTAAACTGTAGCCAATTCACTTTAAAAGGTTAACTATTAGCATCAGTTTTCATTAACCACATGATTGCATTTGTAATTAAGTTAACAGCAACTCTTCCATAAAAATGGAAAATGTCTAAATTGTGGGTAAATATGCAGTGCATGGAAGCCAATAACCATGGCTTGAGAATTTATCACCTTCAGTTACAAAAAGTGCAGTAAACAGAAACATTTGCTCTATATTTATAAATTGCTCAAAAATCTTTGCTAAAGATCTTACAAATTCAGTAATGTTACAGAACAATTCTAATCAATATTTAATAAGGTTAACTACATCCTTAGTTAGATATTTGATATACTTGGATTTTTAACAATGCCAATAGGTCTTGGGAGAATAGGTGAGTTTAAACTCATTATTAAATGATGACTTTTTAACATGAAGGCCCTTCACTCAGTTCATAGAACTGGTTGAGGTCATAATTAAAATAGAACATCCTTTGTTGAATTTGCTCTATTGGGCCATGCTCTGCCATGACAGTGGATGTCGTCAGATTTCTCATGGTTCAGGTAGGAGGGGAAAGGGTTATTCCTCCATCAAGCCACCAAGGATATTTTATATAAATGCCTATTATCTATAATAGGTGCAAAGTGCACAACCCTGTCAGGTGTCAATAATATAATTCCTTAGTAAGAAGAAAAAAAAGGATTACTCCATTAAACTAGAGTGTTTCTTTAGGATCTTGAAGGCCTGGCAAATTATTTTTCAGCTTAGGAGATATGGTATAAAGCCAAGTAGCAAACATAAAGTCAATGCTAATAAGTTTTCATATATCCATATTTATAAACAAATTCACCCTATTGATGTCAAATATCCATACTAAGGAAGTAATTTTATCCTAATTAAATACACTCTAGAATAATTTATATAATGATAGTATGTATTTAAAGAGAAAAGCATGTCCCAAATCCAGCACTCTGATACAGCTGCCAGTTGGGCATAGGTAGATATATATATATATATATATATATATATATGTATGTATATATGTATATATATACAAATATATAGTTATATTCAGTGAAATTAACAAGACCCAAAGGTGGTATTGTCTAGGAATAAAAGGTTGTTTTTTTTTTTGTTGTTCACAAAAGTAACTTATCTAGCACCACACATCAGAAAAACACAAAAATAGCACACTCTAGTTCTAAACAGCTATGTCTAAAATAGATTATATAGTAAAACCAGTATTATACAGCATATTGTGGATTTGATAAACAGATAAATATTTGCACTGAGTAGGCTGTTTATAATATAACATTTTCTTATCTATACAGAATGAAAGCCAAAAAGTTAACTGTATAGAGATGTGCAGAACAACATTAAATATTATGACTCAAAAGCAGGGATGAAGGTAAATTTGAAAGAAGAGTAAGAGAGAAAATGTTTACAGGCCATTACAAGTTCTTAAGTTAACAGTAAATAAGGAATCAATTGCTCGAGTTGAAGAAAGCAGTAAACAAGAGATTGCATTTACATGCAGATGTCTAAAATTTGTATTTTTTTACGTCTATGCACAAAAGTCATTTGTTTTATTGCTTGACATTCAGTTATGGCTAGATATTTAATCTATTTTTTTGTACTTTGGAAACAAGAATATTGTTAAAGGTGCCATAAAAATGGACAACATTGAAAACGGTTTGCAAATAAACCACCTAACACTGCAGTTCTTTATACATATTAAAAGCCTTGTCTGGGGTTTGTCATATGTTAAATATATTTAAACTGGGAAAATATGTTGTAGCTTGAAGCCTCCCATTGGCCCAAACATCCAATACAAAAACACATCTCCACAAAAGGAGCAGGCAGACAATACAGGAACATTTAAAGAAGCAGCCAGCTAATGTCCTAATGTATAAGAATTTACCACTGTTTTATGTGAGATTTCAAACAATTGTGGATAGAAGAAAATTTTGATTCAGGAAAGTGTGTACAGTACATATGAATTTTTTCATGTGTGTGAAATCATATTCACTATATGCTTAAGAACGATCTGCATTTACATATGTAATCTGTTCACTGATAACCAAGTTCCTAGAAATAGTATTCATCCACATTGAAGTGATAATGAATGAGAAAGGAATCACATATGAACACTGGAGAAATTTTAGTTGCTCTTAGAGAACAACATAATGGCATGTGCAGCATGTCAAAGCTGAGAGCAAGCTATCTTTCATTAGTTCTTAGAAGAAAAATAAGAAAAGAAGTGTGATACTGCTAGTGTGGTAAACATACTAAATGTAAACAGCAAACACGGATTCTCTAGGCATCCATTTAAAATATTCATATTCACTTTCTTAACACAAGACTCCATTTTATGTTTCACTGCTGAAAAAACATTTCTCTTAGAATTCACTATGCTGTCACTCATTTATAAATAAATAAATGACTGAATGTATTTATTGCTTGAAGTTCTGAGGGTTTGTTTAAACATGAAGATCTCCCCACCCCGTATGATATTTCCTTAGTATGAAACCAGGCTTTTAGAAACCAGGCTATTTTTAAAACTGTTCTGAGAGCCTTACAAAACTGATCTCATTTGCACTAACAAATAAGCAAACAGATTCAGAAGTGAAACCAATTGCTTTGTAAAGCCATTGCTGGTTAGCCTTCTCATCTCTTAAGGATAAACAATCATAGGAAGGTCTCTTTAATGAAATCTGGTGGAACTCTTTGCCAATACTAGTGTTTAGGGATAGTATGGTAGACTATTAGCAATAGATCAAGATTTAATGTTGCAGTTGCCTTTCTGGGCATATAATCTGATCTATTGTATAAAGTTGTTTTTATGGGGTTCTGTTGGGTCATCCCTTTATATGAAGTGGCAATCAAATGCTAGAATATGTAAAATTGTCAATAATGTGTGTGTATATGTATATATATTCATATATATGTATGAATATATGTATACATATATGAGAGATTTCTGCCCATTTCCATGGTATTTATTTTCAAAAACAAGGTAAAAGCTTTCTTTTCATCTAAATGACATAAAGAACATGTGCAAAAACCATGAAAAGTTTTCCCAAATTATACTCTTGTGGGGTCTTAAAAAAACATCTGAATGTGTATTCCAAGTGTGAAATGGAAGAATCAAAGGCAACAATTACCCTGAGGTTCACTGCCTTTATGGAAAGCAATATACTGAAATACGAGAACAAAACTGTATTTCAAAAATATAAAACGTGACCCTAAAAGCTGGCTCATGCTATTGTTACCAGGTGGGTTTTGTTTATCTTTAAACATTATCTCTTGTATTACTTCGACAGATTAAAAACTACAAATGTGGAAGTAGGGAGTTTTTTGGTTTGCTTCTAGAGATGAACACAGTGAAATTAGTAGTTGTTTGCTGCTATTAGAAAAAACGTATTTTACCTTTTACCTCTCTCACTCCACTGATAGGCAGGGCCCTTATCTCATTTGGTTTAAACATTTGTATCCATATTATGTGGAATTAGAAGTAGTTTTTAATATATTGTAGAAGGCTATAAATATTTTTATCATAAATATTTTAACTATTTGAGAAATGGTAAATGGAGTGTGCGGGATTGTACTCTGAATGATGCTCTCTGTTGATGGATGACCTGTTCATTTATCTTTTGAACATACTGGCATAACTTTCCACAGTTCTGGAAGTTATTCAGCATTTTTAAGTACACAAGACTGAAGAACACACGTTTTGAACTCAACAAAATGAGATGATAGTGACGTTTACACACATGCAGTTAGTTCTACACAGTTCACTGTGCCTTGGAGGGATAGCATTATCATTATTATTAATAATAAAAAACACAATTTGTCCCAGTAGTACTGGCCACCCTGTTTTAAGAGTTTTAGAAGATCCCTGAGCACATTGTTTCTGACTCTTAACCCCAACTCCAAAATGATAGGGCTTTCTATTGTTGATATCAAGATGGATTGTCATTCACAGTAAGTCAATCATAAGGTGCTTATTTACCCTTTTTTTTTTTCACCAATCAGCACAAAGAACTGTCAGAAAATAACTTTTTATTATTAGTATCTTAATAGCACTGGAAGGACACATGATTTAAACAATCAATGTTTGAAACAGTGGCTTTAGGATTATTATCTGGCTGCCCCTCAACAATAACAAGTGATTCAGTCGACATTCCTTAGCCAAAAACAAAAAGAAACAACAATAACAACTGTACAAATATGTATTTTTCCCTGAGGGATCAAGGTACACCCGCGAGTGCTCTATGTACATATTGCACTAGAGAGGAATGAAGAACATGTGCAAAAAAGCAACGATGAGAGAAGCTTACATCCTACTTAAACCTTTTCATTAAAGATTCTACTAGGTTGTTTTGCATTTTGGAATGTCGGAACACAAACAGCTATTCCTTAGTCTAAAACTAAAAACACATATTTCTACTATGGCACATTCAATGAAATAAAAAGTTTTCCAAAGACAGATAGACAAATTCCATCAAGAAAATAATACAAAGTTTGTTTGTTTGTATTTTTTTTTAGAAAATTACATTACTTTCTTTCTTTGTTTCACATTACAAAATCTTTTTTTTTTCTTTACACAAATCACATTTTATTGCAGGAATATTTCAAGTGCCATCAAATATTTATAGAAGGGTTAAAAAAATAGAAGTCTCTCTAAAGTGGTCCAGACAAGGCTTTGTATAGAATAAATCTTTTTATTCCCATCTTCTAGTTTTTTGATTTAAGTATTTTGAATACATTTTCTTTTCCATTGACACGTAGTAGCCTAGAAGCGGTCTGACACACGCACGTCATACACGAAAACCACACACACACACACACACACACACACACACACACACACTCACTCCCTCCTCACTTGACCCTCAGCCTACCCCTATACACTCACAGACATCTGGGTATCCACACTATAAAGAACAACCAAACTTAGAAGCAGTGTCTTAAGTCATGTTTTCCTTAAGTTAGGAAGGGTGAATTAGGATGCTGAATACTTAAAAAAAAATCCATAGCTTTAACGTAAATTAGGATGCTGAACACTTAAAAAAATCCATAGCTTTAACACAATTTGCAAACTGTCCCAAAAAAGCACTTTCATCTGCACTTGTGATTTCATTGTGACCAAGGCCAGTTTCTTCACAATAAAATGCAACCATTTGGACACCATTGTAGCCGATGATATTGGGACTTTGTACAAAAGCCTCATTTAACTGATGTAAAACATTGTATAAAAGGTCCTATAGCAGCTGGGATGACAATGACGTGATTCCAATAATCAAAGGACTATTTAAGTTTAGGGAGTTTTATAAGAACTATTACGAATAATTTTCTGTATCATCAAATATTTTGTATTATCACACAGGTGCTTCTATAATAAGGAAGAAAAGAAAAATGCAAAGTTTTTCACATCCTTTTCTATACGTCATATTTTTTCAGCTGAATTTATTGTTTAACTTCAGATCCCAACTTGGATCCAAATAATAGTCAGGTGTTCCCTCCCGTCACCGAGCATGCCTCTGCTATCCTGTTCCTACCCTATAGAAGTATTTTGCTCTTAAAGTCCACATCTGCTTTTCTTTCTCAAAGATCTAGTAGCAGCATCGTGTCAATGTATCTTGGTTTACTCTAAAAGCATTGTCACCATGGTGTGACTATTACTGTGATTAGAGCATCATTTTTTATTTTTTTATTTTTGCATTATGTACATGCAAAATCCTTTCTGGGAAAAAGAATTTCTTTTAAGTTCAACATTATGTTCTCTCTCACCCCTAGAGAAGTTCAATGAACTCTTTTCATTTCATAAATGGACACTGGAATTAGGTTTAGTTGCTCTTTAATGCACTAGCACCTGAGGCTGGTCATATTCAGAAAGCTTTGGTTAAAAAGAAGTTAATATACTTTAATAAAACCATCCCCAAATTTAGTGAATCAGAACGACAAAAAACAAAGAAAACAAAACCAAACCAAAATAAAAATATACCATTTCTCCCCAAAGGAGAAACAATAGAGAAACACAGACAAATAAATAGCTGAACTAAGCTTGATACTTTTTTCAGAGTATAAATACTATTGCTCTTTAAAGGAACTATGCTTATTTAAATTAAAAATTTGATTTAACCCCTCCTGCCCAAATATAAATACTATATGCTTATAGTTAACCTCTCTATATAAACACTCATAAAGTTTTATATGCTTGTAAGAAATTTAAGTAAATAATACTCTTGTCTTCTATTTATGGTTAAACCCTTACTATATTTTTTGGGGAAAAAAAGTTAGATGTCATTTAGGCTTCATACACACTTCTGTGTGAATAATTCCTTCTCCTTTTCCAAGTCCCTCAGGAAGCAAGTCAGGAAGTCAGCGGAGGTCTGAGCAGAGTGGAGGGCTCTGGGAAGCCTGCGCTGGGATCTAGCCTGACACCAAGAGCCACAGTCCCCACAGGAGAGTCAGGAGAGCCCTGGTGGTCCAGGAGACACTTTCTCCACTATAAAGGGCTTCTTGGAAACTCCTGCCTTTGCACGATGGGAGGGTGTTACCTTTACTGAACAAACATGGCCTTTGATGTCAGACCAGAAGTTTGACTCTTACCGGGAGTGGGACTGAAATCATCTCAATGCCTACAATCCCAAAGGTCACTTATTTTTAAAATATGTTCACTTGTGTGTCAGACAGTTCCTTCTCCCTTCCCCCACTGGGAATTATTTTTAAAAATCCATGAAATTAAAACAAAACAAAACACAACCCTCACTATTTCTCACCTGAACACCAAAGCCAAACAATCTTCTAAATATTTCATGAAATAAATTACAGTCCACAGTTTTCTAGCAACGATAAATACAAAAGTACATGTTTGCAGTTAGCACTGACTTCACTTTAAAGGCTTAAAATATTTAATATTTAAATAACAGAAGCTAATTCAACATGGTATGCCTCCCTCACCCTCTCATTCATTGTCTATGAACTATGGAGAGCAACGTTCTAGAATTGTAGCATCTAGAGGCAGCTAGTCTAGAAATAGTTCACTCAGAGATCAACCCTTACAGTTCCTAGATTATACCAAGAACATACACTTTCACAGAGTAAATGCTTTATGTCCTCATGTGGGGAGTGTGTGTTTGCTCCACATATAAATCTTTGGGTCCTTCTTATAATCAAAGCTAGATTTCAATAAACTATTCTGGTTATTGATTTGTTCTCAAAGCATACAAATTCCAAGCTGAGGCTGAGTCTATATAACTACTGAATTGTATAAAAAGAGCCTCCCCTCCCCTGCCTCCTTTAGGTGGCATTTAAAAAAGCTTTTTAAAAAATAATATGCATGATGGTATATGTCCACAGCACCAATCAATCATTCAACTTTGTATGAAGCATAAACACATCTATCCTTAAACTTACCCAAATGCAAGGGGTAATTTAGGGAGAGTTCAGTTTCTAATTCCAAATTCACATGTAAAAAAATAATAATCCAACATCGTGATTTCTAGATATGACCAGCCAGTCTTCTGAAAGTAATTTTGTAAACAGCAGCATAAATACCTCCCGACGTACCTTCCAAGCCTTCTCAGTTAAACTTGTGTTTCTGGTGCACATGCGACACGACAGTGAACACGCTAGCATTTAATTTAAAGAAAAAGGTGCAAAATGAAAGTGCCTTATCAATTCAACAGGAAAAGCTACACCAGTAACTACATTTTATATTAATTAAAACAATATATAAACAATATCTCTTTTAGCTATATATAGTCTTCATGCCCATTTACCCTGTAATATATTATAATGCTATTGTTGCTAGTGCTATGGACCCTTTACGTGCCATCCTGCTGACTGGCAATAATCGGTGAAAAAAAATAAAAACTTCCTTCATGAGACAAAGAGCAAGTTGTGCAAAGTAATGCTGCAACCTCCGCTATGCACACCGGTCACCGATTATTGCTGGACTCTCTTGTTACTAACAGATTGGTGACTCTGCAGAAAGTCTGTGGGCAGTGAGCTACAAGAAAAGGAAATCCTCCAATTTTAGTACCCTCCTTCTGTTGTAAACAGAGGTCAATGATCAAGAAGTCGAGACAGAAAAAGGGTCCATATCTGTAGGCATAATGGAAATCATATGCATGAGAAAAACAAGTTCAACTTTTATTTGTTTTCATTGTTTCCCCTCCTTTGCCTGACCCCGATCACCAAAAGATGTGCAGTGTGTTGGCGCTCCAGGTCTGTGCAGGGCCATATAAAGTGTCTTGGTTAATATTTTTTGTTTGTTTTTCATATTTGTACTTCAGACATTCTAGAAGTGCTTAGGTGATACATTTACCCATCAATTTGCATTGCTGGCTCAAATTCTGAAGTGAACAACTCCTTGTATAATGGAGGAAAATGAAGTCGCACAATGTCTGGATATATTGCTTTAAATGCCATTAGCTTTTCTGTATGTCGTCCACATAAGGCTCTTAATGTAGACACCTTGCATATTAACTGTAAGGTGGAAGAAAGAACAAGTTGTCAGGGGAGAACAGACGTGAGAATCAAAATTCAGGGAATCTGGATGATCTTTACAACACTGTTTATAATGGCGAAACACACTTAAAGCAACTTTAATGTCTAGTAATAGAGGATTGGTAAAAATAAATGAGGATATATAGTTTTATCATAGAATACCAGGCATACATTAAACTCTAATGACAATGAGTTTCTTCTCGAGAAAGAGTATCAAAAACAAAGCAACAATTAACCCCTAATTTTCGCTCCCTGACCTAACCTAGCTATCAGGAGAAAATAGAAAAAAACACACAAACAAACAGGAAAAAGAAACACTTTCAAACCATCCTCTGGAACAATAAAACACATAAAATAATCTAAGAAGAGACTGATTTTTCTAAGACCAAATACATACTCCTGGCTCTAGCAATGAAGAATATTAGCATATTTTAAATTGACATCCTAATTATGCTTTTATTGCAAAAAATAATAATTAGCAAAAATGAAACCTTATGCTTTGAATACAAGGTAGTAATGGCAAATTGATGAAGAAAATACAAAAGTCATTTATTGTTGATGACTGATGAATTTAATGGAAATTGAACTACTATCAGAATATAAGGTTATCCTGGTTAATTGTTTTAGTACTTCATAATTTTCTCTTCCAACATTCAAAAATTATCTAATTGCTATCAATGCAGAACATTAACTTTGCTTTGTGTTCAACTCTGATGGACTAGGAAGAGGATTTCCAGAATGTATTATTTGTTAAAAAATTCTACTACATTATTTCCCTATTACTGTAGGGCACTTTATAAGCAATGATAATAAATAGAATTTAACCTGAAGTTTGGCCCAACAGAACTTTTTTGAAATGGAGGTATTTATTCCTTTCAGTGGCCCGTTGCTTACTGATACATTTGGGGGCTGGTCAGATGACCTATAAGGGCGCTTAGTATGTGGCAAGGAGTAATTCAAGCTATGCCAACTGGAAACCACTGCTTCTCACCTTTGTTAGTATTCCGTCTTCTCGGTGATTCTTCTGTAGGACGTGTTGAAGAGCTAGCTGAATTTTCTGTTGCAGTTTCTCAATTTTTACTTTTTCCTGCAGCCATGAGCGATCTAAACATGAGAAATGATATCCCTTAGTGTTCCTCCAACACGGTGCCAGATACCCAATTCCTCCTGACTCTTAGACACAGAGTATCTATCATACCACAAAGCAGAGTTAGAGACTAGCAGGCCAGTTTCACTATTCTTTCAAAATATATTCCTAAGGGAGCAGAAAACTGATCTATGACAGGTAAAAAGGGTATTAAACATTTCCATTCTTACTGGTACTTAAAGGAAGGGAGGCTTCTCCCCTTCCAAAAAGGATAGCAATTTAAATCTAAGGTCATACACATACAAGTACAATGAAATCACTATGGCCCTTCAAGCTTTTCAAAGAATAACATTTCTGAATGAAATATTCATAGCAATTCTGCTAGCCTTTCTGGAAATTATGGAGACAACCTTACAATATAAGGCAACTAAAACTGTCAACAGAATTCCAGATGACTTAAAAGTTGGTAATTTAGGATGAATTTTTTATGTGTAAGAATTCCAAGAATTAGAAGACAGTAAACCAATGATCTCCAAGAGGCAGTTCTGGTGAAAACATCAATTAAATGCACATAAACTTGTAGATGACATCCAAGTGGATTTCAGGAAAAAGTTGGATATTATCTTAGAGACTGGTACTAAGAAGGGCAACCCGACTCCACCATACCATTTCTCTTGGTGTCAGGAGGTTAATTGTGGACTGGGTTTTACTCAGTTCTCGTTTCTTAAGATTTTATCAGAATGGCATGAGTCTTCTTAAAAGGCAGATGTATGTGTGTGGGGGGGAGGTTGTTATTTGAAAAAACTAAAAATAGACTTAATAAGTGAGGCAGCCTCTCTTGGCAGCCTCCTGAATATTCTAAAAGTTATGGACCTTGTAAAAAGTCTTTACCCGGGGAATTTTTAAACCATTTTATTTTTATTTGGTTATGTTACCTGCTGACATCAGTACAAATGCAGAAAATAATGCAATTTCATCTTCCGTCAGGTGCATAGAACATAAACTCTTTCCAAATTCAAATACAAAGCTAATAAAGTCTTCACAACCTGCCAACATTAAAATACAGAGAGTTTAGGATTTTCATTATCCTAGGAGAAAAATATGGAAGAAGGCAAAGAGGGATAGTGATAACATTTCTACAGTTTAAGAGTTTGAAATCTTAGAAGAAACATCTGTTTAGCCAACATCACCATCACTACCACCATCCCTACCATCACCATCATCATATCATCATTCAAACTAATGAGAGTACACTTGTGCTGAGTGATTCCTTTGTTAGGTACTGCTCTAAGAAATTTCTTTGGGTTTCCTACTATTTCACAGCACCCCTATTAAGGACGTATTATTTTTATTATCCCCATTTCAGAGGTGAAAAATCAAAGTTGGAGAGGAAAGTGATGTGCCTAAGGTTATACAGATAGGAAGTAACATCCTGAGATTCTAAGTCAGGGTGCTTGACTTCAGAGCTCACACTCTTAGCCCAGAGTTTAACAGCTACAATCTTACTGAAATGTGAAAACCTCCCATTTTGATGTTTGTCTCTATTTCCTCTAAATACTAACAAATGACATATTATAGTGGTAAAATCATTGTAACTGGTACAGAACTGAAAATATAGAATGTGAAAGTCCTATAAAAAATGATCCATTCCCCAAAGACTGGTTAAGTTTGGTGTCTATTTTTTTCAGATTTGCATATTATATTCACACACACACACACACACACACACACACATTATTGTATGGAAAATAATACAATAATTAATAATATTATAAGAATAAACTGTTTCATGTACTCACAAGTGTAAACCTACTTTTACCACCCTGTATTTTAAATGGAAACAGGCTATACACCCCTTCTGTCATTTTGGTGTTTTTAAATTCACTTAGGCTATCTTGGATACTGTCCCATTCTTAATAACTATAAGCCACTTTATTTAAATTATAAAAATCCAATATAAATTATTTATAAAGTGTATGTCAGTTTCACTTTATTTCAGTAATACTTTATTTCTCTGAGGTCTACATTTAATTCTCACTAATAATTACCTGAGGGCAGACTTTGAGCTCTTTGCTTGATTTGATGTATCAGATCACATCCTCTAATTTATCTAAATAATATGCCCCCCGCTTATCTGGATCTTAAAATCTGGAAGGACACTGAATGGATATGTAATAGAAATGTCTTCAGTTACCAAGCAGATAAAATGAAACATTAGATCTTTACAGGTACTATAGGCAAAAAGCATCGGAGGCATGTGAATTTTCTATAGTGTCTAGCTATAAAGTAAAATATGTATAAAATTCTTTAATTATTGTTTCCAAATAACCAGTTTCCATATTGTTCAAAAAGAGGTTTCACCCAGCTCCCACCTGTTCCTGTAACTCTGATTTAAAGACAAACAGCCAGAGATTTCCTTACCTAAGGATTTGAAGACATCAGGGCTAGCATATTTCCCATCAAAGTACACGGTGTTGTTCTGAGAGTCAAAGGCACGGCACATTCTGATGAACACCACCTCTAGAGAACCTAAGTAAAGGCAGGAGGGCTTGGTTATTCCACCTAGGTGAGTTTATTTCAAAGGCACTGATGTAGAGACCCGTTTCTGAGTCAGCGCCCTGGGGGTTGTGTAGCCAGTGGGCTCTCAGTCACATTCCCTCTCTGTCTCAAAGGGCGAAGTTCACTAGTGTAACTAAACACCTGTGTTGAAGCCAAGGCCTGCTTCACTGAAGAGAGGAGTAATTTACAAATTACTTCTTTGCTTTGTCACTCTTCTGTCTTGCAGTACGAAGTTTCAGAGTTGATAATCAAACATTTATTCATATTTATTAAAACAAACAAAAAGTCCTGGCCAGGTCGTTCAGTTGGTTAGAGCATTGTCCCCATCTGCCAAGGTTGCAGGTTCCATCCCGGTCTGGGCACATACAAGAATCAACCAATGAATGCATAAATAAGTGGAACAACAAAATCAATGGCGCTCTCTCTCTCTCTTCCCTCTTCCCCTTCTCTAAAATCAAATAAAAAATGTAAAAAACAAACAAGCAAAAAAAAAAAATATATATATATATCAGGGCTCTCTCTGAGGTTCCCACCTTTTTCCTAACAACTTATAGGAACCTCTGAGGACCTGATGTGTAAAACAAAACACAGGTGATGATAAAATTAGGGAATGCAGGAGTTCTTCAAATTAATCTTTCCACTCAGAGGAGAAGACTATGGAGGGAATGTTTCCTGCCACTAGCTCCAAAACCTTTCAGAAGAACTCAGTCTCTGCTAAGAGAAACCTAAGCTATTATCATCGGAGAAAAACTGTTCCCGACACCTTCCTTACCAAGCATTTCTTTAATAGGCAGGTGAGAGCAGGTTAGGAAGAGATCTCAAAATTCACTTGCAAAGCACATACCTGCTTTGAGAAGCACAATTTGATCGTTTTGACACAGTTCCATAAATCCATCGATGCGTTTGGCAAACTCCACCACGTACTGTATAGCTTCTGTGATTTTGATGGCACACAACTGCCACATCACCTCCCGCTGCTGTTAAAGAGGGAGACAGGTTAGCCTACACTGTTACCCACATCCTTGGCTCAATGAATTTAACTATTCCTCTTTTGTAAAATCCTTCTTTGGAAATGGATTAAAAAAGCCTAGAGGTTTAAAAGTAAACAGTTGGCCAGTTATTCGATATAACGATTGCTTCCAAGTCCCTTCTCATCTCCTTCAATACCTCTCTTACTTCCTTGGTGGCAAAGGGACTGGGAAAGATATTATGAGCATCTATGTAGCAGAAGATGAAAATACATGTCACTGCTTTAACCCCGAAGTGTGGAGAATAGCAAAGCAGGGTCTTCTTTTAAGCAATTCTTTTGCCTTGGGGAATTTAACACCATTTTACTGGGGGAAGGGGACAATGGGGGGAGTCAATTACACGTATTGTGTACATGTTATGAGCTAGATGCTTTATGACACCCTTGTCTTATTTCATTTTCACAAGAGCATCTTCCCATTTTCCATAAATGTGCACAGATACCCATTCTCCAATTTAGTGACAGGATAACCTGAATCAGTGGTGTTGTTTGGTTGTTCCCCCAACCTTAGTTTAAGACTGTTCCCACCAATATGATGGGGTGGAGGAAACACTGAATGAGGAGCTGGAGTCATGGTCTAGTCCTGGTGTTTGCACTCTCCAACCATATGCCAATGGAAATTAGTGTCCTCCTATGTAAAATGAAGGGCAGCATTATCAGGGGTGGGCAAACTTTTTGACTCGAGGGCCACAATGGGTTCTTAAACTGGACCGGAGGGCCGGAACAAAAGCATGGATGGAGTGTTTGTGTAAACTAATATAAATTCAAAGTAAAGGAGTGGAGGGGAGAGCAAGAGAACCCTCCGCTCTTTCCGCTCCGCGGGCCGGATAGAACAGCCAAACAGGCCGGATCCGGCCCGCGGGCCGTAGTTTGCCCACGGCTGGCTTAGATACTCTCTATAGTCCTTCCTAAGTCTGAATTTCTACATCAGGGGAAAACACAGCATTTTCTTTACCCAAAGGGAGAATAAATAATTAAAAGTTCCCTTCTCCAGCCCTGCCCTCCCATTTTGGTGGCTTGTTAATCACATTGTTTTATAGAAAAAAGTCAAGTAGCAACACTTGTCAGCCTCACACTGTCAGGTTCAGATTGGAGTGACAATCATGGACTCCAAACCTTTCTGTGTACATACTCTCTAAACTCCTTCTTCTTAGACTCTTGGAACATGAAGCTAAGATTACATATTTTACATGAACTTCATGATCTTGAATCAACATTCCATTATGATAGTGGGACAAATCCCAATTCATTTAGATTTCTGGAAACTGCTTAATTTAGTGCCCTGTTGACAAATGATAGGAGATATGTGTACAGTTATAGGGACAATAGAATTTGTTTGCTACTGCTGAAATTTTGCATGCTGGCATCTCAGTAAGAAGACAATGCCTCAAGTACATAATGAGCTCTGGAAGCAAGAGTTTTACACAGAAATCTGATATCTGATGTAAGGCATTCATTCTTCGGTCCTTGGTGGTTTTGATCAAATCCCCTGCAGGAAAACCCCTTCCACTTTCCCTCCACCCTTGGTAAATTCTCCAGAGTATACCTTGTTCTGATAGTTCTCAATCTCCTCCTGCAGAAAGGTCTGCCACGTTATCTGCTGGAGCTCTTCTCTCAAGTATTGGCAAGTTTCCAGATGTGATTTAGATATATTCTGTGCAAGGTGTTCTAAGCAGAAAACAGGAGATCACAACATGAAAATCCAGGCTCTTTGGGTAATAGGTGTTTTTCCCTGCTTAATATATGCTTTAAAAAGTAACAAGCAGAAAGCATCACACTGACCCAGTTTTATGATCTTTATGCACTTAAGCCATTTGGAACTATTCTGTTTTTTGGAACATGAGGATGAAGGACAGGCAAAACCAATAGTTAGCAATAAATCTTGATGACTTTTCAAAGACACTCCTCACCTTGACCTTCTTCCATGCCTTTCCACTAATGTCTTAGAATGAACAAATATTGACCTAGATAGGTGTGGGAAATGATGGCCACAGACTCTTGGCATTTTTATAAGGATACACCTGCCATATACACTGACCTAAGTTTTACTCTTGAAAAATTAGGAAGTGGTACTCTTTTATGACAACTGCAACAGTATTTCTTTAGTGTTTTCCTGAAAATAGCAGAACAAGCATTACTGAGGGCCTACTAAGTCACTATACATAGTTCAGTAGTTAAGAGATAGACTCTGGAACCAGAATAACTGAGTTTGAACCTCAGCCCTGCTACTTACTAGCTGTGTGATCTTAAGTAAGTTACTTAACCTCTCTGTGTTTTGGTTTCCTTAATTGTAAAATGAGGAAGGTAGTATCTATTCCATGGGGCTTCTGTGAGAATTAAATGAGTTGAGCATTTAGGGAGAGTTACAAAGTGAGTGCTAGCTAACATTAGTTCTTATTATACTAGAATATAGGGACTTGGAAGATACTATAAGAAATAGATGTCAAAAAAGTTTCTCTAGGAATTTATAATGTGGTGAGCATGTATGGACATGCTGAAAGGACAATTCAAGGCATGAGACAATAAAGTATAAAGTTGAGCCCAGCAGGTGTGGCTCAGTGGTTGAGCATCGACCCATGAACCAGGAGGTCATGCTTCGATTCCCAGTCAGAGCACATGCCTAGGTTGTTGGGGGCATGCAGGAGGCAGCCAATCAATAATTCTCATCAATGATGTTTCTCTCTCCCTTCCTCTCTCTGACATCAATAAAAACGTATTTAAAAAAATATAAAGTTAAATCATATCAGAAGAGAAAGAAAAAATGATAATAGATGCTGTCAGGGAAGGGAGAGGTGAATGTTTGGCTTAGGGAAATTAGTGGGTGCTTCTCGGCAGCAGAAGAGGGGCATTTGAGTTGGAGCCTGAAGGATGGGTAGGATTTGGTAGGTGGAGGCCAGTGGTGTGAGGGGTAGGGAGGCCAGTTCCACATTCGAGGGAGGGCAGATGAAGGAACCAACATAGCACCAATAGGACAGGAAGATGTGATAAAGTGATAGAGTCAAAATAGAAATGTGAGAAGGTAAGAGTCCAAATCCTGAAGGATCCTGAATGTTAGGATTGAGTCTGGACTTGATAAAACAAAAGGAGTCCACAGAATTCTCCAGGAGCGGAGGTACTGAACACTGCACCTGGGGAAACAGAACCAGCAGTTCTGTGACTGGGTTGGAGGATGGAGAAGATGTGGGCAGCAGGACCACATAGAAGGCTGCTGGAACTAGATGTGAGGGACTAAGTGCTGGGAGCAGGCTGGTAATCATTGTTATGGAAGGGAAAGATAGTGGAAAGTTTGAAAAGAAAATTGATAAGATTCTGTGAATATGAAACCATACCAAAAAGGAATGCCCCTCTCAGGGCCTTGAATATTTAATAGGAAAGCCATTTAAAAGAATGGTATTCAATGCAAACTGGGTAACAGTAGTAAGACTTTTTATTTATCTGGGAATTTGTTGCTGCTTTTTGTCAAAACAATCAGATTTGTTTGCATGAAAACAGAACAGGCTAACCTCCATGAAGCCTGAAATTAGAGCAAGCGTGTCAAACTCGCATCCCGCAACGAATATTTTTGCGGCCCAGCCAATATAATGGTATGTAAGAAACATTTTAATAAAAATTTCTTAACTTAATTTTTACAATATCCTGTTATACATAATAATAACGAACTACAACTTTCGCTAATGACTGATTACTATAATCGGGTTGCCTTCATTTCCCTTATGTGCCTTGAGCACAGGTACACCATTTCTCCCCACTAATACTAGCAGCGAATATTTTAGCAGCTGATTGCCACGTCATTAGTCTTGGACTGACTGACTGTTTTGCGCAACAGGAAATATTTCGCTTTCGGAGAACAAGAAAAATAGGTTTATTTGCATTACACTTATTAATTTGTGCAGTTATTCAGTGTCTGGTAAGTTAATGTTCAAGAAAAAATATTAATTTTTATTAAAATGTTCTATTATTTTATGTTAATGGTTACTCATTTATTTCAGCCCTTTGTATTCAGCATGTCTCTATCGAAATAATCCTATGTTTCTGTGAAAATTGAGCTTTTGCAGCCCACATAAACTTAAACCTTGTTTATTTGGCCCTTGTTAGCCTTTGAGTTTAACATGCTTGCTTAAGAGACACTGGAACAATAAATCTTAATGGCCCTATTCACAACATACAGCAACAAAACAATACAAGTCAATATCATAAAAATAGAACATGAACAAAAGAAAAGAATTTAAAGGAAAGACACAGTGAAGCTGAGAGGAAGAGGGAGAAGCCAGTAAATCATGTGTCTTAGAATTAATGACGTTTGTAAAGAGGAGAATAAAGACAAAAATAATGGGAAGTCAGAAACGAGCAGTGTGTAAGTAAGTCTGTGAACTATCTCCTATAGAAAGAGTGTCACTAGAGAAGACAGATTCCAGAATGTAAACCAAGTTTTGCAGGTCTGAAAAAAATGATGAACTGTTCACAGAGAAACAGGGGGATCCTGTGCGGAAAAGGGATGGAAGAAGATGATAGTGTTCTCTTCCAGATCATGCTTTTTCCCCAGTTAATATGGTCAGCATGTTGTTATTTCACTTCATCCTAAAAATCGTTCCCACTCATCCCTCCCTGTGTGGGTCCAGCTTTCCCAAGTCTAAGTGAATGATACAATGTATGTTACTAACCAGTAGAGGGCAGTGGCTGCTTTCTTGCCAACTGCTCACCAACTAACTGCCTTTGACCCCCGATTCACGAGTGGATTCGGCAAGTGTAAGATCTTAGACACTTTGCTGTTTTTAAATCTCCATTTCAGCAAAGGAGAAGATGTCAGACTGAGTAAAAGTCAACAAGTTAGTGTGGTCTCTCAACGAAACAGCCTGGAATAATGAAACACTTGGAACTAGAAGTTAGGAGACCTGGTTTCTGGTCTGAGTTAGAGGATAACTCACTCTGTGATGGGCAAATCAGTTCACTTCCTCAATCAGGACAGTTTCATCAACACGGCCAAGGTCTAGATACTTCAGATGGAAAATCCTGACTTCTGAGTTAGTCCCAGATTTTCTCAGTGGGAAGGCACTTTAGACATCACCTGGTCCAAACTCTCTTCAGTTTACAGATAATAACAACATTAATAGTGATGATAATTAACACTTATGTAGCATTTACTATGTACCATCCTTATAATATATATTCAGAATGTGTGTGTGTGTGTATGTATATGTGTGTGTGTGTGTGTGTGTGTATGTATATGTGTGTGTGTGTGTGTGTGTGTGTGTGTGTGTGTGTGTATATATATATATATATTTCTTTTTTATTATTTAATATTTGTAACAATCCTAGGAGGGAGGTACTAGTATTATCTCGATTTTACAGAGGTGTCATAGGTGACAAGTGGCCAATTATTTAAACACACACAGTTTAGCTCCAGAGTCTTTATATTCAGTAGGTAGAGAGACTGTAGCTTGCAGAGTTTACATGGCCTATACTGGGTTGTACAACCTTTCGCAAAGCCAGGAGCACAACCCATATAAGCTGACTTCTTGTCTCACGCTTTGCCCAGCATGTCACTGCCTCTCTTGCATGGGCTTTAGTTCTTGATTACAGTAACAACTGCAGTTAGTTTTTTTTTTTTTTTTTTTTTTTTTTTTTTTTTTTTAATGAACCTAGATGGCTTATCTGGAGTATGTAATTCAGGTACTAATTATACATCAAGGGCAACACTTCCTGGCCATGAATGCAGACATATTCCCATTAAAAGTAATGGATTGTAGATACTATGATTTAAAGAATTGGGCTTCCAATACGTTAATTTACAATTTATTTTCCAATTGAATAATTACTTTCATTTGTTTAAAATCTGATGACAAAATTTAGTCTAAAATGGAGTCAAGAGTCTTAGTTAACGAGATAGCAGGACTTAAGCCCAAAAGGAAATACAGCTTTGAAGAAGGAACAGCAGTGTCTTTGGTCACTGCTAGGCTACTCTTAGCTCTTCAAACTATTCTGTACATGTAAGTGGGATAGAAAATATCCTTTTCAGATAAATTCTTGTTTAAGTTTTGGCTTTTGGACTAGTCTCAGTGACAAGTTTATTCATCCTGGAAAATGCCACAGCACATGTGAAAATTCCCTGATTGAGGAGATCCTGGAGAAAGTATGAGGGCATTGAGCTCCCAGACTACACTGGGAGATGACATGGGTGGAAGAGCAAACTGATTTGTGCACGAAGAGGAAGGTGGGGGAATCGGCTTAGCATTCCTGGCCCCACTCAGGTACTAACCAGTACACATTTAGCCAAAGTGCCACCTTCACAGGAAACACCTCTGCTAAGCCCTGTGGATTTATTTCACGGTTCAACATTTGATAAGCAAACTGGATAGACTCACTAGCATTTATGGTAAGGTGGAAGCAGACCCAAGGTAAAGTGAGCCAGGTCATTTTTCAGGATATCATGTCAGCTTTCAATCAAATCCTTATTCATTTCTGAAAATTTTTACTTTCATTACCATTCTGCTTAACGCTCAGCCAACCAAGATTGCATGACAAAAATGGAAGGTTTTTGTTCTAGTTCAAGAAAAATAAAATCAAACCTACCTCTGCTCAGCTTGGCTTCTAGTTCAGAGGTTTCTCTGTTAATCAAAAGAGCTGCGATCCACCTTTAACGCTGCTCAGTGGTTACAGACCAGGCTTAAAATGGCCCTGCTCTTGAGGATTTAAATTTAGACCCATAAAGAGGCGCTTGTGCAAAAACCGTAAAGAACATTCAATTTGTTCTATTTGGAGAAATATTTTACTGGAAATATAAATTTCACTTAAAAATGTTTTATGGGGTACAGAGGTGGAGAAACCATCTAAAGAGCACACCGCTTTTCCTGTGAACTGAGGATTTCGGTGCTCGAGTCAGTACCCGCCGGTGCCTTTCCATCTGAAGTCTTTATTCTCTCAGAGTATCAACTTAGTCATCGCTACAGCAACTAATTGAAATATCCCAAAGGATTATAACCTTGTGTGAGGAGTCACGGGGAGGGACAGATCAAATTCTAAAACCGAAAAGGTTCTTATCCAAGTTCCTCTGACAACAGTGCTGTCCTTAAAAATCGATTAAATATAATAGAGGATGCTAACACAGCCTCCTTGAAATGGAAAGTTTTTCATTGTCTGTGTTATTAACATTTCTAGGTCACATCACCCAAGAAGCAAAATGTCACAGGAATAAGAAATTGACAGGATATTTTTCTTTTGTTCTGTTGTGTTTTTTGTTTTGTTTGTTTTGTTTTTGGTATGGCGAGTCTTCTATAAAAAACATCAGTTTTGTCACCAATATCCATCATAAAAACATTCTGGCAAATAAAGAAGCCAATTTCCCTTTAATATTTCTAGCATACACCAGGATTGCAAAACTTGCAGGCATGGACAATCACACAGATGGGGGGAGTGGGGTGGGCGCATCTAAAGGTGTTAGCCCCTAACTGATGCCACTTAATTGTTGCTGGTCCCTTATACCTAGATCATTTTTTCCCCTCCCATAAGAAGCTGACAATCTGAATTTTTATGTGGACCAGTTTTTACATTTTGGCAACTGATTCAAAAATTTAAAACTCTGTACTAATCCAAGAATATATTATGGACCAGATTCAGTTTGTGGTCTGGCATTTTTAAGACTTCAGGTATAAAGCAATACCTGGAATATACGTAAGTAAATAACTAATGAAGTTAATGGAGCCATTCCCTGAACTTACCAGTTTTCTGTGGCATTTTAAGACTGCTTTAAGTTCATGTCGACCCATCTCTGAAGCTAAGTGGTCAATGTTTCTCTTGCATATATAATGGAAACAGTGGATGGTCAAAAGCAAGGGGGCAGGTGGGATTATGAAGTGGTCCAAAGGGTAAAGGTGAATTTCCTTTCTAGCTCCTTTAACAACATAACTCACTAGAGGAAAGCCAGGCATATCCTATTTACTTCATAGGGCATAAGTAGCACATCCCAATAGAAACATGGAAGCCATTACCTAGTTCTGCCATGGACACAGTTGGAGAAGTCTCTCCATTGGTGAAGGAACAGTAGGGAAAGAAGCCTGATGCTGGTGTGTAGTCACATATTGGTTCTGGTTTGATTCCATTGATATCAAGACCTGACTGGTCCGGGGAAGGCTGTATGTCCAGGTAGAAGCTGCTGACGGCAGAGTCTGCCTTGCTCCCCTCGGGGGTGTGCCCGTCGATGTAGTTGCTGAGGTCGTCGTGTAGTTCCGTCAGCCCATTGGCCGAGATGTTGTAGGTTGGCGTCAGCGGCTCAGCCTCTCCAGGCTGCTGCTGGTGGTCGCGCTGCTGCTGCTGCATCCGGTGTTTCTGCACTTCTGCATACAAGCTGTCTCTCTGCTTCTTCGACATGCGGCCAAATTTTACAGCTGGAAGACACAAGCCAACCACACCATATACAATGTGCTTTTCTTTACTCTCCTCTCTGGCATGCTTTAGGGGTTCCTTTGAAGTCTCAGACAATCTCAATCAAAACCCACATAATCACAAAATAAGGATGTGATCCAACAGTCCCACCTCATACCCACAATGGCAAAGACACATCCCAGAGGAACGAAGGACGAGTAGGTAGGAGAGACCTGGGGCAACGACCACTCATGGTTTCCTGCTGTCATAGGCCCTATGCTCAGTGGGAGCCACTGGTATGTGACTGAGTGGGTTTGTTCACTCCCCACTCACGTGGCCTTGCTGGACCATCTCTCTCTCTTCATGGTGTTCAGATTAATGCACAGACTCAGAGGTACATCGAGGCACAAGCAGTCAGACCCTCATTTTCATTCATTCCACTATTCTGAACACTCAAATGAGTTTCTTCCCGATCAAACAGCTGAACGTGGGGCTTCACTGAGAGACCTAAACAGACTGGAGGAGGCCTTTGCGATTCCCTGAATCACATCTCTGAGTCTACCGAAGAAGCCCCTCCCCTACGCTGGGTCATGGTGGCCCTTGTAAAATGCTTGGACCCACATTTACATGACACTTTCTACTGTTCTTATTTTGCCTCAAGTAAAGAGTATCAGCATTATGTAAAGGGCAAACACTGTGTAAGATCCCTCCTTGTCAGACAAATTTGTGTTTGCAACACTTCTCCTTGGGAGGTTCCCTATTTAAAGTGGAGTAATTACTATAATAACTCTCTAGTTCATTCAGAATCCCAAATGATTTCTCCTGAAACACCCATATATCTGAGGGGAAAAACCCTATGACTCCCGGGTCTGAGCTCTCCCACTAACCCATTTATTTTTCAGCTCAACCCTTCTTATGTGGATTAAGCCTCTGCTAGAGGAACTAAGATGTCCTAATTGATTGTGGTTAAATTTATACTTGATGGGGTGAGTGAATTCATCTACTTGACCAGCATCATAATTCTGTAAGTCTATGGGAAAGAGGCAGGATAAATGGATATGAAGTTGGGAACCAGGGCCACACCACCTGTTGGATTCTTTTTCTACCGAGGAGAACACTCACTGTCCTTTTGCAGAGAGGAAATGAGTGAGCTTGATACTGGTCAATCTTTGCACTCTAGGACTGAAGAAACAAACTTGGGTGGGGCTGGTTAGATAGCATGTAGGCTGATGTGGGCTCTGAATGTCAGACCTAAATTTGTATAAGCCCTCAAATTCACTCTATGCCCACAACAAAGTGCACTGTCACTACTACACAAAACCTCCAGGAGGCATACCAAAGGCATTTATCTCTGTGTGGAAGAATCTGTGTTCTAGAACACCCAAGGGGATTGATACCCATAGGTGAAACTTGTTCTGTGTGACTCTGAACGGTGTTTTAACATCTACCTGGATATTAACAACAGTAATCACACCATCCTGTAGGTGAAATGAAAAGATCAGCTATTGAGAAAATGCACACACAGCTTGTGTTTTTAACTTACAAGTTCATAAGAGATGAGCCCAACTTTGAGGATGAAATCTGCAGAGCTGCCTACCACTCAGGAGTTTCTGAGAATACAGTGTAAGTTCTGTGACTTGCATATTCTGATGGCAAAAACTTAGTTTTTGTTTCTGTATATTCTAAGAGACTACCCTGTGCCCCACTATGGGAGGTCATCACCACTTGTGCCTGGGCAGGTCCACAGGCCCCAAGAACATCTGATTAAGGGAAGACAGGCTTTCAGAAGGCCTGCCCAGAATCCTGAAGTACTTTTCCACAGGCTGGAAGAGATGTTTCCTTCAAAGGGATCTCTTAAGAGAGCCAGCCAGTATACTCGGAAAAGTCCTGAAAAATGTACCCGCTGTACTTTCTGCCCAGTTTCCTTATATAAGAATAACTGCCTTGAAATCTGGTGTTGATTATTCAGTGCACTTAAGATAGTTTTCCAGGAAGATCTTGAAATGTTCTGCAACTGAGTGGTAGATGGTCTCTATTTCTTAAAATAGCTTCTTTTAATGAAAAGAACATTTGTCATCGAGCCACATTTTGCACTATTTTCACACGTTCTGCATGTACAAATATTTGACTTTGGCATGTGATTCAAAATATGCAGTTAGCATAAAAGCCAATTCAACCCAAAGGCCAATAAATTCACTAGTGTAAAGCATGTAACAATTAGCTCTCACCTGTGTTTCCTTCTGGGGAAAATGCCTGTAGGAGGTAAATTTATTTAGGCTCTCAGATGACACTAACCTTCGATCAATTCATCCACCTGTAATATCTTAAACATAAAAAAACCCGAAGGTATTCTGACCACACTTTCCAAACACTATGCCATCAGCCAGCCAGCTGACTCGGATGGATTATGGAGGAGGAAGTAACTGCCGTGAAACCCACAAAACCGCCAGGGGCAGGAGGGCATCTTTTGGCAGATCTGGGTCCGGGTTTTGGAAGGCACTTTCATAACCCCATGTCACCACCCTACAATGCAAGCTGAGTGCTCACCATCTCGAGACATCCCTACAGCAAGGCATTTCTGTAATCGACAGTGTTGGCAGCGGTTTCTACTGGTTCGATCAATCAAACAGTTCTTCTGACGAGGGCAGGAGTAGGTGGCATTGCTTTGCTGACTTCTCCTGAAAAAGCCCTGTGATTCAGTTATAAAATATAAAACAGGTTAGTGTCAGTTTGAGCTGTATGATACTAAAGGTAGTATACTAAGAACTGAGCGGCATTAATATTTAATGAGAATTGAACTTGTAGCGGAATCATCCAGGAGGCCATTAATGAAATTAAAGTCACTTCTTTTTCCTTGAGTAAAATTGATCCCCTGAGTCCAATCCTCCGTCCCTTACATAGGCAAAACTTTCTTGAACTCCAGCAGACGGTTGCCAGGCCCTGTTCCTGGCTTCTGATGGTCAAAGCAATGTGTTAATATAACAGTACAAAGACACTTTTATTTAACCTTTATCTCCTACATATATATTTTAGTAGAATAAACACAAAGCACTTCTCTGGATGTCCAGAGATAGGGAAAATGCATCCTTACTGTAACCCAGGGAAGATGCAATCCTCCTACAGGGTGGTAATGTCTACTAACCCACTGAAATTTACCACCCTTTAGGTGTCTTGCATTCCCCAAGTCAGAATCTACTGGCCCAAGAAGTTAAAGATGCTTGGATGGATTATTTTGGCAGATCAATCAGACTGGGAATTCTCAACCCTGACATTTTGAAAATACCACATGTTCAGTATCATGGCCTTTACGATTTAACAAATCCAATCTGATGTTCATCAAGTTCCACTTATTTGTTAAGCACTGTGTTAGAGATGAGAGGGTGTACAAAAACGCATAGGGAACTGCTGACTTCAAGGATTTCATTCATTCACTCATTTTTGCTAACTTCTTGAGTTGGATCCTTAATAGCTCATTAATTTTCAGTATTCTTAAAAGCTACAAGGTTTCCTTTTAGCTATGTTTTAGTAGCAACCCACAAGTTTTGCCATGTAGTATTTTCATTATCATTCCATTGAAAACATGCCTTAATTCTCAATAGAGTTTAATCCATATGTTATTTAGAAGCACATTTCTTAATATCCAATAATATGGGTCGTTTGGGGTTATCTTTTTATTGTTGAGTTATCTCTCAGTGCATTTGCAGTGCTCTGAAGAAAGAGAAGGGACCAGAGTTAATTCTATGAAGCAGAGCCATGAAGTGTACAAGGGTATTATCATCCTCCGATCTTTAAGGGTTAAGACAGATGATGCCAACCAAGGGGACACTAGTGGGCTTAGTGCCACTGGAGCGGGGAGATAAATCCTGAAGAACTAGCAGAATGGTGGGCAGGATGGAAAGCTATACTCTCTCACCTAAAGATTTTTCTGGACAGCAACTGGGCAGTTGTATCAAAATCCTTAAAAATGACCTCTCTCTTGAACCAATAATTGCTTTTTTAGGGAGTATATATTCTTTTTAAAAAACACATATATGTTTTATTGCTTTTCTTCACAGAGAGGAAGGGAGAGGGACAGAGAGTTAGAAACATTGATCAAATGCCTCCTGCACACTCCCTACTGGGGATATGCCCGCAACCAAGGTACATGCCCTTGACCAGAATCGAACCTGGGACCCCCTTCAGTCCACAGGCCAATGCTCTATCCACTGAGCCAAACCAGTTAGGGCTAGGGAGTATATTCTAAAAGGATGTTAAGAACAGTACAAATATTTATCTGCAAGGATGTCCATTACAGCACTATCTGTAATAAAAAAAATTTAGAAGGACGCTAAATGTCCAACATTAATGAATTGGAAGAATCATATTGGATATCCACACATTCAGCAACCATTAAAAATGGGATTTCAGAAATATAATTATTGACACAAAAAGGTATTAAAATATATTGCTGAATTTAAAAGACCAGCTAAAGATTAAAGACAATATAATCCAATTTTTGAAAAAAGAATCCATATATTTAACGTAGAAGAAACTTTGGAAAATTATGCCCCCAAATGAAAAGATTTGGCACCAGTTAGTAAGGCCACAGGTGATTTTCATTTTTTTCCCCTGCTTATCTGTGCTTTCTGATTTCTCTATAATGTGCAGGTGGAAGGTATGTGAGGCACTCGGGAAAAATAGTCTAGTACACCTGCTTCCTTTTGCAATGGCTGGGGGACTATGTGGCTTAAGTCAATGGATATGGTGATATGAACTCAATTCCTTCCTTTTGGAAGCCAACTTGGGATGAGAGGGAGGGAGCAGGGCACTGACAACTCCTCTCCGCTCTCTGCCAAGCTGCTCACTAACCTCAACGTGGGCAAGGCTTGTCTCTCTGTTGTACTTTAAACCTTCCTTATATCAAGTCTGGCCTCTTCTGTGAAGCAATTTCTCTTTTCTCAAAATATCTAAAGCTGTGGGTTTTTTTATTTCCTCTGTGAAGAGGAAGTGAGAAGAAGGAAAGCTTTCTTTGGGGCTTAATGGTGAGAATTCAAGAAAATATAAATGGTAACAGAAGCAGATAATCCTTAGAAAGAGATACCAAGAGGCCAGCTGTCTAGGTATTCAGTTTAGTCTGAGATGCAATCTCTGTCAAAGCTAAAATGTATTTCTTTTTTTTTTTTTTGAGATTGTACCATATGCAGACCCTCTGTGTCTAAATCTATCACTGCAAATATCTAGGATCAGGAATTATTTGCTTTTCCTTTAGTTGAGGCTGAATTTTGCTTGCTTGACAATGTTCCATTTTATTCTATGATCCATTTTATTCTATGATCACTAAATATGGAGAATGTCTGAGTGATCTCTTTGTTTTCTTCAAAGGGAAGCAGTAGTGGGGGGCTGCCAAGCTAACAATCAATATTTAGTCTGTACACCAAATCATAGCATCTGCCACCTTTCTTTCTAGGGTCTTTTCTACCTTTAGTATTTCTACTCCGGATCATCTCCAATTTCTCTACTTTCTTCAAAACCCTGAAACCTAGAACTAGATACAGCTCTTGAATAATGACTGAGTCATTAACAAAACGGATGCTACTTTTTCGTTTTCATGTATTAAACTCAAGTTAACATCGACCACCACTAATAAAGTTCCAGAATGTTAGCACAGAGAAGCCTTATATAACCACCAGTTTGCTTTGTTATAAGGCATCTCTGAGAAGGTATGATGGTGATGATGATGATGGTGATGATGATGATGATGATGATAAGAAGGAGAAGAAGGGGAAAAAGACGGGGAGGAGGAGGAAGGGGAGAAAGAGGGGGAGGAGGGGGAAAAGGGAGAGAAGGAGGAGGAGGAGGAGGAGGAGGGGAAGGGGAAGGGGAAGAAGAAAGGGTTAGGGACAGCAAGTGAGCAAACAGACACCCTGCTCTTCTCAGCACCATTTATTCTTCATTAAGCCAGTTAAGCAAATGCCTAGAGTAGAAGAACTAAGAATTAGAGAAGAGATCTTTCTTTTGGACTAAGTCAACAGTCATGGCCACAAGGAGAGCTATAAAATATTAGATAGGAGGGGTCAAGTGGGATTATGAAGTGTGAGCCCTAAAGGGAGAGAGTAAAGGGTTAACCTCTGTGACACAGATAAACACCCAACTTTGCATGTCAGACAGAATGAGGACTTGGTCTTCCTTCTTTCCCCCCACTCTCAACTCTTCTTTTCAGCATTCCTTGTGGTTTCTCAGAGGTTTAAAGATTTAAGAAGTTAAACTAATAAAATATGTAAAGCTAATTAACATGTAAGAGGGAGAAAGATTAGAAGAGTGAGAAGGAAGAGAAAGGTGGAAAGATGGTAGGTATCTTTCTACCTAAACGTAGATGTATGCTCATAAATGTAGAAGCAGGATCTTGACTGATTGGGGGGCAATTTTGGAGAGGGTTTCACTGAGAAATGAGTGAGCTGAGACATTAGTTCTAGGGGTCGGGAGTTTGAGGCCACACAGAGAACAGGGACAATACAAGCCAGTGCATGGAGTTTTGGGTGGAATGGAGGAAGTATGTAGAAAGAACAGAGAAAGTTCTGAAGCTGTGAGTTAGTTGGGAAAGATATTGAGCACATGATTTTGGAGTTTTATTTCTAAAAGATGAGCTAATGAATTATTTCATTAGCTTTTTCTTAAAAGTTCATTCTTTACAGATGTCAAAATACATGGAGATGTTCCATTATAAACATACTCGGCTTGAGCAGAGAGCCACCATGATGAATTTCAAGGTAACACAGCTCCTTGGTGTGACAGTGGCACATTACTCCCACCTAGTGGCAGAAAACTAACATGCAGTTATTGCAAATAGTAAATTAGAAAACAAACAGGCCTTTAGAGGAAGGGAGTTGAGAGATGGCCAGTTTAATAGCTCTCAAAAAGACGTGGAATCATATGTAATACCTTAATCAATAAAGAAAAAAAATTAAAAAAAGACATGGAATCACCCATGGAGCTTCTAAACAAATACTCTTTAGCTCTGCTGAACCAGAACTTTTGGAGATGTAGTCCGGGCATACATATTACTTTAAACAATATGAAATTGTCATTTTTGTAGGTCAAAAGAGCAGAAATGTCAATTAAAAACCTTTAAAATTGAATGTACTGGGGTGACATTGGTTAATAAAATTATATACGTTTCAGAGGTACATCATCTATGTAATGTACTATGTGTTCACCACCCCAAGTCAAGTCTCCTTCCATCACTGTTTACCCCCTCTTTACCCTGTCCATGAAGTTTCCTTTTTTTTTTTTTTGCTTAATCTCTCCACTGTATTCACCCAGCCACCCTCCCCACGCTCCGCTGACAGCCGTCAGTCTGTTTTTTTTGTATTTATAAGTCTGTTTTTATTTTGTTTGTTTATTTTGTACATTAGATTGAACATATAAGTGAAATCATATTAAAAAAAATAATCAAATGGCCTGGCCGGGTAGCTCAGTTGGTTAGAGCGTTGTCCTGATATGCCAAGGCTGCAGGTTCAATCCTCTGGTCAGGCACATAAAAGAACCAACCAATGAATGCATAAATAAGTGGAACAACAAATCAATGTTTCTCTCTCTCAAATCAATAAATCTTATATAATAAAAGCCTAGGTGGTGCCGCGTGACATTGTCGCAAGTTGGCTGCCACGACGTCATCACAAGATGGCCACCACAAGATGGCTGGCAGGGGAGGGCAGTTGGGGGGCGAACAGGCCAGCAGGATAGGGCAGTTGGGGGCGATTGGGCCGGCAGGGGAGAGCAGTTGGGGACAACCAGGCCAGCAGGGGAGGGCATTTAGGGATGACCAGATTGGCAGCGGAGGGCAGTTGGGGGCGACTAGGCCAGTAGGGAAGGGCAGTTGGGGGCAATTGGGCTGACAGAGGAGGGCAGTTGGGGGCAATTGGGCTGACAGAGGAGGGCAGTTGGGGACAATCAGGCCGGCAGGGGAGCAGTTAAGGCGGCAGGCTGGCGAGCAGTTAGGAGCCAGCAGTCCTAGATTGTGAGAGGGATGTCCGACTGTCAGTTTAGGCCCGATCCCAGCAGGGGTCCCAGATTGGAGAGGGTGCAGGCCGGGTTGAGGGACAATTCCCCCACCCCCGTGCATGAATTTCGTGCACCGGGCCTCTAGTAAAAATATAAAAAAATGGGACTACAGCAAACTAAAAAGGTTTTGTACAGCAAAGGTAACCATAAACAAGATGAAAAGATAGCCCACTAAATGGAAGAACATATTTGCTAATGATACATCTGATAAGGGGTTAATATCCAAAATTTATAAAGCACTTATAGAACTTAACACCAAAAAACCCCCAAGCAATCCAATTAAAAATGGACAAAGGGCTTGAATAGACATTTCTCCAAAGAAGACATACAGATGGCCAAGAGACATGTAAAAATGCTCAACATCACTAATCATCAGAAAAATGCAAAGTAAGACCACACTGATATATCATCTCATGCCTGTCAGAATGGCTGTCATCAATAAGTCAACAAACAAATGCTGACGAGGATGTGGAGAAAAGGGAACCCTGGTGCACTGTTGGCAGAAATGCAGATTGGTGCAGCCACTGTGGAAAGCAGTATGAAGTTTCCTCAAACAATTAAAAATGGAACTGCCTTATGACCCAGAAATGTCAATTTTGAATGGTAAATATTTTAACAAAGCTTCCTGGAAGATTTGCTGTATTACTTTTGCAGAACACAGATCTACTCTAGGAAACAAAAATGAGGCTCAGAATGGTAAGTGACTTGTTCAGGGTTGTCCCACAACAGGTAAGAGTCAGTGCTGGGATTCAAACTCTAGTGTCCTAAATCTTAGTGCAGTGCCCACTCACTTCCGTTTCTCTCCATGTGTTGGACTAATAAAACTAATGTCACGCAGTCTTGATTTGCTCATGCACAGCCTCCCTGCACATCAACTTTCTGTCTCCATTTCCACTGTGTCAAGAACTCTCCAGTGCTTCCTCATTTATTTCACCTAACTTTCTAAGTGCTTCTCATTGAGTTTTATTTCCAATTTCAGCCTTTTAATTCATTTTCTGGAGAATTCTATTACCTTCTTTTTAAAAAACAAACAAACAAACAAAAAACAATACGGCCTTACACTATGACATTGTTCATCAATCCCACTACAATGGAGCTCTCCAGGACCAGGACAGAGACAAGGGTGTGAGGGAAAAGGCTCATACCAGGTTGCAAGAGCATAATGTTAAAATTTTATGAGCCGGTTGTTAAACATAATCATTACTACTATAAATCAACTTTTTTTATTATTTTGTTTTTATCCACGTTCTGGAGGTTATTTACATCAATGCTATTTGAATGGTGGCGATACTACATAATGGTATGTTACTGTGCATTGCTTCCCTGCTCTGTAGTCAGTGAGATTACATGTTGGGAGGCTTAAAATTGACCTCATGGTGGTAATATTTATACCAGAGCAATTGCTACAAATCTGGTTTGATGTATTGTTTTGCTTATTAGCTAGTTTCAAAACGTGACAAAGAATATGATAACAATGTGGGTTAAATGTAAAAGTCTGTCATGTCTGCAGCCATCACATTTTAAATAGCGCACAAAAATTGAAGAAACAAGTTTCGAGTACTTAAAAACTATTATCTGATTCATCGAAGAAGTTGCTCATGTCATCACAGATGAATGAAGTTCCAAAATGTCATCCTTGTTTCACTTTCCTCTTACTCATTAACGTAAATGAAATAAATCAACCAACATCCGTGTTGGCACTCCAGTCTTTCGCCAACTGCAACTACCAGTATGGATGTTAAGAGTTCAGCAAAAATCAGTGAGACCATTCAGTAGGAATCATTTGTATGAAGTTCATAAATAAAAAGTAGTGTAGATTTTACTCTTTGAAAATTATGTGAAATTATATCCGTGAAATATACTACAGCTATGTACAGACATACAGACACTGTTTCACAGAGAGCTGGCTGTTAAAAACTGACCGGCACATGACTGGATTGAGCCCAGCCCTCGCTGGTCCCCAGCTTTTCACCAGGCTGTCTGAATGGTCCTCCCTACTCTGGATAGGAATTTACCCAAAGAGGTGGGCTGGCTTTCATAGCTCCAGCCTCCTCCCTTTCCAGAAACTCTAGGTGAATAGTTTTATCTTCCTTCCAGGACAGAATATATCCCGATCCACTCCACCTTTCCCAGCCTTGTCTCTTCCCGTGTTTTCTTGCTTGTTCAGTGAAGGGCACCACCTTCACCCCAGTTACTCATGGCAGAAAGATGGTCATCATTTCATCCCTGCTTCCGCCACACTCACGTCCACACAGTCACCAAATTAGGCTATTTCTTGTCACCTTCATATTTCTCAAATTTATCTACTTCTATCTGTCATTATTGTAATTTTCTCATTTCCTTACCTATTTCCTCCTTAATTGGTTATTATACAGCCTCCCAACTGGTCTCTCTGTTCATTCCTTCCAATTCATTTTTGCAGTCACTTAAGATCTCTAAAAACTGTGAACCTGATCAAGTTGCTTCCCTGCTTATTAGCCCTCCATGGCTCCCTACTGATGATCAGGTTATGAACACCTGTACAGGCAACTATCTCCTATAGTCAATCCTCTTCTCAAAAACCACACCTTGGCCAAGCCTAAACTACTGTGTTCACAGTTCCTCAAAGGACACTCCCCCCTCCAACCCTAACACACACATACACACACACATGCACACGCACGTGCATACACGCATATGTGCATACATGCACATATGAGCGCACACTTCATGGAAAGCTCTCTTCTCCTCTGGATTCACTTGCTCTGACCTTGCCTCTCCCAAGGCTGTTGGAAGAGTCATTCCCATATGTATCCTTAGAGTGCTGTAGGTATCCCCCTCATATCCCTTAATTCACTGTATTCCTAATCTGCCACCCTCATTGACTGCCTTGTTGTTTGTTTGTTTCCAACAGCTAACCTGGGACTTAGAGATATCAACAAATACTTGCTGAATACATGTCTAGAGGAAAAAAATGATGGTAGGGATAAAACATGATGGTAGGGATAAAAAAACAGTAGTGACAATCAGATGCTGAGCACCTATTACATATCAGGCACCACGTGGGATTCTTGGCAAACACTGTTAATTTGCAATTCACAACAACTCTGCAAAGTAAGTATTTTTATACCTGTTTTACAAATAAGAAAATTAAAATGCAGAGAGTTTAAGACATGTGTCCAAAATCACACAGCTGCTAAGGGGAGGAGCCAGGATTTGAATTCCTGAACCCTGGGCATTTTATTCCAAAGGCTATAGACTTCTTAATACACCACCAAAAAAGCCTTGAGACAAACGTAGGGCAGACCTAACAAAAACAGGTAAACAATAAAACAAAACAAACAAACCAACAAAAATCATTTTTCAGTTCTATAATTAAAGTTCCAAATAATGGTTCAGACACAAGGTGAGGAAGATGTATAAAGTTCAATTGGTTATTGATTACACACACACACACACACACACACACACACACACACATATATATATATATATATATATATATATACACACACACTGAGTGGCCAGATTATTATGATCTCTGAATGCATAATAATCTGGCCACTCAGTATATATATATATATATATATATATATATATATATATATATATACAGTGCATGAATTTGTGCATGGGTGGGGTCCGGCCAGCCTGGCCAGGGGGAGGGGACATGGGCAGTTGGCTGGCCTGCCTGCTGGTCGAACTCCTGGTTGAGGGGAAAATTTGCATATTAGCCTTTTATTATATAGGATATACACTGAGTGGCCAGATTATTATGCGTTCAGAGATCATAATAATCTGGCCACTCAGTGTATGTGTGTGTGTGTATGTGTGTGTGTGTGTGTGTGTGTGTGTGTGTATATATATATATATAGTTATTAACATATAGCTAGTAAAACACTTTTATTTGCAAGATCTACTTAAGAAAAAGCTCTGAAACATACATGGCATTTCCTATTGCAGTGATTAATAGTTTTGCCCCATAGTGTGGGTTGGCTGGACACAGAATCGGGAGTGTGGTTGGGAAAGTGCCCTGGAGGGCTCCCCTCCTGCCTGGGGCTCCTTCTCAGTGAGGCACAGGCTGAAATGCTGATCTGATGTTTGGTCTTTTGACAATTTTCACTTAATGAATTGATTCCTACAGTTCATTAACATACCCACTTCCACTCTGTATACACATATGTCTTAATTAGCTGCTCATTGGCTGTTTAATTACAAGAAAACAGCTGACAGCTGCCTTGCTGAATTCTAATGGCAGACGCTTTGGAGCGGCTACACATTTGCTTTTGACAACCAAGATTTATTCATAACTTTATGATTTATTGTGAATACTTGCATGCCTGCCCAAATTATTGTATTTTCCAATACAAGTAAAAATTTAGAATTTGGGGAATGTTGAAGTGGGTGTATGTTTCCCTCTCATGGATTTCTGAGGCTGAGAAGTATGGAGAATCCTGTATGTAAAGGCATGCATGGTTAAGATTTTATTTATCTTGGAAACTTTCTGTTGAGAATGTTCAGAAGTGTGGGGGTGAGAAAGAAGAAATACCTTTGGATAAACAGGGCAGAAAGCTAATTATATGGATTAAGGAAAAAAGACTATACTTGTCAACTTTATTTTATTGAGGGGTAAAGAGAGGACATGCATAGATTAAAATTAGGAAGAGAGACAGAAGAAAGGACAAAAAATTAAAATGGGGGGGGGGGCGGGCAGGAATAACAGTCCCCAAGAAAGTAAGAAGGAAATTTGTTCTTTAGAAAAGAACAGGTAACTTCATTAGCAAAACACTTTTATTGTGGTAATTCCCTCCAATCACAGGGTAGGGCCAGCAAGGGAGTGTTCATTTCCTCTAATCACTGGGGCAGGGCCAGGAGGGCGTGTTCAATTTCTCCAATCACATGGCAGGGCCAGGAGGGTGTGTTCAATTCCTCCAATCATGGGGAAGGGACAGGGAGATTGTGGTTATTTCCTCCAATCATGTATGAGCTCTACACTCATACGTCTGACAGCAATAAATCACAGAAACACAGATCTCTTGAACTATTTCTCATTCAATAATGACTAGCCTCCCTGTAGACTTGTATGTGCAAATGATCTCTGATTAAAGCTGACCTCATGTGTCATTTTTGGTAAGTGTAGATGTCTGCTTTGCCATATTGTGATCTTCTATACTCAGATCCAGTCCAAGTGAACACATTCAACAACAGTGATTCATAACCAGGCATGAGGGGCCCTAGTCTGAGCCAGACACTAAGTTAGAGCCCTATCTATACTATAACGAGGCCACAAACCCAGCGTTTTTTGTAAGTTGAGGAAAGGACTCAATTACTGATACACGATTAAGACATAAATTAAGAAAAAAAATCCAAATCATCTTTACGTAAATTGGGGTTTTAACACATCCTACCACTTGTGCATTGCATCACAGGACTGGAAGATTGAGCTAAGCAAAATTTTCTTTATCACCTGTATGTAGCAGAACTGAAACTCTGATGTCACAGTATGCAATAATAGCCAAGTCCAATTTTCATTTTAAATGGCTAGCTCTAATAGTGCAGCCCAGCTGTTATAAAACAGTACACTAAAATGTTTGAACATGAATGCATCAATGCTGGAAAGTGGACAAAATTGGCCGAAGACTAGTTACATTTCACAATTGAAATAAAAATATTAGAATCCTGTTAAAAACAACTGGGGCCTAAAAGGAACAGTTATGGACACTGGTTTTTAACCTAATACATAAAAAGCTCCAGAAATTGCTTTAGCTTTTTCAGGAATAAATAATGTATTATTATACAATCTAGATATCTTTCTATTAATTTCAGGTCGTGTATTTGTTAATGCTAAGAAAGTATTCCAAATTCTCCCTTTACTGGGTGAAAGAGGAGGTTTAACATGACGTCTTAAATGTATTATGATGATAAACAAATGCTAGTCTAAAACCTATCAAGAGCAAAGGGTCTTAAATGTAATCAGAAATCAATTCACTAATTCTAATACTCAATTGTACATTAGCATCTGAAATGTTACAGTGGAAACTGTAGAGCCTGGCTGGTGTGGCTCAGTGCTTGAGCATCGACCTATGAGTCAGGAGGTCATGGTTCAATTCCTTGTCAGGGCACATGCCCAGGTTGCGGGCTTGATCCCCAGTGTGGCGTGTGCAGGAAGCAACTGATTGATGATCCCCTCTCATCATTGATATTTCTATGTCTCTCTCTCCCCTTCCCTTCCTCTCTGAAATCAATAAAAATATATTTTAAAAAAGAAAAAAAAAAGAAATTGTAGAGCCAAAAAGTCTATAAGAAAATAGATTTTAAAAATTGTGTTTTTTTGTTTTTTATCTTGAAATAAATATTTTATCATCATCATCCAAGCAGCCACTGTATCTAATGATGAAGCTAGGAACTGAAGTTGCATGATAAATAGGATAATTTTTCAAAAGAAAATCTCAACTAATGGTCATTTTTCTATAAACATTTCTGCATTTTTATTCACTTTGAAGACCGAACTTTAACCCTCACATCATTAGCTTCTCATTTTATTTCTGGCCTTTTCTTCTGCCTGCATGTTCCATGGTCTGGCCCCAGCTCCCTGGCAGGTCTACCCCAGCTTACCTTACACCCCTCCTAGTGTTCACCCAAGGGCCGGGGCTAAATTCTGTTCCAAGAGCTCAGAAATGTCTTTACCGACAGAACTAAGTTTGCAGGCCTGGATTCTACGTTCTTCTGAAATGAAACACTCAGGGCTTGAGTGGGGCTAGCACACTGTTTCCTCATTATTTCAAAAGAACAAGTAAAATACTTTTAAAATAAAAACCTTAGCATAATGGAGCCCTTAAATTTTTTGGAATGGTGTACCTGTCTATCCTTAGCTTACACTATACACAGAAAGTGACCCCTCGCTTTAGTCAAACTGGGTTATATATTGTCCCTAAAATGCAACCAAGACATCTCCATCAGTAGGCTCTTGCTGCCTCATGGATAGTCTCCTTGAGTTACATTACAGACTGTGGTCTTACTCTGGTACTTAGTTCTTGCTTTGCTATTTAGCTTTTCCTATGCTGGCCTCCTCTCTACAACTATACCGTAAACTGCTTGACGGAAGGATTAGGCCTTCTGTGTCTCTGGATCCCTTACAATACTTATAAAGCGCCTGGTCCCAAAATGGGTGCTCATGTGTTTGCTGTTTTTATTGGCAGAGTCTACATAATAAACCACAAATGGTCACAAAAGTCAGGACTGGACCCATAGATAACCGGAAATAGAATCTGACTATCCATAACAGCATTATGCAGGCACAAGGAGTGTGGCCAGGAATGATAACAATAGCCAACCCTACTGAGTGCTTGTTATGTGCTGGGCACTTTTCTAAGTGCTTTACCGAAATGCACGTGATAACTCTACGAAGTTAACTACAATTATCCTCATTTCACAGATGGGGAAACAGAGGCATAGAGAGGTTGGGTAGTTGTTCAAACTGGGAAAAAGCAGAGCTGAGATTCAAACCTAGGCAGTCTGGTTCCTGAGTCAGAGCACAAGCATGCCCAAAACTGTCTCCCTGTAGGTAGGCCAGGGGATCCGGAGAGGGTAAGCAGGGAATAACCAGGAACCAGAGAAAGCGCTACCAAAACATCTACTATTTTCGCTGTTCATGGGCAATGCTTACCTGGGCCAATATATGATAAATCATTTCAGTAATTAACCAGGTTCTCTAGCTTCTTGTGGTTTCAATTTTAAATGCTATTTAAAATACATTCACAAAATGATTAGCTCTGAAAATGACTGAGTCACTTTCTTTCCTCTCATTAGATATCTATTTATATATCTAATTATAATTTCTCCTTATGTCTAATGATACTAAGACAGAGGTAAATTATTTACAATTTGTCATAAAATAGCCACCTCCACCTGGTTAGAACATGGTAAATCATTAACTTCAATGGCAAAAGCAGAGGCTCCTGATTTCACCACAATTAGACATAAAAACATTAGTTAGCAGAGAGAAACTATTCTGCAGAGTAAACAGTATGTGCATCCGATATAAACACGTACCATTGTACAGGTCCCAGGCTGGGCACAGGCCCAATCTGTTAATAAAATTAAGTTTTAATTGTTTGTTTCTGTGACTTTGAACAGAAGAGCACAGATAACCAAAAACCACTTAGGCACTGCGTCCACGTATGGACAAGATCTGAAAGGGTCATCTAGAAAAGTGACAACTGTGACGTAATAGCTGCCTGTTTTTTTTTTTTTATTGCTTTTATTTCTGTCATAGACATCGGGGGTAAAAAGAAAACACACAGTGTCAATGCCTATGTAAACACAGTGGTCCTCAGAGAGTCAGTTCACTTTTACAGAATAGTATGTTGTTAATTTATCTTCTGAATTGTTGGTGTGATTCACAGAAAATAGCTCCCACCCCAGACTCCATTCATAGGAAGTAGCCCCCACCCCAGACTCCATTCATAGACACTCACTTCAGTTTGCCACATAAAACCACATGTGGCATTACTGACAGACTCAGAGCGGGGGGTCAGGTTCCTGGGCAGAATGAAGATACTCAGAGTGGTTAATACCGAGGACTCTGTCCGCTTAAGAAAACACCCAAGGTGATAGGCAGTTCACAAAAATCGCCATTGGGTGGAACTCCAGGTGTGGGAGGACTACTGTCTCCATATCCTTCATCCAGAAAGGCCATGTCATCTTTAGCGGGGAAGGTGTGAGCACAGAGTGGATGAGGGTGAAGTGTTTGTTACACCTGCCCAGCCATGTCAGCCAGATTAACTCTGAAAGTCAATCAGGCGACTGCTGTCACAGGCAGATCCCTCTCTGAGATGGCAGAGGCCAGGCAGTTGGTTTCATTTTGTTTTATTTCAACTAATTAATTCATTTTGAGGGAGGGAAGATTGAGGGAGTAAAAGGGCATAACTTTTTTTCTTGATAATCCAGAACCCTGAGGCTTGGAGTGTTACCACAGAGATGAATAATTCAAATTCCCTTTTAAGTAGCAAGACCCCTATTCCTAAAAGGCTGGCAATTTTTGAAAAGATTATTGTGCTCGGCGGTGTGCAGAAATCTCAAGCTTCATCGAGATGGGCTCAGTATGAAGCACTGCATGTGTACAAAGTGGCAAATGTTACGATGATTAACAGTAAAACAAAGACTTAAGGAAATTACAAGGCAAATTTTCCTGCGGTCTTTCAGTAGTTATTTGTGTTTGCAGGTGATTTTGAATTTTACGACCCTGTATTTTTCTAATTTCACTAAAGGAGAACTAACCAAATTCGTGGATTTTATTTTTTGCCTCAGCTTCAAAATGCCTAGGGCTAAATCAGGCTTGGTTCAGTGGCAATCGAAGGTCTCAGAGCCTTCAGCATGTTTAAATAGCTGCTCTTCTGTTTATTTTGCACTGTTTTATCCTGTAAGCTGTCTCAAGGCTCTTCCAATATAAGCAGGAGGATTTAGATCTCAATAAATTGAAATTTGAATAACAGAGGCAATCTGGGTTTGGGGGTCTTGAAAGATTAGGATAAACATCTCTATTTCCCATTGCCATATTGTGCACGTTCTGTACATATTACCCTGAAATCAGCATCAGTCAAAATTAAAATATTAACAACAGCAATAAGAATAATAATGTTTAGATTTAAATTGTGCTGTTCAGTTTATAAGGACTTTTATTTACAGTTTTTCATTTTGATCTTAGAATAGTTTTAAAAGACAGGAAGAACAGGTGTTATGCCTACTTTATAGATGAAGAAACTGAGTCACTAAAAGATTAAAACATGCACAAAACTATATGGACAAGTGGTGGCAACAGGACCAGAACTCAGTTCTTTCCAAGAGCCTTGCCATAATTTGGCCAGCTGTGTCAACATTTGTGTGCCAACAATAAGACTTTCAATCATATTTTGATTGAATTTATTGCAAATGCCTTCTTATAAAACTAATAACATTATAGAAGTATAATGTTATCTCTTTTTTAAAAAGATAACCAAAGCAGTTATTCATCAGATCAATCAATTCTGGGATTGGAAGTGACAAGCAAGCAATGCTCAAATACCTTTCTCTAGCCTCCTCTTAATTTGATGGAAGACATAAAAAATATGTAACTTTTTTTACATGTAATTTAACACCAAAATATTCTGTGCTGTCATTTCTCATCACTCAAAATTCCCAGGAGTTGAATTTTTAGACACAGTAGAAATAAAAACCAAGAATTTCAAAGATACAGTCTAACATTAATAGAAACAACAACAACAATTTAAAAGGCTTACCTTGCAGCCTTCACATGTAATGACACCATAATGGATTCCTGATGATTTGTCTCCACAGATCTTGCATGGAATAATTTCAATTTGAGCTGCAATAGAATCACGCAACCAGTTAATTACATTTTCTTTTAAACACCTTATAAAAGCGTTCCCAGATCAGCATTTGTATAGTGAAAACTAATAACCTGCTAAACATTATACTGCATTAACTATTCATTGCTGAACTGTGAGGGTCCCCCTAGAGCCCTGGACTAAATTATGGCTGCTCGTTATATAATAGCTTTCGGGTTATTAAAATGGGTCATTTGAGAAGGTGTTTAAGGACCCACAAGAAGGCTGGAATCAGCATTTCAAAGCCTTCCAGAACCCGAGAGTTCGCAGTTTAGGCCTCAGAGCAAAGCAGATACTAGAATGTTTCCTCCGATCTCATTTTCCATCATTATTTTTAAAAGGTCATAAATCTGTCTTGGCTGAGCACTGTAGCTCGACTGGTCAAGAAAAATATGCTCCAAAAAGTCAAGACTACTTAGGAAAATGATTCAATTCCAAATATTCATGTTACTTATGATGGCAAGTTAAAAATTCCTTAATCATCCTTTTTTAATTAACATAGTTGCCATGTCCTAAAAATGAGTCCATTTGTGTACTATCAAAACCTTTCAACCATAAAGATAATATCCTATTTGTCAGGACTCATCATTTAATAATGATGAGTCCTGACAAATAGAATAAGTAGCCTCTAAGTTCTTTACTTTGGAAATTGATTTCCTGGTACAACACACTTGTGTTTCTACCCAACTGATTACTTAAAGATGCCTCATGCTTTAAAACTAAGCAAATTATATATATATATATATATATATATATATATATATATATTACACCAAAGTTCTCAAATATGACAAAATACATTTCTAAGCAAACACATTATATCTTGAGCAGAGTTGGACATAGCATAATTAAATATTAAAAAATAACCTAAGGACAAAATAATTAGGCAAGACAAAGTACTTGGATCAACTATGAAATAAAATTTGTATATGAAAAAAAGAGACCCACACTGAGGTGTATATACAGGATGGCAGTGTTCACCAGTCTACCTGGAATGTTCCATTAGAGTAGGTTTATTTTCCATGGTTTTCATTACTGGATATCCTATCAGATTATCTACAGGTCACACATACAAACACAAAGGCAAGTGCCCAAGTGTATTTCATTTTCATATACAGTAGGTCCTTGGGTTATGTTCGAGATCCGTTCCTACGGCGCAACATAACGTGATTTTCGGATTTTCGCCGTAAGTCGGAACCCACCTACATAAGCACCTACGTCACTCACATGGAGCACATACACAGCAGTAATGAAGTGAAACAGTAAAAACAATTTAAAAGAGAGAGAACAATTCCTGACTTTCACTTGTGGTAAATAAATAATAAAAAACATAAAGCACATATGTACATACGTCGAAATGACGGAACTTTTTTTTTAAATAAATAAATGGGAGATGGCGACGTAACCAGTAAAGGACGTACATTGAGTCCGACGTAACCCGAGGACTGCCTGTAGCTCCTATCTGGCCCCATGCCTTACACAAAGCAATGATGTAAGTTACACGATATAAGTAACACATTTAAACACAGCCCACTCTTCCAATCCAATTTAATCCCATATCCTGGGAGAATTTCCACAACACTTACTTTGAATTTCATGTGATGTTGTATTCAACAACTAACACATGAAATTCCTGGATTTAACCTCATTATAAAGCATGTGTGCCTGCTAACTTCCTTTCAAGGGGACTAGTACAAGTACTAAACAGGAAGTGTAAGCTCTTCAGAGTCCTTTTCCTATGGGTCACTTTTAGTGTTAAGATACTGAGTTTTATTGTCCAGAGTTAGAGATGGTTCAAAATATCATGTCCAATATATTTTCCATAATCCTGAAGCTTTCTAAAACTCAATAACGCTGTCTTTGTACACTGTCGAATATGTCTATTTGTGAGTTATGCAACTTAATATGTTAAAAGGTTTCATTTAACAAAAATGATCACCTCCAAGTCTTCCTCCTTATTCTTAGCACCTAGGAAAATTCTCTATAAAATCTGAAACCTAATAATGTTTCACATCTGTGGTCCCTCCAATGTTCTAATACAGTCGAGGCAAAGTTTTGTGCTACAGATTGTCTGCAACTGGAGAAAAGATAGCTAATGCCCAACATTTTTCAGGAACTCACAAAAGCCAAGGGGTAGCTGAAAGGTGATATCAGGTGAGAGTTATTGCCTGGGTTTTCCCAATCTAAATTAACTAGTCTATAATGAGAACCTGCCTCCCCAACCCTGACCCCCAAGGAATCGAATAATTAGGCAACACAAAGTACTTGGATCATCTATTAAACAAAATTTATATGTGGAATAAAGAAGACTGGCACCGAGCTGCTTCTGTGAATGTGTCACCTCAATCTATACTCACAGAAATTAGACACAGACAAACCTAGCTAGGCCCTGTGGTTCAAGTCAGCATCAAAATTACCCGAGGCAATTAAAGCAGCATTAGTGCTAAACTTGGGCTTGTCAAACGTCATCTTGATTCCACCTTAACAATGGAGAGATCAACACATCTAGTTAGTCCTTTATAAGCTATGAAGGCCCTGGGCAGGCCATAATGGGAATGCTGAGTAAAACTGTACCTGGATGAAATGGAAAATGACATATTTCTGTTGAGTGGGCCTGGACTCTTAGTGGATTATTCATCAGAAGTGAAACGATGACATTTAAGCCAATGATCAAAAAGCCTGCTAATGGCTGCTCTGATCCTGCCAGTGATACAGAGGTCTGACATGGAGGGGTCTGCTCGTGATAGGGATGGTCCTGGGAGTGCCACCCTGACCCAGCACTCTCACCTTTGGAATGGCTCAGAGTCTAGCTGGGGGGAGGGTAGGTCCTTGTTAGCTTGAGTCAGGCTCTCAAACTCTTGGTCTTCAGTCTTATTTCAGCTCCTAGGGTCTTCCAGATCTGGAGGACACTCAAGCTAAGATATATTTCACAAGATTTATGGAGGCCAGTGAGTCGTCCATACTCACTGTAGATGACTGGTATTTTCAAGCAGGAGGCCATCTGTCAGCCACTGTGTTTGTGCTTAGTTCCAGTGGGCAACGTGGGCCAAAGAATCAGAATTCGTTAGCACAAGATTCACTAGGAAGCTCTTGGTAATTATGGTAATGGAAAAGTTCTCCAAAGCAAGGTTCAGGAGTTCTGGCTAGTCTGACCAAACTATTCTACTACCTCCAGGAGGGCAATCTTATCTCAGAAGACAATTTCCATTACAAGTGCTCTTTAAGAAATGACTGAAATACATCTGCTCTGGAAAGTAAACTTGCTGAATGTGACCTGATCACACATGTTGTTATTTCCAGAAAGCAAACATTTGCAGATTGGAGCAGGGCACTCAGCCTTCCATTTAATCCAACAATGCACAAAAGCCGCCCACTCCACCTTTTAGTCAATTTACAGAATTCAACAGTAACACTGAGAATAAAAAAAGGTAGTCATTGACTTGCAAATTTTTCAAAAGGCAGGCAGTTTAGTTCCATAAATTTTAGTTTTCAGTCCAATAAGAGGGAAAAGACAAAACCCCCTTGCCCTTTGCTGTCCATCCCTCAGGCTTTTGCATTTTCCAACAGGCAGTGTTGTGTCTTTTCAAAATAATCTTCTTTTAACACAAATTATGAGTCTTGGCCCATAGATATACTGCACGCATTAACTCAGCCAGTATTTCAAAGGATGAGTTCTGTCAGACACCACTCCTGTCACAAGTATATTGATTAAATTAGCCCACATACATATTCATCTCAGCAAAGAGGTTTATTGTGTAGGGGAATATCTGAAGCAAAAAGCACACAGATAATCATGAATTGGCTTAACAATGAACAATCTTGCTATGAAAAATTCTAATTTGCCTACATTTTCAGCTCTATTGCCTAAATAATTTGCTCTCTCATGCGCCCTGAGTAATTCAAGCAGGCGCTCCACACCTGCAGAGGCAAATTTCTGCAGTTTCAAGGAGCTGACAACCAGCGGCAGCGGGGCATCAGGAAATCCGACAATGCAAGCGTGCTAATTAGCCAAGTGGTCCTTGGGCTGGGATGTCATTGAGCCTTGGATGTACTTCCACACAACGTTTGCTTTTCACTTTTAATTATAAAAGGGACAAGAACATGGACTCTGGCATTCTTAACACCTCATTTATTTCTCAGGACCTACTTGGATATATCTTGGATATATCTCAGGACCTAATGGGATATATCTTGGTCTTGAGAAAAATGTCTGTTTTCCCAAAGAATTAAAAAAATACAATAGTATGAGTTATACCCATCACTTCACTCTTGGTAAATAGTGAACATGTATTTGTGTTTATAATGCGAGGCATTATTGCATTTACTTCAACAATCCTGAGGTAGTATCATCATCATCATCATCATCATCATCATCATCATCATCACCACCACCAGCACCTACATTTTTTAAGTGAGAAGACAAATTCAGAGAGGCTAAATAACTTGCCCAAAGTCAGAACGCTAGGAAGAGGTAAGACTGAAATTTGGGGACACTCTGTCCTTTTGTCTAACTAAAAATTTGGGGCTTCTGCCCAGCCAGTGTGGTTCAGTGTGGCTGAGCTTTGACCTATGAACCAGGAGGTTATGGTTTGATTTCCGGTTAGGGCACAAGCCTGAGTTTCAGGCTCTATCCTCAGCCCAATCAATGATTCTCTCTCATCTTTGGTATTTTTCTCTTTCTTCCCTCTCCCTTCCCCTCTGAAATCAATAAAAATATATTTTTATAAAGTATTTTATTTAAAAAATAAAATAAAATAAAAATGTAGGGTTTCCCCTTCTCACCATTCTGCACTGCCAAGATCCAATCGCTCCAGTAACAAACATCAGGAGATTACCACTCTTGGTATGCAACCATTACCAAGGACCAAAAGACATCATAAGTAATTTGGTTAAACTTACATACTACTTTGAACTGATATCAAGATGTCTTTCTGGGAGTTACCTGACTAGTTTAAAACTAGAAGTAATCATCAACCTTATAAGTCATTCTTCTCAATTTTACAAAATTCCAAGTAGTTTTTGACCTTAAGGTGATTGATACCAAGTTTTAACAATTTTTAAGGCTTGGAAAGTTACTTAACCTCTCTGAACCTCAGTTTCATTTGTGGAGATTCAATGATATGAAATATAAATGACACAGCACATAAACGATTATTATTTATATTCTACATACATGCACATCACACAGTTCTTAGAAATCGTTGGCACTCAACACACAGTCATTATTATTATTGTTATTGTTGATAAGAAATCCTGCCTTATAGCGAAATGAAATTCTTTTCTGCAGTCCGTAAGCTCTTTCCAAAGTGGGGATAGAGAAAAGCTGCTTAGCCTCCAAGTAATATGACAGGCAGTTCATACCAGCCACCACAGCAATCCTTTGCAGCACTGGCACTTAACTGTCTGCTGCACACAGTGCTATGTGGCAATCAGGTGTGGATATGTCGTATAGAATTTGCTATTAATAATGCTAAAAAGACTAAACATTTTGATGGGTTCATATAAAAATAAACTTATATGGACCCAAGATTATCCCACTAATACCTTTCATCTAGCTCACTTGCACAATCACATGTTTTCTTACATTAGACTGCACAGTGCAGGGTTCCTGCTGGCTTGCCAGGAAATGGCTAAATCTTGGATACACCCATGAGAATATGTCACATAAGAATGGCAAGTAATTTCGTGTGTCTCGCAAAAACGGTCAAGAGCTACTGCTTTATAAAAAATATCTTTTACGTCAATTTGTTGACAGTGTTTTTGTTTTGTTTGTTTTTTTGCTTTTCTGGAGGGCAAATATTGAGGACTTTTTACTTGCTATGTTACATACTTCTGATGTTTGAATTTTTTACAACCAGCATGTATTACTTTTGTAAGCAGGAAAACCAATAAAGATTAAAAAGAAAAACCCCAAGGCATTTGATTTTATTTTCAGTAAAATGGCTTGAGTCCTTCATGGATTAGTCACTTTATTTTATCCCCAGTTTAAAACTGCTGGGTATTAAAGGCTCTGCATGGCCTGACGACAGCCCAGCGTGCATGTCAAGGCCGGATGGTGGAGTGGCAGAGCCTTTGCCTGCTTCCCTGAAGCAACTGTGGGAATTCCTGGCTTCTAGAGTTGTGCGGCCCCTCTGGTCTAGCCACCTCCTAGCTCCAAGGACATTGTGCCCTGCCCCGTGGAGCCCAGGCCAGGGGGCACACGTAGGGGCTGACATTCATCTGGCTATGAGCCCTGCCACAGAGGCTGGAACAGCCTGGACTAAGGGAGCCTTTTCCTAATTTGCCTGCCTAGAAGGGAGCCTTTTTTCAAACCATCCTTCTGGAGGTGGCGCCCTTCTCTGCAGTGTGCAAAGGTGCTGTGTGTGGTGGCCGTGGGCACTCTTGCTAGTGCTGCCCCCGAAGGCCCTGGCCACCCCAAATACGAGTTTGCAGAAAGCTCTCATTACATCTCATAGTGGGAGGGGAACAGACCGTGGCTTCGAGCGGTTTGGCACATTTTGTCATCCTGGTCCCTGGCTTGGAGTGCATCATGAATGTGTCCCCTGGCCCAGCCCAGGCTTGTTCAATGGTCCTTTGGGGAGGGAAGGGCTGAGTTCCAATTGCATATTGCAAATGGATAATCAACTTATTCTGCCATTTTGTCCATTAAATATATACTAAGTATGATATTCATATGTTTCCTTAGTTGAGACTTTTCTTCCACTGATTTTGGATTCTTTCATGACAGCACTTGATCTTCACTAAACATCACCTAAGCAATTAGCCCCCTAATTGGAAAAGCCTTACCCCTTTGGTATAATCTCATGGTCATTTCTGGCAGCAACAATAATGCCTGATATTTGCAGGGTTCTATAAGTTTTTGTCCTCATTAGCTTGCTTAGATTTTGGTGCTCACAACAACCCTGAATAAGCAGGTGGTATCATTATGCCCATTCTATAGATGTGGAAAATGAACCTCAGGAGGATTAAATGGCTTACATCTAGATTTCCCAGGAGCTAATTGTACAGGCAGCCAGCCACGAAGCAGAAATACTTGGTACTTCTTTCCTCTTAAAGGTTATTTGGTGCCTTTAAATTTATGTTATTATCTCCCTGGGGAGCTCCAGGGGAAATGATATGAGAGTAAGAACTGGAGGTCTATCCAGCTAAGAAGTGGAGTCGGCAATCCTTCCAAGGCTCCATCAGACCTTCCACTCCTTGGATGGCCTCAAGCAAGTCATTTACACCTCCACTTCCTCCATCTATAAAATGGGAATAATTCTTACCTCCCAGGCAAGTGGTGGTAAATGAATGTTCGCAAAGCTCTTTGAAGATGAAAAGACCTACATAAATGGGAGGGAAGCTTTAGGAAGCTTGGCATATCATTCTTGGCAAGGACCAGGACGCTGCACCCTCACTATCCACAACAGGCTCTGCCACAAAGAGAATACAGAACATATAGAACTGTAATTTTCATCTGCAAGCTAGACTTAAAGTTGTTTTTTTTTTTTTTATTGTTGGTTCCTAAAATGCCTTCCTGAGAGACCAATGCATCCAGATGTTAGTGTTTTAGTCTCTACTTGAGAGAAAAAGAGCACATGAAGGAGAAGTCACTTCTCTATACCAGCTGTCACCAGCAAAGTCACTCAACTCAACTTTCACCCGGGCTTGTATGGTTTTGCAGGAGCATAGTGGAAATGGCAAGATTCCCACGTATAAATACAATAAACATATGTATCACCCTCTGACATCTTGAACCTTAGTATTAAGTTGATATCTGACTCAAAGGGCCCTGCCAAACTGTAAACATTAAAGGAAAAAGTCCTGTGCCTTACTTTGCCCCCTCCCAAGTCCTATCCCTTACCTACTGTTTAAAGCCACTTCTTAAAGGCTTTAACTTGACTGTGGTTTCTGCTGAAAACTCAACAGCTTTTAAAAATCATTGACACAGACACATAAGCATGCCTTAAACAACTGAGAGGTCAAGCATTTGCAAACTAGATCTAAAATAAAAGGCAAAATTGGAGTTTTGGAACTTCGACTATTCCCTTCAGTCTTTATACAAGTAAGACTTAGGTGCATAAGCGTTGAAACACTGGGCCAGAATGCCCCATCGAAATTCAAAGAAAGCGGAACTGTGTTTGCGGGAAATCTCTGAAGCATAAGGACAACAGGCACATCTTCTCATGTGGCTTTCTGAGAATATGCAGCTAGTTCTGACAATGGGAACAGAATATTAATCCTTTGTAATATGCTTCTATCCCTACTAGATTAAGCTTTCCAGAGAAACTGACTCACATTCCCTGATGCATATGTATCTCTGCTAAAAGCCAAATCCAAATGAGCTCTTTGTCCCTAGACAGGGAAATTCTGTCAAATCAGAGAGAAAGAAGATTTTTCATATAGGGGAACAATGGATAACTTTGATTTTTAGAATAAATTCTCTCTAGAATTCTCCTACAACATAGTTACACAAAATACCTAAATTTGAGGCAACTGACTCTTTGCCTTTTTGGGTAACTAGGTAGTAACGAACTAAAGCCTTGAATAAATTAAGTGAATATCAAGAGAAGCAGCTTCCCAATACTTCACTTATCCAGTGCGTCAAATACTGAATAAATTATCATCCAATAGAAGATGATGCCATTAAGATCAGCAATACGAATAGTTTCCTCTTTTTTGGTTTTTCAATTTAACCTTTCTATTGCCTTTGTAAACAATGGAACATATTTGTTCCTGAGAATTTGTGGGGTTTTGAGAAATCAGGGACCAAGACAGAGGTATCTGGCCATTTGGCCAAATTACTCCCAGTTGGAATAAGGTCCCTCTAAGATTGTAGAATTAACTGCATTTTTTTCATATATAATTCTGGAAGATCTTCTAGGACCTTGAGATTAGAAACATCTAGTAAAAATCCTCCTCTTGAACCTCTCAGTGTGGGTTAACTGTCATTTCATATCAGCAGGAAAGAAAATCCACTTTATAGTGCTAAGTGGTTAGACTCTACTGAAGGGAAATTCCCTATAACTTCTTTTCCAACTATGGGTGTGTGTCCCTTATATAATTCTGGATCATACTAGACAAAAAAAAAATGTCATCTGAGTCACAGAACTGCATCTAATCTTATCTAGCAATCAACCTCACTCTAGATACCAATTCCTTTTCCCCCTTAACAAGAACAATTTTGCCACATTTAGGTTAAGTCTTCCTTTGCTCACAGTTGAGAGCAACGGGGTCAGTCAGCTCTTTGCTTTCATCATTCAAAGTCTGTTTTTCACAACAACAGAAAAGAACATCTTTAAAACCAAACCAAATCTGGAGATCTTATCTCATTTCTGCGTAGCCAAAAACATCAGAATTACTTTTACTGCATTTTATGAAATAACCTTACTTTACACAATTCCCCTCAAGTTCTCATATCTAAGCCCAAGAAGATAACCACTCCATTTTATAGCTCTCTTATCTTTGCATCTGCCTATGCATACCTCAAGCGATACCCATTGTACAATCTTGGTACTTCTATTTAGATGCTTTTACTTTTTTAAATGGGTACATATAATATAAAAATAAACAAACCTGGTGCTTCAATTACAAGTCCAAAGACAGGAAAATGTATTGACACAGAAATGGGTCTTATAACAAATAGGACATTTATTTAAATCTATATCAGTTCTATGACTTCTATGAGTCTGGAATACAGCATACAGCTTAGCATAGAGCATTACAGTTCACTGAACAAATCATTCGAAACATTCTGTTTGCATCAGAATACTCCGTAAAGGGCCAAAGTCTCCTACCTCAAAAGTCAGCCATTGATTGCTAATTCCAATTGCACAATTTCTATGACCACTTACAGTGCCATCACAAAAGTCAGCTGGATGCAGAGATGCAGAAGTGGGTCAAATAACAGGAATCCAGGTTAAGTCATCAAAGCTTACAAGGTAAAGGAACCCATTGCTTCTTTCCATTCACTTGAATGTTTTTTTTGAAGATAAGTTACTGTTCATTGACTAGATCATTTAAGAAATATTCCCCAACCAAATTAAGTTTGAATTCATGGCAAAAGATTGGAAATAATTATAACTTTAAACCTTGAAAATACATTCACAACCCCCTCTGTATTAAGCCATAGAGGACTAAAATGACAACAGATCCATAGTCACAGCCACAGACTGGTGAAACCAAAACCTCTTGGTCTACAGGCCATTTTAGTGGGTGAGGATGGTTAAGAGGATAACCCCACAGCCCAGATCCCCACTTTATGCTTTCTCCCACTTCAAAAAGTCTCCATAGAATTAACTGGGAGAACGGAACTTTGGGCAAGAGACCAGGGAAGGGTCTGGTCTTTATTAAAAGTCACAAACAAATGATTTAGACTTGCCAGGAGAAGTGTAGGTGTTGCCATATTAATCATTTTAAGGCTGTAGGATCTTGAAGGATCAGTGACCAACTCCCCCTGGAAGAAAAGTTCTACTAGGTTCACCTACAATTTCCAGGACGTAGCCAATGACATAAAAACAATAGACATGGCAAGTTCTAAGCTTTCAAATAAATACATCAAAGATGCACCTCGGGACTGCAGTTCAATGTTGTTGATTTTTTTGAAAATTCTCTTTCATAATGCTTTTCTAAGACAGCCAGTGCGGCCAGGCAGAGGAATAACCAGAAGAGTGTATTCTGACACTTTCTCTAAACACATGATCTTTAAACTTGCTTATTAAAGAAACATTTTCATTCTTAATTAAAATATATAAGATCGACCAGAAAACAGATAACAATATTTGCTGAAAGCGGATGCACAGGTATTTCTATGGCCCATGCCAAAGGGGAGAAAGCAGAGCAGGAAGCTGTGTCTTTAGAGGAAAGGGAAAGACAGAAAAAGAAAAAGGCAGCAGCGCCTTGGGGACATGAAGCAGCTGTGAGACATGAGGAGAAGGAATGCTCTGGGCCAAGGTAAGAGATTGACAGATTTATTTTAAGAAGGTTCTTACATCTAAGCATCAATTCACAGACTACAACACCTAAGAAATGTCACTCCCCCTGCCCCAACAAAAGGAAATGTATAACTTGGGTGTTTATCTTGAAGCTACCTATTTTTATGTAAGTCTCTAGAGGCCTGGTGCATGAAAATTCATGCACTGGAGGGGGGCATCCCTCAGCCTGGCCTGCCCCCTCTCACAGTCTGGGAGCCCTCAGGGGCAGAAGGTGACCCGGTGATCAGGAAAAGGCAACGCAATCACACCTCTGCTGTTGCCACTGCCGGCAGTGCAAGCCTCAGCTGGCTCTGGTTACCTGAGCCTTGGGTGGCCCTGGGCAGCTGGGTAGCTGCCATCTGAGGCTTGCCTATGCCTCGGGCTTGCCCTGGGCAGCTGGGGGGCTGAAGGGACTGGGGGACTCTGGAGGCAGGCATGCGGAGCGGCCAGGCCCGCCTGGGGGCGGGCCCAGCTTTGGCGCACGCCTGCTGCCCGGGTGGGGCTGAGGGGACTGGGTGCCACCATCTTGTGGCTGTGGGTGCCACCATCTTTGAGGGTGTAGCAGTCAATTAGCATATTCCCTCCTTATTGGCTGTGGGCGCTTCCATCTTTGTGATGGTGTGAGGGTCAATTAGCATATTCCCTCTTTATTAGATAGGATGGCCTGGAGGTAAGAATGCCATGGCCACACAAAGATAGCAAAATAAGGTTTGCAACCTCATCCCATTTTCAGTTTCTCCTCCTGGAGTCCAAGGAGCTTCTTTAGCCTGCAAACATTTCACAACCAGTCCTGAATGTCCTGCTATCAGCCTTCCAGAATTCAGCAATGTGTCTGCCTCTTAAGATAGCATGAGTGAGTGAGTGTGACATTATCATTGGAATAAGTGCATCTTCCTAACTTGCAGTAAAAGTGCACCATTCACACACTTCGGTATTTTAGTAAAACAAGGTTTTGAAGTGCGTTTCACAAGTGACGGTGGCACATTTCACATCAGATGGAAACACAGTCTGATGGCCAACAGTGGCAGTGGCTATAGGCACATCATACGTCCCAGCAGGAGTTCAGAATAGTAGGTCCCTTTTAATGCCAATGGATGTTACTATATTAAATCATCATCACCAGCATCATCATACACACAAACACACACCACATCCCACACTCACACATACCACACATTCCACATGCTCACACCCAGCTCCATCCAGCTGCCAGTCTGACCACCACTTGCTGAGCACCTGCATGACTAGCATCAGGGATGCAGAGAAGGTACATAGAGCCTGCCGCACCCCTTATTTTGTTACATTAGCTTCACTATGTATGAATTAGGGATGGAAGAGAAAACTTTTTTGAAAGGAGTACAATATTTTTTCTTTTTCTTTTTTTAATGTATTTTATTGATTTTTTTACAGAGAGGAAGGGAGAGGGATAGAGAGTTAGAAACATTAATGAGAGAGAAACATGGATCAGCTGCCTCCTGCACACCCTCTAGTGGGGATGTGCCCGCAACCAAGGTACATGCCCTTGCCTGGAATTGAACCTGGGACCTTTCAGTCCACAGGCCGACGCCCTATCCACTGAGCCAAACTGGTTAGGGGGAGTACAATCTTGAAGGTAAAATGTCAAGATTGAATTTGTAAGCTCTAGAGCAGTGGTTCTCAGCCTATTTAATGCCGTGACCCTTTAATACAGTTCCTCATGTTGTGGTGACGGCCAACCATAAAATTATTTTCATTGCTACTTCATAACTGTAATTTTGCGACCCACAGGTTGAGAACCGCTAGCAGGGTCGCCTAAGACCATCAGAAAACACAGATATTTACATTACGATTCATAACAGTAGAAAAATTAGTTATGAAGTAGCAACGAAAATAATTTTATGGTTGGGGGTCACCACAACATGAGGAACTGTATTAAAGGGTCGCGGCATTAAAAAGGTTGAGAACCACTGCTCTAGAGCCTGCGGTTGAATCCCTGCCTGTCACATACCATTCATGAGAACTTGAGATTTCTTAACCTGTGCCTGATCTTCGGCATCTTGAAAAGGATCCCTACCTCATTATTATATGGTGCCCAAATACAGTGCCTGTTGAATCAGTGCCTAGCTCATAGTAAATGCTCAATAATGTTAGCTACCATCACCATCACTTATCTTTTTTTTTAATGTTTAAAAATTGATTTTTAGAGGTAGAGAGAGGCAGAGGGTGAGAAAGAGGAAGAGGGAGAGAGAGAGAGAGAAACAACCATGTGAGAGTGAAACACTGATTGCTGCCTCCTGAATCAGCCCACAACCTGGGCATGTGCCCTGACTGGGACTTGAACTAGCAATCTTTCTTTCAGTGCACGGCACAACGCTCAACCAACTCAGCCACACTGGCCAAGGCAACCAACACTTATCTTTTAAGGATGGTGGTATTTGGCAAGAGTTGCAACTGGAGTTGAGGGAATTATTAGGAGAATGAAGAGGGATAGGTCATTATGTTTCTTTTAGTTGAAGACTTGGAGTTTAGCAGCTTTATTTCCAATGCAGAGGCCTAACAGAAGTGACACTCAGCAGGTACAAAGCATGACTGAAAGAAACCAGTGCACATTATGTCTGCTGCCCACTTTGAGGGAAGGCCCACAGCCTGGCCTTTTGGAGAGGTGTAAGTAGAGGAAGTGAGAGAGAGACCTCTAAGAGCTGTGTGGTGACGTGGGGAAAAGACTGGACTAAGGTTAGGAGGCTTCTAGGACTACCTGTGTAATGAGCAACGTTTACAAAACACCTGTCACATGTTGTGACCGCCTTCCTTCAGGGCTCAGCTCCCTCATCTGCTCTCGGGTAAGTGCTGCAGACCCAGGCCTGCTATCTCACACTGCCGTTTGAGGATTAAGAGTGAGTCAAACTGTCATCTCCCCAACAGCAGACACAACTTTTTACGGCAAAATCCACCAGGTGCCATCTAGTCAGGGAGAAGTGGTGGAAAAAGTGGAAGAGAAGCTCACCTGACAACCAATTTGTCTATTTTCTCGCATTTTGATTTAGAAAGGGGAGCACCCTGAAATGCTCCCGTCATGTCCAGAGTGAATGTTCAGGCAGAGTACTCACTGGAGTAGCATTCTGTTCCAATACACCTGCTCCCTCCTTTTTTGGTCTTTAAAAAAACACACCACAATGTTTACTACTATCAACCAAAGAGTAATACTACACCCTGCCAGTATAGAAGAGACAGAGCAACACAATGCTAATATGGTATTGATGGAGAAGAAAGTATTTTTTCCCTTCAAGGTAAATAATTTCAATGGAATGTACTAGGACAGATTTAAGCTGTTTCTTTCTCTCCCTCCCTCTCCCTTTCCATCTCTCTTTCTCTCGTTATTTGTTTATTTCTCAAAAGAAAACATTCTCCATTAGTAAAGCATTTTAGGACCTCAAGCTACATGGTCCCCAGCTATACTGTCTAAGGCATTATATGTCAAGGACCAATTCCAAGGCCATCCCAAGGACATCAGGGCACAGAGCAGTAACTTCTGAAGCAGGGTCTGGTGGGAACACAGAATGGGACTCAGCAGACAAGCACCATCCCTGTGAGACGTCGGGGAGCCAGTGTCTGGAGGGGAGGTGGAGTCAGGCCAATGCTCCAGGAAGTCAACCCAACTACTCACCATGAACTGCCCTTATTTTGCCTTCACTGCTATTCAAAGGGACCCAAAGCAGTCACTGAAAGCAATTCCAAGAAATGGAGCAAAATTTTTTTTTGTAAAGGCTTAGGAAAAATCATTTGAAGAAGTGTGCAGACTTCCAAACTGAAATTCTGAATGGGACAGGATCTTTTTTTTTTTTTTTTTTTTTTGCAGGGGGAGGAGGGGTCCATAATCTTGGTATGTTTGTTTAAAAAAAATCAGTCACACCTCAAACACATCCATCAATAATCAGAAAGATAGCTAACACCTGACAGGAATTATTCATTTAAAATATCCTTTAAAATATGTCACAAGAATAAGCTTGACTGGTCCTCACCCATTCCACCCTTGAACATAAACAAATTTTCTTTCTATTAAAGCCAATTTCCTGTTCTTGGAATCAGCTTTTTGAATTGTCAGTTAGGCAAGAGGAACCGATAACCTGACCATAAAATTTACCATTGTCAGTAGCAAGTCAGGTAACTCTTACCAAAGAAATAACATTCTATTTCAAAATGTTTCTTGAGAGTGAATTCTTCCATCTATGACACAGCAAGTCTTTTTCCTTTTCTGGGTCTGTTGAAGTGAATGGTACACAAGAAGTACATTTCATTTGTCAATTACATAGCACAGTCCATTTTAGAGTGAATCTATTCTTTTCCTTTCCTTTCTTTCTTGACTTTTGGACATTCCTAATCAAGTTCAAAGTATGTTTTCTTTGGACATAATTTTACAAACAATCTTTAAGAACCTATATCAAAGTTCAAGTCACTTTGCAAAAACAACATCATCAATGAAGCTGGGAGATCTTAGGAATAGTGATAGCAATGGTTTTAAAAGATCGTGTGATTTTGCCCTGACGGGTTTGGCTCAGTGGATAGAGCGTCGGCCTGCAGACTGAAAGGTTCCAGGTTCGATTCCGGTCAGGGGCATGTGCCTTGGTTGCGGGCACATCGCAGTGGGGGGTGTGCAGGAGGCGGCTGATCGATGTCTCTCTCTCACCGATGTTTCTAACTTTCTGTCCCTCTCCCTTCCTCTCTGTAAAAAATCAATAAAATATATTAAAAAAAAAAAAAGATCGTGTGATTTTTACATTGTGTCATTCCAGGGACCTTCCTGAATGAGGCTTTAAGGAAGAGATTAACATGGAGAAAACCAGACTTTGAAAGTGGCAATCAGTCTGCCTTCAGTCTAACCCAGTGGTTGGCAAACTGCGGCTCACGAGCCACATGCGGCTCTTTGGCCCCTTGAGTGTGGCTCTTCCACAAAATACCACGTACAGTGCGAATGAAACTTCGTGGCCCATGCGCAGAAGTCGGTTTTCGGCTCTCAAAAGAAATTTCAATCGTTGTACTGTTGATATTTGGCTCTGTTGGCTAGTGAGTTTGCTGACCATTGGTCTAACCTGTGAGGGAGGCAAGGGGCCGAGGAGACCTCAGTCCCACCTGATACCACTGTTTTCCACTCCTCTCCTAACCTGGGGAGAGCCATGTGGCACTCCATCCCTGTGGACTTCGCCAGGCCCCACATTTTATTCAACTACAACCAAAAAATGGGGAGCGAAAAAGGATGACGTAGGAGAAAACGGAAAACCCTAAAGGCCAACTATAATGAATATCTTAAACTAATGATGTATTTTAATATTCTAGGAATTTAAATTTGTATTAACTTATTTGAATTAATGTCTGGTGTGTGTATTGAAAGAGTAATTGCTAAACTGGGGGAAGTGAGTTACAAAGACTTCAGCAATGGGTGTAAGTGGCCAGTGGGCCAAGGGGTGTGAGGTCCCGAGGAGCTGATCTAAGATCTCCGTGGTTTCTCCAGGAAGGCTGCCACGCATTCCACGCCTGGGAGCTGCTCTTCCCCGCCTGCAGCAAAGCCCAGACAAGCCCTGGGAGAAAGTCACGGGGACCAGAAAAGAAGCAGCAGTTCCTACATTCTTCAGGAACATCTCCCAAACCTTAAAAAGTGAAACTTTAAGAAAGCTCATTTTTATATCTCCAAACCACCAAACTGAAATGGGATGAAATATTGATAGTTCCACATGGCATCTCATGGGGAAAGCTTTAGTTTTGCAACTACCATTTCCATCGAATTCCCAGTGTGCCCTTGTCTTGACCCCCACAGCTGAGTGAGGTCGGCCCACCCCAGAAATAGCGAAGTCTGTGGTGACTGCAGTAAAAGCACCGAGCTGCCCCAGGACCAAACTCTGCTGCCTCTGAGTGACTTCTTGAACTGGTGGCTGAAGTCGGAATTCTCCTGTGATTACCAGAGAGTATGACAACAGAAGTCACCATTCTGGGGTCCTTTTGGGCAGGAGTTTCCCTTTGGTTCTCCCTCCGTTCAGCTTCCCACACTCGCTGAATGCTGTACAATTTTGTTAGGGAGTAGTAATTCTGATCCAACCAGAAACGTGTATGGTCAGGAGTGGGGTGATCTAGACAATGGACACCTACTGCTCGGGTAGGGTGCTCCTGTGTTGCCTTTGAATGTCCTTTTTTTGTTTGTTTGTTTTTTGTTAATCATCACCTGAGGATATTTTTTCCATTGATTTTTAGAGACAGTGGAAGGGAGGGACAGAGACAGAGAAAGAAACATCGATGTGAGAGAGACACATTGACTGGTTGCCTCCCACACGCGCCCGGTCCAGGGCTGGGGATTGAGCCTGCAACCCAGGTATGTGCCCTTGACCAGAATTGAACCCGAGACCCTTCAGTCTGTGGGCCAGCCCATGCTCTATCCACTGAGCCAAACTGGCTAGGGCCAATGTCCTTTGTTATTGCTGTCATCTATCACGTTAATTTTCTGGAAGAAGAAAATTAGCGGCCAATATTTTCTTCCAATAAAATCACTGGCACCAGTCTCTACACCAAAATGAGGCTTGACCTTCAAAGTAGTGATGTCATTGCCACAAACTACTTTGAACCACTTCTTTGGCAACTGTTCTCCATACCGATGAGATGAGAAAGACAAGTTTGTCACTTTATAGTCTTTTTTTTTTTTTTTTTTTTTTTTTTAAGGAAAATGGCCTGGGCTGATTTCTTCTCTTACCATTAGCTATTGGTTGTTTTCAAAAATCGAATTCACTTTTCCAGGAGAATAATGGCCACGATGGAAAATATTAAAACATTGCTAAAGGAGCTTAAAGTAGTTCCAGAAGAGGAATTGCATATGGGTTTTTGGCAGTGACCGTGAGCATTTTTGGCACAAGTATTTATTAGCCTCCCCAGTTGAGTGCCTTGAAGGGGCAATGTTCATGTGGGAGCATACCTCCCAGTACATTTGTTAAAATAAAATCAGCTTCATTACCTAATAATGTATATGACTTTGGGAGGAACTCGGAGCCTCATACTTTATTTCTCCTCACCATACCGTTCAATTAGAGTGGGCTTCGTGGAAATTCTGATTCCATTGCATCGCTGCTGCACTCAAGTATGCTTTCTGATGTCATACTCTGAAATAAACGAAGTTGTTTGCTACAACTACCTACACACAAATTAGAAAATTATATGACAAGGCGTTTAATACAGCCTGCAGCTGGGACACAGGTTATTACTGAAAGTCGTTGTCGACATGGTTTCTGGTTTTGCAGTAAAAGAAGATGACTTGAAAGGACTCAGTGGTTTTGATGCTCTTCTGGAATGAAAACATTCAGTGAGTGCAGAGCATCGGGCTGTCATTAATGTCAGCCATGCGAAAACACTGTCTCCAAGAACACTACCGTCATTTCCCCGCTGAGACCAGGACTTTCCACTCTCTGGCATTTCGGGCTCTGGTCTGGTACTTTTCCAAAAGAGAACCTTTGGGCGATCCATTCTGGGTACTCCAACACATAGAACACTTTTCAGTTAATAGGTGGCCTGAGTTTGCCAAAGTCATCCAATAATTTTGACAGGAAGATGTGTTCCTTTCTGAGAAATATTGCGAGTTAAGGATGAAATCCTCAAACTTCAGAAGGCAAGAAGTATAAATACTACATTGAAAGGTACAAAATGTCGTTTCAAAATAATGTGGTGGATAAAAGTATACAACTATCGGAGTAGCTTTATATCACTTCTCTTGAAAGTCTTGATATGTACCGTTTAACATGGTCTTCTTGATAAAGTAGACAGATTTCTGGTATTCTTGATATGTCTGATGCTGTGTAACACCTTTTATGTACTGTCTCTGTTGCCTGATTATGTTGTAAACAAGCAACAAAACACCATGCTTCATCCCAAAGTTATGAGGGTTGTAGAATGAAGCGCGCTGTGTGGGTGGAGTTAATGGTACAACATTAAACAACTGAGTTGCCCTGTATTTTCTCACTCTGCAACCAACTTGTGCACAAGAGAGAAGAAAACAAAGCGATGTTCTGAGGTAGGGGTAAGCATTAGGAAGTGGTATTCGCTATCACATCACCAGGGCACTTTGTTGTTCTTGTTATTTTCCTCCCCCCATTCATGGTCCATGAATTAATTTAAGAAACAAACAAGGCATTAGGGAATAGGCTAAATATAAAACAGTATTTGGTCTACTCTTTGGTTTCAAACACTCTAAGAGAAAGATATCAACATTTTTTAAAAAAATCTCACTCAAGGATATGTTTTTATTGATTTTTTTTAAAGAGAGAGAAACATCGATTTGGTGCCCCCCCCCGCCCTCCCCCCCCCCCCATGCATCCTGAGGACCAAACCTGCAGCCTAGGTAAGTGCCCTGATTGGGAATCAAACCTGCATGCAACCTTTTGATATATAGGAGGATGCTCCAACCAACAGAGTCACTCAACCAGAGAAATACCAAATTTTGGATAAGAAAATATTTTGTAATTTCCCAGGATGTCACATATTTGTCATACTTGCTGTAGTGGTAGTATGGCATTTTTAATATCACATTTTTATTGCAATGATTTTTAAATCTCCAAGGTGAGCTCTCACAAAGAGATTGCCTGAGTTGGGGAGGGTAAGACATCTGGTGATACACTTATGGTGATCTTTTTATTTCACTTATGTTCTATGCTTTCAAATTATAAACTGAAAATGCAATGTCATTTTCCATTCTCTCCTATCTCATTTTTAGTATACAAAACAAAAAATTAAAATTCTATTTTATTATTTGTTTCTGAAATAGCCACAAGTAAGACTCCAGGGTTTCTTCATAAGTGTATAATTTTTCCCAGCCATCAATTAAATCACAAAGAGAATGCAGCTCATTTCATAAAACAAAATATAAATGATTTTTGAAACTAAATGGCCAAAAGACATACTTGCTTATATTTGAGCTGCTTTTGAACCAGTAAAAAATACAGAAGAGGAATACATGAGACTTGAAATCTGGATGGGAATTTTAATATTTTAAGTTGTTCACACCCAACCCCAAACATATTCATTTAAAAAAATAATATTTAAAATCATAAAACTTATAATCTAGGTATCAATGATTTCCCCCTACAGTATTCAACAAAAATACATTAAAAAACTTTGCTACAGAATGATATCTGGAAAATGTCAATAGAAATGTTACCAATCCTTCTCCCTTATACATTAGATTAAAACTATTGTCACCACACAATAAACTTTCATTGGGAAAAAAATTAATCTTTCTTTACGTTGTTTGTTTTCCTCAAGGGCAGTTGGAAAAAAATGAAAATGTGACTCAAAGGAGATGAAGAGGTCTAAATAATGCTACCTTAATTCTGAAATAATAAAAGTTCAAGCAATGAATGGCTGAATTCACACCTCAAATTACACCAAATACAGGCTTAAAAGAATAAGTTTTCGTTTGTGTGAAATCATGACCACACTTAGAGAAAACAAAAGAAGCATTTTGCAGAACCGTGCGGGCTTTGCTGCTCTTTCTGCTAATTTAGATTGTGCAAAAGATTCACTGTGTGGACCAGTTGCTCTGTCACACTCAGGCAACACCTTTAGAGGCAGACAAGACAGCTATGCATTAAGCAGTCCCTTTTCATCTTTTAGATTTCTCAAGGAGATTTCACATGATTCCATAAATGAAATAAATTAAGTAATAACTATAGTTCTGCAGGGAATATGCAACACATTAATATACCCAGGCAGAAGAGATCTGTGCATATTTATTTTCAGCATTTGGAAATGACTGGTGAGAGTGATTCAGTGCCCTAGCCTGTTGTCTTGATAATCTCATGCCTTTTAAGCAAAAGGAAATGTATACTGCATAATGGCTTTACCACTCTGACCTCAATATGGAGTAAAATGACAGATAACAAGAAGTAGAAGCTGGTCACTTACACAAGAAAATGATTTGGATGCTTTGGCTCATTCTGGTCTCTGCTGAGTTACCCACATCCTTGTCAGCAGATGTGGCTGACAGTTAAAACCTGCTATTTCTAAGGCTTAAGATATTAAACATAATTTGGGCATATGAAGAGTCATTTTTTCATTTCAATGAGAGTCCATTGCCCACACTAGTTCTCCTCAGGAAGAGAAGTTGAAAGATCTATTGCCTTGCAATGAGCCTTGCTGGCCTTCCTCCTCCTCCGAAGCTCCTTCTCTGGGTTAGACAATCATAGCTTTTGTTTTGTTTAGCATGCTCTAAAGAGCTAAATGACCCTTTCAAATCACAGATTTCAGACCCATGAGGACCTCTGAGATGATCCAATCAGACCCCCCCCCCTTTTTTTTTTTAGCAACTGAGGCTCTGCGAGGTAAAGTGATTGTTTTGAGCTTATGTAGCTGGGATGAAACCCAAGAGCGGCCACCACCCACATCTGCTCATTCTCCTGTCATCTTCCCAACATACAAACTCTCCCATTTCACAGATGGAACAGTAGAACCAGGGTCAACAGAAATAACTCACTTGGGAGGAGAGGGCAGAGGTTAGTTTATCAGGGTGGCAGGCTGACGCCTTGGCAGCTGCAGGGGGGGCCTGACTTTGAGGACAGGAAGTGAGATAGTTCATGGTTCACATTAGTGGTGGTAAGGAGAGGCAGTACCCTTTGGCATCTCAGACAGAATACTGGGCAACTAAGGGTGAAGAGAGGTCCCAGCAGATCAGAAAAATGATGGGGAGAGCCAAGGAGGAAGATTACACTGGAATGAACCTGTGTCCACTTGACATTTATTTCCCCTGGTCTCATTCCTAGCCACGCGCACTTCAGACAAATCTAGAGATAGAGAAGCTTAACTTGCTTCTTAAGTTAAAGTCTCCCTTAATATTTGTCTTAGGGTCCACAGAAATCAAACACCAGAGGCATTCCTCATCCTCTCTTCCCAAGTCATTTGCTATTATAACAACTGAATTCATTCTTCATAGCATTTCTCATTTCCTGGAATGCTACATAACTATCAGTCCTCTCCATATGTTTAGAATGGAAGGTCTACGGAGCAGGGGCCTGTCTTTCTCAATCTGTATCCCCAGTGCCTAGCTCAGTGCCTGACATACTGCACGTGCTTCAAAGAAGTGGGTTTGGGGGTCCTATCACCTGCTTCTAGCATGCACTAATTAATCCCTAACTCCTAGAGGGAATGAAAGGGTTGTCAAAGCTATCCTAGACATCTCTAAGCAAGTTTTCCTTCTAGCATGGAAACTCTGCGGCAAGAACCAAAATAACTTAAAGGATTCCTAATTTATCATAAAATGAAACAAATAAATAATAAAATCAGTGGGGGCAAGCATTCTTTTCTGAACTACTTTTATGAGAACCTGCAACCCAAAGATGCCAAAGGAATTCACAGGACTAGAAAAAAAAAGAAGGCCATGGGAGCTGGGAGAGGGGGAAGGGGACACGCTCATAGAGAGAAAGATAGTAACTACTCTCCTGACATCAAGGGCTAGCCCAAAAGTAGTCCGCACATGGACGCCCTGTGTGTGCTGTTAGATGTCAGGAGTAGCTTTAGAGATAGACAGATGGGAGCCTAAATGTTAAGTCGGCCACTTACTAGCTCAGAGATCATGGGCAAGTTATTTAACCTATCCAGTCTATGCTTTTCTAACCTGTAACATGGAGACAAGAGTAACTATTCCACAGGGTGTTATGAGGCTCAAATGCAAGAATATATCTAAGCAACTAGCTCAGTGCCTGGCACACAATGGCAGCCACTATTGCTATTATTATATGGGCTATTGGTATTTTGACTTGATCTCAGATAATACTCAATAATCAAAGTTAATCTCCATCTGCTTTTCTGAACCAGAAATTACTGCTTTATCCTGGGATTATTTATAAGGTCAAGGTAGCAAGTGGGTGTCAGCTCATTTCCTAAGTCAGATGGGTTTCTAGTGGATGTTTGGGATGCTGGTTGAGATGCACTGTGCTGAAATTGATATTGACATCTGCCAAGGGTGTGGGGCCAGGCTTGCTGGTTCTAATATTAGAATTGGTAAGCCTCTGCTAGTGTCACAGAGCCTAACAGTTAAGTTAATATTATATAACAAAGCATAAAGAAATGGAAAGAATGGGCTAAGAGTCTAGTTCTAGCTCTGGAGCTAATATTGATCTGGTAATATTGATTTTGAAAATATAAGTAAATAAGAAAATATAAGTAGGTACTTGGCCTACAGGACATCCTTGATGGTTATTTGTTGAGATCATTTGAAAGAAGAATAAAAGCCCAAGACTATCATTCAGAAGTGTAATAGTTAAATATTTCCTGCCCTCATTCAAAAGTTTGACTCTTCCGACCAATGAGGAATATTTTTGAAAGGAGAAAAAAGATTACAATATTTTTGGCACTAAAAAAAAAAAAAAAATCAGCTAATGCTTAGGGATGATCCAAGAAAGACAAGGCTGTTGAGAATATGGCAGCTCTTTAATAACCAAGGCACCATTTAAAAATAGCTGGAATTAATTACAGAGCTAATGACCCATTGAAAGGCTTATTTAAATACCAAAGCCAGCACTGAACAATCATGGAAAATATGGCTTAAAAGGGTTTTCGAGAGCAGAAACCAGGAACAGCAGTTGAAACAAAAAAAAAAAAAACGCATTATCCTAGAACACTAGCTACTTTGGTGAGAAACATTCAGGATGTGAAAATCTCGGGGGAGTTCTCATACCGGGTAAGAGAAGCCACCAGGATCAACAGAAAGACAAGGAGATGACACACACGGCCACAGTCACCTGCTCGGAACAGAAGGGCCTCTATTCAGCATTCACGGGAGAGGGGAGCCCTTCCCAAACAGCTCCCCCCATCACCCAGGCTTTCTTTGTCCCTCCCACCCTGTTTTTCGGACACCCCTATCCATTTTTAATGTGCCATAGGCTAACATGGAAGTTTCCACAGAGAGGAAAATCTGTGTTTTAATAAGTCTCTGTGGCTATTTTAGAGCTGCATCATCTCCACACGTTTCCTGTGTCTCGGTCCTCTGTGCCTCACAGCCACACCATCACAGGCCAAAGCGGAGGTGATAATCTTCTTCGGCATGCCCTACTTGCCAGGCAAAAGTGATACCACTGCAGTTCTCAGTTTCTCTCTGTACCAAAATGGCCTTTCTGGACACCAGTACCCTGGGAGCACACCGGGTGGCCAGAGCTGGAATAGTTTCATTACTTCCTTCTTGCCCATTTATTAGATGTATTCCTCTTACCCTTATTACTATATAGCCCAGACGTGCCTTGTAGTTGCTTTGCTAAGTGAAAAGTGTAATAGAATCAAAAGGTTCCAAAGCCCTTGAGATCTCAATGTGGGGATGTGGGGGCGGGAGCGAGGCACTCTTGACGTATATTGGTTTCAAGGAGCAAATATAAATTTGAGTATAAATGGCTGCTCACAATAATGCTTTTAAACCAGCAATTATTTATACTGTACTACTCGAGGAACCCTGTAATTATTCCGAAAGCACTTGCCAACGTCTACCCTGTGTCATAATAGCCAACACAGCCTTGTTCAAAAGACTCCATGGCTATGTTAAAATTCTGTTTGGTGTTAGGTTACTGTTTGAAACACGAAGTGATTGCACCATGTTGCGATAGTGAAGCAGAATGGGGTCAATAAGGGAAAAAGAAATTACCTTATATTCACAGGTGGGAAGAGAAGGACAGTGGTGGTTGGGAGGACACTCATATTGCTTGAAATTTTTTCTACTTCCTTTCTAAGAAATACTGTCATATTTTGAGCACAATGACTTTAAGGAAACTTTTAACAGATGCTTCAAGTGGTAGTTATTTGAAAGAAGAATGATAAGCCACTTCTCCCTCTTCCCCACTCCCACCTGCCCAGAAAATATCTTTCCACTTCCGGCCTTTACTACTGATACTTGTGAGTGAATCTGTGATTGTGGAACCACAGCTTACACATCTCGAAACACCCATCTGTGGAGGTCACAACTTTGTTGACCTATTTTCTGCCACTTCTTTCTGTTACACGAATCTCTTCCACTTGAAACCGTGGCCCTCTACTTCCTAATGAAGAACAGACAGCAGAGGGAGATCATGTATCTGTAATGAAAGCTTTGGGGGTGCCTGGCATTTCAAGTCTGTGCTTAGGAAAAAAAACAGGATGCACCCTATGTGTGTGTGTGTCTCTCTCATCTTTTTTTTTTAAAATATATTTTTTATTGATATTTTTACAGAGAGGAAGGGAGAGGGATAGAGAGTCAGAAACATCGATGAGAGAGAAACATCGATCAGCTGCCTCCTGCACACCTCCCACTGGGGATGTGCCCGCAACCAAGGTATGTGCCCCTGACCGGAATCGAACCTGGGACCTTTCAGTCCGCAGGCCAACGCTCTATCCACTGAGCCAAACCGGCTTCGGCTGTCTCTCTCATCTTGATGTCAAGTTCTCTTTCCATATAGTCTCACTCAATTGTGGATGAGGGGCTCTGTGTTCCCTATCCACCCCCAAATGAAATCTACTCTCAAAACTGAAGGTGCTGTGGATAGTTCCATAAATAGAAACAAGGAGGAGGAAAATCTGGCCTAAGCGACAACTTCTGAATTTAAATCATGTCTCTCCTCCCATGCCCCCTCTCTTTTATGAGCAGATCATGAAAAAGTAGAGAAGGCCGTTATCTGAAAATAAGTCTTATATTACTCATCTAAATATTTTAGGGGAATGTTTTTCCTGCTCTGAGTGTCCAGGCTATCTTCTCTGCTTGCTCTGCAGGTGACGATGTTGCCATTGACTGCTCCCCACACTTCTGGGAAGGTGTGGTAGGCGAACGTGCATGTGTATCAGCGGCCAAAGTCAGCATCCCATGAATCCACTGGGCACAAATGGGGTCCTCTAAGCCTGAAAGTTCATGGCTTCCTCTCTCTCATCATTTCAGGTTCCACTGGAGACCCCATCTTTAAGTCAAACCTCACTTCCTTCTCAGAGCCTTCTAAAATGAAGAAACTTTGCAAATTACAATAGATGCCGCCCTTCACCATTCATGTATCCAGTATGAACTTCCTTATCTTCCTTTTGTTAATATATTGCCTTACCCCCTTTCCCTCCAGGAACATTTGTTGGTTCTCCCCAATTCAATGATAAATGACAAGGAAGAGATTTATTGAAGCATATATTCCTGCATCATCCCCAAATGTTTGAACCTCCCCAAAGGTTTGAATCTCTCCAAATGCTTGAACTGCAATATGTACCCAATAAATATTCTTTAAATAGAGAACTCTTACTCTCTGATTTATCCCACCATCACTAGATATGTGTTATTCTCCTCTTACTCAAAAGAAGTTTCTTCTCCTACTCTTGCTGGCAGCAACCATTTTCTACTACCTGTATTCTTTTTGCCTCGTACTCAGATTCTGTGAAGGTTGAACTTCAAGTTGCTTTGGAAGAATCTGCATTATTGCTCTGTAAAATTAACTCACTTTCTTAAGTAAGACCTCAACTGTTACAGTTACCTGGGAACTAGAGAGCGGGGGCTTTCTGGAAGAGGATGTGTAAGGTGACATGTGGTTTGGCCTTCACTTGGAAGGAACAGGAATCACAGAGGTCATGGTTATGTGACTGGAGGGACCAGTGTGTTTTGGCTAAGTTACTTTGTACTGTTATGTAATGAGATATAAGCTCAGCCTTGCTTGAGTTTAAATCTCCAGAGTCAACTGTTACAAACTCTGGGATTCGAGGATAAACAGGAAATTCTGTCCTCCGTCCTCTAGTCCGTCAGGCCTGAGGTTCATCAGGAGCACCACTCCCTTGGGCTACAAAAAAACAGCTTGCAAATTGGAAACAAATATAAGTTATTTTCTAGATAGTCCTCTTAACAAATTCGATGAAGTAAATTCTCCTAACTTCAGAAACCTTTGTGAGCATTACGTTTTTAGAGTATCACTAGAGCAAACAGCAGGAATCTGAGCCGATTAGAGCCTTAGTAAGTAATTTGGGATAGCTGAATTTTCAAATAGCTCAAATTTTATCCAATCAAGCACATCAAAACAAAGGAGGTAGTATTGTAAGTATTTTTATGAAATATTTCTAAAATCATGACATTTATTTTTTTCTCTGAGAGCATTTTGAACATAATTGACTCTTTGAAGTGTTATTATGAAATATTTTAAAATTTATCAGAAATTTACCCAAAAAGCACAAGATTATTTATATGCTGCAATACTCTGAGGGCCTTCTAAGATTTAGATGACATTTTGCCCCCAAATTAAATGTCCAGTATGTTGATTTTTTTAATAGTTTTTTTCCCTTTTATGAGTTCCATCTGTAGTCATATGCTTGATCTAATTAGGGCCTCTTACTTATAACTAATATTTCATCTTAAATTAGCCATGTGCTTGGAACCTAACCTGATAACCAAATTTGTCAGAGGACCTATGTAAAAACCATTTTAAGTAGGATACATTGGGTCTACAGGGATTTTCTCTAAGTTAAGGGCACAAGCTTGAACTTTGGGACTATTTAGGCAGCCAAAGGCCTATCTGCTTACTTCCTAAGTTCTCAGATAGTCCCTGATAGAAGAGGTTACAAGAAGATAGATTCATCATAGGTGAAGTATTGCTGGATTAGGAAGGTGCAAATGGTGACTAAAAGGCCACGTTCTTCAAATCACCCAGAGGGTAAGACAATCACCTTTCTGTTATTTGCATTATGGTCTTTGGTAATTATCCAAAGCTTGTTCAGTTTGAGAAAGTTTCTTGATCTTTTCTCAGTGTCATCACGTACATATGTTGTAAGGAATGGCAAATTGATTTAATATGACTTAAACAAATTTTATGCTTCCCCCCAAATATTCCAAGCCAAATATGTATACTTTCTAAATTCTGGATACTTTTTGTTTTATTATACATAGTCAAAAATTACTATAGTGGCCTTTTCTGAAGTAAGCTACTTGAGTTATAACAAGCAGTTTGTGAATAATTTGAATTTGTGGTTTTAGTTCATTTTTGGACCATGTCAACTAACCATTTGTAGTCTATATTGGGCAAAGCAAAAACGTTTTGAGACTGCATTAAATTTCAATCTCTCTAGAGAATTTTACTGACTTCTTCAGGCAGGTTAGGTAGAAAATTATCATCCAGCCACAGAATGCAGTCTGGTTATATGTTAAAATGTATGTCACTTCGAAAAACACTGAGGACATCAAGATTACAACTAAACTACAGCACAACTATCAAGAACCACCTGACATCTAGCTGAACAGAAGTCCTACAACTAAGGATATAAGGAAGAATCCACATGAAGACTGGCAGGAGGGCTGGAGACATGGAACAGTCTGTTCCCACACCCACATGTGGCAGATAAAAGTCAGGAGGGATATCTTGGCTGCGGAGGTTCACTGAGGAGTCTCAGCTCCACACCAGGCCCGCCAGCCCAGGGTTCCAGTGCCAGGGAGATAATTCCCCTTAAATTCTGGTTGTAAAAACAAGCAGGGATTGTGGCTGAGTGAGATGGAGGGCTTCTGGAGTCCCAGGCAGTTCCTCTTAAAGGGCCAATGCACCAACTTACTTGGACTCACTCCCTCTGAGCTCCAGTGCTGGGGCAGCAGCCAGAAAGACACCAGGGACATATGGGGAGGAACTGAATTGTCTGGCATCAACAAGAGAGTTGGAGGGGCAGCTTTCTCCAAGACAAAAGTGCTGGTAGAGGTCACTGTTCCTTTTCTGAGCCCTCCCCTACAGAACCAGCAGGTGGACACTATATTTGAGTCTCTATCAACCTGGCTCACACTGTTCATCCCACCCTGGTGATTTCCTGAGACCCTGTCCTACCCAGCTGTTTCCAGTGGCTCATGCTTCAGACTTTCCTAAAATCTCTAAAAAAAAAAAAAAGCAGCATCTCGTCTCAGCATGCCCCCTACCTCTCACTAAGTGGCCATAGACCTGGCATTAGTAGCAGTTAGGCACTATTTGGAGTTTGGCCTCTCCTGGGCACCTCAAAGCCCAGCAAAAGTATCAGCCATCTGCATATAGCTTTGTAGCTCATGCTGATATACCTGGGCAGAACACAGGTGGTGGCTGACCTTGTCCTTCACCTCCTGGGAGGCTCAAGAGCAAGCACACCCAGTGGACAGTTTCAGACCATGTCAAAGTACCACCTAACAATCTCCACAAGTGACATACTTAAGGAGTGAACTCAGCTGGCACCAGAGCCCACTGAAATTAAGCCCTACTTTGTGGGATGGGCCCCTGCACAGCTGGTCTTCCATGGTGGTCACACCCAGGCCTCGCAACCAATCAGCCTGGGGATAAATCCCTCCCACTGACTTGTCAATAGCAATAAAGGCTTAACTACAATAGGAAGGTGTACACTGTCCACATGGTGGGGGGTGGGAGGGGAACATACCTGGAGTGCCAAACTCAGGTGAATGGGGAGGCTGAGCCATTGTCCCTACAGGACACCTACTATATTAGGCCACTCTATCAAACCCAGGAGACATAGCAGCTTTTCCTAATACACAGAAACAAACACAGGGGAACAGCCAAAATGAGGAGACAAAGAAACAATTTCAAAGTGAAAGAACAAGAACTAAATGAATTGGAGGAAAGCACTCTAACAGATACAGAGTTCAAAACAATAATTGTAAGGATGCTCAAGGAACTTAGTGAGCACTTCTACAGCAAAAAAAGGACATGGAAACCATAAAAAAGAACTAGTCAGAAATGAAAGATACACTAACTAAAATGAAGAATAATTTACAGGGAGTCAATAGTAGAGAAAATGAAGTCAAGAATCAAATCAGTAATTTGGAATATAAGGAAGCAAAAAATACCCAATCAAAACAGAAAAAAGAACAAATAATTTAAAAAAATGAGGACAGTTATTTCTGGGATAACTTCAAATGTACCAACATTTACATCATGGGTATGCCAGAAAGAGAAAAGAGAGAGCAAGAACTTGCAAACCTACTTGAAAAAATAATGACACAAAACTTACCTAACCTGGTGAAGGAAATAGACATATAAGTCCAAAAAACGCAGAATCCCAAACAAGATGAACCCAAAGGGACCCATACCAAGACTCATCATAACTAAAATGCCAAAGGTTAAAAACAAAGAAATAATCTTAAAAGCAGTAAGAGAAAAGCAGTTAGTCACCTACAAGGGAGCTCCCATAAGAATGTCGGCTGATTTCTCAACAGAAACTTTGTAGGCCAGAAGGGAGTGGCAAGAAATATTCAAAGTGATGGAAAACAAGGACCTACAACTAAGTTTACCCTACCCAGCGAAGTTATCATTTAGAATTGAAGGACATATAAAGAACTTCCCAGACAAGAAAAAGCTAAAGGAGTTCATTACCACCAAACTAGTATTACATGCAATGTTAAAGGGTTTTCCTTAAGAAGAAAAAAAAAGATAAAAATATAAACAATAAAATGGCAATAAATACATATCTATCAACAATTGAATCTAAAAATAAAAATAAACAAACAAGCAGATCAGAAACATAAACACAGGGAACATTTTGATGATTGCCATATGGGAGGGGAGTTTGGGAGATGGGTGAAAAAGGTAAAGGGATTGAGAAATACAAATTGGTAATTACAGAATAGTCACAGTGATGTAAAGTACTGCATAGGGAATATAGTCAATAATATTCAGATAACAATGTATGGTGTCATATGGGTATAAGATTTATTGGGGTGATCATTTAGTAAGTTATGTAATGTCTAATCACTGGGGTGTTACTTGAAACTATAATATTATATGTCAACTATAATTGAAAAATAAAAAATGATTTAAAAAAAAACAAAACCACAGAGTAACAAGGGAGGTTTTCTAAATTTTTTTAATTGCTTCTTTTTGTTTTGTTTATTTGTTTTCAAGAGTGCTTTCTGAAATAGTCAAATTCATGTGATATTACCAGGGTCAGCTTGCCCCCGTCACACCCTTCATAGTTTATTAACACAGGAACTGAGTTGCCATTCCATTTTTGTTATGTTTATGCTTAATAACTATATTCAAGTGGTTATCCCCCCTCTAATGTGGCTGCTTGGGCAATCTGTCATGGGCAATCTGTCAATCTGCCTTTAGCAGCAGCTGCTAATATTTAGCTGTAATTTTAGGCTAAAAATTATTTTCTATTTAAAAGTTACATAGGCTTACTGAACAAAATTTTAAAAATATAGAAAAGTATAAAGAAAAAAAAGTATTCACAGTCTTTACTCCAGAAGATAATCAAGGCTTTAATAAAGTACACCTCTGTATACACACACACGAGCACACGAGCACACACATGATGTTTTAAACTATGTCTTTTTATACATGGTGAGTTTTATGTTGTTTTTTAATATTAGGAAATACACATCAATTATAAATAACTGAGACATAATTGTAGTTATGATAAGAAAATGTTAAACTCTTCACTTTGAAATGATTGCAAGAATTTTACCCAATGTTGTAGATCCAGGAAAACTTAAGGAAGATGCTTTAAACACAAGATGGCTCCCAAGGTTTGTTTTTTTTTTTTTTAAATATATTTTATTGATTTTTTACAGAGAGGAAGGGAGAGGGATAGAGAGCTAGAAACATCAATGAGAGAGAAACACTAATCAGCTGCCTCCTGCACACCTCCTACTGGGGATGTGCCCGCAACCAAGGTACATGCCCTTGACCGGAATCGAACCTGGGACCTTTCAGTCCGCAGGCCGACGCTCTATCCACTGAGCCAAACCAGTCAGGGCTGGCTCCCAAGGTTTTGGATGCTCTTCCATAATGTAATAGATTCCAAATTGTAAAATAGCAATGCAATTAAAATTTTATTTATTAATTTGAGAGAGAGAGGGAGGAACGGAGGGAGACACACACACACAAACACACATACACGCAAAGGGAGGGAAGGAGTGAGGGTGGAAGCGGGAGGGAGGGAGGGAGGGAGGGAGGGAAGGAAGGAGGGAGAGAGAGAGAGAGAGAGAGAGAGAGAGAGAGAGAGAGAGAGAGAGAGAGAGAAACAGACATGCCTTTGTTGTTCCACTTATTTATGCATTCATTGGTTGATTTTATATGTGCCCTGACTGGGGATTGAACCCACAACGTTGGCATATCGAGATGACACTCTAATCAACTCAGCTACCTGGCTAGGGCCAATGCACTTGTAAAAGGGTCAGACAAAACAGGAGGAAAATAAATGTCAATCCAAAACTATATCCGTAGAAGTTGAAATGCTCCCAAAGTGAGCAGAGTCAGTCTAAACCAAAATGAGGTAAATAGTCAAGTATTCAGACAAAAAATGCCTGTTACTAAAGCAAACCACAAGTATTTGCTTAGCATCTACCATGTCCAAGATTCTGACTATGCAAATACTAGGAGTACCAGACAACTGCCCAGCCTTTTACTAGTGTGCTTCTTTGTCTAACTAGGTACACCTGCAGTTTTCCACTTTTTGGTTTTGGCTGAAGTGTGCATTTATACTGATGGATAGAGGATATTAAACAGGCTCTTAACTAGAAGATATCTCACTTGACTTCAACATGAAGTCTATTTTGTGAGATTGATTAGGGAAACTTAGGATATTTTAGCCCATATGTATATATTATCAACTATTGCAGTGGTCAAAATCACTTAGGATTCCTGTCTGCCACTTATGTAGATCTTAGAAAAAATTTCCTTGAACCTCAGTTTCTTCATGTGTAGCACGGAGATCTTACCAATCATCTCACCTCATGATATTCTAAAAATGAAATGAGATAGTACAGTGTTCAGGGGATAGGGGACTCTCAGTACACGACAGCTCTTATTGTACACCCCAAAGAGACTGCTTAGAAACCGATTCCCCAGAGGTTTAAAACATGGCTTTTCCTGTGTGGCTACATCACGGACATTGTTTATCAGAGGATACAAGCTCTAGTTCACTGTGGTTCATTCTTAGTGGTCACTGGAAAATTTGTTCCAATACAAGTACACACACAGGTAACAATGGCCTACGTGTGACCTGAACAGAAACACGGCACTCTCTTGGTATGCCTTGGGCCTGGATCCAGCTTTCATTTTGTCCTCTCACATGTGGGCCTCCTAACCTGAGCATGCATGTCACCACACACTTTCCTTTAGTCTGTGAATTAATGTCCAAACAATGAATTGAACATCTGAGAAATACGCATGCTTACAATTGGTATACCGCACAGCTGTGGAGACATGGTTGAGGGGCTCAATCATGATTGCCACTGCTGTGTGATCTTGAAGTCACTTTAACCTCCCTGTTTCTTTGTTCCCCTCACCTGTAAACGGGAGATAACAACAGTTCCTACTTACAGAGGTGCTGAACGTTAAATGTGACCATGCACTTTGACTGTTTAGCCCAGTGCCTGGCATATCAAGAAGATTCACTAAATGTCAGCTTGTGTTATTATTGTTGCTGAGAAAGTCAGCTCACCCCCTTGAACAGCCATTCAAACACTTAAAGAAAATGAATTGTCCTTGGACTCAGGCCAGGTATTTGAAAGGATTTATAAATGTCACTCATCTCCTGGCTTAAAAACAGAAGTTAATTCCAATACAAGTATCTTGCCCACCTACCCCCTTGATGTTGGTAAATTGTTCAATAAGCACTTGGGTAACATGATGCAAAGTTAATAACAGAGGTCTATAATTAGCACACACTCACATGGACACTCTAAAAATAGGGTACCAAGGAAAGTCTTCTTATTAGGCAATGTGATCAAGAATTAATTGGTTAATGTCTATATAGCCCAACTGTATATAAATAAATGTATGATTATTATAATTATGGAGAGCACAGTTCAAATTCCACTTCAAGTTCAAAGAGTAGTCATTTATACATCTAAGTATAGACGCAAATATTTAACTGTGTAAAAATACTTATTTTAATGCTATTTCAAATGTTTAATAAGTATCACTCATCTCTCAAGTTTTACTTTTTCTCTTAAAAGGTCTTAAATGATGCAAAAAAAATCATAATTCCATTACTTTAATGTTGTTATTATTTATTTTTTTTGGAAAATTTGGTCGTAGAAAGGGAAGAGGAAAAACTTGAGTATAACATGCAAAAAGTGTCACATTAACCACAGTGCACACTAGTGGGTGGTTAAGGAGCAGGTGATTTAAATTTATCAAAAGCCAAGTTTACATGGAGGAAAGAACAATACTAGTAAGTAAGGTTGGATTCTTAGCCACCCAATTGTATATATTATCTGAGGTAGGAGAGATGGATGACTAGATCAATATGTGGTAAGTTGTAAAGATCAAAATAATGTAATATAACAATACAGATATTTTGAGGGCATTCAGGAAGATCATGGAGATAAAATATCACCGTTCAATAGACAGCAAAAGTTGAGATGGGCCATGGAGAATGAATCACAGTTCAACAGGCAGCAAAAGTTGAGATGAGAATGAGGGAAAGCAAGGCAGATGTCCCAGCATGAGCATGCATGGTATGTTCTAAGAGAGGCTCATTGTGTCTCCAAGGAAGGAGTGGAGAGGAGCAAATGGTTGTAAAGTAGGAAGCTAGGATGGCAAGGGACTTGAATACTCTAAGGAGTTTGAACTTATTTTATAAAGGTTTTATTAACTTAAAGCTTTAAACACAGTTTTTATTAACTTAAAGTTAATTATTCAGATCCATATACTAAAGATTTTTGTCTCATCTCTCCAATGTTCAACAAAGCTTATGAGCATTTAAATTTGTTTCTAACAATAACCAAGGAATTTCATAATAAAGTTCAGATTTCCAGATTCTCTTGAAAAATCAAAAGACTTGGCAATGGTGGACCAGTTATTCTAAATGGCAACAGTTGCCCAAACCAGTTTGGCGAGCGTCGGCCTGTGGACTGAAGGGTTGTGGACACATCCCCAGTAGGGGGTGTGCAGGAGGCAGCTGATCAATGTTTCTCTCTCATCGATGTTTCTAACTCTCTATCACTCTCCCTTCCTCTCTGAAAAAAATCAATAAAATATTTTAAAGAAAAAAAAATAAATGGCAACAGTTGGCAACAGAACCAAGAGAGGTGGCTCCCTCCATATGGCATATGTGGTCCAGGTGCCTCTTCTATCTGCCACACTCCTCTCATCTGCCTAGGGACACTATGTATTTGGGTTTCTGCCTTCTGCCTTAAAAGACAGGTCTTCTGTTACCAGCAAGAATCTTTCTACCATCGCAGATAGCATGAATTAACTTAAATGAGTTAATCAATATTGATTATCTATAGCTTCTTTTGCTAATGCATTACTTTCCCTTTTTTCGTCCTCATGTCAATGAGTTTCCCATTTATTCCTTTATTTAAGAGTGAAGATAAGTACTTTCAAATAAAATGTATTTGAGTTGAAAATGCAGGTATCATCTGTGAGGAGCCCAGGATGAACATGAGGTAAAGAACATTCCCTATGGCAAGATTTCTCAGCCTCAACACTATTGACGTTTGGTCTGGATAAATCTGTATTATGTGTGTGTGGGAGTGGAGTGGCGGCAAGGGAGCTGTCATGGCCACTGTAGAATGTTTAGCAGCATCCCTGACCTCTCCCTACTGGGTGCTAGTAGCACTCCCAGCTGTGATCATCTAAAATGTCTCGGGACATTGCCAAATGTCCCCTGGGGATCAAACTTGCCTCCAGTAGAGAACCACAGTTCAATGGGGATGAGGGATTGCAGGAAAATAAGCTCTGGGTGGGAGAGTGGTGCTATGCTGGGAAATGAACAGGATGATGCTTCATGCTTTCCGCTCTCACTTCTGCCCCATGCACCTCTCCATCCTGCCAGAGGCAAAGGCTGCCCCAAACACCCAACTATGGGGAGGTGGAACAGCCAGGCGGCCTCAGTGGGAGGCCAAAATAGGTGCCAAAGGCCTCTCCAGTCTGCGGGAACCTCCAAATACCCCCACGGATGGAACAGCAGTCAAGGTTTTTGTCTCCATGCGCTCTCTGACTGATGTAATTGAGGGGAAAAAGGCAGGGACTTGCATGATTTACACTCAAGATTCCAACCTCCCCACTCACAGACCCTGGATGTCAGGATGCCTCTGAGGACAGAAGAAGCCTCTGCTGCACAACAAGGCAGTGTGAGGTCCAGTCTGGGTGTCGCTGAGGATGGCAGGACTTGCTAACACCTGGGCGGTTGGAAACAGGCCAACCAAGGTCTCGAACACATCCGACCACCTTCCAGGGCTTCCCGGCCTCCAACTCCTTAAGGCCTCTGTCATCTAAGTTCACGCATCTGAGAGCCTTTCATTTTTCCTGTAATACACATTTATCTAGAATCTAAGCATGACTGTTCTATTAGCAAACTGTCAGCATGAGATTTTGTATGTTTTCCTAGAATAAGTAAAATGACAAGCTTCTTTTTTTGTGGGGGAGGAGTGGGCAGTTGTTGAATGACAAAGCCCAGGAGTAGGTAAAAGTTGACTGCAGAGTTTTGATATTTTTTCAGATGGATTTCAGGTTGGATTGGTTTTGAGCTAAGGAAAAGATTATGGCATTTCCTGGAGTGTAAAATAGATAGGCTGGCAATATGACTTACAAAGTTATATTTTTGTGGTTAGTGTCTTTTCACACCTTTTTTTCTGGCATATTTTGGCCCAGTGGTTGCCAACCGGTGGTCCGCAGACCAATGGTGGTCCGTGAGGTCCGAAATGTTGGCGACTGCTGGTTTAGCCCATGTCAACAGTGAGTCTGGTCCTCAGGACATTTTGGGGACAGGATTGGATGGTTAAAAGTGAAAACAGGACAACAGCAAAGAGAAATGACAATTGGTCTCCTTATTCACTGACTAATGAGTAAATGAAATAGCAGTCACCCACCAAAACAGAGATCCTGTTTACAGTAAGGGCAGCTCAAAAGGGTGAGCCGACTTGAACAGGGGGAGGATGAACAATACAGGGGTAAAAGAGGGACAAGGACAAGGAGGGTTTTGAGTAAGTTAAACCTACTGGTGACAAAGAACAGGCAGAGAGCAGGGCCGGGCAGCTGAAGCATCCTTTTATTCACCAATCAATGGAAGCCATTCAGACCAATATGGTTTGATTTAGCAGATATTAACTGCAGCTAAAGAGATGCAAATACGTCAGCGAAAGGAGAGCAAGATAAACAGGAGAAACCTACACTGGCTAAAAAAAAAAAAAAAAAAAAAAAAAAAATCCAACAGAGAAGAGAACAGAGACTGACATTTAAAGACCAGATTAAAAGGATAGGAAAACTAGAGAAAAGTAAGACGATGTGAGCATGACATCCTCAGACAGCAGGGAGGGGACAGGGACAGATCCAAGGATCCCCTGCTTGGTAGGCTCAGAGGAAAGAGAGGATAACTGATCATGGACCACAGGTCACACGAATACAGCACAAGCACTTCGTAAATATTTGCCGACTAACTAAACATACAGGAAAAGTTCTTTCCTTTTTGGATATGACGATAACAAGCTTTTTATACGATACCATATTAACAAGTTTTTGCCCTTTGGAGATGCTAAAAGGCATGGACAGTTTTAATGATGATTCTTCAACAGCTATTTAGAGAAATTTCCATGAGCCTCATCTTGTACCCCTGACGCTGGTCCTGTCATAGATTCAATTAGGGGGTCACGTTACAGTAGCTGGAGCACTGAAGTGAGAGTCAAGAGACCAGGGTTCCGAAATTGGCTTTGCTGTGAAGTGTGCCACGCTGGGCCAGCCACTTAACCTTTCCGAGTTTCCCTTTCCTCTGGAGTAATGGGAATGGCCTGGGCCAGATAACTCTCAGGACCCTCTTAAGATCTTACACATGCAATCAAGTACATTGCCGTGTTAATCACGTATTCCTCTCTGTCTCCATCCTGCCTCGTGCCCATGGTTGAATGGCAGATAAAAGGACCATCTCTCCTCTTTCCGAGAGGGAAGGGGGCGGGGTAGGAGGAAGGACAGGAACTTCGATGTGTCTCTTGCAGGGAGACCCCAGCAAACAACAGGGATAGAGTTTCACAATACTCAGCACGAAGGGACCCCTGCTCTGTTGGCTGCTCTCAGTCTGAACCGAATTCATTGTGATGGCAAATTTGAAGTGGCGTCCTGTGTTTTCCTGGGTGCTTAAAGGCTACTGTGACGTGACCCCCTAATTCAGGGGTTGGCAAACCGTGGCTCGCGAGCCACATGAGGCTCTTTGACTCCTTGAGTGTGGCTCTTCCACAAAATACCACGGCCTGGGCGAGTCTATTTTGAAGAAATGGCGTTAGAAGAAGTTTAGGTTTAAAAAATGTGGCTCTCAAAAGAGATTTCAATCGTTGTACTGTTGACATTGGCTCTGTTGACTAATGAGTTTGCTGACCACTGCCCTAATTGAATCTGTGACAGCACCAGCATCAGGTGCATATGGGTCTCCGTGCTTACTCTTAGCTAAAATTTCCCCCCTTTTCTATGTAAATACAAATAATTATATAAGTGGATCTTTTGATAAGAATGTCTGGCCTCATTACTAACACATCACCGGCAGCACTTTTTAATCTGGAAATACTACCTGTATACTCCTCGCCTCACTCTTAGATAAAGCAGGGGGGAAATTGTGACAGGGGAGCAGGGAGACCGATCCTAATCAGCCACAACTTATCCTGGCCCTGGGATTTATTCTCCCAACCACCAGATTTGTAAAGTAAACGGATTGGAGTAGGTGGCTTCTAAAGTTGCTTATAGGTCTAATATTCTAACTAAGGGACTGTTGTTTTTAGCGATGTCATCTCCCATGATCAACATTCTGCTCCCAACTGGGGAAGTTATCAAAACTCACTCATCAGAACACTGCACCAACAAATAAATTGACTTCACCATTTTTCTGTTACCTTGTTAAAAAGTAAAAATCCTTGCAGAAATATAGGATGTGAGGGTAACTGATATAAATAGAATAATATCCGACTTAAACATACCAGAGAATCCACAGAGGTCAGAAATCCTAGCACTTGGAGATGCAGGGAGGGAGGTCCGACCTCTATGTGCCCTCCATGAGCTTCTAGGTTTCTAGGTGCACTCTCTTCTGTTCCTTAATACCCATGATTTGAATTTCAGGACCCTAAAGTTGAGTAGCTTTAAATGTAGAAAGAAGCACCGCTATAGGATATGAAGTGGATGCATTTGTTGCAAAGATGCAGTCCGCATTTCTCATGGCCAATACAGGGCAAGAGAGGGATGACTTAGAAATGTGTATGTCAAGGAGCAGGAAGAATTCCATAAGAAACCAATCACAAAAATGAATATGATATCTCATAGTTGCATAGTCTTTCACAGCTTTTCCCAAAACTTGAATAATTTGGGCTTATTCAACCATAAGAAGTGTGGGGAGTATAACCCAAAATGTTTAATAAGCTCGCAGCTATTACAGAGAGCTGGATTGTCCTGCCTTTATCACTGGTAGCCAGACAAAGAGAGTGGCATTTAACTCATACCCCTTCCCACCATTTTAAATATATCTATAGATATAAATAATCAAAATACATTATGAAGCACTTACTGATGGGCCAGGCACTTTAAATATATTATCTCACTGAATTCTAAAAACAATCTACTGTGTAAATGGTGGTGGAAAAGACTTGGTGAGTGCAGGATGTAGTATGCAGATGGTGTGGTATACCAGCAATTTCAATCCGTGTGCCGCAAGAATTTTTAAAACATGCAATACCTGACTATTTAGTCAGGAAACACTGATCTCTTTCCCCTTAGGTTGTCAAATAAAAATATGACAACAGCCAATACAACAACAGCTATCCGGTGTGAATGCCCTGTTTTGAACCATAAATATATAGTTCATAAAATAGAGTTGCATATTATTGGTCACATCACATAATAAGGTTGAGTCTCATTGGTTAATTCTTGGTACCCAAAATCTTTATATACAAGTATAGGCACCTGATTTTTTTAAAAAGTCACTTTGGAGCAAAAAGGGCAGGTAATCACTATTTTTTTTTTTTTTTGGTAAATCAATAAAAATTATATATATATTTTTTGGCGGATTGACAAAAAGTATATATATTTTGGTGTGCTGCAGAATTTCAGTAATTAGTTTGAGTGTGCCATGAGATGAGAAAGGTTGAAAATTGGTGTGTTTTAGAGTTGTACACTTGAAATCTGTATGGTTTTATTAATCAATGTCACCCCAATAAATTCAATTAAAAATAACCCCACAAAAAAACCCCAATCAATGCCATGGTTATCCTCACTAGCCAGTGAGAGCTCAGTGAGTTAAACAGCTAGTCCTTTGGTAAGGAAGTCAAATCACCTCTATTCTGGACAAATCTGCCCAGTGCCGAGAGTCTGTCTTGACTACATGAAGGAGAAACGACCTGAGAGGCAGCTGGCAGGAATCCTTCCTTCTTCACGGTTTGGGCATGAGTCTCGACTAACATACATAAATTACCAAGCATATCTTAAAATAAACGTGTGCTACAGCAACTCCAATTCAAACAACCCTCGCCAATGTAATAATTATACTGGCTGTGACATGAGCTTAGCCGAGAGTGCATTTTTATTTTAACAAGCTTGAGTAAGTGCACAAGTGTGGGCTGAGCTTTCTGCTCGATAGTCAATACTTGAAAGCTGGTTCCAACCTTTAATTTAAGCATTCGCTTGTAGCACCAACAGGGCCACAGGGTTGCCAGTATCAAAGACGCACTCCTCCACCCTTTCATGGTCCGCTTCTGTAAGCAGCGTGATTGAACTGCGGCACCACAGAATCTTGTTTTCCCTCCTCCTGGCAGCACAAGCCAAAACACCACGGCCCCCTTCATCTCGGCGGCATACTAATGAAGTCCCGGAATCAATTTATAACAAGCAAAGCACAAAAACCCATTGAAGGAGTCTTGAGGTGGATGCCTTTCAGATCTCTCTCCACTGCACCCGAGCTGCAGTGTCTGCACAGAAACCTAAATCATACCATAGAAGGGTCGTTTGCTATATCCAAAAAGTTGTTCCCTCCCCCACCCCGAAGTGATTGCTCCTAATGATTCCACAAGTCTTAAAAATGTTTGGCAACATCCTCAGTGGCTCCCTATCACCTTCCGATTAAAGAACAACCCCTTCACATGGCAGCCAGGGCCTTTCATGGTCTAAACCCCATGGGCCTCCTCCAGCTGCCTCATCTCCCATGATCCCTACAGGCCACACTGAACTACATGCCATCCCCAGAGTCCCCTCACTTGCTGTCTAGCCTTTGAGAACTGTCACAAGTTCTACCCTTTGTTGGGAATGCCTTTCTTCGCTTCAGAGCTCAGCCAGGCCTTCACCTCCCCCAGAAAGCAGTTCTTAACCCCTCAGTCTGACCAGGGCTCCTCCTGTGTGCTCCCTCATATTTTGTACTTTGCTTGTCCGGCACTTACACTGTATCATGCTTTCAGTCCCACCTCGGGTCCTCCCTCACTGGCCTGTGAGCTCCTTGAAGGCAGGGCTACCTCTCTTCACCTCGGTGGTTCTAGCACTTTGTACAGTGCCTGGCACACAGTGAATGCTCAAGAAATATCTGCTTTTCTGTTGCCTCCCTCCGCTCTACCACAGTGTTCTGAAAGAGTCCCAACCTCGATTGGGTCAGCATAGCAAGGAGGTTAGAAACAGCCTTGGGAGACAGACAAGCCAGGCCTGCCATGGCAGATGCGTGCTGGCTCTGAGATCCTGACAGGTTGTGCTGCCGCCCTGAGACTCAGCTTCCTCCTCTGTAAAAACGGGGATGAAAGGCTCCCAGGAGTGTTAAACGTGGGAGTCCATTTCACAGTGCTGGGCACAGAGGAAACACTTTAGAAATGACAGGCTCCCAACATGTATCACTACTGACAGTGGCAGGGCTTGGATCATGCAGAATTAGAAGCTTCTTACGTCATGTGATGAGAAATACCAAAAAGTGCCCCTTCCATCAGCCCCCATCTGTCCAGATCACACAAGTCATGTCTTTGGGCACCGGCCAATGCTCCTGTAAAATCGCCAATGTGCACCAGCCGAGATAAGATTGGATGAAGTTATTACCCTGACTTCAAACTCATGTACCTGACGTGTACCACTCCCCATGGGAGCACGATGATGATGAATCACACTTACTCAGTGACTATTATGTGCTAAATACCTGCTACAGGTGAGACACCGTAGGAAGTGCCTTCTCTGTGTTACATCCTACTTTCCAAAACCCCTCAATATTATTATGACTTTCATTTTACATTTGGAAAAGACCGAGGATGAGAGAGGTTATGTGACTTGCCCAAGATCCTTCAGCTAGAATGTAGCATTTCCGGACTTAAACCTTATATTTGGAACAATTTCCAAACCCATACATGCTCTTACACCTATGTCAAATTTCTCAGACTCCTTGTTATTCATTTCTCTCAGGTCGCCTGGAAGAACGAGAAGAAACGGGACACCAGATGAAACCCTGAGTTAGGGGAGAAGGAAGAGGAAGCGGTCTGGGCAGAAGTGCTGCTCCATCTTTACGTGGTAGGGGGGCAACTCTGCCCTCGGCTGCTAACCCAGGAACTCTGAGAACACTGAGGAGGGAGATGATGGACTTTGAAATCACAGCCTGTTTGCCTGAGGCCATCCTTACCCAGGGCCAGAACCTGTAGAGAGAGCTAAAAAGTGCACAGAGAGCATGAAGTCTTAGAACTTCCTATTCCTCATATAGTATCAGCACATCCTCTGATCCATTTTCTCCCCCTACCTTCCTTCAGGTCATTCCAAAGCCAATGTTAAAGAAACAAACAAACAGGAAAAGGAAAGCATGAGGCTGTTATCAGGCCTCCGTGACATAATTACAGTTCTATACACACGCGTGGAGTATACAAAGCCTTTAGGTTCCCTTCTGCAAGGTCATAGATTCAATTTTATGTTTGTGAAGTGGCAGTAAAAGGCACTGAGAATCAACAAAATGTGTGTTAAATGACAGTGAAAAATTCCAAAGCGAGAAGTCCAGAGAATACTTTCAGTACCAGGAGTGTACTGTTTACCAAAAAAGTAGAATAGTAAGCTTTATATTGAAGTGCAACATACACTCAGAAACAGGCCCAAATAATAAATGTAAGCTTGATGAATTTTCAGGGTGAACAATCTCAGATCAAGAAAAAAAAAATGTCTCTCAGTTTTTTAATAGTTTTCTATACCTGGGTCCAAATTACAGAATCATGCAAAACTTAATGCATAAAATGTATTATTTTAAGTACAGTTAGCAGAAACATGCTAGAAAGTTAATAAAACACAGTGCTTGAAAAGATCTGCTTGACTTCACAGAGGATCGTTATCCTGGAAATTTGAAGGAAGTTTGGTTTTGTTTTTGACCATGAATAGGCACATAGTTATTTCTCTAACCCTTTACACAAAGGTTAGCACTTCACCTTCCCAACAGCCTTTCTGAGGAGAGAGGATGCTATCTATCTTTGTTTCCTTCCTCTCCACTCCCATCCTTCCCCACATTGTCATCGCGAGTTGTTCTGAAACTAGGCCATCACACTCCCCCTCGCTCTCCTGATTTTGGGCAGATCCAAGAGGAAATGAGGTGCTTTTTCTCAGGGCCAGGCTAGCTGTGGGCCACTACACAACCTCTGTTTTCACAATGAGCGTGTTTCGGCCTGCACCTTTAACTGATTAGCAACACCATGCTGGAGGGAGCTGTCCGGATACTCTGACACTGATCAGACTTCAGGGGCACCGACTCCTCTCTTAGTCACAAGAGCCAGGAGCGACCTTGGAAATATAGAATGTGCCAAAACGCATTTGCTCCCACTCAACTGACAGCCAACTGATAGGAAACCAAAAGAAACCACGACCTGCGTGCAACTGATTTGATAATAACCAAGAGGCCAATGGCCCTGCTACAAAGGAGAATGTAAATGTCTATATGTTAGATGCCAACGAAGCGATTATAAAATTAAGAACAAGTGTTTGAGCATTGTTTTCTAACTCTACATTATTTTTCACAAGAAATTTCAGGGAAGGTTGGACTTTCATACATTTAATTAGTGTAATGGGACTGCTTCTGACAAGGCCATCGAGGTTATTGGAAGGTACTCTAGGTGCTGACAGATATCTGGGCAGAACTCTTCCCTCTGGGGAGAGGTCTGAGGGCGTGTGATGATGGGCCTCAGGTGAAGGTCCCATCACGTGCACGGTGGCAGGACCTGAAGGGCTGTCTGTCACTACACACAGTGATAGAAGTCCCCCAAGTGTCCACATTAGTGGCCAAGAGCTCACATCTACCAGGAGCTGGGACAGCTCTGGAAGTTGTACTAACTGTACAACATAGTTTTTTCTCATGACAAGTCCAAACTGAAACGACAAACAGCAATAACTTGAACCACTATTTTTGCTAACGTAGGTTGCAGATGATTAAAGGTACATCGTAAAGCCTCTGTAAACCACCATTTTATGCCAAATCTCTGTGCACTAAAAAAAAAAAAAAAAAAAAAAAAAAAAAAAAAGAGAGAGAGAGAGGCAACAAAAACTCTGAAAACATAACATCAGCAATGGTTCTGCCTCCCAGGGCCGTTAACAATGAAAATATCATAAAGAAAATGGGGATTAGGAAATCTGGTCTTGAATTCATGTTTGAAAGTGATTTGTTTAGTATATAATTCATGGCTTATTTGATAAATCTGTCTAAACTTAAAGCCCCTTCTATTAATACCTTGTGCTTTGTCACAAAATCTTCCATGTCTCATAGAATAAATTGTAGGGCAATGATTCTCAAATGTTTTGATGTCTGGATCCTTTTACGCTATTAAAAGCTCCAAGAAACTTTTATTTATATGGGTTCTATATGAATAATTATTGTGAAGTAAAACTGAGAACATTAAAAAATATTTATATAGAATTAATTTTAAAATAATAGCAATAACTCATTACATCAGTGGTTCTCAACCTTCCTAATGCCGCGACCCTTTAATACAGTTCCTCATGTTGTGGTGACCCCCAACCATAAAATCATTTTCATTGCTACTTCATAACTGTAATTTTGCTACTGTCAATGAATCGTAATGTAAATATCTGTGTTTTCCGACGGTCTTAGGCGACCCTGCTAGCGGTTCTCAACCCAGACCGTCGGAAAACACAGATATTTACATTACGGTTCATAACAGTAGCAAAATTATAGTTATGAAGTAGCAAGGAAAATAATTTTATGGTTGGGGGTCACTACAACATGAGGAACTGTATTAAAGGGTCGCGGCATTAGGAAGGTTGAGAACCACTGCATTACATAATAACATAAATTACTTTTATGAAAAATAAGTATATTTTTTATAAGAAGTAAAAACAATGGCATTATTTTACATTTTTACAAATCTCTTGAATAGAGAGGTGAATTCTCATATACGTATGCTTCTGTAGTCAATCACTGTGAGGGTTTTTTTTGGTTGAATGTTAAAAAGAAAATCTGGCCTCACAGAGAGATGTAGCTGGAAAGGCAGGAACATTTCAATAGTCTTTTCAGATGTTTTTGGATATTCTTGTTCGATACTTCACCAAAATTCAGCAAGTTAAACAAGATTCTTAAAGGTTAGCGGGAATATAAAATCTGAAACCAAATCAGTAACTTTTTGTACTCTGTAACATTCAAGCATGTTGGTATATTCTATATCTTGCTTTTACCCATATTTTTAATGTATTTTTTTATTTCAGAGAGGAAGGGAGAGGGAGAGAGAGAGAAACATCAATGATGAGAGAGAATCACTGGTCGGCTGCCTCCTGCACGCCCCACACTGGGGATCAAGCCCGCAACCTGGGCATGTGGCCTGACTGGGAATCGAACCATGACCTCCTGGTTCATAGGTCAATGCTCAACCACCGAGCCATGCCAGCTGGGCTATCTATATTTTTATAATAGCATGCATTGGTCACTTGGAAGCCATTAGTTCACTGAGTTGTGTAGCGCTCCCAGATGGTCACATATGTTGCTAACGAATGTGATTACACCAAGTACTAATCACCACAGACATCATCAGAACAGTTTTTAAGTGCTGGGAAGCTGTCAAGTTCGTGAAGTTGGATAAAAGTGTTTCAAAATTCCAATATTTGCCTGCAAGCCGGAATTTATTGGCAATAAATACTGACAACTATTTTTCTTGAAATGACAGGCTCACTTGATTCGTTTTTGAGAAAATGTATGACAGATATACCTAAGTCTGAATAACCGCAGTCAGTCGTCCTAGTAAGTAAAACGGCACTCCATTCAAAAAGCAGCTAGTTCAGCTCTTCGCTCAAACAATGGTCCAAGTACTGTTCCCTGGAGACAAACATGCTACTCCGGTGCGGAGCAGAAGTGCTTTCTGTGCTTTATGAGTACTTCCCATTTTGTCATAAAGAATATTAAAAAGACTTGTACTCAAGGGTCAAAATTTAATCAACTTAATAATTTTTACTGCTTCATCAAGGACATTCTCAAATGAACCTGGCGATGTTTTGTTAACAGCAAGTCCACAGTAGTAAGGATCACAAACCACTACCAGTACAAGTGTGTGTCACTGCCTTGATTCCTACGGAGGTGCCAGGAATTTCACCCACCAAAGCTTCGGAAACTATTAATGCAAATGGTCAGCACAGTAAAAAAGGCAAATAATATCTTACTGTTGTTATGCAAATCGTTTTTATCTTTTGGAACCCCAGAAAGAGTCTTGGGGAACCCCCAGGGGTGCCTGGATCAAGGCTGAGGACCACTGCTGCAGAGGACAGTGACAGTATAAATCCACTTTCTAATCTGCTCCATGCTCAAGTCCTTGTGGAGTTCGTGTAAAGAAGATTTACAAGGTTTAGTTCTATCTCCACCCTCCTGCCCTCCCTGCTTAAAAAAAAAAAAAAAATTCCATTGTGGCAATGTAACATAAATTGTGTGTACAGAACAAAGAAACTGCAGTACTCTTGACTTCATCAGCATTTTTCTTCCTAACAAAGAAAGCTACTCTAACAAGCTATTGGGAAAACTATCATGCGTTATAGGAAATATGACATGCTTAGTTCCCTGTCTACCCCATCTAAATCCCAATTCTCCCCAAACCTCTCACTTCGGGGGTATTTTGAATGAGTTCTTAGTAGTGTCCTCAGAAATAATTGGGTGTCCTAATTCAGCCACATGCAAATTAATGCTCCCCTAAAGAGGCCTTATTATAATTTCCAACCTTTGATGTCTACATAATCCCCTATAGTTCTTTAACTTCTTGCTTTCTAACTTCTGTTTACTGATGCACTACTTTTGTCAGCTCAGTATAGCATCAATTAGTAACACAGTTGTGTTTATTAGGTCTCCCTAGAGCAGTGGTCGGCAAACTCATTAGTCAACAGAGCGGCAAATCGCGGCTCACGAGCCGCATGTGGCTCGCGAGCCAGTTTGCCAACCACTGCCCTAGAGCGTTAAGAAAGCTGGTTTGTATTTATTAATGCTTACACAGAGCACTACTATTTTTCAATAGCATTTAAAAATGAGTAAATTACTGAAGATGAACTATAAAAGAACTTCACATTTCAAAGGCAAGCAAAAACAAAAAAGCACATTATTTCAAACCACTCATAATACTTGCAAGGTTAATTTTATCTTCGATTTAATATCAAGAGAAGGGAGGAAAAAGTCAAATCCTGTTTGACTTTTCTTCCTGTTCTACTTTCGGCATTCTGGAGTACAGGCCATTTGATTTTGAGAAAGAGGCACAGATCTGGTGATTAATTAAGAGCCAGTTTAACAGGTCTAAATTTCATTATCACACACACCTGTTAAGTAATGTACACCTGAATCAGCAAAAATCCACCCACAAGGTTAAAGAATTAAAAAACAAGCAAGCATGAGAGAAAGAGAGAAGAGTAAGCCCACAAACTTAGAACCAGTATTATATTCTCAAGCATAATTCAAAACAATCAACTTGAACTTGAAATGTATCCAAGATGTACTCTCTTATTTTGTGGATAAGTCCCTGGACTATATTAGGTGAAGTTAGAGCTGCCCGCACTGGTACAGAATTCGCTACTTCAGGAAACCAGAGACCCATCTCTCCTGCGATGACTCTCTCCTAACCAAACATCAAGTGATGGGGAGCAATTACAGCACTCGTTTGCCCGCTTTTATATTCGTGGTCATTTATGAAATGAAGACGCTGATGTGCAAAAATCACTTTGCATTCATGAAAGGAGCTCTGGGAGCTCCCCCTGAGCATCTGGCTATGTGGCAGAAATATACCTCAGTGCACTTCCTTTGTCTTGCGCTCCCTCTTTGATGTGCAAGTCACTGGTGGAGTAAGCTGTGATCGCTTTGATGTTGAACTTCTAGATTTTATTGTTACTAGCATGCCTACAAGGAGAGCTGTCAGTCATTTCTTACATCTGAAAAGGATGTTTCTTTACGGTACCTCTTTTACAAGCATCAATCCTTAAATACATGTTTTCACATTCCTGCTGATTACCACACTATCTTTGTTGGGGGAGGGCTGTGTTCAAATATAACGACAGCACCCACATTTTCTGTAAACACCCCGAGGCGTCATCAGATGGCTGGTAACCAACCTTCTTCAACATGAGAAGTCTGAACGCAAAACATATTTCTAGCAAATGAAAACATTCTAAAAATGCTTAAGCCAACTTAACAGTCAAAAGGAGTGGCTTAGTCAATATTTCCCCTAAGCAGCCATTGAAATCACATAGAAACTTCCACGGATTCGGAATGAAAGCACAGCAGGGGGCTTGGAAAGCCTGCCAAAACTTTGAGACATCTTCACTCCTCTTAAACAACTTTGTTTCTCTGCAATGGTAGAAACAGAAGACTTCTGTTCTAGACCTTTTCGCTTGTAATGAAAACATGGCTTTTGAAATACATTTCTGCCAAACAGATTACTTTGTTAAACAGTATCATTTTCAGAAGGTGCTTGCTATTATGGATGCAACTTAAGTTAGAGGAAGATGGTTGTTCATAATTTTATGTCTGAGGTAAACATGTGGATGCGCGTACAATGTGTGTACAATTTCTTAAATACGTATGTGCAAAATGGGCAATATGCTCATCTTTAGAAATCTCCTTTGAAGAAGACAAGGCTCTAATTTCTTTTACCAGCTCCCATCAGATTTACTTTTCAAACTACTTTATCACTTCTGGAACTGCTGAATATTGTCAAAGCCCACTGGGAGATTCTGCACAAAAAGGAAATAAAGCTAAGGTGCTTACATCACACCATGCTGGTTTATAATGAACTGTTATCTTTCTGAGTGAATGTTTCAATGAAACCCAAGTTCTTAGAGATACGGGTCTCAACTGAGGAAGCACAATGATATTTTTCATGATAGAGCTTAGTTTTGTTATTTTCTTTTTATAAGATGGCAACACAGGGGACACACTGTTTCTGCTTGCTAGTAAACACCAAATAATATGTATTAGGAAAGCCTCAATTTCTCTGTGTTTCTGGCCTGGACTATTCGGTAAGAAATAAAATTACTGTGGTGTGTCATTGTTAAGACTATTCCAGGTTTTCCATTTTTAAACAACCTCCCTACCCTCAACCGCCTGGGTTTTAAGTCAACCATCAAAAATGGAAAAACAAGGCTTTGGGCTAGAATTTGATAAATAAGGTATGACTGTAATTTACAAGAACTAAGTCTGGGCATATTTGTTATTAATATTAATGAAAGCTTGCTTGTTCTTTAATTTATTTAAATAGTTAGCAAAAAGAAATAATCTCTTTTTACATTACACTTTCACCTCCAAAAGGAACTGATTAGTTGACTGAAGCACCTATAGCAATTGGGGGTTGAGACAGGGCAGAAGGAAACCAGAGGCCTTCCAAGTCTTAACCAAGAGACCAGAGCCTTTTCCTCTTCTAACAGAAACATTTTCACAGAATAAAGGAACTGGGAAAGTTTTTGATGGCTATCATACCCAACCTTCTAATTTGACAAGTGGGGAAACTGAACAATTGAGGTAACCTGACAATGACTGGGTAGCAGACTTTGGAGGAGAACCCATATCTTTCCCACCCTACATGAGGGGGTTTCCACCATCCAATGACGTTTCCCTGCACTAGGGACTGTGACTCATGTGTAAAGTGAGAGTGTTGGACTTTAGGGGGTTTCAACCAGAATCACCTGGGGAGATTTAAAAAATTACCAATACTTGAGCCCTATCTCAGATAAATAAAATCAGAGCCTCTAGGAGCACAGCCTGGTCTTGCATATTTTTAAAAAGTTCTCTCGACAGTCCAATGTGCAGACAAGGTTGAGAACTAAGAGACAAGATGACCTCTGAGTTCCCATCTGGGACTACTGCCTAACATTCACTACTGGCTGGAAAAAATTCTTGGATTCTGTTCTCTGATGTCCATCCATGAGGCCATAAGCATTACACTGTTTTTATGTTGGCCTAGTTGTTGTCACTATCTGTATTTATCTAGTTCAGGAATTTTAAAAAATACTTTTATTGATTTCAGAGAGGAAGGGAGAGGGAGAAAGAGATAGAAACATCAATGATGAGAGAGACTCATTGATCAGCTGCTTCCTGCACACCCCCAACTGGGGATTGAGCCTGCAACTCAGGCATGTGCCCTTGCCCAGAATGGAACCTGGGACCCTTCAGTCCGCAGGCTGAGGCTCTATTCAATGAGCCAAACCGGCGAGGGCAGCAATTTTTTTTTTTTTTTTTAATTATTGATTGGTTTTTAGAGAGACAGGAAGAGAGAGACTTTGATTTGTTGTTCCACTTATGTATGCATTCATTTGTTGATACTTTTATGTGCCCTAACCGGGGATTGGACCCACAACCTTGGCATATCAGGATGCTCTAACTGGATGATGAGCTACCCAGCCTGGGCTAGTTCAGTGGTTTTTAACCGGTGTGCCACAGAATTTTTTAACACATGCAGTACCTGACTATGTAGTCTGGGGCACTGACCTCTTTTCCCTTAGATTGTAAAAAATAAATAAATAAATAAATAATGACAATAGCCAACACAACAATAGCCATCAGATGTGAATGAATCAAAATAATACCTATTTTTGTCAGATGGGCAAAAATTATATTTTTGGTGTGCCACAGGATTTTCATTTAATTAGTAAAGAGTTTATGTGAGCCATGAGATGAAAAAGGTTGAAAATCGCTGATCTGGTTCATTTATGCGTGTACTTAGGTATACTGTCCCTCCTCCACCAGAACTTACACTCACAGACACCGGAGACTCAGTCCGCTGCCTTCTCTGCTGCCCGGCAGCATCACCTTTGCCGGGATAATGGGACATCGCACAACACTTTCCAAAGAAAGAGGCGCCTGGAGTTGCCATGTGGAAGCTGCCCTTCTCCACAACAAAAGCTGTTCTACTTTTCCTCTCTCACTGGACTAGAAGCTAAGCGGCCGGAAGGCTGCGTTGTATCTGCCTTGTTCAGACTTCGCCACCGTCAGTGCCTGGATGCGGGCAGATGCACGCCATGTGCTCAGGGCCTGAGAAACGCCATCTTGTAAGTAGGAAGCACTGACAGCTTGCAGGGCACTGAAACCTTTACTTTGTTACTGAAAAAAAAAGCAACATAAAAAAGACATCACTGTTTCCACTGGAGTCGGCCTTGACGCCAGCATGATCCCCAGCCTGCCCCCACTTAGCGATCACAGTGGTGGCAACACCCAGCAGAGCTCACTGAGGGCTGTGAGGCCCACGCTCCTGGCAGGGCTTATGCAGAAAAGGAATCGTGTTGGGAAAGTGCCACAGACACCTCCAGCACCAAGGTAACCTCAGGTCCTCTCCTGTTTGGACCATTTGAAGTAACAGTTTTTATTTTTTTTATTTTTTTATTTTTTTTTTAGCAGAAATTATACTCCTTGCAGTGTTCTTTCTTTAAAAAAAAAAAATATTTTAAATTGTTTTTTAGAAAGAGGAAGGGAGAGGGAGAGGGAGAACCATTGATGTGAGAGTGAAACATCCATTGGCTGCCTCCCGCACGCCCCCATGGGGGATTGAGCCAAAATCCCAAGCAGGAACTGAACCTGCAACCTTTTGGTGCACGAGAGGACACCCAACCAACTGAGCCACAGCGGACAGATTTAAAGTCTGCCCACTTCCTCCTACTAGCTGGTTGATAGCAAGACAAAAATAGCCAGAAGAATATCTCAAGTATGTTAATAACATCCAAACAATGGCAGAAATGGTTCCCAACGGACACCTCTTTCACTCTGAAAGAGATTTAAGTGAGCTAAAGGGAAAGTTATGCTCCCCCTAATATTATTACCTGCTCGAGCTCCACTTTCCTCTCTAGGAAGAGGAGAGGGTGAGAGCAGAGCAGTGGTTCCCTGACCTGCTGATGTCAGCCACCAGAGGAGCTTTTACAAATTCAAATTCCTTGGCCTCACCGGGACCATCAGCCCATTGCAAGCAGGGGCCCTGCAGGTGATGGAGAACAGCCATTTATTTTTTAAATGCTCCCAGTTGACTGTGAAGATCAATGATATTTGGAAACCACTGAAAGGCTGGAGGACTCAGTGCCCATCCAGCTCTGACAGGCAAGGACAAGGTTTCACAGATGGAGCCCTGAGGATCACCCAACGCTGAGACGCTTTTCAAATACATGGCCTCCTGGGTCAGGAAGACCAGAGGACAGAGAGACAGAAGAATCCGGCTCTCTCTGGGTGGGGCTCAGGAGCCTGCCTGTGGAACTCTCCGGGTTATGGGTTCTACTATAGTAAAGTTTCAGAACCACTGCTTTAGGCAGGATTTTAGAGCCTACCTAGGGCTTATTTGGAAGGAAATCATGTTCACACATTAGTATAAGAATCTGCTTCAGCCCCCAACCACTTCGGCTTTGTCGAGAAGGAAGGAAGGAAGGAAGGAAGGAAGGAAGGAAGGACATCCGGTCTAATTAGCATATTGTACTTTTATTATTATAGATTTCATTGCATGTCACAAGCTCTCTGTTGTTTTAAATGGCATGTGGCTCATAGAAACTGCAAACCTATAAGCCCAATAGTCTTAAAGCAGCCTTCTCTGGTTAAGCATGGCTGCCAATTTCTCACTGTATTTTTTAAACGCTGATTCATGGTTGAAGAGACACATGACTAGGAGGAAGTGTCTCAATCCTATTATAAAAGCTTGCAAATGGCACCTGAATAACCTAGCACACAGGAGGCATTTAATAAATGTTTGCTCAAACAAACTTATTTTATTACTTATACCCAGAAGATGCAACATGAGATAAGCAAATAAAAAAGGAAAAAAAAAAACACACCAAAAACCCGACAACTGAAAAATGAAAATAACATAACATTCTGTGAACAAGAACTATTTCTCACGTGGTGAAAGAATCACACTTCTGGGTGGCGCAGCTTGGAAAACAGTTTGCTTCAAGAACTGATCTGAAACGTAACCACAAATCCTCACTTCTGAACCACTACCTTACTTCTATGATGGAAAGGTTTGAACAGTAGGCTTTCCTCGCGCTCCCCCTACCCTTACTTGTTTTTCACCTAAAGAGGCAATTTCACTTTCCAGTGGGAGCAAGTGGTCCCTGTCAGCCTTTGCGATCCCGGTGACCGCCTGTCATTATCATTACCCTGGCTGTTCTCGCTCAACTCCGAAGCCTCGCCTTCTCGAGAAGTGCAAAAGCCATGTAAACCTGCTAGCTCATGCCTCTGGGTAGCATGAGGACAGACGATACTGAAGGAAATAGGAAGACCAGTACTTATTTCTTTGATTCCAACACAGAAATCAGACTGTTTTGTGACTGTTTCACATCATCAAAATCCCACAATTCACTTGTTATTTATCCTAAAAATTACACAAATGGATGCATATCACTACTTTGTGCAGTGTTTTAAAGCATAAACTATGAAATGTCCTAAAAACCTCTGAAATATCGATGTTATATCTTTGGCAAATTGTACATATTTACACAAACCAAATGATTTAATCATAAGTTTTCAGAACCCAAGGGATTAATAGTTTTGCATCCATGTTTAAAATTATTTTATTGCCAAAAACAGCTACAGTAGTTTACTTCCTTCGAGCTGTTTATCTTTTTTGGAAGAAAAATGCTTTTGGTTTAAAAAGGGGAAATGCTGGATTTCTCTGATCAAAATGACAGTTTAAAAACACATACACTTATTTGAGCCCTGGCCGGTATGCTCAATGGTTTAGAGTGTTGACTTGAAGATCCACAAGTTGCAAGTTTGGTTCCTGGTCAAGGGCACGTACTTGGGTTTTGGGTTCGCTCCCCAGCCCGATTGGGGCGCATACAGGAGGCAATCAACTGATGTGTCTCTCTCACATCGATGTTTCTCTTTCTCCCACTCCCGCCCTCCCTTCCACTCTCTCTAAAAAAAAATCAATGGAAAAATATCCTCGGGTGAGTATTAAAACAAACAAACAAACAAACAAACAAACAAAAACCCCCATCACCAAAAAACAAAAACATATTTAGGGGTAGTGGAATAGAACTAAAGTTTAAACTCTAAAAAAACAAAAAGGATTATCATAAAGGTCAAAATAATTATTTACTTAAAGACCAAATCTCACTTAAAATTTTAAATTTTATATAGAGACAAACAGAATCTTATAAAAAATTCCCTTTCTTCCTTCCAAGCAAACTTTTAAAGTCCATGATCTCCCCTACAGGCACATTTCTAATAATCATGTAAAACAATGAATTATCTTTTGAATCTGATGTAGAATTCCCCAGAACAACTGAGAAAATAATTTCAACCTTTGACCTCTCCACTTGCCTGATGGGAAATTGATTGGCACCATTATTATGGCTTTTAGCTTTCCATGAGTAAGCAACCACTAGAGGGCAGACTTATCTCAGATCTGACACTACTTTGGAGAAAAACATCTCGTAAGTGCTTCCAATGTTCCTTTATTATTTTTTTTTGCAATATCTTTTATTTTCCTGGATACTTAATAATCAACTTCAGTTATCTAAAAGTATTCCTAAATAGGTCCAAGGTTCACTTTCACAACTCACAAGATCACAAAGACTGAGATGGTCTAAGATACAGCCTAGCTTCTGTATCTTAACATGTTAAAACAAAGTTTAAAAACCTTTACTCTATGGTGAGTTAAGTGCTGAGTCAATCATACCACAACTAGTACTCGGGTTCCACTTTTTGGCACAAAAATTTCGAGAGGTTCTAGACAAACTGAAGTGTGTTTGAGAAAGAAACTGACCAAGATTGTGGGAAGGCTGAACGTGAACAAAGTGGAGTGTAGAGGAACAGCAAAGATTAAGGATTAGAGGGGGTGTGTGTGTGTGTGTGTATGTGTGTGTGTGTGTGTGTGTGTGTTTCATACTTGGTCTTCAAATTACTGAAAATTGTTCATATGAAAGATGGATTAAATCTGTTCTAAACAGCCCCAAAAGAAAAATTAGAATTAAAAGGAGAGATTTATCGTTGATATAAGAATTTTCTGTTTTAAGATGGAATAAGTTACTTGTAACAATAGTGAGTTTCCCATCATAGGAGGTGTTCTGGCATAACCAGATAATCAGTTGGCAGAAATCCTGTGGAGAGAAACCAAATGCCAATAGGACATGTATTAGAATGACTTTTAAGCTTTCTTCTTTCCCCAAAACTCGATGAAATAATGCTTATTTGCTTTCAGACAAACATACCTCACACCAGCTGCCAGAGAGGTAAACACCCATCAAGTGAGAAATGAGCGTTTGCAGATCTATCTACTTGGAAACTTTTATTCCTCATGTGATTTTCTAAAAGACAACAGATTTCTCGAGTATGTCCACAGCCATGCCCCTTAGCTGTCACGGAAACCACCAGGGCTCTCAAGCTCAAGGACTCCAGAGACTTCTACTACATAAAGGCATCTTAAAATTAGAAGATGCATTTCCTAATGCTCCTACGTGTAAAGACAGTGGAACATACAGATAAATCTCTAGCTCATTTTATCACAATGAAGATAGGTTACACAGGTTCACTGCACCTCGTGGCATTCTGTATTTTTAAGGAAAGTACAGAAATGCCTACATTTCACCCAGATCCTCTTATAACAAGCGGACTTAATGAAAATCATGGATGAAGAGAGCTAATGATAAGCAAATAAGAATAACCCCATTTGTACCAAATTGATTTTATTAAATAGTAATTTAAGGATATTAGGCTCAGCAAAGCATTACATAATTGAATCTATTTTTTCCCTCATAAATGCCAGAGTTATAATTTCCACTAACTAGAGACAAAGTTATATCCAGGACATATTCACAGCTTCCTCCAGGGGAGGCAGCATGAAGACAGTAGAAATTAGGGCTCAAGTCCTCACTTCACCGAGTTTCAACTGGGAGAGCCTCTACAGCACATAACCTCAGTGAGCCTCAGTTTCTTCAACTGAAAAGCAAGGCAGTATCAATGACTTTCCAAGGAGGAGTAAATGATATAAGAATGTTTGTAAAGCATAAAGCGCAGAACAAAGATAGATTGACATCACCCCTCAATTTATGTATGAAACGCCTAGTAAACTTCAGAGACAATGAAATCTAAAGCAAAATATGAAATCACTGGCACACCTACGGGATGGGTTGGACATTACTTTTTATACAGGAAGCAAAGATTTACATTACCTCCTTATAAGCTGCTGAGGCTAGCAAATGTCAAATCCAGAAATAAGAAGATTTCAACTGTTTTCTTGCATTTTGCCCACTGGCTAACTCATGCTATTATCTGTCTATCTAGACCTCTATCTCTGGACATAGAACACTCTGACAATGTACAGAAAAACCATGTTCCTGCATGTCAGATGCCAAAAGCTCTGACTACAAATCTCTAAGTCCAGGACTCAAAGGCTGGTGTGGAAGGCAGGTACTGTCTGTGGAGGAGCTGGAGGGGCAAGAGAGAGCTTGTAAATCATTCTCAAAGGGGTCACTATGTGGTCTTTGAGAGAGTATCAAATGTCAGTTCACACCTTTGGGTGGGTGTCTCCCAATCATCATTTTTTATTCAGAGAAACATAAGCACTATGTAATGCTCACTCTGAGCATCTACTTATGGTTTTTAGTCACTAAATGTGAAGTAGATAGGTTAAGGCAGATGGATTTCTTATTAATAAACACTGAATATTTAGAATGCATGCAGAAAACATTTCTATAACAAAGTATTCTTAGAAGATTCGTCCCATACAATGGTTTTTATTGATCGCTAAAATAATTTGAGAGAATTTTAAGAAATCTGAACTCCAACTCTACTTCTGTAGATCTATCATCTATCGATCTATCTATCTACCTACCTACCTACCTACCTACCCATCCATCCAGTCGCTCTTTCTCCCAGTAAATGGTTATTTGTAACCATTGTTTGCTTAGGTGGCCCAGAGCACATTACAAAGTGACTGGGTGCTATTGCAAGTGCTTTGCAATTATCTACTTGCTGGTCACATCTATTATATTGTGGTTCACTAGGTTGGGAGGGGAAGATGGGAGAAAAAGGAGTCTAGTAAGAACTATTAATATATTTACTAACATTTTTATTAGGTCCTTAAAAAACCTAAAATTTTAAATCTCTCTCTCTCTCTCTCCCTCTCTCTCTCTCTCTCTCTCTCTCTCACACACACACACACACACACACACATATTTAAAGGACTATTTCTATTTAGAGGTTGTATTATTTTATAACTGGGCAGCACTGAAGAAGTTATATGGTTCTCATTAAATAGAAGGTGAAGTTGTTTGCTTGAATATGATGTTGCTTTGCATTTTATGTAATTGAAATACATAAAATCAAGAGGCTGCTCATCAAAATGGTGCTTTTAAAATATTCTCTACTTCACAGCCATTCCAAGCTCCCACTCCTCCCCTGGAAAAATGGACTCAGAGATCCTCTTTGTCTTTAAAAGAACTGACTGCTCCTTGCCTGATAAGCACTCCGCTCACTGAAGCAGCCATTTGGGTTTCCTCTTTTCAAGATCGGGCCATCACCCTCTCCCAATCCTACCCATCAAAGGTCACAAAAATGGGACAAAAATCCTAGCTACGGGATCAATGACATAGTGCCTAAAAGAAAATCAGGGGTAAAATTCAAAACTCATTTTGTAAAAAGAAAAGCCAAATTATTCAAAACTACAAAATCAAATTTATTAAGAGTTGGAAATACTGCCAATCACCAACATACATGTATTTTCAATGTAGCAAGGTGCTTTATATTTGAACACGAATTATATTGGAGAAGAATCTATTATGGGACAGAAATTCCCTTTAAGCCTCCCCTTCACTCTCAACACTCCATTTACATGAACACAGGCTGAGCACTCACAAGAAGCCAAAGGTGTACATAATCTGCTGAAACTGATGAAGCACTTGCATTTCCTTTCAGCACTCGGCTGCCGCCTGACATTTGGCCAATGCACTTTCATGATGAGCAGACCAAGTGCTCCACGGATTCTAAATGTTACCGCTGGCTCTCTCCATTTGCCCAAGAAGCAATCCAAATGGTATTGGAATTTTGTTGTTAATTAAACAAAAACAAAACTGAAGGATGAGACTAGAGTTGCTCAAATGAAGATTTATTACTTCTAAGCATGAAACCACTTTAAGCCTAAACTTATTTGACAACTAACACAGAGGAAGGATTTTCTTCTTTGGTGAGTTCAAAAGGCCTGATTTAATGATGTTTAAAAAACAACAGTAAATCAGCCAACAAAGAGAATGTTTCTCTTTTATGGTGGCTTGTTCTCTACTTGGCTGTCCACATGCATACACAAACCAAAAAGCTATATTGTAAAGAGAGTTTCTGTTTTGCATGAAAACTCTAATTGTACCAACTCTTACATATGGAACCAATTTAACTATTAATACTGAGAGGCAGTGGGGAAGTATTTAATATGATTCTGGGTCATTTCCCCCCACCCCATTAAATCTGATATGGAAACATTTACAGCACTCCTCATTTTCCCACCATTATTTTTCTTTAGTTTTAATTTGTACCAAAGCAAGATAATCCCATTAAAACACAGGATGTTATGATATTGGGGATAAAATATCCTAATTATCTAGAGGCATTATAATTGTATTTCTCTTTCAGGCTTATAGAAAAACTGCATTGCCAGTACTCCGGAGCTGATTTTCTCGAAGCACAATACTACGAATCCATTATCTTATGGCAGCCAGAGGTCACTCCAAGACAAATGTGGGGATGATGATGGTGGTGTAATTCTCATGATTATGTTAGTGAGGGATAGGATGGAAGTTCACTTTATACTAGTACTATAAAAGCAAAAAAGCCTATATACTTGGAAATGTCAAAATTAAAATATTAAAATGCACTGTACTGTTTGGTTACTGTTCATTAGAGGAAATGGTCTTAGCTTCCCGCCCACCCTTGTCTCAATCAACGCCAATTATACGAAATAAAATGGATTAGGGTTGACATTGTCACCTCCCAAATAGCAAAATCTATTTTATAACTTAAAAGGAAAAAAAATGAAAGAAAATGTCTGAACTACAAAGGATATTTGACTCATTTTATTCTTACAAGTTTAATGAAATGCAGGAAACAGAATACAAGTTTTTTTTTGGGGGGAGGGGAGAAGCATAGATTTCTTTTACATAAAAGTCGGTAAGAAAAATCTTAACACTTTTTCTTTCCAAAATGATTTTAAGTGCTTAAGAACGTGAATCACAGGGAGGTTTCTTCTCTCTTACTTTATCAGTTGCATATTCTAAAAGTGATTAAATCCTATTTCCCGAAAGTCACAGGAAAAAAGATAGAAATTTTGCTGTGGGCACGTTGTAGAATTTCATCTCAAGCAGCTCATCTCAGCGTCCAGTACGTTTCGGCCTGTTAATAATTAATAAGAGAGATGCCACCCAATCTCTAGTGAAGAAAGGCAAAGCTCGGTGATCCGAAAGTAAACCCAGCGCAGATATCGAACCGGGTGCCCTTCATCCTGGATTGCAACAAAACCTCAACCTAACAAACATTTAACGAGCGGCGCCCGCACGGAAGGGGGAACCCGCAAGACAGTCTGGATCTGCAAAAACGCTGCGCATTAGGGGAGCCCTGTCCGCGGCGAACAGATGGGGCTCTAAATCCCCGCTGCCAGCGGCCGGGTCTGCGAAGCCGCTCAGGCAGATTATCTACCCCGAGGAACCTGCTGTTGCTGGAGCCGGCAGCGTGCTGCGGGCTGAGTTTCTCCGGGGCTGTTTGCAACAGTCCGGGGAGCGTGCCTGGGTTTCTCCAGGCCGCACGGGCGACTTCCTGCACACCTCCAAACTTTGGCTTTCCCATTACAAACTTCCTTGACTTGCTATGGTTTATTTCCTCCTCACCTGAGGGGACCTTGAGCTAGTCCTCTCTTCAACCAGTGCCTCCTGCCATCCTGCAACCAGCCTGGCCATGGAATCCTGGTCGGGGCGAAGGCCGGTGGGGAGGCTTGGCCGCGTCTAACCCGCGCCCGTCGGCCCTCACCGCCATCTAACCTCTACCAGTGCCCGCAAATCCACAATCCAAAGTATCGAGTTGGGGTGCGCTGCGGCTGCGGGAGGCCGCCGAGGGAGCCTTGGCACGCTCCAGGCGCCCGTCTCACTCGGGCCCGGGCCCTTTCGGAAGTGGCTGCGGCAGGACGCGGCGCGGACCCGCTCCGGGCTGCTGGGCCGCCAGGGCGGGAGGGCGCCAGGCCTGGGGCGCTGACCAGTCAGTCCCCAGGGATGACACCGCGTCCGCGCGCGCGCACGGCCCGCCCGGCCGCAGAGCCTTCCCTACGTAGGCCGTAGCTGTCCCGGGTGCGGGCCTTGGAGACCGGCCTCGGGCGCCCCGCTGCGGGCGCCCCCGGCTTCCTCAGAGTTCCCGCGACCTTCCCTCCCTTCCAGAAGCGGCGACGGCCGGCAAAGTTTCTTCAGGAAACCCCGCCAGGTGCCGGCGGACCGGGGCAACTGACAGAAGCCGCACGGGGCGGAAGAAGGTGGTCCGCCCCGTGCGCCTTTGCCCCCAGCAAGAGGTGGGCAGATCCCGCGGCCGAGCTCAGGTGGCGCCGCCGCGTTGGCCCAGAAGGCCCCGGCGGGGTTCGGGCGCCCGGCCCCGGGCAGTACGTGCGCTCGGGCAGGCGCGCCCACCCCTCCCCCTGCGCGCCCGCCTCCCCGCCCCCCGGAGCAGCCAGCCCACCCAGCCCCGGCGGGGCGCCCGGCTTACCTTTCATCGCTGCGATCACAAAATACATCATTTAAGCCGCGGTGCGGAGAGCGCAGGGAGAGCGGATGGTCCGATCCCGGAGCCCCCTCTGCCGCCGCCGCGCCGCCGCCGCCCGAGCCACAGCAGCAGCTGCCGCAGCTGCCCGCCCGCCGAGAGCCATCCCGAGCCATAAGAGGCTCCATGTGACCGTCTGACATCACGGCCGCCGCTCTGTTTACACCGCGCCCCTCTGCTTCCTCCCCGGGCGGGAGGCGGGAGGCGGGAGGCAGGCGCGCCTGAGCGCCGCGCCCGCCCCGCCCCCGCGTGCAGGTGAGCGGCGGCGGCTGCTCGGCGGGCGCAACCGGGCCCCGCGCTGCCCGCCCGCGCCCCCGGCCCGCGCCCGGGACCCCGGCCTTCTCCTCGCCTTCGTGAGTGCCCGTGGCCGCCAGGGCTCTTTCTGTGCGCGGAACTCGCACCGGACCACTTTCTCCCCCCAGTCCGCGGGGCAAGAGGCAAGCAACCTGACGCCATTCTCTCGCTCCCTTCCCGGAGCCCCCAGGGGTGTTAAATGCTCAGGCTAGTTAGCGGAAAAGAGGGGTTTGGTCTGGGGGAGCCGTAGTCAGCCTCATTGCCCATTTTCCAGAGCGCCCCAGTTCTATTGGGAAGGTAGAGTCCCCTTCTGATACATGGAGAACGCAGTCCAGGGGAGTGAACTAAGTGCCTCCCAAAGTCTTTCCAGAGAGACTCAGCCTGGACAGGAGGAACTCTTCCACCCGGACATTGGTAATTCTCATCGCACCAACAATGAAGGCCTTGGTCTATTACTCCTTCCGTCCCCCCTCCGGTCCCCCCCCCCCCCGCCGCCCAACTACTGACACCTGGAAGAAGGGCCCCTAAATTCCCAGGCACTTCCATATCTTGGCTTCCATCTCTGAGAACCCATCCACAAATGGAAAAGGCTCTAGTTTTCACACCCTAAAAATGGGACTCTGTGGTACTTTGGACAGGGAAAAAAAAAGACCTCTAAAGGTTAACTTTGTGCATTTTAACTTTACAACTAAGCTTAATTCCTTCCAAACTTTGAAGCTTAATCCTTTTTACTGGCTTTATGGAAACTTAAATCATGACATGATCATCAGATGAATTTCTTTACCGTGAATTTCAGATGCTACACACCCAGAGTCTGCATTATTTAAAATTTCATCAGGCATGTCTGTAGTATTTGAGCATAACAGAAAAATGTATCGAAATCCACGTTTTCATACCTATTATTGTTCCTTCAATTCTGCTTTCTTTTCTGATGGTCTGTTTCCATTTACAACTTAAAATATTAGATGGCTATTCGTTGTTGCACTCATGGTGAGTAAACAGTTAGAGACTTAGAATTTTTTTTTTCATATAACTGTGTTGTCCTTGACCCCAGAGCTGGGTGGTAATTTAAAACACGCATAAACAATCAGCCCTGTGGGAAGCTAGAATCATACACTGCCCACCCTACTCCCTTTTCAAGGCAAAATACACACAGACCTCTGATTTAGAAGGTCAAAAAATGTCATTGTACCTTAAACCAAGTCATTGCTTTATAAAAGTTTGATTTCAGTTAAAGTCATCCTAATGCAGTTTTTCCTTTAGAATTTTTTTCCAAATAAAACCACAAAAATAAGAAAAGCAGTCATGAAAATATGAAGCCAAGACCTACCCATGTTAACTCAGCTGTCCAGCCATAGCGAAGTGGACAAGAGTTTCAAATGAATCAATCATACCCTCTGTGATGTTTATAATTATGAAATTAAATCACACCATGTTCCCATGATGCAACTGCATCCCCAGTGAGGCAACACCCCTCAGTTACTCTGTCATTCATATCTGGTTCTTGATTTCCCTTGTGCTAAGAACTTTAACCAGGAAGGCTAATGCCAAGCTATCCTATAGGTAGGTCCCAGGTATCATTTTTCTTTCCTTTATACTGTTAAAGGATGGGAAACCATCAGAGACTGTATGCTCATAGGTATGGTCTTCCATACTCATTGCAATTGAATCCAGATATACAACTGTGAAAATTCACAATGCTACTTTTAAACAGTATCCTACTTTAGAAAATAATGCTTTGAAAATTACCAAATCCATTAGCTTGAGCCTGCCTGTCAGCCATCTGACTCCAAGGTAAATAGTTTTACATTACTAGTAATTGGTATTTATTTCCAGGCCATTTCAAATGAAATCGGTAATTGGGAATGACATGTAATGTGACATGTTCCTGCAATTACATGTAGCAGAATCATTCATCCTATAGGTATGTCTCCAATGGAAATAGAATACTTATTTGAATTATTTACACATTTATTCAACAAAGACATCTTCAGGATAATGTAATACTGACCTTGCCCTTTGGAAATGTATTTCATTCTCATCCTACAACTAATGAGCAGAATTGCAGATATTAAGTCTTAACCTTTTTGTGTACCTAGGTGCTATTTGTAAATATGACTCTATGAACTGTCTTCAGCATTTAACCCAGGGTATATTATATTGTTCTTTATATTAACACAAAACTTGTGAAACTTTGAAAGTAAAAAAAATCTATTAAAATACAATTTTCTATGGAATTATAAGTCATCAACCAAATCAGTCAGAAATGAAAGGATCCCTATCTTCCTTCAACACTACCAAACTGGAGCAATAAATGTTGCACATTTCGGGGCAAACTTTTACCAACTATATATTAAAATGTAGGGATAATTATTTGGATTATATTAAATGCTTATGGATTACCAACTATGGGGTAAATATTCTTTCCATGAAAAATTAGTTTATCATTTACATGAAGACAATTAAACAGGATGGGAATTCTTGACCATGATATGTTATACATTAATTGTCAACTTAAATGTTTCTACTGACTAATTTCAGAAAAAGAAGGCACACATGTAATTCAACTCAGAGTCCTCTAGCTACCGTGACAACCCCACATGGTGTCCCTATTTACTGGGTTTCACAGTGGATCTGTCACTTAGCAGGGAAGTGGAGAAACAAGCTGATGCCAGCTTGTTCCCCAGTGCCTATGAGAAAAGCCTGTGTATTTCTGCAGGGTTCTGAATTGGAGTATAATCAGTAACTTGGTGCCAGCCTTTGCACTTTCATGGGGTTAAATAAATGATCCTTGATTTTGTGAGAGTACATTTGTTTTTCTTATAAATGGGGTCTAAGCTTATGATATATACCACCTTAAATCACAAATACAGCGCTACTGGGGAGAATGGCAAACCAATGGGTTGGCAAATTTATCACGAGTTGGCCAGTGGCTTCTGGTACAAAGATGATTTCAAAGTTTGCTGATATACACGAGAGAGAGCCTTTTGGCTCTGTGGTTCTGTTTCGCCCGGGCCCTGGTTCTCTCTCTCCCGTGTGTGGCAGCTTGCTAATTCAATTAATTTCTTTCTAGCTGAACAAGGAAGGGATCAGTGAAAGGTTAATGTGGTCCTAGGCAGCTTGGTTCGGCGGCATCCTGAGCCACCACCGCACTGTGAGCTGTGGGAGTCGGGCTCTTCTGGCCGCATGGAGCCAGGGAGCCGGTCTCCCACAGACCAAACAGGGTTAGACCAGAGAGTTCTAAGCAAGACTTCTTGGGAAACTACAGAGAATGCACAAACTTACCTGCAATAGATCACAGCCTTGCTTAATTTTGAGTGGAAGGAGCCAGTGTCTCCTACAGGAACGTTTATAAATGGAACAATGCTGGTGAGACCTGGCCACCAAAAGTGACAGAGGGGCCCCTATTTAGGAGTGTTAAGGGGGAGGGGATGAACAAGTTAACACAGCTTATCTGTCTTATATGCTTCTAAACCAAATATAGAAGTAGATTTAAATATACATGCAGGTATGTATATACATACACAGTCCATGGAATAGGGCAAAATAAGCTATTTCGGTGGCGAGAAACAGCTTCAATTTTACACACACACACACACACACACGCACACACTTCACATTATCAGCCATATTAACTGAATTCCTATTATGCACCTGGCAGGATAACTGGAAAGGTCAAACAAGAACAAGACAATAGCCCTGATCTTGAGAAGCTTACTAATCTGCTGACCTTGGCTCTGAAAAGCCTATAGAGAAGTCAGTTCCCTGCGTCAGTCTGAACATTCCTAAAGGAAGGCAGTGTCTGGTTGCTCATGGAAAAGACATTTGCACAGCGTGTTGCCCCTCATAGTTGATAGATGGCTGCAAATAATTAGTGAGGCTTTTGTGTAATGGGCTGTTGGAGGTGAAAGATTTGGCTGAGTTGAGACAATGGTGAAGGGATTCTGAGATTTCTGGAACCACATGTCTCATACATCTATTAGGAAATTCAAGAACTTGCAGATGTTTTGTAACCATCACAATGAGGGAAAGGGTAAAGTTCACAGGCATACAGACCTGAGCAACCTCCAGAATAGGTGGATAGCAGGTGCCTCACTACACACACACCTGCCAAGAAAGGACATGCACGTCAGAGGCCAGAGGGACATCTGCTCTTGTGTTCCTAAGAGTGTTCTCACCCCATTCCTATGGCTGGCAGTACAACGGGCCATTCGAGAAATCAAGATTTTTTTACTTAAAGGAATATGAGAACTAGAAAGGAACTCACAACCTGATGACCTGGGTTCAAGTTTCATCCTTGCTGCTAGCTTTCTGCATCACCATGGGCAAACCACTTCACCCTTCAGGATATCGTCCCCTTTCCTGTGGAATGAAGGAATGGGAACAGGCCTCAAAGGTCTCCTGCAACTCAAAACATCCTGTAACCATTTTGAGGGTCACGTTCCACCCATTTCTCAGGGACACATTCATCTCTTTCTCTCTGCTGCACCATTTTTTCCATTGAACTGCATGGTGTAGTAGGATGATCTCTGGCATTAGACAAAGTTGGGCTCAAAACCAACCTTCATCCCACTCACTAGCTGAATGGTCTTGAGCAAACCTTTATTTTCTCATATGTCAAATAAGGATAGGAGAGCCCTGTAGGGCCACTGGGAGGAATACATTAAACAATTTAAAAGAGGAACAGGATGATTCTCTCTCAGTAGGGCTCCTTAATGGAAATACCATCACCACTCCCTCCACCAGCTTCTGCATTGTTGTACACACAGAGCCTGTGCCTAGCATAAATTATTGGCCTTCATAAAGATGTGTTGAAATGACTATCAGCATGCACTTTTGCTAAGCTTTCTGCAATTTTGAAACATGTGAGTAAAACAAGCATTTATTAAGTACCTGCTAAGTACTGGGAATATGAAGATGAATAAAAATTAAGTCACCCCATGGCCTAAGGGTACTCATGATCTCCCATTTTTATGTCTAATCCAAATAATAAAAGCCTAATATGCTAAGTGTTTGACCGTTCGACTGTTCAACCAGTCACTATGACGCACACTGACCACCAGGGGGCAGATGCTCTGACCGGTAGGTTAGCTTGCTGCTGGGGTCCGGCCAATGGGGACTGGGCAAGATGGGCTGGACACACCCTAGAGCCCTACTGTGGTCCTTCCCAGGCCCGATCATACACTGGTGGGGTCCCTCGGCCTGGCCTGCACCCTCTTGCAATCTGGGACCACTTGGGGGATGTCAGCTGGTTTTGGCCCAATCCCTGCAGGCCAGGCCGAGGCACCCCACCAGTGCATGGATTTGTGCACCGGGCCTCTAGTTTCTTATAAGAGTACAATCTTTTTACTATCTTATTTTCTGAAAGAGTGCAGGTTTCCATCCAATAAATGTTGATAAACACCCTCTGTGCATTACATTGTTCTAGGGCAGTGATCGGCAAACTGTGGCTCGCGAACCACATGCGGCTCGCGAGCTGCGGTTTGCCGACCACTGTTCTAGGGCATGGAGAAGGAAGGGAAAAAATATAAATGTCAGACCTGCCCTCACGGAGCTTGCAATCTACTAGGAAAATGAATGCAATGTTTATAATGTAAGGCAGAGTGTGTGACACATACTCTAAGTGTTCCAAAAATAAGCTGTTAGGTAAGCCAAGAGTAAGAGAGGTTACTTGGTGTTGGGTTAAATCTTAAACTTTGTAAGATTAAAAACTCCATGGAGGAGATACCACTTGAACTAGACCTTGAAGGACAAATCAAATCTTAGTGGATAGAAAAAGGAATAATGGGCATCTTAGAGGGCAGAACACAGGGAAAGGCACAGAGAGAGAAAATGCATTTCTTACTTAAGGAACAACTAGTAGTGAAGGATTATAGTAATATAAAGCACATACAGACAAGGAGGGGAGAAAGCTCACAATATAGGTTGTAGAAATTTCTTCCAAGTGCCTAGTATAGAGCTTTGCAGACTATTCACATTTAGAGAATGAGTTTTGAAAAAAATTAAGGGCAGAAGGAGGGAATTTGTGCTTTAGAAAATAAATCTCTTTTCCACTTGCCTATTTCATTGTCTTATTGTAAGGATTAATAGTTGGCTTGATAGTCATAAAGTTAAATTACACTTAATAAAACACATAGAGCAAAAGAGTTCCACATCACAGCACACTGAGGAAGAATAAAACTGGAAATGGGTGTTATTTCATCAGAGCAAAAAGCTAACCGGAGCATTTTAGGATGAACAAGATAAATTAAATGTTATCTGATTTTGTATCTCATCCATTTCAATTCTGAGAATTATCTGAGACAGTTCCATTAATATAGATGTTTCCTATATTGACTGTATTTTATTTTTTTAAAAATGATCTTAAAAATACATTTTCAAATAAATGGAAAAAAGATAAGCAGTTACAGATGGCTTTCCCTTTTTTTGTCATGCATGATTAAGGACCACAGAGTAACTCAGGCTTCGCTGGGAAATCCGAGGCTCGCAGCGAGGAGCCTTCCAGGAGCAAATGCTGGCATTATTTTGCTTTCTCAGAGAAAATATGTTTCTGTGCAGTCAAGCACAGTAATCAATTATTCTGCATTATGAAATACTCATTTTATAACTATTGACATTTCAGACAGTTGTGCCACATGTCAATAGTGGTTTGGATGCTCACATCTAGGCTCCAGCTGATAGGAGGGGATTCATGGGCTGACGGTGTCTGACCAGCAGTCTATTCTCAGCTCTCAGAAGCACACGTATTATTTATGTCCCGGTCGGCACTGGGGAAATATGATGTGAATACTGAAACAAGAGGAGACTTGGGTATTTTTTTTTCTGTTTTAATAAAAAACGTTAAATTCTTCTAAATATGTTAGACTCACATTTTAAAAAAAAACAATCAATACCCTTTTCACAAATGAAAAACAATTCCTACATTTTGTAAGATGGAAATAAATTAAAGTAGGCATTCCATTCAGAGATTCCAAAATTCACGTTCAATTTTTGAGTATCCTGTTAAGCCTTGTGTCCCCAAAGATAATTTTCCAAAATAAAAATGATTTTCTAATATTTATCCATCCCTGCTGCTGTTGCCGATTTTACCTCTCTCCTATTGGTTAACCATTCCTTGGGACACACCCTGTGGCAGGCCCTTCTTTTATCCTCTTTGTAACATTTAATTCACCCCAAACGCTCTTTTTTTTTTTTTTTTTCAGATGAGGAAAGTAGGGCACAGACAAATTAAGTAACTTGCCTAAGCACACAAGGCTAGTAAGTGGTGAAACCATAACAACAACCTATGTAAACCGATTCTAGGGTGTGCACCCTTAACCATGATGCGACCACTCAACATTTTATTACTTTTCCCTTAAATTGAGCACTACTCAGTATTTTGAAAATGGCAAAACTGACTTCTTCAGGAATCAAAAATTACTTCTCTAATACATTGTAGGCATGTGTGCAAGAAATTCTTTTATCAGTAGCTCCTGTAATTGAGTAGGATTAGTATGTGTCATTATGAATTATTGCACAATTTAGTAAATTAGTTAATTACTTACTAATGAAGAAACATACTGTACACTGTTGTAATTATCCTGTTTGAAAACAATGTTGCCATTTGTACATTTAAGAAACACTTGCTACACATTAAATTAACTCTGGAGGGGAATTCTTTCCTGTTTTGGAATAAACAACTCTAAACATTGGTAATGGAATGTTACAGAGGACTGCGAGGAAACTCAGAACTACAAAAGCCAAGGCCGCATTTTCAAAAGACTCCAAGCAAAATAACAAATCCGTTAAAAACATAAAAAAATAATAATTTCATAATTCATGCTATTAGAAAAGCACAAGGTAGAGGTATTCACTGTTTTTACTTTTACAAATCGTATCACTGCTGCTCTTTTGATAAAGTTTTTGCAACATCCTATCTAATAGGTGGTAGGCCTTCCTGCCTCATAGGACATGAGCAGATAAAAATGCCCACGTCTCTTCTTGTTTCAGTATTCACAACTATTCAGAGATATCTGAATAGTTGCCTATCATTAAATAGTTGTGTATAAGCAAGATAAGTGATACTATTTTTTATCTTGTTTTCTCTTATCCCAAGGTCAAAATGCCACGTAACTGGGTAATTCAAATAAAAGTTTTGTCCTCTTATGAATAATGCATATACTAGAATTATAGTATAGTTAGCAGATTTCATCATTTGTCAAAAACAGTAAGAAACCATTTCCTGTAAACCAGTAAGAACCATGCTACATGTGAGCATTACAAAACAAGAGAAAAGAAAACATGTTGTATCTGTTCATAGCCTCCACTGCTCAGTTCATAGTGTAACATAAATTACTACATGGTGTTTATCAACTAGAACTATAGTAAAACATAGGAAGTAGTTTTATGGTATTTTCTGATATTACTGTGGCAAACTAGAACTTTTTTTTGTATTTTGATTTATTCTTCAGATCTGTTTTTTCATCTGCTATGAAAGTATAATTTATATATATAAAACTCAATCTTTTATGTACAGTTCTTCATGTTTTGACAAAACTTTTTAATTGCATCACCACCAACACAATCAGGATGTGGAACAGTTCCATCTCCCTCTCCTCCCAAATTCCTCTGTAGTCAACTCACTCCCCTTTCCCAAACCCTGGCAACCACAGATCTTTTTCTCATCCCTATAGTTTGCCTTTAAACTATATTTTAAAAATATCATTTAAGGGGAATAATATATTAGGTAGCCTTTTGACTCTGGTTCCTTCCACTTTAGCAAATGCATTACCGATTCCATATTGTTGAGTATATCAATAACTTGTTACTCTCTGTTGTTCACTGAACGTCCATTCCAGTTTACTCATCCCCTAATTGAAGGGCATTTAGGCCATTTCTGTGTTTTAATAATCACAAATAAAGCTGCTATGAAAATGCATGTGCAGGTTTTCGTATGAATGTAAGTTCTTATTTTACTTGGGTAAATATCTAGGAATGGGACTGCTAGATTATATAGGATATAGAAGTTTATAAGAAATGGCAAATGGTTTCCAGGGTGGCTGTGCCATTTTGCCTTCCTCTTAGCATTTTCTGAGCTTCCAGTTGCTACCCATCTTCACCAGCACTTGGTGTTGCCAGATATCTATCTATTGTCAATTCCTGTTATTTGAGGTAGATAGTTTCTATAAAGTCATTGCTATCACTGCATTACTGAATACTGTATCATTGTCCCCAGGGTTAGGTACCTGTGAGACTGTTGTGCTCATAATAGTTTTGTCAACTGCTCAATACATAAACTTGTTCTTGTGTGTATGGTGTTATGTGCTCAGGGAATTCAACAGTTAAGAGAATTTTTCACTTTAGAAGTAGATGTTTTATCACTCTGTTAATCTAGCCACACTCTTCAGGATCAAAGGTTATATACACTATAGACTATAAAAATATCTTCATGAGAACAGATGATCTATTCCAATTAAAAATACTTTCTGACTGTTTTAAAGTGATTCTTCAATAACATAGAGTTTGAACTCTGGTGAAACAAGATTTTCTTTTCTTTCAAAGACTCCTGAAAAGGCAAAGAATTAAATTTAATTAATAGGCATGTTATAATTTAGCCTGAAATGTTTTCTTACAAAAAATGCCCCTTACGATTTCAAGGCAATAAAAATTAATAATTTCTATAACATTATCACAATCCTCCTGTGTGTAATCTAAAAGCTAAAATACAGTGGAAAAGAAGCTACATAAACAAAAGGGCTACAATAAAGCCATAATGGTTTCATTACTCAAAATATATACATATGATTGCCTTATAAAATTATGATGATCAGACATAATTAAGTGACACTTTAAGATTACTGGTCTTAAGTAAATGCAAAACATGATGATTCACTGACAAAGCAAGATAATGTTAGGGAGGGAGAGATGTTAACTTTGTGTATTTGATTACAAAGCAGAAGAGCTAGGTAAAACCTCAAAATTAATAATCATTCTTTTATGTGAAACTTTAGTTGTTTCCTAACTTACATTTATATTAACTTTTTTTTTTGAGATGACATTTTTTAAACCGTAAATTCTTTTGCGGAACCCAACAACAGGTACAAATTAAACCTCGGGTTTAAAACATCACTTGCCGACAGGCATCCTCCGAGTGTTTTCCACGGAGGCACCTCACTTCTGATTATTGCCAGGCTGTTTTAAATGATCTTGGACAGGGCTACTGAATGACTTGTCAGGGAACAGGAAAACATTATGACACCACTTCTCCAGATTTCTTCCCAGAACATGAAATACCTGGGATTGTTCTAACAGAAGCAAGACTGGTTCAAGAACAACTTAGACTTCATGTGAAAGCTTTCAGTTTTAACTGGGGGAATGCTTCTAACATATGGCACCTGGGTTGTCACTCACAGCAACCTTGAAATTCTGGCCAAAATGTCTGTTTCCTGAGATTGTGTCTGGTAAGCCCGTGCATCCCTGGTGGGGCCCAGCAGGCATTCAAGAAATGCTATTGTTGAAATGAATGAATGAATTGAAGGGTTTCTAATTATGAGCTACAAATTCCTCCATCAACAAACAGTCCCATAGGAAAGCTGCAGTGTACTTGGAATTCCTATCTATGAGGAATTCCTATCATTTAGTTGTACTTGGAATTCCTATCTATGAGGAGTTCCATTTTCAGCTACTTTATACATTTTTCCCCTTTTTATTTAATTTATTGGGGTGACCCTGGTTAACAAAATTATATAGCTTTTGGATGCACAATTCCAAAACACATCATTTGCATACCGTGTTGTCTGTTTACCACCCAAGTCAAGTTTCCGTCCATCACCATTTATCCCCCTATACCCTCTTCCACCTCCCCTTACCCCACCTCTTCCCACCCACTTCCCCCCCTGGTAATCACCACACTGTAGTCTATGTCCATGAGTTCTTTTTCTTTCTTTTTAAAAAATTCTTTTTTGCCCAATCCTCCCACCCGCCCAACCCCCTAGACCCCTGCAGTTTCAGCCTGCTCTCCATCTATTTTGTTTGTTAGTTCATTTTACACATTAAAAAAAAAATCATTTAGTTTAACTTGGTCTTTCTTGATTTTTTTAAAAACTAAGGTGTGAAAAGCTCAGAAGCATTTTCCAGAACATGAAAGACAAGTATAGTTCTTAGAAAGTGTCATTTGTATGTAGCTTGTGCATGATAATTATTTTTAAATCCCTGTTAATCATCAGATATTTTCTGGGAACAGACTGTGGGTGAGACACTGTGTGAGATATTTGAAAAAGGAAGTTAAGAAAGTCCTCCCTTTGCTTACAGAGCAAAAATTGTCATTAAGACTTAGTAGAAGGTGTATAGATTCAAGAATATATTTACTAGGTGAGTTAATGGCTAATTAAATAATACTAAATTAGAACTGCTATCAATGAAGTTGAAATACTTGCTATAACAATTTTCCTAATTACAGATTTTTCGTTTGAAAACATTATGAAATGGAACATGGAAAAAACAGGAAGGAAGGGAGGAAAAGAAAGGAGGGAAGGATAGAAGGAAGGATGGAAGGAAGGGAAAAAGTAGAGAAAGATCCGCAAAGATGTCACTAAAATTCTAAGAACTAAAGTTTGTATCTGCTTAAAAAAATCCCAAGGGCATTCACTCAGAGACTATTTACTCTTATGTAAGATAATTTTGCCAACCTTGAGATCTGATTTTTCATTATATAGAATATATAAAAAACACAACAGAAAGGAGTAGCAAGTTCTGCTAATAGAAGCAAGGAAAAAGAATAAATATCGAAGGAAGAGATAAAAAAGGATGGAAAGTAGACATGAGCACCCACAAAGTAGGCAGCATGGTGCCATTTAGCATAGAGGCAGACAACCAGCCACACCTGAGCCACTTGGAGGACAACCTGTCTTACAGCATACTGTACACACCACAATAATTAATGTTTATAATGAGTTTGAAACATTAAGAATGGATTAACCCGTGAACTCTAAGAACATAGGGACTTACATAATACACTTGGAAGCCGCGCTCTCCCCCATATAAAGTGAAATAGCTTAGGCACATACATAGATATACCCCAGAAAATTAATTTACATATATAGGTATCTCATTTTCTAATAATATCTGTGAATGGGTATGGATATGGATATATATCTGAAATAATAACCCTAATTAATTAAGACCTTACAGTCAGGTCTTAGTCCAGTTTCAGTAAGCAATGCTCTGAAGCCTGTTGGAAAACTAACGAGCTTTCCATAGTAGGAATAACTGTTTTATACACCGGCACTTCAATTCTAATGTTAGCCAACTACCAATAAAATAAAAACTGTTCAAGTACGCCTCTCTTTTTAAAGCTACGCTGTTTCTGTAAATGTTTAAATTGTGAGTGTTCAGGGCTGAGGTTTAAATATATAGCATTATATTAAGATACTGGCTATTCATATAATAGCCTTTGCTCTTTATATAATAATATTTAACCTGCTGGAATTCTGGAGAAGGAAAGTTTAGCAATAAAAGTAGTTTCATTAGGAAAAAGAGAAAGAAGAGCATTGGCACAACTTGGCACTGTTTTCACTCGGTGCAGGCGAAGGGACTGGTTTTTTAAAGTATGCTTTCTACATGCACACACATGACAGCAACACCGTCTTCATGGCTGTAACAATGCTTTTTCAAAACTGCTAGCCTGTTTCCAGGGCAGCTGCAAAACATCCGTGAACACTGGTTAATTTATCGGAGTCATGGAAACTGCTGCCTCTACACCTGCCAGGCTAGATGCACATTGTGCAGACTCCACAGCGCAGGAGGTGAATTCTCCCCGCTCCAGGCTAGACAAAGGGAGGGGAAGTGCTGCTGTCAATGTCCCGGGCCTTACCTTCAGATTTCTCTCACTTGCACTCAGCGTATTGTCTGGGCTCCAGAATAGTGCTTTTTGTATTAAAATCCCCATGGTCACCTCTAAATTGCTATAAAATTTATCATCATCTTTGTTACTATTACAGTGTTGTTGTTGTTATTGAGAATGCAGTTTAGGGGCTACAAATGGACATTTACAAACACCCGGGAAGACAGTAGGCAGGCAGGGATCCTTCTCCTCACTCCCAGAGCAGGTAATGAAGCTCAGAAAGGTTTTCCAGCTTAGCCTGGGTCCCACAGCTTATCGTAGAGCTGCCTCAGCAGCCTGGGTTTCTGACTCTTGGTCTGGTGCTGGATAAATGTTGCCACGTACAAGATGTTAACAATTGATTCCCTGTTCTTTAAGAATGCATATTCTGAGGAATTGGCAAGTGTAAGGAAAGTATTTCATAGGACGATTTTTGAAAATTAAACACGAAGCTGTCTCATACTTTTTCAGAAGATTTTGGTCACTAATTATACCTTCCTTTGGTTCATACGTTTTTATATTACCCATTCATTCCTGCCACAAGAGATAACTGACATGCCTCTTTAAAAATATGCCACCAATAGTAGAAGAGGGCATAGGGAAGATAAATGGTGATGGAAGGAGACTTGACTTGGGGTGGCGAACACACAATACAATATACAAAGGATGTGTTATAGAATTGCACACCTGAAACTTATATAATTTTATTAACCAACTAGAGGCCAATTGCAGGAAGATTTGTGCAATAGGCCTTCCTTTCCCTGGCTGTCGGCACCAGTTTTCCTCCAGCACCTGGGACCCAGGCCTTCACTCTGGCCTCTGTCTTCCATCTTTGCTCCGGCCAGAGTCTTCAGTCTTCTCCGCTCCGGCTGGAGCACCACTCCTACAGCTTCCTCCGCCCCCCGCCCTCCCTCTCATAGCAGGTGACCCGGCTGCTCCACACCTGCATATGCAAATTAACCTTCCATCTTCGTTGGGTTAATTTGCATAGTCATTCCTGATTGGCTGGTGGGTGTCGCAGAGGTACAGTCAATTTGTATATTTCTCTTTTATTAGTGTAGATGTCACCTCAATAAACTCAATAAAAATATGTCACCAACAAATCACCAATTAATTGTTAATTAACTGGACCTCATAACAATCAACAGAAAACAAGCCTGGTCATAAGATGGTGGTTTCACAATTTCCAGTTTTTTTCAGTGTGATGAGATTCATTTCAGCGTAAGGGCCCTGGTTCCCGTCATGACATTGGCCTCAGAAGTGAAGAATATATTGTGAAGTTATGTCTCTTCTTTTTGATGGCTTGCTTTTTCATGAATTTATTTTGAAAATAAATTTTAATACTTTATCCATTCAGTTGGAGGGGGCATCCAGACAGGCTGTATCACATGTGTTTTCTAATACCATAGGGAGTGGTTCCTATGATTAATTCTAAAACCAACCTCTTTCCACATTTAAGGGCTAGTCATTTGGCATCTCTGCCCATCAGGACTTTGCTCTTACCACCATTTGTTTGGTATGAAATATTGACTTAGTTTAAAAAAAGAACCATTAGTAGGTTGTAGCTTTACAAATTATATTATTTGGTACTAAGGCTTTTGAGATAAAACATGAAATATTTCATTGGGCAAAAATAATATGCAATAATTATAGCAAGGATTTTAGAAGGCACAAAAACGATGTAGCTTTAGGGGTGAATGATATCAAGTCTCAGGTAGAGATCCTGATAGACCCAGGAATATAATGCTCAAGGTCTCATTCCCATTCAATGTTCTGACCATTTGATCACACTCTAGCATGAGACAATGCATGTCTACCTGTGGAACAACCACAGGATGGAAATGAGGTGGCCTTCCTTTCTTTATTGGCAATGATCAGAGATAAAGCCATTTATAAAAATACCTGCCATAACAGGAACCGCTACATCTCAACTAAAAATGGGAAGACACAGAAGGGGCTGATAAAAACGAAATCATGATACAATAATCCCTATCCTATCACCAAAGTGGTTGCCCAAAGAGGGTCTTCCACAGTTGTTTGATGAAAGGCACACATCATAGACCACCCACTGGGCCAGCCAGGCTAGGCACGTGAAGGAATGGCCTTTTCTTCATAGGCTGAATGGCTGGACTGTCTCGGATGAATAGATAACAACATCGCAGAACAGACAGTGGAGATGAAAATGGAAGCCAATGAAAACAGAAGAACGGAGGAAAACCATCAAAGGGGGGAGAATAACAAAAGTCCAGGGACTGATGTGATCAGCACCTAAGTGCTAAAACTGCAGGGCGAGAGAGCTGTTTGAAGCTGCTAAAGGGATTTCATACAATCTGGCATGAACAGAATTTGCCATCAAATAGAACAGAAGGCCTCCAAGAGACTTAAGGAAGGACAACCTAATGGAAAACGAGCCCTACAAAGAGCTCACTTGGCAAGGTCCTTTTGAACATCTCAACCATTCTACAGTGCTGTCTAACACACGCACATGCACACACGCACACGTGCGCACACACACACACACACACAGTCCAAAATCTGTGGGGAATTTTGATGGGAGCTGCTCATCAAAACTCTTAAATAATGCAAGGCCACGAAAATCTCATCTTCCACTCTAAGGTCCAGTAGCAAAGAACAGACGCAGATTTTATCAAAGCAGCCTCTGATCTTTCTAGCACAACTGCAATGTCCATCTCACCAGGGGTGACCTTCGGAGTGAACTTTGTGGGAGATGTGCTCTTTGGTTTTGTCTGGGCTGCAGTTTAATTCAGCAGGAAGCAGGCCGTGGCTGGGAACCACAGCACAAAGAAAATCACGGTAAGGAGGTGAAGAATGTGGGGCTGATCGACAGTATGTGAGATGAAATAAATGACTGGTAGTTTTTTGTTTTTTTTATGAGACCAGCAGAATAAAGAAAAGTATGATGGGTTATCACTTTTAAGGCTCATTTCCCATTGCTGCTACTAAGTAGGCAATGATAGAAGCAGCACGACTGAGCAATAGCACCCAGATCAGAGAGTAAGAGAAAATTAAAGGATCAGAGAACCTCTTTAGGACTGTGTCCAATCCAGGGCAATCATCCGGGGGAAAAAAATCAATTTCACTCAAGTACAATGCAGATAAATTGCATTATGGAGATAAAATATATAGACTTTAAAAATTTATTCTGTTTTCATGCAGGTAATTGTTCATAACACCTCGGGGTTGAGAGTGTTTTGGTTCATGTAAGGTATAAAATCATCAAATGGTCAAAAGTGATGCATGTATTTTAGCAAAGGTAAGAAGTCATGCCATCTAACATTTATGGGCTAATGGTCTTTCTTTTGTTAATCTTTAACCTGATTTTGGACAAAAGGGAGGAAGGAAGTATTCTTAAGTAGGGACAAGTCCAAGGGAGTTTGCGTACAGAGGGAAATAAAATTTTTCTTCCTAGTTGATTATGTTCACTCCTTTGGGCTGGGTATTATCACACAGGCAGTGGGGAATGGGAAATTCTGTACTCTTGAATGGGTTCAATGCCTTCGATCTCAAAAGATCTCCAAGAGAGTTTCCTGAGAGGAGTGGCTGGAGACTTGTTCTGATTTATTGTGTCTCTCACCTTTGGCATTCATTCCATACCCCATCAGGTGAGCAGCACTGAATCAGTGTGAGAACAGGGCACAGATGGAAGGAGAAAGGCATTCAATTGACCATAGCATTAGCCCTCCTCAGAGTCCTCCGTGTTTGTATGCTACTGGATTCCTATCAGCATGAAAATACATATAATTTTTTTCTCTTGATTCCATTCCACATTTTATTTTCCTTGTCCAAGTAGAAAACAAAATCATCATCGGTCTTCCTCTCAAACAGAAATAAGTTTGGCAAAAATAAGGAAGAATGGAGCCTTCTTTGCATGAAGAATCTGTCGTACTCCATGCACCTAGTAGGTGCTCAAGAAATACCAGTCAATAGGTAGGGCTGGTTTCCTCTGACAGCGGGCCCGAGGCACAAACTGCGTTTGGGAACCTGATGAAGAGACCCGCCTTTCTGGCAGAGCCATCCTCACTCTTTCATCACTGCACTCAAAGATATTACTGATGTTGGTCCTCTGGTTTTGCTGCTTTTTTCCTCTGACTGGACTAACTGAGTCTACTCTGCTCACTAGCTGCCACTTCAGAATCCTGTCACGCAGCGGAAGGCCAAAGGACATTTTCCCCTAAGTCCTTTTAACTTCCTGGCATTCCGTTTTTCAACCCCACATTAAAGGTGCTGATGTTTCATCCTAGTCTACCAGCCAATGGGCGGCCTCAAGTTAGACTAGGCAGGGCTTCTCTCGGCTCTTTCCCTGTTGGGCACAGGGAGAAGGAACCCAGAAAAATGTTTCCTCAAGCTCACTCTGTGCTTTTCCTTTGGATGTTATCACTGACGTTCTGAGATCACTTATTCAGAAACAGGCGCATTTGAAACGAACATACCACAGATGTCAACCTAGGGCCACTGTTGGCCAGCAAGACCTATTTCTTGCAAGTTCTCAAAACATTTTTTTTTCTTTTTGCCTGCCCCCCGCTCCCTGCCCCGCTCTCACCCAACGCCCAGTCATCTTATAATCCATTAAAGCTGGTATACCACTTCTGTTTCTTTTCCAAGACAAGACCTGCCAAGTTGAAAAACAAAAATGAACCTCCCCTAATTTTGGCATGTTTCTCCAAGCCTCAACTAACCTCGGGCAGAAACTGGTGGATGCGTGCCCAGTTGAAAGCTGAGGTTAGAGCTATAACTTTTACCTGCTTTAATGAACAATCTCTTGGTATGTTCTTGACTTCTCATCCTTGGTCTGCTGCTGGCCTGGGCACTGGCAAACCCAGTAGACTGGCATTCTCTGCAGGTTGGCAGAGCAAGTCATTTGTCCCAAGAAGCGGAGATCTGAGATGCCGCTGCTCCCATAAGAATCTCTTTCTCTGCCTCTCTGATTTACCCTGCTCCCGGTGGTAAAGTTTTTTTTCTGCAAACATGAAATTAGTTTATATTTTAAGGGCTTTGGAATGACTAATTTTGACTAAGTTAAACAGGGCAGAGTAGTGACTCCCGAGTGACTCCATCTGTGATTCTTGGGAAGAGTTTAATGGACATATTTTATTTTCGTTCAGGGTGACCTCACCGATCATTGTGCAAAATGCCCTTTCTTTATTCCCCCCCCCTTAAAACAACATACATGCAATTTTCTAGGCATTTCTAGGGAAGAAAACTAATTGTGTTTCACTTATCTGTAAGGCCACTAAAAAATTTCTATTTTAAAATTCAAAGTGTAGGTGAAGGTGATTATATCTTTCCAAAGTCAGTAAAACAAATGTGTTGCATAAGTCATTTCAATTCAATTAAGAGAAACAGGTCAGATGCTAAAATATTAGTAAAATCAATTATGAGTAATAGGTCTCCTGTTAACATGTGCCACTACAACTGCCTTGCTCCTATTTTTGAATAAATTTGCATTTGTTTCATATTCTGTGTGTGTGTCTGTAATATACGTGTGTGCCACTGACCATAAAAACTTCTCCATTTCCTTTTCATCCTTACATTTGCTCTGGTAGGCCTTGGAAATGACACATGGACTAACTCTTATTTAGTGAAGTTTTTCCCAATATGAGAGAAAGAGAGGTGGCAAGCTGAAAAGAGCTTTGGATCCCATGTTGAAACTTTTGCTGTCACGGTGTCAGCTGGGCAGGGAGCTTCGTGGTTTGAGCCTTGGTTTCCTCATCTGTAAATGAGGGTAAGAACATCTTCCCCGCAGGGTTGTTGTGTGGTTTAAATACAACTTACACATGTCCACCAGGTGCCAGGCATAGGGTGCTCAGTGAATGTTTCTTTCTGATCTCCTCTGAAAATCATTAATATGTAGGAGAGGATAATAACCATAACATTTCAAATTTGATGTCTGGCTTTTGTGTTAGGATTAGGGACACCGAGGTCACCTGAAAAAAAGGGTCATCAAAGAGGAAGACTTTATCTTTACTGTTTAGTAAAGGGGCACCCTTAAATTCTCATGCAGATAACTCATGAGACAATAAATTGGCTACCTCAGCCAGCCTTTCCTCAGACAACAGGTTATGTCTGATATAGGTAAACTATGTGGACAAAAAGAATACAGCATTGAATCTATAATTATAAAAAATAAAAGTGACATGTATATGATAAAAGATGAAAAAGGAAAACTGGAAATCTTTTAGGAAGATTAGTGAGAAAAATGGGTACTTTTTTTTCTCTATAATATTCTTTATCATTCTTATAATGAGGTGTGACATTTAGATGGACATCAGGGAATTCTATGATTGGAGATTCATCCTTTTAGCTTGATATGCTACCTCATGAAAAGGTAAATATCTCAGGAATGGAACTTTAATTTGGCTTAATGGAATATGTTCCTAATAGCACAGAGAGAATGCAAGTGTTGACTGAGGTGAGAAAGGGAGGGAGGGAGGGAGGGAGGAAAATTCTGAAGGAAGGCCACCAGCTGAGGGAAGCAGACTTGGAGAAAATGGGCTCTAGATAGGAGCTCAAGGGGTTGGAGATGGTGGAATGAATGGAAATGAGAAAAGCTGTAGAGGCAAGGCAACTAATGTAGGTTCTTCAGGATGATTGTTATGTAATTTAGTTGTAGTTCCAGTCTAGTCCTGGGAGGTGGTGAGTGTAGCTTCCACCTACTCTGCTGCCATCTTGGATGAGGGCAAGTAATGTAGGGAGGAGCATTAAAGGGTCATTCTTTCGGGGTATGTGTGCTTATTTTTAAAGAAAAGGAGCATTGATGAGTTTCATATCTCTTGAGAAGTGTCCAAGGAAAGTACTCATGAGTTCAGAACAGCCCTGGCCAGTGTGGCCTGGTTGGTTGAAGTGTCGCCCCGTACACTGAAAGGTCGTGGATTCGATTCCTGGTCAGGGCACATACCCAAGGTTGTGGGTTCAATCACTGGTAGATCTGGGTGCATGCAAGAGGCAGCTGGTTGATGTTTCTCTCTCACATCACTGTTTCTCTCTCTCCCCTTTCATCTCTCTCTCTAAAAAATCAATAAAAACGTATCCTTGGGTGAGGATTAAAAAAAAGAGTTCAGAACATAGCTCACTGACAGTCTGTCTTATGAAGATTGTCTGCTGTGGGTTCTATGAACTTGTGGGGAGGGGACAGCATGGCACATTAGGAAGGACAAGGCTACATGGCTTGGCAGGTTCAACTCCTCCTCTGCCATTCACTAGCTATGCAGGTTGGGCAAGTTGCTTAACATCTGAAACTCAGTTTCCTCAATTAATATTCATAGTTATACTTGATAGTCATAGTTATCATAAGGTTTAAATGAGATTATACACACACATACACACACTAACAAACATATAAAATGCCTGGAACATAGCTCTCAAAAATGTATCTATTCTTGTTACAGGGAGCGGAAAAGATAAATCCCAGCCTAACATAATAGAAAAATTAGTAAAGTTAAGGTTGCAGCTCCATATAAGGTTGCAGGTTTATATGCACAAGGAGGAATCAAAATAGCCTCCTTGGAGAGTCATGCTACCTTTTTTCATAGCTGCCAGTGGAAATGGATGGCGCTACCCCACGGGGCCCCACTTCGCTGCCTAGAACGTGATAGTGGATTAGCTGCCATTATCCACAGTCCCAAATTTTAATGCTCACTTGTGCCTCTTCACCTTAGGGCCGGAGCACTTGGCTGAGCTGATCGCTCTGATTCCTGTATTTTGAATCCTGTAATACTTCATGCTTAGGGTCAGGGGGTACAGATAAAGGGGCAGAGTGTGGCTTCTATTCTCTACTGAGCCCTGAGACTGTTTCTGAGTCCTGAAGGTTTGCCTATCTCATCTGGGAAGCTGGTAATAGAAAAGAATAACACCCCAGCCAGTATCTCTAACCCACACCTTGCAATATGTGTAACATGAGAAAGGGAGGGAAGATTCTCCCCACGGGGTCCGAGAACTTGCTGGGAGCAGGCAGGTCACTTTGTACCTGGGGCTCCGTCAGCAGCCAGGAGCAGAAGGCTAATGGGATCCGAGTTTACCTGGCAAAACCAGGTAGGCAGAAAGGGAGAATGGGAGCGCGTGATAGCCAGGATCTGGGGAGGCTGCTACCTCCCCATCCAACTCATAAGGAAACTGTTTATGTTTTCTGTTTGCCAAAAAACCTTTGTGCGTTGTTGAAACCTGTTTGTCTTGAACTCCTAACAATAAACACACAGCAACCAGTTCTCCAGGTGACAATTCCTCTTGTTAATGAGCAAGGAGTGACTGATGAGGCCCCATATGGTGAAAAACCTCAGATGCCTACCTACAGTCTCCTGGATGCCTCAGAGCAGGCGCTATGGAAAGAAGACTGTTTCTCACTATCTTGCTCCTTCACACTGGATCAGCATGTCCCATTGGGATGAGCTGCATTTGTTTCGTGCTCCAGGGGAAGCCAATGCATCGCCGTACAACTCATAAAACTCAGTATGGAAAGTATTAAAATAAATAAATAAAATTTTAGGAATCTATAGACACACACATAAAACACTACTGTACATCATGATTACTGTATGCATGCAGACATGCATACACACATATGTATTTGTGATTTGGGTACCAACAAGAGCAAGGTGAATTTGAGAACATGTGGATTGATAGTGTTAAACTATTAAGGTGTTGATCAAACCCCAGAAGGGTGTGTTTCTCCAGGGTGGTGCTATGACGTGTCGTCCGCATGTATGAGACCCATGCCAGCACACACACCCGCTCTCTCCTCTCTCTCACCCTGTTGTCTATTAAAATCTGTCTCCCACACTTGCCAGGCACCCTCCCAGTTGCATGAAGGCCGTCCCTGGTTGGTGAGGATTGAGACATTTTGGCTTCTGTTTGTTGTTTCACTGGTATCCGTTGTTAACTAAGAGTTAGACGCTATCCCTGTAGTCCTTAGAAAGGTTCAGAATGGACTTAGAAGCCTGGAAGACTACCAAAGGAGTGTGTGCGGGAAGTGCCCAGGAACTCCACAGGCCACAAGGTTTAAGAGATTCTGATCTTGGAACCAAAACAGACCCCAAATATGTCAGAACTGCGTTCCAGGAAAAGAACTTGGAAAAGGAAGCTTGTCAGGTAAAAATAAACTGATTTTCCCTGAATAATTTTGCACTTTGCACAAATAAGGATGACCACACCTCCACTCTAGGGCTGGGGCAAAGCCAGGTTCAGCCCAACTAGCTCAAAGGTCTGCTGAGTCAGTGGCAAGGCTGCAGGAAAGCCCCTTGCTCCCAGCCTGCTGTCACACATAGCTCCGGAGCAGCTCTCCCAGAAGACAACCTGAAGATTTGATGGAAATGCTTTCACTGCGACAGACAAGCTTCATATAAGAAGGCTGTGCATTTAGGGAAAGACTTCTGCAAGACAGAATTGCTTCAAGAACAAAACAAAACAAAACAATAAAACAAAACAAAACAAAACAAAACAAACAGCAGCCCCATGCTATCTCCTTCCAACCCCTAGAATAACTTATTAAAATTATACATATTCTCTGCCAGGGAGCCCATCAGGACAAAGGGTGTCTGTCTGGCTCCGAGTTACGGTCTCAGAGCCCACCACAACGCTTGGCACACAGCAGGTGCCATTTGGTTGCTCAGATTTGTTACATAAATAACCAAATCATGGGTGGGAACCCAGCAGGTCCCCAATTGAAGCAAAAAAAAAAATATATATATATATATACACACACACACACACACACACACACACACACACACACGGTGACAATGAAATTTGGGGCCTTTGTCTTGAGTCTTGAAGGGCAGCGAGGTCTGAGGTAGCAACTTAGCAAGAGGCAGAGTGGTGACATTGAGAAGCCCTCATCCACAGGCTCCCTCAGAGGGACTGTGGGTAGAGCTGTCCTGGGCCAATCTCAGTGCCTGTTCCAGTTTCATAGCACAGTGATGATGATCCATATTAATCAGGAAGGAGGAAAGAATAAAGCAAAAATATATATACACTCACACAGGACCATCTGTAACCTGGTGATGGACAAATTTTCCCCCCAGAGGGCAGAAAGCCTGGCTTGCTCTGGACCATGACAACAGTTGCTAAGCCCAGAATGAGGCAGATTGTTTCAGAGGTAGGGCCTGGCTGTGCTAGGGAAAGACAGGGAATGAGAGGTGCTTGAAAGGGGGTTGTTCTGTTGAAAGTGATCATGGAAGGTCAGACTTTGGTTCTTAAAATCATTAAGTCACAGGATATGACAAAACTTATATCTGAGGGCAATTAAAAAATATATATATATCATAATAATAAAAGGTCAAAAGGCATCATGACCAAAATGACCAAACGACTGTTCACCATGAGGTGCATGGAGCACCTCTCGGGCCCTCCCTTTCAGCCCACAGGCTCCGATCACAGCAAGGCTGGTGGCTGGCTGGCGGGCGGGGCGCGAGTGGGTGGGGCGGTGGGTGGGCAGGGCTGCGCAATATCGTGCTGGGCCTCTAGTATATATATAATTAGACTGGATGAAGCTGGGTCTGCAAGGGAAGCCTGGGTTCTGGGTGCCAGAGGGAAGCTGGTGCCAGCAGCTGGGGGAAGGAAGGCCTACTCCTGCACGAATTTTGTGCATTGGGCCTCTAGTGTGTGTGTGTGTGTGTGTGTGTGTATGTATGTGTGTGTATATATATATATACTGGTATGTATTGATTTTAGAAAGGAAGGTAACATCAATGATGAGAGAGAATCATTGATTGGCCACCTCCTGCAAGCCCCCTACAGGGGATAGAGACTGCAGCCCAGGCATGTGCCTTGACAGAGAATCAAATTTTGACCTCCCGGTTCATAGGACAATGCTCAACAATTGAGCCATACTGTCTGGCTGAGAGCAATTTTTAATGATTAGAGAGGTATAGGACTATTACAGGCCACAGACAACAGTCTTCTAACTATTATCACTTTTTTTTTCTTATTCATTAACACTTAGCTTGGCTGATGTCCCCCTCTCGTGTTCCTGGAGGTGAGGCAGAGGTAACTAGAGACTCCGAGAATTGAGAATCTGATGGGGATGCCATGCTCAGAGACAGCAATGGAGCTATGCTTGGGTGTCAGGACTCAAGCTTCTCTCAACTGTGACCAAGGCTAATAGATGACCCCAGCTCTATTCCTCTTCTCAATGACCCCTCCTACCCACACAGCCATACAGAGTACACACTGACACAGAACCCTTACTCTCTCTCTCTCTCTCTCTCTCTCTCTCTCTCTCTCTCACACACACACACACACACACACACACACACACACACACACACACACATCTTTCTTGAAGCCTGTTCTGTTGTGTGCACTCCAGGCTCCTGGCACACAGCAGTGCCCAATAAATATGTTAACTATTGAATGACTGGATTGAAATATTAGGAGGCAAGGTACATACTCCATCCTGTATTTGTCTCTACCAAGCTTCAACTCACTATAAAATTATATGAATACAGCTTATATTCATGTATTCATTCTCTATAAAGGAGCTTCATAACAGTCAGGATACATAAGTAATATATTTTTTGTACTTTGGTGGCAAAAATAAACATAATTTACTTTCTTATTTCAAGATAGCGGAAGGCCATTGTTCCTGTGAGTTTCACCTTTTAAAACAATCCCTTTCTCACCCCCCCATAAAAACTCTCCAAATCTCACTTCCTAAAATTTATGTTATGGAAAGGACAACTTCTTTGGAATTTTTCCTACCTTGCTATTTCCCCAAATCTTGCTAATCTTCTGGGTTTGAAGCTCATGCATTTCTTTTTTTATCTGTCCCAACACCTCCTGCTGACATGCCCAGAGGTGCTCAGCTTAAAAAGGGAGTGGTCTTTGAAAACATAAACTAGGTGTTCCCAGTTTGAATGAAAGCATGACAAGTCTTCTCACAGGGAATACTGACTGCAACCTTTCCCTAAACATCTGTACAAAGGTTAAAACTTGCTCTTGGCAAATGAGTTTACACTGATGTCTCCACATTGGATTGTCCCTTCTTGTGGTTCACTAAGCTCTAATTGCAGTCATGCTGGACATAAGCTGCTTATCATAGTGTTTCATAATGAAAAGTGCACTCTCTAGAATTCCACACACAGAAATGGCTTCTTTGATTTAAAGGAGTATTATGGTAATCAAACCATTACAAAAATGGATACTTCTTCAATAGATCATTGTTCTTTGGAGACAAAGAAAGTTCTGAATCCTGTGACTGTTGAAGATCGAATTTAGTTTTATGCACTGACAGCAGCCATTTCAACTTCATTTGATCAATTCTGGAGTAAAATATCTTGGGGTTACAAATATGGCCACCCGTATTCACAGATGATGTATCATGGTGATTCCTTGTGGACGTATTCAAAATCAGCAGGATTAAGGAATATTTGCTTATACTTTGCTAAAAAAATTAAATTTGAATGAATAAGATGAATAAACAACATAGAAACAAACTCAGATATAAAGAATAAATTGATGATGATTGCCAGATGAGAGGGGGTTGGGTAAAAAGGTGAGAGGAATTAAGAAGTATAAATTTCCAGTTGTAAAAATAGTCACAGGGATGTAAAGTACAGCATAGAAACTATCCTACATAATAAAAGCCTAATATGCTAAGTGTCTGGTCATCTGGTCGGCCGTTCAACCAATCAAAGCGTAATATGCTAATGACATGCTAAGGCTGCTCAACCATTCACTATGACGTGCACTGACCACCAGGGGGCAGACGCTCCGACTGGTAGGTTAGCTTGCTGCAGGGGTCCAGCCGATCAGGACTGAATGAGATGGGTCAGACATGCCCTGAAGCCCTCTCACAGTTCCTCTCTGGCTGGCCAACTTCCCTCCCCAGCCCCGATCGTGCACCGGTGGGGTCCCTAGGCCTGGCCTGTGCCCTCTTGCAATCCAGGACTCCTCAGGGGATGTCAGAGAGCTGGTTTTGGCCCAATGGCAGAACTACCAGTCGCTATGACGTGCACTGACCACCAGGGGGCAGACGCTCAATGCAGGAGATGCCCCTGGTGGTCAGTGTGCTCCCGTAGGAGGAGCGCCACTCAGCCAGAAGCTGGGTTCACAGCTGGCAAGTGCAGTGGCAGTGGCGGGAGCCTCTCCCGCCTCCATGGCAGTCGGACATCCTCTGAGAGGGTGCAGGCTGGGCTGGGGGACCCCCCGAGTGCACGAATTTCATGCGCCAGGCCTCTAGTAGGCAATAATATTATAATATTATTATGTACAGTGTCAGATGGGTACTAGACTTATTGAGGTGATCACTTCATAAGGTATATAAATGCCTAATCAGTGTGTTGTACACCTGAAACATAATATTGTCTGTCAACTGTAACTGAAAAGTAAACTAAAAAAATTTAAAAAGAAAACAACAAGGACAAAAATAATCTCATAATGCATAAGGAAACTAAGAAACTCACTTATAATCCTGGAACCTTAAACAAATCAAACTGCTTTTCTTCTTCCTTGGTCTCATAGCACGGACATCTGTCTGCATGCAGGTTGGAGTTCTGCTCGGCCCCATGCTTCCCTGTTTCATTACTCCACCATATGAATCATGATGGCTTGTAGCCCAAGGATCCACCATTCTGACCACTTCACTGCGGCTCAGGTGCTGGCAGAACAATCAAACTACTCAAGATTTTAGGATTCTATGATTTTTAAGGTAGAGAACTGCAGGCGTTGCTTGAGGTACTCTCTGCAGAACCTTCGCATAGCATCTTTGCCTGCATTTTCAGAGCTCAATGCACAGGAAGCCATGTCCACACAGGCTGATCCTCTCCTTTTGGATTTTCCAAAGCTGAATAGATCTTTATAGTTTCATCCACCTTCCGGAGGCCTTCCCCAGTCATTCCTGCCCAGAAGACTCCCCTCTTCCTTTCGACTCCTGAAGCTCTGGTGGTCAGCTTCTCCCACCATCTCCCTTTTGCTAGAGGGCAGATGTTTCATCCCCAAATCAAACTCTACTGTTTTTAGAGTGAGGAATCCCCTTAGACTTCTCTGATTCCGCAGGATATCTAGTGCATAGAGAGTATTACTGCATATTCATAGGTTGATCCAAATAACTTTGTTGACGAGATAATTGTCAAATGGAAAAGTAGGTAAGTGAAAATGTGAAAGCAAAAATGTGAAAGAGAAAAATACATCATGGTGTTAGTTCAAGCAAGGGCAGAAACCCAGTCTCACCCTCTGATGTTACTTAACCTCTCTGTATGTCAGTTTCAAGGAAATGTTGAAATAATAGTACCTACTTCATAGGCTGTCATGAGGATTAAATGAGCTCATATTTGTAAAGTGCTTAGAACAGTGCCAGGCATGCAGGAAATGCACACAGACGTCTGTTAAATGAAAATATACATTGAAGAACATTGCCCTGCCCCAGTCTACCAAACACAGCGTCTGACACCGGGAAGCTGCTCAATAAAGGTTGAACTCAACTACCTTCTTTGCTTTGTGACACCTGAACCAGCGGGGGCCTGGGCTGGAGCAGCTGCTAGGGCCCGTGGGCTGGTGGGTGACCATGCCTTGCACGAGAAGAAGGCATGGGAGTGGAGCAAGCTCTGTGCTCCAGTCCAAGGGTCCTGGAAGTTACCAGGTTCTGCCACCAGCTTGGCTCAGCTGGAGCACTAGCAGGGCTGGGATGTGTGGCTTTTGGAGGAGCAGTTGCTGGGTACCCGGGCGCCCCCGCTGGCAGTGAGCGGCTGCGGTGAGGGGCACAGCCTGGCTCCGCCCAGCCTCCCAGCCCGCCCAGCCCGCACGCACGGAAAGTTACTGCGTGCTAACTGCTAACGTGGCAGGACCGGGAAAGCGCAGGGCTGCCAAGTTCTGAAATGCTGGGCTGTGCTGCTTCTGCTCACAGGCACGGCTCTTCTAAGAGTCTAGTCCATACACGTCCCCTGCACATAACTGTATTCTTTCAGCAGTTACTCTATTTTGGGGCAGAGGGAGGAGGAAAAGGTTGAGGGAGTGGCAGGGAAGGCATGCCCTGCGATGGCCCTAAGGTGAATATACTAGTATACTTTTACCCACTGTATTGGGTCCAGTTGAACTTTCATCTAATAGATTTAAAAAATACAACCTAACACTTTATAAAGTTCAACTCACCGGAGTCTTCCATGTGTCTATTTGCTCATTCACTTCTTAACAAACATTTCCCAAGCACCTGTTAGTTCCCCAGGTGGGCCCACGGGACCCTGAGGAGCTCATAGTCCAGTGTGGAGACAGACAGGGAATTGTGGCTATGTGATATGAAGGGCTGTCCCCCCCCCCCCGCCCCCTCGGCCCCCACACAAGGCGCCCCACATAGAAATGATTCCTGTCAGGTGGGACAGCTGCCTGCCTGGGCCTGCAGGGGAGTCTTGTTAGAGCTGGGCTTTGAAGAATGACTCCCTCGAGAAGGTCATCAGGTGAGCAAGTGGCCTAATTAGGCTGTGATGTACATCTATTATCTTTGTCTCACACCTGCTTTTTCAAGTGAGGCTTTAAACATACAAAACAGATTGTGGGTTGGAGAACCGTCTTATATCACATTGCATTCGCTGATTATGGTCATTGTACTGTGGCCATGGAAGAGAAAGACCATGTTACTATGAAATCTATTCTGAGAAAGATTAAAGAGGACTGTCTTATCTACACACACACACACACACACATGTATTTGTATAAGCACACATATGCATGTATATATTTGTGTATATATGTGTATATATATATGTATACACACACACGTATTTGTATAAGCACACATATGCATGTATATATTTGTGTATATATGTGTATATATATATGTATACACACACACGTATTTGTATTAGCACACATATGCATGTATATATTTGTGTATATATGTATATATATATATGTATACACACACACACAAACAGACAGACATAAGGAGAGGGAGACACAAAGAGAATGAGAATGATAAAGTAAATAGGACAAAATGTTAACAACTGGGGAATCTGGATAAATGGCATTTGGGTCATATTTGTGTGTCTCTGTAAATTTGAAATTATACCAACACAAAAAGTTAACAAGAATTTCTAAAATACAAAAAATACTAAATTAGCTTTAAAACAACCAGAAGGATCTTGCCTTTGATGACCATCACTCTGAAAAGCATTAGCAATAACCAGAACGTAATTTGGGCAGATGGAGATGGGACCTGGGAGGAGTGTGGTGCCCTCCGTGGTTCCCTTCGTACTTGCCCACCCTGTTCTTTTTCCCTGAAGCCTTGAGCTTCGTAGGGTGAGAGGGTCAGGAGGGCAGTGGCGCCCCTAGCAGCTGTGGTCTGTGAGGCCCTGACTGGGAAGGGGCAGAAGGTGCTGTGTGTTCCTCTGCAGGGGCTGGACCCATCCCAGGAACCTAGAGGGCACAGTGCCAGCAGGAGTGGGCAGCCAGCTTAGTAAGAATTTGGGATTTGTCAGACAATTCTGTTGTGCTTGCTTATGATACATTTTAAAAAGCAGAAAGCAAAATTTAATAATAACAGCTGTAGCAAACATGGACCAGGTGCCTACTATAGTCTAGGTACTTTGCTAATTACTTACCGTGGATGCCTCATTGATTGCCCATAATAGATCCATGAGGTGGGTACTACTAATATTCCCATTTTACAAATGAGAGAACTAAGGCCTTGCTAGTCAATGGTGGAATCCTATCTAATGAAAGAGTAATATGCAAATTAACCATCACTCCACTACAACCACAAGCCACGCCCACAAGCCATGCCCACCAGCCAATCAGGAGCGAATATGCAAATAAACCCAACCAAGATGGCTACGGCCACAGAGAGCAGGAGGGAGGCTTGGGTTTCCCCGGCAATGGGGGAAGCCAAGCTTTCCGCCTGCCCTTGCCGGCCTAGGCCCCCAGTCAAGGCTACAAAGTTTCAATGATAGAAGATACATAAACCCAAACAGAAATGGTGGCAGCCACGGAGCTGGAAAGAGCAGGAGGCTAGGGTTGCCTGCGGCGATGGAGGAAGCCAAGCTTTCCGCACACCCTGGCCGGCCCAGGCCTCGCTTAAGGCTACAAAGTTTCAATTATAGAAGATACATAAATCCCCCCAAAAATGGCTGCCACCACAGAGCAAGCAGAAGGCTTGGCTCCGCTCCAGGCTACAAAGTTTCAATTGTAGAAGATAAATAAACCCCAGATACCAGGGCCTCCACTTGGGTTGCCAGGGGGCATGGCCGGCCTGCAAACCACCAAAGGCCCCTCTCCCAGGCCGCCCCATGCCCCAAGGGAACCCCCACCCTGATCCGGGACACCCTTCAGGGCAAACCAGCTGGCCCCCACCCATGCACCAGGCCTCTATCCTATCTAATAAAAGAGTAATATGCAGATTGACCATCACTCCAACACACAAGATGGCTGCCCCCATGTGGTCAAAGATCCTGCCCCCATGTGGACACAAGATGGCCACCACAAGATGGCCAGCAGGGGAGGGCAGTTGGGAAGGACCAGGCCTGCATGGGAGGGCAGTTGGGGGCAATCAAGCCTGCAGAGGAGGGCAGTTAGGGGTGACCAAGCTGGCAGAGGAGGGAAGTTGGGGGTGACCAGGCCTGCAGGGGAGGGCAATTGGGGGGGGACCAGGCCTGCAGGGGAGGGCAGTTAGGGGCAAACAGGCTGGCAGGGGAGCAGTTAGGCATCAATCAGGCTGGCAGGGGAGTGGTTAGCAGGGGTGGGCAAACTTTTTCACTCAAGGGCCACAATGGGTTCTTAAACTGGACCGGAGGGCCGGAACAAAAGCATGGATGGAGTGTTTGTGTGAACTAATATAAATTCAAAGTAAAGGAGTGGAGGGGAGAGCAAGAGAATCAGATAGAACAGCCGGATCCGGCCCACGGGCCGTAGTTTGCCCAAGGCTGGGTTAGGGGGTGATCAGGCTGGCAGGCAGAAGCGGTTAGGGGCAATCAGGAAGGCAGGCAGGTGAGCAGTTGGGAGCCAGCAGTCCTGGATTGTGAGAGGGATGTCCGACTGCCCGTTTAGGCCCGATCCCACCAGTGCAACTAGAGGCCCGAATTTCGTGCACCGGGCCTCTAGTTGAATATAAGCACAAGTAGCTTGGTTCCAGCGCCTGGCCTCTTACCTACAATATTATATTCTCTAGGCTCTGGCTATACTTTATGTGCATGTGAACCAAGAATTTCAAAGCACATGGAGGGGGGAAGGAAAGCAGCATGATTATAGTTGGGGTGGTGGGATTACAGTGATGTTTATTTTCATTTCAGTGTTCAGTATTATTTGTGTAATGAATAATTTTTAGACACCACAGCAATCCCATAGATTGATCATTCCTGAACCAATAGATGCAGTTTGGGATATGTGTACCTAACATAGGATCTTTGTCAGCAAGTAAATTATAGCTTCTCGGTGCCTTGGCTTCTGTGTCTGAAATATGAGAGAATATTTGCTAACATTTTCCCACTAAAATACTTGCTCTAGGGTTGATATTCTGTGTGTGGTGTTCATAAAACATGGTGGGCATGGAGGCGAGGGGGTGAGAAAGGGTGGGGAGGAGTAGGGTGGAGTGAGGGCAAAAAACTCTTTAAAAGGGCAATTACTCACTGGTGGAATCACACATGATGCATGAGGATGGGCTGGGTTTTCTGCTCTTAAGGTATTGTCCACCATGGGACAAATTCTTTGGAGCTGAATTAGGTTCCATTCACCCTTGCCTTCTTCTTCATTTTTTTACCCTTTCCCTCCCTCCCTTTTTCCTGTCTTCTTTCCTCCCTCCCTCTTTCTTTTCTTCCTTCCTTTCTTTCTTTCTTTCTTTCTTTCTTTCTTTTCTTTTCTTTTCTTTTCTTTTCTTTCTTTCTTTCTTTCTTTCTTTCTTTCTTTCTTTCCTTCCTTCCTTCCTTCCTTCCTTCCTTCCTTCCTTCCTTCCTTCCTTCCTCCCTTCCTCCCTCCCTCCCTCCTCCCTCTCCCTTCCTTCCTTTCTTTCTTCCTTCCTTCCTTCCTTCCTCCCTTCCTCCCTCCCTCCCTCCTCCCTCTCCCTTCCTTCCTTTCTTTCTTCCTTCCTTCCTTCCTTCCTTCCTTCCTTCCTTCCTTCCTTCCTTCCTTCCTCCCTCCCTCCCTCCCTCCCTCCCTCCCTCCCTCCCTCCCTCTCTCTCTCTCTCTCTCTCTCTCTCTCTCTCTCTCTCTCTTTCTTTCTTCTTCCTGCCAGTAGAAGTGGTGTTTTGTCATATTTATACATTTTCTCAGATAGAAAGGACTAGCAGAGACTCAGACCAGAGGGAATGTGAGTGGCTTGAAAGCACCAATGGACTCAAGTCCCTGATATCCTTTAACCCTTTTACCATTTGTATGGAAGCGAGACTTCTCTATTAGCTGTTTATTCACAGATGGTTCACTAGAAATGCATCCGTAAAAGGTAAAAAATTTGGAGTCATCAAAAGAAATGCTGCTATGGCTAGCAACGAGGCTGGTTAGCTTGTATTCTCTTCCCGGTCACCTTTCAGACAACCTGGAAAGAAGGCAGACTTTTCATTTAGGTGCCTCATCCATAGGTTCAAAGATGCCTTTGAGAGAGCCAAGGGAATGAAGACTTAATGCTGTCAAGTGCTTTGAGATCTCAGACAAAGAAGCTCTGTAAATACTGAGAATTACTGGGCATTATCACCCTGGTATTGGTCCCCTCAGTATTATCAGGGTTTTGAAAACAATTAATGAAGGAATAGGTCCTGGTACAGTAGCAGCAGAGATCGCTTCTGGGAAGATGAAGAGACCCTCTACACTCGGGAATGTAGGACTCAGTGAAAACACTCACCCAAGAATTACCTTCTTTTTTTTTGCCAATGAAAACCACCAAAGATGAAAACCCATTGCAATACAAAAAAAGAAAGAATGAAAGCTTTTAAACTCCATCTCCGGTGGGAGAGGGCAAGGTGCTGTGTGTGTGTGCTCGCACCTGCACAGGAGATGAGAAGAGAGAGGCAGACATTCAGAGAGACAGCCTGGGCTTCAGAAGAAAATGATGCAAAAGGCTTTTGCCCAGATGTTTATACTTGCTCCAAAATGAAATCCTTTGTTTTTTAAAGTATGCACTCTGTGTTAGTGAGGCTGTAGGGCAACAGGCACTCAAATACATTATTGGTGGGCACGTAAACTGCTAAAATCTCTATGCAGGACCACTGTGTGTATCCAATGACATCACTTAAAACTGCGCTTTCTTATTGTCCGAACAATTCCACATCCAGGGCTTTCATTTGTATACATTTTATGTATACAAAATGGCATATGTTCATTGCAGCACTGTTTGTATCAGTAAAGTTTGAAAACAATTTAAAAGTTGCTTAGTAGGTGTATCCACAAAATGGAATATCACACAGCTGTTAAAAAAGAATAAGGCAGCTTTATATGCACTGCTATGGAATCAGCTCTAAAGATGTAGTGTTAATTGAAAAAAAAATCAATATGCAGAACAGTGTGTGTATATCTGTACATATATGTGGGTGTGTATATACATTTAAATATGTATGTTTGAGTTCATCATGCTCATATATTCACAGAAGGGATTATTTGTGGAAGGCTGCATAAGAAACTGGTAAGTGGCTAAAGGACAGGGCTCACCTCTAACTTTATATCCTTTTGAGTATTGTGTCATATACCCATACAAAAACAAGTTTAAGTACTGCTAATGTGTGTGAAACCACTGATTCACCAACAATGTAAAAAGATGAACTCTGTACCATTTTCTGGGGGTGAGGGGCGGGAGGCGTGTGTCTTCAGAGCTCTCCCGTGTTCCCGTGTTCCTCTCAACACCAGGCTTCCCGGCCTCTGGATTCAGGGCGCCTGCTAGAGCGAAATCTCTCCAAATCAAGAAATCCCTGATCTGTACCAGATCTATTACATTAGATCTTAGTATTCAGGGACCTTCCCTGTAGGACTGAGAGGGGAAATGATCCCTAAAATAGGGCTCCCACTGGGCTACGCCAAACATATTTGCTGCAACTCTGACCAGAGATAATTTTGGAATTGGGTGGTTTTCGGTTGCAAGGAACAAAGACTCACCAAACTAGGAATGCTTATTGCAAGCATGCATATGGAGTGAAAAGAATAGCACAGTTCTCATGGGGATGTAGTAAGAGCAATGATACAACAACCACAAAACGAACGGTTATGGAGCCCTGGGGTGCCCAGCACTGGGTGGATGAGGTCGCCTTCATCGCACAACAAACACATGAGGCCATCACTGTTATTGCCTCCATGTGACTGGACATCTAACTTGAAGAGATCACTGGTGCCACAGAGAGGGTGGAGCCAAGATCTGGAAACGCTGTCCCTCTCTCCATCGCAGGCTCATGGGCAGCGCCGCATCCCCGTCTTAGGGTTGCTGCTTCTCGCTGTGCCTTCCATGCTCACTCTGCTCTGACACCAGCTGGCTTATTCCCTCCCATATGGGCCCCCTCTGTGAATCCTGGCTAAATTCTTAGAGGCAACCATGCCCTCAATTGGGCTACTTCTGTATTTGGTATTCAATTGTATTGTTGCCCTTATCATGCTGTATTGCAAATATTTATTTAGATGTGTGTTTCTTTTACTGGAGCGTAAACTCATAGAAGGGAGGGGACATGTTTTGATAGCTTCTTTATTTTTAATTGAAATAAACTATTTTAGAATAGTTTTAGATTTATAGAAAAGTTACAAAAATAGTAGAGAGAGTTTACATATACCCCATTTTTTTTTTCCAACTAAGGAATCAACCTTGGTATATTAACTACATTTCACAGTTTTCAAATTTCACTCGTTTTCACCTAATGCCCTTCTCCTGATCCAGGGCGCCATCCAGGTAGGGGATTATGCTTAGTCGTCACATCTCATTAGCCTTCTCTGGTCTGAGACAATTTCTTGAATTTCCCTTGGTTTTGCTGACCTTGGCAGTTTTGAGGCATACTGGTCACGTATGTTGTCAAAATGTGTCTCAGTTTGGGTTTGTTTTACGTTTCCCTCATGATGACACTGGGTTTATTTTTAAACACCAGCATTGAGCTAAATACCTAGCTCGTACCACCTCGAACACCCCAGACATTTGATTAATGGTTATTGAACTGAACAGAATTCAAGGGTTTCTTTAGCACCTTCTATATAAAGAGAACCTGATTGATACTCTTGGAGAGATTAAATTTGGAACTCAAGCTCTGTAAAGAATTACTACATGGCTGAATAATAAAAGACAATATGCAACCAAGTGTTAAACAAGGGAACGAGAGAATGACCTATGGCAGCTGAGGAGGTGGATTACTCAGTATGAGTGGGCGAAGGCAGCAACATCTCTGTGTAAGAAGGGACTGGAAAAGTGGGGAGTGTCCAGAGAGGTCTTCTGAATTTCTCAAACATACCAAGCTCTTTCCTACATTTCCAACCTCTCTCTTTGCATGGCTGGCCTTCCTCATTCTTTAGGTCTAGGCCTAAATGTCACCTCTGCAGACCATGTTATCTCAAATCGACTCTGTCTGCCACTCTCTCTCATGGAGCTCGTTGGTTTCCTTCATTGCTCTTGTCAACGTGTGTAATGATTTATTGTTTATTTCTTTATTGTCTGTCTCCCTCCCTAGAGTCTAAGCTCCTAGAGGACAAGTATTATATTTTGAATTCACTGTGGCAGAGCCCATTACTCGGCACATAGTGATCCTCCAATGACCTTGGTGAAGGAATAAAGGGTTGATGTTGGATAAGCCTGACAAGATGTGAGACAATGACGAGGTGATAATGAGCAACTGCTGGAAGAGGCTGCAATGGAGCAAGAGTGCACTGGGTAGGCAGATGGGATGCTGCCAGGTCATGAGACTGATCACATGGTGTCAGGCGATCCCAAATGGGGTGGCATAATTTGGGCAAAGGCCAACAATGTACTAGGTGTGGGCCACACAGAGGTAGAGGCCATCTAGTAATTTTCCATCTTGGGAAGGCCAGCAAGGGCTCACAGGACAAAGAATGGGGATAAGGAATAACTGGGGTCAGGGGTGGTGCAGGGGCCATAGGAACGTCTGCATAAATTGACAACATATCCCACGAATGAGACTAACACAAAAGCTCCTGGAAGGCAAGAGGGGGTACCAAGTTTAACTTCTCTGGTGTTGGCACAAACCCAAGGAGAAAAAGGGCCTGCTATTCAGTGCTTCTGAGTAAGAACCGTAACATGGAAGATGAAGACTCATGATTTTGCAATGGGATTTCGTTCTGGGAAAGGACAGCCATCTTTGTAAGCAGGAGGAAATGCTGAGCAATGCAATAATGAGCTCCAGGACACAGAGTGGACAGGGCCCCAGAGAAATCTTTGATCTTCTCCAGAACTAGGGTGTACACACGGACTGCCTTGAGAAGTATATGTTTTCCCATCTAAGTTCAACTTGAAAATGCTGACCAAAGGGGCAGTGCTTCATACGGAGTCTGGCTGGAATGAGCCCAGAGGGAGGAGGCCTGGAAAGCACATGGCAAAGAAAAAAGAAACCCTGGGCGTCCAGAGTATGATTTAAATATATTTTTATTGATCTCAGAGAGAGGGAGATAGAAACATCATTGATGAGAGAGAATCATTGATAGGCTGCCTCCTGCACGCCCCACACTGGGGGGTCAAGCCTGCAACCCAGGCATGTGCCCTGACCAGGAATCAAACTGTGACCTCCTGGTTCATAGGTCAATACTCAACCACAGAGCCATGCTGGCCGGGCCAGTGTATGATTTAGAAACAAAAAGAGATGTGCCGTCTTCGTGTACCCATATCAATACTTATGATGGGTGAACTCTGCTTATTTTTCATCCAGCCGAAAAAGATGCTTTGAAAAAGATGACAATGACCTGTGCCTATAAGATTCCAAAGGGACTGTCAGTTACAGACTCAGGGGATTCCCAGGAGGACCAAGAAACGGTCCAAGTGGTCTTCCTCTGACAAGGCAGGGTGGGCAGGGGAAGGCATAAAAAATGGCTGCATGTCTACATGTGAAGGTCAGAGCATGAGACAAGGACTGTGTCTTTGTTATCTAAATTCTATAACCTCTGAACCCCCAAAGGTAACTGGGTGAATCCTGTTTGCAGACCAGTAACTCGGGAACCCCTTCTCTCCTCTGTGCCTCCTTAGAGCAGGGCTAAAGGGAAAAGAGGTGTTAGCCTGTGCAGTCTCCTCATGGGAGAAGGGAGGACTCTGATGTCCAAGGACAACACAACTCACCCAGAGTCACCCTGGTGGATGGCGTTGGAGCCAGGGCGAGACCTTCTGACCCAGCTTTCCTTTCACAATCCTAAGCAGCCCATCTAGGGACTGACCACAACGTTGGCTCTGATTATACATTTTGATTGCCACTCACGTTTTATTTGAATATATGAGCACTGTTCACCGTGCTTTCCCCCCTCACAACAACCTTGAGGTGGCCAGAGGGAAAACTGAAGTGCCACCCTCATTCACACTCATTTTAATGAAATGCACACCACGTACTTGACCCCCATTCCTACTGCCCTGTGGATCCCCAGCTCATACCCATTCATTTCCCTTATAGATGGAAATGTGATTTCCCTGCAAACAGGACCAGAGAGGTTACTAGCATTACTTGACAGTTTTATTATTACTTTTGTTTCAAGCATTTGCCAGGTAGCATGGTGAAAAAATGCAGCCTTCTCAACTTTGCATTCCTTTTAACGTCAGAGGGGAAAACAAGAAACAAAGAACAAGTGTGCTGATTGCATGCTGAGTGCCTCTGAGGGCTCCTCAGAGGACCTGGCTTTCCTCCTCACTTCCCACCCACAGACTTTCAAATCCTAAAACATCAGTGTGGGCTGAAGGGAATTACTCTGCAGCACCTGAGCTGCCAGCTCAGGGGTGGGCAGCTGAGGTGACTTGGCAGAACCTGCTGTAAACAGGGGTTATCAGCTCATTTACAAGGTAAGCCAAGTGGGGCAAGTTAACTTTCTTACTGTTTTCTGGATTTCGTGTTATGCTCTTGTAAGAACTCAATCCTTCAAATAGTTCATATTTAGAAGAGAAAACTAGACAACATAAAGGAACTGAAGGAATATTTCATTAATAGGCATTTATGTGTATTTTATTAATAGTCATTTATATTTAGGGGCTACTTTAATTCATGTTTTACTACCTATATATTTTCTAAAGGGTCAGACACTCTTGGGTGGGGGGTTGCCAGATGAAATGCAGAATATTCAGTTAAATTTGAATTTAAAATAAACAATGAAAATGGGGAACATCTGTAATACTGTCAACAATAAAATAAAACAAACTATCAATAAGTTTTAGTGTAAGTATAGTCCAAATATTGCATGGGGCCTATTTTATTCATTATTAATCAGCACTGGGTCCATTAACTAGCCAGTTTATCATCCAGATTATTCCTCTCTTCCCCCCACCCCCGCTTCCTACTTTTTTCAGTGGCTTAATTTTAGGAACACTATGAGAGCGTGGAGAGAGAAATACAATTCCAGCACATTGGCTGTCCTACTTATCATGAGCTGAGGCACATGTTTTAGTAGCTTGATATTTTGGGTTAAAAATGATGATCATCTGCATTCTTCCTATTACTATATAGATAGAATTAGCCACAAACTTATGTTTTTCCCAGTTTCAATTTTGCAGATCAGTAAAATGTAAAAGAAAAGGAAATTGTGGGAAGATCAATAACATGCTGCCAAGTCTAAATCTGATCCAATAAGGATGCTAAAAAAATACAACGACCATCTTCAATTGCCATTCATTCAGAAAAGAAAGTAACATTTTAACACCCCCAAAGCAGGAAGGACACACTCTTAGAATTAAGAGCAATACTTCTTAAATAAGGCTGGCAGCCTTCCAACACGTTGCCCTCGGCTTTGTGACCACGTTGTCACAACATGGCACGGGCCCTGGGATTGGAGACCTCCCAGACAAGGTTATACACAGCAGCACCTGTAAAATGACAGCAGCCAGACTGCATGTCACACAGGTTTGTACAGGCAGGAGACAGTCATGGGAGCACCTTCTAGTAAAGGAAAGAGAAGGTAGACACAGCCAGTTTAAGCTTTGATGACCTTAAATTAATATGTAATGTCAATATTTTCTTTCTGAGAAGCATATTTGTGCGGAAATATACTGTGCCTTTTCTCAAACCACAAAGCATTTCCTCAACCCATACTATATAGAAAACCTTCCTTTAAGCTTCCTTTGGAGCACAGCCCAATCTCTGTACTCTTCCTCTCTTATCTCTGCAAAATGAATGCCTCAGGAATGGGATAATATGACACTGAACTTAAATAGCCCCCTTCCTAAGAGAGTTCAGAGGTCTTTGAAACTACAGGTAATTAAGCCTCCTGGCTCCTGTGAGCTGGCAGAATGTGTGACCCCAGCCAGGCAGAGTTGAGTATTTGCCAAAAGGCAGGTACCAGGGGTAGCAGTGCTTGGAGACCAAGTCCCTAGGTTCATATTTTCTATCACCCTTCCCATTTTACACAAGGGAAAACGGTGTGCAAGTGGGTAATTGCCTGAAATTGCTGAGTAATTAAGAGAAACCACGATTAAAATCAATTGCCCAACCCAAGTCTTGTATTCAGTTTCTTCTATCCTTCTCTTGCCCGGGAAGCACATATAAAGATCTCTTAAAAACAAAAAAACAAAAAAAAAAACAAAAAACCAGGGGAAGTTTCCTTTAAATAAGACTGAAATTCAATTTTATATGCTGCAAAGAGTTTCAAAACATTATTTACCAATGATCTGCAAATATTCTTCCTTCTCCCCATGGCTATGAAGTTGGAGACTGAGAATACTTTTTAGGGGCTCTTCAAGGCAAAGTAGTCATTAAACACACATGCTTTAAAATACATATTATACTAAAAAACATGAAGAATACCCCAAACTTTGTAAGTATTTTGACACATTTTATTTCACTCTTTTTCTAATCATAGGATTATTGCTATGCATAGGGTCATTCTGTTATGCAGACATTTTTTAATTCTTAACACTTTTTAATTAATATTATTATGTAAATATGTATCATGTTGTTGTATCTATCCATAACTTTATTTTAAACTAGAGGCCCAGCGCATGAAATCATGTGGGTAGGGTCCCTAGGGCCTAGCCTCCTGCGATCAGAGCCGTCTTCTGCCCATTTGCCAGTCCCTAGGCCGAACGCTGCCTCTGCCACCCGGCTGTCAGGCCTTTGGGATCACCAGCTCATCCCCAGCTGCTCAGGGGCTCAGGCCTGTGGGAAAGCAGGTGCTGACGAACTCATCTCCAAGCGCGTGCGCCGGGCCGGCTGCTGATGGAACGTGCTGCCCGCTCGGGGCTGCTCATACCCGCTGCTGCTGCTGCTGCTGCTGGGGCTTGAGGTGCTGACAGAAGCTGTGAGGCGCACCCTCAACGTAACCCCCCTCTCCCCCGCATGAGTGGCTCTGAGCGGGCAGTGCATTCCATCAGTGGCTGGCCCGGCACACACGCATGGAGGTGAATTCACCGGCACCTGCTTTCCTGCAGGCCTGAGCCCCTGAGCAGCCGGGGATGAGCTGGTGATCCCAACGGCCTGACAGCCAGCCTGGTCCTCCTGCCACCCACCCCGATTCCCCCGTTCACCATCACTAATCCATCGGAGCCTGTGGGTCAGGGGCAGGGACCAAGAGGTCAGCTGTTCAGCCCACTCACCAGTCCCACCCCACCCTGCTCGTGGGCTGGGGGGGAGGGACTGAGAGGTGCTCAATGCACCTCATAGTGACCGGTTATTTGGTCATTGTGATTGTCACGGACACTGGCTTTTTATATATATAGATGTCATATAATATAAATCATATAAAAATTTTATCCCCAACTTTTAATAAGTGATACTCTCTGCCTTAAGAGATTGGATATGGATAGGGGCCTTTTTAATAAAAAATGTAGTATTGGTTTTCTGTAGTGATAGTGCTTTTAAATGACTGTAATTATCTCTTACTTTTATAATAAGAAAAAAATAAAGATACAAAACACATACACTCCATTAAAAATCACTTCAATCTGAAATTTTAGGAGGCCATTTAGCATCACCTCCTAATTGCACCCTCCCTTAGTCCTAACCCTGACCTACCTGAGAAATTCAATACCTCTTCGGTATTCCAGACATTTGTCTTTCTGAGAGAAGTAGTCAACCAATTTCTTTTAACCTCTCAGAATCTCACCTTTTTTGTAATTGTCAAAGCTCAGGTATTCTTCCCCACTCCACCCCCCTCTCTATTAATATCAGCTTCTTTTCATTCTTCTCTCTGTTTTTGGCCTTACTAATTATGACATGATTTTTTTTTCCAGACTCAACTGAATAGAAGAGAGAGATTTGGCTTTGATTCCAGAATGATGTTTCACAGAAAGTCAACTCTTGTTTCACATACTTGATAAACATCTCACTAACTAATTTCTTGCTGTTTCTAAGCCATTAACATTTTGGTTAGCAAGTCCAGAGCCCTTCAGACATCGTTTGCCTCCTACACAAAAAGTAAGTTAATGAAACCCAAGGAGTACAGCCTGGCCCTCTTATAGCTTCTCTGTAATGGTTTTTGTCACCTGGGCCAAGCTGCCGCCACCATGACTGTGCACATGGGGTGCTGCCTCAGGGCAAGTGGAAGAATGCAAATATCTGTGGCCCTCACACTGCAATTTAAGGAGAGCTGTTAGCTTATACTCTTCCCATTTATTTCTCTTCCTAACCACCGAGTTTGAGGATAAGGTACTATTTTTACCTATTTCCAGTGGAAAGAACATGAAACCTTAGGGTGATAGTGGCATATTGCTGAATTATGTGTTTTAGTCTGACTAGAATAAATTAGACTTTTGGTGGAGAGAGGGGAGAAAGGAGAGCATGGAATCCAAAGAAAATCAGATGAAAAAGCTAGATTTTCCTAGTTCCTGGGTTCTAGGTATGTAGGAAAAATAGCCACAATTAATAATATACTAATTACACGGAAGGAAGTGTAGTCATTAACAAGGTGTTTCTTCCCAGACATTCAAAATCTGGGTACTTGGATTTTAATTACATTTCTCTCTATTGAGTTAAAATATGCTGTCTGCAATTAGAATGTAAGTACAAGATTTAAAGAAAGAAGAACATGTTTAAAAGGCTTTTAAAAAGCAATCAAGGCTTCTTGGACAGAGATCCTTTCATTCAAGGATGCTATGTAGCATCGCGGAAATGAATCCTAGACTTGGGCCCTCCACTTTCTTAGAAACAGAAACGTGCTTAAACTGTTAGGGTGAATGAGTTGGGCAAAGTACACTCTGCATTTTGCTTTAAAATTTAACTAGACACAAACCAAACAAAACCTTTCACTTTGAACTTGGCTGGAGAAATATCCTGAGTCTGTCCATCTTCCATCCTCTGCCCAAGTCAACTTCGGGTATGACCAATTGAATTTTCGGTTTCTTTATTTTCAGATCTGACTCCTTTGCTGGTTGTGTAGTGGTCATGGGGTTTGTCATCCTAAGAGTTACCATTTGAAACACCAAAATCTTTTCTTTTCTTTCTCTCTCTTTTTTTTTTTACGTTAAACATTTCCTCTGTTTCTCAAAAGAACTCCTTGAGGGAATGTGTTCTGTGAATATCTGGAAGCAGTCTACAAGAGTGAGAGCTGGAGGAGCGTGTCCAGGTTCTTCCAGAGACCGTTCCTCTGCATCCCACAGGAAGCCTCTGTTCTCCTTTTCAGGCTTATCTTCTCAAGCTTGGAAGGACAGATGGAAAGAATCCCATCTTTCCACTCTTATGAGGGGAAGAGATGTGGTCCTCATGTTCTCTGGCTTTTGCTTGACCAAGTAGGGGAGAAAGGAAGAAAGAGAAGGGAAGACTAAACCTTGAAGAAGGAGAAGAAGAGAAAGTAGCTGCCCACCCCCAAATCACCTAGTAACCTGTACTTTTGAGTAAAATGCACAGTTGTTAGTGGTATCTCAATGGGCTAACAAGTAACCAACTGTCCCTATCGTCAAGTAGAGCGCAATCTAAGATTGCTGAAGGAAAGGAATGTCTACCATTGGTTCTATTATTATTATTATTATTATTATTATTATTGTTGTTGTTGTTGTTGTTGTTGTTATTGTTATTGTAGCCGTTTGTAGGGGAAGAAAATATTTTTCCTCTACTCATCTTATGTTCATTCAGTGCTGGGGTCCTGCAAATTAGACTGACACAAGACTGATTCACAGGGGAAAAAAACAACAAGTTTCTTAACTCATGAAGCATACAATACATGGAATACTCAGTGATGAGTAACTCAAAGGAATGGTCAGAATTTGGCTTCTATGGCATCTGAGCAAAGAACAACAAATTTGCAGAGAAGGGACTTGTTCCAGGCTCCCAAGGGCAACAAATGTGGGAAGGTAAATATATGGGGGAAAATAATGGAAGATAAGGATTGTTTTAGCAAGATTTGTTGCATAGATTCCTCTGGTTCAGTTTCTGGGCTGATAAGAGTCTAGACTTGTCTCTGGTGGTTAAAACTCATCTTGTCCATCCTGGAGGAAGGGGGAGACCAGAGAGGTTGTCCTGTGTCTGCTTTCTCTCAATTGCGTTCAGCTCAAAATAAGCATTATACAAGAGTGGTGTATTTGTGGGTGGCATACTCTGAACTGCTTTAATTATCAACTTTTCTTTCTTTTCAAAAGGTTCTAAAAATAATAAATATACATGATAGAATATTTGAAATTTAGAAAGAAGTTAAAAGCAAGATACAACGAGCCCTGGATGAGTAGCTCAGTTGGTTAGAGCATCCTCCCGATACCCAAAGTTTGGGTTATTCCTAGTCAGGGCATATACAAGAAACAACCAATGAGTGCATCAATAAGTAGGACAACAATTTGATCTCACGCTCTCAAATCAATCAATAAAATACTTTGAAGAAACAAACAAAAAAGTATACAAAACATTATCAAATCTTATCTTATTAGTCATATGGAACCTCCATTAATATCTACAAATGGTTCTAGTATATTTTCCTGTGCTTTTTAAAAACCTTCACATAACTGAGGTCATTCTGTACACAGAATTTCACAAACTATGTTTTGTTCAGTCAATCAAACATATTTTCTCATTCCATTATTATTCTTTAAATATTATTTTAATAGCACTATAATTTTCCATTTTATAACTATACTTTAATTTATTAATAATTTTCCTATTATTGGATATTTAGAGACTACTTAAATAAACATTTTGTGTGTGTGTTCATAAATCCTAGCATTTCAAATGATTTCCTCAGTATAATCTTCTGAAAGTAGAATTACTGGATCAAGGAGCATCATATTTCAGGATTTTAATACATATTACCAGGAAAGGTGTAACACAGGATATGAATGTCTTTCTGAAGCTCTGACTGCATTGATTAATGTTATTTAAAAGAATTTGCTATTTTGCTAGGTCCCTGTTAACTTTGTATTCATTGGTGAGGCTGAAAAGTATTTACTGTATAATTAGCTATTTGTATTTTCTCTTACATAAATTATCAGTTCATGACCTTCATCTATTTTGTCATTGATTTATAATAACACTTCATAAATTAAGGCCATTAACTTTTAGTGCCTCAATTTTTGAAAAAATACATCTTCTTACCAGTTTGTGTTTTATCCTCTAAATTTGTTTGATTATTTTTGACATAGAAATTTTGTATTTCTCTATATTTTAATTTATTGACCTGTTCCTGTGATTTCTTCTATTGCTTTAAAGTATAGAAGATCTTTACCCATCTAGATTAGATAAATATGCAGAAATATATATTCTTTAGTTTAAAAAATAATATTTCTGCTCAGAGAGTGTGGCTCAGTGGTTGAACATCAATCTATGAACCAGGAGGTCATGGTTTGATTCCCGGTCAGGGCACATACCCAGATTGCGGGCTCACTACCCAGTATGGGGCATACAGGAGGCAGCCAATCAATGATTCTCTCTCATCGTTGATGTTTCTCTCTCTCTCTTCCTCTCCTTTTCTGAAATCAATAAAAATATATTTCCTTAATCTATCTAGCACTTAATTTCTTATATGGTATAAGAAAAAATTTATTTTTTTTCCTGATAAGCTAACAATATCACAGCCCCACTTGTTGACTGCTGTTTACTACAGCTTTTACATATATTCTGTATTTAGATATTCAAGATTATTCTCACATATGCAAGATTATGTTTCTGGGTTTTCTCTCTGTTTCACTGATCTCTTTTACTAGTAGTTTTTCCACCTTTAATCCTTTTTGTTAAAATAGAAGTTCTTTTAGCAATTATACTGATTCTTTCAACTTAACAGGTGGTCAAGATGACATACAAGAAGGCTGCCTAAAATTACTGGAGGAAGAGAATGTTAGCTTTGAAAGGTTTAGGTCTTAGGTGAGAGCAATACCATGTTAGCTTTTCTTGTGTCTCTGACAGGTGGGGTTCATGCTATGACACAGAAAACCAGAAAGGCCTTCTGGGTTTCTTGATAGTGGTGGGAATAGTAACATACAGAAGAATTAGGCATCTCTTTGTTCATCTCAAGAAAAGAATATTTCCTGTGAGGGGATTAGACATTTAATGTTGAAAGATCACCTCTGCTTGGGCTTCTAGGGTGTCAGTAAAGATATCAACTCATAGATCTGCAGAAAATTGCCGGAAACTGCCACAAAACGAAGAATGAGAGAAAGCCTGAGGTAAAATGGTCCTGTTGGGGTTATACAAAGGATGGGCCAAATAATTTTGTTTTGTTTTTAAGGCTTGTTCACAGTGACTATCTTAGGATGATAGGGTTACAGGTGACTTTTAAACATTTTAATTGTATTTTCATTTCCCCCACAAATTGCATAAAAGCTTTTCTTCTTAATAATAGTCTGTTAATTAACTTCTGGAATACAGTATTGGAAGCTTTGGTCCCAAGAAGTGAAACGGTACAAAAAGTGAATTTTCTATTTCTTCCTCTTTTCCTGCATAGTCACGGCAACACTAAAACTCATCTCATTGGAAGAGGTTTTGTGAAAATGAGGCCATTTCTAAACCAAGTGTTTTTTCCTCTGAATAATATTTAACCCCAAATTAGGTTCAGGACTGGAAGAAGGTCTGAAAAAAACTACCTTTTGAAATTGCCATTTCTAAAGTGAATAGGAATTGTTTTCCAATAGCTTTTTCCCCCTTGCTGACCAAGGATTGATATATCTTGCACGTTAAAAAGTTGAGTAGTCTAAGTAAGTACTCACAGGCTACAATCTCTCTTGTGCGCCGCACCCCCCCCCCCCCCCCCCCCCGCCAAACTGCCCCCCTCCCAGGTAATTCCCTTTTTTGTGTGATACAATTGGTCTTATGTTACTGTCTTAAAGATTCCCATTTTTCTTTAGTAGTCTTTACTTTCCTCTTTTCTGAGCTCTTCTTAATTGTTCTGCTTTTCATTAGTAGATAATTCTGTCTGGCTGACCAGCAGTGATGATGGTCAGAGTCATGGGCAATATACTATATCTGGTTTGGTCTGGCTCCAGAAAAGCTAAACTATGCCTCAGCCTCGAATTAGTCACTTAAGTAGAAGGGATAGTCTGCCTCCATGGCAAGGATTTTGTCATAGTAAGCACTTGGGAATACCTGCTGCAATTTGTCACCCGCCCCCCCCCACCCCACCACAGCAAGTTTATCTTTGTTCTTCCACCATAAGCAGCACTTTGTATTTCTTTTCCATGCCACATTGAAAAGATATAAAAACCAAGCACCGTACATATCACTTAAACACATAAACAATTGGGTAATAGTCCATTTCCCCCTTAAACCTTTCATGCTTGTTTTCCTGTCTTAGAATAACACTTAAAAGCCATCAAAGCGCCCACAGTGCCAGCAGCTCTCATGTCGGGGTGGGGAGTGGGAGGGGTGGTAGTGTTGAGCATGCAAAGCCTCTGCTCTCCAAGGGGGGGCGGGGCACGGGATTTTTGGACCCAGGCTTCAGTGGGTGGAGAGCCCTGTGAGATGCGGGAAGCCTGCTTGGCGCAGACACTGTCAGGGCCAATGTGCCTTTCAGGAGACTGCCTGTGAGATCCGAACATTGCAACCGTAACACAAATTGAGTTGGACAGATCCTCGCCACCACTTTTTTTCTGCTAAATATAGATAAGTTGTCATCGGGTTGCACAAGCAATTTCCAGCTACAGCTCCTCAGGAAGGGAGGCGGGCACAGGGGCCCATGGCTCTGGTGGTTACCCTGCACAGAGGAGAGCTGACCCTGACTCGGGTTGTGAGGGGCAAAGGGAAGGGGGCAGACTGGAACTGGGGCTGGGGGGGGGGGTCGTCATCTTAGTTTTGGTTAAATGTAATGACACATGGGGGGATCTGTAGCAAATAATGGTGTTGGCTTAACGACGCATTAAGCAGCAATAACTTGGAAGAAAAGATCCCTAGGAGGAGCCCTATCGCAGGAGTCCCTGCCCAGGGTTCCTTCTCCATCACACTTCGGAAAACAATGTGGTATAGTGGGAAGAGACTATGAGATATGGCATCAAGTCCCAAGTTTGAATCCCAGCTTAATCTGACCAAATGTTTGGTTTGGAGTAAATTACTTAACTTCTCTGAGGCCGCCCACCCCCCCATCCCCGCCAAAAAATGTCTTTATTTTTTAGAAAATGAATTCCAGGAAGGTTAACAAGCAATACCCGAGGGTATAGGTGCACAATTGGATGTAGTCATTTAAAGCATTCAAGTAAGAATATGGCAACATAAACATCTGGAAAGCATCTCTTAGGGGTTCAAAACAAAATGTATAAGTCGGGATCCTTATATATAAAATGTCAGTAAAATAATTTATCCCTCACAGTGCTCTCAGGATTAAAGTACATGGCACTACTAAGTGTCCAACTTTTCTTGGTCTCCGTCTTCCCTTTTAGGCAAATCATTCGCGTTTCCTCGGACTCCAGTTGTCTCTCTCCTAGCAAGCCCCATTGGTTCTACTTTCAAACAATATCCAGAACTTGGGCACTTGCCTCCGTTCCCATTGCCACCATGTCAGCACAAGCCACTGCCATCTCTTGTCGAGGCCATTATAACAGCTTCCTAACTCCTTCCTCTCCTTCTATTTTTAAAGCCTGTACAACCCACCTCTGCACACAGCAGAGAGATGTTTTAAATGTTAGTTAAATCATGACATTCCTCTACCTAAAATCTCCCAATGGCTTCTGACTGCACTTAGAATCAAATCCAAACTCCTCACCCCAGTCTTTGGGGATCCATGCGTTCCCTCCCCTGCTTACCGCTTTCCTCCTTGGCTTCATCTGCTATCACTTTCTCCTATTAATGTTTGTCAGCTGTACTGGCCTAATTTTACTTCCCAGAACACAACAAGTTGATTTCTACCTCAGGGCCTTTGCATTTACTGATCCCATAGTTTGGAAGAAGTTTCTTCGATATTTTGCTGTGATTGGAACTTTCTTAACAGTCAGATCAAATGTTCCCTCCTAAAATTGGTCTTCCTGACCTCGTCTCTATCACAGGCCTGCTTTATTTTCTTCACAGCACTTATCACTCCATGAAATTATTTCGCATTTTGCTTCTGTGTTCCCCCTTGGGAATGTAAACTCCATGAAAGAAGGGGACTATATTTTTCACCCCTGAATAAGCCTAGAACAACATAGAGCAGGCACATGGAAAGCATTCTGTGGATGAACTCTCAATGCACATGTCCAAAGGGGTAATGCTATCTTCCCGAACGTCTGTGACTGGATTTGAGACTCTTTCTCTGTCCTTTCCATTTCTAAAGATTCTCTGATTCCTTGAACAGAGAGTCTAAATCCCAGAATAATGTTAAAGAAAGGCAGTTATAAAATGTTCAAACACTCAATAAAGGATAATTGGTCCAAGGTTTGCCAAATGGAGGCACTTTGGGTATCTACTTTAAGGAAAAGAACAAGGACTTAACATTTGCACAGCCAGTATTTGCATGTAAAGGAATTGTTTTAAACTAACTAAAATTTGTGTTCCTTTAAGTAAATTGAGATTTTCTGAGCAACCCTATTTACCATTGGCTAGCACATCCTTTCTTCACAGGCCTTGGGAAGGAATATGACCCTGCAGCATAACACGTGTGCGAAAAGAGATGGCTCAGGTGAGCGTGGGCCGCGTGAATGGCATGTTCTGTCCACTGTATTCTATGTGGGTCAGACCACTGCTGGGCTGGACTGTAAGAGGAACATGCTGTAAAATGGATCACATCCCGGGGAAGGAACTGGAAACCGTGTTAGGAGAAGAAAATGGGAAGCCTCGCTGACAGGGGAGGGGACTGTGAGGCTTGGAGTTATTGTCAAATATTTAAAAATTTTTCATGAAAAGACAGACTCTGTGTTGCACGTGCCATGAACAAACCTAGAACCGATGAGTAGAAGTTACAGGGAGGCAGATTTTGGCTCATCGATGGAGGGAGTCTCCAACCGTCTGGCCTCCTACGTAAGCAAAGTCCTGGTTGGAAATGCAAGGAACAGGCGGCATCACCGCATTGTAGGCAGGCACACCTGGAGGCTGCAGGTCGTGCGTGGATTCCCCTTATTGCAGGTGGGCAGCACGCACGCTTCTGGCAAGCCCTCGAGGAAATCCTTTCCTGCATTCTAGACAGGCCAGCGGGGCCCAGGATTGTGTGACTTTAGTCTGCTATTGCTAATGACTTAGACTCAGAAAACTGTGAATTTCAAAAGCTAACCTAGAAGCTCATGGACCCAGGGTTTTACGTTCCGACCTAGAAGCAAGTTACTGCCTATATCCTACCAGGAGACGTCTTATCTGGGAGGCCGATGCGGGCTGCTGCGCTTCTTGGTGGACGTCGGCCTGTGTTCTAAGACTGCCCTGGGTTTAGGATAGACGATAAGCTGGAGAGTTTAAGGGTTGGATTAATTTGTAACCTAAGAGCTACCTGGTTTTTGTTTTGTTTTTAACATCTTCCCTCTAGTGGGGGTAGGAGGGGGCACTGGTAACTCTCCACAGAAGCTGACGCCCCTCAGCAACAGCCCCAGCCTGACCCCTCTTTTCTCCCTTCCTTTGCTTTTCATTAGAATCCCTATGAGCCCTTACATGCTTAGCATGGAAATGAGTCCATTTTATTTTTGGAACCCACAGAGGCAACCCTGAGGGGAGTTATTGTGTTGCTTTTAGCAGCTAAACAAAAAGGTGTGAAATCATTTGCTGGCTATTCTAGAATGGGAGAAAATAAATAAATAAACTGGGCAGGGAGGTTCAGGACAGTGTGTGGCAACTTGGACAGAACCTCGTGTCCGGGGCTTCTCTGAGACTTATTAGTAACCAGAGTGGCTGTGGGAATGTCTGTGTATCTCTCTCACTTTCCCAGGAAGTTACTAGCATAGCCCTGGAAGCCACTGGGTTGTTTTTTTGTGTGGTTTTTTTTTTTTTTTTTTTTTTTTTTTTTTTTAATGATTCATTTTGAAATACTATCTCCATGTTGTGTTGAAAAGAACTTGGGGAGGGGACTAGTTTGAGAGAATTCTTTACAGCTCTTCGTAACATTGCCTGTGCAGGGAGGTGCGGGAGAGAAGACCACTTCAGCAAGGGTTTTAAAGAACTGGAGGTGCCCAGGGAATAGTGCTTTACCACCAGCCTTTAACAAGTTAATGCCATAACAGTGGTAAGAGACAAAGACCTGAAATGACAAAGATTTCTCATGAAGTCTGAGGGTTTTGGTTTTTGTTGTTTGTTAATCCTCACTAGAGGGTATTTTTTCCATTGATTTTTCTTTGTGGAGGGAGTGGAAGGGAGGAAGGGAGGGATCGGGGAGTGGGAGAGAGAGAAACATTCGTGTGAGAGAGACACATCGATTGGCTGCCTCTCACATGTGCCCTGACCAACTGGGGATGGGACCTGCAACCCAGGTCCATGGACTTGACTGAAAATTGAACCTGTGACCCTTTGGTGCATGGGCCAACACTCTCACCACTGAGCAACATCAGTCAGAGCAAGCTTGCGGTTTTTGCCTCCTGCTGATCATGTTCACTGGGAGCCATCTCCTGTTTTGGGGTGCTGAGGGCCCCAGATAATTCTTTTATTGGAAGAGCACCATACTTTGAAATGTCTCTTTATTAGCAGGGGCAATTTCATTTCCAGTTGACATCTTTGTATGGGATTTTCTCTCTTTTTAAAATTATTAGAGGGCCGGTACACAAAATTTGTGCACTGGGGGGGGGGGGGGGGGGAGGCGGTGTTCCTCAGCCCAGCCTGTGCCCTCTCCAATCTGGAACCCCTTGGGGGATGTCTGACTGCCAGTTTAGGCCCTGTGGGATTGGACCTAAACTGGCAGTCAGACATCCCTCTCACAATCCGGGACTGTTGGCTCCTAACCGCTCACCTGCCTGCCTGCCTGATTGCCCCTAATCGATTCTGCCTGCCAGCCTGATCGCCCCCTAACTGCTCCCCTGCCAGCCTGATTGATGACGCCTAACTGCTCCCTTGCCAGCCCGATCACCCCCAACTGCCCTCCCCTGATCTTGTGATGACATGGGGGGCAGCCATCTTGTGGCGGCCATCTTGTGACTACATGGGGGTGGTCATCCTGTGATGGTGCGAGAATAAGATGCCACCTAGGCTTTTATTAGTATAGATGGAAACTTTTTTCAACTACAAAATATTTAAAATGTATAGTAATGCAGAGACTTGGGAAATGCACATCCTATGCCCAAGATTTCAAAATTGTTACTTGAATTCTTTTTGAAAGACAGATGTTATGTTTTGTCCTTCCCACTCTCGTGCTCCTTTCCTCCTCTTTCCCTGTTCCACAGCAGGTGCATGTCCTCCATTCTTGGCCAGTAGGCAGGCCTGACTGAGGCCACTTGGTTTAACGAATGTAGTCTTTGCAGTCTTTAGGCAGCCTGGCTTCAGTGACTGGGGCATCACAGTCAGTGGGCAGCAGGCCCAGGGCCTCTGTGATTAAAATGTCTTATAAGCCTTGTGTTATTTAGCATTCAGGGCAGAAGTCTAGTAAAGTCAGACACCAGAATAAGACAGACCCTTTTAAAAGTACTATGTAATTGATGAATTAATTCATAGAATAGATAATATTGATTGCTCACTTATGGCCAGGGACTGTCCTATGTGCAGAGATATGGTGAGTCACAGATAGACAAATGGAAATTGAAACCACCCTAATACCAGAATTTCTCTTAGCAAAGGCACTGTCTTGGCTTAGGAAAATTCCCTGATAAGCTATGACCTTGAAGATATGGGTGATAAGGACCAACAGGCACCATAACGGAGCTGAGCTGAGCAGGATCGTAGGGAGAAGGAGGAGAGGAGAGAGGGAGGGGGAGGAGAGAGATAACTAGGAATCTCAGGGTGAGAGGGAGAGGGGGAAAGAGAAGACGGATGGGAGAGGGGAAAAGGACAAAGGAGGAAGACACAAGGACATTTAGCAAAATGGCTAAAACGGAAACAATCTATGGTGGCTCAGCTGCTGAAGGGATCCAAAACAAGGTCGCTAAGGATCCACATGAAGCTTGTTTTTGTTGGAGAAGTCCATTGTTTGCTACCCATCCTCTTCCCCCATCCTAGTAAAATCTTCAGCAAAATAGATTTAAAAATATCAATTAATGGGTGGGTATCATATACAAATAGATATATGTACTTATGTATGCACATACATATACATGTACACATGACACATTCCTATGTGTTTCACATATACATATAGGTGTATAGGTGATATATACATATACATGTATGAATAACATGTATACACACACATATGGGCATGTAACTACTATGTAAAGGACATTAGATAAACTGAGATGAATTGGTAAAAAGCAGAAATTCAGTGCCAGGAGTGGAATCAAACACAGCCCCGGGTGCCTTCCCCTTATGCTCTCAAACCTTGGAGCTCTCAATCCTGCCAAGGCCCTGGCCTTCCGTATGGTGGGGAAAAAGTTCATTGAGAGACATCTCAAAGGGCAGAGAGAAATAGTTTGTCACTGGAGTTGAGAGCTGAGCGTATTGTCTCCGTCACACTGTAGGTTACAGGGAACACAATTTGAAATACGAGGGTGGATTCTGAAGTCATAATTTATCAAACCTCTACCCATAGTTTCCCAAATGCTCTTTTCCCTTGTTTCCAACTAGCAAACTCCTACTCATCATTTTTGATTCTATTTAAACATCACTTTATCTGCGGTGCCTTCCCTGACCCCCAGGGAAGGTAAATTTCCTCTTGTCAACTTCCAAGCTCTCCATATATTCCAGCACATGGTACTGAAACTGAATACAACAAAGTAGACCTCATGGTACCACTTCTGAATCCTCATTGCCCAGCAAGACAAGATGGCACCTTTGCTGAATAAAATCTGGGTAAAGAGAAACTTAGACTTGGACACAGAGCTCCGGAAAGGGCAGAACTCCAAGGCCCTGAATGGTGGCACTACGGTCCCCAATAGCTTTGCTATTAGATGCTATTTGTCTTGCCCCTTGTTCCTGTTTTAAATAAGAACCCATTGCTCCCCAGAAGTAAAAGCAATGCAATCATCCTTTGTTTGTTTATTTATCCCCTGCGCCAAGACCCAGGGTGATGAGGCTGGATTGCACACGGGGCGTGGGCCTCAGAAACTGGGAAGTCTCACCCTGCCCGGCCTGTCTGGCCCGTATGCTTGGGCAAGTCGCATAATCCCGTGGGACTCCATCTCCTCACACAGTGGTAATGACTGGCTTTGGGGTGGCTGCCGGGCTTAATTAAGGATTGAGAAGGAGGCAGAGAATATGAAGTGCTTCACGCACGCAAAGGATTTTCTCCCCATATTTATTTTTGGACTCAGTCACCCATAGTAGTAAGTGTTTATGACCTGGAAGACGAGTCTAGCAAAAAAAAAGAAATCTAATTACTATTTTCATTTTAAAATGGCTCTCGGATTGGGAAATGGACCACCTACTTGTTTCTTCTATTCAGTAGCCCTTGCTGCTAACGTCTGCTAACAGCTTGCTCCCTCTAGCCTCAGTTTCCTTGACTACGAGGACTTTCTCTATGATTCCTTTATGCTCAGATGTGTTGTGAGACCTGACACTTTGATCTCAGGGCCTGTACCCTCAAACCATACTCAGAAACAAGGTTCACAGATGGTACAAAAAAGTCTGTGGGCAAACCCCCAGGGGTTGGTTCCCTGAGCCGGAAAACACAGAGACCTGTGAAGCCTTCACAGATGACACCACTGCTCTGCCTGGCTCCGCAGATGCCCACTGTCTCCTGAGCACCCGGCGTCCTCGGCAGACCCGGTGTTCCCATAGCTGCCAGGCCTGCAGCTTCGGTGCTATTGTTTGCTGAATGATTGAGCAAAAGGACAACTGATCCTGAGGCAAGAGTGAGAAGGTAAGAGAGACAGAAAAACAAACCAGGACAGTGGCTTGATTTACTGCCTTGAAAAGCCTTATTATTACTACCACCTTTTGTTGTGTGTGTGTGTGTGTGTGTGTGTGTGTTTAATCACAGAGGCTGCCCCTGAGCTAGGGATAGCCAAAGACCAAAACTGTTCAGAAAACAACAACAACAACAACAGTTCAATGCCATATACCCCAAACCAATGCCGCCTTGTGTGTGCAGTGTTCGTTGTTGAGGAAGGAAAACAGGCCAGAAGACGCCCATTGTGGACACAGAGCCTCCTCAGTACCCTCATCCCACCACAGCTGTCTGCAGAGCCCCTGGCATCACAGGCCAGAGGCGGCTGGGTCAGCCGCAGCAATCAGGTGAGGAGGAGGAGTGATGCAGCGATTGCAGGCTGCCCGGCCAGGTGTGGCGGTGGCTGTGGAAAGGCGTGGGGCCACCAAGGCCTATATAAGGAGGAGGGAGAACCCAGGCCAAAGGGGAAGATGTAATGTTGACTTTGATTGGCTAACTTAACATAAGGCCAACTAAGGGAGGAGTGGGGAGAGGGAGAGAAGACACTTTTGAAAGCATGATGGTATCTCATTTGTATGCAAGTGAGACACAGCCTTCCAAGTACAGTCCCAGGAAGGCAGGGACAAATGTGAAACTGGATATGCAGTAAACCACATGCTACTTTAAATATATACAAACATATCAGAGAAGGTTGGTATTCATAGAATACAAAATATACCCTAATCACATTAATACTGGATGCATTGTTAATACATTTTCTCAACTTCATTTAAAATTCACATTAAGAAAATGCAAAAATAATATTTGGAACTTTAACCTTGGGGGTCCCGTAGATAATTTTCTTTGGAAACATGGCTATTGGGGATGTTGAATGGCTTTGTTTTGTGTTTTCCAACTGAAGCATTATAACTGGCCTCCCACATGCCTGGAGTAAAATTTTCTATGGAAGCACTATTATAGAAAAATGCCACATGCTATGGATTAAATGCAGAAACCAGCTAATCATAACTCAAGAAAGCAAATGTAGCCTGTTCTGAGAAGTACAAATATATTGAAACATGCCTATCATGAAATGTGGTCTTAATAACCCTCTAAAAAAATAGCCCCTTTGCAAAGAGAACTTATTATACCTCATGGAGGGGGGGGTCTCAGTTTCAAATGAGGTTAATTTTATTTACTTTGATGATGGAAACTAAAGACACTATGGAAACATCCTTTTAATTCTAAGCATCCCTTTTCTTTTTTGGGGGGAGGGAAGCTTTTAGTGATTCCATATGTATCCTTTATTCACTATACAGCGGGTGGGAAGAGTGCCAGGTAATTCCAGCACTTAAACTGCTACTGAACCGTCCAGCTGTTAAAGGAGTTTCAATGAGTCGTTAGCTCTAAAAGAGGTTTCTCAATCTGCATCCCACTCCGAGGTCAACTCTTGTCACAGGTGCACTTGGCCGTGAGGCACTGGTAATCTCAGAAGCAGACAGGGCTGCCAAGTTCAAGTTGCCATGACTCTGAACATAGTCTAACATTCCATTCCAAGTCAGAGCCCATAATTCTTGCGGCTGTTCAAATGAGGGCCCTTCATGGTCCCACACTGGCTCACACCCACTGGCTACAGTAACGCAGCAGGTGAAGGACTTAAGTGTCACTAAGTCGGTTTCCAGTTGCTTCCAGGAAAAAATGAAATCCATGGCAGATAAGATTCTTGCATCTGACACATGGCAAATTTTCCCTGGGCTCACAGGCCACAGAGAGATCTAGCCATCGCTGTCATGGCCGTAAGTGCTGTCTCCCACACTTGGAGGGGCTCCGAGACTCATGAAACCTGGGACATTAGCATTTGGGAGACAAGGTATAGGAAAACACTCAACATGTCTCTGGAAACGCTGCTAAGCACCTCAGCCCTGACATGCCACTTCTTGGCTCTTCCATCTGCAGAACATTCCGTCTTAGGAGCTGTCAGTTAGCTCGACATCATATGCCAGTTTCATGGTGTTTGATACACATCTACAGACAGGAGGCCAAGAGGAAGGGCTCACCTCCACCGCTGTCTTCTGCAAACCATCCCCGGCTTTGCCCCGGTGTTTTCTCCAGCAGCTGTTCTGGTCCATGGAACTGAAGTTCCCCAAATATTAAAACAACAAACAATAGTGCCAATGACCAGTTAGTGCCTCGAGAAACAATGGAATAGCAAACTCACCTGAACTTGGCCTTTGTTTCTTTGGCAATGGAAAGCTCAACAGGCTATTTTGTCACTTTTGCATAGTCATTTCTGTAGACTTTCCCCCCTGGTGGGATCAAATCTTCCATGTGAAAATAAATCGAGAAACTTTCTGTTCACACACTTGTAGGTGTGAGTGCCAAGTGACTCAGGGAGGGAAGCTCGAGTCATGGTACCTGGCCACATCCTTGATCTGTTGGGTCCTCAGAGTTAGCAGAACGTTATCTTTAGGATGAAATGGCCTTTAGAAGTGGGTATCGCCGGGCTCAGATCACGAGCATCATTACTGAGAAAAAGCACTTTCCTTTTAAGCTGAGAAACCAACAGCCATGCACGACAAGGCCTGAAAAATAAAAAGTGGAGCTGCCACAAAACAAACATTCAGCTCAGTTTCAGGAAGCTTAGAGAGGATCAAACAAGCGTTCCTCTATTGAAGTTATTGGAGAACATTTATGCTTACTTCAGCCTCACTTCCTATTTGTGCTGCTGGCTTTTATACATCGACCTCAGGAGGGCATTCCAACTTCAGGTTCCTCGCAAAGTACCTTCGCAAAAGGAGGCCTGGAAATCCCACCCCCGCTGCGGGGAGGGGAAGCTCTCAGATATGAATGTGCTTGCAAACCACCGCTCTGTCCTTGAGGGGAGGAGAGCTCAAACAGGGGAGATGGCAATTCCACAGGGAGAGGCCGAGGGAGCTTTCTCGCAGCGTGAACATGCCTATGAGGAGAATGCCTCTGTTTGTGGGGTGAAAACCGGAGACTAGAGAGCCTATTTGTGGGGCCCCAGTGAAGGCTCCCACTCCGAGGGAGCTTGCCACTTTCTGCTGGTCCCTGGGAGGATGATTTGGTACACAATTGAATTTTCTTTTCTTTTTTAAAAAAATATATTTTATTGATTTCTTACAGAGAGGAAGGGAGAGGGATAGAGAGTTAGAAACATCGATCAGCTGCCTCCTGAACACTCCCCACTGGGAATGTGCCTGCAACCAAGGTACATGCCCTTGACCTGAATCGAACCTGAGACACTTGAGTCCACAGGCCAATGCTCTATCCACTGAGCCAAACCAGTTAGGGCCACAGTTGAATTTTCAAGCAAATTATCTTCCAGAATAAAGGAGGGGCTATGCCAAACCCTTGCAAACAATATTCTTGTTCTTTTTTTTTTTTTAAATATATTTTTATTGATTTTTTACAGAGAGGAAGGAAGAGGGATAGATAGTCAGAAACATCGATGAGAGAGAAACATCGATCAGTTGTCTCCTGCACACCTCCCACTGGGGATGTGCCCGCAACCAAGTTACATGCCCTTGACTGGAATCGAACCCGGGACCCTTCAGTCCGCAGGCTGACGCTCTATCCACTGAGCCAAACCGGTTTTGGCTGTTCTTTTTTTTTTAAAAAATATATTTTTATTGATATTAGGAAGGGAGAAGGGGAGAGAGAGATAGAAACATCAATGATGAGAGAGTATCACTGATCAGCTGCCTCTTACATGCCCCACTCTGGGGATCAAGCCCACAACTCAGGCATGTGCCCTGACCAGGAATCAAACTGTGACCTCCTGGTTCATAGGTCAATGCTCAGCCACTGAGCCATACCAGCTTGGCAATATTCTTGTTTTACAAAGCCTTTACTTTTCATTCTTAGTGTCATTCATGCTCAGAACAATGTTCTGGTTGGTGTTTTTCCCCTATTTGATATATTAGAAAATTGAGGCTTGGAGATGAAGTCCAAGGTTCCACAACAAACATGGAGAAAAGCTAAGATGCAAACTTGGATCTTCCTGCTTTTAGTGCCTGCGCTCATGCCCAGCATGTCACGTCTGCTCCTAACTATATCCTTCCTTATTCTCATTGGTGGGTAGAGAGAGAAACTTCTGGAGAATACTAAAGAGCTCTGACTGGGGAGTGAGCGTGAGGCAGGAAATACTATCATTTTGGTCATTGTTACTATGTCCCCATCTTTTCCTGGAAGTATACAGCAGTCTCCTTTAAACATCTGCATGTTGGAACTTGCTGGTGAAATTTAAGTTATATGGTACAAGTTCCCAGTGGAGAAGCAAGAGATGAGAAAGCTGCACTCTCCAGAGTGTCCTGTCTGAAGGATGCACACACCCAGCTCACCCAAACACCACAGCTGCTCGCCTCTGGAGGCGTCAGTAAGAACAAGTCTCCTGCAAGCCAGGTGTTCCTACTTAGTATCTCCCACTACATAAATGCCTGGCGAGTAAACATCCACTCGGCTTACTCAGGAGCTTAGAAGAAGCTTCCTACCTGGGCTGAATAACTTCCCAAGAAATAGTATGATATAGCTAGAAGCCCGATGCACGAAATTGGTGCAAGAGGCTCAGGCCCTCGCAGCCTCGGCTTCGTCCGGAAAGTCGTTCGGAAAGACATCTGGAAGGTTGTTCGGCTGTCCGGTCTAATTAGCATATTATGCTTTTATTATTAGAGATAGGTTTTGGTTACAAAAATATGCAACTTTTCTATGGTACAAAATTGATGTGTACCTCTCCCTTAGCCCTCTCACCCCATAACACCAATCCCCTCAAGACTACCCAGGGGAAGTCTGGGAGCAGCAGATTTCTGCACCCTCCTGCCACCCGAATCTTTTTGTTGTTGCTGTTGTTAATCCTCACCTGAGGATATTTTTCCACTGATTTTTAGGGAGAGTTTAAGAGAGAGGGAAAGATAGAGAGAAACACCGATGTGAAAGAAACACATCGATTGGTTGCCTACTGCACTAGCCCTGACCAGGGCCTGGGCTGGAGAGGAGCCTGCAACCAAGGTACGTGCCCTTGACCAGAATAGAACCCAGAACCCTTTGGTCTGCAGGCCGATGCTCTATCCACTGAGCCAAACTGGCCAGATATCACCTGAATCTTTTAAAAAGTTGGTACAACATGTCCATAAAGTCGTCCATCCCTTCCAGAGTCTCAAACAACCATTTCAGTCTCCTAAATCTGAGGCAGATAAATTTATAATCTACTTTAGGTGTATGTGGGGAACCATAAATATCAGGCTTGAGTCCTGAGGGCTAGAATTTCCTAGCCCATTAAGCTTGTCACCAGGTGGAGAGCTGTTAATAGCTGGATGCGAGCTACATGGAGATAACCACAGGGCCAGGGGTTAAGAATGTGTATCCCTGATCAGAGAGGGGGTCCTTTGCCCGGGGTTTATCACTCCACTCACCAATCTGTCCCTCCCTCCTCTGAGCTCAGTGCTTGCTAGGTCTTTATTATGTGTTCCCTGAGCAAGATTGCTGGCTGCCTTTCTCCTCCCTAGAATAAAAGGCTGGAAGACACATGGAGAGAACAGGAGAGTTGCAATGAGGCAGACCTGGGTTTAAATCCTTGCTCTGCCATGTGTAACTATAAAACCATGCACACGTTACTTAGCCCATCTTAGCTCCAGCCTTTCAGAGCGTAAAATTAGTAAAGATAATTAATAGTGTATGAGAGGTATAACTAGGTCCAATAGGTAGAGATTGTATGAAGTTAGATTTCCTGCTTAGTGGAGAGAACTTTCTAAAAACCAGATTGTCTCAAAAATAGAATGGGCTGCCTGGAAAAGAAATGAGGAAGTAAGGACCCTCTCCTGCAGGGTTGTGAACAGGCTGGTTGCTGGCGGAGGGTCCTGGGAGCAGATGGGAGTTCACACTGGTTCCTGCAAATTTCCCTGCTAATCTTGAAATTCCAGGATTCTCTGATTTGCATATGTGTCCTTCCAGAAAAGCCGAGATAAAGCCTCTCAAAATCCCCAAAGGAGAAGACAAGCAGAAATGACATTATTTTTTTCTCATTTTCATTTTCCTTCTAGAAAACTAATCCCTACCATGTTTTTCCCCCCTCCACTCAATTACCTGCCAGAGAATCCCATTTTCGCTGAGTGTACAGAACACATTTAACCATTTTTGAAACACTTAACATGGAACACAAACTACATGGCTATAAGTTTTAATTCCTTCCTACCACACAAAGAGTTCAGTTTTTAGAAAAATCTCAGTTCTCTCTGTTGCCTCTTGCTCTCCCTCTCTCCACTGTCTCCATGTCTGACGAGCTCGGCAGTGCTCTCCCAGCTGGCCTCCTGCTGACTGAGCCATGACACCTGCCAATAAAAGTGATGACAGACTCTGATGTTCACCCAGGTTTCCAACAACAGGGTTCACTTCATAATCACCAGAGGTCGGCGGGTAAGCATGAGCTGAGTGATGCTGGATTTCCTTACCTGAGATGTTACATGGAGGGCTTTCATTTCTACAGGTTACGAACCACTTTGAAAGTGAATTTTTTTAGCTTCCTAGGGGAAATGACCTGTGAGCCTGCAGATAAATCCCAACGGATCAGGTGAAGCCCAAACCCCTGTTATAGTATTTGAGTTGCTTGGGAAATTGGCTGCCCTGTGTGAATCCTGGATCCAGGGTCATCCTCTGGGAGAGTGTGTGCATGTGCATTTGAGCATGCCCAGGGCGTGAAGCAAATCAGAGGTGTATCTTACAAGACAGCACCTTCTGTTTGGCCTAAGCGACAGTCAACAGCTGTTTTAAAAGAGAGGAGGGCTGCCACCCTCATCCCATCACAAAATGACTGTCATGGATTGCACACCGACCAGCCAGGCACTGAGGCAGCGGCACTTGGACCCACATGCTAGGTAAAATGGTGCCCCCCAACCAATAGGGCTGTGCTCCAAGATCCCCAGTGGATGCTTGGAATTGTGGATAGTACCAAGTGATTAATATATATATTATGTTTTATCCTATGCACACTCATCTTCTCACTTGAAGGTAGCACTTCATAGCTTCTCTTTGGCATATCTGAATTGTCAGCATCACTAGCTCTCACACTTGGAGGCCATTGTGAAGTAAAATAAGGGCGACTTGAACACAGGCACTGCGACACTGCGACAATTGATCTGATAACCTGATAACCGAAAGGGCTACTAAGTGACTAATGGGCAAGTAGTGAATACAGTGTAGATATGCCAGACAAAGGAGTGATTCATGTCCCAGAATGGAGCTGGATGACCGACAGTTCATCACACAACTCAGAACGGCGTGTTGTTTATTTCTGGAATTTTTTCATTTAATATTTCTGGACTGCTGTTGACCTCAGGTAACTGAAACCTGGGAAAACAAAACCGTGGATTGGGGGCTACTAGACCATCATCCCCATTTTACAGAGGAAGCTTGGAAAGATTCAGTAGCCTGTCCACAGCCACGTTTCTCCTAGGAGGTGGTAGAGGGAGAAGCTGCCCCATGATAACCCTCTGAGACATCTGGGTTTCTTATGAGAGTCCTTTTTTGGTGACTTTTGATGAAGACTCTCATTGTATCTGCCTCTCAGGCCCTGTGTTAGCCACCTTGTCTCTTATTTTTTGCCTCTGATATTATATTTCTTGCTGTTTGTGCCAGATTCCTCCCTCTCCAAGTTGGTTCTCTTAGTTGCTTAATGTTATAATTCATGCTTCAGATATCCTAGGGCCATGGTCGGCAAACTGCGACTCGCGAGCCACATGCGGCTCTTTGGCCCCTTGAGTGTGGCTCTTCCACAAAATACCACGGCCTGGGCGAGTCTATTTTGAAGAAGTGGCATTAGAAGAAGTTTAAGTTTAAAAAATTTGGCTCTCAAAAGAAATTTCAATTGTTGTATGTTGATATTTGGCTCTGTTGACTAATGAGTTTGCCGACCACTGTCCTAGGGCATCAGTTTTCATGTTTGAACTTCAAAACTACAAAGAACTTGAGGGACAATTACAATCTCAACAAGAGCATGAATTCTACCAGGAGACCCCAACCTTCCCAGCCACGTGGCTGTTCTTCCTCTCCCACGCAAGCTGCCTCCTTGGATAGTTGGGATTGAGAATGTCTATCATTTTCATCAAAAAAGCTGCTGAATGAAGGCTTGTTGACTGAAGTTTCTCACAGGCTAAGGACAGAGAAGGCTTAGTTCTTGCCTTTGCAAATAAAGGTTCCGATCTTTTCATACTGAAATATGGATAATGCCACAGTTTAGATAGATAGCCTAAAATGTTCGATGGTAGAGTTAATGTCCTGTTTTCAAGGTAGAGTTTTATAGGAGGGAAGATTTATTTTTTCACCTTGACACAATGTGAATTGAACAGACATTTCCCCTCATATTATATTTTATAAATTTATTTCTACCCAAACTATATGGCTGGAATAAAGATAAAAAACAAACAAGCAGGCAAGCAAGCAAATGAAAACAAAACAAAACAAAAAAACTTACCCCATTTTTTCCTTGCTAGGCAACTGGAAGCTAAGCACGTTGAGATTAGAGATGCTGTGTTCTTGGTTGCAATGGGTGGCAAAGGGTCTCTTGTCCCCCCAAGATGTCCAAATCCTAACCTCCGGAGCCTGGGACTATGTTATTTCAGATGGCAAAGTGGGCTTTGCAGGTGTGATTAAAACCAATACACTCTACCAATACGTAAAACCAATACACTCTACCAAACTGGACCCACAGGTTGAGAACCGCTAGCAGGGTCGCCTAAGACCATCGGAAAACACAGATATTTACATTATGATTCATAACAGTAGCAAAATTACAGTTATGATGTAGCAACAAAAATAATTTTATGGTTGGGGGTCACCACAACATGAGGAACTGTATTAAAGGGTCGCGGCATTAGAAAGGTTGAGAACCACTGCTCTAGAAGGAACTAGTCCTGCTGACTCCCTGATTTTAACCCCATGAAACAGTGAAGCAGATTTAGAATTTTTGACCTCCAGAACTTTAAGAGATTACATTTTTGTTGTTTCATATGCCAAATTTGTGATAGAAGCAACAGATAACTAATAAGGTTGCTTACCATTTATTACATCTCTTATGTCCAGCCTGTGCTTGACATATAATACAGACTCATAAATTAATATTTACTGAAAGGATTGAAAATGTAAAGAAAGGAAATAATGAGAATGAGAAGTACCCAACTTATGGCAACATTTTTTGCTTGAAAAAAAAAATCCCTATTTCTGAGGGAGAGAAGAACAGTTCTTCAAAGCTCAGTGGGGTGTATTATTATGCAGCTTTGTGTTGGCTCTCCAGGGCTAGCAAGGTCTTTCCTGGGGGCAGGTGGGAGGGACCCCAAGCATGATAAACAGTATCTAGAAGCCAAGTACTTTAAGAACACCTATTTAGTGCTTCCAGAGACTCAACCACCAGGGAGATGGGGAAGAAGAGGAGGCAACATCCATACTGTACAATAGAACAGGCAAATCACAGCACCCTGAATGATGTCCGGTATATAGTAAGCACTTGACAAGGAAATGGTAGAATAAATGACATTCAGGGCCAGCGTATAAATGGAACTCGCTCAACCCCTTCCCAAATCCTTCTACAATAGAAGTCAATCCTCTACCTTCTCTGCCTTTCCTGCCTCCCTGAATGTTAATTTTAATAAGATTTTATTCACATAAACTAAAGAAGTGGACCCTCCAACCTCAGCCACAGACACACATACCTGTCCACATGCCACATGTATTTTGGGCATAGAACTGCAGACCATAGCTATATATCTCACCTTTTCTGGGGCCCTCTCGCTTGTTCAATTTTTGCAAGTCTTTTAATTTAAAGGAAAATAAATTAAGCCATTCTGGCTGATTGAAGAATAGTTCCCCTAAGGAAATGAACACTTAATGGTTAGATTAGTGATTTACAGTAACTTCTCATTCAGGATTCTTTTAGATTTATCATAGACGTAAAACCAATACACTCTACCGAACTGGAGACATTTAAGTGATTCATTTTTGAGATGTAGGAACAGAGAAAAATTAATGATAAAGACTGAAAATAACTCCAGCTCTTCCAATCCAAGATCTGGTTGACTCTTAGGGTCATAATTTAGGAAGGAGGCAACCTTGGGGATCATCTAGTCCTTCTTCCTCACTCTGCAGATGAGGAAAACTGAGGCCCAGATAGACTTGCCCCGATCACACAGGCTGGGAAAGAGCAGACTCAGGACCAGGGCCCAGGCCTTCTGAGTCCCGAATGCTGTGCATCCCCAAGTGCTTTCTTTCATTAGATGATGGTACAAGAAGTAAATAGACACCAAGCTTGCCTTCAAGGTGTTTACACTCTAACATCAGAGATAACACATGTGTATAAAAAATCAGGACACCAAGTAAACAGATAAACTCCATAAAAGAGGTATGGATTTAAAAGGAATCTTTAAATCACTGATCCCTGAAATTTTTTCATTTTTTTAAAATAATAATCATCAAACTTGTGCAATAGTGAATTTCCTCCTTTTTCCAATATTCCTTTAAACCAAGCACTTGGACCATAACTTAGTTAAAGATTTCACCACACATGCCATTTGAGTATCTGATTTGAAAAGTAAACAGCTAAGCCAGACCACACGATGCATGCTGGATGAGATCTTCCAGGCAGGTGTCTCTGATTGCCCAGGAAAGCCAAACCAAATGTGACACCGGGTCGAAAAGGAAGAGTAAAGGATGAATCCACTGACCACCACCCCAGGAGGCCAAGAGGCTCTCTCCTCCCCATTCATCCTGGCTGCCTCTAACATAACAATAACACGCTCAAGCTGTGATAGAGGAAAGCTCTGGTTTGGAACTCAGCTACAAAGTATTAGCAAAGAGAGATTATTACCCACTAGAGACTCTCTTTTTGGTATAATTAGAAGAATAGAAAGACCATTGAATAGTGGGATTTGTGAGAAATATGGGTCATGTGTCGGCAGCCCTAGCTGCTTGCAGAATTGGCTCTGTGGGTTGGCACATAGCACCGTAAATATTAGAAACCACAAATCTCTAGAGTTTCCTAAGCAAAGTAAAAGGCCGTGTCTACGGATTGCCAGGGTGGAGGTTGGCTCATGAAAGAAACCCATGGGTGACCTCCAGGGCTACAGGTGCACTTCCTACTCCTCATTCTCCTTGTCCTCCTCCTGCTCCTGCTGCCGTCCCCTCCTTCTCTTCTCATTTTCAATCTTCCTGGGCCTAACTGTGACTTCAGTCAACCCTCAGAGGAAACAGGCCTTCTCCATGACAACTACCAACTAGAAATCTGCAAGCAGCTTTGGACAATGGGACAAACCATATTTCCAGGAACACAACCAGGGGAAACTCGTTCTATTACTCCATGGAGGAGTTACCAACCTACCCCTAACAAAGCTGGATCATGCTGCATTTGCAGGCCCAGAGAAAAAACAACTCCCCCCCTGTTATTAACAACAAAGCCAACTCTCCAGAAGCTGAGCCTGAAGGGAGACCTTTTAAGAACTTCTCCTCAGGAACCTGCAACGGAAACAAAGTACTTCCCTGTTTTCATCTGTCCAATCTTAGACTCCCCTATGGAATTCTTATCTTGAATTCTAAGTTAAGTAGATGTCTTTCAGAAGGTATAATTGGAGACTAAAAGGAAAAGATGAAATGAGTTTTTCAAATCCCCAGGATTAAGTATACCCTGGACAGATAAATGAGCTACGCTTTAATACTGCACTTTCGTTTATCTCTGGCCTGGAACATTCTCTCAGCTCTTCCTTCACGCTCTGTCACACTCCTTAGCTAGATCTTCACCTGAGGTGATTTCCGGAGGCCCCCAGTGGGAGGCAGGTCCCATTCATCTCTTCCCTAACACTTGTATCCAAAGCACTTAGATTAGGCATTTGTATACTTTTCTGTCTCTGCCTCCTCCCCAAAAAAGGGAGTGGTGATGGTGATAGATTCGATATTTTCTCTCTCTATCCAACCTACTTTCCACAGATGAGGAGGTCAGTAAGGTCAGGAGTATTCCTAAATGAATACATGAAATCTGTATTTCTTGGGCCTCCAACAGACAAGGGAATCCAGAATCCTAAGCAATGAGCAGTAGAACGAGAGGAGCAAACCCAGTGGGTTCTCTCCCCACCAACCACACCAACAGGGCAAGGTCTTCTGACTCTGTTTCCATTTTCCATCTACTTGTATAACAATGCTTTTAGGACCCAGAGGTGTGCTCTTTATAAAACTCTTGAAAAGACTGGGTACAAATTATAAATGCCAATCTGATCCTCTACCTTTTGTTGTTGTTGTTAATCCTCACCCAAGGATATTTTTCCATTGATTTTTTTTTTTTTTTTTTTTTTTTTTTAGAGAGAGAGTGGAAGGAAGGGAGAGAGAAACATCGATGTGAGAGAGATACACAGATTTGTTACCTCCCGTATGCGCCCCGATCTAAGGCCGGAGATTGAGCCTGCAACCATGATACATGCCCTTGACCAGAATCGAACCTGGGACCCTTTGATCCATGGCCGGATGCTCTATCCACTGAGCCAAACTGGCTAGGGTTGATCCTCTACTTTATCTCAATGAGTTGCTACTAAGGACAGTTAAAAAAAAGTGAAAATTCATCGGTGAAGTTCGTACTGATAAGATTTTTGGCCACAAATGCTCAACAGGATCCATTTTTCCATTTGGAGAAAAACATCCCTATTTCAATTGTGATGTCTGGAAATTTCAGCTTAACTACAAAAGGCCCGGGGAAAGGCAGTAGAGAAGTGGCTGATGGTCCTTGCAGAATCACTTGGCCAAGTGTACCCTCCTGCCAGCCCAGCGTGTCATTGGAGCGTATCGACCTGTCCCTGACAGAACGTCTACGGAAGGCAGAGAGAGGAGCAGGAACACGCCGCAAACCTGCTGAACACTAACAAGAAGAGAATTAAAAATGATCACTTCTGGGACTTATCACACAACTTGGAAATGGTGCTCAATAAAGGAAAAGATAATTTGGGGCCACAGTGCTTGGAATGAACACCTGACACGCAGTCACTGGTCTGGATTTAGAAACCTGCTTTGCTCCCCAGAGAGGAGGTGGTTAATGAGTATTTTAAAGGATGAGAGTGAGGTAGCATGACAGCGTCGAAAAGGGTACTGGTTTCCAAGCGTTCCAGGCTTCCTTCCACTTCTCTCAAAGCAAGTGGAAGTGATCTTGAACAAGACACTTTATACCTTCCCGAGAAATGTCTTCCTCTCGACCATGGGATGGGCCACCAGATTAACTCTCTGGTCCACTGGATGCTGAAATCGGGGCCTCTACGACCATAACTTTGAAAAGAATGGAAAAACAAGAACAACTAATGCTCCCTCTTTTCTGCCTAGCTGGAATGAAGGTGAGGAAGCCTTATTATAAAAAGGTGACTTTTCTCAAATGTATGCTAACAATTAGAATTTTTACAGTGATGTAGTTAAAGAGATCACTATCAACTCCCTGAGGTTGATAGGCTTATTGGTCAAACCTCCAATGTAAAAAGAATCATCTTATAAATCGCAGACAACAAGAAGGTAAAGAAGAGTTAATCTATTAAACATTTCAACCTTATAAAAAATTGAATAGTATAATACATTTCATGCACTCCCCCTTCGTCTCCTGATGAAACACTATTTTTACCATTCTGGCTTCACCTCTTCCCAGTCCCACTGAATACACTTTTTTTTTTTCTGAACATATAAAAGTAAATCTCACATATCTTATCATTTCATGCACAACTACTTCAGTCTTTGTAACATAAAGATTTTTTAAAAACAACTATTATGCCATTATTACACCTGACAATATTTAAACAAATAATTCATATGATCTAAAATACCAGTCCATACTCCAATTTCATCAGTCATATAGAATAATTTTTTCCAGTTTTTAGCTTGAATTAATATCTAAACAAGGGCAGAGGTGAGACAAATTTCACCCCATTCACAACCCTTTGTCTTTTAAATATTTCTGTTTGATGCGAACATTGCTTAGACACAATGTATCTGGAACACTCAAAAATGTGAAGGCCAACTTCACTGCTACTAAATAGTTCATTACTTGAAAGGTCTGAGTCTGTGAATCAGATACAAATATAGTTGAAGTCTCAGAACTGGAAAAATAGCAAGTAATTGTCATCGTTTGCGCAAATGCATAAATGATTTAGGCAACTTTAACCGCATGCTTTAAAGATATTTTGTTAAACTTTATCATATTCCCAAGAAGAAAACATCCCCTAAAAAGCTGAATTTCCTAGACCGTACAGCAGCCCAAGAGCAAATGGAGCATTTTCAGGTGTAGCTTCTTCCACACTTCAAAGAGGAGGCATCTGACTGAATGGGGCGACTAGGAGGGCAGCTTCGTAAACAGGACCCTGAGCTCCAACCTGCCACAGCCTCAGCCTTTGGGAAGGCAGCTGGGGAACAGTTTCTCCATTCAGCTTCCTCGAGGCCGCTCTGCTAACACACAGGCGCTGCTGTGACTCATAGAAAGACTGTTTTATAACACTGGTCTGTGTTTTGTAATACACACCGAAACACACAAAAATAAGACTGTGCAGAAACCCGAACCAAACCCTGCATCTGGGCACCAGTATCAAGATCTTAAGATGTCAGAGTGGCTATTTAATCCAGATAAAGTGAGCAAGGCCTCATCCCTTTCCTTGGCACGGACGTGGATGCTTCCTCCTGCTGCACATGCCCCCAGGAGGAGCAACCGTGAATTGAATTTTCTGAAAACAGAAGCATTTTCAGACTTGTGTTTTCCTGGACAGCTGCCTGGTGGCTGTAATGCATAATAAGGGCGTGTAATTGACAGTAATGTGAATCACTCACTGAAATTCTGGGCAAAAAAGAATTTTCTTTTTTTAAATAAGGAGTTACTTTTTTTCCAGGAAAAAATTAAGGGGCAAAGTCATCCTGTCCATTGAAAACGGCAATCGCTTTACATTTCAGCTCGTTAACTACCTTTGTAGAAAAAATCACTATGATTTGCAGTAACTCCCAGCATGTGTTGCAAAGAGGAGTGGTTGCACAATGCGTGCAATCGGATGGGTTGGGTCCGACGGATTCTGTGAAATGGCAAATTAGGTGGTTACTTGATATAGCATACATGGGATTCCTCTCCCAAGAGTGCGTTACAGGAGCTACTGTCCTCTCCCAATGATTTGGCCACTTGAAAAGCTACTATCTGTCAGGACCTTGTAATTATTATGGTAATAACCAGGGCAGACTGATGGAGCTCCTGATGGCAATGGGCAGCCTCAGAATTCCTTTCACTGGGGCTCAGACACAGGGAGCTGCACAATAATGGCTGAGGATTTTCCCAGGTAGAAGCTGTTGGAACCATGGGACCTTTTAGATCAGGTCAAGGGCTTCTCTATTAACTGTCTTTGAATAAGGGAAAGAACCATCTGAATTAATTTCACTACCCATCTGAAAGGGGCCCCTCTTTTCCAGGGCAGAGGCACAGAAACTCAGCCCTGGAAAGCCGTGGAGATTGGATTCCATGGAGATAAACCCTGACTCTATCTGGGCTCTGCAGGGTCAGATGTTTGTCCGAGCCTTTGGCATCTATGAGACTGGAAAGCCCGTGTTCAGGTCTGTGAGGTGCCTCGAGCTGCTGGCTGTGGAGGGAACAGGCACATTCTGAACCCTGAACATCTCAGAAACATACGAAGAAATACTTGGGGCTTTGGAATGTTGGTATGGTGTTGGGGAGAGATCCTCTGAACCAAGGAGAAGTCGAAACTCTGAGCTCTTTCTCTCCTTATTATACTCCAGTGTGGATATCTTTTGTCATATGGGATCTCTCATTCTTAGAAGTCAAATTGAAGTCAAATTTCAGGACATCAGAGGTTCCGTCGAGATGTTGAGAAATGGAACTAAAATTCATTCTGTCTTCATCACTAGTTACCACAGAGAAGCTGTTTCTTATTTGACAACAGTTGGGGACGGTATGATTGGCTCATGGTTCTCCTCTCCACCCCTCATCTCCAACTGAATTCCAAGATCATCTGCAAGGAATTGCTAACAGGCAAAATGAGGCGGGAGTCCCATCAGCTGCTAAAAAGGGAGACATTAGTACGTAGACAAACCCTGGAAAATATTTCAGATGCTGTATCTCAATTATAAGACAAGAGCAGACTGTCAGAATCTGAAAAGTAGCATGTGATATGTATAACTAGTTCCCCTTGCCAGCATTCTCTTTGTTCCTTTATGAACTCATTTGACATGAGCCCAAAGAGTTGGAAATGTGTTATTTTTTGTTTTTCTTAATTGAGAAAAATGTGGTAAGTCTCAGGAATGTCCATGTGTGGAAAAATAAAACATTATATGGAGTTGCACACACATATGATTTATAATGCACATATCCAAGACCAGAAATTCTAACGAAGAACCTTATTCAACAGAAAAAAAATTTTTTTTCTTCAGCATTTGCAATTCTGGTATACCATAATGCTGAGGCCAAGCATATATTTTATTAGTTTAAATCCTAGCTAAGCAATAAAATGTGTGTTGCTTCAAATAAAGAAAATATGCTTTTTCACAAAAGTTAAATTTAATGTCCATGGTGGGTCCCCTGTGGTGATGTTGTGGTGGGTCCCCTGTGGTGATGTTGTGGTGGGTCCCCTGTGGTGATGTTGTGGTGGGTCCCCTGTGGTGATGTTGTAGTGTGCCCCCCAGACCCCTCCCTTCAGGACTGAGGCCCTTGTTCCCCCTGGAACCTTGGCTGTTGACTACCAATGGTTCACCCCTGAAATTTGCCTATAACTGAGAGAATGTCCCAGATTGTGCCCCTCCCTTGGGGCAGCTGGCACCCAGTGGCTAGTTGATGTAGGGTAAAATATCCAGCCCTCTTGCCTTGATTTGGGACATCTCTCAAGAATGATCCCCACCTCTGATCTCTCTGTGGCATCTGCTGAATTCAGGATGCACCTGTTGACAGTATAATTTCTCCTTCTGCCCAGTCTAGCTGCCTTTATCCCTTGGAGGTGCTGTTCCAAAGAGCACCCTCACTCAACTTTCTGTGTGCAGATCTGAGTCCCAGAGCCTATTCTCTGGGGACCCAATCTAAGATCCATTTATTTAAAGACTAGAGGCCCGGTGCATGGATTCGTGCATGGGTGGGGTCCCTCAGCCTGGCCTGCACCCTCTTGTAATTTGGGACCTTGGCCTGCAGGGATCGGGCCGAAACCCGGCAGTCCGACATCTCCCCAAGGGATGTAGCAGTGCTGAAGCAGCAGGCGGCTGGGGAGGACCCCCAGCCGGGGCCAGGCACAGCTCATCCTGGCCCCACTGCACCTGCCGCCACTGCCGCCACGGCTCAGTCGTGCTGCCGCAGAGGCAGAAGAGGCTTCCGCCGCTGTAGCTGCACTCGCCAGTAGTGAGTCTGGCTTTTGGCTGAGCTGTGCTCCCGCTGTGGGAGTGCACTGACCACCAGGGGGCAACTCCTGCATTGAGTGTCTGCCCCCTGGTGGTCAGTGCAAATCATAATGACCAGTCGTTCCAGTCAAAAACGGTCGCTTAGGCTTTTATATATAAAGATACTTTAGTGGAGTTACTAATTAGGAATAATGATAAATTTTAGGTAAGAATATGGTAGAACTTCACTTTACTTAGTGTGAGGGAGACCCATCCATGCTGTATGCCAACAGGGTTGGTTCCAGAAGTTTTTTAAGTCTAGGATTGCATGGTGAACTCACTTAATAGTGATCACATAAGAAACTTTATGATGAAGTTTTACTATTAAATTACTATAGATGAATCATGGACAGTATGTAGACCCTTTGGCCATATGCTGGATGTTGGAAATTGGCTATTCCATGTTTTAGGGATAGAGTAACCCAATCTCCTATAATCTTCCTTATAAGTGACACTCTGGGATAGAATGAACAAGAACTCACTGACCACTAAATAGTAGCTTAAGCATTAGGAGAGTCTGTAAGGATGGGACCCATATTGGTCATTTTGTTCATTAGAAACCTAACTTAAGAGAAACACATCAACAGAATCTCAGGTAAAACACTTTAGGGCAATAAAAACATAGTCTCCTAAATGATACTGTCTCTCAGTGGCTCCCATAATGAAAATGAGAACATTTCCCTGTCTCTCAAATCAACCCAATTATACACAGGATTAGGTAACTTCTTCCACAAACCAGGCCCTGATTTAGAGATATCAGTCAGAACTATTTTTATTGGGGGTGGGGGTGTAGAGGAATGGGATAGTGGTATGTATGTATGTATGTATATATGTATATATGTAAGTGTGATGGTGTAACCATTTTTCCTTTTTCAACATGAAAACCATAGTTTGAGCTGCCTTCTAGGACAGTTTCTACTGTAACTGCACTTTTCTGTGTGAAACTACAGCACAACATGAAGACAGCACCTCCATTGTGTTTTTAAAGACCCCCATCTGCAAAGGAAAGGGATGAAAGAGGCTATGAGAGATGATGCTTCTATCAAAAAACAACTCCAGAGTCCCCAAAGATCTTCCTCCTTCATCCTATTCTCACTTAGCTTCCTAATAGATGCCTAATGAGAGAAGAATTATTGTGACGCTGAGAAACCTAGGATTTAAATTTCATATGAAGAGACGGACTTTGCATTAGAGGCAAAGGGCATTTATTCTCCTATTATAATAATTCCAAAGTGCTTTTTGACCTTGAAAAAAAAATTAGTGTAAAGATAGAATTGGTTAGGTCATCGCCTAAGGAGGCATGAAAGGCCACCAGGAAATAAATTAAAATTAAAATAGATTCTTTTATTGGGTCACATCTCATCCTCTCATTTATAAGCAAGGTTTCCACTCAAGGAATGGATACTGCAGGGGAAAATTTTGTCCCTCTTGTTTTGACTCAAGAAAAAGTTACAAACAAAAGGAGGGAGGAAGCTGCGCATGAAGCTTAAAAGACAGAGGATTCCATGGAAGAGCAGGCAGAAGCAGTTGTCGGAGTACCACTGACAAATGGCCAGTAGTTTTGAAGTCATTGGACCCTGTTAAGTTGAGGAAACATGCTTACATTCCATTCCAGACAATCATGTAATGTCATTTGTTCTGACTTGGAACATATCAATCTCAGACCATTCCAGATTTCCCCTGAAGATCCAGTAACTAATCTAGGCTGATCAGAACATCTGCTTCCCAAATTGTTTAACATATAAGGATCATTTTTTCCTCTACAGACCAAATACAGGACATTTCCCTTGATAGAATATGCCCTCCATTATTGGAAAGATTGGCCAATTCTTTTCTCCGGTAGGTAGTTTTCTCTTTTACATGTAAATAGACGCCAATGATCACTGAAAATGTCCCTTGTTTACTCTATAAATTTGATTATCTGGTTTATAAAATCTTGTATTGATAATGCAAACTCAGAAAAATAACCCACTCTTCATCTTTAGAATGATAGGCAAGTATTGTTAAACCTGTTGGATGGGGTTCTGACTTAAATCTCACAAACTACTAAAGGAAACTTTAAAGCAATCCATCTTAAGCCTCAGCATACATGTGGCACATTGCCAGACATCAAGAAGCCTTTTGAGTTGTAATATTGGTTTCCAAAAACCTATAGTACAAATCTCACCATATAGTTTCAAATAATAAATCTCTGTTTTCCTTACAGCTGTTAACCATGGAAAGATTATTATTTTTCCCTAGACTCAAATGTGCAAGAAGAGTGTCTGGTCATACAATTGTGTGTGTACACACATACACATACACTTATTTAAAACCTACAGATATTAAATGAGCCCATAGTAGATACCAATCACCTGCTAAGCCCAAAGGATACAAAGATAAAGCATATTTAGTGGGACAAAGCTACACACACAACAACTATTCTACAAGACATTTTCTGTACTGTCACCTTCACAACGTGGGTGGAGGACCTGGAGCAATGAACAACGTAGGGTTGGGGAAGGCTTTGTGTGGCCAAGTGCTACTGGTGTCGGCCTTTGGTGGAGCAGTAAGACTTCTACAGGTGCAGTAGCTGGTGAAGGGCATTCTAAGACAGAGGTGCAGGAGAAGCAAAGGCACTGGGGTATGCCCCTGCACAGAATCTTCTAGGAACCGGTCACCAAGGATGGCAAAGACTTAGTAGAAGTCAAGGAAAGAGCCGTGGAAAGATAAAGATCAGAGTGTGGAGGGCCTCAAGGGCTGTACTAAGGTGGGACTCCTCAGGCAATGGAAACCCCTAGACGGTTAATAAGGAAGTGGAATAAGAAGATCCTGCTGACCATGAAATTCCAGAGCAGGCCATCATTTTTCTTTTCCTTTTCTTTTGATCTGGAGGCGGGAAGAGCTGGAATTGCTGAAGGGGAAAGTGTTTTTTTTTCTCCTGTGCCAGGTCTCAGAGATCAGAATAGAGCCTAGGAGTGTTCTCAGCACATGGACGCTTAGCATCACTAGGCCAGACTCGGATCTCAGCACTAACACGCTGACAGCAGGCCCTCCTGCCATCGCTGCTCTGCGACAGTCACATAGCAGAGCAGGAGTGCCGAGCCGCACCTTGAGTGCTCTGCAGATTTACTGCCTGATAAGTCTTTACGTCAAAAAAATATTTCAAGCTAAAGCTGTCACTAACAACTTTATATGGTTTGTTGTTTCCTGAGTTGCCTGGCCACTGGGAGACCAAGTCTGAAGTAGTTGTTTCCAGTGGGGAGTCTCCCTGACAACGGTTCTATCATTTTTTCTGTTAAATATACCAGCATCCTGAAACCCTACTCAAGCCCCAAAGCCAAGCTGATGATGTGAGCAACAACACGCTGATATTTTTCTCTTACTTGCCTACCCTTTGGGAAACTCTTTGGGTTTATACGGTGCATGGATAGCAAAGGATGCAGTACTCATTTTTTATTATTTGATTCCTCCTCGTGACAGACCCTTGTGGCAGTCAAGCAGTTAGTTTGCAGGTAGGATAAATCCAGGACCAAAGAGATGAAATAATTGGAAATCATTGCTTTGATGCCATCAGGGGCAGACCTAGCAATAGCATTCATCTGTCGCTGCTCTCCGGGGAAGCCCGACAGCCTTGTTCCCACCGCAGACTTAAATGTCCCCAATCCACGGAGATCAATCCGCCTCCTGAGCCCGAATGACAAGCTAAACTACCAATAATGCCTTGCTCAGGGTTTTAAGCGACATAATCAACCGGAGTGGGACTTGTGTCATTTAGACTTTGTCTCCTTAAAAATCAAGAGTAACAGTGGTAAGAGAGAAGTTTTTAACAAGGAGGAAAACCCTAGACAGTTGTCTCTTAAGATTCTTCGCCACGGCTTCAAGGACAACCAGGAAAAGAGCTGCTATTTGAGGCAACTTCATTATAAAATCATTTTTAATAAGCAATCTTAACAAAGAGAGGGAATACTCTTGTGGAGAAACCCTCCAGGGACCCAGAGGCTGCCCAGTTAAGTTATTAGGAAGTTTCACACAAGGGACCAAACAGCTATTTCATTGGCCTCGGGGGACAGAGTTTAGTTTTCACCTGTTCTCTAGAGGCGCTGGCGTTATCCCATCTACTAACAGCACAGGCTGGTAACAATCAATTATCCTGATGCCCCACTTGGTGAGGGAAAGTGGCTTTTCAGTTTTGTCGACACAAAAAAGACACGGTGGAAGAGAGACAGATAAATTAACGTGATACCGGTAGTTCATTCCATACTGAAGACTTTTATGAACGTGTAGCCAATGAAAATGTCTCCAACGGACCTCCGTGTTCTTTCAGTGAAACAACAGCAGATCATTCTTAGAAAATTAAGAAATACCAGCAAAGAGAAAAGGAAGTGTAATTATCCTCGTTCAGTTGTGTGAGGGGCATAATTCTTTGATGAGAAAATAATAAGCACCGCGGTTTACTCTGCCTGCCTAAGGTATGAACAAGATTGGGACTGGGGGCTCAAGTTTTAGAGAGCTAAGTGTGGCTGCGTTTAAAAGGGTTGGAAAGGCACAGGCTCCTAATGCATTACAGTAGCCTCCAGCCAATTAGCAGGACAAATGAAAGAAAGCAAGGAGAACCATTAGCCACGTAATTCAAAGTGCATATGTATTTTTTGAGTTTCACTGCTCATTTCATCCTTTTGAATTTGATGAGATGGCAAGGACTGGTCTTACAATTAGACCTTAAAACTGGGGAGATGGAGAAAAAGTGAAATACTTTTTTTCTATAATAATCAGAACAGCCTTCCCTTTTAGGACGAGCTCTTACCGGATCAATTAGTGCGTTTTCTATACAGTTAATCTGAGGAAAGGCCAGAGAAGAACTTCCATCTATAGATTAAAATTCTGTCTGAGTTCAGAGAAGGGGCTGAAGTATGGACCGTCTTAGGCATGGAACTAAATGGCAGTGGCAATAAAAGCATTGTTTACAGGTTGCTGTGTTTCCCACACACATTCTGTAGCTCCGCATTGGTGACAAGATAAAGCCCAAATCTTAATTCTGTTCTTCACGTCCTCTCTTTTCCTTGTTATTACTCTCCTCTAGTCAGACAGACCTTCACCATCATCCTCCAAGCCCTCCACAGAGCCACCTGATCACACCTAATCCTTGTTACCTTTCCAGATCAAGCTCAGGTCACCACGAGTGTCCCAGCTCAGAGGGACAGCCCACCTCCAATCACAACCCTGCGTTTTCCTGCAGTCCTTTCATTACTGGAAGTTCCTTAAGCGCGTCTGTCCTTTATTCTCCTCTGATGCAGACTGAACCAGTGGAGAGGGAGGATTATGAATTAAACTTTATACACTACACAGTGCCTAACACAGGGCTAAGCACAGAGGAGGGGATGGAAATGCTAAGAAAATCTTTCTGACCCTGGCCCTGTCCTCTTTCCACAGGAACTGGTTGTGGTCTGCTGTCCAGCCTTCCTTCCCTAAAGCCCTGTCTTGTATGTATCCAGATTATCACCAGATCATTTCCTCTAAAAAGAACATCTATAATAATAAAAGCATAATATGCAAATCAACTGAACAGCCAAACAGCGGAACGACCATCTGGATGACCTTCCGGATGAAGCTGGGGCTGTGAGGGCTGAGACCCTTGCACAAATTTCATGCATTGGGCCTATAGTTTTAAATAAAGGATTTATAGATTAAGTTTCTTTCCCTGAAACCAAACCTTAATCTTGCCCATTCTGGCATTTTCTGCTCCTTAATATGCCTTCTAATTATTATGCATGGCTGTTTATTTAGGGCATGAGGAGCTGGAATCGATGCCTAGGTGATCAACAAGGTAAAGGTAAAACAGAGGAGAGCTATCACTCCTATCTAGGAAAATAGTTTCCCCAGAGGTGGAATGAAGAGAATTCCACTGTAAGGAATCTTGGGCAGGCAAAGGAAAAAGGGTAATTGAATAGCTTGGAAATAAAACCTTAGTCACTATACAGATACGGACATCAGTTATATCCAAAGGGCCATGGGACTACAGATACACTAAAGTTAGTGTAAAAAAGTGTCATGTAATTTATAGAGAAAGTGAATGCAGACCAATACGTTCTTCATATTTCAAACACTTTGGCACCCCTGCTTCTCCTACATTTTTATTCATTTGGCTGCAAAGAGAGAAGCTGATGTAAATGCAAAGCCAGTCAATCCTAAATTCAGGTGTTCTTAATCATACTCAAAGCCTAGATATTTAATTCTCTTATGTGCCCTTTGGATATGAATCTCTGTTCCCTAGGCATTTTTTTTTTTTAGCTTTGATGGTTTTGTTTGTTTTTGGTTAGGTTTCGAGAAACCACAGTATCCTGAATGATACCACCTCTTAGTAGCAATGAATTATCAAGTTGGTCTGACAAGCGAATAATGCCCACATTTACTATAAATCTCACGAATGTCCACTGAAGGCTATGTTGCAGTGGAAAATTGCTGTAAGAAACATACATTATGGTTAGCGTGGGAAACACAACTATCTTAGAAGCAGAAGTGGCCACTTTGAACTATATTTTTATTATGGAATTAGTTGAGTTGTATGAACAGTGACATTACGTGGATGCCTGTTCTTTCATGAATTAGGTTAGATTGTTAAAAAGATAAGTAATGATCGTTTTAAGGTAAGAAGGTTGCATAGTTTCGAGTAGACTACCTTGTTTAAATAAAGGTTTTCATGTAGTGGGAATAACCTCCCCTTTCTTGAAATCAGTTGGTTCGCCACCCTTTGAAGCCTTCATAGGTGAATAGTTGTGTGATACAAGAAAATCTGAGTCAACTGTAAGAATGACTGTGTTACGCTTGGCTTTCTTCCTTTATTTCAGATTGGAAAGACCACTCTAAGGAATGAAGTTCTTTGTTGAAGCATTGAGGCTCTGTGGCTTGGCTTTAAATCCTGGCTCCACCACATGCTAGCTAGTTGTAGGACACTGGGCCTCAGTTTTCATCTACTAGTATAGAGTGGGGATAGTAGCACAAGATTGTGGTAAAGATTAAATAAATTAATGCTTATAAAAGTGCTTAGAAAAGCATCTAGCACTCAGTAAGTGCTCCCAAACGATTACCCAATGTTGATATTGGAGATAATGGTGTGGCATTCATGTACATGCAAGGAGTCACCCTACTCTATTTTGGGTCCTGGCCCTGCCCATTACCAGCTGGATGGGTTTGGAAATTTTTTCACTTCTCTGAGTTACTGATCTCTAAGATAAATGTTCTCATCTATAATGGGGGTGCATGTAGTACAAAGCTCACGGAGCTGATGAGAAGATTGAATGAGGTCATGCATAGAAAGCACTAAATGTAATGCCTGGAGTATTAGACATCCAGCTCTTCTTTAAAGATCAATCCAATTGTGTATGAGTTTTATTAAACATATAATAAATCTATCAAGTATACTCCAGTACGTGGTAGGCTAGCCACTTCTGTTTTCTCCCTAGTAGTGGTCATTGATTTTGAAGAGCCATTTTTACCATCTCAACACACGCTTTTAAGCCCTTGTTATGAAATCAGAACACAAATAATTTTTGTCCCAGTCCAATTCATGAATCTGAAATCTAACAGAGCAAACTTGAATCAGCTGGATGCTCTGATGGAAACAGTTAACTATTCTTCTTCTTCTTCTTTTTTTTAATGGAATTCACAGATTGTCACCATAAACTGTGGGTTGTAATACTATGTGAAACTTCTACCTTGGAAGAACTGACTGGCAGGGCCAAGCGCAGTCCATTTATATCTTATTATGATGAGGCAGAGAAATCCTGTTAAGCTCAGGAGGACTTGGCTCTAGTCATACAGGCTGAGTCTAAACAAGGCAATATGTTTCCAGACAGTACAGGGGGATTTTTACTTCCTTGGACTAGTTGACTTTGAAGGGACTGAAGAGGTGTTACTCTGGGTGAGAATGGGTATAAATGAGCAGGAGGGATTTTTTTTTTTTTGCACCCAAGGTTCAATCTTCCCCTTTCCCTTTAATGCTATTGTATTCTTGGATCACAGCATCAGAATCCTGGAGGGTCTCTCTAATTTATTTCTCCTCTCCACACTTCCAGCTTAGTTTGCTTTCCAGTGTGAACTGAATTTTCTGAAAATGGTACACTTGGTGTTTGTGTTTCAGATTATTTCTGTGACTATGTGATCTCCCCCTTCCTACACCAAGTTCCCACCTTCAACCTTGAGGGCAAATAACCTGTCAGCACACAGTAATTCCTCAATAAACAGTTGTCCATTGGTTAGCCCTCTAAGAGGCCAACAAGCCCATCCTCATGCAAGCTTAATGTCTGGGATGGCCAGTAGCCTTAGAAAGCTAAGAAATCAATCCTTTGGCTTCTTTATGAGCATTTGCTTCTCTCTTTTGCTGACTGCTGTCAATGCGTAGAGAGGATCTGGATGAAAGCCTACTAAAAGAACTTCAGAGTGGCTTCTTCTCAGGTCTCTCCTAATAAACACCCAGCCAGCAATTGGAATTATAATTGCTGTGAGTCACGCCATGAGTCACATGGGTTGTCATGGCAACCTATTAACTATACAACCAAAGCACCTTCCATTAGCTTTGCCAAGAATGGTTCTTGAGTTTTCCTGGACTGTGAAAATAATGTGGGTGAGCCCCAAGTTTGGGTTGCTAAGAGTCTATAATAAAAAGGCATGGCCTCAAGGAAAGGAAAAGAACACCAGAAAATACAGTTATTCTTGTTCTTGGACCTCCTGAGTAAATGACAACAATGGCGACAAACTGTTGGGTTGGTTTTATGATGTCAACAAATGCCCAAGGAGAGAAGGTTGAGGCCTTGAAACCAATTTTCTCTAAGTCAAATTCAAAGCCAAGTCTCTAAGGGTAAAAAGTGAATACATTAATCTATTCTACTTTACATGGTTGCAATGAACACTTTTTATTTTTACAGGTATAAAAGATTATTTCTCAAAGAACTATCCATATTTTTTTTCAAAAATATGTTTCTATTGAGGACTAAATTTCTTTATAAATAATACAGTATTTTAATTTTATATTTTAGGGAGTAGCCTGCTACAGCCAAACAAAATGTACTGATTTACCTTTTAATGGCAATTCATATTATAATTAAAATATTTTGGAGGGTTTGGAAGCATATTTTATTTTGTTATTTATTGGGGAAAGGTGACATTAAATTGGAAAAAAAGGACACATTTTCCTGACTGCTTCCTGAATAACCTGCAGTTTCTGTATGTTTGTAAGTGCCTGCTTCTGAATGTGGAAGAAAGCAAGCAGAACAGACTAAAACAGGAAGAATAAGGAGTATAAACAAGGATGAGAACACAAGGAAGTAACAATGATCTGTTGCTTCAGGAAGCCTACCAGGTATCTTAGTGATCTGTGATGGGCTGGCTGATATAATCCCTAAAGTTATAATCCATGATGCTAAACTTCCCAGTAGCTGGAAGCAGTTAAGATGACCTATTGCATTTTTCACTTCTCCTCCATATTTGTCATATTCTAACATTTTAGTGAATACAGAATTATTGAAGCAGAATTAGATTAAGGTAGAAGTCAGGACCAATGACCAGTTGTCCTTTGCAAATAGGAAAAACCAATATAGCAGTGGATTTCAAGAAAAAGATACTTCTCCACATGGTACTATTTCAGCAGGAAAGAGACCAGAACAAACTTGTGAAACACCATAGCAAAAGCAATCCTGAAAGTGTCCAACCAAATACAGGTGCTATATTATCACCACAAAAATTGGATTGAAATTCTATACCACAGTGTAAAATTTCTCTAGTATGTTCCTATCCTACAAGTAATAACTCCCTTTTATGTTCCCACACCCAAAACCAACAGCAATATTTCCAATCAACAATTGAAGAACAGCAAAAATGTAAGAATTCCTTGACCAATTTGGTCCTGATGACTTGGTACTAGAAGCCCCAAAGCTTTGTCTTTTCCCACTGGTCAAGTAAAGTTAATGACAAACACAAAAGGTTCTCTTCTCAGGAACTCAGGAGAATGAGTTCTCCAAAGATCATGCTTATGGAGTCCTCTGAAGCAAACAATAAGATTTCCTTTCCTGGGAATTTCTGGCTCAACTCTATTAAAACATTTTTTTTGAAAAGCAATACCTGTGCTTTCCAGGTAATAAGGTGGCCTAAAATATTATCAGGTGTCACAACTATTCAGGTTCATTTTGTAGTTCTTGCACCTCTGACTGGTGTACCTGTGAGCTGACACTCTGGTCTGATAATATATTCTACAACTGTACATGTTAATTTGTAAGTTGAACAATCTCTCTGTGAGGGCAGTTAGGAAACCCAGATTGAAAGTGCTAATGGGGGGTGACTTGAGCTGTCGATGATTATGTAGTCAAGCCTTGACCAAGGTTTCCAGAACCCTGGCTAAAAATGGAAGTTGTGAGACAGGACATAAATTAATTCATACACTTCACTGATAGTGAAACTTTTTGAAGAACAGATGTCAAGATGATTTAAGAGGAGCTGGAATTTAACATCTTAAGACAACTTATAGGCAAGTTTGGACAGTTCCGTTTTCAAGCTGAATCTGACAGATGCTAAAGAAGTCATCTGGGTGGCTGTTATTAGAGAAAGAAGTGGTTGATTTTCTTCCTCCTCACAAGTTGTGGGCCCTGTAGAGATGCTAAGATCAGAAATATGATGGGCTGTCTGCTGAGTGTGGTGACAAAAACAATCTCTACGTTTAAGTGGTATAAGACTTTTACTAACACACAACTTGGACAATTCAATTTCTTCTTGGCATGTGCAAAGTTTTGTGTCAACTGTCTATTCAGGTGCCATGCTGCCCAACTTGACTTGCCGTTTTATTTTGGGCCCCTTTCCCAAATTATGAGAGAAAATATTAATCAAAAAACTACGGTGATTTCTGATCTAAATCTTTCTATCAATGTAATATTTGAATTACATAAAGGAAGCTTTATTTTAAGCCTTTCTACATTTACTTTATGCTTAATGTGTAAAAATTTCCCTGCTCATTTTCTTAGTTAGAAAGGCAATCAAAATCCACCCACTCTGGCTGTGTCTTGATAGCTGATGGAGTTAGTTAAGCCTTTGCAGGAGGCCAACCAAGTTTGTTGCCTCTTACTAGAAATTCAGGTTTTCATCACTAGCTACCACTCTCATGCTGTCACCTAAATCCTCCCATGAATTTAAATCCAAGCACAGGTAATTGTTTCTACAACAGACCAATGAAATTACTCTCAGGAATGACAATTCCTTGAAGATCCTTATGGATGGACAGTCTATATATTAATGAAAATCTACAGTCTCTGTCTCACTGGTAGTTGAGGAGGACTCTTGGTATCCAATGGAGTTGAACTAGTGGTTCTATTCACTTATCCAAGAGCCAAGTCACAATGCAAATAGTCAGTGGCTTTCTGTATATTGCCAGGTGGCCAGGAGTCCATACCCCAAACCACCAGAAACAGTAGGCACAATCATCCGCCCCTGTTTGGGAGAGGCCCAGGACTGAGCTAGCAGAAAGACTGAATTACTTACCACCTCTAGAGTGGGTCCCTCCAGGCCAGGGACGAGCTCATGGGCAAGGCTGTGCAAGGAAGCGCTCTGTACCATGCCTGCCCTGCGGATATACAGAGGACTTCAGTCTCCTGTACTGTCAATCTCTCAGTCATCATGAGCTCAATTATGCACCGACAACAGCAAGAACAACGACGACGACAACAACAAAACATCCCCCCAAAAGCTAAGGGCCACAGGCTACCCTGATGAAGGGAGAGCCAACTGGAACTATGTGTTGAAAGATGGAGGTGCTGCTCTGATTGTGTGTCCATTACAGGCCTGACCTTTTCATCTTTCCTCAGACATATATTCCACTGAAGCCCCTGGGAGAGCAACGTGGGGAGACTGTAGGACTGGGCCCTAAAAGTAAGGCAACCATCAGATTTAGTGGGATTTCTTTTTGTTTGCTTTTTTGTTTGCTACAAATACAGATAGACAGACAGACAAACCCAAGAGCAGGTTTCAAGAATCAACTGAGGCATAAGATAAACTATTTTGATGTTAAACAGATTTTTCCCCCAAATGTTTCACAAGAAATAAAAACATTTTAAAGTGTAATTAGGAAAAATTTGGGGACATGTCTTTGTCGTCCTAAATTGTGCCATAAATATCTCCACTCCTTGCCTTAGAAGGATACCCAAACATATCTCATAGGTAGCACATATCTGTGGTCTAAAAATAGTTATGAAATTCTAATGACGCTATTAATTCAAAGTCTACATATGCTGGTCAAGTACAGTGAACGTTGACTGCCTGCATCAATGGTATATTCATTTCATCCTGAGATTCAAAGCACAGTCAAACATTATTGCTCAGATTGAAAATCACAACACTTTACATTGACGTGAGTTTGCAAACTTATGGTACAGTTTGAATGAAGGCAATTGATGAAAGCAGTTGAACCTGAGAAGTGGGAATGAGTACAGAGTATAAATCCAGCGCACATTTCCACATCAAACTGCCGATGCCATTAACCGGGGCCCTTGGAGGCCACACTCATGGTCAAACAACAGCACCTATTCCCAGTCAGTATCTCTGCTCCACAGACACAAGTACAAGACAGCCTGCATCGTGAACTAGTGGTGAGGAAAAGGAGACCAAAGTTTAAAAGAAATCAAGGTGATGTTTCCTAGAAACATAACTCTTCTAAGAAGGATCCAGGGTAAGAATGATAAGTAGGTAAATAACTGATCCTCCCAGCTAGATTTTATGATTTTTCTACAGCTTAATGGCTTAAATCACTAGAACTCATCAGAATATGCCTAGACTCTCTTTAACACACACTCAGCACACACAGGTGGAAATGTACCCCTTCCAACCACTACAGGTAGAAAAATATGACCTCTGTTGACCATGGATCACAGCTGAAACATTAGTTTATACTTGAAGGGTCACAGCAGCCAGACATATGCGAATTCCAATTCTTCAGAAAACTTGGGACAAGAAAATAAAGCATTACTTACATGTATGCGTCTTCTTTGTTACTGAGATACCTAGAAGAGAGGAAATAATGACAAAGGTAAGAAAGTGTCCTGTGTGTGTTCCTTGGAATGTACATCATGCACAGTCTATTCAGAAACACATTTTGTTGAGATGGTGATGCAGAAGCAGGATTAGCCTTACATGGCGGCGTTACAGGACCTACCCCAGCGTAATGCAACCATGGATAACGGGGACAACGAGCATCGGCTATTGATGTAAGAGGTCCCACGGTAAAAGGAAGTAGCACAGATAGTGATTAAACAGGGTGAGAGAAAACTCTTGTTTTTTTATTTTAAATAGGGGAGACAATCATCTTTATAGGCAGAGTGGGGAAGATTCAAGGCTCAGGAGAGTGATGCCAACCTACCCAGACAACAGAGCAATTAATTTGCTATGGCCATTGATTCTGTGTTTACTTTTCAATGAACATGACTCTTCCTGCTCGTCTGAAGCATCACTTTTAATGGTGAGGGAAAATACATCCACAAAATGCACCTATCTGTTCATACTCGTTAGGGTCAGAAGGAGAATGACTTCACTGTACACGGCACCGAAATGAACATGGACTGAATGACAACATGGATTCATGACTCAGCACCCTTGATGTTTCCAAGATTATTTACAGAGAGCAGGTGACGAAATGCAACCAAGCAAGATTAGGCACCTGAGACCACATAAAGATAACATGCACGCGTGCTCAGTGCCAACGGTACTATCTCTTTTTTCAGAAGGACTCCATTTTGAATGCTTCCTGCTTCCTTCTTCTTGGAGGATATTCTTCAGACCAAGTAGGCTCAAAGTCATAAAACGCTTGAAAACATTTAGCCTGTGACTAAGAACTGCGGTAAACCTTGAATTTTTTTTTTCTTTAAAGTTATTAAGAGAGCTATTTAACCCTCCTCTGGAAAGTAAAAGTTGTTGAAAAACTTGGCACCCACATCAGACTTATCACTGAGCTATGGAACATATGGTACAGGGAAGAAATCTATTCTGAAAATCCACGATAGACATAAAAAAAAAAAAGTTAGTTCCAAAGTTGTACGCCAAGACCAAAATCACACATTTGTTCCCCCCACAACTTTCCAAAGGACTTACTTAAGGAAGCTGAAATTACATAGCCCAACTCAAATTCCCCCCACCCCCCTTTTAGTGAGGAAAACCTAACTATTGTTTTTCATCATGTTTGAGTTGGCGTCGCAAAGTGAAGTTAGAACTTGCTGCAAAGAGCCTTGCAGGCTCTCTCCCCCCCAAGGGAACAAAAACAGTGTTCCAGTAGTTGGTGAAATAGGCATGATCACAGAAGGGAACTTCCCTCAACAGCAACTGCGAGTGGAGCTTAAAATCTGAATACAATTTGCAGCTCCAGCTCATGACACCAGCGCCCATAAATTGATACATTAGTGCTCTTTCAGCATTACTGGTATGAGAGCTCTGTGTGTACCTTCCTCAGGAAAGAATGCTTTCTGTAAAATCACTTTGAAGAGAAAGTGCTTATGCCGTCGCTCCTGATTATTCAGAACCTCCACACAATTGGATTTAACACAGCCCAAGACAGACCTATCTATATTCGCTGAGTGTGGGACTATTTTCTCCTGACGCCCAAAGGCCTGATGAAAATACTACTGCTTTGACTTTTCTACTTAAATGTATTATACAGCGTGATGCAGTGTTCTCATCAAATATTTCCATGATGATTATACTGATAATAGATTTAGAAACTCTTTCCAGGAAAGCTACCTGCTCTTTGAGATCACAGTCGCGTGGAGCTGAAACGTCTCCTCTCTGTCCCTGGGAGAAAGCATGACTTTAGCAACAACATGAACTCGGTCCCTCAGTTTTGTGTAACTGCCAATTAATAACCAATAGAAATAATTGGGGGAGACATCTGTATAAGAGTTGCCAGATTTAACAGATTAAAAAACAGGATACCCAGTAAATTTTGAATTTCAGATACCAATTTGGTGTTTATCTGAAGTTCAGATTTAACTGGGCAACCCAAACCTATACAAATACAACATGAATTTTATATATTATATACAATGAAGAATATACCAATCAATTAATAAACATTTTTCATAGAGAAAGGATTAAAAAACACACTCCTCTCACAAAAGCAATATATTTTCTTAAATGCATCACAGCTCCTAAATATGGAGATAGGACTGAGCATATTTTACTTGATATCCATTATGAAGACAAAATTCTATTTTCCTAGAAAAAGCCAATAAATGAAAACGATGAACACACAAAAGACAAATTGAATGGAACGATCAGAAAATAGATCGTAATTCCCTTCCTCTTCCTGTCATGACAAATAAGAAGTGTGATCACACTAAGGCCTTGAATTCGTGCCACTCCTTTCTCTCTACAAGTTCTAGAACTTCATAGTAACTGACTCCTCAGAAGTGGGAAAAAAGCAAGAAACTTCCTTCTCATTTCGCAGACGGATCAGCTGAGGCCAGGGAAGTTTTTAGTTAGCATAATAAAAAACTTTTCAGGAAGCTAATATCAGACTGGAAGTGTGTCCATGGCACATATTTTAAAACCGTGGTACAGAGAGTGCCTTTCAAAAGAGTAAACAGGTAATAGTGTGATGAAGGTCTGGGCAGGGGGTGGGGTGGGCTAAAAGGGGTCAATAGATGATATTTCTGTGTTTCACACTGACTCATGACCTAGGACTCTGGTATTGAGATCAATGCTCTTGACTTCAAAATTCATATTTGATGGAGGAGAGCATGAGACAGACAACCAACTTCCTAAAAGCAAGTGTACTCTGTTCTAGGCCCTGAACTCCACTGGAGTCTTTACTCTCTGAACTCAAGGGAAGCTACTTGCTCACTGGCAGGTGGGCTAAGTGGGCTGCTGACCAGCACAGACGAAGGACTTAGATCACCACCACCCAAGGGTGTCAAACCCAGTCTAGATGTTGTGAAGGCTTAGGTTCATTTCCAAATGACTGGGAAGGACACCGTGATTCTTCCCCTGAGATTCGCAAACAGGCCACTGAGCAGAGTACTGCTTTCTACAGACACAGGGGCTTCATGGAGTTGTAGCACAGTGATGGGGTGGAACCAACTTCCTAAATGCAAAGCACTAACATACCCCAAGCCAAAAGTGAACTCGCTGGGTGATTTAGGCAAGTCACTTAACTTCTCTGGGCCTCAGTTTTCTCATCGGTCGAATGAGGTGGTTGAACTGCACGATACTTATTTTCCTTTCTAGCTCATTGATCAACGGCTCCTCGCCCTGTTTTCTAGCTATCAAACCAAACCTCCTCTTTCTAAGCAACAGGCTGCCAGGTCTATTTCTTGCTGTACAACATCTGATGGAGCTCACAATCAAAGGTAACCACCTGAAACTTTTTCCTTTCTGCCTTTAAATCCAAAGAAGAAAGAAGGCAGTACCCACAAAAGGTTATATAAGTAAAAGATACACTTCTTTTGGGTGATATTTTAAAATTATCTGGGCTAGAGAAAAATGGTACTTTTTGATAAAGTTGCAAGACTCCTTATATTATATTTCACTCAGATCTGATCTCTATCTCTCATATATATGTGGCAGACACTTTGCATGGGATAAGCAATATGCAGAGATATATATATATATACTAGTATATATATCTCTCTGCTTATTATCCTATATAATAAAAGGGTAATATGCAAATTGACCCCAACAGCAGAAGACCAGGAACGACCTGTCACTATAGTGTGCACTGAACACCAGGGGGCAGATGCTCAACACAGGAGCTGCTCCCCTGGTGGTCAGTGCGCTCCCACAGGGAGAAAGCCGCTCAGCCAGAAGCCGGGCTCACAGTTGGCGAGCACAGCGGTGATGGCAGGAGCCTCTCCTGCCTCCACTGCAGGCGGGAGGTAGGGAGTAAGGGGTCCTGGACTGTGAGAGCCCCGGACTGCAAGAAGGTTGTCTGACTGCCAGCTTAGGCCCGATCCCCAGGGCCTATGGGAGGGCACAGGCTGGGCTGAGGGACCCCCCCCCCGCCCACCCCAGTGCATGAATTTCATGCACCGGGCCTCTAGTATACATATATATATATATATATATATATATATATATATATATATGTATATATGTATATATATATATTATATATATAATATATAATATATATATACATATATATATATGTACATATATATATATATAGAGAGAGAGAGAGAGAGAGAGAGAGAGAAGAGAGAGAGTATTTCCAGTTAAATGCTTTAATTTCTAACTTAGCAATATGACAGCAGTTTTAAATTAATACTCTTAAAGCTAAGAGGAAAAGTCTCCATGAATACTCTACCCAAAGCAGGGCTTCTAATACAGCAAGACTGCCTGACTCTATTTAGCCCGCCATGCCTCCCAGTAAAGCAAAGGCAATGTAATGAAAACGCCACGAATTTATCACTGTCACTGTTATCAGTAGTTGCAGAGTTATAGTCATCATGCAGCAGAGCACTTTAGGAATGTGATCTGATATTTCCAATCAGTGCCAGATCTTGGACCAATTAACTTCCTTGATGGACTTCTTATTGTCTCTTGGTTTCTAGGCAATTGTCTGGGTACCAAGTTTATTTTAACTTTTTTTCTTTTCTTTTTTTTTTTGGTGGGGGAGGGTAAGAAATGGCATCTTTCCTCTTCCCTAGACATGCCAATTGCTAAGCTAGTTTCCAGAGGCCTGCATTCCGGACTGGTCCCCAGCCACAGAGATGCCCCTCTGCCACTTTGCAAATACTCAGCCTGCATTTCTGCTCCTGTCCTCTTTCAAAATGACAGTTGTTGAGAAAGACATATTTCCAACATGGATAAGGTCTGTGCTAGAATGTAAAACAAAAAGAAAAACAAACAAACAAAAAAACACAGTAAAGAATACCTAAAATAAAATGCAGCTAAGTTTTTCTTTTTTTTTCTTCCTTCTGTTTTAAAATATGCCAATGTTTTCACATTTCAAGTGAGTTTGTATGGCAGGGACAGGGAGATATACTAAAGGAAAATCAACAAAATCTGTAATTGGCCAACTAGCCATGAGTCTACACTAGCCCCACACATGGACTCAGTTTAAGTTCTAGAAAAGGAGGGCTCCCACTCTGAAGGCCTTCATAAGCCTTATTCTCCCTCCTCACTAGACGCCTGGCTTTAATAAAGATGCTCACTGGTCAAGCCTTGAGTTCCTGGGCAAATGGCTTAACCTCCCCAAGCCTTCGTTTTCTTCTCTATAGAATGGAGATAAAATTCTATTTGATAAGTTTAGAGTAAGACCAGTAAGAGATTTCTGCCGAAACCGGTTTGGCTCAGTGGATAGAGCGTCGGCCTGCGGACTGAAGGGTCCCGGGTTCGATTCCGGTCAAGGGCATGTACCTTGGTTGCGGGCACATCTCCAGTGGGAGGTGTGCAGGAGGTAGCTGATCGATGTTTCTCTCTCATCGATGTTTCTAGCTCTCTATCCCTCTCCCTTCTTCTCTGTAAAATATCAATAAAATATATTTAAAAAAAAAAAAAAGAGAGATTTCTCATACCCAGCATAGTGTCCCTATAGACACCTGTCCCCTCTCCACTAAAGATGTTTCTAAGGCAGACACTTTGCACAGGATAAGCAGAGAGATATCCCACGGGCGGGGACAGGCATGCCCATTAGGGCAATGTTGTTAAACAGGTGGATAACCTGGTAAATGAAGGTTTGAGAGCTCAGACAGAACTTTCACAACAAAATCTGGAACACATAACCTCCTTCCCACCATATTCTCAGTAAGCATCCTGCACAGAAAGTTGCTGTCTCCTGGGTCCAATCGCTCCTACCTGTACTTGTTTTTGATGCCTTATTATAAGAAGCTAGTAGTTAAAACAGCAACTTAAATGTAGCACATGAACACTAGCTAAGAAACAAGGTCCAACATTTAGGCTCTTTCTTTTTTTTAAAATATATTTTATTGATTTTTTACAGAGAGGAAGGGAGAGGGATAGAGAGTTAGAAACATCGATGAGAGAGAAGCATTGATCAGCTGCCTCCTGCACAGCCCCTACTGGGAATGTGCCTGCAACCAAGGTACATGCCCTTGACCGGAATCCAACCTGGGACCCTTCAGTCCACAGGCTGACGCTCTATCCACTGAGCCAAACCGGTGAGGGCTAGGCTCTTTCTTTTTAATGGCTGACAATTGTTTCATAAAGAACAAAATACCATTTTGTGCTGGCCCTGTGCCCCCTGCCCCTTTCCTGAGTTGTCCTGTGAGCTTGGTTCATCCCTCACATCACCCAGGAGAGTATCTACGCAGGAGGTGGACCAGGGACGCAGCCGATCAGGAACTTACCAACATGATGTTACAAAACAATGTCCTTGTCTAGGACAAAGGAGCTATTAATGATAATCAGTACACATGACTGAAAGTGCTCCAAGTAATCTACGGACTTTGTTTCAAAAATTCTTAATGGACACTAATGCTTTGGGTTCACTCGAAAGAGAAATAAATGATGTGCCAGGGTTGCAGGGACCAAGGACAACAGGCAGAAGGCATCAAGGAATTAGCAATGTTCCAACAATCAAACATTTAATAATTGCATAAAAAGCCTTTAAAAATCATTTAGAAATACTAATTGTGAAGATAAATAATACTTTAATGTGAGCCTTCTTTTATGTTAGATGTGAGCCTAGGTTGAGCTGTTTCAGTAATAATACTTCAGCCCTTTTACCAATCAAGGTGCTTTTTACAAAATGACAAAAAATGCCATTTTAGTTTGAAAATGGTTATTGGTATGGATAAGAGGGCTTTTTTTTCAGTTCTTTGAATTAAAAAAATATGTATAACTTTCCTTCATCTCTAGGTCATATGTCCTGCATTTGTACTCAGAAATATCTTTTAATTTTGGACACACGGGTCAGCGCTATATCCTCTTTCAAGTCCTGCCTTTATTTTTGACAAACCAGTTCCAAGGATAAATCCTTATTCCTGGTCCCCCAGCAAAGTCAACATAAAGAGAACCTCAGTTTTATCCTAGAAAGAAATTTTGAGATTCAGCTTATTGGGGGAAATATCCACCTTGTCTCTTAAAGCTTACCATTCAATGTATGATGAAAAGTCCATACCTAAAGAGCAAAATTTCTCCTCCTATGGCTTGCTGGTGGCAAATGCATGACTAGCACTCATGCACAGTAAGAATAACATGAATCCTTGCTCTTTCAAATGTCCCCTTTTGAATCTCTATATGGAAAACGGAGCTACCCATTAGATATTACCTGGTTGTCTTAAATTTGATCTTGGCGCTCTGAGCAGGAATGTAGGAAATGACAACTATGGACACTTCCAGCTGAGCCTTTTAGAACTGAGCAGTTTTATCTTATAAGTAAATAGTACGACTCAGGTAAAAATCAGCAGTTCTTACCACACTTTTCCAGGAAATGCTTTACTTTTTGTACCTCTGTAATCTGTTGAAATTGTTTATCTTTGTCACGAATAGGGGCAGGTATCGACTTGAACTGTCTGTAAGTGACTTGCCTGGATGCTGCCTAACACGTGGCCAGAGCTGCAATCCACACGCTCAAAGCTACCAGAACTGGTTGGGTGAGGATGACCCAGAGATTATAGAGCTGGGCCCCAAAGCAAGTCAGGCACTATGAACATTTTTCACATCTTATGCCCTTGTGTAGGTAACTAAATCATGCCTCCTGGAGCATGGGTCCTGATCAGCCTACCAGGTCCAGGCAAGTAATGACTGAAGAAATTTCACTTGGTCTGCAGCTACCCTAAAACCAAAGCCTGGATATACCAGGGATGTAGTTATGGCAAAAGAGGAAACACCTCCAGGGATTCACTTATGTCCTGAATCGCCTAGAAAGAAGAGGGAACCCGCTGAAGTGGAAACAATCGGAATTTGGTTCTAATTTGGGGTCGGGGATGGGAGGGGATGAGTTCCACAGTCAGAACCAGGATAAACACTAAGAGCCTCAGGATCCAGTGGGATAGAACTACATACTTAGACATGGAGAGGTGGCTTCAATCATTTCTTAACACAGGATGTCACGGGTCTGTGAAGGAGTTCTGAAAATTATTATCATCTTGAAGAAGAAAGATGAAAATGTCAATGAAATATGTATTTGCAGACCCTTTACTCTCCTCTGCCGAGAGAATTTTACATAGTTTGTCTGGATTGGCCACTCCTTGGCGACAATTCAAGAAAAGAAAGTAGTCACCAAGGCCTTTCCTTTGCACTCGCAGATGTTGTCTATGCAGATAGTGATTAGATTAGGTAACCTATTTTCCCACGTGAGAGTTGGAGTCCGGAAATCTGATTCCAGTCTCAGCTCTGCCATGTGCCCCTGTATGAGTTTGGCTAAAATAATCTCTCTGAGCTTCAGTTTCCTCATCTCTAAAAAGAAGAGAAATTATTTTCTTCTTTAATTCAATCACTAGAATGTAGGCTTCTGAAAATAATTACAGATGTACTCAGAAAGTTTTCATCACAGCATTGCTTCTATCAGCAAAATGGTAGGGAGGAACGATCCAAATGTCAACAGCAGAGAGTGAGTTACATAAACCACAGTATGTCTACATGATGGAATACTCTGCCATCCTTAAAAGAGTGAAAAGTTAATTGCACAGAAAGATGTTCTAGCTGTCTTAAGAGGGAAAAGCAGTCAAAGTTCCAAAGCACAGTGTGATTCTACTTCTGTCAAAAGAAGAAAAAAATTTAGACAAACTGTATAGAAAAAAGACTAAAAAATATGCAGCAACATTCCATTCAGATCTCTGCTCAGATGTCACCCCTTCCAGAGTGCTCCCAGATCAGCTTTTCTAGAATTGTGCTCCCCTCCCCATTCTCCACTTTTCTCAACTTTACTTCTTTCCTTGTGATATTCTATTAAATAGTTGTTAATAGAATATCATCTTTTAAAGTTAGCGACTTCATGTTCCTGGATTATCACTGTATTTTTAGTGCTTAGAATGGTACCTGGCCCATAGTAGAACCTCAAGAAAATTGGTCAAATAAATGAATGGGAGGCTTCCAAAAGCCACACATCTAGTTTGCCAATTGTGAGCCCAAAGCCTAGGCCTCTAGAAATATACGGAGAACACAGGGGGACATAGGTGGTGAGGCAAGTGCTCAGTGAGATGGTCAGGGGACACAGAAGGAAAGGTTTGCCCAGGCAAAAGAGAAAAATATGAAAGGAATGCTACAGATAAAAGGGAGAGGGGAGAGAACACACACCAACCGCAGGACCCAGGGGTCAGACAATCAATAGGAAAGTTAAAATGGCACTTTTAAACACTTCTGATAAAATCAATTTGGTCATTACCAGAACAGAACACAGGGCACATACGGCCTCGTCTGGTAGAAAGATCTTTATGATCTTGTTAACGGAGTCCCAACACAGAAGCTGTAAAGGTTATAACCTAACTTGTAAAGCTAATCTCACATTGGCTCTGGCATAATAAAGAACCTGCAGAAAAATTCCCTCTTAACCACATGCTCTAGCAAGAAGAGCTTGCACAACTCCTCATACATGGGAATTTAGGAGAGTTTAACTCTCCCATTTCTGAGATTGAGAAAGCAGTTTTGAAAACAATGACCTCAGCACTCAGGGCTCTTAGCTTTAACAGCTTAGAGGTTAACCTGTGTTTAGCAATCTCCCTTCTAGTCACAGTGATTTAAAAATAAAAGTCAGGATGTCATTGCACTGAATTATACTGGGATCAATAGCCAAACTTAGTGTTTATTTTTTAAAGATAGTTCTGTTTTCTATTTGTATATCCCAGATTTTAAATCCTTGTATTATTATTATTATTATTATTATTATTATTATTATTAGTTGGTATGTGACTTTGGGGTCATTCTTCTTAAATAGAATACATAACATCATTTCTTGATTCATACTCTTCTGAACCACGTGGTCCAGGTCATGTCTCCCGGAGTGGAACAGAAAGGGAAAGTGAGTTTACTAGTATGTCACAGAATGGGTCTAGAAAACAACAAAGTAACAATTACAAACCCTCTGAGTGGCCCTGAAAAGAAAATGAGGGAGAATGTGAGTACAGCAGGCACGGAATTGCATAATGAAATGTGAAACATGCAGGAATGACATGATACTATGTCTGAGATGTGCTTTAAAATGCTCCAGCAAAGAAAAAAACGATAGAAGAAGCAAGTGTGGCAAAATCTTGAAAAGCGTTCAGTCTGGATGTTGGGTGTTAGGGAATTCATAGCATTGCTGCCTCTCTTTGTGTGTATGTTTGAAATTTCATAATAAAACGTCCTTAATGGCTGGGAAACTTTTTACAAAGAGGCTCAGTCTTCCTGGTGTTAAGTGTGTGAGTGACTGTGACTGTGCATCTGCATATGCAATGGCGGCATTTCCTGAGGGAGAGTGTTACTCCCTAGAGTGATTCTAGTGCTTTGGAGAGCAGGTACTTTCAGAATATACATATTTAGCCATCCATCTTCTCCTGTTTATGAAAAGAAACATTTAATACCTTTCATTTCTCCTCCTTACATTCTTGTTTTGAATGAGTCTTAATCGCTCCCAATCATGATTTTGTCAGCTAGGATACATTTTAGGAACATAACCTCCTTGGCTGATGAGGGAATACGGAGTTTGGTATGGCTGTGTGAAGAAAGCATGGGGTAGAAAATAAATCGGACCTGACTTTGAATCCCACCTTCCTCTCCCCTGGCCCTCTGCTACCTTTTTACTATAGTTTTAATGGGTCTGCCCTCTTGGATAATCCTTCGCTAGGTTCTCTTTGCTCTCAGCAGTCCATGTTTTGTTGACTGGATAAAAGTCCCATCGGTGGCATAGAATAGCAGCCATTCTTGAAAGCAGGCCACTATCTAGAAACCTAAACAGAATCAGACATCCCCTGGTTAATGATCTCAAACAAGAACCTGAGAAATCCTGCTACTCTCTTAAGCAGTTATTTTAAGGCATATGGCTGCTTCTAACTTGCAGGTCAGCCCCTTTACAGATAACTTCAATTCATCATTCAAAAGAGCAATCTGATCCTCATTCAAACTAGATGTAGCATTTCCCCATCAGTTTGTGTGTGTGTGTGTGTGTGTGTGTGTGTGTGTGTGTGTCCTACATTTTTAATCACTTGAAGATTATTCAAGGGCAACTTGCAGTTAACCATTGTAACAGTGTATCCATTGTTGCAAAGTTGACAGCATATTTTCAATTTCACTTCTGATTTCCTCCTCTCCCTCTGTGAAGTAAGGAGTGAAGATTTTGTTCAGCTATTTTTCAGTGAGAAGAATGAGTGTCAGAAAGATGGAGGGGCTTGTTCAAAGTCGACTGGCCCCCATGTGGCAGAGCCAGGGCCAGAGTTCAGTCAGCGGCACTTTCTGTGGTCGTTGCAGTATTTCCTCTTTTGGGAATCCTTTATGTGCTCCTCCCAAGCCCACATCAAGAGCCAAGGCATCCAGCAAAACCCATCCGAGATGCACATCTGTATCCTGGCTCAAAAACCCTGTGGCGGGCTCTCCCTTCTACCAGCATCAACTTTTTCACTAGTAGGCTCTCCTAGCTTTACACTCTGGCAGTCCTTTCTCATTTTGTGCAGTGCAGATGTTGTACTGCTGTGTAAGTAAGTGACCCTCCGTTCTACCCCCTTGTACTGGTAAGCAAGATGCTGGAGGGGACTGGTCCAAGCCTTGAGGACATTCCTAGCTGTCAGGGTGAGAGATGGGACCACTATGGAATTATCCACATACAGTGGATCAACTCTGCCACACAGAGCCATGTGCTCCACTCTCTGCCCTTTCACCCACACAGCATAAAAACGCTCTCAATGCCTCTATGAATTTGGAAATCAACCCCTATCCAGTGAGGAAGCATTAGTTACCTCTAATCTCAGAGCTATCACTAATTTGAGCTCAGTGCCAAAGGAAAGCTTGAAACTACTTGAGCATCTTATGAATGAACAATGTATGATCAATCTGATCTTTCAGCTCAAAGTGAAATTTGTTCAGACTTGCCTTATACAGGAGTGGGCAAAAGTAGGTTTGCAGTTGTGAGTTTGGGAAACACAGAGTTTATTCTTGTATGATTATTTAATTATGTTATTTAATTATTTAATTATTTAATTATTGTGTTCTTTTCCATATGAACAACTGAAAACCTACTTTTGCCCATCCCTGTATACTGCCTTTCGCGGGCTGCATGCTTGTCTGTTCTCTCCTTGCCCCTGTTGTCAGGCACTATGTTAGATGATGGGGATACAACAGCAATGAAGATAGCGATAGTGTCCCTCCTCATGGTGCTGAGGGGGCAGAGCCTGCAGTATGAGTGTCAGCTGAAACCTCAACTGGTGACCCAAATACCATTTTGCACCAGCCCCATTTATGTTCCTAGAAGTCATCTCTTCTCTCCATGAAGCCCAAATACTGCTCTTGATATCCATGAGCTTTGGAAGCAAAATGTGTTTTGGGGGCACAGGAAAAAAAATGCAGGCTATGTTAATTTAGCCCAACCCTTAGCATATTCCCTTCCATCCTAGAGGTCCTGTTGACTTTATTCAAGTGCCCGTGTCCATCAAGGAATATATGTGACAGGGATCTCTTCCTGCTTATAGGCAGGGTATCCCTCAAAATGTACACAAACACTTTGAATAATTATAAAGGAGGTGTTTATTAAAATATGTTTCATTTTCAAAATTGAGCTATCAGCTGTTAAAGTGTGTATATTTTTGGGGGGACACCCTGTATCTTCCCCTACAAACATCTTGATTTTTTAATTTGCATTTTTAAAAGATCCTTATACATAATCTAAATATTCCAAATAACTCCTTCAGCTTCTATAAGATGAAGAGAACCAATTCGGTTACTCTTAATTTGCACAAATGAAACCTGTGCCTCAGTTTCCATGGCAACAGAACAAATAAAACAAGTCATCCCCTGATGCCAATATGACAAAGGTCGGGTGGCTGTGAACTCAGACACCAGGAAGTTTTCAGCCCACTCAGTGTCCTCCAGGTTCTAATGTTTTTCCCCCAAGAGTCATACTGGTGTCTTATTGAAGGAGTCTTTAAAAATGGCTAGAAGAGGTACACAGATGAAGCAAGGAAACTTTCAGGATGTTAGTTCCAGCAAATGAAGGCAGAAATGACTAATCAGAATGAATACAACTGAGCCAGGAGCACCAACGTCAGAGCTCATCAGCCTCAGACAGCTAGTCTGGCACCAGGCCCTGCTTCTGCGACCACCGGGCCTCAGATAAGCCGCCGCCCTGCGGAGAATCCTGACACCACTTCTAAGCTGGCAGAAGTCTTATTATTATTACATATTATGCGGAAACTCTGAGCCTTACTGTAAGTCATCATTTTATATAGTTTTAACAGTGACAGTGAAATCCTGCCACGAGTGGCACTGTCAGCTACTTTGCGAGGGCCACCTTTTTCTCAGGGTGACAGTCTCCTTCATCTGAAGGAGTTGGCCTATCAGATCACTAATGGGACCCATTCATTCCCCCTGCACTGGACATGCAGCCCAGGAGCTGGGGAACAGGAACAGCATCCAGGGGGAGTTGGTCCTCCCGGCTGGCCCCTCCCCACGTTTGATTCATTGAGGAGAGTTCTAATTTCTTTCTGCTTAGGTTGACTTACAGAAAAAAAAAAAAAGGACATACCAGAAAAATTAAGTTAACTATTAGCCCAATGCCCTCAAGCTGCTGGTGTGGATTATATAACCACTCCCTGATTCTAGGAAGGTAACAAACCAGAGGCCCACATTTCTCTGATTTCTTTCTTTCCCTCCCTCCCTTCCTCCCTCCCTCCCTCCCTCCCTCCCTCCCTCCCTCCCTCCCTCCCTCCCTCCCTCCCTTCCTTCTTTCATTGATTTCAGAGAGGAAGGGAGAGGGAGAGAGAGATAGAAACATCAATGATGAGAGAGAATCATTGATAGGCTGCCTTCTGCACACCCCACACAGGGGATCTAGCCTGAAACCCCGGCATGTGCCCTGACCACGAATCGAACAGTGACCTCCTGGTTCTTAGGTTGGTGCTCAACCACCGAGCCACTCAGGCTGGGCTGATTTCCTATCCTTTAAATTTTTCTATCTGGCTCCCTGTCCTCTTCTCCCAGCTCACGGCCGGGCCACATAAGTCTTTGACAGTCTGTTCATCATGTACCCCTCATCTGGTTTACCTCTGTGGGGGTGCCTCTGCTTATCCTCCCTGGCTCCCAGCTACATAGAGTCCTAGCTTTACCTGACATCGCTTGCCGCCTTTGACCTGCTCACCATTTAACGTTTGCGGAGTCAAAATTCCAGGAACAGCGCCTGCAATCCTTAACGCATTAGACCGCTGTTGCAAAATGACTGCTGCGGAAGCAAATGCCGAGGGGGAGCACAAGCAAAGATAAAGACCTGGTTTTCCTAAAATCAGTGCAGCCCTGGAGGCGCCTGGATTCTCCAAGGGCACAGTAGTGATCCTTCTGATCATTTTTCAAATCAACCTACGGAGTGGGAGCTGGTCCGCTCATGAAACTTACAGAGTAGATATACAGTATCTGCATGTAAGGTGAGCAACTGGGACAGAAACACTGTTTCCCGGGACTCCCGAGGGGTTTCACCAGGGAAAATAAGGGCCTGGTTTCTGAAAGGGATTTGTGCTCTGCCCTCACTCTTGACGGGCTGGCACAATAAACAGGGGCAGGGATTTCTCAGCTCCGACAAACTGATAGCTGCTCCAATGGCTATGCATTGATTTTTTTGTAGGATTTTGAGTAAGGACCATATTGCACATGTTACCTCTCCTTATGACTTCCTTTAAAAATTACTAAATGCCAAGCCGGCTGGGACAATAAACATCTAAAGAGCTACATGATCCCTAACATATTGTTTTTTTAAAAAAATCACAAGTCTCAGTTAGATGCTGTACATCCCACACAGCTCCCCATATGAGGCCTCCCCACCCTAGCCTTCCAGTGCAGCCCCCAGCCCAAATATGATCTTCCCCAGGAGCTTTTACAAAATGGATGTTAAACGCGAAGGGAGCATGGTCTAATCAGCCCTTCTTATTGCCTCAAACTACAGAATTGTCCACATTTGCTATTTGCTACTAGAAAAGTCGGCTGACGTGTGTCTACTTTCTTCTCCCAAACCTTGGAAACTTCAGATCCACTCGCACTGCAGTATTCCTGTCTGTTCTGAATAAAACAAGGCCTGCTCTTGTGTTAATGAAATCCGGCCTGTGGTCCTGGGTTGTCAGGGTGACCCTGAAGAGACATACATTTCTCATTTTTACACTTTCCTCCAATTTCATAGGTTATTTTGTTATTGCACAATACAGTGCTTTATAATAAATTTATAGGGTGCCTGCGGGGATAGCCCTTCATATGATATGGTATCTCGTTCACGGGTCCTCCGGGATAGAGCCGCCGAGTTACACCTCTCAGTCAGCCACAGCTCTCCCTTGTGAAGATCCTGTGCGGCAGGACCCACGAGGCTCCCTCGGGATTCCACGCAGAACACAAGAGCCTCCAAAGTGAAAAGGATGCCACTCCACCCCTGAAGTGGAATCACCGAGGTAAGGTGGGAGCATGCTGCCGTGTCTGTAGTCCTGACATGATTATGCCTTTTACTGTAGAAACTGGACTAGAATACCGATTTCAAGTGATCCTTAGATACTCGATGCTGAGATTGAGGCATGACCCCTCCTTCTTTCTTTCTAGCCGCTTCAGCAGCCACAGTCCTGCACCAAGCAGGGGACAAGGCTGCGGGAGCAGTTGCCAAGCATGCAATGATTGACATCACTTAAGCAATAACAGTTTTAAAATGGTAAAAAGCTGACTAACAGTTGGTTTGGTTTTGATTGTTGCCAAGGCAGACAATTCTAAGCAATGTCAGTGGTAAAATATTCCTCTCCCCAGAGGCAGGCCACGTCCACTGCCTGCCCACTCTCTGACATGCCACTGTGGGAGCATTCCGATCTCTTTTTTAAAGATACATTGATCATTAAAAAATGAAAGTAATGCATACGTACTGTAGAAAATCTACATAAAAATATAAAAAGTAACTAGAGAGTTTAGAAGTCCTATTAGTCCTACCACTTATTGATAATCAGAGCCCATTATGGCATTTCCATTTTTTTATTATTAAAAATAGCTCTACTATAAATATTCTGGTTACATATATCTTTGTTGGCATTTATAATTTAAAAAATATTGCATTCTTGAAAGTATAGCTTTTTTAAAGAACTGAATATCAACCACTAAAGTGCCCTATATAAAGTATTTGTCAGTTTATAATTCCTGGAGTCGTGTGCACCCTCACCAACACTAAACATTATCATGAAAAACAAATCCTGAAACTGAACTCACTAAAAGGTATCTTCTTTTAATTTATACTTTTTTTGTTCACTTATGAGATTGTTTTGTTTGCTGACTTTTGTATTTCCTCTTTGGTTAATTGCCTATTCATAATCTCTGCTCATTTTTGTATTATGTTATTAGTCTTTCACTTGCCAATTTATAATAACTCTGTAAAATTAATTTAATTATATGTTGCTTTTTTTTTCTTTCCAAATTTTGTTTAGGTTGTTTTTTCCCACATACGCAAATAAAATTATTTAACTTAATGGGGTAGGATCAAATCAAATCAAATCAAATCAAATCTAGTTAGTTTTTTACTTATGATTTCTGCCTTTACTTGTATGTCTTTAAAGACTTTGTTCCAAAAACATATTTACCTATATTTAAAAAATATTTTATGTTTTTATTCTTCATATTTAGTTTAAAATTTGAAAATGGAATTTATCTAGATATACTTTTCTCAAGGTTTGCTTATAGGTAAATTATTCCACTCCATTTCTTAAAATTTGAGTCCAAACAATACACCGACTGTCTTATGCCTTTTTTTGCTCTTCTCCCAAATGAGGTATTGTCTGTCCTGTCAGAAAAAAAAAATCAGGAATATCAAAAGGCTTGCAGCCAAATTCTAGGCCCAAAACTGTATGTGTAAATTTGAGTGAACTCACCCCTTGTTAAGAAAATGAGGCCAACATTAAGATTTGGAGCATCCATTTCTTAAATTTGTTTTCCCTGAGTGCACCTGAGCATGTTTCCTGATTTCTTTGTAAAATGGGAATTATAATAAGAGAAGCATAGAACATAGCACCAACACTTACGTTCTCTGTAACAGATCACCGGCACAATAGAAAATTTCACTTTTATCCTTAGTATATTTAGTATTTGCTTGCAATGAAAACTACTGCTGATATTTTAATACTTACCAACAAATTGAGTTGATTCTATAAAAAAGGTTCTGTGTGTTATTTACCCAAGTTTGCTTAGATTAGAATTCTATTCCAGAAGCTAAGGGTGCCATTCACTGATTTCACATAAAGTACGTGAATAGACCATGACATGTCACTGCTGCTGCTATTCCCTGAGCTGGTCTGCTTTCTGTCCAGGAGGAAAGCCAGGGAGGTCAGAGACAGGAAGGACCTTGCAGAGTGGGCTGCCCTACCCAGATAGGGAACTGTGCTCATTAGGAGAAACAGGAGGAGCAGGTCGGGTCAGGGAGGCAGGGGCTGGGGAAGCAGGTACTTTATAAAAAAACCAGCGCATGGGAAGAACAATGTGCACAGTGGCCATCAAATGGGATTTGAATAACTATTTCTCACTCTTTTCAAAGTGTCTGAGATACAACAACCCCTCCTTTTTACTCCCCTTTGCCAGGGCAATTGCCAGCAAGGAGGTATTGCAGAACGCGATTTTAGGCAGCAATGTGTTTCTGTAAGAGGAGAGCAGGGTGGTGACCTCGATCCTGTTTGACCAGAGCCCCGATCCCTGGGATCCCTAGCTTTGCAGAAAAGGGAGGAAGCAGAGCCGATGTGTGGATGCCTAAGGGAAATCTTTCATTCCACTCAAAGGGAACAGGCGTACTCTCAACTCAGTCCTTAAAGATGTGGGAACTGAGGATAATCTAGTCATCACCCTACTTCATGAAGGGAAAAGAACCGCCCAGTAGACAAGACAAGAAAAAAAGTCAGGAATCTTTTTGCTGATGTATTTCACCAGCAATAAACATTTTTCCCATATAACGCTGAAGAAAAGCAACTGGTTTCTTAGCCTGTACAGCTTGCCAAGTGGTCCATGTTCTCAAAGGCCTCATAGATTTTTGGTCTTCTGTTTCCTTTGCCAGGAATTCCCCCCACTCCTCTCCATGCACACACACATGCTGGGGTGGTTGTCTCTCCCCTTGCACTCTTAACCTGGCCTGCTGTGGTCTGTTGTGCAGCTTGGTTATAGCTTCAGAACACTGGGGAAGGGATGGGCGGGGTATATTTCATTCACAAACCCAGGTGCCGGTCTACATACACCCCTAGGAAGGGGCACCTCTTCTAAATTACCCCCGAATGTTGCCTTTTCTTTGCTTACCATTCCTACAGCTTTCATACTGTGTTATTTTGGTCTTTCTGTCTGTACACAACCTTCATGCACATTCTATCCCCCACATCCTCCCTCCCAAGGATATAAAACATCACTCCTTCCAATGAAGTACGAGAACATCTTTTTTTTCTGGATCCGGAACCTGTGCCACTGTGCACGGCACATCGTAGCAGCTCCTTGGAAAAGCTCTCCTGAATATTTGCTGAATGAATAAAAAATGAATGCCTTTAAGAAACTTGCAGCTCTGAGCGAGCGCCTTATCCTCCTGTAAGTACCATGACACATACTAAAATGCTTCATATGCTAAGTTTCTGAAGAGGCTCAGATACGGAGCACCAAAGATGAGAGGGGATTGCAGAAGTTAGAAAATTCACAGAGAAGGTGAGCCGGTCTCACACAGAAATGCCTAATTAGAGGTTCAGTTTTCTCACTTAGGGTAAAGTAGGTCCTAAAAATGGCTAGCTCCTTAAGATGATCGGAATAAGATTTTCTACGGTGCTATGTTTAACATTCTTAGCTCAGTGTGTTCGGGAGGAAGCCCTCGCCTTCCACAGCCACGCTGTTTGGAAAGGGGCCTTTTCTCTCCTGCCGTTTTTCATTCAAGATATCTGTGGCGGAGCTGCGGAATATTCCAATACGTCCTCTTGACCTCTATCCATAAACAGCCTTTCTCACAATGAGATGTTCTGAGTTTAGGAGCCTTGCTATTTTCAACAAAGAATTAATTGCAAAGTAATTAAGTTTAGAGCAGGGGAATAGATGAACCCTGTCTATCATAAAGGAACAGTGTGGATGGTGACATAATGAAGCAAGCAGACGATGCTTTAAATTAACACACCCACATGCACACACATAATCTCTTTTCTAAAGCATACCAAACAAACAAACAAACAAAAAACAAACACCCAAAACAAAACAGAACAAAAAACCCCTCCTATCGCTTATATTGACAAGATAAATCTAGGAGCTGCTTAAAGAAGCACTTACTTCTTTTCTCATCAAGTCTCAGGGTTAAGGGCTTTTACCCTCCATGTCCATGGAAGCTATGCTAGATTTTCACCTTGGAAAGTTCTCAGAGGCCGGAGCCCATTGATAAATATAGCACTAAGATGTGGTACAGGGACATGCAGCCGAAAGCTAGTTGCATTGCTGGCCACATTCCCACCAGGCTTCTGTTCCCTCAATGAACACAGAGCAGCACAGAGAACACCAGAGGGGCACACGTGTTCACCCCTCTGTGTTGAAGCACGCAAATTCACAATTAATCAACAGGATTTGGGGGGGCAGTGATGGGGACAGTTTCCAGCAGGTTTTACCACTAGAAGTAGAAGTAGGAGGCTTAATCTGTGTATGGACAATTAGGTTGATGGTGGATGCCACCCTAACATTTTTTCCAGTTGCTTCAGGGACTGAGAAGATGCCAACTCACATCACACATCCTTTCTGGTCAGTGTGAATGGAGAAGATGCTATGGGGCAATTCAGGGTGCCTTGCACATCCCTGTGTTTTGATTAAAACAATACATTTCCAAATACCATGTATTTGAGCCTGGAAAAATAATACCTGAGATCTAAGAAACATTTGAGCACTTAAAAGAAAGGACATGAAAAGGAAAAAGGAAGCAAGGAAGGAAAAAGGAAGAAAGAAGGTCTAGAAGGAAATACATCAAAATTTTAACAGTGATAGTGTCTAGTATTTTTCCTCCTCTCTGCTTTTAGATCTTTTCCAAAGTTTTTATAATGAGTTTTGTTTTACCTTTATAGTGGGGACGTTAGAATTAACTTGATTTTGATAATTTAATAACAGCGCTTTAAAAACAAAACAAAACACAGCAATTGTACTGAATCTGTTTTAAAAGCCCTCACTGCCCTCAAGGAATTTTACCTCTAACTTTAGGCAACACAGCTGTGACCAAGGTGGGTGACAGCAAATTTGAATGGAAAAAGAACACAATTAAGCCTGTGTGGTTTTTTTTTTAAGTGTTTACATTTTAGCTCTTTTCTTGTGCTTTTTCATGGTTTCAGGTTGGAGATGAGTTGTGGGAGGGGCTATATCAGTTACAAGGAAAGAAGGGTGTTGGCCCCTCTTTTCATCACACCCATCCTAAGAGCAAACACAACCCACAAACCCTGTTGTCATGTTGCCTGGGTGGCTCCCCGAAGTTGCTAGAGGCGCACTCTTAGAGGGTGGGGCTGAGGAAATTGAGATGCAAAAAATAAAAACCACCACCAGGGAGGGCTCTCTGGAGCAAAGTTTTCTGTCATCTACAGTCCACTGGTTTTAGTTTAAATCCTTCAGAGAAGGTTTTCCTTCTTCATGGGAAAGATAAAAGCTTGAAAAAGATGGCCAAGAATGCCACGCAAAGAAGGAGAAGATAAAACTGAAGTTGCAGGTACTTCAAATGCATAATCTAGGTCAGAATGCTGTATTAGAAACTCTGACATTGGGCCTTGCTCACTATTGATTTGGTTCCTACCATGGTTACATTTCTGCACCTTACAATATCGGCTTCAAGTCTTCCACATTGAACACCCTGACATGTTGCACTGGGTAGTAAATGAGCAACGCATATCCTGGCACCCCCTTGCTCTCCACGCTGGTCTAGGTGACATTTTCCTGTGAATGAGTTTAATGGATTAGGGTCTTATTTGCATGAGCTCCCACTGTGATGGCTGGGCCTGGCCATGCTCTTCTTCTACCCGCAGGAGCATCACAGACATGGGTGCTGGGGCTTCTTCTCTACAGTTCATTCAACAACTCACGTTTGGGTCTCATGGTTTCTGTTTTTGCGTTGTGTGTTGTTTTCTTCCCCCACTCCCCACCAAGATTCTCCTTCTCATCCTGGTACTTTTGTGCCAGAAAAAGAAATCAGTTCCCAACTAACACAGCGAAGGAAACTAGGCAGTTTGCACCTCATTGTAGTAAGTTGTCCAAAGCATAGGTCATGTTCAACTGGTTTTATCTGAAGACGGCTTGTATTAAGTAAGGAATGTTGACACAATCTGGAAAATGAGGTGAATATAAAATGAATACTGGTTTGAGTTTTCCCTGAGATTTCTGTGGACTGGAGTTTGGATTTAAAATTTTCCACTCATAACTTACATTATCAGTTTGTCAAATATCACCACAAATATGTGTGCAATGGTGACCTTGTGATTTTGGAGCAACTACTTAACTACAATGTGACTTAATAAAAGGATTCAACACTAGTAGGATCAAAAGGCCATAAAATGATCCAACTTAGAAATGTAGAGCCGTCTTCACCATGTAATTATTATAGAGGAGACAAGGGCATTTTATACAATCAGAGGGAAGGTGATAGCAGTGACTTTTTTTTATTCTTGGTAACTAAGTCCTTAATACAAGTTTCTGAAGTTGTGACTCAAAATCCACCCCATTCTCTTTTACCAACCAACCTGTTTTTTCCTCCCAAGAGTACATATTTTGTTCTATAGACTGTAAGAATTAGAAAACTGGGAGGTAATTTCTCGAAAGGGAAGCATAATCTATTTGCTTAATGATCCTACAAGAAGCTAATAAGTATCATCCTTCTTAGAAATAATACTTTGCTTTTATGTAGAAGCTTTCTCCAAGGAGCACAGAGTATATTATAGCTGCTATCTAATTAATCCTCCTAGGGTTCCAGGTGGAAGGGAGGTGGCAGGTATGATGAAGGTTCATCAGGCACCATAAACATGTCTCAGATGAGGAAATGGAGCCAAAGCAAGAGTGGTTAAAAAGGCACACACCTAGTTATTTAGGCTAGGTCTGCATGACCTCAAAGCACCTAATGGACTCATCGAAAAGAAGAATCAATAAAGTTGGATACTGGTTGTTGAGTGAACAATAGGTCAGGTCCATTAGACTTCATGTTTTGCTCTTCCCCCAGCTGTGGTCATATGGCAGGCACTTTAATGGAGTGCCAATGAAAGAACCCACATTTCCTAACCTTTGGGCTGGGGGTCTCTTCAGACAGAAAACTTGGATAGCACTGATAGAACTTGAATATTGTTGCTTGACAGACACAGTACCCTGACAGAGCCCATCCACCATGGGGCTATGGTTTTTTTTCTCATTGCTCTTACAAGTTTGGTTGACTATGCTCCTTTCCATTGCCCTCTGCAATGTGGGCTTGTGCATGGTATTTGGAGGATTGGTGGTGTGGTGAGAAGGGGTCAGGGGCTTGAATGATCTATTGGTAGTCATCCCTATCTAGTAAATCAATAGGAGGCATGCCACAAGTCTACATCTCTTGCATCAAGAAAAATATTAAGCTGGGAGTCTTAAGCGAAGTGTTTGCCCTCTGCCTTAGGTACTGCTCCATGTCAATTGTAAACATTTCGTGGCCAGAATTCTGTGGCACTCACTCTCCAGAAACAGAAGCCTACACCAATGTCTTGATCAGTAACTGTTGAACTAAAGAGGGTGCTTCTGCAAAGAGTGAGCAAGCCTTAAAATAACAGCCGAAGTAGCACTTCCTCAACTTCAAACTCTTTGTAGTGCCAAATTCTCTGGGGAGTTAGGGCTCAGCTAAAATCACTTCCCAAAACAGAAAACCCCCCAAGAGAAAATTCAGTCAAATTAATGAACTAGATGCCTCTGATGTGAACTACATTTTCTGACACGTTGCGATAATAAATCATTTCTGATTCTTACTTACCTAGCTCAGATATGTTACTTGTCTCTCTCTCTCTCTCTCAAAAAAAGACACTAATAATGTCATTTGTTTAGAAAATGGAGGTATATATGGTGTGTTTTGAGGGAACATATCACTTTGCTGAAGCTTGGGGTTTAACAGGTCAATCAGAAGACCCTCAGTTGGTCACTGGAGCTTGTGGGTCTTGGTTTGCTAGGTGGGCATTTACTAGAATGGCAGACTAGTTTACTGCTGGCTATTGCAAAGGGAAGACCTTTAACCCAATCTCCTGAATTAAATCTCTGACTCTAGTTTGCTCCTCATACAAACAAAAATAATTTCCTTTAAGCATCCACGAACCTCTATTTCTTAAAGTCATTCAAGTGACCCCTAAGGCCACCACCTTCTCTCACTCCCACATACATCCTCTTTGAATATACTCCTTGGATCCTTCCTCTCCCACAACTCTTATCTTCTTTCACTGAGGTTCCCTTGGTGTCCAGTTCTCAGCTTGTACACTGGTCATTCCCCAGCCTGCAATATCATGCCATCTCTCCCAGGTTAGCCTTCCCCCTGTTAACACTGGAGCTCACTCTGATTTCCCTCAGATCTGCTCCTCATCCTGATCATCTCAGTAGCCTCATAGAATTTACATAAAACTAATTGGGTACATACTTAATTTCATGATTGTTTCTCATTTGCATACATTTTTTTTTTAATGAGTGTTTGCTCAGGCTGGTCCTTCCAAACAAATTCTTGAGTGCTTGGACTGAGGCTTAAAGTTTAGGCTTCTTAAAAGTAGAAATTATCTGAATTTCCACATAGCACTCTGGCCTCAGAGGGTTCTTTTGTATTATTTGTGTTTGCTGCCCAACTGGGACTTTCCTAGCTACCTACCTTTTTTTAAAAAACAAAATGTCACCAACTTCTCATCCAAGTGGCATTCGACTGTGGCTTAACATTACAACTTGAGCTTCTTTATCATTTTATGTCTGTGTGTGTCCCAAGGTGGGTGGGAGAAACAGTTAGAAATAGCTTCTATTATATAAAGGGCCATGAAGGAATTTTCCATACTATGTGCACAAAAATTCTTTCAGTTAATGTCCCAGACTCTCCATAGAAATTCTGACATCTTCCCCGCCCTCCTAGCCCCTTTGAATTCCCCACACTTTCACCCTCCCTGTTCCCAGGGTATAACAGTAATATTGTGGCTAAGTCTGTTTGGTATTAGAGTTAGAATTATTTATATCTTAGAGAGCTCAGGCTTGTTTATGTAGTAGAATTCTGAGAAGGAAGTGAATCAGGAGATCTATCCCCTAACAGGGCATCCAGGGGTGAGGCTGAAAACAAGCACTGATGATAAGGTAAAACCCCACACTACACAGTAGGCTGACTGCGCTACAGACCTCAAATAGCACAGGCCATATGGGGAATAGGCCTTGGCGGAGAGCCAGTGCAGCAAACAAAGGGTCTGTGAGCAGGTAGACATAACTATCTCAGGGGAGTTCCTGGAAGTCCATGGGGATGGGAAGCATCACAGAGGCCTTCCAGGAACCATGGAGCTTCAGCCCCTTCATCCAGGCCTACCCAGCCCCAGACTTTCTTCAAAGAGATCAGCAGTGGGCTTGTACAATCTAGTACACCGTAGTATTTCCTACCTTAGTCTGATGAACTTCATGTAAACTTTCTCTTTGAGCTAACTATATTTAAGGTTTTTAAACTCCTACCATTCATTGAGAGTCTACTATGCACCAGGTATTTTACATATAGATCTCGTTTAATTCTACAACACCACTGAGAAATTATTCTTACTCTCATTTTATTGATTAAGAAACTCAGAGAAGTAAAGCAACCTCCTGAAATTTCATAGCTATTAAGTAACAGACTAGGGGACCTTTGACCCTCTGTGCTCCAGGGCATGTACACAGGGGATTCAGATTCAGGCTGCTTTGATTCCAAAACCCATCACTTTTCTCTAAATCACCTTGTTTCTGGGCCCTGCAAATGAGGTAATGCCTACGCCTAAGAGGTAGAGTCCAAGGATTTTGGTGGGGAGGGAAGAAGTAACGGACATAAGTGTTTGGGTAACCAGAGTTTTTATCCGAATTTTACTGTTCCAAGAACACTTTGGGGGTAAATGCTTGGTAAGCTGGACACTGGATTCTAATCCAGGCTCTGCCACTGGACAAAAGCCCATCTTTCCTTGCACTTGGACTGGAGGAAACAGATTCTTCTGAACTTTAAGAATTACCCACATCAAAAAATAGAATAGATAACCCTTCCACTGGAAATGTTTGAGCAGATCATGGGTCAATATCTTTCTAGGATGTGGTCCAGGAGACATTCAGGGGACCTTCACTTGGCATGTGTTTACTCCCATTCTCATTGTTGAAGCCCACTTTCCCCCTGCACAGTGGGAAGACCACGGTGGGCCTCTGATGGCTCCTGTGGTGTACCAGAGGGCAGGGCTCTTCTCACTGCACTGGTCGCAGGCCAGGGAAGAGGAAGGGCAGGCCCTGCATGAGGAATCCCAGCAAACCTTTGACCTCTGTGCTCCAGGGCACATACACAGTCAGCACCTGTAGCCCCTTCAGCAGAAAGGGGCCTTAGGGATAATCCCTCCAAATCCACATCAAGCAGTGGGAACCAAAGCAACTCGAGAGGAAGCTCCCTGCTTACCTGGTCACCCTGCTAATGGGGGGCTCCTTTCATCACACATTGCCAGAGCTTCTTCAGCCGCACTCTTCCCCTGCAGCCGGATTTAGGCAAATTTATTCCAGAGGAGAGTTGGGCTCTATAAGGCCCCATAAGGGTGGGTCACTCCTGCCCTTCCTATGTGCAGCTCCCAACACAGCCTCCGTGCCCTTGAAGCCCTGGGTACCTCTTATTTTACCTGGAATTAATTATTAATGTACATTTCTCACTTTGACTTCTAAATGTAGGCCTTGGACTACATATATTTCTCTCTTTACTGCCAACTTTTTTTTGCCCAAATAGCTGCCAGCATAGAGCAGGTAATCAATACATCATACTTATTAAATAAATGAATGCATAATGAACAAATGTCAAAAAGTTGCCTACAGTACTCACGAAGATGGACAGCTGGAGGCAGAGGCTAATTAGAAGCCAAATGCAATAAGGGGTGAGATTAGGTGACTCTTCTTCCCTATTATTGTGCCCTGCCTTCCATGAACGCACATACCATGGACTACAAGGGTTTATCTTTAGGGAGCTATTCTCCTGTGGAAGAGGAAAGTATATTGAGGACTGCCTACCATATGAGAAGCACCCCTAGTGGTGGATTTGATTCTGTCCCCATTCAGTCCTTGTTCTTTCCCACTGTTCCTGGCCCTGCTGGCTCCTCTGGTCCTGATACCCTCCAGTTCAAGGGCTCTGGGGAGATGATACTCCTTGTAGGACACATGGTTGAACCCCAGATTGGTCCTATAGGTTTCTCAAAAGCTTCCACCTTTGCACCTCTGACCTATTAGAAAACCCGAAAATTTAAAACACCCTTACTGAAACAAATTACATGAAAAGAAGTGCCAAATTCCTTTACTTCCCATGTTCACTCTGAAGATGCTATAAACTATAATAGCAGTGGTTTCAATTCTTTTTTTTTTTGTAGCAACAGTACAATAAAACTATGTTGTGATATGTAATCTATTAATACGTTGATTTTTTTTAGAAAGTAAATATGAAATGTCAATGACAGCATATTTTTCTTCTATGAATATTAGAAGTGATGTTTGTTATATTAGAAAGAGTGGCTGATATTTTCAAATGGAACTTATACCCTAAATAGGACATGCTGAAATATAATTGTGTTGATTGAGGGATGACATAACAGTGGTTCCCTACATGTTGTGTTTGGATTACTAACGGCTGCCTAGCACTTTTAAAAAATATATATTTTTATTGATTTCAGAGAGGAAGGGAGAGGGAAAGAGATATAGAAACATCAATGGTAAGAGAGAATCATTCAGAGATTGCCTCCTGCATGCCTTCCATGAGGGATTAAGCCTGCAACCTGGGCATGTGCCCTGACCAAGAATCAAACCATGACCCCCTGGTTCATAGGTTGATGCTCAACCACTGAGCCATGCTGGCTGTGCTGCCTGGCATTTAAAAAAATCAAATTATACAGTGTATTCCAAGATCTAAACATCCAGATATTTACACACACACACATACACACATACACACATACACACACACACATACAGGGTGGGGTAAAGTAGGTTGACAGTTGTGAGTATGGGAAACAGAGTTTATTCTTGTATTTTTATTGATTAATTATGTATTATTTTCCATATATTTGTATTTTATGTATTTTCTTGGAAATGAAAATATAGCAACACAAAGCCTGTGTTCCAAATTACACAATTACGCTTGATCTAGACGAGCTGCTGCTGTCTTTAGCACAAGTTCTCAAGTTGACACAATCCACACCACTCCCTCCTGCTAGTGGAACTGAGGTCAGGTGTCAGCATTAGGTTTACACTGTGGTTTAGATTCCTTTTGGTTTGTCTTTTAAATAAGCACCCAGCTGGCTTAGCCACTCGCAGTTAGGACCCCAGTATATAGCAAGGCATCACATTATGTGATGGACAGGGCCCAGTGTGAGCTCTGGCAATTCTCCTGGCTAGCCTTCCTTCCACACTGTACAAGGTCTGCTCGATTCCTACTGCTTCCGAGATGCCTGTCCTGACTGCTGGCACCGGCTTCTCTCCCTGACTCAGGACTTCCCTGCACCCTCAGGGTTAGCATTCACATTGTCCTGCCATGGCTTTCCTGAGGGCAGACTGCTCTCCTCTGAGGGAGAAGAATCTTGAAGTTGGAAACCCTATCTCAGACTATGAAGCCCCAGATCTCTCTGCTCATAGACATTGGACTTGTATGCTATTTAACCGGAGTTAAGCTGGGGAAAAACCAATAGTTTAGGTTACATTAACCAGCAAGGCAAACTGATTTTTCATTTCTTTTGCTTTATTAAGACTGTGGCCAGGGCTTCACTGGCAATAGAAAAGATCACACTAAATTGTTCTAAATTATGTAGGAAGATTACAGTCACTAATACAATCATCTCCCATCAGAAAACAAATGTGCTCAAGCCAGCAATCCATGCCAGGGGAGCCCAGGAATTTCACCTCTTAATAGGGCGTCCAGCCACCCAGGAGCATATAAGTCATTCCTCAGGCCATGGCAACGAGGCTGAAGAGGTCATTTGGTTCAAGGAAATGGCTTTTTGCCTCCTCCTACTCCTCTTTACCCACTAAGAAAACCAACGGCGCCTTTTATCAGTTTGGCAAAAAGACAAAGGGAATGTTTAATTCTGTACTTAACATTCTTGGTCCCCACTGTCAGCGTTCCCAGTTCTCAGAGAACACTGAATGGATGTTTGAAGAGTTTTGTGAAACTGAGACTGCACAGTGGCAACAAGGAGGAAAAGATCCAAAACGAAAAGAACATTTTAAAATACACTCCCTTGTATTACCTGTTCTCCTCAATTTTCTCTTTTCCCCAACCAAGTCATATTTAGCCCATAGGAACATTTTCACAGGAGGGATGTGATGTAATATCCCCATTGTCCCTGTTCAAATTCTAATAACCCTGCTTGGCCAGTGTTGCTCAGTGGTTGAGCATCTACCATGAACTGGGAGGTCAGGGTTCAATTCCTGTCAAGGGCACATGCCTGGATTGTGGGTTTGATCCCCATTTGGGGGTTTGTAGGAGGCAGCCAATCAATGATTCTTATCATTGATGTTTTTTTTTTCTCTCTCTCCCTTCCTCTTTCTAAAATCAATACAAATACACACATATATATTTAAATCCCAATGACCCTAACTAGCTGCGTGGACCTAGGTAAATAACCAAACATTTTCATGTCACAATCTCCAATCAGTAAAGTGAGGTTAATATCAGCCCCTAGTTCTAATACCTGTCATACAGAAAAGGCTCAATGTATATGAGCTATGATTATCATTTACTAGTAACTTCTCTGGGGGAAGTACCTGATTTCTAAGACCATGCCCTATAACAGGATTTACAGTGCAGAGCAATAGCTGCCAGCTGGTAGCCACTGACCCTGAGCCTCTCAAGCTAAGGTTTTATTGAAGGATGAAGTCAAGGCCTGCAGTCTCCTCAGATGAGTGAGGTACTCTCACTTGGCAAAACTGGGCCCCGCAGAAACCCAAGAGCAATTGAATTAGCATCTTCTTAATTCTCTTTCTTGTTTAAAGAAGGATTGTTCTTCCCACATAGAAAATGTGTATTAGGGGAATCCTGGGATATCAAAATGAGCATCTGCCTTTCCAGTCTGACAATATACTGATGTGATCTGTGACGAGTTAGAAAAGAAGAACACCTATTGAGCTCATGGCTACACTCAACGTGGTTTCCGTATTTGATAGACTGAATCATGGTGTCCTTAAATTCGAAGGCAGAAGAGGCTGCGTGTGGCCCTCCTTTTGCCAAAGTGCCATCCAACCCTAGAAAGTTGAGGGGATGTGGCCCAAATCTCGTAACTAGATAGGGGCAAGAGTGAGACTAGAAAACAAGTGTTTTGACATCTTGTCAAATGAGTTTTACATTTCACCAAACTATTTCTGGTAGCTGGGTCGATGGTGTTAGAAAGTGTTGGGCCTTGTAAGACTAATACTAGCTCTTTCTTGTGAAGGAGGATCAGACTTAACAACTACACAAAACATCCCACTCCTTCTCTAGCGGAATCAGTGATGCAGGGTCTGGGCCATGCCTCCCAGTGTACAATCATTCCCATAGGAAGACCTACAAGGTATAGCAATCCAACGTACAAGGACACAGTGAAGAAGAAAGGAGTGTGTAAGGGAGGGCAAGAATTTCAGTTGTGGTGAAAGTTTGAAAACACTGATTACTGAGAACCTCCCATTAATGGTCTGATATGGCATAGTCACCTGCAAAACAGCTCCCTCCTTAGCTAACTTTCTTACAAAGCTTGCGGGCATTAGGTGGGTGGGAAAATCCCACATTGTTTTCCCAAAGACCTTCATATGGTGGCAGACTGCAAAGAGCTTCCTTGGAGATTGTCTAAGAACAATAGAAGACTGGGTGAACAAAACCATGAAAAACCACAACTTAATTCATTCCTTAAGGTTTGCATTCATGGAAACTAGGAAAATTGTTCTGTATGTTGAAAAGCAACAAAACCCAAATCATATATTTAGAAAGGAGATATAGTGAAAACACAATTGAGTTTCTATTAACCTTCCAAACAGTCCCCAACAATAGTTTCTAATAAATTTAATATATTTTATTGATTTTTTACAGAGAGGAAGGGAGACGGAGAGAGAGTTAGAAACATCAATGAGAGAGAAACATCAATCAGCTGCCTCCTGCACACCCCCTACTGGGGATGTGCCCACAACCAAGGTACATGCCCTTGACCAGAATCAAACCTGGGACCCTTGAGTCCGTAGGCCGACGCTCTATACACTGAGCCAAAATGGTTAGGGCAGTTTCTAATAAATTTATAGGCTAGCTTATTTTTTCCCATTTGGGTGTACATGTGCACAAACACACTCCCAGTTCAGTAGTCAAAAAGCAATCTAAAACGTTAGAGGGAAAGAAGAGTTTCCTAGTTCGAGCCACCAATCTTGAGCTTCACAGTTGGAAGAAATTCTGTTATACTCTTTTTTTTTTTTAATAAAAAAAATTATGAGTCTTTCTCTCAGCCTAATGCAGGAGAACTGCCTTTACCCAGAAATGATCTTATGCTACACTAGAACTACTCAGTCAGCATCTTTAATTATCATTTCCCACAAGCCTCTAGGCCAGCACTTCTCCAAGTTTAATGTGCATACGAATTGCCTGAAGATCTTGTTAAAAATGCTGATTCTGATTCAGTAGGTCTGGGGGTGGCCCTGAGATTCTACATTTTTTACAAGTTCCCAGGTGGTGCCAAAACTTCCAGTCCATGGACTAAAGGCAAAATTGTTGACCAAGTCTACTTAACATTGTTCTTACCAGGGCAAGAAATAGGCCATAATTATGGTTGGGATAACAAGCCTCCCTGGACTACCGTGTTCCTTGTAAATCTTCCCTCATTTACATCCTTCCTTCCATCTCCCTTCCCTCTCTTCTGAATGCACTTGCAGTCACCCACCTAAAGGAGGCAGTCCATTGCACTGGCACAGGGAGAAGAGCATGCAAACTTGGGTTTGAATTTAGGCAACAACACTTCCTAGCCACGCAATTCTCATCTCTGAGCCACATCTGTCAATACGGGGCTAAGATTCCCACCCATGCACCTGTGATTGTGAGTAAATGAGGGAATTTACAGTACCCCGCAGAGTGCCTTGCACTCAATAGGAGTTCAACAAATATCAGGCTCTTTTCCTTTAAAGTGTCATGCCCAGAACCGGTGCTTCATGCATGGCTTGTTTAGCACAGACAAGGTAGGCATGGGTTGGTAATGCCTAAATCATGTTAATAATGTCTGCTGTGATGTTGAAAAGCCAGGTGGGCGGAAGTACAGCTACAATACTCTCTTGGCAGTAAGTTAAAAAAGCCTTGTCTTGCTCTACTGTCTTCTGTCATCACTCCTAATTTCATATCTCTTGGCTTTATCAATTAATTTAATAACATTTCTATTAAGCCACACACTGAATCAAATATCCAGACGAAGCCTCCAAGAGTCACAAGCTTCCAGATTAGTTGGAATTTATATTGAGAAACTGCGTAATTGGTTTTTAAAAAGTTGCATTTTTATAGGAGTTGGCATTTTATAGGTGGGATCTTCTTCTCAGTGAAGTTGTGGCAGCATAGTAGGCTTGGCATAATGAAAATTAGTTCTGCACACAGGCAGAAATAAAAAGCGGTCTGCACATTACTAAGCAGAGACTTACCCTTCTGCTCACCCATCAGTCACAGATGGGAGAATCTTTCAAGAATGCTCAAGTTCCTCACCTCATCCCTGAGGGTGCAGCCACTGCACCTGCCAACTGCCTAAAGGTTTTCTCTGGTGGTGGACTTCAGGGTGAATGTGACAGCAGAGAAGTAAAAACATTCACCTAGGGAGGCGATCCCTACTTTAAAAATGAGCCCAGTAAATAAAATAAAAACTTAGATTTACAAAATGAATAGGAAAGACCACTTAGAAGCGGCTTTTCTGGTTAGATAGGAACTAAAGCCTTTGGATTAATCCCATCTGAATGAGTAATGGTCATTTGCTAAGTTTGACTTTCCTGTCAAATTGTCATCATGTTGCAAGCAGACTTTACAAAGAGAACTCCAGCCAGAGTGGAATGGTGAGAACTCAATACACAAGGCTCAGGGAGGAGGAAATTCATCTAAACATCCACGCCGTGACCTCCTGCTCACCCGCAGTACGAAACTTGGCAGAGAGCAGCCGGGGAAGTCATTAATATGTGGAAAGGGATCTCTCAAAGGCACACCAAGACCACGTGCCTTTCACTGATGAAAAAACAAAAGGAACTGTACAAATATTTGCCACAAGAAAATAATAAGTTCTGTCACAAAGCTGAGGAATTTCCACAATTGGTTCAGGGTACTGTATCATTACCAAGGCAAAGTTTCTGGTTAGTACAGGCTCCAGAGCTATTCTGAAAGGGAAGTGTGGAGGTCAGAGTTCAAGGACTGACCTTTCTTAAGCTTAAAAAAAGATCAGCAGTGTGTGTGTGTGTGTGTGTGTGTGTGTGTGTGTGTGTGTGATTTCCAGGTGATGGTTAACAACACAGTTAAAGCTGCTAAAAGATATGCAAACGGCTCAGTTATGATTCAATGTTTTTCTTCCTTGTTTGCATCTTCATTTGATCAAATCAACTGCAAATTTAAAAAATGGACTTAATATTATACACTATTAGGGAATTATTAATTTTATTTCATTTTGATAGTAGCATTATGATTATACAAAAATCTTTTTTAAAATATGTACATTGACCCTAGCTGGTTTGGCTCAGTGGATAGGGTGCTGGCCTGTGGACTGAAGGGTCCCGGGTTCAATTCTGGTCAAAGGCACATGCCTGGGTTGTGGGCTCGATCCCCAGTAGGGGGCATGCAGGAGGCAGCCAATGAATGATTCTCTCCCATCATTGATGTTTCTATCTCTCTCTCCTTCTCCATTCCTCTCTGAAATCAATAAAAATATATTTAAAAAAAAAGATGTACATTGCAATTAGTAGTGAAATGACCTGGTTAGTGTTTGGGATTTTCATTAAAATACTCCAGCAACATTAACAGGTGTATGTGTGTATGGGGGGGGGGGTAGATAAAAGAACGATGGTAAAGTTTTGATGGTTGTTAAAGCTGAATGATGGGTCCATTGGAGGATTGCATTTTCTTCCAACTTTTGAGTGTTTAGAAATTTTTACAATAAAAGTTAAAAAGAAATCTATCCCCAAAGTAAAGAGGTTTTCTTCAAAAAGTACTAAAAATAGTTTACACAACAATATGGACTTTTGAGGTGAAATTCAGGGAGTAAGCGCACAACCCCGAGAGCAGTAATTAATGGCCGATCCTACGTGCATGCCATTAGGCGCAAGCAGCTGCCATAACATCTTAATTTAAAGAGCTGGGGTTTGGGGAATCACGGCACTGCAAAAAGCTGCATCCTGCTGCTGCTTCGAAGAACTGGTACATCTCAGACCCCTAAATTTTTAAACACGGCTTTCATGTTTTTGAGAGCTGAACTACCTTTGAAAAGTCAGCTTGTTAGGAAATTCACCTTGCAGACTCTGGCTTCAAGGATTGGTTGAGGTCCTTGGGTATGAACAAAACTGATCTGGGTGTGGGGGTGAGCATTCACAGGTAAATTAAAGGTGTTGTATGCTTACAAAGGAGCAGGGAGAGACAGCTCTCAATGTACTGCATTGCCACAGTACCTTTCAGGAATGCAAAATAGACCACCTTGCTACTCAGAGTCTAACCACCCCCGCCGGCCCTGCTTCTTCCTCTCTCAGTCTCTTTCCTCCAGAAATGGAGAGAGGCAGAATTTTGAGGGGAGCAGGTGCCCGGACTGTAGTCCCCCACTGGTGAGTGGTAGTGTAAAGCTTGGCAATGACCAAGCCTTAGAGGCCTTCTGTGGGACGTGGGAGTCACATCTCACACCCTGCAGGTCTCTTGGATCCCTTCTAGCCCTAAGACACCTGAGTGCCTGGCCTGTAATTTGGAGGAGAGCCAGTCTGATGGGCCCACCCTCCACCACCATTCCCCTCCCCCAGGATTGGATGGCAGGTGAATATCCCATTTTGGGTTGCAAAGCTTAATGTGAACAGAAAGGGGCAGAAGATAACCAACTACACATTATAAGTCCACAATTTAAAAATCCAGACTCCCCAGTCAAAAATATCTGAAGGGAGCCCTGGCCTGTGTGGTTCAATGGTTAGAGGGCTGGCCCTCACACCAAAGGGTTGTGGGTTCGATTCCCAGTCAAGGGCAAGTAGCTGGCTTGCAGATTCAATCCCTGGCCCCTGGTGGTAGGAATGAGTGCATGTGGGAGGCAACCAGCCAATGTGAGTCACAGAGAAATTCTCTCTTCCCCCTCTCCTCTCCCTCCCTTCTACTCTTTCTAAAAATCAATGGAAAAAACATCCTCTGGTGAGGATTAACAAAAAAAAAAAAATCTGAATGGACCCAATCACCCTTTATCAATAGGAAATTTATCTACTATACCCCTTGGTGGAGGCCTCCATTTGTGATATGCTTCATCCTTTCCCTCTTCCCTTAGGCACTCTGCATTTTTGCCTAAATGTATCCAGGGAGTCTGTACACTGATGGTTCCCCAGGAACTCAAGAACACCTGCATGCACACTGAACTTGACAAGAAACTTAAGCTTGCTGGCAGCACGGAGCAAGGACTCCTATTAATTTCTTGAATCGATCCTGGCAATATTATTATCCGGCCCAGGAAAGAACAGCTCTTTACTCATAGCATCAGGTCTGAATTTTTTAAAAACACTCTCCATTGCCCGTAAGAATGACTAATAACCGTCAGCTGTAATTTCCCAGAGTTTGTGGGTATGACTTCTGCAGTGTTCCTTGTGTTCGAATTTGCCATATTTTGTCTGGGGGCTTGCAAGGCTTTCAAACACAATTGAACCAAAACCCCCAGCCGGCTCTCGGTTCAGCCCAGAGAGCTTCGTGGTGCTCTTGAACTTACTACCTCCGCCCCCACACCTGAGAGCCTCCCGGAACGCCGCTTTCCCTGCCTCACACATCATCAATCAAACAACCCGAGAAACGCAGAAACCTCAGTTCTCAACTGCAATCAATACAACCACCTTTCCTGGGGTAGCGCTGCCTGAGTTTTGAAGGTCATGGAATGAGTCAGGGGCAGAAGAGAGAAAAGGAGGCCACGGGTTCTTTGACTCCGTGTCTCGGAGAGATCAGCCTCTGCAGAAAAATAACCTCATTAAGCTGGACCAGTCGCTCGGGAGAGGACAGACCCAATTCACAGAAAATTTGAAGGATCAAAATTCTGTTTTGCTATTTTATATATAGTCTCAAGAGCTAGCGAAATAAATTTGCCTGGTGTAAGTTCTGTTGCACAAACAGATAAGAGGAAATTGAAACCACAGTAGCCAAGTACCTCTCCCTCTGAGGAAAGCGAAGCTCTGCTTCCATTGCAATAAGACTCTTATTTATGTATTCTTATGTACATTATTTACATATAAATTTATTGCTCAGACAAACCAGATTTGTTGGGTACTACTATGGGCAATTCAAATATGAAGTGCCATGGGGAAGGCAGATATGTGTACTTTCAAAGAACTTGGTAAATAGCTACTTTTTTTAATGCTAGTAAACAAGTTACTCTTCTAGTAGGAAAAAAAAATATGGCTGGAAATCTTATTTATGCTATCTATATACAAGGCTATTTAAACAAACCACATATGAAACATTTATATGGAACAATTCTAAAACAGATGAATCAGGAATCGGTCTTTTTTTTTTTTAAATTAAAACAAAAGATAAGACCCTTCACAGTTTGAGCAAATATTATTTCTTCTAAAGGACACCTCTGATAGAAGTACCTGATCCCCAACCAGAACCTCACTTTGGGGGCCATTCCTTACAGCCTGGTGATTTGTTTTACTGAAGGATGCACCACAGATTGTTAGTAACACATAAATTGTTTACTAGTAAACAGACTATACCTATATTCATTTGCTTAACAAATCATTTCATTGTGGATTTTAGTCCAGCCAGTGTCTAAATGATGACAACTGGTAATATTATACCAATACCTTTTCTACAGGAAACCTATCAAAGAAATAATAGCTCATGTTACCACTATTTATTCTCGATCATTTTCCTCTTGTCTACATTCTCTTCCCTTTCAAGTTTGCCAAAGACTATTTTCCTAAGTTCTGAGTTCTGAGAAAACTTCTGTGTGTTATCAACATGATGCACATCATTAACATAAATGCATGACATTATCTGAATATCATTAAAGAACTGAGCTGGTGTTGCAGTTAGCAAACTGAAGAGGAAACAGAATCACAAAGATAACCCAGGAAGCCTCGCCCACTCTCATCACCACTACACTATTTCCTAGAATTTTCATCTTTCTATATGTACAAACAGCGTTTGCACAGGAGAGTGTTTGTGTCCCACCTTATTCCTGTTGAGAACTTACCCATAGCTCTCTGAACGTCTGCTGGTTTTAACCCCTAAGGGGCCTGGGTACCCACATGTAACAGACTGATGACGCCAGCAGAAAGCTGCCTTTCTGAAGAATCAGAGTTCTTGGCTTACTCTTGCTGCTCTTAACCTGTCTGACCTCCTGGACTCTAGGCCCCGCCCATGTATGGTATCACCTCCATATGCTCCTCCTTGGTCCAGCTGACTTCCTTGTTGGCCTGGACCTATGCTATATGCCTCGAGCAAGGCTGGACTTTGGTCATTTCCAGGCAGCCTTGCCTTGCAGTCATCCAAGAAGAATGAGGGAGAGGACCACACCCTCGGCTGATGGAGACCTTCTTGTTCTGCTGCACATTTCCAACATCAAACATGAGGGATCTCCTTCCCATTCCTCATCCTCCCCTCTCCATGTCTCACAAACAACGAAAACATTTCCCCAGAGAAGTGTCCAGGGTATAGCAAGACAGGGACTCAGAGGTTCTGCACCTGAACTTGTTACCACGAATCATTGAGTTTAATGTCTCACCAGATCTTTGCAAAGACGGAACAAGACCAGTTTGCAAGAAACACTTGGTTCCCTGGATTACCTGTCCTTGGGCTGCTGAGAACTCTAAGGGTGTGCAGATAATGGAGCTTCACATTTTTTAGTAATCATATTAAAATTAAACATAGACTTTTTTTTTCTTTTTAGGATATAGAACTTCTTACTCAAGGATGGAAGCTAAGGAAGATAATGCCAAGACTAGATTTTATGAAAAGCCTAAAATTGATGCATAGATACATGGATTAATAAGTAAAGTTTTACTTCAGTAATAGCAGCTACCGTGGTTTAGATGAGGATAGAAATGGAAAGGTTTGCTGAAAAGAGAGAAAAATAAAGACCTTTTGTTACCTCAAAACTGGTTGAGATTGACCAATGTGATCCTTTCAAACCATTTGCCTGTGAGCCGCACACACACATACACACACAAATAGCCATTTTCTTGGAAAGGTTTTGGAAAGACTGTAGGGAGCGGTTATAGGGTTAAGCCTCGGACTGACCTGCTGGCAAAGCCATAAACAGTCCCAGCTTAGAGGGCACAGCCCTCTTAGCACAATTAAGCTTGATCTTGTGACTGCTCCCTAGATCTTTCCTGGGTAGCTAATGGGCTGTGGGAGGTGCAGCAAGTGCTGCCAAAACAAGTGAAACTTACAAGAACATTGTAAATTACCTTGTTTACCTCTGACTATAAAATAAAGCATCAGCTTGCAATCTGGATCTGTTCTGTGGTCTCAATCACGCACAGAAGATCCACCTAAACCAGGGGTGGGCAAACTTTTTGACACGAGGGCCACAATGGGTTCTTAAACTGGACCGGAGGGCCGGAACAAAAGCATGGATGGAGTGTTTGTGTGAGCTAATATAAATTCAAAGTAAAGGAGCGGAGGGGAGAGCAAGAGAACCGGATAGAACAGCCGGATCCGGCCCGCGGGCCGTAGTTTGCCCATGGCTGACCTAGACCCAGCTTATTCTCTTTGTCTGTCTTTTCTTCATCCTTCGCTGGCCCTCCCTCAGGCTCGCTGAACCCTTGGCTGTGCTGGTGAGGCACAAAAGACACCTTCCTCAGGTCAGGAGGAGCAAAAAAACAAAGGAAAAGAAGCGAAGTTGGACTAGTGGAGAACTTTCTCAGTGAAGTGACTTGAAAATTGGAATCCCTCTAAATAAAATAAATGATAGATTCTAAGCAAATAATTATTCCTGGTGACTTTCACATCAAAATAAATATAACACAAACTCCTGAGAGGTTATTAGGGTCAGATTTATGACTCTAGGCAAAACTATACCTAATTCCATTCATCCTGCCTCCCACACATCAGTACATCAATCCATGCATCCATGCATCCAAATAACAAAACAGGAAGTATTGATTGAGTACTTATTTTATACATAATCCTGTTCTTGGGCCCAGGGGTTCAAGAAGGACCAAGACAAACTCTCAGTCCTCCAGTAGGGTGAGAGGAAGGCAACAGTATGAAGTATATGCAGGTGTGTAGGGCTCTCCTCAACCACACCAGAGACCAGATAGGTCTAGCACAACTAACTCTGGAGCCTTTGACCTTGTCTTAGACTATGTACTTAGGGAAAGGTATTAATTCTCTTAAGGCTTAGCAAATGTGCTAACTCTAATAGCAGGCAATTTATATACTTACTTTACCTCTGGCTTCATTTTATTATTCCTACCTGTTTTCTTTCTACCCCGACTTACTTACTGAATTTTCATCTTACGTATTACATGCATTATTATAAACTACCTCAAATCATCTTGGGAAATAAAGAGGTCTAAATTTCTAAAAAAAAAAAAAAAAAATACAATTACCTGACAAGATCACAAAATAATAATAAAGATAGCAATTTTATTATTACTGGCAACTTCCATGGTGGACTCACACATATCAGGCCCCATTCCAAGAACTTCACAACTATTTTCTCATTTATTCATTATAATAAACTTTTGAGATTATTGTGATTATTATTCCTATGTCATAAATGAGGAAAGCAAAGTACGCAGAGTTGACGTCACATGTGAGTGAGTAGTGCAGCCGGGACTTGAACCTGTGCAGTTTCCTTGTGGAAGGGGTCCCTGTGGTTTATCCAGGTGCTCAAGCTCTCCAGGTCTCCTGAAAGAGCAGAAGCCCTTTGCTTACTGGTCTGACCTACCAGGCTGCCTCTATTGTTTGACTGTAAGACTCTTCTTACATTGTGTCTTACCTAGTCTTATGGGCCTCCTTGAATATTGGCCTGATTTTCTCTGTGACTCCTCCCTGACCCTGTGGCTGGGTTAGTGGGAGCTCCCATATCTGAGCTCCTGTATTTCTGGAGGGTGAGCTCCTTAAGAACAGCGGCTATGTCCACCTCACTTTCAAGTTGTCAGGACCTGGTAGCACATATGAGCCATAGCGGATGTTTAAAAGGGTTGATGTGGATTGACCATTTGAATATGGGCCCCGTCACTTTCCCATGAACACTGTGCAGCCTTCCCAGAGAGGCATGTCCATGCCCTGGCTCCCTTCTCCCTGCATTGGTCCCTTGGTGATGGCTCTGCAGCTTCACCCACTTGTATTTAGATAGTTCTACCTGTCTAGGTGATGCTGCTAAAATTAAACAACTACTAATGTGTGAATTGTAAAGCATACACATCCAGATTTATCAAGCACAGAGAAGCACATTTTGCAAGGATAAAAGGTCTTCTTGATTAGTGATTATAAAATTGACTTGATTTCAGTCTAACTTAGTATATTCGAAATTGGAATGGGCACTTTTAATTCACTTATGAGTTCAGGCATTTTTTTGTCTTCTCAACTCCCTCTCCCCCCACACCAGTTCCCCTTAGAACAATGCTGCCAGCACCAAAGCCATCCCTCTCCTGCTCTGACATGATCTCCCATGCTCTTATTACATGGGCTATTTACTTGACAGTTAATCATGTTTTACTTAGAGGTGTATGTTATTTAACTCTTGCATTGTTAACTCGTGGTCCCCATGTTTCTGAGTTTTCTCTCATGGAAATTTCTTAACAAGAAACCACTGTGACTTGCGCCTCTCATAGAGTCTAGCCATGCAAGTATTAGTTCCATGATAGTTTGGGAAAGACCATGGACTGTCATAAAAGTTTAAATACCTCAAATAAACTGAATATAAATAAATGTCTTCCACTCCTGGGTCACTCATAAGTGAAGTTGAGGGAGTTTCAATAGAACATTCTCCAGGCAGAACTGTAGAAGTTTTGGTCAGATGTCACTGGCAAGAAAGTAGGGGTGAGGGTGCTGGTGGGAGGGGTGACAGGTGGTGATAATGGTGGTGTGGTGGGGTCCACAACATTTCTGGAATGAGCATGTATGTTAGGCACTGGGCTAAATGGTTTACACACTTGATTTTATTTAATCATCACAACATCCTCAGGTGTTGACATAATTCCCCTTTCCTTCTATCTGTGATTAAAATGAAGCTCAGAGAATTTAAGTAACTCAAAAAAGGCCACACAGGTAAGAAGGTGGTGGGGTTGGAGTATGACTCCAGGTTTATCTGACTCTAAAATTATACTTTCCCTCCACACTGCTTCCCAGAGTCACCTTCAATGCATGCACTGGCTGGGATACCGCTTTAGGCTCAGAACACAGAGATAAATGTTAGTAAGAGGCCTAGCTGGCAAGTCTAATAAATGAATGGGCTCAGGAAAAACAGGGAAGAGAAGTTGAAATGTCTAAGTTTCTGATTGTATTAGGATTGCAAAAACAAGAAATAAATGGTTCTAAGCAGGAAATTAATGGCCAGTTTTGAGCACCTATTGTGTGCAAGGTAACCTGCCGAAGCATAGAAGGGGAACAGAATAGGGACAGTCATATTACCCAGAGGCTGACTTATACTAAAGCTAGCTGAGCCAGGGGGGCTACTTTTGCCTTGCACTCCTGATGGAAAGCCATCTTCCAATCATCCCTTTAAAGACCAGTGAAGGTAGTCCCGGGCCCGGTCCTAGTGGGCGGGCTAGACGCTCACCTCCCATGGCCTCCTGAGGGCTGCAGATGCGCCAAGGTGTCTGGGGGCAGTGGGTGTGTGGTGAGACGGAGCCAGACTGCAGGCAAGCAGGGGGTTAATAGCTCATAAAATAAAACCCTCTAAACCAAAAATGTTATTTTAATTGTATTACATTGAGGAGCCCTGAGGGTCGTGGGGTAGATAATCAAAAAGGACAAGGAGGAAATTAAAAAAGGGAAGAAGGCAATCAAAAAGGCCATTTAGGAGAGCCCCTTAATCCTCCATAGAAAGAACACTAATTATACTCCAGAATCTCCTTATAATTAACCCTGATATAAAGTGTTTTTTGAGCAGTAATAACTTTCACATTCACAATCGTTTCAATCGCAAACTCCGGTCAACGCCTTCCAAACAGCAGTCCTGACAGGTTAGCAGGTTTTCTTCCCCAGCGAACCGCACCATTACATGGCCATCCACAACCCAAAAGACAAATATTTCTGCCCTCAACTAACTCCACTGCTCCGCTGAACTCAGCCCACGGCTTTCATTTTTCTTTTTGGCAGGAATAGCCCAAAACACAACCATACTTGTGCCTCCTTCCCCTTCTCTGTAATTGCTTCCCTATGCTCATGTTTAGCCTTTAATATGACTCGGGCTCTGGGATGGTTGCAAACCCACTGGATTCCCAGCATACCTTCCTTAGTGAGCAGACCCCAGCTTAGCTTTACCTACACTCCCAGGCCACTGGGCACACACTGCTGGAGTCGTTCTGAATGTTTCCAGACAAAAGCAAAGATTCAGACAGACTCTGCCCAAATCCCATTCAAACTAAGAGCTTCACATTCCTCGCCCTGACAGCTGATCGCTTATGAACCAAAGCTCCAGACTGTCAACTAGAATAGTTCGGGGGCAGAACAGAGCAGGGAAAGAATGCAGACAGATCTACGCCTCAGGTGTCTGGGGTATCCCTGGGAAGAGAGAGGCCAAGGAAAGGCAACTGGGACCAGCCTGTGAACGGAGAAGGGCCTGGAATAGGTGGCTTGGGACTTTTTGTTTTTAATGGCTTGAAAATGAAAAGAATCTGTCCGTGTCCTCACATGAACCGGCCACTGCTCTTATCCCACCCGGTAAGAGAAGGAGCAGGATCTCAGATCCCATGAGATCTTGGGGGAGATAGTTTCAATGGGGCACCTGCCTGCCAAGTGAAACCCTAGGAGAGATTCACAGGGCTTCTGATATTCAGCACTCAGAAGGCATTCGGCCTGTCCCCTCTTTGAATGTACTCCTGAGCCTGGCTTCACCTCTTCCCTCCAAATACACAGCAAAGGCATTTGAAAGGTCTGCCTGTTCACCATGGCGGCGACTGCACTTGAACCAGAGACGGGGAAACTGAGGGCTGGGAGACCACTCAGCCTGGTGTTTTTCCTCCATCAAAAGAAATGTTCCCGTTTTTCCTTGCATGCTATTGGAACTAAAATCTTACTTCTACTTTCCATCTGGGTATTTATTCTTTATGTAGAATTTAACAAGATAAGAAGATGATTTCTTTTTTGTTTGTTTGTTTGTTTTGTTAAAACCAGAATCCATAACTGAGAGACAAATGTTCTCTTATCATTCAATAGTATTGATTAAGGATATTCAGTATGCCCATTGCCCTTGGACCTACACAATATGGAATAGGGGTTATACTGTCCTGCTTGTGTAGGGAGTAGGTTGCTCCCATTCAATTATATATTTGGTTGAACAGTAATAGTCCATTAACTCAGACAAACATAGGATCTTAGTTCATTGGCACTTTAAAATATCCCTACTAAATACATCATCATTTTTCTTACCCAAAACACGTGTAAAGACATACAATTCACTTATGAAGTTGAACAAGCAGATTAAACATGAAGGATAGACTGGGAGTCTCCCAGTTTTTAATTTTTGTAAGTCCAATGCACTTGTAAGTATAATATATCAAAGGGCATATAAAGATCTGTGTTAACATTCCCGATTCGTTCATCACTGCAACAAGTCTATACTAAAGTGCCATTCACTTCTCAATACCTAAAGAAGAGGCAGGCACAGATCCTGCCCTCAAAACGCTTAGAGTGTGGTGAGGGAGGTAACTCACATTCATATATAATTACATTGCAATCCCTAGCCAGTTTTGCTCAGTGGATAGAACATCAGCCTGCAGACTAAAGGGTCCTGGGTTCTATTCTGGTCAAGAGTACATGACTGAGTTTCGGGCTTGATCCCCAGTAAGGGGCGTGCAGGAGGCAGCCGATCAATGATTCTCTCTCATCATTGATGTCTCTATCTCTCTCTCCCTCTCCCTTCCTCTCTGAAATCAATCAATCAATCAATATGTATATTTAATATACACACATATATATAAACAAATAATTAAATTGCAAGTCAGAGTGTAAAAAGTACCATAAGAGAGGTGCAGATTAAAAAAAAAACACACGATAAAGTTGCTATATAAATGTAAGATACTACTCATCTCATTAGGCAGGGGTCTCCCCTTAAATTAACCTGTTTGATGAGAAAGTAACACTTTAGTATCTCCACAGATGGGATATTTACAACTTCCTTTGGGTGGGTATTTATCTAGGTATAATTAATATTGTCAGGGTAAGAGCTGGAAGCCAGTAGGAAGAGGTAAAGCTGATGTGAATCTTTACCTCCTATTTTTTTTGGTAAATATTATCAGCTTTGGATTCAGGTTCCCACACTGGCTCCCTCCCAGATACCCCTACCCCACCTCTTACTCTGGATGTCTCCTACCTCTGTTCTGCCATCAAAAATTCATCGCTGCCCCATGAATGCCAATGAAAGGACAACACATTAGCTGGAGAGGCTCCATCTCTTGGTCACTTTCCTTATTCCAACTCCAATAATACACTGTATTTTAACAAGGTTGTCTGGGGATGGGTCCTGAACCAAAAAAACCTCCGCATTAGGGGAGTTGGAGAGAACCATCAGGAGTCTTGCGTTCCATTCCGAGATTAGTCACTCACTGTAGTAACCTTGGACAAACCCACTTACTTATCTGAGCCTCCATTTTCTTCATTGTAAAATTCAGCAACAACACCCTCCCAATGTGGTATGTAACGTAATACAAAGCTCTCATGAATTAATTATGTAAATACATTTTAATACAGTCGTGGGTGGGGATTTTAGTCAGGTGCAAGGGACCTGTCTATAGTGCCTTGAGTAGGTTTGTCCTACTGTTCCAACCAATGGCACTGCATCCATCTTAATTGGATTATAATAATTTCATCCAGTCCCGCATTCAATTGTTCATCTAACTTTGCTGTAAATCTAAAATGTCAAGTCTGAACAGTCTACACTCTATTTAGGTAAGGGCAGAGCTCATATAGTATCTTCTAACTAACTTCTCCACTTCAAGGTTAGTTGCTGACAATGGATTTAGCTTCAGCATGCAAAAAAAAAAAAAAAGTCTAGATTCTCTCTTTTCTGATTTTGTCTCTGGAAGTAGCAACACCAGCAGCACTGAATCAAAGTGGCCCTTGTCACAGCAACTGTCACTTTTCATACTTATCTCTTGTCATCCAAAATAAAGAAAACCACAAAGAAGAGTAAACAGCTAGTATTTGGGAAGCAGTTCTTAAAAAGCCGATCTTGGTATAATGTTTAAATAGTCAGCAGTTCTGTAGGAGGCTCCCGGCATCCCCTCTTCCTTCGTGGACCACGGGAGAGGGCCCACAGTGGAGCCTGCTAGATGGCCTCCTCACTCTGAAGGAAGGCGGCTCTCCTGTTCCATGTGTGTGTGCAGGACCTGGGGGATGGTCATGAGCAGCAGGAACTTTGGGTTATCAAGGACAACAGGAAATGCCGTTCTTCTCATTCGGAATAACTAACTGCATTTGATCCAATGGCCTTAACCTTTTATGGACTGATTTGTTTTATGGCTTTCTTCCAGTTGATTTAAATCATTTGTTCTTTAAATGATAGAAGTCATACATGCTAGCTGTATAAAGCTATGAAACATAGTCGGATATAGAATAAAGATTAAAAGACTGCCCACAGTCCTAATCCTTCTTCTCTCTTCTGAGGCAAAACTTTTTAATATAACTTCTTCTAGGCATATTTATATACTAGAGGCCTGGTGCACAAAATTTTTGCACTGGGTTGGGGGAGGTGTCCCTCAGCTCAGCCTGCACCCTCTCCAATCTGGGACCCCTCGGGAGTGGGCCTAAACTGGCAGTCGGACATCCCTCTCACCATCTGGGACTGCTGGCTCCTAACCACTCGCCTGCCTGCCTGCCTGATTGCCCCTAACCACTTCTTCCTGACATCCTGATCACCCCCTAACCACTCCCCTACCAGCCTGATCAATGCTTAAGTGCTCCCCTGCAGGCCCACTCACCCCCAACTGCCCTCGCCTGCTGGCCTGGTCCCCCCCAACTGCCCTCCCCTGCTGGCCTGTTCGCCCCCAACTGCCCTCCCCTGCAGGCCTGGTCCCCCCAAACTGCCCTCCCCTGCTGGCCTGATGGCCCACAACTGCCCTCCCCTGCTGGCCATCTTGTGACCACATGGGGGCGGCCATCTTGTGCAAGGGCATGATGGTCAATTTGCATATTACCTATTTATTATATAGAATGCTTTAAATACAGGATTATAATATATATATATATTATAATGTGCAAAGAAAAATGTATGTGAACATACACATATATACGTGTGTGCATGTGTGTTCATGTACTTTTTTCTTTGTATATGGTCCAGTGATTATTTTATTTTACTTAATAATATATCATGGATTAGTTTCCAGGTCACTATATCTATATTTGCATCATTCCTTCTACCTGTTGTATAGCATTACACAGAATACATGGAAAGGGATATTGCAGTCTGAATTTTTATGTCTCAATGGTTAGCTACTTTTATGTAAGAAAGGAATGATTCTTTTGACAGAAAGAACAGAATTCACATTGCTCTTAGCATAATCTGGCACATATTGAGGCTAAACAGTAGTAAATAGTAAAATAAGTAGTGAAACAATCTATTATTTTTACCTCAAGAGACTTGAGAATGATGATGGGCCATATGGGTGAACAAGTATAAGTTAAAGTGAATATGGTCATTTGAACCATGTCCCAAACCTTCAAGTACTACACCTAAATTTCACCAATAGAAATTCATTCCTTTGGTTTAAATGTGGTTAACTCTAAACATTCTTTTTAAATATGCATGTTTCAGGAATGAACAACCACTTAGTTTGTTGGATGCTTTCCTTCCCAGAAAGCCTGATTCAATCTGAAACATTGAGTATTTCTGGTGGGGCAGAATTCTGAAGCAGGGGAAGGGGAGACGTAAGATAGAGCGGGTGTGCTGAAAGAAAAACAACAACAACAGAAAAAATAAAAAATGGCAAGAGTTCCAAATTAGCTGAAATATCAGTCACCTATTTAGAGCGAGCCCCAACTGCTAGCATTCTGGGCAGCCACTACCAATTGACTGTAGTTGTTGCCCCATATGAAATCCGGTTTTTCATTCAGTCTCGGGAGTCATCAGCTCCATTATTACCAACCATGAGTTTGAATTTCACAAGTAGAAGTGAATTGCATAAGCTTAAAGTTGCTGTCAGGATTCTTTTTCAGCCAAGTATCTACAGGAGGGCACATCCCAGGGAAAACAGGTCTCTCTTAGCTAATGAATCAGGATTCCTCCACCAGACTGGAAACTCCATCTGGGCAGAGGCTTTGTTCCCCTAGAGCAGGGGTGGGCAAACTTTTTGACTCGAAGGCCACAATGGGTTCTTAAACTGGACCGGAGGGCCGGAACAAAAGCATGGATGGAGTGTTTGTGTGAACTAATATAAATTCAAAGTAAAGGAGCGGAGGGGAGAGCAAGAGAACCCTCCGCTCTTTCGGCTCCATGGGCCGGATAGAACAGCCGAACGGGCCGGATCCAGCCCGCGGGTCGTAGTTTGCCCACAGCTGCCCTAGAGCCATGGTCAGCAAACTGTGGCTCGCGAGCCACATGCGGCTCTTTGGCCCCTTGAGTGTGGCTCTTTCACAAAATACCACGGCCTCGGCAAGTCTATTTTGAAGAAGTGGTATTAAAAGAAGTTTAAGTTTAAAACATTTGGCTCTCAAAAGAAATTTCAATCGTTGTACTGTTGATATTTGGTTCTGTTGACTAATGAGTTTGCCGACCACTGCCCTAGAGCCCCAGAGAACACCCAGTGTCCACAGGTGCTGAGCTGAAAGATCATCTAAATCAACTCTACAATGGAAGAGAACTCAGCTCTGGCAGACGTTCAGTATACAGAGTTCTCGAGAATTAAAAAAATAAAAGTCTGCCTTCAAATGTCATGTTTCGACAGGGCAGCCTCTGCATATACACACACCCCCCAAAATTAGATATCTTTAAAATAACCTATTATCTAAAAATACGGTGCAATGTTTTAAAATACAGTCACCATGAAGGCAAGTGGAAATGGAATCCAGCAGGAAGAGGATGTGAGAGTCACAGTGTCGGGTTATATAAGAGGAAAGGTAGGCGAGGGTGAGCCAGCACCTTCCAGATTCCTGCGAGGCGGCGGACTCAGGCCCAAGCTTTCCTCCCGGGGCTGCTTCTTCAGCAAGCAGCTGCCTCCTGCACCAGGGCACATGGAAGGACCTGCCACCACATTTCAGGGAGCTTTCCTGCAGTTTCAGTGTAGAAGTCTGTCCAGTCAAAAATATTAAGCCAGTGAAATAAGCCTTTCCCTGATTTGGCCATCTTTGTTTCACTTCGTCAGAGGGAGATCACAGCAAGCCCGTCCAGCCTGTCTGAAATGGGATGATCACTCTTGTCCCCTCTCATTACTCAGACACACACACATACATACACTCACACACATGAAAACTTACACACACTGACACATGAAAACTTACACCTACACATACTCAGATCCACACACACACACACACACACACACACACACACACACACTCACACTCACACATACTGTCCTAGCATCAGCCCCAGAGGAGCTGACTCAGATATTGCCTCTCCCCATCATACTATTTTCCTTCTGAACAAAAGCAACTCTCTTTTGGTAGAAATCTCCTCCTAAGGGACACTCTCACAAACACCAGGCCTGGGGGACCGTGTGGAGAAGCAGTGCACGGCTCTGCCGCCGGCCCTTTTATTGCCGAGATGGTATGAGCCTGTTCCTCTGGAGGAATTCTGCCTCAGAGCCTTTATAAGTAGGAGACTCAATTATGCTTCTATGACTTCCCTAAATTTGGAAATGGAGCTAAATAAGGAAATACATTAGTCAATGTTCTCAACCTCCTCCCCTACTCATTTCTCAATCTTTTTTTTTCTTATTTCTTGGGGTGATTTCTTTGAATTAGTAAAGCTACCAACTGCAGCAACCACAAACAGGGTGCCATGTCGAGATGGGAAAAAGGACGGGTGAGGAAACAGATACTGAATATGATCAGTAGGTGATGAAGGCCCATGGGCAGGCAGTGTCCTTGTATGGGCCAAGCCAATTCCCTTTAATACTGAATTCTACTGAGAAGTGAGCAGTGTTACTGTAAGATTCCAAAGGAAGAACACACTTCAATATAGGAGGTCTTTATACTTTAAAGTACAAATATTAATGTTGTCAATATTTGGGGATGATAAATGGTATCCCCCAAGAATGAGTACTAGGGAAAAAACAAACAAACCATGGCATGCAAGTTAAACTGCATGATCCCACATAAAGGATCATGGCAGAGATATATAGTTACCTTATGGAGCTTTCTGGAAGACAAAATTTGAAACCTAATAAATTTATAACCTCACAAAATAAACAAACAACAAAATAGAAACAGAGTCATAGGTACAGAAAACAGACTTATGGTTATTAGAGGGGAGAGGGGGTGGGGGGCTGGGTGACATAGACACAGACAACTGTATGGTGATTACCAGAGGGAAATGGGGATGGAGATGGGGATGGAGGAGGTAGAAGAGTGTAAAAGGGGGATAAATGGTGAAGGAAGGAGACTTGACTTTGGGTAACGAATTTTATACACACACACACACACACACACACACACACATATATATGTGTATATATATATATGTGTATATATATATATATATATATATATATATATATATATGGTATGATAAATCAAGTATATATAATATATATAAAATAAGGTATGATAAATCAAGATTGGCTATGGAAACAGAGAAAGGAGAGTCACGGAGATAAACACAGGCAATGCCCTTCTAGGAATTTTTCAGGCCAAAGAATCTGATAAATTAGTTGTTCCCAATGGCAGGGAATTTTAGTTACCTAACTTATCTGTATCCCACTATTGGCACACAGATGAGGCAGTAGCGTAGGGGGAGCGGTGGAGAGGAATAGGCTAAGAGAGAGAACTGAGAGGAGAATGAATAAGAAGAGAGGAAAGCAGAGGGGAAGGAGGAAAGGGAGAGTGAGATGGATATAGGAGATGCAACTCTGTTGATCCTTTAATCAGCCCTAGTATTTTTCTGCCTATGAGCGCCTCTCTGTTCTTGTTATGATTTTTAGTGTTTAATTATAGCACTTGTTCATCCAACATGACCCCTAATCAGTGTTCTCCCAGTGTGGTCCTTGGGCCAGCAGCATCAGCATTACCTGGGAAATTGTTAGAAATGAAAACTTAGGTCCCACCCAGGTCCCTACTAAATCAGAAACTCTGTGGGTGGGGCCCAGCAATTTGTGTTTTAACAAGCTCTCTCAGTGATTCTGATGCACAATACAGTTTGAGAACCACTGCCTTCAACACAAGCCAGCTACTGCATCTGAAGCTCCCCGGAAGAAACAGCTGGAGAAATCTCTCATTTAAACAAGCATAGGGACATTCTCGCTTTACACGTCAATATTTGGAGTTGATGGGTCTTGAATCTGTCCTCACATCTCTGAACACTACAAAGACAAGATTTTGAGCCTGTGGTACTGAAAGTTGTTCTCTGCCAGCATGAGAGAATAATCCAGATAATGCCCCCTGTTGGGCTTCCTGGGACACCTAATCTCTCCATGTGCTGAGTGGGTCCTCTCCAATTATCAGACATTTACAGAAGAGTGGGTTTCCATTATTTGAGAGAGACCCACACCTTGGTACCATGCTTCAGAAATATCCAGTGCACTCTCTAAGAAGGCCATTCAGCTCTGTGTATTTTGTCATAATAATAATGTAACCACTTTGAGGTGACAGATGGGGCTAGAAATTTCTGTGACACTTTTGGCAATGGATAACCAAACTGTTTTCCAGTAATCCAATCCATCAATCTGGTGTTTGTTTTTATACTGCTTTTATTGTTTCACTCTCTCTGCTATGTGCACTCAGACTTGACTTGTAGATAACCGTGGGCAGCACAGTTGGGTATAAAAGGGAGTTATTTAATGGTATTATTTAAGGTGAACCCCTTAGCCATGCAGTTTACAAAAGCGAGCCTCTGTGAAGCATAAAGCATCAGAGAGCAAAACAACAGTCACTGACATCTCTTTAGAGGAGAGAAAGAAGCTGAGTCACCAAGCCTGCAATTCAAGAGAAGGCAAATATATCACAGAACAAAGAATAAACCTTCACCCTGGGTCACAGGACATCTGCTTCAGAGATGTTCACCAACACAGAAATATTTGTTGCTTTTGATAAAAGACATCTGTGATAAGACATACTGAACAAAGCATCATCTGACCCCTAACTAAACATAGCTTGCTTTATAAAAGGTTGTATATATATAATATTGTCAAACACTATTTCTGCAGGCCTTTTAAGAAGACAGAGACCAATCAGTGTTACTGAATCTGTGGCAGACATCATCCTCATCTGTGTCTGGGAAAGCATATGATGTCTACATCCTTCCTGTCTAATTTGCTATTCAGGGATAGAAACTAATGCTAAATACAAAACAAACAAACAAACAAAACAAAAAACAAAACACAAAAACTGTACTACTCCGGGCCTACCACCTTTAGAATTGTGCAAGGCATCCAAGGGAACAAAGTAAAAAGCAGGTACCACTTAGGCCTTCAGGAGAGACAAAGTAAACAGAAGTTCAGCAGAGAAATGTTTGTGCTTAGGGAAGTCCACATGGCAGAAGCCTTTGTGAAAGAGATGAGCTTTGCTCACTGGGTAAAATTCCACAAGGCAGTTTGACAGAAAATATTAGCAAAGCAGAAAAATGGAATCAGGACCCTGTGCTTTTAAAAATGAAATTCAATACCTCACCTCCATTTTAGAAGCAGCAGCAAAGTCACCAATAGGAAGGTTGATTCAACACCAGAGAAAGACATATTGACCGCCCAAGCCCAACTTAATCCTCCATTCCCAATTCTAAACACATAGTAGATTAGATGTGTCTACACCCTTCACATCAGGGTATTATCTATCACATTTCAGCTGTTACCCCTCCTAATTATCTTGCTCACCTGTCACCTCTAAGAAGTCATCTAGGGACCCAGCAGATGGCAAGAGAAGCAGGGATGGAGTCTGGGGGAGGAGTTGTACAGGCTGTGGGAGTGGGAGAGTGTGGATAGAAATGCCCGTTCATTTCTGATTGAGTGTAGGATCCAGACTCAATCTTCTGCTTTTCCCCCTGGAATAGTACTTTCTGGTTGGGTTACAGCTTTCACATTGGCAATCTCAGCTGGTACAGGGACCTAAGGCAGGTGACGGAGGTGCTAGCCACATGACAGGAGGTCAGTTATTAAGGAAAACATCTCAGAACACAACGACTTCTGTCCCTCTTCCAAAGAGCCCTGATAAGAGAGGCCCTTGGGCATTTAGTAATATTAGAAAAAGGACTTCTGCACCTAAAGAAAGACCTTTGCATCCACCAACCAGCATCCAGTTTAAGGTTTTTGGCTTTGGTTTCTCAGTTCATGGCCTCTGACTAGATAGTCTCTAATTTAAACAAACTCTGATCTGATACTCTTTTATTACCCTCCTGAAAGACAATTACATTTGAGGTATGATGATTTCTGGAGCATTTTTAATGAATTGTGAATCTGCTTTAGTGGTACCGTCTACTACGTATTATAAGGATTTGTGGGCCTGCCTCACTATCCCCACTAGAACATCAGCTCCTCCAGATGAATCACCTTGGCAATTTCCACCTTGCCCCGCACAGAACTGGCACAGGGAAAGTGTTCAATAAATACACCTTGGCTGATGGAACAGCAGAGAGAATTTGGGTTCTTCCCAACTTTCCACTGCTCAGAAGACTAAGGTCTTGCTAAACCTTGATTGACATTCCTTCCCCAGCCTCTGCACCCTTTCTTGGACCCCCACCTGTGCAGCTGTGCCTAAGTCCTCAGCATCCAAGTACACCACTCTCACACCTGCATGCTTTCCTCTTGGACCACCCTGTACAACCGTATGATATCTACCCATCCCAAGAGGGGATGCCAATGGGGTACTAGGGAGGGTAGCCATTCTCATGGAAGGGGAGCATGGGACAATCACATTGATCATATTGTCATTAGTGCTTCATGGTCTTGTAGCTAAACTGCCTAAAACCCTTTTGGAAAAGTGATGGTGTCTGCTCCAACTCATATTCAGGAACGAGTCTATCATTCCAGGCAGTCCGTTCCTATGTTAAACATTCATTATGTCCCCTTGTAACTGCAGGATGGTGTTCTCTGCCACCTATTAGTGATAAAGACAAGTTGAAGGCTAATGTCTAGACCAGTGGTTCTCAAAGTGTATCCCCTGGCATGCAGCAGTTGCCTCACTTGTGAATGAGGGAGAGATGCTAATACTCAGACTCCATCTCAGACTTGCTGAGTCAGAAACTCTGGGAGTGGGCCTAGCAATGTGTGCTTTTACCAAACCCTGCAGGGGATTGTGCTGTTCACTACAGTTTGAGCCCCACTGGTCTAGAGACTTGGGGGTATAAAGGTCGTGTGTACAAAATACACATCAATTTAGGATCACCTGTTTGACCCGAGTGTCCTGTGTATCACTGCTTGCAAGAAAGAGATACTCACTTTACTTCTGCAGTTTGTGTGAACTTTCAAATGGAGAGGACAGGATACAATCTTTACAGGCCACTGGGATCCTGGAAGCTCAGGCTATTTGTCTCTGAAGAACTAAATACTGGGTCCTAATGAATGAATTTGTCAAGAGCTGCTCCCCTTCGTCAGGATTTTAGCAAAGACTTTGGTGACAGCCGTCCACTTCTGTGGCTTTTAACTGAGTAATTAATAGGATAACAGCTACAAGTGCGAGTTAAGTGCATATTATTTCTACTGGATTGGGTCATACATAAGTAATACAGCTTTTGAAAGTGAATTGGAAGAGATGGTTGAAAAGAAAGACCCATTGGGAGCGGGATGAGGGAGGCCAGACTTAATATGAAGCTCTACCTTCTCATCTCAGCGCAGCAAGCAGTTCCGCAGAGGACCAGCCGAGGCCATGGAGGATTCTGCCGCCCTCTGTGCTCCGGCTGCATCAGGACATAGACCATCTAACACATGGAGACATATCTCCAGACCCTCCTCCTTCTCCCCGCACAGAAATCAGTCATGAGAACAACTCAACACACTCAGGTGGGGAGGAGAGAGGAGCAGCAAAGCTTGAGGAATATTTTGCAACACAGTTACACCAACTATTGGATGTTTATTTATTTATTAATTATTTATTTTGTGCCTGAGCTAACACCTGCTCCTGCTCCAACCACACACTCCAGGGCTTCTCCAGCAATACAGAGGCCTCGCACCCATTCTGAATCCTCTCCAAGCCTCAGGTTGCAGCACATGTTTTGTGGGCCCTGGCTACTTTTGCCTTCACAGGCCCCTTCCTCCATAAGAAAATAAAAATAAAACTGATATTTCATGACTGCATAGGTATACAGACAAATATCATCCAGGCTGGATTTCATTAATATATATTCATTCTTATACTCACATTTCCTTCTGATGAAAAAAAAAAAAATTGTGGGACCCTAAAGTATTATGGGCCTGGAGCACTTTCCTAGGGCTGCTGTAACAAAGGACCCTAAACAAGGTAGCTTAAACAATGGAAATTTACTGTCTCACAGATCTGGAGGCTAGAAGTCCAAGATCAAGGTGTTGGCAGGGCCATGTTCCCTCTGAAGGTCCTAGGGAGGAGCTGTTCCCCATCTCACTCCCAGCTTCTGGTAGTTTTTGGTTTGTAGCAGCATAAGTGCAACCTTCACCTGGTGTTCTTGTGTGCATGTCTGTCTCCAAATTTCCCCTTTTTATAAGGACACCAGTCATGTCAGATGAGGGGCCCACCCCACTGCAGTGCGATCTCATCTTAACTAATTACTCTGAATGGCCTTATTGAGGATGAGGGATTTCGGATTTCAGTGCATGAATTTTCAGGGACACAATTCAACCCAGAAACAGGACCCTAGTCCCTAATGGAGACATCATCCCTGCAAAGCCTTCTCTGGGATCCGGAAGGTCAGATGCAAGCCATGGGTCTCCAAGTCTTCAGAAATGAGACGAGGGCCAGGAGGTGAAAGAGGGATACGAGCTATGTCTTGTGTTATCTGGTTTTTAAAGGAAATGCCTCAGGATTCAAAAATACTTCAAGGAAGATCTTCTGTGGATCAGCTCAACCTGGAGGAAGGTTAACGCCGCTCGACACCCCATTTCCAACAGGTCCAGGGTGAGCCCTAACCCTGCCTTGGCTCAGAAGCAACCAGGTCGTACTCTCCCCACTGGGACAGCAGCTCCCCTGGATAAATCAGCTTGGCAGTCTCTGCCTTGCCCCGCATAGAACTTGCACAGGGAAAGTGGTCAATAAGTACTTCTGGGTTGCCTGGCCAGCGTGGCTCAGTGGTTGAGCCCTGACCTAGGAACCCGGAGGTCGCAGTTCAATTCCCAGTTCTGGGCTCAATTCCGAGTGTGGGGCATGCGGGAGGCATTTATGAATGATTCTTTCTCATCATTGATGTTTCTATCTCTCTATCCCTCTCCCTTCCTCTCTGAAATCAATAAGAATATATTTAAAAATCCTTCTGGGCTGATGGAACACAGCAGAGAGAATTCAGGTGCTTCTCACCTTCCCACTGCTCAGAAGACTAAGGAGCAAACCTTTCTCCACCCTGAAGTTCCTATCCTGCGAGTTTGCTGCGTGTTTTTGGAGCCGAGCCCTCCTAGGAATTAAGGAAGAATACAACCTCCCTTTAAAAAATAATCTCATTTCACTAAGGCAATACTGCCTATGCTTCCCTCCCTCCCCCAGTTGAACCATTCCCTTCTTGCTCAGCCTGCACCAGGTCTTGAATGATGACCCAATACAGAGGAGGAAAGAAAGAGAGGCTTCCTCTGAAGGGAAAGACTTGCCCACTGCCCCACCCCCACCCCCCACCCACCTGAGACACCAACCTCTTGTCTCCTCTCCTCTATTGGAAAAGAGAGAAAAAGAATGAGGGAGGCTGGAAAGGATACCTGAGATATCACTCCCCCGCCCCCCTCCCTTTTTCTTTTGCTTCAATTTTTTAAAAGTTCCTATCAGTGCACTGCAACAAAGGCCTCTGAATTCTTTCTCAGTCCCTGACTCAATGGTTTCATTCCCAAAGGATTCTACAAACCCAAACAAAGTGCAAACTATGCTCCTGGAACGAGTCCTCCCCAACCCCATCCCCCCACCCCCGACACACACACATTCAGAAGAAAAATCACCTCACACAAAAAGCAGCCAAATAAAGCAGCACAGCCCGAGGGGGCCCCTACAGTGAGAACTGAAACAGCACATGAACTTGGCCTGTCCATTTACATTGCAAAAGCTCCAGCTCATTCGCAGACACACAATTGGGTCTGGCAACACCATTCACAGCCCTGGATGTGAACCCTCGTCTAAGACATCGTTAAAGGCACCGATGACAAGGTCGGTTAGGCTGTGTCGAAAGCTGAGCCATCCCTGGGAGATGGCTCTCTCTTGGAGTGGGCTGTGGTAAAAAAAAACAAAAACTAAAAGGGTTTTGAGGGTGTGCGTGCCAAAATGGGAGAGCTTGACGTTTACTCAGGAGCCGCTGAAAACCACCTGAGAAAGGTTTTCTCTCTCAGCACAGTTTGTCACAAATAACGGCAGTGGTTACTCTGAGCCGAAAGTCTCTTAGGTTTTTGTTAACTTAAAAAAAAAGTGATATTGTAACCTACATAGAATGACTTGTGGAAGAAGCTAGCAGGGTCCTCCTTCCTCCTTAAAAAAGACCCTCACTGTGGTTTACCTACCAGACTCAGCCCAAAGGTTGAGCCACCCCTGGGTGAGACAGAAGCTGTGGTGCACAAGGCATTACACTCAGATCACCTATATTTCCCGCATGATGTTCAGCAACTACCAAATACACGCCATAGGCCTTCTGCTTGCGCAGTGGATATGGTACGGTTTCGAATGAATGGAGGTTCTGTGCTCCAGGTGGGTAGATGACAGGCTGCTGGAGGCATCCCAAAGTCCTCTCACATGCCTCGCTGACTCATCAGGCACCACAGTGACCACTAGCAAGTCATGTGGAACAGGAAGAGAGGGCTCAGTGAACAAGGGACTCCGATTCAATTCCCAGCCAGAAACTCAGGTGGCACAGTATGGATCTCAGAGACAGTATCCTAAGGAACAGTGGCTTCTGCTTAATACGACCTTGAGGCTTTCTTTGCTTTGCAGGAGCTGCGTGCACGCCCAGCCTTCTCCTTCCCGGGAAAGGAGTAAGACTTGTCCACGTGATCTCTGATGATATGGCTTTCAGCATGCCCGGGCTTCAGGCTCTCTGGAGGCCATAATAACCAGCACCAGGGCAAAGTGAGATAGCAAAGTGCCTCCTCAGGGTGAGAGCTTCCAGAGAATGGAATAGGGCAGATAAAGGGTCAGGCTGTGAAAATTCTCATTACACTGCTCGGAGGGCAGTGTTCCAGGGCAGAGGTGGCAGGTTCTTCCCTGTCTGGCCCTGAAAATACGGAGGTTTACCCCTAGGCATTGAGCACCTGCCCCAGGATTCATTACAGCAGGTGCCGGTGCCACAGCACAGTACAGGGGCCTGGGACCACAGCTTCATCGACCTAATGGACTCCAGGACTTGGCTGCGGTCTAGTCCACTCCCTGGAATCTCGCCTTTAGAGCCTCAGAGACCTTCTCCTCTTCCTTATTCATGTGGGAGGTCTCAGCAACCTGACTTTCCTTGTCTTCTTTCCCCACTTCCTGCATGGCCACAGCTGACCCACTGCCCCCTCCCCCCCCCCACTCCATGCCTCAGACCAACTGCACAAATCTCCTTGGAAACCAACATGCCACCCCTTGCCAAGCTTCCTCAGAACGTTGCCTTCCAGTTCCTTTCCTCCCAGCTGAACAAAAGTTCCTCTCACAGCATTTATGTAACCTCTGAAATCCAACCTCCTCCAGGAAGCCAGTCTAGATTGATTAGAGAGAAATGCAACAGTCCCACGGCCTCCCGAGAATATATACATAATTCTAGGAGTTATTGTTTCCATCGGCCACATACTTCTAGGTGTTCCTTCTCTGCTACCCACAGTGAATGCTGTTACTCTTTTAAAAAGTGAAAGTAACTTGAATGTTTTACCAATTATAAAAATGCCAAATGCTCACACTAAATAGCTGAATTTGTAGATACAGAAACCTATCTTTCCAGAAGAAATGGGAAATCACACATCATGTAAATGCATTTAATCTAGACTGACATATATGACACAGGCAAAAATTAAATGGGGCTGTTCCATAGCACTGCAACTCCTTATTAATTGTTCCTGTTTATATCTCTACCATGAAAGGGTCATTTTTATGTTTAAGTGGAAACCTTAAGCTTGACTAAGACTGTCATAAGAAAACTGAACAGGTGCAAGATATCCACTGTGAAGTGGAAGATGAGTCAAGTTCATTCCCATAATCACCTTGCTATTCACTGATGAGTCTAATGAAGGCAGGAAACATTATTTTGACTAAAAGAGTGACTGAGGTTGATCAAAGAAGTGTATACAAGGCATGTTGAACAAGTCTGCCAATCTTTCTGCCCATCACCAGAGAGCAGGAGTTTGATTCTAAGTCCACATCCAGTGTGAGGCTCAGCCATGCACACCTCCTTGTACTCCCTGCCTTGGATTGAAGGTTTGAGGCTGCTGTCTTTATGTCATACTAGAGGCCCGGTGCATGAATTCGTGCACAGGTTGGGTCCCTAGACGTGGCCTGTGGGGATTGGGACGAAACTGGCAGTCCAACACCACCAGCCGCTCCTGCCTGCCACTTCCGCTCATCCTGGTCCTGCTGCGCCGGCCGCAGGCTTGCACCCAGTCAGTCCCGATCAGGAGAGGACAAGAGCCCCGCATGTGGCTCCCATTCCAAGGGGGGTGTAGGGAGGGGTGGGACACGATTGGCCCTCTGGGTGGGCGGTGGGTCGCCCTTGCCAGGTGGGATCCGGATCTGTCCAGCTGCTGTTCACACTGGTTGTCAGGACCCACTTGGCGGCTGCTTTTATATCATTTCTTCCTTGTGGAGCGTCTAGGGAGGGGAAGCGGCAGTGGTGCCCGAGGCTGACTTTCAGGAGGCCAGCAGCACTGTCCGGATCTTGCCGGTGGCACTGGTCTGTCGGTGCCTGGCTCATTCTCCAGAGATTGGACCTGCGGGACTACTGAGGGAGTGAGTGGCTGCCGCAGGGCTGGTGGGCCGCTGGACTGGTGGGTCAGCTGAGCGGCACTCTCGCTGTGGGAGCGCACTGACCACCAGGGGGCAGCTCCTGCGTTGAGCATCTGGCCCCTGGTGTTCAGTGCACATCATAGCGACTGGTTGCTCCAGTTGTTCAGTTGTTCAGTTGCTTAGGCTTTATATGTATAGATGCACATGTGAGCACGAAGAAAAAGATCCACAGTTTCTCCTTCCTTCCTGCACTTCAGGGGAGACAGCCTCAATCCAATTTTATCCTGGGCCTTATTGCTGCAATCAGAGTCATGGGTTGGGGATGGAGGAGAAGAATGGCAGAAACCAAGACTGTTTAATTGGTTTACATTGGAGAAACCAGACTTATGGAAGAGGTAGAGAGAGAGAAAGATAAGAATCAGAAAGTACTAGGTTTGAGAAGTTTGAAGAAACTTCTTCTTCTTCTTCTTTTTGAAGAAGGAGAGTGATATAGGCAGCTGTCATCTTGTGATGGGTGGGGTGAGGAAGTAGATGTATAAAGAGATATTTTCCCCCAGAAAATCTGTAAACTATAGATGGAACCCTTCCTTTAGAATTTTCTGAGAGACTGTGGTAAAGCTATACGTTGCCTTTAAATTCTTTTTGGAAGTGACCTGTGCTGACCCCGGGGACACGAGGCAGCTGGGTTTTATATGGGTTGGTTGCTCTGCATGCTCAGCTTCTGGGGGGCGGGGCCCACATCCATGCAGCTGATTCTGCTATATCCAGGGAGGCATCTTGTCATAGTTATAGGAGCTCTGCAGTAGGAATCCAAAGGCCTCGGTCTGATTCCCGGTTCTCCTTCCTACCAGCTGTGGTCCAGAGCATGTCACTTAACCTCCCTGAGTTCAAGGTCCTCACAAGTGCACTGCAGGAAATGAGGGAGACTTCTGCCTGCACCGGGGGCTTCTGTGAGATCAGGTGAGGGCAGTGGATGTGAGCATGCTTTGTGAACCCAACGAGCGCCCCAGATCATCACTTCATACAGTCTCTGGCACAGGGGGGTACTCAGTGACTTACTGCAACGGATGGCAGCACTGGCGGCTGGCATGGCTCCAGAACTGACTCTGCCCAGGGCTATTAGCAAGTCTTCTCTGCTCCTTCCAGGTATCATCTCTGAGTTGGGAGACAGCGAGGAATAAACTCAGTCCTAGGAAACCTACTGGGAACTGCACAACTTCCCTACCTCGTTTCACCCGTGGCCACCATCACTGATTAAATGGAAATGCTGGAGGGCATGATGGGTCCCCGCCAGGATTCTCTTGAATCCAGCCCCTGCCCGGCTACCACGCCCTGGGCTGACGGTGACTTCACCTGCTGGCTCCCATCTCAATGGAAGGCTCTCAAAGGCCATTCTGTGACTTGTCCTCGGAGTGTCTCATTCATGCTGGCTGAGGTCCTTGCCCTTTTTACTCAAAATTAACCCCGTTGAGCCCAAAGCAGCCCAGAAGAATCTGAATGAGATAGTGGCGAGTGATGACCTCACACACTCCAAGCTGGATTCCTGGGGAGTTCTCTGCTTTCCAGGATTCCAACAGAACCCCATCCAACCACAGAGGCAAATGTGTGGTGGGAGCTGAAAGCCGGCCTTCAGTGGAGGTCTCCCCTATGCTCAGTCCCTCCTAGGATCTGCACCTCCCCATGGGAAAGGAAGCCAGACACGTGTACCTGCTGCCTCAACATCATAGCCTGTCTTTTCATTTTCAGTAACTGAGCCCAAAAGGCTGGCCTATTCTCTCTTTGGTTTGAGGCAGAGTCTTTGCAACTGGTTTTCCAAGAGGCACAGAGGCTGGTGCAACAAGGAGCTGCCTGCTTTCTTTGGCCTCGGCATAGCCAGTCCTGCCCTCACCCTGAGCCAGGCCGGCAGGAATCAGGGCCCCAAAGCAGCACCGAGACCTTGAATTAAGACACAGGCAACTCATTCCACTTTCCTGGCCGCCTCAACACATCTGTCTTGTCGGCCTGTGTCTAAACCTCTTGAGCGATTCCAGCTGCTGCGCCAGGCCTGTGGACGCGGTGACATTTGGTTTCTGTGAGAACACAGCAGATCAGTGTGTTCACCTGCTTCATTTTTTCCCTCCTGCACAGGGAGGGGGGCAAAGGCAGCCCAGACCCGAGGCTGCTGACCTGGAGATTTCCCATTTTGTTTCAGTGACTTCATGCCTTGGCCCGGCCTCCCCTGGATCTTCCAAAACCCACTTTATTTCCTGTGTATTTCCAGCACCCGGCCAAAAAGAATGTACAGTATGAAAAAAATGTCTGCTACCCTCAATTGCAGAGACCCTTTGGAAAAAAAAAAATATCTGGAGGGCTTTTAAATAAAAAGAAATAATTAGAACCTGCTGAGTGCCTTTACAGAATCTATGAAACTCGACCTTTTCCAAAATATCACAGTATTTCCTGTGGCTTCTGTAGACTAAGCTTTCATGGATTTATAAGTATGTGTCCAACACAGTCTCTGGGCTCCATTTTTTAAATCCAAAAGTCAGATTTGAAAAGCACAATACATCCTTTTGGAAATCAGCAGCCCAAAGGTGCTAAGCTAAAACCCAGCTGGAAAAGCATGGCTGCCAGCCGTCAGGGGTGGTGGGCCATGTGCGCTTATTTCATTTTATTTATGGTTTTAATGAATGGAGGTTTGCTGCCCAGCGGTGGCTTTTCGGATGCCGAACATGCCAGGTACGCCTTGCAGATGTGTACAGTCGCAGCTTACAACTACGTGGTGGGCGGAGCGTGGTTTATGAGCCTTGATTTTCATAAATTCCAGTCGTTAGAACTCACTGTATAAACACGCTTAAAGACTGGAAAGGGAGAGAGCGAGAAAACATTCTGACCTTAAACTACCTGTGATCAATGAGCCAGGCTCCCGCTAGCCTTTCCCAAGAGAAAACTGAAACCTTTTGAAAGAGAAACTCAAGGAGACAGAAGCCTCTACTGACTTTCCGGAAGAGGTAAAGATTCCGGGCCCGGGTTCATTGTGCGTGACTATTTCTCACTAAGTCGATGTGTGGGCCGACAAGATGAAACGGAAGGCGGTACAATTAACTGGATACTTACACCTGCGGAGGCCATCTCAAACATGTGGTCGTAGAACACCTTTCCCTCAGTGACTTTGAAAAAATAACTCCATTTATTATTTTAACTTCATGCTGCGGGCTGCCCACCTGAGTTAAACTTGTAGAATTAGGACTTCATTTCCAGGGAGGAAAGAGTCGAATTCCGTATCAAATTACTCTGAATAAAACAGCGAGCAGAGACTCCCTGATCCACTCCCGTTAGTGTCAGCCTCCGGGCTGAATTGGGGACTGGTGAACATTTGTTTTCACAGCCCACGGCCCTCCGCTCTTGTTTCCCCTCGTCCCCCAGCAATAGGGATCCTCCATTAAAGTTTGGCAGCATCCCAGGCTGGGAATGGTCCCTTGCTCAAGTTAAAAGTTGGTGTCGCCAAAACCGGTTTGGCTCAGTGGAAAGAGCGTCGGCCTGCGGACTGAAGGGTCCCGGGTTCGATTCCGGTCAAGGGCATGTACCTTGGTTGTGGGCACATCTCCAGTGGGAGGTGTGCAGGAGGCAGCTGATCGATGTTTCTCTCTCATTGATGTTTCTAGCTCTCTATCCCTCTCCCTTCCTCTCTGTAAAATATCAATAAAATATATTTTAAAAAAAAAAAGTTGGTGTCTTCTCTAAGAAACCAATAAAAGGAATTCTTGTTGAGCTGAGAGTAGCTGAGTATGTCCACCTCCCCAATAACTGAGAGACCAAAAAAAAAGTTGGAATCCTTGGAACCAAGGAGAACTGGTAAGAGAGATCTTTTTAACTGGGAGGTGGGCATGTTTAACTCTTCTTATCCAACACCTTCAAGGGAGAGCAAATTGTAAGGACATGGCTGTGGTGTGGAGTTCGAGCGACTCAAAGTAGAGCAAACATAAAGAAACAGGTTTGAAATAACTGACAGTTCTTTACTTAATCTTGCCCTGCTAGTAGAGAAATATACACAACTATTTTATGCAGAAAGAAAAATGCTAGCACACCCTGGTCACCTTCCAGAGACACTTTTATAAACCTCCTATGACTTGGGCTTGCCTTCACCCTCTCAGGACTGACTTCAGAATAGGTGAGACTTTACCATATGGACCACAAGAATAAGGGCTGTGCATAGGAGAGGTGTTCTTCAGACACACAGCGTATGGTAGCTGGAGGACACAAGCAAGGCCCAGAGCAGAGTCTGTAAACAGACCACAGGAAGTTCTTGCATGAGGTGTCTTGGGCTCCCAGGTAAGCCACAGTCAAGTATTGATAAGTAGGTAGAAGCCTTCTTGTTTCTATGCCTTTCCTTTAGGGACCTAATTCTTAGTAAAGCAACTCAAGAAGAAAAAATGAATGCTTCTTTGTTTCTAGGACTTGGCCCTTTGTTTTATAATTAATATAGATTCCCACCCAATGCATAAATGTTTAAAGCATCATTTATATTGCATTGCCCACTTGTTAAAGTTTAAAATGTTGCAAATAGCCAAGAGTCTGTGCTTTAGTTACAAGCAAACTTGCTCACCCCATGGTCTTAATCTCTGGCAAACAGTGGCATAAAATTGACTGCTATAGTCTCATAGTCTCTCTTCTCCTTCCTGCTCATCTTCGCAGCCCCCTCACCGCTCCCCCCCCACCGCCCCCTCGCAACCCTCTAGCCTAGAGGATGAAATCCAAATTCCCCAGAGTACAGCAGACCGTGCAGGAGCAGGGCCTGGCAACCTTTCCCTGCCCCTTTGCCCTGTGCACACCTCAAGCTCCCTGCCCATCCAGACTCTCCCCTTTCCTTATTAGTAGTTCCTGCTTTTCCCTCCCTCTGAAATTCTCTTTCTTTCCTGGTATCTCCTCCTTCTCTATCAAGCTTCCATGCAAACATTTCCTCCTCCTGGGGCACACCGGCCCTTCACAAAGACCCGATATGGGTTACCTGTCTATCTTTTTTCCGGCCCAGGACTTCCTGAGGGGTGAGGCTAGATCTTTGAATGCCCAGTGGTTTTTGAATGACTAAATGCACTCATGTGTAAGTAAATAATGGGGGAAGGGAATCATGGTAGTCAGGTCTAGATGAGTTGACTCATGTTTTGCAGTTTGTAGCCATGTCTTATTATTGTACATAGTAATGTCTTAGTATTGTACAATTAAACCAAGTTGGCCACTATGATACCAGCAATAAGGAAACTATGGTACAACTGAACTAGTTATTTTGGTTGTTTACCATGCAATTGAGATAGCCATTTGTTGATCAAATCACATATGAAGTAAACTCTAAAAAGAATATATATCAACTATTATTAATTTAAAAATGCAAACATTTATTCCCCCTTGCACATTTCATATTTATTGAAATATCTCTTGTCTCTTTATTTTTTAATAAATATTTTATTTATTTATTTATTTATTTATTTATTTATCTATTTATTTATTTTAAATTGACCTCTAGGTCAATTTTGTATTTGTTGCACATTCTTTACCATTATAAAATAAGACATAAAGATCTGATTTCAAGTCAAAGCCTAGCATAAAATAGTTTAAGTATGTGCATTCGCATGCTGGTCTGAAATATGTGTGTGTATGCATGATGTATTGTATCAGAACTGAATGGGAATAAATGGTCCTAACCCAATAGAGGTACAATTAGTAAATAAAGCTCCAAAGAGATATAAACCAGCACCTTCATCCATAAGGATTACTTTATTAACAAGGGAATGGGTATGCACACTGAACAAGCCATCTGCTTTCAAAAAGCCATATGCAAATAGCGTAAAAAGATTCCTCCTCCTGTTCTTAGATGTGTGAGAGTTTCATGTCACTTTGGCTAGTATGTCAACACAGGGGTGGCCTGTACAGAGGTTCTAAATCAAGGCAGCCTCTTGGCAACCTGTCCTGAGCATTGTTCCTATAACTGGGCTCCTGCCTGTCCTCTGTGACCCAGCCTCTCCCGATTCAACAATGGGTCTCGTCTCTGGCACGTTCTTTCCTGGGTCTCTTGCTAGGCCTCCCAGGGTCCCAACCTGATTTCTTTCTTTTCCTCATCACCTCGAATCCCAATGTCACCATCGTAATGTTTAGGCCATGAGGTTTTCTGACTGCAATAGGGTTATAATGCAGGAAGCTTGGCATGGGTCATGGGCACTTGAGGTATATTTCAGTGAGTTTAAGTTCTAGAATATTTTAAAAGGGAAGAAAGAGACCAGTATTTTCCAGTACATAAGGGAGCTCTCATCAACTGCTAAGAAGATTTCCCTGGTTACTTCAATCAAGGTATGTGGTACAATGCACATTCCTAGGTTCTATTCCCAGGGACCCTGGGGTTCAGAAGCTTGGGGGTGTAGTTAGGAATCCTGGGCTTTTTCTCCCCATGATTTTCTCTCCTGGATGGAATTTTGACAACTGTTTCTCCATGTATTCATTGAGCAACACCCAGGATAAATTACAAGTTTTATTTTCATACAGACGATTATTGTTAATAAAAATAGTTGCTGTCTTTTAAAAGTTTAGTATATCCCTGACAATCTCATTTGCACCATTAATTCTTCCAGGAAGTTATTTCTGTAAAACACAGATGTAAAAGTTAACGTAGCCTGATCCAGACTAAATTACCACAAATTGCTCTGAGAATGGATGAAATGCAAATTAATGAGATTGCTGTGAATGCTTGTTTTTCCCCTAACTAATAGTCTATGGCAGTGAGTTATGATACACTAGAGGCCCAGTGCACGAATTCGTGCATGGGTTGGGTCCCTCGGCCTGGCCGCTGATTGGGGCTGATCAGGGCTGTCTTGCTAAGTCCAGGGGGAGGGACCGTGGGAGGTTGGCTATGGGAGTGCACTGACCACCAGGGGACATCTTTTGTGTTGAGCATCTGGCCTCTGGTGGTCAGTGCACATCAGGCGACTGGTTGTAATGGTCACTTAGGCTTTTATATATATAGTCAAATACTGAACTGCTTTAGCTATTTCAGGAGATTAATCTAAAGGCTATCTTTATACCAACTAGGAGAGGGAGAACAGAGTTGATGGTCATCTAAGTAATCCTTGCCTTGATAGGCCAAGTTTTGCAAAACAAAGTAAACATGAACTAGAACTGCCCAGATAAATGTTTCAGGGCTTCTGTGAGCACATTTAGATAGTGTCTCCCTCACCAGGAATATCTGCTTCATGATTTTAGGCATCTGAACATCTAAATCTAAACAACAATAGCAGTAACAGCTACTATCAGTCCAGCCCTTTCTGTGTGCCAAGTACTTTCTATTCATTATTTCACACTGTCTTCCCGGCATACTTATAGATCCTTTTATCAACCAGTTTACCAAGGAAGAATCTGAGGCTCAGAGAGGTTAAGTAACTTGTTCACAGTCCCACAACTACAAAGTGGCATGGCTCGAGTCTGACACTAAAGCCCAAGGGACCACGGCTGTGCTGTACCTGAGACAGGACCTGGTCCGAACAGCTCCTGGCCTCCCCAACCAGTGTTTCCTCTGTGTCAGGCACACACTGGCTAGCTAACACATGCCGTTTTAAAAGTTTATGTCCAATGAGGGGGCACACAGAAAATAATCGTCCAGATAATTTTCTTTAGGAAAAAGGAAAAACAAAAACCCCTTTTAAACTTAATTTTCGATATATTTTTGCAAACACATCATGGTCTGATGGCCACAGAAGCCAGCTTTGCCTGGACCTGTGAGCAAACCTCAGCATCCCTTCCAGGCTCAGCATTAGGCTCTCCATGAAGAAAATCCTTAGAGGACATCAAACTGAGGGTGGATTGGAGCAAAAAGAGAGAAAGATGGCCATGGATAGCCATCTATTCCCTTTTGTGATCCACATGTAAAGAATAATTTTAGAAATGGATTTGTTTGACTTAAAAAGTATCTGTTGTCCATAGAAGGAAGGCAAGGAAAATCAGCGTCCATGTCCCGGGAGTTGCTTCAGACAGGGAATCGGCTGGTGCTCCAGGATTCATGGGCTTTCCCCGGATGTCCCTGTTCACAGACAAGGCCACTGAGGCCCGTAGACAGTCACCCAAGAGGTGAAAGATGGGGAAAGATTCACGCCCCAGAATCCCCTGGTTGTGGGCTCACCTCATTACACCAGGATAAAGAGATTACTTCATTCTGATGGGCATTCGGTGGAAGGCATTTCAAAGCAGGCGGTGATCAGAGCTGGAGAAGAAAGGCAGGCAGGGGGCTGAACACAGAACAAGGCAGAGCACTGCAGAGCCCAGGAGAGCAGGGGGAGGCCACTGTCAGAGGCTCCAAGGAGAAAGTCTCCTAAGATCCTTTCAGCTGAATGTCTCTGCCCTCTGCGTGGTGGGGCATCCCTCCCCACAACCTGTCCATGTTTTAAATAGTTCTGCCTCCTTTTACCCTGTTGTCATGTCTTGATTACTTATGGGAAATAACATCTGGAGCGATTGGCAGCTGTGTGAAGATAGGTGGAGGGAATAAGAAGTGGGGATAGTAGGAAATGGATCATCATTATGATTATTGTTTTTATTTAATTAGGTTTTGCTATTATAACAATAAATAATAATAATGAGAATGATAATAATGCAGATAAGCTAATGTTTAGTAAGTCAGGCTCTATGCCAAGCATTTAAAATATGCAATCTTATTTAACCCTTCACTGTTCCGATCAGTATAATCATGAATGAACTTCACAGATGAGGATACTGTGGCATGAAGAGGCCAGCCCCTGATCAAGGTCACTGGGCAGGTGAGTGATGGTGCTGCGACCTAGATCCCAAAGTCTGGCTGCAGCATCCAACTTCAGGGCCCGAATTCTTGACCTCCATGTGCTGTATTGCCATAGGCCTTACCTTTCTGAATCCTTACAGACACAAGCTGAGTGGGGCGTTGCTATCTCCTTTTATAGATGAGGAAACTGAGGTTCAGGAGTGGTCCTCTGCTCAAGGAGAGGAGTAGAGCTGACGTTCAAAAACAAGACTCTATGCCCTTCTCCACTGTTCCCCAGGCCATTCTGTGGACCCCATCCTGAGATAAGGATGGGACGCTATTTCTCGTGTCTAGGACTCTACGTCCAGGTAGGAGCTGGACAACTGCCAAAGCTCCAGATGTTATTTCCCAAAAGTAATCATTTAGCATCTTTCCTGTGACCTATCAAGTGAGCAAGGGGACATCCAGAAGGACTTGGAGAGGGTCATCTGAATTAGGATGAGGTTCCTTTGACTTGCTAAAATAAACTGGGGAGAGAGAAGGCAATGGGGCAGGTTGGGGAAGAATAATGAAGAGTGAGGCAGACGGAAAGAAAGAACATCAAGAGGAAAGAGCGAAACCTCTCAGAATAGCATAAGCACAATAAAAAATTCAGGCACCCACAAGAACCCCCGGCAGCTCAGACGCCTCGACTTCCCTCCTCTCCTTCCCAATGGCACACTTGGAAGCTCTGATTTCATATCTCCTTTTCCTTCTGGATGAAACACACTGACAAATACAGTATGTAAGATGCAGGGACATGTGAAAGTAAAGTGTGGCGAGGGTTGTTTTCCATCTCCCAATAATAGCATTTCAATTTGGTACCTAAATAAACAATCTATTTCAGTGGCTCCCCTTTGATACCTCGAATGTTCCCTTCTGTTATTTCTGGCAGTTCCCAATCCTGTGATGTGATTAGAGAGGATGATTACACTTACATAACAGCATCAAATTAATTTGCCGCCGAGAACAACAGCGGCAGGAAATCATTGGAGTTCTCAGATCGCTCCCCCCACCCCCACCCGCCTGGAGTTTATTTAAGTGACATCAAGGGATTAGAGCGAAGTCGGTCAGTAGAGCACTGCTGGGAAAACAACCAAAACATCGACTCTGACCTTGTAAACGAAAGAGGAACAGAGCAAATAATGGAAAGTGCTGGTCCCAGGCCTGGTGCAAGGGCCATCGGATGAATCAGCCTCCCAAACACATATTTCTGTCTGCGGGAGAAAGAAACAAGCTGTACCTTTCAGGGAAGATTATTTTCTCAGGCTATGTTCCACCAAGCAAGGACTGTCAGAACCAAAGACGTTTGCGATTTTTGCTTTTCCCCCTCCCCCCGCCCGTTTTTTTCTTTTTGGCTCCTTTTCAAAAGAAAAAAAAAATTAAGTTGACTTGAATTTTTTTGAACCCTGATTTTTAAAGCCAGGAATAAAAAGCAGAGGCAAATAGCATTGCTTCCGCTTTTCTAAGAGTTAGGTTGATAATGGCTCACATGACTCTAGCCTCTGATCTCACCAAAGGCCAGAGGCTTACCACAGAGGGCAGCGTGTGGTGGCTTGGAAAAGGGGCTCAAGACCACCTAAGTGCCTGCTTGTAGTTTTCAGTCCTGACATTAACTTTGGACAGTCATTTAAACTCTCCGAGCCTTGGTTTTCTTACCCATGAAAACAGATATTGCCTTCTCTCATCCCTATTACTGAGATGTTCACCCACCCGTTCCTTCTGTTCATCCATCCATTCAACAAATAGTTACTGAACACCAATTCTGTTGCAGGGGCTATGATGGCCACTGGGAATACCTGTTGACATGGTCTCAGCTCTAGGAGCTCACATCCTGGTGCAGAGTGACAGTAAGGACAGCCACAGTGCACGGACAGCCTGTGTGGGCAGGCGCTGGCCTTGCCGCCCTCATCCATTATTCTACTGAAATCTCACCAGTGCCCTGCCTGAGCAGGTATCACTATCCGATCTATTTTACAAACGAGGACATGGAACCTAGATTCTTTTAAAAACTCTATGCCAAATTACATTAGCAAGCATCAAAATTGGAATTCAAACCCAAGCTTTCTGAATTTAAAATGGTACTAGGTCCCTTGCTATTTTTTTTTTTTGAACCTGATAAATTCTAAAGCGTTCTACAAATACAAAAAATTATTTTAAGTGTTGTGCACAGATGTTCTTCTACAGACAGAGATCATAACGGCACAATTTTTTGGTTGCCTCATTCCAGCAATTATAGCATTTGGTTCTTTTTAAAGCAAATTCATTCCCAGTATCTCATTTGATCCTTGTAACCATGTTGTACATACATAGAGTAGGAGTTATTATTCCCATTGCACAGATGGGCAGATCCAAGTTACATCATTTGCCAGAACTGGACCCAGAACAGCCTAGAACTGGAACACACTTCAGTGACTATTCTCTCATTTCCCATCCCCATAACCTTGTCTCAATGGGTCTGCATAAGTACAGGTTGATGTTTCCAGTTTTGGCTTCAATAGATTTCTGGATGCCACCTACATATGTCAGTCCTTTGGGTCTCCATACAATCCCTTATTTAGGTAGAAATCCACATTTAAAATATGGCATGGGCTATTTTTACACTTGCACACCTTGGCAATCATTTGCTGCTTTTCCACCTTATAGGAATCTGTAGCATTGTGCCATCATCTTTTATTAACATCATCCTCATTTGCTAACATGGAGATTTCATTGTGCATTTTCTCACTTAGCTCTTCAGTAAGGCTGCTCTTAACATCAATAAATGGGGTTCCCAAAGTTGGCACCACTCCAATTTGATCATTTAACCTTTTTTATTGCTTGTATGTAAGCAATAACACATTACCATGAAGAGATTCATGCTAACTCCAACATTAGCATGGAATTCATCGTAAAACTTGGCCCTGCTTGTCCACACCTTTCTTCTCTTAACTAATTCATAAAATGGCCATCAGAAAATTATTTTTGTGACTTTTCCCTCCTGACTTAGTTCATTGTTAGTCCTTCTGCTTGAAATGCTTGGCGCCTAACTTCTACAACCATATCCCATCCTTCAAAGACACCTCAACATCGATGTCCATGAAGACACGTTTCACAGCACCTCTACCAGCACTGACATCCCCCTCCTCTGAATATCCAAAGCCCAGAGGTTTACTCAGCAGGTTCCTTACAGGAGATCCAGTCCTAATCCCTTCTTGTATTGATGAGGAGACTGGCATCTGATAGAGAGGTCACATGACTTTCTGGTTGATGCTAAAGCTGCAGTGAGTACCCTACTCTCCTGATTCTTGAGGTTAGTGTTACTTCTGTTAGACCCACTGCCTCTCCCCTAGGTCTGTGGACTGTATAGCTATGTGCCCTGTACGTGGACTAGAATGGATCTTTGTCTCACTACCCCATAAATTTGGTGAGCTTCAGAAGGCAAGGGCTGAGTCTTTTTCATCTCTGAACCCCACAGCATCGTTCACAAGCCCAAACACATAGTAGTTATTCAAGAAATAGTTTGGGGATAAGGATTGTCCTTTGTGGATACTATATCCTTTATGGATACTGCCTGCGTCTTCATCTATGAAGCTGCTTGCTAACCCATCCTTTGGGGGTTCCCTTCCCTGTCCCTCCCTTCTCCTCAGTACCTCTTTCACCCCTTCCCCATCTCCACTGAGGACTTGCCCTTCTAATTCACCACTCATTCATTCATCCACTCATTCACTTAGTTAGCAACTATCTGTTAAGTGCCTATTGTGTGTACCAGGCTCTGTACTAGGCGTTGGAGATGCAACAATGAACAAAATGAAGTCTCTGCCCTCCTGGAGCTTAGCATCCCTCCATGGCCCCACCTTTCCTTCCAACTAACAGCTCCCAACTCTTGGGAAACCCAGAGTTTCACAAAAAAGTTCCAAGAGTGTTCACACATGACAGGTGATAATGGCATACATTTTAATTTCTACTAAAGTAACTAAAGAAATATAATGACTACTTACATGCATTTTCCATTTGAAAGAGAAGACTTTGGGCTCACGACTAGGTACCTGGGCTCACGACTAGGTCACTCGCCACTACTGGAGGGTGGGGGTGGGGAGGGGTGGTGGTGCTGAAGGTCACCAGCCACTGTGGCAATTTGACTGTCGTGCAACTTAAAATGTTTATTTGTTGTTACCTGATTAAGTTGTCAATTTTTATCCAGAATGGGCCTTTGGGTATAGGCAAATAGAATAATTCTGAAGTAAAATTTGAAAAGTTTATGAAAAGCATACAAAGGATAGTAATTTTGCAGATATTGTTCAATTTCTTCTTCACGAGGTTTCAGAATTACATTTAACTGACTGACCTATCACATAGCCCATTGAAATCTCTCTCTTATTTTGAAAAGCACTGTTGATAATAGTATATTTGGTGTTACTTATATCCAATTTGGTTTTTAATTATTTCTATAGACGTGTTTATCATTAGTGGCCAGAAATACTCTTTAAAAAAAAAAAACACACACAAAAAAAACACCACCCTCAGTATTTAGAAATAAAAGAATAAAAGCAAACCAGATTCTTTTTTTACTCACAAATTTGAGGTTTCATAACATTACTTAAGAGAGCAGATTTTATCTGTTTTTGTCTGTATTTGATGCTATGATACACGGTTAAATTTCAAGCCACCGTCTAATATTTATTTGGTTTCCAAACTAAGCATACTATTAGATGTTATTTTAATGTATGTTTTATAAATGGCCATTTCTTACATAATTAAATTAAATCATGTGCATCACTTGTTAGATGGAACTCATTCAGAATTTATTATTATAACCCTTGAGGATTAGTAAATATTGTATTCAGTTAATTTTGCAATAAAATCTCTGCTATATACTGATCTAAAATGACACATATATTTTAAAACATTAAATCACTTCATTTTAAAAAAATATATTTTATTGATTTTTTACTGAGAGGAAGGGAGAGGGATAGAGAGTTAGAAACATCGATGAGAGAGAAACATCATCGATCAGCTGCCTCCTGCACACCCCCCACTGGGAATGTGCCCACAACCAAGGTACATGCCCTTGACTGGAATCAAACCTGGGACCCTTCAGTCTGCAGGCCGATGCTCTATCCACTAAGCCAAAGCAGCTAGGGCAAATCACTTCATTTTGTATTGCATGCAGACTGATCAGATGATTAAAAGATTTCCAAATAATATATAGTAGTAAGAAATGAGTTCATGAGTTTGATCCAGAGACAGAGAAACATCGATCATACCGTCAAACCTCAGAGGGAAGGTAGGGGAGGGTGGGGGTAAGGGGGAGAGATCAACCAAAGGACTTGTATGCATGCATATAAGCCTAACCAATGGACACAGACAACCTTGGGGTGAGGGCATGAGTGGGGAGGTGTGGGGGGACAATGGGGCAATAAGGACACATATGTAATACCTTAATCAATAAAGAAAAAAACATTATAAAAATAAATAAATAAATAAATGTAAAAAAAAGATATTTAACCTCTCTGTTTCTTAGTCTACAAAGATTACAGTAGAATGTCAATTTTTTGTAGAGTGCTTAGAATAGTGTCTGGCACATAATACACTATGTATTCATTAAATTAAATATAAGTAAGCAAACAAACAAAAAACAGTGGGGGAATGCTGTTCTAAACTCTGTACCTGTCTCTGCTCTTACCATCCATTCTCCTTCTCAGCACCACTTATCATCCTTTCTGTCTCTTGAACAGTCACTCTCCCTTTTCACTTTCTCCTTTCCCTCAGTCATCAAGTCTCCCTATTCTAAACAGCTCGCCAGCCAACTCTAAGCAGCATCAGGTAACCTCCTGTGCAACCCCCTCAAGCTGCCACCTTACACAGACAAACTTCAGGCAAGGATGTTTTTCTGCCATCTCCTCTGCCTCAGGGCCTTTGCACTAGCTGTTTCTTCTGCTTAGAATGCGTGTCACCTAGTTTTTTGCATAGCCAGCTGAGTCCTGTCACTCAGGTGTCCGCTCTTCCAAGAGCTGACCAGTTTTGTTAAAGTACCCTTCTAATCCCTCTCTACCACTTCACTCTCTTCTGGTTCTGAGGATTTATTACCACCTGACACTTTTCTTGTTTATTTTGGAAGAATTTCAAAAGAGAGTATTCTCTGCTCCCTGAATGTGACTCCAGCCTGTAAAACAGTGCCTGGCCCAGAGAAACTGCTTGGCGTTTCCTTATTGAATAAGTGAACAGATGAATAAATTATTATCTGTTTCAGTTTCCTTTGCCGTTTTTTTCTTCACTCCTTAAATGCCTGCTTTGTGTAGGAGTCTTCCTTCAAACCTATTCCGTTCTCCCTTTTCACACTTTCCCTGGGTTATCACAGCCACCCTCAGAATTCGAACACCCATCGATATAGAGCATGGAGAGCATGGTGGTGCCCTGGGCAGACATTACTTGTGGATTTCAGCTCTCTTTTCACAACAGTCTAGAGACCTAGTATGTACTGCGCTCCAAGTAGGCTCTGCCAACTGATAGAGTCAGTACTCCAGATAAAAGCTGTTTCTCTGACCTACATGCCGATGACTCCCCAAGTCTATATTTGCAACACTGAAGTGTTCAGACCACCTCATCAAACCACCTCCTAGACACTTCCATATGTTCCCCTCTATGTTCAGCACGGTGCCCGGGGCATGGCGGATGCTCAATAAAGGCTTTGTGCAATGATAAGCACGTATTCAGTGACATTATCCACTCAGATAGTCTCTACTAGCTTGCCAGGTACAGAAGCGAGACTCCCTATTTGTACTTCTCTTCTTTCAGAGCGGCAGTGGCAATTTGCCAGGTCTGGAGCACAGTACCCATTTGTAACAAGTTACACATTTTGGCCAACAGTTCCACAATTTCACCCTTGAGTTCCTTCAAAACTCTTGGGTGGATGCCATCAGTTCCAGTGATTTATTTACACCTAGAGTGCCATTCCAGGACATCCTGTCCATTCACCACAGCTTTAGACTTTTCTGTTTTCAGATACAATTGGGGAGTGGGAATTTTCCATTCCGTTTCTTTAGTAACAGCGGGTGCAAAGAATTTACCACAACTCTCTCCACTACTTTGCGCTCATCTTTAAAGCAGTGATGGGCACGTGGGTCCCACTGATCCAGTTGACTCCCTCATTTTCTTACTGCCATTGCTGCATAATAAGAGAATGTTTCTGACTGGCATGCGAGTTCCCCGCAAAGCCATCCTCAAATGATCTCCTGTAGCACTATGCCAACTGCCTCGATAAAATTCAGGCCGGTAACTCACATGAGTGAAAGGACTTTCACAGCCACCAGTCATTTAATCGTCACAAAAACCTTGAAAGATTGATAAGAGAGGCTAGACAGATTATCATTTCACAGACAAAGAAACCGAGGTTCCGAGAGGTCAAGAGATTTGAATGTCCCGTTGCAAGCTGGTAGCTGAGCTGAGCTGGAATCTTTCTTGCCTGCTTTTGTCCCCTCCCTCCTACACCTTGATTCAGTTGAATTGCATCAACCTATCCTAATCCAATCAAATGCTCAGTGAACAGTCATTAGGACAACTGGAAAGAACTAACTGACGTCAAAACGTTTGATTCAGCAGCCGCATGTAGCTATGGCCTCATGTAACAAAAATGTGCTCTGCTAGGAGATATTCCCCATGGAGGGCCTGAGAGAACACACTGAGAGGCCTGATCCGCAGAGGCCAGCCTAGACAGGGTTCCAGGGTGAACACCACATCGCACATACATACATATGCACAGGGCGTTGTGCACAGAAGTTCTCGATGCTGGGTTTTACCTTCAGAGGAACTGGATTTTCATTACAGGACCTTCAGCTCACGTCCAGGCTGAGGCGAGCACTGGGGCCACCTCTGGCAACGAATACATCACCAAGGAGAGGGGAGGGGGGCAGCTTGGAGTGGGTAGCAACCACAATTCCCACAAGGGAATAGTGAGGAAGCTCTGTCGCTGGGAGGATTAACTGCTGGCATTTCATTTTTAGGATCACATTTTGTGTGCAACCGCAGCTTCAGACCTGAGAGACTGGCCAGCGCGGATTTGCCCAGAAACACAGAGGAATCTGCCTCTGATGTAACCTGACGTGGTCCCTGCTCTCGGATTAACCATTTCAGGGCAGGCCTCAAAGAAGCGTGTGCCAGGTGGTGCCCTCCGGACCCCAGCGGCTCTACTCTCCTCCTTCCTTCCACCTGGTCTTCCCAAATAGTACCTGCCAGTTAAGCCAGTCTGGCTGAAGAGAAAGGGCTGTTTCACCACCTTTGATACAATGATAAGAGGGGAAATTATCATCTGATATCTTATTTCTCTCCATCCAAATACCAAATAATTTGTTATTTTTACTTTAGTTTCTTTGGGACAGAAATCAGTCTGATAATATTTTGGATTTGCTAAATCATTCAATAACTCAGTCTCTAAAATGTTTTCATGTATATAACCTTGGGCTGGTTTTTTTTTAAAGTAGTTTTACATTTGAAGCCTGAAAACAAATGTGTGTGTGTGTGTGTGTTTAAACTGTTTCAATTTGTTTCATTACAAGTTCTCTGTGACCTTTTAAAAATACTTCTATTTTTCTAATGTTCTGAGCCTTCCACTGGAAGAGTCAACCCCTCTTCTAACAAATGTTGATTGAACACGGGTGTTAAAATACATTTCAAACTTTATTGGGGTGGGGGAACGGTGGAGAGGCTGAATGTGGGCAGAACATTCTCTGGGCACCCACTTAATGTGTCTCCTACCATAAAAGCATTTACTAATGAAGGGAGCATTTGTACTGGACTGAAAAAGGATTCTGAGGGGTCTGTTAATTTACTTGTAACAATTCATTAGCTGACACTTTCGGCTGTGAATTTAGCTGGTCAATCCCAGGCCAGCCCCACCATTCTGTGTAGAGAGAGAGGGTGGCGCTGTTTTTGTGCGAGACCGTCCCAAGGATGGATTAAAGCCCTCCCCCGCGCCCCCCCCCCCCGCACCCCCTTCCCCCCCGCCCCGCCGAGTTCCCCTTCCTTGAGGGAGCTTGCTAATAAAGAGCTCTTCGGAGCCTTGCCTTTGTACAGGCACTCTATGAATATTTATAGAATATTCCATCTGTAAACAGCAGTAAAATATAAACAGAGCATCCCAAGCAAGAGGAAGGCCATTTCCCCCTACCACGTAGCAGCGCTGCCACACGCTGGGGTTTAGCCCAGAATGGCTAAAAACAGCACAGAAGGAAAAATCATTGGCTGAAGAAACCAGGGGGCAGCACATCTTGTGGGCTGGTTGGGTTTGGGTACTCTTTGTTAATCGAGTCTTCTGAGCAATTGAATGATATATGCATATCTACCACACACGTACACACAGGCACTGGATATTTATAATGATTGAAACTGGTCACATTGAAATTGCTGCTTTTGTAGAGAGAAAGTGGTCAAATATCAGAATGTTCATATTGATTCAAGCGAAGTAATGCTGCCCAAGTTTCTGGCCCTTCCCCTTCTGGGCCAGGGAGGGGTGGGAACATGGAATTGTGTTTACACGTGGGCACCCGCTAGCAAGCTGAGCAAGAAAGGCCAGAGGGGGAGGAGCTGAATGGAGAGTTTCTCAGAGAGCAATTTCTGCGGATTCCCAGGGCAGCATCATCTCCTGGCAGGTAGGGGGATGGAGACTGTGGGGGTGGCAGTCAGCCTACACCAAAGGAGCTTCCCACTCGCCAGCCGTGGCTGCGTGCTCTTGATTGCAAACCTCTGCTAATCGTCATAGGTGTGTTACCAATTTTCAAAGGGATTAGTATACCATAAAGTACACTCAACAAGAAAACCACCCAGAACGCAATGAATCATTCTTTGATGATTCAAAAGGCATTTGGGATCCTGTAGTGCCTTAGGGTCAGCATTACAAACATCAATTATTTTTATGGTGAATGTGTGGAAGAGCCAGTTCACTAAACGTACTGGTTAAGAAAGTCCTGGGCAGCCCTCTCTTACAGTATTTTAAGAAGATAAGGTTCTAGGCCCTGGCCGGGTAGCTCAGTTGGTTGAACGTCGTGGTCGGATATGCTAAGGCTGCAGGTTTGATCCCTGGTCAAGGCACATATATGAATCAACCAACGAATGCATAAATAAGTGGAACAACAATTCCATCTCTCTCTCTCTCTCTCTCTCTCTCTCTCTCTCTCTCTCTCTTTCTTTCTCTTCCTCTCTCTCAAAAAAGTCAACTTAAAAAAAGGAGGTAATGTTCTGTCTCAGGCCTTCTCTTCTTTCAAGCTCTTGCCCAGAATACTGCTTCCATTCTCTGGAAAAACAGCTCATTCATCAGCTTGGAGAACTACCTATTTTACAATATGCTTGAGTACGTAAAACTGAAATTCCCTCATTTTCCTACCAACCATTTTTTGGGTACACTTTTGTTCTTTTCCTTTAACCATTTACATACGTCTTTCCTTAAATTCAAATCATTATATAAGAAGTTTGGTCCGACAAAGTTGACAAAATCATTAAAAAAACACACACACAAAAAAACGAAGTCAGGTAGCACACACTAGTGCTCTGTTTCATTTCAAATCCTAAAAATCGGAGGAAGTGACTCTACTGCACTGGAGCCAATCACACGTTGGGTTTCTCCCCCCGAGGCAAACCGCAGTAATTGGTAACGAAGAAAAAACTTTTAGTCCTTGCAAGTCAAGTTCTTGGGCAATTTGAAAACAAATTAATCCAAAACATCTGCAAGAATTTTATCTTTAACAACCCAGGTGTGTAAAACCTAAGGGGAGAAGAAGTACGCAAAGAGCTTTGCCAACTAAGTCTTTGAAGAACACGATTTTAGCAGAAACAAAACGTCAAAAATGAAACACAATTGGCTTTTATGAATCTGTATTTTCCATGGCAATTCCTCCTTTTGGCCTTCAACAAAGAATGGAGTTCCTAGATGAGTCTTGTCAGATTTTCCAAAGAGCGAAACTAAACAAGGGGATCCCAGGCACACTAAAGTCTCCTGGCGGAGCTCTGGTCTGGATTTATTAAAAAATTCCAGGTCTTCTTAAATTTTAAGGGTGGTAAACCCAAAGCAGCCAGACATGGAGGTCATAGTATCAGGTTTGAATGACTTGACAGATGTGTTGTCTTTTTTTCAAATGACAAGCTTAGATCTTACCCAATTGGTAGAGAAAGATCACGAAGAATTCAAAGAAAGGAGACCATGTTACTGCACCCATGGCTGATTGTGTGTCTTTTAGGAATTGTGTAAAACACACACATACATACACACACACACACAATGAAGAAGTGTCTCCAGGTTGCTAGCACACACTTATTCCCACTACTACAAATAGGTGAGCCTACACATGATCTTAACAAATGTCACTTTGCTTGAAGTGACTGTGACTTTGTAGCTATAGACTCTAGTATAGAGGGTGAGGCAAAGTAGGTTTAGAGGGTATAAAGTATAGCATAGAGGGTGAGGCAAAGTAGGTTTCCAGTTGTGAGTAAGGAAACAGTTTATTCCTGTGTTATTATTTACTAGAGGCCCAGTGCATGAAAATTCATGTATTGGAGAGGGGGGTCCCTCAGCCTGGCCTGCCCCCTCTCACAGTCTGGGAGCCCTCAGGGGCAGGAAGCGACCTGGCGATCAGGGGAAGGTGACACCCCCATCACACCTCTGCTGCTGCCACTGCTGGCAGCGCAAGCCTCAGCGGCCCTGGTTACCTGAGCCTTGGGTGGTCCTGGGTGGCTGGGCAGCCTACATCCGAGGCTTGCCTGGACCTTGGGCCAGCCCTGGGCGGCTGGGGGGCTGAAGGAACTGGGGGACTCCAGAGACAGGCTTGTGGAGCAGCTGGACCTGCCTGGGGGTGGGCCCAGCCATGCTGCGCACCTGTCGCCCCAGTGGGGCTGAGAGTATTGGTGCCACCATCTTGTGGCTGTGGGCACTGCCATCTTTGAGGGTGTGGCAGTCAATTAGCATATTCCCTCCTTATTGGCTGTGGGTACTGCCATCTTTGTGAGGGCATGATGGTCAATTAGCATATTCCCTCTTTATCAGATAGGATTGTTTAATTATTGTCTTATTTTCCATATGAACAACTGTAAGCCTACTTTTGCCCCACTGTGTATCTTGTAACATCTGCAAGTTCAATACCATCTGACTGTTCCCCTATAATGATACCTCCAAGAAGGACACTGTTGGTATTATGTAAACTGTTACTGCTTCTCCTCTTTCTCTATTAGACATGGTCTAATGTGTTTAGAAAATGACATTCAAGACTCTGTTTTGCCAATTGGAACTTCCGCCACCTGATTCTTAAAAGACACAAGCATGCCTACTTGTGGGCTCGGACATGTAAGTTGTTTTCAGTGCTGAAAGTCTCTTACCCTTCATAGAGACTCATCTCCACAAGAGGTAAATGTTTCAGTGAAAAAACAACTTGGGAGAAAAAGGGTATTTAATTCCCAATGGAAGTTTTGTTGATTTCTGAAAGGCACAAAATTTAACTAATCTACCGAAGCAAAGGCAGGCTGCAGATGTTGAAAACTGAGTTAAGAGACTTGCACAGATATTTCCCCCGAATTTTCTCCACAGTGTGGTCAAAGCTGTCTGGGCAGCTAAAGTGGAAAGACAGAATCATGCTGCTGGGGGAAGGACTTACTCTCAAACCATTCTTGATAGTGAGAGCTAAACAAATATGATTGAGATCCGTGGTTTTCAACCAGTGTGCCATTGAAAGAATTTTTAAAGCTTGCAATACCTGACCATTTAGTCAGGGGCACTGACCTCTTTTCCCTTAGATTGTCAAATAAAAAAAAAAAAAAAGAACAAAAACAGCCAACACAACAATAGCCGTTTGGCGTGAATGAATCAAAATTATACCTATGTGTTTTTGTCAGATGGGCAAGCATATATATTTTTTGGTGTGCCACAGAATTTTAGCAATTAGTTTATGTGTGCCACGAGGTGAAAAACGTTGACAATCGCTGACCTAGATGTTTCCACTGCCCTGGGCTACCTGGTCCTTCGGCAAATTTAAGTCCAGGGTCTCCTACCAGGGAAATTATTTCATATGAGGATAAGACTCTCTCAGCATCAAACTCCTCCTTCTTCTTCACTTCCTTTTAAAAAGTTTCCCTTTCAAAATTTAGGAGGTGACACAGTATGTTAAACTCTCAACAAGTCCTAAGACAGAGGACAGACAAGATATGCTGCCTCCAACTCTCTAAGAGAGCCCCGCTGCTCACCAGCCCCAACTGCCACCCACCGCAGGGGTCCCCGTGGGGACACGCTCGGCGTGATCACAGCCTGGCCTCAGAAAGTGCGTGTGGGAAAATGTGCCAGACAGTTGCTCCCCCATTCTGCTGCTCAGTTTCAGAGATGTTTCCCGTGAACTATGCCGACCTGCCCATTCAGGAGCCCCGCGAGCTCCTGCCGGACCTGCCCCTCCGATTCCAGATTCTCCAAGTGTGCGTCCCACCTCTGGAGGCTTCCTGCTTCCTGTCTTGGCACGGGTGCCAATCACCGCTCTCCCCCGGCACCCCCTCCCCAAAGGCTCTTCGAGGCTGCTCCCTGTGTGATTGGCATCTCATTAATGAAGAAGGGCTGTGTCTCTCTCATTACAGTTACAGTGAGTGAGAGTACCTCAGAACTAATTTACTCGCTCTCACTAGGGAAGACACGCTCCTCCATCAAGAAGTTCACTTTCCTGCTGCCTGTGGCAATAAAAGAACCCGTTTTGTTCTAACATTAATAAGGCGAGAGAATAGAGAATTTCCAAAAGACATTAAGAAAGGCAAGAGGGTAGGTGCTGGCCCGTGGAAGTTTCCCTAAAGTGGGCCTGCTGCTGGGGTTCAGTGGGGGATTCAGTAACATATGGAGGATTCCAAAAAGCCTGGCAGGCAACTGCGAAGCCAGGCAGGCGGGAAGTCTGGGGGATGAGGCAAGAGATGTGGGTTCTAGTCCTGGGTCCTAAATCCCTGAGTGACCTTGGGCCAGTCTTTGATTTTATTTTCTGGCCCTGAGTTTTAGCATCAGTAAAATAAAGGGATTGAATAAAATGCTCTCTAAGGGTTTTCCCAGCTCTAAAATTTTAATATTCTATAAATGGGACTCAGGACTATTTAAAACTTTTTTTTTTCCTGTTTGGAGTGAGTTTTTATCTCTGGCAACAAATTAGAAATTCCTTCAGAATTAAAGAGCATGGAATGGAAATCATTTGGCTTCTCCGGCTGAAAAGGTCAACGAGATTCAGAAATGTACTCCAAGCCTGTGCCGTCTGCGTGGAAACCTAATTAGAGATCATCCTTCATTGGCTAAAAGGGATCAAACTTATCCAAGCTTTCATCTGGATATGTATTTTTTAAAAATGACTCCGAGTTACTAATTCATTTCTCTTTCTCGTTACAGGAAATTCCACTCATTGATAAAGTTCTGCCTGCTCACATGAAATGCCCTCCTTCCCGTCCACATCACTTTCGGATCATGATTCTTTATCATGTTGTGTTAAAATACTATCACTTAAGAAGCCATAGCAAGGACATCTTTAAAAAGGTGTTCATCATGTAGCTGGAGACGGCTCCGTGCCTGGACCCCAAAGTGGGTCCTCAGTAACAGAGGCCAGTCTAGAGACCATCATCACAAAGATAGGGTCCCATATCACCTTGATTCCCTTTGATTGGGAATGTTGGAGCCAATTTCCAATATGGACCACAAAGCAGTGGGAATCAGAAATGCCTGTGTTAGGGGGAGGGGTGATGTTTTGTTGGGAAGACCCCAGAATCCACAGCACATTGCTAACTCATCTCTTAGCCTGTGAAACTCAAGATCTTTGGCCCAAGTCTCAGTCTGGTTTCTAACCTTTTATATCCTTAGGCTGGACTAGAACTCCCGGCAACCACGACCCCCACCACCACACCAAATGAAAATAAGTCCCGGTGTGCCCGCTGAGTTGGCCCACGAGTCCATGTGATTGACTCAGACTCATGGTCTTACTGTCATTCTCACACCTACCATACTTCTACCTATTCCTAAGTATCGCCTTAGGGTACTGACAGCCTTTTCTCCTTCTCACAGCTTTTGAATGAAATTAAAACTAATCCTCTCTGGCTTGGGTAGGTCTTGTGTAATGCTCCCACACCCCACCATCAAGGCCTTGCAAAGCGGTGTCAGAAGAGATAGCCAAGCCACCACACCTCTGTCATGATGCAGATGAGGATAATATTTTTTGCCTTCTATGTGGCAGCTTTGAAAACCTGAGTCACAAAACCTCCCTATGCAAATCCCTACATTCTCCTTCTCACGGCCAGGACATTGGCATCTTCTTTTAAAAATGAGCAGAGAAAAATGAAGAAGACAGATGTGCGCCTGAGAATAAAATTGAAGATCTTCAGATTTTCATCCACAGTTTTTTTTTTTTTTGTTGTTGTTGTTTTTTTAAAATATATTTTATTGATTTTTTACAGAGAGGAAAGGGAGAGGATAGATAGCTAGAAACATCGATGAGAGAGATACATTGATCAGCTGCCTCCTGCACACCTCCCACTGGGGATGTGCCCGCAACCAAGGTACATGCCCCCGACCGGAATCGAACCCGGGACCCTTCAGTCCGCAGGCCGACGCTCTATCCACTGAGCCAAACCGGTTCCGGCTTCATCCACAGTTTTACCAGCGAATGCGGCCAGCTTTGTTTTTACCTGTACCATGGTGGCATAAGCCCTCTAATACTGCTATTTTACTTTCTTAGCTAGAATGAAAAATAATATTAACAAAAAAAAGAGAATCAAAGGGAGGAAGACAAGAGACAGGGGACGAATTTTCAGGTCATCCTTTTCTTCTCATAAGAAGGAATTTGCCTGTAGTATCTGTAATTTAGAAGGTTTTAATGAATGGCTTCTAAATTATTTATTACTCATCGAAAGCTCTAAACATCCCTCCCTAAACCATTATGAAATTATCTGGGCAGGAGTCAAATGGTCCAAACATTTGACACTTTTTACTGGACTGTTGTTGAAAATAGTTCTGATCTGTGAATAAAACGTCTTTCCTTCCTCATTACCATGGGGCCGCATGTGAGCCTGTGCATTTGATTATTGACTTGAGATGGTCAAAAGGTATCTTAGCTCTGTAATTTGCTCTTCTGCAGACTTCCGACTTCATAGGTGATTCCAAAATTAGTAAAATAAAATAAAATAAAAAAGAATTAAAAAAAAAGGGCATTAGCAGAATATACAAACTGGATATTCAACAAGCAGAAGTGTTTGAAATGCCTTAGGCTCGTTTCAAAGAGCTTCCTGCTGTCAAGCCCAAACACCCAGACAGGTAGACTGCTGTGAAATATGTAGGCGATGCCTGCTGCCCGCTTTTCAGATGGCGAGCAGGCATTTGAAAGCATCAAAGTTCCCTGGATAGATGTGTGTACATGAATCCCAGCCTCTGTGATCTCCGCACTCGCCTATTGTAACTTGCTGTTTAATAGATTGTCAAACTTTGCCCTTCACAGGCAGCACATTTCTCCCCCCAGGGGCTGCTCCTCTCCCAGGAGCTTCTTGCTGGGGCCGAGTTTTAAAAGTTTTCATTCCTGGGCTTCTGCGATGGTGCTGGGTCACTCTTTGAATTCTGCACTTTTGAACACCTCGCTTGTTGGCTGGCTTGTCCTCACTCCTGGTGCCAACGTCTGTATGCGGCTCCAGTTGGTGCCCTCCAACTATGAAGCATCTGCCAGGAGCCAGCTCTGATACACATCGCTAGCAACCACAGCCCAGGCCCTGTAAGTGCCTGAATTGGGGGGGGGGGGGGGGGCGGGGGGAAGAGGAGATGGAGATCAGAGGCCATAAACTGGCAGCCCACGGGCATGTATGGCCCAGAGACAGGTACTGTTTTGCCTGCATTGTATGTTTTTGTTGTTGTTAATCCTCACCCCAAGATATTTTTCCACTGATTTTTAGGAAGAGTGGAAGAGACAGGGAAAGACAGAGAGAAACATGGGTGTGAGAGAAACACATCAATTGGTTGCCTCCTGCACGAGCCCTTACCAGGGCCTGGGCAGGGAAGGAGCCTGCAACCAAGGTATGTGCCCCTGACCGGAGTCAAACCTGGTTGGCAGGTCGACACTATTCGCTGAGCCAAACGGGCTAGGGCTGCACTGTGTTTTAAATTCGGATTGATAGTCAACACAGAAAAGCAGGGAAATTTTACTTAGAGATTTGTACTTCCCGTTTTTCCTGGAAAATTGGAAGATGTGATTGTGCAGGGCTTCCTAACTGCTTGGGTTCCTGTTTCAGGTGCATATGTTCTTTATCAACGGAGGTCAGCAGCAGGTAACAATAAACCCTCTTGATGTCTTTATGTTACCTGCTGGGCCACTGGCTTTTTGAGTTTGTGGTCCAAGATAAGGATATACACAAAGGCAAATAATGATAACTGGCATATATGGGGGCCACCAACAAGGACTTTAGATATGTCATCTCATTTGATCATTCCAACACATCGGCAAGGCTGGGATTCTAAGGCCTACTTTACATATGAAAACATGGTGGCTCTCTGCTCAGAGATCTTGTACGATTTCACACAGCTTCGTGAATGGAAGGCTTGGGTGTTGGAACTGGAGCTGGTGGCTCGGAAGCTTCCCTCTTTCCAATGCAAGGCAGTCCCTGGGAAGAGTGCAGGAGGTGCTCCTGGTCCCCACACTCTCCACTTCCACTCCCATTCAGCTCTGCTCCAGTCCAGCCGCACTCAACCTGTCACTGTGCCCTAGATATTCTAGATCATTTTGTCACTTCTTGCCTTTGCATGTTCTCTCCCCTCTGCCTTGAATGCTCTTTCCTCAACTTCCTTCCTCACCTGGAAATGCCTCTGCAAAACCCAGTTTACCTGTCTGCTCCTTTGTGACGATTTTCATGAACCCCTAAGTCAATTATTCTGACCTTGGAGCACCTGGAGCCTCCATTCTTACTCAAGTGCTCGATGATAGAAGGTCCACCATGTCTCCTCCCATCCGACTGTCAGTTCTTTAAAGGGCAAAACCATATCTCCTTCATCACTGTATCCCCCTGCCTAGCACATGTGCCAGACATGCAGGAAGGATTCAACACAGGGTGGCCTCTAGGGTGGAGGGCCGTCTCTCTTTACTTCAAGGTCTCTGTGAGGAAGTAAAATTAATTTGGAAGGGGCAACAGTAAATTCCATCTACATTTTGTTTGTTTTCTCACACTCCATCACTGCCCCCACACCTATCCTCCACACTCTCTACTTAACAAGACTTCGCCACTCAGCCCTCTGGTGCCAGATGGTTGAACACGCTCACTATTAAGTCCATTGAGTGGGTCTGATCTGAGACACATCCTGGGCAGAGCATGGGCAAGGAGGAACTGGCACATGTGCACAGCAGGGTCATGACATGCTGTAAAGTCAATCAGGAAATGACCAACCGCACCAAGAGCCTGTGACATACTCGAAAGGACGGCAGGCTTGCCCAGGTGTGAGCCGAGGCCTGGCTGAACAGCTCTTCCCCAGGTGGAGTGGGGGAAACTCTACCCAAGTATATACTGATTTCCCTCCAAATCACTGGCCAGGCCTCACCTAAACTTCCTGTTTTTATTTTCTACCCCCATATTATTTTTGAGAGCGCAAAAAAATTGCCTCAACAGTGAACCACGAATGGCCTCATTTCCAAAAGAAATTAATATGGACTAGCATAGGCCTGGGATAAACCAACAAGAGGCCCAGACCCAAACTCCATCTCACACCCGTATCTTCAGGGAGTGGTAAGATTAAAAGCAGGTGCACTGGCAGACGGCGGTGGAGGGCTGGCCTGAGAAAATGGAGTTTCATTCTTTCTAATGAACTTGTCACAGGCAGACAATGAGAAGGGGCTGACCAGGCGGGAGGGGGAATTGACTTTGGCAATGAATTATCAGAGGTGAGAAATGTGTCCTCTCCCAGAAGGATTATTTCACGAGAGGACGCAGGGTAGGGGAGTTTTCATCAGCACGTGTCCATTTCGTGGCCGGAGAAAGTTCGGTCCGCATCATAATCAGACAGCTGACCACTGCTCACATTGGCTGGGTGGTGTAGATTACATTCTGTGGATTCTTTTTCCTGGTGTAAAAGGAGAGGAGAGGCAGGCTGCCCTGTTCCCTTAAGAAGGCTCTTCACTGTTAGCACCAGGAAGGAAAGTGCAAAGAGAAATTAACTCCTATGACCAATATTTGTTAAGAAAAATACTCTTTAATTGAGTTAGAATGAAAGTAAATGTGCAAACTGCTACTTAAGATAAGTGTCTTGATAAACCGCTTGCAAGCACAATGGGAAGCAGAAAACTTGTTAACTATTTTTGTCTCTTCTTTATTCCCTAGGGTCAGGTGCTCTGAGGGTGGGAATGGGGGAGGGAGGATCCGGACTAGTAATATTTTGATGAAGTTGCAAAAGGAAAGAAAAAAAAAATCCATTCGGTTGAACATTGTGAGTGGATATCTGAATCTATAAATGAAGATACTTATGGAGCAGCTCTACAAATCTGGTTAAGTTTCGGGGGATAATCTTAGACAAACAAAGTAAGCAGCCCTTGAATGTTTTGGACACCAAGTAAGAAAAATGGACTCCTTCCTGCTGGTCTTGTCGGGAATCAGCTATTGATGTCACAAAACTTACTGCGATGGGCTTGCTCTCTGAAGTCCAAGGTCCAGGTAGAATCACTTTGAAAACACAGCGTGAGTAGTCTATATAAAACCCACCAGTGCAGCCTCTAGGCTCCTGGCCCTTCTCTGACGGGGCTGAGAGTTTCTTCTTCTCTAACAATTAACCACCCAGCATCTTCCTCCACTTTCTCCCAAACCTGTTTCCTGCCCCGTGCATTTTTCTCCCTCCTTTCTTTTTTCCTGTGGATGCTGACTCCCTAGTTCCCCCTCTGCTAAATTATGCTCTATTATTTCCACAGCCTGAAGAACCCACAGCTGAAGCATTCTTGCTAACCTTATTTTGTATTCCTAGCATGTGCTGTAACCTGTTTTGAGTTTTATTTGCAGCCAAGATGCTGACACAGCTCCAATTTTGTTTTCCTGTTTTGATTGGGTAGGAGTGTTCATTACTGTGAATACCAGGGTAGGGAAGAAAAGTCATTTTAAAAGGCACAATTTACACCTTCGTTAAAGGGCCTTTTGTTTCTGAGGGCTGCCATTTAAATTCTGAAAACTACAAATGTTAAAAAAAAAATACATGTGTTCTTGGAGAAAAAAAAGATTTTTAATGAAAATTGTCATGGCCCAGCATTATTTTCTTACTATGCTTTTTATGGCATGCCTGTGATGTCTGATCTCCCTTTGTGTTTCTTAACTGTCCAGCACACAACAGGCAGGGGCAGAGAGCCTAGGAGTCAGGGATCTGTAAGAAATATTTTCAAAGCCCACTCCAGCTCTACACTAATCAGCTTTCCTAGGGGCAGCTGCTTTCCGGGTGACATTGTTCAGAGTTCATGTTAAGCTCATGTCTTACAAGCACCGTATTCATGCATTTCAGGTACAGGGAACCCCTTACATGGGGCATGAGAGTTCCCCTGAGCTTTCCCATAAAGAAAAGCTCACGATGAGTGAGGTTTCACTATCTCTCAGACTTCTTTTTGGAAGAGATTTCTTTTCATGGGATTCTTCTACTGCCAAAGCTTTAAGAATTCAGTTAGGGTTGCTAGATAAACAACAGGATAGACAGTTACGTTTAAATTTCAGATAAACAATGAATACTTTTTTTTTTTTTTTTTTTTTTTTGTATAAGTAAGTCCCCTGCAATATTCGGGAATACTTATATCAAAAATCACTCTTTGTTTACCTGAAAATCAAGTTTAACTAGGTGTTTTCCTGCTTTTCTTTTTCTTTGTTGTTGTTGTTGTTGTTCTTCTTTTTTTTAACGAAATCTGGCAATGCTATCTGCAGAATAAGAGGACAGGCTTTCTAGGTCTTCTACACACTGACTCTGACCCTTTTCTTTCTGCCTTCTTTTCTACTGTATCTCAGCCCTCTTCCCTTCTCCAATCCCATGTGCCACTTAATCTCTGAGGTGTTATTCTCCCATCTTGAATGCCTCCTTTCCTTCTCTCTCCCTGGATTACTCCAACATGCCTCCTCCAGGAAGCCTTCCCTGAACACCCAGCCAAAAGTAATCTCTTGCTCCATTTAGATCAGAGAGCTCTTTTTGTCTGGGCCTTACAGTGGTGCCTCTTACATACCACCAAAGAGCTTTGGTTATTGTTTCACTAGTATATTGTATTCCTCTCAGGAAAGCACATGCTCTTACAAGGAAGTGGCCATCCCTCACAGCTCTTTGCGTGTGCCACATAGTACAGCACTAGAGCCAGAACTAGGCCTTTCACGTAGTTGGTGCTCATGGGATACCTACTGATCCTATCTAATAAAGAGGGAATATGCTAATTAACCATCACTCCGTCACAAAGATGGCTGCACCCACAGCTGAAGCCAAGTTCCCATAAGGAGCCTTAACAAGCAATCAGCAGGGACCTGAGGCACCCTCCCCTGCCCCCTGGGGCTTGACAGGGGACCTCAGGCTGGCAGGGCTTGACAGGGTGTCTCAGGCTATGCCCCCTGCCCGGCGGGGCTTACCAGGGGACCTCAGGCCACCTTCCACACCCAGCAGGGCTTGACAGGGGACCTCAAGGTGCGCTTCCCATCCTGGTGCTGGGCTAGGGGACCTCAGGCTGCTCCTCCCACCCCAGTGCCAGGCCGGGGGACCTCAGGCCACACCCTCTGCCCCAGCACTGAGCCAGGGAACCTGAGGCTGTGCCCCCCTGCTTGGCAGGGCTTGATAGGAGACCTCAAGGTGCACCCCAGTGCTGGGTCGGGGGAACTCAGGCCACGCCCCCCGCCCAGTGGGGACCTGAGGCTGCGCCCCCACTGCCTGGCGGGGCTTGACAGGGGAACTCAGGCCATGCCCCCCACCCCGGTCTGGGCTGGGGGGACCTCAGGCCATGCCCCCCATCCTGGCACCGGGCCAGGGGACCTGAGGCTATGTTCCCTGCCTGGCAGGACTTGACAAGAGTGGGACTAGCCAGGTCTGGATCTATCCCAATGAGGGGCGGGGGGAGGCCGGGTCTGGATCTCACGTGATTTTGAGGTGTATGTGGGTGGGCGGAGACTTGACTCTGGGTCCCATGGTGTGCCCCAGACTCTGACAGGAGGAAAGTTTTCATATACATTTTACTAATTTTCTTTCATCTCTCACACTTCTATTACAGAGAAAGGGCAAATGACAATATTAAATTATTTCCTCTAATTAATACCCTTTTAATGTGCACGAATTTTGTGCACTGGGCCACTAGTTTAAAAATAACAACTGATCATCTCTTGTGAAGTTTCAAGTTTTTCTTACTTATTTTTCTGCATTGAGGGAAGGCTCAGTGCCTGCTCCACAATATAAAGTAATAGGCACGTGGGGCAGCGTATACACATGCTGTAGGTCATACTGCAGGGCTCCTGCCAGCATCAAATCTTCAAATTTTGGTTGATACGGTGGGAGTTAAAAATGACACAACTGGAGACCAAACCAGCTGGAGAGCAGGTGGCAGGATTCCCTGGCTGAGCTAGGGAGGGTACTAACTTACCATCACTGGGATTTATACTTACAAACTACATCACAGGATTATCTGGATTTAGAAATATGCAGCAGAGGGAATTCTAGGAGGAAAACACACAGCAATGATACTGGCTTCAATTTTCTTTGAAAACTGTTTAAAATTTTTTCATTTTTATATTTTGCTTTTCCTTGTGCTCACATTGGTCCCCACACCTTGTGTGAGCAAGTCCTTGATCATGTCATGAACCCGGGCTTTCAGAACAGGCTTGTGGGGCAGGAAGTGTCCCGTCCATCCCATTAGGAGCTTGCTTTTCCTTTTGCTCTGCTGCACTGCAGAGGAGACAGCTGGGCTTTCATTTACCTGGGAGCCTTAGCAGCAGGCGAGCCTACACAGTGCCGTGCCAGCCAGGACGGCCCAGCTCTCTTGCAAAACCACTCTTTGCTGCTGAGGTGCCGGCCATCTGTGCACTGCAAATCCTCCACCTCACACTCACATCCAGGCTCAATTAGTGGAATCCAGTCTTATATCCAGACCACAGCCGCACATTAAAATGTCTCCGATTAAGCCCTGGATTAGCTTGTGCCCTGACTTTATCTTAATTGCCGATTAAGATTAATCCCTCTGGGGAGTTTTCCAGGGCTGCTTTATTACCAGGGGGTGAATCATTACATTTTTTGGGTTGCAAGTTCCATTTAGCTTCCTTTGACTAAAATGGGAGTCCCGGACTCTCTTGGCCTCTGAGGAAGAGGCTCTTTCATTGCTCTCTGGAAATCTCCTTTGACAGCTCATTTGCATGTAACATTTCAGAGTGGGACAGTGAAGCCTTGATCTATCTTGACAGGTCTGTGAAAGCTGGAGAACAGGGAGCCACAGGCGTCTGGGTGGCCTCTTCCCTTTATATAGTGATGGTGAACTTTGACCTGAAGAATGATCATCTTCTCTTAAAAAAATGTCTTTATTGATTTTTTTTTTTTTTGAGAGAGAGAGAGAGTAAGGGAGAGGGAGAGATAGAAATATCAATGATGAGAAACATTGATTGGTTGCCTCCTGCACGCCCCCTACTGGGGATTAAGCCCACAACCTGGGCATGTGCCCTGGCAGGGAATTGAACTGTAATCTTCTGGTTCATGGGTAGACGCTCAAGCACTGAGCACACTGGCTGGGCAAGATGGACATTCTTCATACACTTTATGATGATTTACTTAAAACAATTTTTTTTCTCTTGTCTTTCTCTTTTTCTATATGGATATACATAATTTATTTTCTGGGCAGTTTGAGGGTAAGGTACATACAGCATGAGCTTTTAACCCTAAACTCTTCACTGAGGTGTTTTCTAAGAACAGAATATTCTCTTACATAACCACAGCTGAGTTATCAACTATGTAAATTTACATTGCTGCAACAATTGTATCTCCTCTACCAACACTGATTTACCTTGAAGTCTACTTCCCTAAATAATGCCCTGGTACCTTTTAAGATCTGGTTACAAAAATGTGGTGGGAATCAAGAGGATGAAATCATCTTTTCAAGAAAGAGTAAATTTCTCATCCTGGAGACAGAGAAATCAGGCCCAGGAAGGTAACATCCTTGCTGAAGGTTCCACAGTCACAGCAGAATCAAGACCAACTCCGGGACCAGGTATCGGCTTCTCCGACCTGCTGGTAGAGCTCGGACAGTGCTGCAGAGCCCCACAGTCACCGGGAGAAGAGTGGGTGCAGTCTTCTCCCACCCACTGCCTCTGACGTTGAAGAGAAAAATGCCGTTGCTAACCAACATTTCAAAACTGGCCATGAAAGAGCCAAAGTAGCTAAATAAAAGGCCAACAAGGCCAACTTCTGGCCACCGCATTGATAAGCACATAAAGACTCAAGGAAGGCCAGGTCAGCCTCAACCTGGAAACATGGGGAGCTAGCCACCCAGCCAGACTTGACACTTCCCTAATATCAGTGTGGAGGCCTCCCCAGTGCAGAGGCCAAGAGCTCCTTTTTTAGGGGTGGGCTCAGCATTTGTGTGATGTGTAATAAAGACGGGATGATAGCTGTACCCGTGTCATTAAAATACACCTTTTCTCCGAGGTTCAAGATTCTGGTTGCTTAAGAAACACTGTGTCGCATACATCTGGGGAGGCATGCATCAAGGGCGCTGGGCAGCAATGTGAAGACCAAGGTGGAACACAGCTGAAGCACCCTTTGATAACATGTGTGCCTTTGGCCCAACACAGATTCGAGGATCTGGCTGATCTGCAGCCAAGGCTTCTGGAGATTCCTAATGGACAGTTCCCTGCTGTACATGCCAGGCAACCCAATCCTGCTATTGCCCTGGATGGATGAGCTTTGTTATCAGAATATCTGGGTCAGACATCTGTGGAGTGCACTTACCAATGTCAAGGTCAGTCTTAGGAGTCATCTTCAAATGCACCACCCATTTCTTGGTGTCTTCATCTGAGAATCTGTCCTACGTAGGAGCCATCACCAGAAACTGTTTCATCCCGAGAGGCCTCAGAAGGATCATGGAGGCCCAATCTCCTTGGATCCTCCACCAGACATACCTTTCTAAAGACTCCTTCTGAGGGCTATTGATTTTCCTGCCTCTATCGATAGAGTTCACTCCTGGAAAAGAGGAAGCCCCTCTGTCATCTCCCTACCCCACTTAGTGCCTCGAGTAGCCCCCAGTCTTAGCATTTCAGTTTTAATGGACACATCCATATCTAGGTCACTCAAATGTCTGTCTTCATCTCACTTTATACCGAAGTCCTGAGCTACACCGCCTTTGTCACTAGTATTTCAAATGGACAGAAGTCATTTCCGGTCTCTTTCTAAATGTTCTAGTCTGCCCTCTCCTCCGGGACAGTCTTATTTTCATCCTGAAGCAGAGCACAAGAATTGAGGACGAAAGCTCTTTGTTGAACCCACATTATCAGCATGTTCCTTAGATCCTATTACAAAACAACCATGGCCTTTAACTGGAAACTTGAAAATTTAGGGTAATTGTAGTATCAATTCATGATTACTCAACACATTTCCTCAACTTCCTTTGTGACTGATATTTTGAGTGTATTACTGTAACATTCTCTGAATATGTCGTCCTGAAACAAGTGATCAGTGGAGTCTAAGGCACTCCACACCTCTTAGGTTTCTCACCGATGAGTCACATGGCTACCAGAATATCTGTACCCTCTTCTTTCAACCCTTCTCTCTGAAGCTCCCTACACTTGTATTGGGCTTCCTGGATTTGCCTTCAGCATTCATGAGTCTAAATGAATGGGATTTCCACGTTATTCTGGTCCAAGCTGCAAATGATTAGATTCCCCACCGAGCCCCGATGGCAGCATTACGACGAGGCTTTAACTTGATGGGACTGACTTCGTTAATCGAATTCTCTCTTCAGTTGTTTGAGTATGTTAATGTTGCTAGAAGGGAAAAACTGATTTTCCCATATGTAAGCTGTTTTCAAATTTGCATGGGGGGTTCTCCTGAACAGATCTGCACTTTTCTTCCTATGGAGACACTACAATTACATATTCGTTTTTCTCCTTATAAAAACTAATATCTTGCTAGGCACTCCGCCAGGAGTACTTAGATTTAGTTCTGACAAGAACTCTTCTCAGCTATTTCTAGTCTAAGCTCTAAGACTTCTTTTCCTTCTTTCCCTCTTTGCTCTGAGCCCACCCCCCCACATCACCCCTACTCAAGGCGTGCGCGCATGTACACACACACACACACACACACACACACACACACACACACATGCTTCATTTATGCCTACCTTGGAACACATCTGAGCCAACAATTCCCTGGAGGGAAACAATGGTCTCTCTTCCTATTAATGAACAGTATGTTGTTGCAGATTCATGAAGGACTTAATTTAATAAACATGGAAAGATGAATATGCTTATGGGACATCAAACCTCTTTAGGTTTAAAATTACTGACATAGAAGAATTATCTTATGCAGCACCACCGTCCTTTCACGGCTGAGTCATTAAGGAATACAGTCAGGCAGGAGGAAAAGTCCCCTGCACTGGGCTTCTACGCCGCCTGCCCTTTACCTCCGTCGTCTCCTCTATCCCTAGGTGCGGGGAAAGGCATCAGATCTGCCACGTCAGCACTGCCTGTGTGTGAACTAGTTCACCCTCACATTCTGTGGCTTAGTCCTTATCGGTAATTCGATGGGAACCTGAAACTTTGTTGAAGGGGAAGGTATTTTGCTGGCTCAGTGAGAGCTGAGTTTAGACAGCACCTAGGATATTGTGATCAGCAACCTGCTTGAGGGGAAGGACCCCGTGGTCGCTTGCAGGAGTGAAGCTCTCCCCTGCGGCTGCCCTCCCCACCTTTCCCTGCTGCTTCTCACAAATGTTCCTCCGGCTGCATCCTCTGTATTCCCGACCTCACACTTCCCACTCTTGTGGGAGAAAAAAAAACACAGTAAGAGAATAAGAATCAGATTCAGCTGGCAAGTTAGGGAGTAGACTTTGCTTGACTTTCCAGTACAATTCCTAGGGACGAGCCCCTAAAGAGCTCCCTCCTGAGTGAGGCGCTAGGCCTGACTCTCCACTAGTCCTCTGAGTTAGGGCATCCTCCCCATTGAAACCATCATACCATACATCCCCTCATCCTGAACCCATGCAGACACTGCTAAGCAATCACAGAATTCTTTCCCCTTCACACCAAACACAGTCCCAAATCTTTCCCTCTACAGCACATCAAGCAGTCACGATGGATCACCTGGAGATGACACAGGGGCTGAATCCTATGACATTCCTGGGCTAAGGCACTGCATGAGCCTGGACCACAGCAGTTTGAATCCCTTCTCCACCACTTAAAAGCAGTGTGAGTTTGGGCAAGTTATTCTGTGCCTCAGTTTCATTAACTGTAAAATGAGGATAATTAGAGTCTCTTTCTCATAGGCTCGTTGTCAGTGTTAAATGGTTAGTGTTATAAAACGCTGACAACAGTGCCTGGCCCACATCAAAAGAGATGTATGTGTTTGCTATTGTGATTATTGTTCATATGCAAATGTCACCCAGGAGGGATGTGTTCCAGTGGGTCAACCACTTCCCCTTCATCTTGGCTGAGTCTGTCAGATGGTGAGGTAATCTCCTAGTAAGGTCTTTAGGAGGAGGGAAATAGAACAGGACAACTTGGCCCAGGCCTTTGGAGATGCCAAAGGCTGCCTGGTGAGGAGTGAAGGGCTGGGGAGCTCAGAGCACAACTGAGAGATGAGTGCTGGGGGAGGGGAGAGAAAGAGGGAACATTGGAGACTTCACACCCGGGCTTTACTGAAACATATGTGCTTTTTCTGCTCCTTTTAAATTAAGCAAACCAACCAGTTACAGCAGAACATAGGTCCCCAGGCAAAAGGGTTTCAACTGAGCCTTGGATGTGAAAGACAGACAAGGTATGGGGTCCCCAGAGTTGGGGTCCTAATCTGGTCAGGAGAATGGAATTACTGAAAAGAGTCTTTGACTCTTGATCTGCGCCAACCACTGTCTAGACGCTGCATTAAAAAGTGTAATTACAGTCTCTGGATTTATGCAGTCTGATCTGACCATCCTATTTAATCCTGCAACCTGCCTCCCCTCACCCGTTCTACTGTTTCCTCAGCTCTTCTCACCTTCTCACACAGTTGGCCCTCCGTATCCGCAGGTTTTGCATCCCCCAATTCAACCAACTGCAGATGGAAAGCAGTATTTTCACTTTGTGGTTGGGAATCCATGGATGCGGAAAATGAACCTTATGCATTATTTTATGTCATTTTGGGCAAGGGAGGTGAGCATCCATGGATCCGTGGGAACTGCATGTAACCAATCCCCCGCAGATACCCAGGGAAGACTGTAATTTACTTATTTCTTATATTTATGGCTAATTGTCTGTCTTCTCCCTGCAGGAATATAAGCAACTCAGAGGCATGGATATTTGTTTATGTTTGCTTATGTATTCCTAGTACTTAGAATTTGCCTGGTTAATAGTAGGTGCTGAATAAATATTTAGTAAAGAAATGAATGTTGTTGGTTCTTACATGCCGCTCTCCTACTCTAAAACACCGGGGACCCTTTAAGGCAGTAGTGAAAACAAAACAACACAAAAACAAAGAATAAGCATTTGCCCAGCTTAGTCCTTTCGAATAAAGTGTACTCTGATTAGTTAAGTGAAAAGCTGACAAAAGCAAACAAATCCAGAACATTAGGCAAACACAGACATACATGTTTCCTCCTGAGCGAATAAACACAGATATCTCTCCTTCCTCATAAGGAGAAGCCTCATGATAGCAAGGAAAATTCACTGGCCTACATATAAGGAAGACCCAGCTCATCACAAACCCGCTGTGTGCACGTAGGCAAATCACCCTTCCTCTCGGGCCTCAGGTCTCCATCCAAGTCAGGCTCGACTGAGTTTAAATATGTAATGAATGGCCACTTCATCACTTCTAGCCCTGAGATGGCATTGCCCTCCCTAGTCCCACTCAATATTAAGATGCTAAAATAGCCGACTACCTACGTTTGATCATGGGAGAGACATGAAAGCTTCATCCCCTCCCCTCCTAACTGTGGGCTGTAGCCCCCAGGTGGATTACACCTTCACTCAGACATCCTTCCCCAGAAGAAGAGGCGTTTACTTCCGGAGGGGAGGTGCTCAGAGCCCCTGCTGCAGCAGAGGCCAAGAGCTCACCTCTAACAGCCACTTTGGGGAACCAGAATCAAACAGCAATCTCGCCAGCACAGGGAATGAGTAAAACGCCGATAGTCAAGGTGTGCGTTGAACCGCAGAGCAAGGGGTGTGCAAACACTCTTCCAAATGGCTTAAAAAGCATCACAGCGATGCGAGTGGGTTCTCACTGCAGCCCGAAAACACATCTTGAGGATTGCTTTCCTCTCATGCATCCTTGAATATTGAACCCAGAAAAATAAACTGACTTGCTGTTTAATCCAATAGTCAATACGAGCTTCTGTTGTATAGATGCAACTGACTTAAAACTCAAGCCATACCCTCTGGCAAGAAAAACCTAATGCAGCCGCACAAACCTGGTATTGGTACGTATTAGAGGCAGTTGTTTCTTCAGTAAGAAACAGTTACCCCAAGCCAGCTTGGTGGGAATGGTCAGAGCTCAAGGACCAATGTGGTTAATCATTTTTGATTCTGGCTGAGTGAAGAGCTGGGTGCAGGCTTGCTATCTTTACTGTTTACGAGGTTCTCTAAGGCAGCTGTCGCCAACCGGTGGTCCACGGACCGCTGGTGGTCCCTGAGGTCCAAAAGGTTGGCGACTGCTGCTCTAAGGGGACTAGGTTATTGTGATTTTTTGTTCCCTGCTCAAACACAAGGTTTAAACACCTCGGTCTCCAAAGAGCCGCTGTCCATTCCCATGCTCTCTGCCACGCGTCACTTCGGCATTCCACCTCACTCCATCTCGCAGCCCAGTTACCTGGTTGCTGACAAGTGTCTGTATTTCACTGTTTGCTGCTGAGTGACAACAGGATAAATTAGGAGAGCTAGACATTAAATTACATTGAGTATGCTTTATGCCTTACATGCAAACCAGACTCACTGGCTTCCTTGGAGACCCTATGAAGGCAGAGGGCTCAAAAAGGAAAATTTCTGAGGATTGATGGTTGCCTTTAACAAAGAACAAAATCCCCACCCCACCCCCTGCCCCTTCTCAGTTAGAAGGGATGCTTCCTGCTTCTTCACCTGGAGACAGCTACCCTTTTCCCTCTGCTTCACTAGAGCCTTATAAAGAACACCCTGTCCACTGGTTAAAGGGCAGGCATTTCCAGGGAATTTGCATTACAGTCTTATTACATTTTTTTTTCTCACCACTAAATGTGCAACAAACTGTGAAGGTTCCCTTGAGTTTCAGGTTTGGACACACCCCAGAACTCAAAGTAAAAATGATATAGGCTTAATAACAACTTCTAGGGAATCCTTTTCAAGTTCAAAGCAGATTGTAAACATTAATTAATCAGTTCCCCCTCCCTACACTGTGTGAGGTATGAACTGGCCCCATTTTATGGATGGGAACATTTAGGTGGGGAGCATGAATGACTCCTTCCAAGCTCAGATGGGCTTTAGTCGGTGAAGGGATGAGCCATTTTGGTTCCCATGTGCAGTAAGGGTTTATGCAACTTTTCTCGTTCACAAAAATCACTGCAAACCCTGTTCCAGGATCAGGAGCCCCAGCCTGGCTTGGCTGTATCTCTGCGGTGGTCAGAGCAGCGCCTCTCGGCTCAGCATGGCTACTACCTACTTTCCTTTGCAGCTTTCTGGGCAGAAGGGATCCCCTTCCTCAAACACGACTGAAAGGAGCTCAGATCAAAGGCTCCCCTCTGGGTCACATAAATGCCCAAGCCTGGCCAACATCCCTCTTTAATAAGACTCCATGAGCCACAGGCTTGAGCTTTACTAGCCTATGGAAGTCATCTTCAGTCCAGACTTCTCTCTGCACCTGGTGTCTGCAGCCGTGGGAGACGTAAGACCATGACAGGACTGAATACAGGGATGCTGTTTGACACGATTAGGTAGGTAGGCAGATAGGTAGACGATAGACAGATGAACAGGCTGATACATATTGTAACCTTTCACTATTAAACTGTTGGCTACTCTTAGCAATCCACATGTCTTTTACAAAGACCATGTTGGCGATTGCTTTGGAGCAGGGGTCCTCAAACTTTTTAAACAGGGGGCCAGTTCACTGTCCCTCAGACGGTTGGAGGGCCGGACTATAGTTAAAAAAAAAAAAAAAAAAAAAAAAAACAACTATGAACAAATTCCTATGCGCACCGTGGGCCCGGGATGAGTCGGCTGCTAAGCAGGACAGGCAGCGGCACCCGGCGGGCCGGATAAATGTCCTCGGCGGGCCGCATGTTGGTCTGGGGGCCGTAGTTTGAGGACCCCTGCAGTTTGGAGAAAACTGTGCAAGATTTTTCTCAAGATAGTCTTAGCAGTAGAACTGCTGACAACCTTGATATGGTTCTATGTTTTCCTCATGAATTGCCGCAACCTGACGAACACTGATATTCTCTCTATTGACTAAAACATTATGAAATGGTCAACTGGGACCCAGGAGGAATTATGCTTGTGGTTCAAACGCACCAAGGAGATCTGCTGCAGCTCAGAGGGTGAGGACACTCCGATTTCGGCTCTCCCTCATCAATAACATGTGAATACCTCTTTTCCAAAGCACTTGGAAGTTTTCAGCAAATGTTTATACATCTCACCAAAGGACCTTCAGAAGTAACAATAGTTATACTTCACAGAATACACATGACATGTTTCTGCTTGGTGGGGAGATGGCAGGAAGAGTTTCAAATGAGCCCTAATGAACATGGGAATTTAAAGAAAAATAAGGGGAGAGAAATGTCTTTCTTCACCATCACGCTGGGAGTAGATCTCAACCCTGGCTACTTATCAGATCCATCTGGAGAACCTGTGAGAATTTTCATGTCTCTTTCATTCCTATTGAACTTGCTTCTTCAGGAGCAGGGCTAGACAGGGGCATTAAAAAAAGGGGGGGGGGGGCTGGCTGGGTATCTTAGTGATTAGAGCACTGTCCCGGTACACCAAGGTTGTGGGTTCGATCCCCAGTCAGGGTATATACAAGAAGTAACCAATGAATGCATAAGTAAATGGAACAACAAATTGATATTTTTTTCTCTCTCTCCCTCTTTCCTTTCCCTCCCTTCCCCCTCTCTGAAATCAATAATTTTTTTAAAAAAACTTAAAGCTCCTTTTGTAATGCTGCTGTGTAGCCAGGTCCCGGAAGCATGGTGCTGGTCTAGGGAGCACCGTGAAGATTATGAACACATGTTACATTACCTGTTAGGGAATACGCAAGAGAGATGTCCCTTTAAAAAGAACCAGGCATGGCCTCCTTGGGTAATTGCTTCCAACCAGCATCATTGTTCAATTAGTAATTTAGTTTTATAGGATCTTTCATGTGAGAAACCATTTTAAAACAAGAAATCCTTCATTCTTATTTTCATTTAAATGAACTCAAAAGAAACAATCTGCTTGAGAGATGAGAGGAATTAGGGATTACATTACTGACTCAAAAATAATTTAAAATGAAAAAAAAGTATATAAAACAAAACAAAAAATAAAACTGGTGCTGCTGCACCCTGATCCCTGGGGCACAGTTTCCTCAAAGCTTGCCAGGCACGCGCCAGGCTTCCTGAGGGCCCACTGTGTGTCAAGAACTGTGCTCCAGCCCAACAGGACTGAGATAAGGCAGATACATAAAGTTCCTACATGCTACAATCATCAGCCTAGCGAGGGAGGGAGTAAGGAGAAAAGAAGGAAAAGTGCCATGATAAGAGCTGATTTTTATTTGCCTCTTTCTATGGGTCATGTAATCTTTCAAGTGCTTTCTGTTCCATTTCTAATTCCATCCTCACAACAGCCTTATGAGATGGGTTCTATGATTATGCCCATTTTACAGATGGAGAAACTGAAACCTAGAGGGCTTATGTAACTTCTTGAAGGTCACAAAACTTGTAAGAAGCCGAGCAAGGGCTCTCTGACTCAGCCTGCTTCTTAAATGCATAGAAGGTATGTGGGGGTTGGGGCATGTGGGGTGCTCAGTGCGGCTGGCTGTGTTGGGGTGGATAGGGCGAGTTGAACACATTGTTTTCTCTTGTTATGTCATTGCTACTCCAAATAAGAGCGGACTCAGCATCTTGGGTGCCTGTGGTTTTCAAGTTTGGTGGTAAAGAACCCCCCAAACTTCCCCTTGAACTTGTATGCCCAAGCAGCCTGATGGTCAGCAGTGCCATTGAGGCTGGTCTCTTGAGGGGGGAAAATGACATAGCCCGGATTCTTCATGCTGGAACTTCATTTGGTACCCGGGAGCCATTTATTTCAGTTACTTACCAACGTTTCGGCAGCACAGAGTGCCTGGCCAGCCCTCAAACCTAGGTGCAGCTGATCTGTAACTCAGAGTCATCTATTTATCCTTTAACTGGACTCCTCCCTGGCCAGGGCCTGACCACAGTTCAGTGAACTGAGCTCCCAGCTCAGTACCTTGGTGTGGTGTCAAGTCACAGTTATATAACCACTGGGCTGAGTGCCTCCCTGGATCAGGAGAAGGGGCGGGGGAGGGGCGGGGAGCAGGAAAGGCATTATTAGCCCAATGTTAAGAAAACAGACTTTGAAATCTTCCAGAGACTTGAGAGTTTGGAACTGTTTGTTTCCCATAGAGTAGTTTGTTTCCCGTTTAGTTCTATCATCTTCCAACCCTGCACACTTGAGTCTGGTCAGCTGAGGACCAGGAGGTTGGCAACGCAAACAGGGCCGTGAGTTTATTTAGCCTTAAAACATGCCCTGTTGTACGACTGTATTCTGGAGACCAAAGCTGATGAGGAAGAGCATGTGAAAATCAATGCACAATTACAGTGAAGGAAGTGTCCTAAGTTTTGCAAATATTCTTTTGCTTCTAAAGTCTTAATGTGCACAATTGAGAAGATGGATAGACCTGAAGATTGATGGCTTCCCAGAAGCTCCCCCAAACCTTTCAACGAGGGCAATAGGCTAAAAAAAAGAGAGTATCCTTTCTTGCTGTTTATTTTGGGGAGTCTGTTTCTTTTGCCCACAAGAGTGACAACCATCTCTGTGTGATTTTAAGCTGAAAAAGGTAGTTATATCATGTGCAGTCACTTCATATCACAGAAGTCAACTGAAGTTTTATGCATATAGGCTCCTCCATAGCTGTCATCTGCCCCTCCAGCTATGAGAAGCAAAGTTTCCCACCCTTATTTCCCCCTCCCCTCGTGGCCCTAAAACATTTTAAATGAGTAGTACAGAGAAGTGTGGGAAAATATTCACCCCCTCCTATTAATAAAAAACGCAATTTAAAGCAACTATGAGAAGGTAGCATTTTAGCCTTACCAAATAATGCCTTAATGATGGTCAGGCTGCAGTGAAACTGATGGACTCCAATGTTATAGCCCTTGAGTTAAATCAGCATAATTCTTCTTGAAAGAAATAAGGCAATGTGTAACAAGAATCATAAAGATGTGCTTACTGTGACCCAGTAATCCTTCTCCTGGGAATTTCTACTAAAGAAATAATATGGCAGAAGCAAAATGCTACACAAACTGGCACTGTCTCTAATGATCAAATCTAATCACGCACGTACACACAAAATTCCAGAAGGAGCCCAGTGTGCAGTAACCAGGGATGGCTTAACAAAATACAGTATATTGACAATGGGATATTATGCAACTATTAAACTCCAAAAGACACGGTGAAAAAATTTCAGATCTAATGTCACAAGGGTGATAAGATTTACTTGAACCTTTTTCTTTATCTTTTTTTAATATATAAAAATATGTATTACAGAGAATGTACTAGGAGGCCTATCAAACAATTATTTTCCTGTTCAGATCATCTGTACAGGGGTGTCTATTAAAAATTTCCCAATTGAAAATAATGAAATATAGAGGGTTCCCAAGATCATGCTGGGTCTCAGGAAGGGCTTGAAACACTGTGTCCTTGACTCTCTCATCTCAGTTGGGACCTTGGCCTTTGAGTCTCACCTTTGCAGACCTCTTCCATGTTTCCAGCAGGGAAGACTTTGAGAGGTGCTAAAATGGGGCCCTGCTCTCCCTACACCAGCCATGTTAGCTCACATCTATTCAGGTCCTAGAAGTACTTCCTCAAGGGCCCCGAGAAAACTCCCTGCCAGGTCTCAGGACCCTCCAGATGAACAATCTAGTATCCATCCTGAAATTAAGGAAACTCGGGTCCAAGTTACTGATCACCTTGCAAAGACTAGCAAAGAAGTGAATCTCTATACATGATAATAATCCAGTCCCATAATTGGTTGAACTCAATAATTTCTGGTCAAACTAAGTGTAGACATCCCTTGGCTGTACATCAGCAGCTTTCCCCGTGCCTGTCAGGAAACACTGTGGGCAGGTCCAAACTTTGCTTTTCACTGGTCTGTGTCCAATGGGGAAGGTAAGGATAATATAGTGACTTTTCATGAAGCTAAATATATTCAAAGTAAAAAATTATTTCTTACTCTAAGATAATGTCATATATATATATATATATATATATAGACACACACACACACACACACACACACACACACACATATATATATATATATATATATATATATATATATATATATATATATATATATTAGTAGCCCTATGCATGAATCTGTGCACCAGTAGCTCTCTGCAGGGCTTGGCCAGTCCCCGCCCACTGCCCAGAGGCTCTCTGTGGTCCAGAGGCCCATCTGCAGCTGGGTGCGGAATGCTTGCCTTGTCGCTGGGCAGCGAAGCAAGCATTCCACCAGGCAACTCACACTGCCCACTCTCAGTGGCTGCCCCCCTGAGACTGGGGGACTCTGGTGGGGTTGAGAGGACTGGGCACCACCATCTTGTGGCTATGGGCACTGCCATCTTTGTGATGGAGTGATGGTTAATTTGCATATTACCCTTTTATTAGATAGTATATATATATATATATATATATATATATATATATATATGTATATGTGTGTGTGTGTGTGTGTATATATATATATTAAAACGCCATTCTTTTAGGAAAAGATGATGAAAATAGATGGAAGTTTTTTTTTTCTTTCTATTATTCCTTTGCAGTAAAATACAGGAACCTTGTACTGTTCCCCCAAATGCTAGTGAAATCAGACTACTCTATTAAACCGGTTAACCGTGGGACCTCCCTCATTCACAGGGAGATGGAGATTCTAGACATTCTAATGCAGCCACACCAAACATTTTGGCAACAACTTCTGGTCCTGTTGACTCTTCAAAATGTGCTGGGCAACTATTACAGAGCTTTGCATCCATAGCTGTATTTGCCTGTCTCACCTCCCAGGTTGTAAGTGTCTCTGCCCAGGAACAATGTCTTATTCAGCTTTGTGTTTTTTGGTGAGAAACACAGCATTGAGCAAACTGTTGTTAAACTATTCCGTAGATGGACAAAGTGGGTGGAATCTAAGGGACAGCTATGGAACTGAGGAGAAAGCTTTCACTGGGTTCCGACAACCCAGTCAGAATCCTGGTTGTCTGACTTGAGCAGTCGCCTGCCTCTCCGGTTCTAACTGTAGAAATGCTTCCTCTACCCTCCACCAGCACCCAAGCTGTGTCCCTGTGGATGGATCACATGACAGTGCCTACATGTTTGCTAATTTCACTTCATTCTCTCTATCTTGTTTTCTGTCTGGGTGCTACTCATATTTACATGTCACCCTACCCCAGGCCTGGCCAGAGGGAATGGAGAAGCAAAAGGCCAGGTCCTCCCACTCAGGGTGGTTGGAGGGCCAGGGAAGCTGTCAGAGTGCGGCAGACAAAATCAAATACAAGCAGCATCCGTTTGCATTTACTCATGATCATTGTGTTTGACAAGATAACCTGTACCTGTGTGTACATTCATTACAGAGCTTCTGAAATGATTTCTCTCTGTCTGCTTGAACATAGGAATGTTTAATGAACAGTTTCAATGTCTGGTCTCACACACTTGAAGCGTCAACATCAGTAAGCCTCTTTCTAAAGGGCTTCATTCATACCCTCAGAGGGTCTACCAGAGACGCCAGCAGGGGCATTGCGTTGGTCTGAAACTCACGTGCTTTCTTCCAGGGTCAGCAATGCAAACGAAGAAGGGGAACTCTCAGCCTCCCTTTCCAGAGGTAAATATTTTAAGTCAATAAAGAGGTAAATGGAGAAGATATTTGAATTTTAAGTGCTAGTAGTGAGGCATGAAGGTGCAAGAGAGAGTTGTAACTGCCAGGGTAGTCCCATGTATTCTTTCTAACGAGTTCATTTGCAAAGGATGTCACATGTGGTACAAAGAAACATCAGGTGTTCTGCCTGTGAAGCGTAAGAAGCTTAAGCGAGACCGCTCATCTACCTCCCCGGTTGCATCTAGCACTGCTCTTTCCTGTGTATCTGGGCTCCAGCCTTAGTATCCTTCACCCAGTTCCTCAAACACAGATTTGGTTCTCCACAGGGCCTTTGCACATGCCATACCCTTTGCCTGGTTCAGTCCTAGTCATGTTTCTAATCATCCCTTCCTCAGGGAAACATTCTCCTTCACGATGACTCAAACCTCCTATTACATATTCTCAGAGGTTGTATCCTTCATAACAATTGTTGCTGTTGTCCTTTTACGTTTATCTGGTGACAATTTGTGACAATTTGATGAACTCAGTCTTCACGAGACTGCTAGCTCTGCAGCACAGGGACTGTGCCTGTGTGTGCTCCCCATCTTATCGCCAGCACCTCGCATGGCAGGTGCTTAGTAACTGTTTAAGTACTAAATAAATGGGGTGAATGAATCCTTGAAAATGAACCTCATCAAAATCTTGTTTTAATGACCTGCCTCTGCAAGGCACCCTGTGGAACAAGTTAAAGTCACGGGTCCAGACCTCCGGAGTTTCCACCAGCTAGAGATAGCATTTTCACACATAAACCATGTCACTGAGGTTGAGAGTTAGGCTGCACGTGAATTCAGGTGTGTTCCAGGTGGCACCCATTGCCTTGGACAAACCATTGAAATTCCTGATCCTCCATTTCCCCATTTGTCAAATGGTGGTAATAACTGTGCCCTTTGCTGCATGGTCAGAGGATAAAACTCAATAACAGAAATGAAAGTGCCTTGAAAAGGGAAATATTGATGTTACTTTTTACTTACAAGTACCCACCTCCTTGGCTGCCTTTATGAAGAGTCTTGGGCCTTACTAGAAAAACATGATGGAAGCAACCCTCTGAGTGAGATGCAGCTAGGCAGCAGGCGTGGGCTGGGCCAGGTTGCAGGAGGGCAGAAGAGAGGGAGCTACTCTACGGAGCTGGGAGGACCATCCTCCTTCCACCAGGGCCATGCACAGGGACTGACGCTCTGAAACAGGGATACCAACCAGATACCTCCTGTGATAGCAGAGAACCAGGAGAAACTATCAAAGGAGCAGATTCTTTTGCAAAGCAAACTGTCTGCCCTGAGTTCAGTTGCTTCCCTTATGGTGCTTGAGCCCTGTTTCACCTGGATTTGGCAAATAGACAGGAAGACTCCTCCCTATGTGATGCTCCAGACCCTCACTCAGGTCACTCACCCTGGAGTCTCAGCATGTGATAACCACTCAGAAACCTCACGAGCAGAGGTGTGGAGAGTCCTGCATAATCACAGTGAGAGCCATGGCCTTTCTCAGGATAGGTCACTTGGGAACCACTGGGTTGGGGGGTGAGTGGAACCTCATCAACGTTTTCTGAAAATACTCAAGCCTTCCAGTCTACAGTTCTCAAAATGCAATGCCATTCCATTTTCCATATGAGGGGCAGAGAGGTGAATAAGCAAGTCATCTAATGCTGCAAAGGTAGGTGTAGGTTCATCAAATGAGACCGAACAGGATAACAGGGGAGAAGTGCTGGGTAACCACACAGGGCTATCAAAACAGAAAGCCCTGCTACTGCTCAAGCAGCTGCTGCAGAGTTTGGGAGCTCAGCGACCCTGGCCTACCTGAGCGACAGTGTGGCAGTCACCAACTGAAACACCATACCCGCCCCTTTCTGATTTGTCTGGAAAGGTTATACCCTCATCAGATGGTGACAAGAATCATGGAGCCACTAAATGTGGCATTTCCTCACAACCTTTCCCCTTTAGCTGTGGCCAACACTGAGGAGGGATGGCCAAAGACAATCGTCTTTTCTGGGTGTGCTTTTGCAAGGGGTGTAGTGGGGAGAGCTTTCATTAGTGGCTCAGAATTTGTTCATTTAACAGAAGTGTTGCTTACCTAACCCAGCGACTCCTACAATTGTCTTCACTAATTCTGCAGCCCTAAATTGAGCATTTGCAAAGGCCAGGCCCCTGTGCTTAGCACTGAGAATGCAAAGCTGAGTAAGACACCCACCATGACTGCTTTCAAGGAGCTGTATCCTAATTTGGCAAGCCTAGTGCTGCAACATTCATGATGTTATGGGAACTCAAAGGAAGGAGAGAAACTCTGCCAGGAGAGGCTAGGAAACCTTCCTGAAACAAGGTATTGATGAAAGACTAGGAACTCAACAGGCATCAGAAAGACCACCCGTTTCTTTATTCAGTCAACACTCAACTGTGCTGGGCACCTTCCAGGTGCGGGGATACAGTGATGAGCGACACAGCCCAGTTCCTGCCTTCAGAGAGCTCACAGTGGTAGGCACACAAAGAGTTAATCATAAATTTGGAAAATTCTATCAAGGGAAAGTACAAGGTGTCTCCAGAGAGTCTATCTGGGCATCTGATCTCGTCTGGGAGGCAGGAGGAGCTCTGGCCAGGATGTGACATTTGAGCCGAGATGGAAAGGATGCTCAGCAGTGGACAAGGCCAAGGGCTGGACATGTGGGCAGGAAGAGATTTGGGGCAGAGGAAACATCACGTGTGTTCATTCATTTTACTGACATTTATGAAGTACCTATGTGGTCACCGTGAAGAGCAAAACATCTCTGACCCCATGGAGTGCTCAGTGTAGTGGAGGAGGCTGATAATGATAGAAAGATGTGTTGCCTTCGTGGTTGGGAGGGGGAACAGCATGTGCAAAGGCCAGGAGGACTGAGCTGAAGGCATCTGAGTCGGAGTTGGGGGTTTCTTCTGGGGGATTGCTGTGCGGGGTCCTGCTTGGCCCTCACCTTGCTCTCCTTGCTTAAGAACGAAACTCCTCTCTCCACCAATGACGGTAATGCCGCCCTGAGAAGAAGCTGCCTCAGCAAATGCTGACAGGTGCATGTTGCAGTGAGTTGGAGGTAGCCAGCCTGGCTTGGCCAGTGCTTCCCTCCCTTCCTCCCCAGGCAGAATCCACACAATCACCAGCATCATGAACTCGATTGCTTAAAGATGGCACCCTCCCTGCCTCATTGCTCCCAGCCTGCCTCAGCCCAGGCACCATGGCCACACCCATGGCCCATCCATACCAGGCATCTGAGGGTCGGGGCCTCTTCCCTGAGAGAGCCCCATCCTGCTTAATAACATTTCCCTCTGCCTGTCTAATTAACTCCGTCACTGTATCTGCAGTCAGATAAAATGCTCATTTCACACCACATTAATTTTTATCAGCTGAACATTAAGCAACACAAAGCTATCTATGCTTGGTTTAATTTACATACTGACAGACCTACAAAGCATTGCCCATAGTGGCTGCGAAGCAAATAAGCAGAACTGGCATCAAACACGGCTTTTCAAAATGAAATATTGATTTGCAAGGCTGATATAAAGAAGGGTTGGAGGGATATGGGAGAAGTGAGGAGTAAAAAGGTTCTTTTTCTTGAAGAACAATTAATGATGTATTCAACTAAAAGGTCTCTGAAAGGTCAAGTAGAGGGGCAGTTGGGTTCCAGGATCCCGAGGATCAGGTAAGCTCTTGGCACACAGTCCCATAGTCCATATAGCTCTCTGGAACCATCCCGTTATCAGAGGTTCCCCCAGCCTAAATGGGATACCCTCAAATAACAAAGTGCTCTCTCTCTCTCCCCCTCCGACTTCCTCTATCTGACACACACACACACACACACACACACACACACACACACACACCATGATATAGTTCATCTCTATAATTCTACTCAAGTTATTTTTTTAGAAGTCTTTCTTCCCCTACTTCATGGTCAAGGCCAAGCATCACCTCCTCCAGGAAGTCTTCCCAGACCACCCTCTTTCCTTATATGTATATGATCCCACAATACTCAGAAGAGGGTCCATATTACACCTACTACATTATATTTTAATAATCCATGTATATGTCTCTTTCTCCCACTGGTTATAAGCTCTTTGCAGGAATAGGTATAGGTTTGGGGTGGTGGCTGAAGCTTATTCAAGTTGGGGGACTTCCTTTAAGAAAAAAGAATGTAAAACTATCTAACTTGCAAATAATACAAAAAAGTATAACCATAAAAACAGAATATGAGGATCCCTCCCAGGGCCTTCCCTGTGCAAGTAAGGGATTGTGACGTTTAAGCTTTATTAGCTTTGAGGTGAGTCTATTCTGGCCTCTTGAGCATAGTTTCTTACTCATAATAACATTCGATAATGCAGGTAGCATGCACTGAACGACTAAAGGAAAAGGAACTATTTTTGAGTGCCTAGTCTGTGATAGACTCAGCCAAGAACTTTGGCAAGGATAGTTTCTAACATCACAGCAACCCAGATGGTTCGGTGGATAAGAACTGACTTCCAAGTATCATGTCTTTCCATCAGAGAACCTATCACTGAAAAAAAAAAAAAAAAAGGACAGAGGCTCCCAAGTGAAAAGACATCCGTTCAAACAGGTCATTGTTTAGACTTCACATTGCTCTTAGCATTCATCAATTCACCCAGATCAGTGGTTCTTCCGCCTTTATGAGCACCAAAATCACACGGATCACTTCTACACAGCAGATTCCCTGGCCCAAATAGCAGAGACTCTGATTTCTTATAACTGGAGTGGGGTCTGAGAACATGCATTTTAAATATGTATGTATGTATGATCTTTCCCCCAGCTTTATTGAGATATGACTGACATATACCATTGTGAAATTTTAAAGTGTACAATGTGATGATTTGATACATGTATACACAATAAGGTTAATTAGTTAACACATCCTGTACCTCACATAATTACCATTTGGTTGTTATTATTATGGTGAGAACATTAAAGCTCTACTACTCTCATAGCAACTTTCAAGTATATAGTACAATATTGTTATCAACAGTCACCACGTTGTACTGCAGATCCCCAGAACCACCCATGATCTTGCTGCAGGTTTTCTAAGACCACATTTGAGAAACCTCGGCTAAATACAAATGCTGATGTTGAAAGAGGAAGTTGGGGGAACCGGGTGGGAGCTGGCTGGGAGGGGAGCTAGTGGCGAACAATATTTCCTTTAAGAAGCTGGACTGTGGTTTACACATGATGTGGCATCACAGCCCGGGGAAGATCCAGGACTGACAGTGGAAAACATGCATTTGGAACCTGGAGAGCAGAGCAGGCTTTGGATTTCCTTGGAAATAGCTGTGCAAACCTCCGTGTAAGAACAGCCCCGTGTTCCTGTGAATTTCAACCTGCAGATACATTACAGTGAGTCCCCATGAAGAAGAGGAACAGGACGCCTTCCCCATGACAGAGGCCAAGGCAGGCTGAGTTTCCAGCTCTGCCATACTCAAAGGTTTCAATAGGGAGCTCTGGAAAGGTGATGTACAACACTCCTGCCACGGACTTCTGGCCTGGCTTCTGCTTCACAATCAAGCTGGGGCTTGAAGGTATTAGTTTGTTCGAGGATTATCACAGGTATTTAGCTTCTGACACCAGCATGGCACATTCTCTCTTCTCAGAGACATCTGCAAACCACGGAGGTCCCAAGTCCTTCCTTTGGACCAAAAAGCTTTAAAAAGCCAGGATTATCATTTGTTTGTTCAATGATATTTAGTGAAAAGAGAATGCAATCGGAGTTTTGGCACTGAAAAAGTCTGGCTCATTTAGAATCAAATGGGCATAACACTAACTATGGAACTGAGCCCAGGCCTAAGTCATGGGCTCTGGCTTCCAGGCCTGGTCCAAACACTAAGAAGCTGTGTGAATGTGGGCAAGTCACTTATCCTCCCTGAGTCTGTTTCCTCATCTGTAATATGGAGTTAATAACATTAGTTCTACCTCACAGAGCTGTGATATGGAGCCAATGTGTTTTGAAAAATCTAAATGTAAATATAAGGAGTATTGGCTTCTGGCAATGGTCTACTCGTCCTACTATGAATAACAATTAAAATACCTGCACAAGACAATTAAAAAATATCTGAAGACAATAGAGTGCAACCGAAAGCAAACAGAAGTCTAAGACTAGACAGTCTTCACCCTGAAAGATAGGGCCCCCACTTGTGAAACTTGTGAATTTGTGGAATTTTGCCTCAGACTGCTCTCTAGTCAGCTTTTGGCTCAGGATAGCTTGAGCTACCTGAGGATAAATCTAGGGTTGGGAGAGGAATTCTGGAAAGATGAAAACAGCAGAGGGGTTAAGTCACAAAATCTGTGTATAGAATCTACTCAAGTTCTTGGCTGATTGCTAAAATATACATGCATAAGGAAACTATCAGGGAATCCAATACAAAAGCAGTAGCTGGATGATGAAAGAACAGAAAAGAGACTTTAGTTCTTACTGAGCACAGGAAAGGCAGAGCTAGAGTTTGAGTCCAGCCAAGTTAACTGGCTGCTAAAAAAAATTATCTTCAGAGAAACACAACAGAATCTAGAGCAGCCTTGGGCAAACTACGGCCCGCGGGCCGGATCCGGCTGTTCTATCCGGTTCTCTTGCTCTACCCTCTGCTCCTTTACTTTGAATTTATATTAGTTCACACAAACACTCCATCCATGCTTTTGTTCCAGCCCTCCAGTCCAGTTTAAGAACCCATTGTGGCCCTCGAGTCAAAAAGTTTGCACACCCCTGATCTAGAGTCTCTGCAACAATCATTTATATTATCTATTATCCAATCAAAAGTCACTAGACATGCAAAGAAAAAGTAAAATTTAACCCATATTCAAGAAAAGAAAAGAAGTCAAAAGTGACCCCCCCAAATACTCAAACGATACATTTTGCAGATAAGGACTTTAAAGTAGATACTATAAATATGTTCAAGGAATTGAAAGACATATATACATAACGAATGACCAGATGTGGAACATAAGTGAGAAACAGAAGCTATAAAAATAAACCAGCTGAAAAATAGCTACAATGAAAAAAAAATACTGTATGCACTTAAAAAGAGACTGGAGAAGACAGAAGAGTCAATGCACTTGAACATGGACCAACAGAAAGTATCCAATCTTAAGAACAGAGAGAAAAAAATTGAAGAATAGAGTCTCAGAAATATGAGCATCACAGACCATCAAACAGTCAAACATATATGAAATTAAAGACTCAGAAGGATAGGAGAGAGAGGACGGGCAGAAAATATATTTGAAGAAAAGACTTCCCAAATGTGGTGAGAGATATTAACTTACAGATCCAAGAAGTTCCAACAGCCCAAGAAGGTTAAATACAAAGAAAACCATACCAAGGCAACTGCAGTCAATTTTCTGAAGTCCAAATGTAAAGAGAAGAGCTTGAAAGCAACCAGAGAAAAACACATATGACATGTAGGAGAAACAACAATATGAGTGACAGCCAACTTTTCTCAAAAATGAAGACCAGAGATGATGAGATGACATGTTTAAAGTACAGAAAGAAAGAAAGTCAACCCAGAATTATATATTCAGAAATAAAAGCAAAATAAAGTCATTTTCAGATAAATTAAAATGAAGAGATTCATTACCAAGAGACCTTCTTAACATTGGTTCTCAACCTTTCTAATGCCGCGACCCTTTAATACAGTTTCTCATGTTGTGGTGACCCCCAACCATAAAATTATTTTCATTGCTACTTCATAACTCTAATTTTGTACTGTTATGAATCGTAATGTAAATATCTATGTTTTCTGATGGTCTTAGGTGACCCTGCTAGTGGTTCTCAACCCATAGGTTCGCGACCCACAGATTGAGAACCGCTGCTGTAGAGCCTAAGACCATTAGAAAACATAGATATTTACATTACGATTCATTAACAGTAGCAAAATTAGAGTTATGAAGTAGCAATGAAAATAACTTTATGGTTGGGGGTCACCACAACATGAGGAACTGTATGTATTAAAGGGTCGTGGTATTAGAAAGGTTGAGAACCACTGTTCTAGAAGGAGACCTTAGAAATGCTAAAGGAAGTTGCTTGGTTTGAAGGGAAATAACACTAAAAAGTAACTCAGATCTATAGGAAGGAATGAGGATCCCTGAAAAACACTTTTTTTTTTTATGTAAGCAGTTATTAAATTTGCAGTGGATAGCAAATTTATCACACGTAATCATACTTTATCCCAGACTAAAATGCGGTAGGCAGTTAGACAGACATGAACAGAGCAAGGATGATGAGCCCGTTACAGAAGGTCACCCAGGCAGAACATCCTGGACACCTAGCGATGGAAAAAAACTGGTAGAGCAGATATTGGACATAAGTATTGTTAATCAATACCTTGCTGTTCAGACACCCTCTCCATCCCTAGAAAGGCAGGTATTGGAGATAAGTATTGTTAATCAGCACCTCGCCCACCCCTAAGACCACCTCTCCACCCTGGAATGCTTTTGGTCATGTAGGTCAGATTATCCGGACCTCTGCTCCCCTGGTATGTGGTTAGTCATGTGGCAGACCCCCACCCCTAGAGGAGAATAAGGGGGCCAAGGGGGCCGGAGGAAAATCCTATCTAACTTCCATACAAGGACAGAAGACAACTGAACAGGCCCCATAGGGCAGTCTGAAGAAGAAAGCAGTTATGAGAGCAGTTACTCTCTGAGGGGTAAACGGAGCCCTAGCCCACACCCCAGGGCAACTCTTGGAGCCTCCAGCTGGAGACTTCTTTTTGCGTGTACTTTCTCTTTGCTTGCCTAATAAATCTCTAGCGAGTTTGAGTCTTGGCTCTGAATTCTTTTCTTAGCCAGAACTCAAGTAACAAGGTTACTGAACCCCGGTCTGGTTTGACCCCAACATTCAAAAAAAAATTACTGTATGACCTTAAAAGGAGACTGGAGCGTTCCCACCGCCTATAAGAAAATGCCACATGATCTGTAAAGTCATAAATCCTATACATTCTAATCTTTTCAGCTTCTTCTCCACCCCTCACCTCCCCCCCAAAAGAGAAAAGAACACTTGGTTTTATTATCTAGCTGTGTGATTTTAGGCAAAAAGTTAACTCATCTGGGCATTGTTTCTCAGTTTAAAAAATGAAAAGATGGACTAAATCTCTCAAATTCCTTTTGGCCTGATTATACTGTGTTTCTATGACTAAATCAAAGCACTAGGCTAGTAATATTCTCCATTTTTTTTACTAATATTTATATTCTCATGATCATACTTAAGGTAATTGAGTCTCATTCTCAATGATCAGACAAACTCATAAAGTTCACCCAGAAGCTTCTTAGACACAACAAAACCTTTTGTGCCTCACAATTCAAAAATAACCTAAAAACATACTCCCATTGCTAAGGTAGTCAAGTTCTTAGTCATCTGAGGAGCTACATCAGGCCGCATCAGAATGTGCTTAGCCGAGCACAAAAGTTCACTGCCCAAGTCCTGTCTGTGTGAGAAGCTGAGAGTAGGGAAGCCATGAGACCCTGAGGACGAGGAATATTTCATGTTTCACTGGTGGAGAATCTGGGGAAACTCAAAGAGCCTTGTGGTGATTTCAGATGGACTGAAGCCAGGTTACACCCCAAGGGGAGCCACCATGTTCTGGGAGGCTGTCGCTGGGTGGCCTTCCTCAGTGAGGATGCTCTGTGACATTTGAGCTGGGGAGCCTTCCCCTCCTGCCTCGTGCCTCTGAGACTCTGCTGGAGGAAGCCAGCCCTGGGAGGGTCTCCACTGACTTCGTGTCCTCTAGAATGGCTCTTTGAGGACCCAGATCCTGGCCGCCTCTCCCAGGAGGAAGGGAAAAGGTAGAATAATGTGGTCCCTTTATGGGACGTAGCTTTCGGATTCTGCTGAGTGCAGTGTGTTCAATTGTTTCTTTTCTCCCCAGAAAACATTCACTGTGAATAACTTGCTGTTTGGAAACAGGTCTACTTAAAATGCCACGTTAATATAATTATTTACAAATACTGGCATAAATGAAATAAAGGTCTGACTAAAACAGAAAACTTCAAAGCCTAACACCAGGGCTTTAATGAACGGAGCAGAGAAATGCTGAATAATTTTCTGCTTCTTCCCCGGCATTCTTGACAAGCCTTTTTTTCCCTCCTACACACACATTCCAGGTGAAAGTTTCCTTTTTTAATTTGCTCCAGCTTCCCAGTTTGTAGCACATAATGGCGTATACACATCATTTGTGTTTTTGAATGGCTCCTGCACAGATTGGAACTTGCCACCTCCAGACCATTACAACTGCTTTTATGTTATCCTTTTGGGGGAAAACAATCAACAACAAAGCCCTCGGGGGAAACTTTGGGTACACAATCCGAGAGCCAAAGCCTGCTTTCCAGTATCCAAATCTCCCCTGACTGACGTCAGAGGCAAGGAGTCACTGACGCTCTTGCGAGCTGCCTGAGGGTGTCTGATGGCAAAATCCAACATATTTTCAAAATGATAACCAGACTATCTAAGCCACTGGCTACTGGTTGTCGAATAACAGGCCTCCTATTCCGACAGCGCAGAGTCGTCATGTAATTCAAGCGCGTGAAAAGCACCTGGCTTCCTTCCTCGTAAGCTGGGTGCTTTGGCCCATCTGCCCCCACCCTGGAGTCTACTGCTCAAAAGCAGCTTAGACCTGGAGGTCTGCCTTCCCACTTCCGGCCCTCAACCCAGCCAACGTGGGAACTGGGGGTGGGAAGGCTGCTCTCAGAGGGTTTGTCTCCTAAAACCAAATCCTGGATCTTTGTTTCAAAAATGTGACACCTCCTCCACTGCTTGCCAACCACATAAAAAGCCTCAAGGAAACACTGCCACACGCACTGGGATTTATAACCTATTGCCATGTTGGCATGCATATCCTGGGGGGATAGCAGCTCTCCAAAATCCCCACCCACTCAGTGTCTTCCGGCTCAGGAATCAAAGCATCCTTACCTCTAAAGAGCCAACCTGGATTTTGTGGCTGGTAATGGGGACAGGTATAGAGAGAATTTCAAAAGGCTGCCCCCAAGCCAAGCTCAACAGGGACAGTTCACTGTCTGTAGGCTGGCAGCAGCCTGCCCCGTCACTGCTGTGCTTACCCAAACAGCAGCAGCAGGAGCAGTGACTAACCCTCAGCCCCACATGTTTGCTTGAGACACATACTTGCCTTCCACACTCTTCTTAAGACCTGTCTCTGAAAGGTGGCCAAACCCGGGGAGAGTTTTGTGGGTTTTTTTTTGGAATTAAAAACGTGACAATTGTTTAGGTGGGAAGCTCCCTGAGGGGTGGCTCAGTTCGCTAACCTTCTTTCCTGGGTGCTCAGTATTTTCCCATAGGGCTTTGTTGTTTGTCCCCAAAGGATAGCATAATATGGGCATCTTATCTGATGGCGCGGTGATGAGGTAGGACCTGGAGCAGCCACTGGACTCTTACGTTGCAACTTCCCTGCCTCCATCATGAGCCAGCCAGAAACAACTGTGGTTTATTGTTGTTGTTTTTTGTCTTCCTCAGACTATCAGAGGAGAACTTCCTACAGACTTCCCCTGTTTATATCAATTCCCCTTACTTGGACCCCCATCCGTCCCTCTCCTCCAGCCCTACTTATGTGAAGGTGCCCTGTAGACTATAAGGCGCTGTACCATAAATGGAACATTATTTAGGGCAATATATTATAGAGGAAATAGCTCTGGGCAATTACCTAAATGGTCCTGTGCCTTGGTTTCTTCAGCTTTAAAATGGGGATAGTAATCTCTGATGTCTGGCCTACCTCAGAGGGTTATTGTGAGTATCCAAATGTTTAAAGCCTATGTAAATGTCATCATCACCATCACAATATTTTCCTAACCTTTGCATCCTCAAAACAGGAAGTGTAAAGCGAATCTGTGGTTTGTGACAGAGTGGAAAGAAGGCTGGGAGCAGGAGTGAGCCTGGGCCTGGCTGTGGTTCTGCCATAGTCTTCACTCCGGGAGCTGGGACAGGCTCCTCGGCTTCCGTGCCTCCCTGTGTCATGGAGAAGGTGGTGGTCTAGCTCTGGAGGGACAGGCGGACTATTTAAACTGGAAGGGACTCCTGGAGCTGGCACGGGCTCACAAAGCTAGGTGCGCTCCTGATGGTTCTGATGCGCACTGCAATCCTGGAGGTAACCCTGTCAACGGCCTCAAGTGCAGGAGCCAAATCTAAGCTTCAGAGACACAATGAGGGAGGACCCAGTAGGAAAGGCTGGGCTGGGCTCTGGGCAGTGATTCGGCCCGTACAAGCTTTCCACCACTGAAATATTTAAGCTGTTTTGAGAAATAAATCCCTCCCAATGAGAGCCAGGTAGACTGTTTCATACCCACTAGAATGAAAACTAAATAGAAAAAAGGAAAACAAGTGTTGGCAAAGATGTGGAGAAATTGGAACCCTCATACATCAAGGTGGGCGTGAAATGGAGCAGCCACTTTGGAAAAGGGTTTGGCAGTTCCTCAGGAAATTAAAATAGAATTGTTATCATGTAACCCAGCAATTCCACTCCCAGGTATATTCCTCCCCAAATTGAAAGCAGGTGTTCAAACAAAAACTTGTATGTAAATCTTCATAGCAGCCCTATTCACAATTGGCAAAAGGGGAAACAACCTTAATCGTCCATCAACTAATGAAGAAATAAACAAAATTTGGTATATCCATACGATAGATATTATTGTATCATAATCTGGCATATCCATATACTACTATATGATTCAGCCATAAGAAAAGAAATGAAGGACTGATACATGCTACCATGTGGCTAGACCTTGAAAACATTATCAAGTGGGAGAAGTCAGGCACAAAAGGCCACATAAGGGATGATCCCACTTACATGAATACTCCAACGAGGTAAATATATGGACACAGAAAGCAGTGGTTGTCAGGGGCTGGGAATGGGGGATGACTGTTTACTTAAAAGGGGGTTTCTTTTGGGGTGATGAAAATGTTTTGGAACTAGATAGTGGTGACGGTTGCACAACTCTGTGAATGTGCTAAATGCTACTGAATTGTACAGTTTAAAATGGCTACCATGGCAAATCTTACATGAATTAAACCACAATTTTAAAAAACGCCAGACAAAAGTGGAAGGTGGAGCTCCAGAACCTTCCAGAACCATTACTGCACACTGTACCTGCCCTTCCGAGGGCCGAGGTTGTCGGCTTAATTGAGAAATTATTCCTAATAAGTCCCAAGGAGCTCTGAGTCTTTTCCTTACAAACGGGAAACAATCATATCTCATGGCAGCTCATTATGCATTCTTTTGGTACCATGAGTTGTTTTAAAACCGTGAAATTAGTTCTGGCAGAGTTTACAGAAAAACACCCATGAGATGAGACTGAATGAGTTATGTAAGACGCCTCACACTCTGCACATGAGATGTTAACTCCTTACTGGCACAGCCAAGGACATCATGTCATTTATAAAGTAACAGCACGCTCTGGTTTCCACCAAGACCAGCGTGTGGTTGACGGGAAGAAGCAGTCATCTGGATTCACATCTTGATGGCCCCCCCTAAGCCATCGCCAGGTCGCTCCTTTCCACATGAGGCCAGTGAGGCCCCAGAAGGTGAAGAACTTGCCTTAAAAATTGGTTTTACTAAAAGCTCTAGTCTTTTTCCAGGAGCTAGGCTGACGCTTTGGTGTGGTGTACTGATGGCTTTAAAATCAACCAGGTATCTAAAACGTAAGTGCTCTCTAGCTGTGACATAGTTCAAGCAAGAAGATGACTCGTTTGGTCAATTGAGCTTGAATTCTGGCATTGAGATACAAATTACAACAGTTTCCACTTGATAACAGTCACTAAACCAATTATTATATCTGAAAAAAATGAAACAAAAAATTCCCACATACTTAATGCATGAGCCCAAATAAGTTGCTAAGCTCATGAGCTCTCTCTCTCTCTTCCCTCCCTTCTTACACACACACACACTCACACACTTCACCTAGAGTGTACCTGTAAAAATATATCTAAATATAAATGAAATATTTACCAACAAAATTAAATACTTCATTATGTTTTTTATTCATAAAATAGCAAAAAAAAATTAGAAAACATTTTTAAAAAGAACCTGCTCAAGGTATGTCTCAGAGCTCAAGAAGTTAAACTTGGAGAAGCCCCAAGGACTCTGTTAAGAATCCATGAACTCTTATTTTAAGAAGAGAAACAACAGGCTTAGTTATCTGGTTCCTAAACCAAAACACTAGCTCCTTAGAAGTGAGTGAGAGACCCTCACAGGCAACGTACCCTGACTACAGCAACATGTGATTACTGACCACCAAGGAAGGAAAATCCCACTAAATCAAGCAGAAGTAACCGAACACTCGATAACCTGGAGCCACGTGAAGTGCCAGCAAACCATATCCACCCTAATAGGCCAGCCTGGCAGAGTGCAGGGAATGGAGGCTTAGGAGTCAGCCAGACCCCCTTAAGAAGGCTTTGCCACTTAATTTGGTGTGCAATCTTGAGTAAATGACACCCCCCCTCTTACCCCTAGTTTCTTTCTATAAAGGAATGATACATCCTCACTTGAGACTGGGAACAGGCATATGGACCTTACAGGGTTATTGTGAAAATTAGATGATTTATGTAATGAGCTAACAGAGGCATCTAGTTATTGCTCAATAAAGGACTTTTTTTTTTTTTAAAGACCTGAGGACTTCAGGGTATCCTGGTGTGGTCTGGTTATTCATGTTCTCAGTGAGAACCCTGAGTCATCCAGAGAGCTTTAACATGTAGCTGTGTGTTCTCAGGGGGAAGGCAGGGACCTTCCTCCAACAGGGCTCTCCATCCCCTTCCTCCCCCGGGACCTGGCAACTCAGGCCTCCATCCCTTTGTGCCCATCTCTGGAGCCCTGCTCTGATTCTCTCCCTCTCTTTTTAAAACTTACTTTCAGGTAACTATTCTTCTACAAGTTACCTTATATACTAATCCATTCTAAGGTATCAGTGCTTGATAATGGCAAAGCTAAATTATTGTGGGTATCAGTTAGCAAGGGGGCTGCCCACAGCCAAAGGAATACATCTCTCATAGTGACAGTTCAGCAAAGGTGTGTCCTCTCAGTCACACCTTGTAAGCAGTTTCTTCTGCATGGCTAGTCCGAAGCATTCTCATCGGGAGCCTGGGGCACCCACAGGGCCCAGCACTGGCTGTGAACGGTATCTGGTGTTCCCAATCAGAGCTTGATAGGTATCCACTCAAACATTATAGCTCCCCTTCTAACTGGTTCATAGTTATGTGCTTAATGTACTTATATTCTGCACTGGTCCAAGAATGTTGGGGACGGGTGCTGAGTCCCTAAGGGTGACAAGGTCTTATGCCAGTAAGATCCTACCATCAAAATCTAAGTTTATCATTATGCTTTCATGCTGAAAAGCACTGAGAAGTGGCACTCATTTCTTTTCTCTTTTTCTCACTTTCCTCTGCAATCTGATGTTCTTTTAGAAACCTGTGTGCTGGAGAATGCTGGAGCAGAGAGGTAGATAAGGAGGGAGTGGCGCAGGAGACAAATGGCTGAAGCTTTTCAGAATTGATCAAGATGTGTATACTGGGCTGTCTCCACCTTTTTGTCTCCCTCCTGCTCTCTGTCTTCATTTCTCAGTGCCTCTATCTCTGACTTTCTACTTAAAACAACAGCAGAAGTATTGCTAGGATCAAATGGAAAATATGATGTATACCTCATCTGCCCAGTGATGGGGGTTCTGATTTCTCACAGAGGACAGGCATCATGTCTGTTTTGTGTCTAATTCCAGCACGAGCCCATGCCCTGCACCGATTCTGCGCATCTCCTCTCAGCCCCGCATTCGGAGACATTTATGTTGGCTGCCTGAAATGGACTATAATGGGAGAGTTTATGTCAAAGTACTTGGCAAACACTACAAACCAGGACTATTTTCTTTTATCGGGAGGGCCAATTGTTAGACATTTATCAGCACACCACCGATAATAGGTATTGCATAAATATTTGTTAAATAAACAAAGGAAGCATGATGAGCTGTTCCATTTAATCCAGCCATGTCCAACACCTCTCCGACCCTACTCATCGCAAACCCTCTCAGGGTTCTTCTCAACAACATGATGACAAGCCTTAGGATGTAGTTAGGAAGCAGAGAAAGAAATGCCAGGAAGACTACTTTAAGACCACATTTCTCTTTGGTAACAGAGTCTCTGACTCAGCTCTGGTGGAAAGTATCAACCTTATAAACCCACAAGGAAGAGGTGAAGATTTCACATCAGTTCTCATTCCTCTTTATGTTAAAAAGAGAACCATACTAAACGCTGGGACAGGGGTGTGAGGGGAAGGATGCCAGGAGCAGGTAGTCAGGTGGAGCAGCCTCGTCTTTGTGACCTCAGGAGTGAGTGCAGGCTTCCTTGGTATTGACTAGTAAATAACACCTCTGCCTGATCTACAGGATATCCCCCTTCCCCCGCAGCTCCTATTCATCCTCTGGAACCTGGTTCTCACATCCCTGCTCCCGCTGCTGCTCTGACAGAACCATCCCACTGCCTCCAGAAGAAAAGGACATGTAAGGCTTTTTGCTTCCTGGCATGCAGGCCCCTCAGCACACCATTCCTGTCTCAATTCCAGCACTTATTATGCTGGGCTGCATGTAGCTGCTGATAGACTGGGTCCCCCAACCTCTGTTACTCTGTGACCTCCTCAAGGGCAAAGGCCACACGGAGGCTGCATTCCCAGTGCTTTTCAAGGGGCTTGGCACATGGCAGTGGATCAGTGCATGTTTATGAAAGTGAACCACTGAAAACCAGCCGTGGAAGGGCCGTGCCACTGTGAACATAGCATATAAAATGTAAAGGGTTATTCTCAAGGAAGGCCACAAAAAGGGTGACACACCCCTGCCAAGTCTCAGGAGCAGCCTTGGCCCATGCAGACCCTATTAAAGCATTTAATCACAAAGCTGCTGGAATAAATTCAGGAACACCTGGAGGACTTGTGCGGAAAGGATCAATTAGGAACTCCAGAAGCATTCTTCCAACGAGGGGCCTCCTCCTCCTCCCCCCAGTGCGTTCCAACAGCTTTATTCCTGGATTCAGAACCCTCCCTGCCCACAGGGCTCAGAGGTAAGAATATTACATAAGGAGTGAGTGCTGCCTGCATTTGTTTTAATAAAAGAAACAACCCATTTAAAGGAACATAGACTTCAGTGGCTCGATATTTCCGAATGTGAATATAACCCAGAAGCTCAGGCATACAGAAGGGCTGTCTTGAGAATGACCGTTTTTTCCTATTTAAAACATTCTGGAAAATTGCTCCGTGTCCCCGTGCCAAAAAGAAAAAATGAAAAACATAAGGGCTATTTGGAATGCCTCTTCATCTTACAAATGACTTTAATGCATAATGTTATAAAGACATGAAGCTCTCTGGCCTCAAATGCCCCTGACACAGCCGTCCAAGAGCCCACGAGAGGCAGCCCGCCACGGCGTGGAATTTGTGACTCTTGCAAAGAAAACTCACCCTTTCAGATGAGTTACATAGTTCTTCAAGGGCTTTTTAGTGTTCAGGTATTTCCTAATAAAATAAAAGCATGCTGGTTGGGGTGACTTCCTACCTGTCTTATAGTTCAGATGATGATGATGATGGTGGTGGTGGTGGTGGTGATGGTGGAAGTGTATCAGTGTAAAAAGCTATTTTCATATGTATTTTCCTCTGGTTTTATTGCTACAGCAACCATGTGAGCTAGATCGGGAGTGAATTGCTGATGTTATGGGATGTGGAAAATGAAGACTGAGAGGGCAGTGGCTGGCGCCAGGTCCTATTGCTTGAAGCAGGACCCAGAGCTCTTGCAGGGGGCCTGGTAGGAGTGGGGTGGGGTGGGGACTCCGGGGAGGAGAGGATTTGGAGAGGATTTGGAAGAGCATACGTGTTGGAGTCAGACAGAACTGATTCTGCACCTGGACCCTCCCAAGGGTAGGTCTCGTGACCATGGGCCACCTATCTTCCCTCTAGCCATAGGCTCCTCATCTGAGAACATGAATACCAATTCCTCACTCAAAAATTGTTGCGAGGATCAAGTGGGAGTGGGGCAGATAAAGTACACGGTAGAATCCCCAAAATGATAGGCACTTGTATTTATCCTTATTTCTAGCTTTACAGAAGGCTCTTGACCCTATGAAAGGGCTAATTTCTTTGGGACTCTGCCTGCGTGGGAATTAGTCTAAATATTTCATGAGAACCATCTCTCTTTTCCCCCTTCAGGGGTTTAGCAAATGACAAACAGCTCAAGGATGGATCTGGCTTCCATGTTTAGAAGGAACAACCATGCCCATCAAAGCATAGTTTGTGTGTGTGTGTGTGTGTGTGTGTGTGTGTGTGTGTGTGTGTGTATGTGTGTGTGTTGAGCCTAGTTGCCTCATCTTCCACACTCCTTTACTTTTGAAATGATATTCACCTGTTACTGACAAACCATCTTTGTCTTTTTCAGATATTTCTGTGTCAACAGACAGAGATGAAAATCTTTGTCCAGATTCAATAAGGCAGGAAATCAATTAAGGTTTTCATTCTCTGCTTAGGCCCCACAGACAAGATGATGAGAAAAGGCCTAAGTAAAGGAACTGTGTACAGATTCCTGGAGGTTTCACTCTGGGTTCTCTGTTCTGGAAAAAATGAAATAAGAACAAAAAGCCTTACATGTCCTATTTAAAACATAAATGCTATTTTCTCTCTCTCTCTCTCTTTTTTTAATGTACAAAGCCCCTCCACTCTATTTTGATTAATATGGACAACTATGACAGAGGAAAGATGCCTCAATTTTAAAAAAGACAACCCTAACCCTAACAGCTTGGTTTTTAAATGGCTACATTTAAATATTTCTTTCTCTGTTCATTTCCAAACCTGGGCCATAAATCACCCTTATGAACACAATGGCCTGTGCCTGTAGCTATTTATCATTTGGATAATGTCACCTGCTCAGGTGTGCATTAATTTATGCCTCAAATTAGAACTCCGGTTGGCTGAAATCTTCCCTCTCATCGGCACATCTTGAGCAGCAGCCCCGGAGGACTGACGGTGCACAGCCCAGGGCAGGGAAGAACCTATGCAATGTCCACTGTCAGGGGAGGAGGAAGGAACTGGCGGAAAGAGAGCTGGGGCCTAACAGTCCTCTCTAGTTCACTTGCTCAGCCTCTTCACGTTCATCATCCAAGGAAGCAGCCCGTTATAAAATGTTCACCGATTCCAGCCCAGAGCGAGGGGCATGCATGTAGCAGGTGTGTCAGCTTTTGCCGCTACAAGAAAAGACAAGGTTTTAAAACATGAAGCCCATCAGGCAGCATCTCAGAGCCAGGGTGGGCTGTTGGGACTGGGAGTCCTAGTTTTGCGGCTAATGGTGTGTCACCTTGGTCAGGTCATATTTTTCTGGGCCTCGGTTTCCTTAGCAGTAAAATAAAAGATCTCCAAGATCTTTCTTCTCTGAAAGTCCATGACTCAATCCAAGAGGAAGTCGTTCATTGTTTATTACTCCTCAACCCCCCTGATGCAGCTACTGCTCCAGCTACCCCAAAACAGATGGGGAAATGACAGCTGCAAGTTTCTGACCCTGGATACGGAGAGCTGGTTCTTGTATATCTGGGCAGGGAAGTCTGTATTTGGTCTTCTTTTCTATCTCCACTCTTTCCCCCCTCTCTCTGTGTTTCAGTGTCTCTCTTTTCCATCTATCTCAGAAATAGAGAAAACACTATCTGGAATTAGCATTAATATTAACAAACATTCAAAATAGGGTTGCTCTGTTTTAGGTATAATGTTACAATATTTGAATAAAACTATCTCACTTAACACTTCTCATAACCTAAGGAGGCCCACATTAATCCCCTCCATTTGACAGATGAGGAAACTGAGGCACAGAGAGGTAACTTGCTCAAGATTTCACAGGGAATGGCAGATTGAATCTGAATCCAGGGTCACTGAACTCCCAGATGACGGCTATGCCCATAGTGCTGAAGTGGGCAAGTTCATGAATCAGGGTCCTTTAGAATGTTGTTTATTAAGTCTGATTGCTTAAGCTCACTGGTGATTAAGATCACCTGTAACCAAGGGGGATAACAAATATTTTTTTTAATTTCCACAAATGACAGAGGCGTGACTATAAAATTACATATGTATGAGATTAAACAACTGATTTCAAGAGGCACACACACAAAAACTAATCTTGTTGCATTTTGGCCAGGTTTTATATATTTGAATTGTAAATTCAGAAATCCTGGCTCAGTTGATTTCTCTTTATAAGCCTGTGATCACAGCTCTTAAATTAAAATAGTCTCTCCCTTTCAACAGAAGAAACCTAAAATCCAAATCTGTCCATTGTTCTTTTTAAATGACCTCTTTATACATGTAGTTTTAAAAATTACTTCCTCATCACCCAAGTAAATCAAGAGAAAATGTCTTCCCAGCCACAGTTTGTTTAAGGCGCCTGTTTTGTTGAGGGCGTGAAAATTGTGGCGATCCCATGGAGCGAGTCCTGAGCACATTCAGGGCAGTGAATCACTGCTTCCACCAGCCACTTCCCCAGTGTGCAGCCCAAGTTGTCCCAAGCTCCTCTCTGCTCCCCGCCCACTCATATGCGGACGTCCCCTTGTCCCCTCTCACCATGACCATGACACCACTTTCCCCTGACAGGCAAGGGAGCACCTGCCAGAGGGTGACTTCACCACACCAATCACTCTGACAACAGCCCAAATAAAACCATGTCATTTAAACCACAAACAACAATCCAACAGGGCCTGGGAACTCAGAGAAATAAAATGGGAGGAAAGGAGGGAGGCAGAGAGAGAGAGGGGGGGAGGAGAGAGAGAGAGAGAGAGAGAGAGAGAGAGAGAGAGAGAGAGAGAGAGAGAGAGAGAGAGAGAGAAGAAAATGGGCACAAGCTGGTGCCATAAACAAAACACAGTCGCCCCTGCATGGGCTTGGGAAATCAGGGAGACAATGCAGCTAGAGGGAGGAGGAAGGATTCAGAAGGAACTGGGTTTGAGCCCCAGCATTTCCACTTCCTGGGTATGCCACCTTGAGAAAGTTACCTTCTCATCCTGTATTCTTATTTGTAGGATAGAATTAATAATAGGACCCAACTCACAGTGTTGTAAGTATTTATGTAAAACACAAAGCATGTAGTACTCAGTTTGTGTTTGCTGATTTTTAGTGCATTATTAATATAGGGTCATATGGTAGGTCGCTTTCCTTGCACATAAGTTAACCTTCTAGAGCCCAATGTGCCCCTCTCACTTGGCAAACTGCTCCCTAAACCATCAAGAAGAATGTGAAAGAGGCCTGGATTACATCCCTGGCTTTGCCTCTGGCCAGTTGAGGGACTTGAGGCAATCACATTACTTGGTGTCAGTTTCCACTTCTGCCGAATAAGAGTTCGATTGTCTCTAATATAGTGTCCTTCCCTCTACCCATCATTCGATACCAAATTGTCAACACAAGTGACAAAGGGTTAAATGTTAGGTGCCCAGGAACCCCTGCCTATGGAGCAGGGGTCCTCCTCTCTGAGTCTGCCCCTCCTCCAGGAATGCTGAGGGTGGCTGGGCAGGGTTGGTGCCTGGGAATTTTTTGTAAAGCCTCCCTCTGGAGTGTCCCAGCCAAGTTCCTCAGCATCTCTACCAAGCATTTTAGGCAGTGACGTGCTGCTTTGAAATGTTTCCTTTCAGTAGGAAAGTCGGAACTGTCAGAAGTGTCTAACGCTTCTGCTTTTGATTTCATGGTAAGAACCCAAGAGGGAAAAAATGCAAGGGGTTTAAAAACAAAAACTTCAGGGGCAGAGGAAAGTCCACATTCTAGTGGATGGCTGGCCCAGGGCCTGACCAAACACACCCAACACGATGCACTGACCATCAGTGAAGGCGTCTACACAGCCACCTATAGACAGAGCAGCTAACTCTGGGCCAGAGCGGAAGAGAACGGGTCAAACCTTGCTTGCCATGCTAGTGGGGACTGCTGGATGGCCTTTGCTGTTCCCTCTCCCAGAGAGTTGTGGTGGTCTGAGAATACTCGCACCTCCTGGTATTTTAAAGGCTTTACAGTTCCATCAAATGCTTTCTTCTCTTCACTCTCCTTTGATCCCCACAGCAACACTGCATGAAGATTCCCATTCCACAGATGAAAAAACAATGTGTAGAGTGTCCCAAGAAATGTCTACACACTTTGACAGCTAGTAACTCACTTAATTTTCTTTTATATTTTGAAAATGAACTGTATGTTAAAAAGCACTGACTTTATAATTATGCAAAGTGTGAATACATTTTTGGGGGGACACTGCATATTTAATGAGATTAAGGACCACCAGGTCAGGCTTATGCAGAGCTAGGACTGGAGTCAGGGCTGACTTGCTCCACCACCATCATGTGTTCCCTCCACTCCAGGGAGCACACCGTACATGAAAAAAGGAGGAAAGCGGAGTCTCAAGGGTATTAAGGAAAGAATGTACTGGGCAAGTGCCAGGGGTCTGCTTTCCAGTTTAGATTCTGCTCTGAGTTGGGGGACCTTGGGCAAGTTCTTGCCTTCTCTGAAGGGAGGTTCTTGCCCATAAGACAACGCCCTTCAACTCTAAATTCTATAACCTCTTCCATGCCTCCTTGGAATGACCAAACTGACATCAGATTTGGATTGGTAAATTGTACAGTAATAGCAGCCTGAACTACAGCAATCGGTGGGAATGTGCGCAATTCATTCCAGTTCTGTCTTTTTAAAAATTCATGTTTAAAAGTTATTCCTGAACATTATTTAAAGAGACAGGCAACTCTAGAAAACTTTGTAGAAACACCAACAGTCCCCTCCCTCCATTTCCCATGCCTGGAGGGAAACCACTTTCAACTCCTTTAGCTGATTCTTTTGATATTTGCCACCATATCTCTAAATAACATGTTTATATGCCTACTTCTAGACTTTTAAGTTTTAGGCTTTATCTACTGAACTTCCACTACGGAAGATGAGGTTTTTGCTTTCTTTCAAGAACCGCCACCCTCACCACACAAGCACATTTCCTGCCAATGTAGTTCTATCACAATTTGTTTGGATCAATATTCTGTGCTTCTGGCTTAATCACAAGGAAAATGCTACTCACTGCTAGGTCAAGTTGTATCCAATGGGTAATCTTCCTTTTCTGTAGATTCTTACGTTTCTCCTGGTGTTAATAATGAACTGTTCTTGCTTGCTTAATTTTCTATGTATTGATTACTTACTCAAGCCCAAACTCTTCTCTAGTGTCATCAGTTTCAACACATTCAGATATAGCAGGTTTTCTACCAATTTCACCCCAAAGCAATTTCCCCAGGAGTCTCTGACCAGCTCCAGAGTGGAATGGTTTTGCTCTGGGCTCTGGCCCAGCTGTTGTCTTGTGATTTCTCTTTCCCATCATCCTGGGGACTCTCTTCACTATCAGTTTATTTCGCTTCCTTGTTTTGTAAGTGCCTGTGTCTTTCTTGGTTTATGTCCTCATTTTGATGGAATCTCCTGGGAAAGAATGTGTGAGGTAAAATTTTGGACATCTCACAATATTTGAAAATGGTTTTTATTCTGACCTCACATGTAATTGATAGTTTGGTTAGATATAGAATTCTACACTGGAGATCATTTTCCCTTGGTATTTTGAAAACCTTGTACCTTCATCTTCTAGTTTCAGATGCTGTTTTTCAGAAACATATTATTCATCTAATTCTTGACCCTTTCTATGGAACCTTTTGTTTCTCTTGAAAACCAAAGGTCTTCTTTTTGTCTTTGCTGTTCTCAATTTCAAAATGATCCTGCCTTAGTACAGATCCAATTTCATCCATTATATTAGGCATTCTGATAGATTTCACTGGAACTTCATGCCTTTCACTTCCAAATTTTCCTGAATCATCTCTTGAATTATTTTATCTTTTTCTCCCACTCCCCTTATTTGTTTTTCATTCAGATTCTTAGATTTTAAATTTGTTATAGTTCAATCTTATTTTTGAGTGTTTCTTCTTTTATAATATTCTATTCTTCTTTCATAAAGGTCATATGTCCACTTATCTTTCTCTGTGTATTAAAAACAGGAGTATTTCTGTCTTCTGTAGTTTTCTTCGCCCTTCATAGTTTGTTTCCTCTAATATGCTACTTAAAAAAATCTCTTTCCTAGTAGATGCTTTCCTCAAATGCCTGGTAATTCTTGGTTATCTGCTCATAAGAATGGGACATTAAAATGCTCAGTATGGTTTTATGTGCATGAGAGGGGTTCATTCACTGTTAGGATAACTGATTGAACTATTTCCTTGAGGAACTCCAAGTCCAGGTTCTTTAGTGTTTTATTCCTCTTAGTCTGGTCAGATATCACAGTGAAGATTCCAGCTTCTGCTAAGAGGTTTACATCTCACTTCCATTGTGTGGGAGCAAGTCAGTGGAAGAAAGCAGGGAGTCTCCAATGAGTTGTATGAATGTACTCTTAACCCCACTGTTTGCATATGATGTCCCAAGTCAAGGGACTATATATTTACAGATTCCAAAAATATAGTTCTGCTCAGAGGAGGGGTGAGGCAGTTTCCCAGAGGGAATCAATCTATCACTTAAACAGACTTTGAATCAATATTCTATTGTTAGCCCACCTTATAGCACACTTTCAGAGGTAACTGATGCCATCAATGCTTGAACCTTTGGGGCAGTGGGCTCTGTGATATTCTAGGTTTTCCCCATTCTGGCTTCAGATTCATCTGGTACATCAGTCACCTCTACTCCATTGGCTTCCCAGCTTCCAAATGTTGTGGCTGACGTATTCTCACATGTGGTTTTATAGGTTATCCTTTAAAGACTCTTTACAAATCATTTTAGTGGATTATGACGAGAGAATAGCTTTAAATGTGTGTTTAATCTCTCTCTAACTATTTTGTTTAAGCCCCTTCATTCTGTCTCTTACATAGTAAAATAATCAAATATACTTTGGACCAACAGTATAGAAACATTGAAAGAAATCTTAATCCACTAGAAAAGTGATGGTTTCTTTACGTCATTTATTATTACCCAAATCTCAATTCTGACTTCTGCCTGGTACATATCTGTAGGCCTGGCCCTGCCCAATAGATTTGTAATCTGAGCCTTTGAAATATCTATTTGGCCATTAATCCATGGTGAGCAATGTACAAAGCCAGCCAAAGACCAAATGATGTTGGTTTCATGTACTGTCTCTTGGACAGCTAACAATTTTCCATCTCAAGTTATTTATGAAAGTTGAATCATTTGTCTGTTCATTATTTTAATACTGAAATGGTCATTCCATACCTGTTAAAAAAGTCCTAACACCCCAAAGTTGAATCATGTGGTAGCATTCTTTAATTTTGAAGAATCATGCATATTATAGAAAAGGACACTATGTTTATAAGCGTGGACTCTGGCATCACACTGCATACATTTGAATCTCTGCATTCCTGTGTTAGACCTTGGGAGAACTGAATAACCTCTCTGTGCCTTGGATTCCCCATATGTAAAATAGAAGCAACAATAATAGTACCTGCACTCTAAGTTTATCATGAAAATTAAATTAAATAATATATGGATAAAGCACATTTCCCAGTGACTGACATGTAGAAGAGCACAGATGTAATCGAATGCTATTCCTTATTATCCCATACTAGAGGCCCAGTGCATGAAATTTGTGCACTGGGGGGTTGTCCCTCAGCCCAGCCTACACCCTCTCCAATCTGGGACCCTGTGAGGGATGTGGAATCAGGCCTAAACTGGCAGTCAGACATCCTCTCACAATCCGGGACTGCTGGCTCCCAACTGCTCGCCTGACTGCCTGCCTGATTGCGCCTAACTGCTTCTGCCTGCCAGCCTGATCACCCCCTAACCATTCACCTGCAAACCTGATTGACGCCTAACTGCTCCCCTGCTGGCCCGATTGCCCCAACTGCCCTCCCCTGCTGGCCTGGTCGCCCCCAACTGCTCTCCCCTGCTGGCCTGGTCGACCCTAACTGCCCTCCCCTGCTGGCCTGATCACCCACAACTGCCCTCCCTGCCGCCCATATTGGGGCGGCCATCTTGTGACCACATGGGGACGGCCATCTTGTGTGAGGCGTGACAGTCAATTTGCATATTACCTCTTTATTATATAAGATGTTTAAGGATTCAGAATAAAGTTAATAAATATATATCCAATGGAAGCGTGACTTGACAATGAGACACTCCCTCACCTCTCAGTTATATAACAGAAATAATACTGTCATCTGACAGTTAAACTGTGAATTCAGCACCTAGTGGGTTTGAGTAGAAACACACACAGTCAGGAGGAAGGAGGTCTCAGGTCAGCGGGCCCTAGTGTGATGGGACTGATGGAATGTGCACCCTGGATGGATGACCATAATACAAGGGCATGTCCTGCTCTTGTATTCAAAAAGGATACTGCCAGAGTCTGGATCCTGGTGAAAATACCAGGGCAGTTACACTGTGCCGACCAGAAAAGGCTGGATCTGTGGTAACCAAGAAATCCCTGCATCTTAGTAGTTTAATGGGAAAAGTCTTTCCCCTAGATTCCATGAAGCCTGGTGTGGGTGAATAGTTCTTCTCCATCCTGCTTCTCAGCCATCTGGAACACCTGGTCCCTAAGGCTCCCCATGGGAGAAGAGAGATAGAAAAGGCAGTAGAACTACCACATCCACTGAAATTCAATTTGCCAGAACTCAGTCTCACGGCCCCAAACTAACTGTGAGGAGCCTGGGAAATGTCATAGCCTGTGTGCCAGGAAGAGCATACAGGGTGGCAAATACAGAGCCTCATGAAAGCCACGCCTGTTGGGGAGAGATAACTGGACAGCCAGCTGCTTTCGCTAGGGAATGATTTCCTAGCTCTTCACTGAGCACCCCTGACTGTGCGTGGTGGCCTTCAAGTCTCTTTGCTGAAGTCCAATGGAACCCACGGGTAGTCAAGACCTGAAACCTGTGTGCTCAGCCCTGCCAGTCATCAAGGCAGAGGGAATCTAGCTGTCAATCTAGTAGGAGCTCCATCTCTAGGGGTGTGTGGGGTCTGGAATCTGTTGACTGAAACCTGAGCTTTAAAATGAGCTTTGCTTGATTATATCCTTTACCCATCTTCCGATCAGTTCCATCTTGTGGCTGAGCTTAGAGCTTCTAATTGGTGACAGCTGAGAGGACAGAAAGAAAAGAAATTGCTCTAAATCATATCTTTAGTATAATTGTTTATTAGGTCAGATGTAATGACAATATTTTATATGATATATTATAGATCAGAGAGCAGTTTTATCTTTGTTGCATTAGTTTATCACTGAAATACTCTAGGGAATAAGGAGCAGAATTACTGAAATTTTACGTATGAGAAAATCCAGACTCAGAGAATAGAAGTGCCACATTGAGATCAGTCGGTGAGCTGCAGCTGGAAGGGACCCTAGTGCCTGGTCTTCCAATTTCTGTTTAACTTTGATTTGTGACATCTCCTTTGTGTGTCTTCGATAGGTTACTTAGTACTCAGCACTGTTCAGTTCTGTACTATGGGAAAAATCAAGCTATTTAAACTTAAGTAATTTATAATCTATCTTGGTAAAGAGGCCTAAAACAATCTATGAAATTAGGAGAGAATGTGGAATTAGGGGCTAATTTAGCTCTTGCAGTCCAAAGGGACAATTTTGTGCAACAAAAACGAAAGTTTTTAAATGGCCCCAAACCCAGTCCTGCATCATGTCTCCATGCCCCTGCCCAGACTGCTCCTTTGCACAGAGAACCTTCTCTTAGTTCTCAGTCCAATAACCTCATCTTTCTAATGCTGGCTCCTATGCTACTCCCTCCCCCATTTTTTTCTGCAAACTCCCCAGGTAGAATTGATCAGTCTGCCTTCTCCAGGGTGTCCTGAAGCCCAAATCACATATATGTTCAGTTTGTTGATTTTGGGTAGAGGTGGGCAGGGTGGAGGGGTTATATGGGATCTTTTTTTTTTTTTCCTCTAGGTAAATCCCTGATTTCCTGAGGGTTGGAATCAAGCCTTTTTCTGCTCTGTATCTCCATGCCAGTGTGGTTCCTGATTTAAGTTCAAGGTTCATGGAATGAAAAAAAAATGATCTGAGAGAGAGAACACAGCTACATAAGATGGCCAATATAGCCCTATATGTATTCACAAGCTTAAAGCCTAGAATTTTGGAGGCAGGAGACCAGAGCTGAAGAAAATGGGTAGAAGAGCAGAAAGGGGCTACACCAGCAGATGCTTAAGAATCTTTGGTTTGCCTGCTTCTCCCCATGCTATTTGGATTTGTTGCCATTTTTGACTGGGGCCATGATTCTTTTGCAGAGAGAGGCCTGCCCTTGGCACGGTGAACCAGCCGCTGCATGTGCATCAAGGACAATGCAGTGGGGAGTGGTAGGGGCACAGTTATCAGGATTGGCTCTGAGTGCTCCCCCTCTTCTCCTCGAGGGTCTCTCCCAAGCCTTGAGGTGTATTCTTTGCTTTGGCACTGGGAAAATCTGAACCTGTGTTCCTAAGTGGGATGCATAAAGCAAAGGGGTTGATAAAATGCAAAAACCCCAGTTTATCTTCCCACGGTTTGACCTTAAGGAAGTCAACTAACCCAAGGGCGCTTTAGTTTACTCCTCTATAAAGGAGTCTAATGATACTCTGCCTAACTCATGGAGGAGTGGCGAGGCTTAATTAACCAATGCTCATTTCTCTCAGCACTTTGGATGCCCTCCATGGGCACAAGATTATGTTATTACTTGAAATAATAATAATAGTTTCTCCTAATAATTCTGTGTTATTATTGCATTTAAAAAACTGTATTAGAGGCCTTCTGGATCTCGTTTAATACCTATAAATGTCTCTCCCTGGCAAAACAAGGGAGCATTGCCCAGTGATTATGGTTTGTCTTACATTTCAAAACTAGTCGGTTTAAACCCTCAGCAGAGTCCTTAAAACAGCACCTGGCCAAGGGGGACCTCTTTTGATCTCAATTTGCTGGACCACTGAAAGCACTTAACCTCAGCAAGGCAGCTTGTTTTCAAAGCCGGGGACTTGGCAACTCCAAGGGCCCAACCTAGGACTGTGAAAAGATGGGCGCCTGGCTTCCCACCCTGCAGGTGGAGCAGGGCTCATGTCACAAGTCTGATCACCATTGCCCCCTCTTTATTTCCCAGTTTCCTCTGGCTCTTAGAGTCAAGTCTACACCCCTCCCCAAGTGCAAAGCCTTTGAGCTGCACCCCTGGCCGGTCTCCACCTCATCTTCAGACACTGTCCCTTGCACTCTGCTCCTCCACCCCAGTCTTTTATTTCTTCACACACACGTGTTCTGTCTCTCTCTTCAGGGCTTTATACAGGCTGACCCAGGCCCCAAATGCTCCTTAGGCAAAGCTTCCCAAAGAGAAGGGATTCTGCCAGCCTCTGCACACCCTCTCTCTCTTGTCTGTACCTTCAGCTCCCAGGTAAATGTTACCTCCTTTCTGAGCCCTCCTGGGTACCCCACAGCATACTTTGTATCCTGAGCCAAGCACCTGGCTGAGAAAATCAAACTTGCCTGTTGACTTCCAGGTGTGCCCATGGAATTCTGTGGGAGCAGGAAGTGTGCCAATCCTAAGTCTGCACACAGTAGGTGCTTAATCAATATGTATTGCAGGCATGAAAAATGCAGTTTCCCTCTTATACCCCATTCTCTTATAGTCTATGCCTGACCTTAACCCTAATCCTTTCCTACCCTCCCCTATACCAACTAAGGGCAAGTAAAATGGATAAAGAATGGAGAAAAAAAGCATAAATTACTGAAAGGTTGAGAGAGATACTATAGCTGTGAGGGATTAGAAACCAGGCAAAGTGAGAAAAGAAGACAAATATTGGAAGGGGAGAATTTGAAATGAAAGAGAACAGGTACAAGGATTCTAATATGCTAAGATTAGATCAAACCATCCTTACATTGTAATTATTTTTCAGGCATTTGCCAAGTAAGAAGTGAAGGGAAGCTGTTAGGAATCTATATGATCTCCTTTATTGCTCACACTCACTCTATTAGCCACTAGAGCCTCATTTAACAGAGGGAGGCAGCTAGAGAGGTAGAATACCTTGCTCAAGGTCACACAGCTAATAAATAGCAAAGCCTAACAGGAAACCTGAATGTGTCTGAATCTCACCTCTAGCATTTAGAAGCATAAGATGTCCACCCTGCTGATGGAGCATCCTTCCCTGGGGGTTCTGGGGCCCTCATATGTCCCTTCCTTTGGGATGAGGAAGACAAAGTGGGTAACTAATAACTAAGAAGAAAAAGGAACTTAGCACCCAGTTAAGTGTTAAATGCTGTACTTTGAAAAACAGTTTCCTACTTTTGCAAAAAAAAAAAAAAGATTTTCTTTCATCAGAAGGAAGACGAATTGAACTGCCTTTCCTTGGTCCTGGGTTTATCTTTCCTTTATTAGGTACCCGTCTCGGAGCCCTCCTGTGTACATAGACGCAGCAAGCACTAGTTCATTCTTCATCATAGCAGTACTTTCCGCCAGATTGGGCCTGGTGCACAGCACTGTGCTTATAGACTTCTGCAAAACCAGCACAAGACAGCCTAACAGACATCACCAGAGAATAAACTTCCCACCACCGCTTGCCTCTTTCTTAAAGGCTCCGTGACATGAGTTAATAGATGCCAGCAGTCCAGATGCTAACTGACATCTAAATAACTTGGTCTCACTCTCTGGTTTTCTACATCTAAATTTCCTCTCCCTGTGGGGAATGAGATTAAAAACAAGAGTCCTGTGCAGAACAAGCAACTGCCTTGTCTTTGATTTATACTATTACTGCACTGTGGTTCTTGAAAGAAATTCCATCACTACCGTAATGAGGATGAAGACTCACTTAACTAATAAATCCTTCAGGGGTGCGCTTGGATGCTATTGAGCTTTTCATTAAACAATGATGTACAAGAAGGGAAGAGAGATTTTTAAACCACAGGATACAGATACACACCCACTATGGAATCAGTCCAGGCCTAGAAATATGTGTAAGAGACCCAAGTTTATTTATAATCAATAATAACACGTAGCTCCTGAAAATACTAAGAGACTTCGCCTTTATTCACTCCCCGGCCTGTCTTTGTGAAGGGAAGGGAGAGAACCAAAACCTATCTGTGATTCAATCAGAAAATGCAAATGAGGTCAAGTTTCTTACAGGCTTGTGAGATTTCCCTAGAGAAATTTCCACAGCGACTCAGCAGCTGCCGGCTGAGGCTGGGGCTTGTCTGTGGAGTGAAAGGAACGCAGTGCTGGCTTCCTCCTGCTTCCCTTGGACCCCTGGCTGGCTGGGCACTTGAATTCCAGGCAGGGGCTTTCTAGAGCTTTGGGACTATATCTCAGGACTGAGATCACACACACACACACACACACACACACACACACACACACACACACACAGACACACAGAGACTCACAGACACACCCTTTTCATGGGTGGAGCACATGGCCTTTCTCTCTACCCAGTCTCAGAGTGAGGCCCCAGGCCCCAAATGCTCCTTAGGCAAAGGGATCCTGCCAGCCTCTGGGACCAGTGACTCTCCCGCTGTGAGGGCCTCAGGGTAGCCTGGAAGGAAATTTCTCTTGCACAACCCCTCCCCTCCCTGACAGCCTAAACTAAGAGTGTGCATGTGTCTGCCTTTCACAGAGCCCGGCCTCCCCGGGGCCACGGGACTCCGAGGCCATCCTGCTTTCTTGCAATGGGAAACTGGTCGTTTGGGACAAGCTGACAAGTGATGCTGCAAGTCGAGACGCTCCCCTCTGCCTCCCAGCCACCTGAGGGTGGCTCAGGAACTTTATAGGGTTTCTCCTTGCTCAGCGCAGGTTCTAGCATGTGTTTTGAAAGTAGCCTTGTTTTTTTCTTCCCAGAGATAGGTAAACACGTCCAATCAAAGCTATAAGCCAGTTCCCTTCGGTTTTAAAAGATTAGACAAAGAGCTGAGAAAAGGAAGGTTGGGACAGAGCCCGCCTCTTGGCTTGCCAGAGGTCTCACAGAAAGGGGCCTGGGTTCCACATGCCACATGTGGAAAAGGCTGGTGAGAACCCTGCCTTATGTGTGAAGGGTTTAAGATTGGAGGTAAAAACAAGTTACATTCCCTCCCGGCCAGTGTGGCTCAGTGGTTGAGCGTTGACCCATGGGCCAGGAGGTCAGGGTTTGATTCCCGGTCAGGGCACATGCCCAGGTTGCGGGTTTGATCTCCAGTGGGGGGCGTGCAGGAGGCAGCTGGTCGATGTTGATGTTTCTCATCGATATTTCTATCCCTCTCCCTTCCTCTCTCTCTAAAATCAATAAAAACATATATTTTTTAAAAAGTTATATTCTCTTTCCTGAAAAATTTTCATAAATTATTTTTAAGCTAAATTTACCCTTTGGACTGGTAACTTTCACATTGAGAATGAGCAGAGGGTGGGAGGAAGGGCAGGCATAAGGCTTTTACAGGCAGCCTGGAGGAAAAGAGCACCGATTCCCCCTGAGCTGTGAGAAGGGCAGCCCGGGAGCTCCCAAGTCCTGCATCAGTCGGCTCAGGCTCGGTGTTTCAAGGCCAAGCTTCCCTCCACCACGTGTCCCTCACTGTGCAGTTGCAGACTGAAGACATGAGAACTACTAAAATGCAGATTCCTGGGCCTTGCCCTGAAGGATGCCGGGTGTGGTCCAGAGACCTGTAGAGGAGATGGCTGATCTCTAATCTCTACACCCACCCGGCCTGCCCCATCTCTGCTGCTCTACCACTCTAGACTCCCTGGAGCGGGGCACCGTCAGGCACTGCGGCTACCCACTGCCACAGGACACCCCACCTCTGCAGGTGTCACCAACTATCTAGGCCCACCACAGGGCCTAGGGCCTTGGCCACGACTGGCTCCTAAGGAAGAGCCAAGGAGCAGATCAGTGGCTGTAGGAGGGATCTGTCCTCCACTGAAGATGCCACCAGTGGCCTCGGCCTCTCTAATCACTGGTGGTGTGTCTCCATTTCCAGACAACTCCCTGCTGTCACTTGTCGCTGTCGCCCTGCTCCCTGCTGCCTGCCCATCCCTTTCAGGCGGACTCTTGCCTTGATCCTCGGATCAGCGTGATGCCCTGTGCTCCTAGACTCTGTGCTCCAAGATGCTGAGCCCACTCCACACACTGCTCATGCCCTAGTGGTCCCTGAAGCCTTCCGCCCTCCAGAAGGTAGAGCTCACGTTAAAAGGGTAGCCTTCTATTCTTCCTCTCGCCATCCAAGTGGCCCGAAGGCTTCTATATGACTGGAAACTCCCCACCTCGATCCCCTGCTCCTGAAATAATCACTCCCTCCTCTACACACATCTCCTATGGTTTCACAACGAATTCAAATTACTTCTATCCACCTCTCCTCCCCGCCTAGGCTGTAAGCTCTATGATGCTTTGCATCCTGGGAACTAGTGGGGCCTCATGATATTGACACAAACATTTCCTGGGCGCCTACTGTTTGGCAGGCACTGTGCTAGGTGGTCTCAGGCCGATGCCACTTTGTCCCTGCAGCAACCCTACATGGGTGACGCTTTCATTAACCCGATTAGAATCAGTGAGGCCAGTGAGGTCAGAGTTCAGGCAACTTGACCGAAGTCATACAGCGAAGAAGTGGTCTGTTCAGGATTGACATCTGAGCAGTCTGACTTCCAAGTCCCATACGAAGAGCTCATTCAAAGTTTGCTGAATAAGTGAAGGGAAATGTGAACAAACGAACCAGTGGAAGTGTCCATAGGAGCACTGCATTTTGGAGCTAAAAGGGACCGAGAGCCCATTAGGTCAAACCCTGACTTGATAGCTGGAGAAACCAAGGGTCAAAACTGTGAAACCAAGAGTCTGAGGAAAAGCTGGGGGTCCAAGCTATGAAAGGGATGGCCTGGATCAGAATATAGCTCTCTCCTCTGCTGTCTGTGTGGGCCTGGGCTAGTCCTTTAGCTTCTTTGTTCCTCAGTTTCTTCAACTATAGGATGGGGATGATAATACTAGAATGTATCTCATTGTTTTGTTGTGAGATAACGTAAATTTCTTAGAATACTGCTTGGTATCCATATAAATGCTCTTTCAAAGTTAACTGTCATTATTATGGGTAGAATCATAGTATTGGGGGCTGACAGTCATCTTGGAAGTCATGAGTCCAACTCTTATTTATGGACGAGAAAACTGGGGTTTGGGTTCATATTTGCTTCGACAACTAGAATTGCTAGAATTGGATCATTAAAAAGAAGCGCAGTGATCTCCACATCCAATGTCCTCATTTTGCAAATGAAAATGCCATAGCCGGAGGAGCCAGATGAACTGCCAAAGTCTCTACCTCATCAGAGCAGAGCTGGAAGCAAACCCGGTCCCCTGACTCCAACCGCACCACCATCAACCCCCTCAGCAGCCTGTTTCCCACCACCCTCTGTCCCAGGCTCCTCAGCTCAGGAACAGAGAGTCCAACTGGAGTTTATTAGACACACTCCAAGCTGCAGCTCAAATTCACGGCAAGCATGTCCATCAAGATCCAGTTCTGTCATATGACAGGTGGGTAGAATTACAGAATCATATTGCAACCGGGGATTTGTGAGATCCACACTGGAAAAGGCAGAACTGCTCCCGACTGGGCTGACTGGTGAGTGAGTGAGTGAGTGAGTGAGTGAGTCAGCATTCATGCTATAAACCACCCAAGGATATATACACTAGCCCCCTCTCTGGTGCCATCTAGCATCAGTGGTTCTCCAGGGATGGGGCCAGGAATCAGTCTTTTTTAAAGGCCTCCAGATAATTCCAATGTGGGCTGAGCCAACCACAAGGCAAGAGAAATGTCCTCCATCCATAATATCCTAAAGCAGTGGTTTTCAGAGTGTGGTCCCCAAATCAGAGAGGTTGCTAGGTCTCCAAATCCTACATGAGCTGCTCTCTGTCATTCTCTCTCATAGTACTCTGTTGTTGATTTTCATAATTCTCAACAAGAAGTGAAATTACACATTTATTCACTTAATGTCCTTTGCCTGCCCAGCTTCACTCCAGATGGTCGTCCTCATGATTGGAAGTTCTGACCATGTTTGTTTTGTTACTCAGAGCACCTGGCCCACCAGAAAGATTTGAGCAATGCAGATTCCATGAGTGACTGAAGAATAAGTGTTAGGCTTATAGGCAAGACATATGTACTATTTTTCATTTTTCAGAATTCATTACTGTGGTCTTATAGAGATAGAACACAGGTATATGTAATACATGTGTTTTTTTCTCCCCCAGAAAGAAGAAAAAGCAAGTGCCACTCAATGTAGTAGGTAACCAGAAACTTTTATCAGGAAAAGGAAGAGACAAAAAAATAAGTATAAATACAGAATAGATACTGCCAACAACAACAACAAAAAAAATCAATGTAATAACTTTGGCCCCAAAAGTGGCTTTGCCTAAAACATTATTGCTTTATTAGATCAGATCCCTAAATACTTATTAAAGGTAGCTTGGGGGTGGCCAACATATTAATAAGCCCTTTGAGAGAAATAATAAAGTTTAAGACATGGTTCAGGGCCTTTAAGGTTGCTGGGAAAACAGAGCTTGTCAAAGAAAAATTATAAGAAGGAAAAAAAATAAGTTAGCAGGTAGTAAAGTTATTTCCAACATGCAGGTTGGTTGAATGTCTGTTGAATGCTTACATAGGTGTGTGTGGGTCAGAGGAGCTGTCCTGACGTGAGGCTGGGGAGAAGTAAGGGAGACATCCACCAAGGGAGAATACATGATTGCTGGCATCATTAGGAGGGCCTCTGTGGAGTAGGACGAGGTCTGGGACTTAGAAACATTCTTGACTCAGCGAGGCTTTTGGAAGTTAACGTAGTCAACATTTCTCTCTAGCTTTGTGTGCAGAACAGACCTCATCTATGAAGTCAAGACAAACTTTGTTCTTGGATGTGATTTGGGGGTTCAAATGAGGAGAAACAACTGTCTCTGTGAGCTTCAAATACCATTTTGTAGACAGAGGCCAACTGGCCCTTTTCATAGACTTCTTCCCTTGTAAAAGGGATCCTCAAGTGCCAGCAACTGGGGTGTTACATACACTAATAACATCCATGTTTCAGAACTCGGTGTGCTAGTGGCCATTTGCTGTAGTGATTAAAGCTAACTGGCTGGAGTCAAGTCTCAGCTTCTGCCATGTATTAGTTGTGTGACCTTGGAAAAATTACATAACCTCCCTTTGCCTCAGTTTTGCCATCTATAGAATAGGTCTAATAATAATACCTCACTTGTAAGATTGTTGCTGTGAAGATAAAATGAGGCAATATATGTAAAGTTTCAGAACAGTGCCTGACACATAAAAAATGCTACAGAAATCTTAGCAATTGTTATTTAGAATCCTCTTAATAATCTGAAACCCATGCAATCTGTTGTCCAGAGCTATTTGCTTATCCAAAAGATACCCAAAAGCTATAATTCTGCTAAGGGACAGTAAAGCAGCTGGCCAAGGACAGTATAAACTGACACTTTTGGAAAAGGTCACAGTGGTAACTTCAGGGGTGGAGTATTAAACATCATAACTAAAGAGGGTCCAAACAGGTTAAAGTAGGACTGTGCAGCCAGGAACTTGTGGAATTGTCTAGTGCTGATACCTGAGTGTTAGGTCAGGTGATTGGAGCATTGCTGTGAGGAACAAAGGGTTACAGAGCCCATCCTAACAGGAATGAGTAGACTCCCCTCCTGTGCCCATGCAACAGGAATATTTGGGCAGCCTTCTAAATTTCTGCGCCCCCGTTACCAAGAAGAACAGGAAGAAAGCACAGTGGAGATGGCCTGCTACAACCCGTCGCTGCATGGAACACATGCTTGGGTACTGCTACATCTGCACCGTACACACACACAGAGGGCATTAATGCAATTACTACTCAGGAAAGTCAGGTTGCATAGGGTGGTAAAAATGATGTCGCTATTCTGTGGAAGTCACCGTGACATTAATAACTATGCTCACTATTCATGAGAGACCAGAATTTGAACTATGGCAAAGCTATCTTGGAGTGTCATTCAGGAGGTTTGTTTGAATCACTGAAGTTCCGTAGGGGGTTTGATTCAAGGTGGCCTCATTTATAAGTCCCAAGGCCAAGAACTGGAGGCATTACAGTGAACTCCTAGAACTCCTAGCGTAACCCACTGTCATCCCTGAGCAGGCCTGCTCCCCTATCTTCCATCTCCACCCTCGAAGTGGGCTGCTGCTGCTCCCCTCCCCCAGGGCGAGGGAGAAAGGACAGCAGGATGCACTGCAGGGGCCTGATTCTTCCAGAACTTCCTCATCTGTAAAAATACAGAAATTAGAGTAGCTCATGTCTAAGTCCTTCCACTTCTAAAATTTGAATCTGAGATGATTTTCAAAATGCAAAATTCAGATATAACTTATGTGATTCTTGGACAGAACAAACAGCTGTCACAGAGGATAACATGAGGCGTCTCCCTGCAGAAAAAATACCTCCCCTTCTCCCTAGTACAGTGCCTGTCATTGTATGATTATAATTATCTTCCTTTGGACTTCAAAGGGCTTCCCATTCTTGAGGCTTCTGTGAAAAGGCAGGTAACTGAGAATAAGTGAAGCCTCCGCTAGACCTTGCCTTAGAGTCAGGGCCAATGGGTCAGCTTGCTTTTCAACATGACTGAGAACATGGGAATGGACACGGAGGGGACGGGGTGAGTCCTGCTCTCCTGCCAGGGGGCTCCATGCCTCATTCGGAGCCCAAGTCCTGTCTTCATACAGGTATTGGCACATGCTTGACACTTTTAAATGTTTTTGGATTTTGTTTTGTTAGAAGGAAGGAAGGAAGGGAGGAAAGAAGGAAGGAAAGAAAGAAGGATTAACAGATGCCCAAACAAGAAAGTCATCTTGAGAATACCCACCGTATCTGACCTGCTCAGTATTACCCCCGGGAACTTTTTCAACCTGGGTCCAAGGTGCGAAAAACAGCCCCCACTCTCGAGGGGCAGTTTCCACCTGCGGCTGCCTTCCTGCTCTGAGGGGGCTGCTGTCACCATGCAGGGCTCGGTAGACCGCTGCTGCGTGCTGAGCCCTGCACCAGTTCTAGGCGCTACCCTTTTTTTAAGCACTTGATTTAAATGAAGAAAGAAATTGGCTTATATTTTTAGCAGCTCCTGCTACTAAAACTCATTTGACAAAAGTGCCAAAGGGACAGTTAAGTCTGAGTATGATTTTTTTTTTTCCCATGGAGGAGGAGGAGGGTATAATTTATCTGAAAATGACTGGTACTTTCCTGGCCTGGGGACATTATTCTACCTTCTCTCTCTCTCTCTCTCTCTCTCTCTCTCTCTCTCTCTCTCTCTCTCTCTCTCTTTTAAAGACATACTCTTTTTTTTTCTTCCCATGAAATTTCAAACTTAAGATATTTATTGTCTTTAGCTTTAGTTCCCAAGCCCTAACAACCACAGAAAAGAAAAGGCCTACAACCTCAGTTCAGAATCCACAACTTTCAATTACACTTTAGAATTAGAGGCATCTGATTGGGTAGACCACCACCCTCCCTCCCCTACCTGTGATACAGATGTAATGTCAAGTACCTGGTACAAGTATAACATTAAGGCTAATTGGAAAATGATATTAATGCTGTGTTTACACATACTGGGTGTTATTCTATGTCTATGATTTCAGAGTACCAAATCTCCCCCCCTTACAGCTGTGGAGAAAATTACCCAGATGAAGAAGTCTCAATCAGAACCCTCTGCTAAAATGCATGTTACTTATGAAAGTAACATATGAACCCAGTAATGTATCGTCATGAATGACTTTAAAAGATGAGTTAGCTTGTAGAAATGGAGCCTTGAGGGCTGGTAAGAAAACATCTGGTGTATATAAAATCCTAAGTGGACTCATTTATTCATTTGTTATTTGGAAGCTTTTCCCCAGAAATGCAAAATTATGAATGGTGGTTATGTCCCCAGAGGACAGCCTAGAAAGGTGTGTTTTAACCATAATGCACTTGAAGGGTACTCCGAAAGGTAGCCCCAAACTGCCCTTCAGGACAAGGCTTGCATAGGAAGGTGTGTGCAGGAACCAGTTTGGGAGCCAATACTCCACCTTCTGTGGCAGTGCATGTGGGCTATAGACTGCTTCCTGGAAGAGAAGGCTCATCTTTGATGGACTCCAGATGCGGGAAGGAGCTACCTGTGTCGGTTCCTAAGAACAGGCTACTGTCATCAGGGGATGTCTGCTTCCCAGAACCCCAGGGCTATTAACTGTTCCCTATTATTGTCCCTTTCCATTACGATTCTTGAAGACACTTTTATAGCCGTCAGTGCTATGAAAGTGGTTAGAAAACGGAATTGTGGCTAGTGTCTTATAAGCAGCAGATACAACCTCTAGTTCATGTTTGTAACCCCTGGATGACATGTATTAGGTGCTCAACGGGAACTAGATGAAGCAAGAAAGGCTCGTGTGCATTTCAGAGACAAACTCATACCGACTAAGTGGGGCATTTCATCGCAGAGGGTCGGTAGGGATGAAGAACAGGCAATCCCAGGAGCGGGGGAAAGGGGGATAGGCTAGAGGCTTGTTGAGGAATGAAAAAGGAGATGGGAAGGGAGCAGTAGTGGCCAGTGTGAGGAGTGAGCAGAGCTGTGGGTTAGGAGTCACTTCACCTACTCTCCCTCTCAGCCTTGACTCAGACCTCAGCCTGCAGCAGGAAGGGGAAGGGAGGGAGGGAGGAGAGGAAGGTGGGCCTGCCAACCTAGTGATCAGTTACAGGTAAAGGAAGGCTTCAGAGGGTATCAAGAAGCTCCCAGGAGGAAAGAGAATCTAAAGGAAGGACGATGGAAGGGGAGGTGGAAATACACTTCAATGAGGGTCTGGTCTGGACTTAGCCACTTCGAGTGGTCTACCAGCATTCACTTCCCTTCCCTCCAAGCAGCTATGATTGAGGTGCACTGGATAGGGTGGTCACACCCTCTGTATGCCCTACAGGTCAAATGGATGCACCCCTTTCCTAGTCTAGACCCCCAGGGGACATGAGACCCTGGAAGAGAAAACTCTTGAAGGTACTGGGCAGAAACCATCCAGGATTTTTTAATAACGTTATGAAGAAAGTAATAAAAACCAAGTCTTGGCTAATAGCTTCTCCAAGGACTAGCACTTTACATTTCCTTCCCTCTCTTCCGGATTCCCATTGATTTTCTCTCTCATGTTCAGATGTCTCGTCACCAGTAGCTCCTCTAGTCTCTCTCAAACTTGTGCAAAGGTACAGAATTTATCTGCATTCATTATGGTCTCAGGGCAGCTCATTCACTTTCATCTTGCAATAATATCCAAAGAGCTACTCATTTACTTAAGGATTTCCAGGAGTCCTGCAAAGGAGACATTAGGAGTTTCCCCCCACCCCCACCCTCAAGACTTTCATAAAAACTGCTAGCCCGCTGCTGGGGGAAGGTGGCATGTCTGAGACTGAGAGAGCCAGTCGCACAGAGCCTTTAGTGAGAATCTACCAGGGAGGAGTTGTCTTTCCTCTGGCCCAACCTGGCTCAGGCCTCACCTTGGCTTACCTGGATTACTGCCTGTGTGGAGGCAGGATGTGCCCAGGGAGTTTCACAGCAGGAAGTGTCAGTCTCCCTTGGCATTTATGTATATTTTGGGGCTAATGGAATTCGGTGGGTCAGCTGCTCCCTGGGCACTGACCTGTTAGACTCTATTTCTCACTGGAGTGGAAGATGCTATCCCTAGTTACTGCATCAATGACCAGGGGACAGAATGGGTACAGAGGGCCTTTTCAAGACCCTTGAGATCACACGGTAGAGAAGCTAACTTCTATCTCTTGGTCTGCCCAATGCTGCCCCCAAACAGTGGTCTGTTCGTGTCTCTAGCTTTAATTCTAGTCCCCTAAGTTCCCTGTACTAACCAGGGAGACACTTTGCACATCTGGAGGCCTCCGACTCTGACTCCTTCCAGACTTATACACTCCTTGATTGGTACCAGCTCAGCAGGGCAGCACGTGGAAAGAGCTCGTCAGTTCTTCCAAGAGCCTTTGTCTTTTTATGAAGCAATCAACTGACAGGGTAGGGCCCAGACACATAAGATTCCTACAAGTAGATGGGACAAATCTCACAACACTAGAAAACTCCTGCAGGAAAGGTCAGTACTGGTGACAGACTCTTGCTTCTGTTCATTCATTCATTAATCCATATATTGATTCTCTAAGTAAACACACACTCCATTCACAACACTATAAGGCAATGAACATATTGCTTGATTAGCAGTTACTATCTCCCTACTGTATTTCAGGTTTCTTCCGGGTGGGTGAGGCGTAGGCCCTAATCAATTTAGCACTGTACCTGGCATGTAGTGGGAGAGCAACAAATAGTTTATGAAAGAGAGAATGAATGAATGAATGAATGAATGAACAAATGAACTAATGAACAAACTTAAAGATATCTCACTGAGCACATGACTGTATGTTAGAACTCATGCAAAGGTGGGGAATCACAACATTTGTCTTGGACATTTGCAGAAAACTATCTTTCATCAATATCTTCACATATACAGAAAATGGCATTTTTGTCTTTAGTCTTCAACTTTTTATTATTAAAAATGTAGTATGTATTTCCATAATAAAAGGAATAGTGCTTTTTTAGAAAATCTGGAAAGGATAGATTCTTTTTAAGGACAAAACCAATTGTCCATCATCTCACCAACACTGATAGCCATTAGGAGAATTTCCTTCTAGTGTTTTTTTCTAAACATACACATTTACAAAGCTGGAATCATGCTGTATTTACCATTTTAAGTCTTGATTTTTCCACTTACATTATATCACAAGCGTTTTAGCACATCATCAAATATGCTTTGAAAATGTTATACTTAATGGCTGCATAATATTACATTATAGCTCTCCAGTTCTTAACTAATGCAGATTTATTGCCCTTAATAACTCCTCAAGTCACTGCATGATCAAAATTGCTCCCAGGCTTCCGTAACCGTTGTGGTGGCTGGTGCTGACTGAAAACCTTTACACGATGACCAATAAATACTTCCAGGCAAGTAAAGCTGTTGCAAATATGACTGGGTCTAATCTCCAGCTTTTCCCTCCTCAGAGTTACTAATTCATACAAGCATGCTAATATCTTTGGAATGTTGATTCTCCTCAAATTGGAAGCTCCAGGGTACACAAGAAAACAGGCACAGAACATGATGAGAAACACATGGCAAGAATCTAGCGGATCCACCAAACACTCGCGATTTACTTGGGCCTGTGGGACCGCGCCTCAGTTTAGGACAGAAATATTTTAGTTTTCTACAGGAAAGTGATTTTGCTGAAAATATTATCTTCAGCCAGCAGGAAGAGAAACAATAGTGCAAAGTACACACCAGGTCACACACTTGTGTCGTCAGTGGGAAACTGGGAATACCTGTGAGGCTATCTTCACACAGGAGGTGATGAAGGGCCCCTGTCAGACTGGAAACCATTAGATAAGCTGTGTTCTGGGCTCTCTTGTATTGAACAACTGATTTACAAATGTTGCCATGTTGTCTTTCACTCCTTGGGCCCCCATCCTACCCCAGTCCAGTCTTCCTTGCCCTGAAGCTGGAGTATTCAACACAATGAATTTAAAACTCAAATTAGGAAGATTTTGCATTGAAAACTCACTCTAGTAAAGCCAGGACAAGCCTGGATAGCATCACCTGCAGGACAGAACTGAGTGTCCTCAACACTCAGTGGCCACACCTGTGTACACTGGTTCCCTCTGATGACATCAGCTTGAGGGTTTATATCACCTCCTAATAGTGTGGGTCATGCAGGAGACATTTTCCTCAAAGCAGGTCTGGGTACCAACTAAAATTGAGAGATACCCTCCAGATGAATCTTTCTCAAGTAGTTTTTCATCATTGTCATTTCATGACCCCTAAACACAAAATGATTGTGATGACATCCTAGAATGCATCTGAGTTTCCCTTCTAGGCCACATTGGTGTGTTGCAATCCATGGTGGGAATGTCACAAGAAACATGTGTGACTGATTAATATTTTTTTTAATAAGCTAGTATAGTCCAAGGTTATCCCTATAAGACATCACTCTCAGACATACCTCCTGGGCTGGGAAAAGGATGAAGTTGCAGCTAATATGGTAGGATGTTCACAAAGCCCACAGTCTGACTTTTTGGGACAATATTTGCAGTGCTATGCTATCATTACTGATACAGCATTAGCAGTCTCACAAATGCTTGTTAACTTGCGAACACTATTTTCTTCTACCAACAAAAATACTTGTGTCATGGCAGATGGCCCAATATCTGTTACCCTGAAAAAGACCTGAGCTGGGCTCATGACTGCTCAGAATAAAGATGGTATTTCACAGCCTCTCTTGCAGCTAGGTGTGACCATGTGACTACTAGTAAGTTCTGGTAAATGGGGTATAACCACATGTGAAGCATAAAACTTGCAGGGGGGCCCTAGAACTAGCATGACAACCTTCCTTGTTTGCCAGGGACTTTCCTGGTTTTAGCATTGAAAGTCTCATGCCTTGGAAAAGCCCCTAGTTCTGGGAAAAATGGAATGTTTGGTGACTACCTCCACACTACCTCTTTTCTGGAATATGGACAAGGTGGTAAGCCGTCTTGGATATATAGATAAAGGGAAACTCCAGGAGGGGCAGAAGGATCATGAGTCTATGCCACTTTCATGTAGCACAGCTACCACACCAGCTCAGACTTTCATGTGAATGATAAATCAACATCTATCTTGTTAAAGGTCCCTTCTACATTTCTCTTCAGCTAAACTAACCCACCACACCAATCTCCATCTCTTGTATCATTTTTGGATATCATGGATTTGCCCTTTTCTATAATCTGGCAATACCTATCTTGACCATGCACTTGATATTTAATTAGAGACTTCTTTGTACAGTCCTTTATCTTATTACATGTTTAAGTTTTGTCTCCTGGGAAGAGTCAGTGAGGTAGAGAGAATATGGCTTAGGTTTAGAAGATCTTGGTTCAAGTCTGAGCTCTAGCACTTGCTGCCTGGGTAATCATGAGTGATAGTTTCCTCATTTATAAGATCACAGTGATTATAATCCCTCCTCTGCCTATTCCACTGTGTTGTGGTGAAATTAGATACTATAAGAATACTTCTTTGACCATTAATCATCATAGCCATGTTTTGTTCTTGAGAATTGGTCCTCTTTCTAATATTCACCAGATGCTCCTAACAGGCTTACTACAGTGCCAGGGACATAGTGAATGACAGATCCATGAATCATTCTAGAATTAATAAAAGAGGAGGGGAGAAGGTAAAAGTAACTGTTTCTTAAATATCATGAAATTGCAAACAATAAGGCTCTGTCTGGATATCTACCCCTTCAAATGCAAAAGCGGCACAAAATACTGGGCACATTTCAAATTGAGGCCTTTGACACAAGTTTTCATTCATGAGTGGTTCCTAAGAGCCACATAACTAACTAATTCACGGCAATCAAGTCTAAGTCAACAATACTAGAGATACTGGGTCCCTTTCTATGAACACCACCCTTCTCAGCCTTAATTCTGTGTGTTCTACACCTCAACACGGACATGGGGGGAAATCAGAACAGCTCCAGATACATTTTATGTCAGGGAAAAAATGGCTTCTACTCAGTACGCTGCAAAGAGAGTTGCTATTTTCAGGTGCTCTATAGCTTAGCAGATTGCCAAGGTGATGACATTAAGTTTAAGACTACCTATTAATGGAAAGATAAATGTAATTCAGGGAGGTTACTTAAGCAAACACCAACTGAAGAATAAAAATCACCCTGGAAACCCATGAGGAAAGAAGAGAGATGCAGTGTTACCCAACAGCTCAGACCATGGCCCTGATCCCATCACAGGCACACAGCTCCTGCTCATTGGCTGAAAGAGAGACATTTGTCACACCAATGAGCACCAGAGCTCCCAGACACAGCTCTCACTCACCAAGGCTATGAGCTAGCCCAGTGCCACAGGCTCCCTTTTTGTTCCCCCTTCCCCCCATAACTTATGATGATATATTCCCCCAGGACTCTTATCATGGCAAGATCTTTCCCCTAAAAGAGCTATATTTGTACTCAGAATAGGAGTCAACCAACTCAGCATCAATGAGCTACAAATGACTGAGAGTTATTTTCCTAGAAATATTTATAATTTCAGAGGGACCGGAGGTCTTAATCTCAGGAAGTTCACTTGTCATTATGGAGGTCAAGTGTGTCTACATGGTCAGGGTGGGAGTGGCGTTATAAAGGAAGGTGTGTTGGAGGGAGAGAAGACCCCAGTCCCTTCAGAATAACATCACTTGGCGGCTGTCTTTGCTGCCTTTCCACAAAATGGGACCTGAACATTGCACACAAATTGCTCTGATAAAATCAAGAGGCCCTAAAGGAGATCAGGCTTGGCTTAAAAGCTCTTGGGCTATGAGTTAATAAGAATTTTAATAAAAATGGAAAGTATAGCCCTGGGCCGTGGTACAGTATCTCTCTGGGTTGCTGGCGTCCTATCAGTCAATCATATAATCTTTCTGATGTTCATAAAGGGGTGAGGGAAAGCGAAAACTGTGTGGGCCAAAGAAGGTTTCAAAAACAACCTGCAGAAAGACCATCAGCTCTCTGATTGGCCTTCCCGGGGCCTGAGATATACCTGAAAGTGAAGCCTTTCCCACAAGATAAGATACCAATAAGAAAAACCTGTGCTCAACACACTACACATAGCAAATCAATTTCCACACACATTGAATTGTCACGACAACCTGTGTTCCAATTTATCATCATCCCTATTTTACGTATGAGAAGCCAGAAATTCAGAGAGGTGGTGGGGCAAGCCTGATCCCAGGTCCTGAGATTCCTATGCCCTTTCACAAATTCCTCAGTAGCTTTTATATTTTAAACTCAAACTGTCTGTTTAATCCCTCTGATGCTCTGGTTCAGTTTACTGTTCTAAGATGCAACCTAGAAGATGACTGTGTCATTTGATTCACCTCCAAAGGTCAGAAAATCTATTAATCCTTTGTTTTACTACCAAAAATTAGCATTGAGATGAAGCTTACTACCAATTTAAAAGCAAGTAGCCTTCCTGCTAGTTATCTACTTTTGTCTAAAGGACTATCAATTTCTGTGATATTTAAGGCACAGCTTAATACCAAGGGTATTTATTCCATTTTACTGACCTCTGTTAATATATCCATCAATGGGTATATTTCTGATGGTTAAACTTTGATCAGAGAAGCTGATAGACAAGATGGATTTTAAAAGTTTTTTTTTTTTTTTTAATAAATAGCATTCAGTCGAAAATATAGTTGACATGTTGTGATGCTTGCTTAACCGGAGGGTGGAGGGTTTCATTTCCGGTCAAGGGCACATACCTGGGTTGCAGGTTGGATCCTCAGGCACTGGTCAGCACATGTGCTGGAGACACCCAATCCATATCTCTCTCACACACCTCTCTCTCTCTCTCTCTCTCTCTCTCTCTCTCTCTCTCTCTCTCTCTCTCTCTGTCTCTCTCTTTCTCTCCCTTCCTCCTTCCCTCCCTTCCACTCTCTCTAAAAATCAATGGGAAAAATATCCTCGGGTGAGGATTAAAAAAAAAAAATCAGTGCTGGCCCATTTTGTTTTAAGTGTCGACTAAGAGAGTAGCAAAACAGAGAAACTTCAGTGTTGCTCTTGATTTTTCTCACACTGATGATGACAGAATGAGGAGAGACCTGAAACGTTCCACTGGTTGTACTTGACCCTCTCTGATCATTCTTTCTTCGTCAGTAGGAAAGCTGGGAATCTTTCCATACTCCACTCTCTTTACATAGCTCACGTTCACCAGTCCTCAAGGTTTATCTGCTAAATTCCCCAATCAGTCCCCTCCTCTGCCCTCCTGCACACTGTCCTTGGTCAGGGCCTCCGTGTCTCCCCTAGTCTACAACCCAAGCCCCTGTGCACACTACAGCCGGACGGGAATCTGAAAGGCAAATCTGACCAGGATGTTCCTTATTGAAAAATCCTTCAATGGCTCCATAAAACCCTTACCTTGACTTTTAAGGCCCTGCATAGCCTTGTCTTTTACCCTTACTACAGGCTGCCTAAATGAGGACCAGGACAATGAAGGGACATAGCAGATTAGAGGCAGATCCTGGGTCAGGGCCCAGCAAACCTATCTTCCCATCTTGAATTCTTGAAAAAAAAAACCCACCCCAAAACAACCCAACTGTTTCTTGTTCTTTTTCTATCCCATATTCCCTATATTTTGATCAATGCATTGTAATTGGGAAAATAAGTGACTGGGAGGAAAGAAAACAAGCCTATTTGATCAAAGTGATTCCAGATATGGGCTGAAGCTTGGCTAACACAAGCTCATCTGCAGGTGGGGCTCGAATAATTATGCAGCAATGAGGATGCCCATATATCAATCAATGGGCACAGCACGATGCCAACCCACCCCTCCCTGCACACGTCAACACAGGCTTGGTAGCAGGTACGACAAGTTTAACATGTGACAAACATAAAGCAAGAAAACAGCCTTCCACAGAGAGCCTGTCGAGTGTAGCGATGTGCTCACTGGAAGTCATGTCTCAAGCTGGCCTGTGGCCTTGCCCTTGGTTTCCATGTCGACCACAGTGTGAGAGACAGCACACCATTTACTCCTCTAAGGAGCTAACTGGGGGCACAGTGCTCATGGTCTTCACTCGCTTTGAAATCCCAGAGGACCCCACCAAATAAGTTACCATTTGATTATTTCTGCTCATGATGTCAAAAGCTTGGATGCCTGGAAATCTCTGGATGCAACTAGCTATTCACTTTGTAGGCAAGCATTTGGCATCCTGAAGATACATCCTTAAAAAAAAGGTAGGGGCTGTCTCACTCATCTCTGTGTCCTTGTTCCTCGCATAAGAGTTGGCAGAGGAAATGAGTGCTTGAGAAGGGGTCTTATAAACAAGTAACCTAGGCCCTGTGCTGCGAGGTGGAGCACAATGGACCTTCCACATCCTTCGGGGCTTGGGTGCCCAGCTCTTCTCTGAATGGAGATTCTGCCCTTAGTGCTTATGTTCTTCTTTGAGATCTGCCCAGGTCTTCTTAGGCTGCAGGTCCCCCACCTTGCTGTCTCCTCTGACCTGCTCTCCCCCCAGTATACTGCTCCTCTGGAGCCACACCCCACAGTCTGCTTAATCCACCAACAACCACAATCTTCAACACCACCTGCTCAGGCCCGATCCCAACCTGCTCATTTCATCCTGGGCTGGCCTGTAGAGTCCTGGATCCTCATCCTGCTTTTATCACTGAACACAAGGGGACCAAGACAAGGCTTGGGTGTGGGGTTTACCAGTCTGTGACTGCACAGCACCAAGCATCTGGAACATAATGGAAAAGAACAAAGCTATCCAACTGTTTCTAAATATCCAGATGTCTGGCATGGAGAAGGGGGGACATCCTGGCACCTGCCCTGTGGACAAGGGCGTGCCATCCAAGCTGAAAGGCAGCAGGTCCTGGGCTCCACTGACAGGTGCCTCATGTTGGCCATGGAGTCAGAGCCCAGGGCCCAGGGCTGCCACCTCCTCTCTGTGTAGGGTGAGACCTGGCCTGAAGACCACAGACCTCAAGCCCCTCCTTGTGGAAGTTCTTAGGAAATGAAGCAAAGATGGGGGCAAAGAAGGTGGGAACAGAAGCCTTTCACAACTAACCCTCCCCTACTCCCCACACACACCAGAAACAATGGGATTGTAGGAGTCAACAGTGTGGCCGACCTTGAGACAGCTTCCAGTGGGAAGAGGGGGACCTGGCTCTGCAGCAGCAATTGGACCTGCTTCCAGGTGACTGATGTTGCCCACTGCTGCCTTAGCATGGGGCCTTGGTTTCCTTTTGCAGCCCTGTTCTAGGGTGGTCCACTGTAGCCAAGGAGGACATGCTTAGGGCAGCAAAGAGGGGTGCCTGTTTCTGTGACTCATTGGCTCCAGCTGTATTGTCCTCTCATCCAGAGGTTTGCAGCATCTATCCCAGAGGGCTCTGCAGCATCCCAGTGGGGTGAGAGTGGTGGCTTGGCATGTGGCTGGGTGAAGACAAAATCCCCCAGGTCCGTAGGCTGGATTTGGTCCAGGTCTTTAGGCTACAAAGCCAAGCTCTTTGCAACTTAACCTAGAAATCTCTGAACATTGGATTCAGAGTCCTGACACCTCAAGTCTTATTCCAGTTCTAAGCTTCAGTGGCTCCACCTTGGAAGTCAGTTCAGTACCTTGGGCCTCAGGGTCCCCATTAGGAAGAGGACCACAGAGCCAGATGTTCGCCAAGCTGCCTGTCCTCTCCAGAAAGGGCCCCTGCAGGTGCCCAGCTATGGCCAGACCCTAGGGGAGAGAAGACAAGCTACACCGGATTAACCAGACCAACTTCTCACCCAGCCCCCCACTCTCTGCATCCCATGAAGGGGTGGGCCCAGGTTCTGCAGGGGATGCTTTCATGAGCCCCCAGAGCCTGCGTCTGTGGCCCCGCAGCTTGACAAAGCCACCTGCCTGTCAGCCTTGTGGTCACTGCCCTTGAATCCTGACTGGTGGGAGCCCAGCGATGGTTTTCTGAAAGCTGTTACCCAAGAAAAGCAATGCTGAGCTGGGTGTAGCGATAACTATCTCTGCACTGTCACACCACAGGGGAGGAGGGTGGCGATAATAGCACCTTCTTCCTCGACAATGATACCTCACGGAAGCCAGAGAAATGTGGGCATTGAAAGCAAAAACGCTCACTGCACTTACCAAGTGTTGAGTGCCTCCCCGTTAGCATTTTCAGCAGAGACCCGCGGGGAACAGCCTTTCCTGGTTTTCTCCCAGGCCACCCAGCAGCTGGCCCCTCTGCAGAAAGAGCACTCGCCCAGGGAGACGCACACATTCTGCAAGGCTCTGAGCTCCCAGGGACCTCAGGCAATGCAAGGTGCCCTCGCAGACCTCTCGGGTTCTGAAACCCAGAGGAATCTGGGGTTGAGTGATTCTGTGCTGCTAGAGAGAGAGAAAGAGGAAGCAAAGCCACAAGCGGGATGGCTCTGTGGCAGCCGCCGCCACCACCATCCAACCAGCCCCCGGGTCACCTGGCAGTGCCCACTGGCAATGGGTTTCTCCCTCTCTCCCCCTTTCTGTTGCCTTTTTGGCTTCCTCGCTCCCTCCCTCTCATCCTTTCCTGGGAGCTGTACCCATTCTGGAGAAGAAAGAACCTGCCTTTGCTTCTTCCATTGCAAAGAACAGGGAGGGTAAAATACCATTGAGAGATACCCACTACTATTCTGGAAGTTAGAAAAGCAGGCAAAGAACCTGGTTTTTCTGTCCCTTTGGGAGGGATTCTTTCCTCAGAAGGGGCTTGGGTTAGGAAGGATAGGGTCTTCATTTGAAGGCCAAGAGTGGATATTGGGGGACTAAACAAGCCCTCCCTCTTTGTCACTCATTTTATACCGCATTCTGTACTCCCCATCATTATCACTCTATTTTTTCTTTAGTTCTTCTATTCTTTGGTTGTTACTGTTTCAGTTCATTTTTACTTATAAGGAAAATACAAACCACATAACCTGTCAGCTATGAAACCATCTCAACTCTTTTGGACAAAGCAGGACAGAAACATACAAACCGATCAATGTGCCCATGGGGTTTCAGGACCTGGGCCACGTGACCAGGATGGTGGGCCTCCCTCACCCTGCACCTCCCTTACCCCCAGCGAAGGGCACTATCCTTCCTCCCCATACACCTCAGTTTGGGTCGATGCCATCACTGGTACATCTGCAAACTGATCTCTGATTCCTCCCTCACTCTCCGGCACTGTCTCCCAGTGGAGGGCCCGCCCTTCCTCCTCAGTCACCTTCCTTTTTAAAGTTCTTGAGTCTTCTTTTTCCATCCCTTCCCTCTGCCACCTCCCTGGGCCCTCGCCCACTTTGCTTGGACGCTGACAGAGCCTCCTCGCCAAAATTCCTTTTTCCCTCCTGTGTGTCCCAAACGGATGCCAGGGGGAGACTTCCCCAAACACCCATTTGTTTAATGCCATTCCCTGCGGGAGGACCTTCTCAGGCTGCCCAGGGCTGCCGGAGAAAGGCCAAGTTCCTTGCCTTGGCAGACAGGCGCCTCCACATTCTGACCTTTGCTTACTTTTTCTGACATTAATAATAATGGATTTTTTAAAAGGCACCATTATGGGACACTTACTACATGTCGGGCACAGCACTGAGCACTTCGTCTTACTTTGTTCTCCTAAGAGTCCTGCGAAGTCCTGTTACACTTCACAGTTGAGCAAAGGGGCCCAGAGAGAAGTTACTGTGGAAGGCTGCACAGCAAGGGAGTGGCAGGCCCAGCCTCTGAACCCAGGGCCTATGACACCAAAACCCGTGCTCATGACCAGCTCTCTCCACTGCCCCATCTGCCTGAACGGGTGCCTCGTGCTGCAGTCAACACACCCCTGGCCCCTGCCCCCCACATAAGCCCTGGACTGCCGTGTATCATCCGCTCCAACACCCAACCTGGGACCCGGTGCAGAGGAGCCTTAGGCATATTAGTTGAAGATCCTCAGCCTTCACAGTAGACCCAGTGGGCTGAAACACGATATGCTGCCTGGGAAGCTTTGAGCGGCAGGCAGGGAGCATGCCCAGAGCCTTGCAGGGGGAGACTGGTGGTTAGAACTCTGGGCTGGTTGTACTCACTGGAGTTGCAGGTTCTTGCACTCAGCTGCCGCTTGCTCTCCCACACTGCCTGTGTCCCTCCCAAAGCTCCATGCCCCGGGTGTGTTCTCCAAACTTCCCAACCCAGGACTCACAGGCAGGAGGCTAGGTTCTGAATCCCCCTCTCCAGCTGGTTTGCTTCAGGGAAATAAAGGAAGGGGCATCCCCACCAGGTGGTTGTTTCTCTTGTCCAAACACACGCAAAACCCCCCAGAGCTCCTTGATAAGATGCAACACTCCTTGGTCAGACTCTTCCATCATAGGCCAGTCTGACTTCCTCAAAATTAAAGTGGTGAGGCAGGCTCGGGCGAGGCAGAAGAAGCCCTTAGAAGCCAGAGTCTAGGCCCTCATTTTTCAGATGAGTTTGTTGGTGCCGAGAGGGAAACTCCTGGCCCATGGTCACTCAGCACGAGAGTGGCAGAGCCCAGACAAGACCAGGAGTGGCAAGTCACCCAGGCCTAGAGCCCTTTTCCTGGCCCAGCAAGCTGGCAGCTGCAGCCACACAAACAAAACTGCTCCTTTAGGGGGTGACAGTTAGGTACCCGCTGGCCTCCCAAGTGCCAGATAAGACATGAAAGCAATTCTCCCCATGTATCCTTTAAGTTGTCAGTAGCAGTCAAGGACACTCTGAAGATTCATATCTGACCACAGCAAGCCAAGTACCAGGAGGGTGAAGTCACTTGTGAAAGGAAAGTCACCGGCTGAGTCAGACCCAGCGACTGGCGCGAAGGCACAGCCCTGTCTGGCTAGAGAAGGCACAGCTCTTCATGTGGATCCCCCAAAGACTCCTCTCGATTTTCTTGGGGTGTCTGGTGCACTCATAAATTTAAATCACAAGTGTTAAACATCCTGGATGATGCACAAAGTCCTTCCCTAGCTGGGCCAGTCCACCTGTCTACAGCCTCACCTCATATACCATCTCTGCTCAGAGCACACAGTTCACATCTTCATTCTTTCTTTCTTTTTTTTTTTTAAATATCCTTTTTCTCTTTTCAAAAACATATTTTATTGATTTCAGAGAGGAAGGGAGAGAGAGATAGAAACATCAATGAGGAGAGAGAACCACCCCCTGCCGACCCCCTACTGGGGATCGAGCCTGAAACCCAGGCATGTGCCCTTGATGAGAATCAAACCTGGGACCATTCAGTCTGCAGGCTGTTGCTCTATCCACTGAGCCAAACCAGCTAGGGATTCATTATTTCTTTTGTTATTCCCTCTGTTGAGAATATTGTCCCTTCTTTAACTTTAGCTTAAAGTTGACTTTGAATTGGGAGTATAAATGCCTGCTTCTCTTCATAGTTTCCCCTGCCCCTTCTCTCCTAGTGCCCCTCATCCATCTTCCCTAAGAACTCCATTCATGGCAACCCCTAGCCTTTTCTGCACTGAATGCCAGCTATTTGTTAATACATTCTCTCTCCATGGCTGCACTGAGAATCTCTCAAGGACAGCAGTGCAGTCATATTCATCTTGGTACTCAGAGTGGCTAGATCAATTCCTGGTACATAAAGGGAACAACAGAATTACCAGCTTAAATGAAATAGAAATGTGTCTGCTTAATGAAAACTTTGCTCTACATTCCCATGTGGAAAACCCAGTGAAGTTTTCTTTTTCTTTTTTCTTAAGAGTATAGAAAAAGCCTCATTATAGGTGAATGGTCAAGTTATCATTTTATAAGCTCTTAGCCGAGCTCCATGCACGCCTGGATGCGCACGTATGCACACACAGGAGCTGGAGGGAGCTGGGTGCTCTATGGCAAGGTGCAGCCTGGAAGATAAGATCGCCAGGCTGCAACAGAGGGAGCCACGTGACCATGCGGTAACCCCAGGCATATATGATACCCGCGGCAAGGCCCAGTTCCAATCTAACCACATCATCTTTTCATGAAAGACATGAGAAAGTACGACTCAAACAATTACAAAATGGGTGGTTTAATGCCTTCTTGCCTTGATGGTATCAAAGCTCTTGACTCCGGGGCTACACTGGGGAAACAATTCTCTGAGATAAGAAGATGAACTATCTGCTCGAGAGAATGTGCAGGAAGCCAAGGTAACTGGGCAACACATAACGAAACGGTTTGTGGCCAATGAGCCATCTAAACCAAAGTGTCCCCAGGCCATATCAGTTGTGTGAGCAAAGGAAACCAAACCCACCCTCGTCTCAAGGTGAAGACTTTGTGGATGCCAATCTCTGTGTGTATGTGTGTGTGTCCTCACTAAACATTATGGCTAAAGTGAAATTCACAGCTCCTCCGCTGGCGGCTGAGACTGGTATAAAACAAAAAGGTTGAAAAGGTGAGACCTGCCATGCAGCATTCTGAAATCCCATTCCTGGGACTCCACCGCTGTGTGACTCACCTGCTGAGTGACCAGTGTGCTACACAAATGTGGACACCAGCATTGACTGATCAGTGTCCCGGAAGGAAATACTGAACTTCAGCATCACGCTACTCTGACATAGTTAGGTCTGAATTCTCTGAGCCACAGACAAGGGTGTTTCCCCTCTTGGAAGCTCCGCTCATGCCTGGCCCAAGTTACTACAATGTGGTTCCCTCCATCACTCATCCCCTTTTTAGTCCCCAAACAATCTTCCCAGGATCCTTTTAGGTCCCTAGAACCACAGAATGTGACATCTGGGATGGACTTATGGTATTAAGATCCCAAGCTTTACAGGCTCAAACATGTGTGATTTAATCTCAGCTCTGCATTAGTCAATGCTCTTCGAGTTGGGATAACTTTCTTCACCGAAATCTCAGCTTTATCATCTATAAACTGGGAGGTGGGACAGAACCCACCTCCTAGTTAAGTTTGCTTAGAAATACATGAATTAATTCATATAAAGTTCACAGCATAATCATGAGCTATTATTATGAACTCCACCACAATAATCTATTTAAACTATCTCAATTTCTAGAAGAGGATCCTGAGGTCCAGAGAAGTAAGGTCATTTGTCCCAATGAAATGAGTCTTGGGTGATCCAATAGCTCTTGGCCCAGGTAGACAATGACTAGACTGAAGGCAGCAGCACTGGTACATAGCTGAGTTAGTGGCAGAACTCAGATCTACTGATACCACAATGGCACCATACTCTGTTATTTTGCATTGCATAGTTATTTATTTTCTAACCAGGTCTTATGTCTCTGGAAAATAGGGATCTGTGCTTCTTAAGTCCCCCTCCCCCTGAGTATAGCACTTCACAGGAATTGGACAAATATTGGCTAATTAGCTGATTGCGAAGATAGCTGCTGATTTTCAAGTCAACAGGTTTCTATGCCATAGCTGTTTCTCCTCCACACAACTGCATCCTTAGAATTTTGGAAAATTCATCCTAGAAGGACTTATGCTGATGTGTTCCAGAGGAAAACATCCCGCCCCTTTTTGGAAAGCAGACAGAGGTTGCTCCAGATTGTAGACTCACTAATTAGAGCCACAGGTAATCTGATTGATGCTCTAAAGCCCTAAAGCACTTACTAAAGGCACCTTTGTCCTTGCCCATTACAGGTTTTGTCATTCCATGTCAAAATGGCCAAGGTGCCTATTGATGGGGCTGCTGGTACCCACAGCCCAGATGTCAGGGTTGAGATGCCAGCCCACTGAGTCCATCGTCAGGAGGGAACTTGGCACCAACCCTTCTCCTGAAGGCTGAGTGTGCTGTGCAGATTCTGGCCCTAAATGGGATATTCTAATGAACGTTGCTGTTATTTTTATTGTCTTGTGCAGGATTGAATATGCTTCTCAGAAGCTGGCCTTTATGCAAACCACCATGACCTACATGTTTAATTTGTATCTTTATTTTCTGTTTCATAAACCCTTTTAATGTAACATCATTGTAAAAAAAAATCAAGATGGATGTATGTGATATTCTATTGGTCCTAATCTTTTGGGGCTTGACTTTTGTGGTTAACATTGGGGTCACTATAAAAGCACAAGAGAGCATGGGAATAGCTTGGAAGGGCCTGGGGTAGAGTTCTTTCACTAGTGACTGATACCCTTTCATTGCTTCATTGAATTTTTCCTGTTCTTGACCTCTGCCCTTGTTTTTAATAATTTTGGTATAATGAGTTGAATAAATGGCCCTGTCTATAAAGAAATGAGAAAAGTCTGGCTTTGGCTAAAATTCCCGCTGGGGATTAAAGTTGTAAGGGGTGTACACAGAGGTGAACTTAAAGACCAATCTAATGGATAGAGACAGCTATTCCTTAGAGGGCCCAGCCAGATTAGAGCCCACTCAGAGGCTGGAGCCCCCACCAGCCCACCACAGGGCATATTATTGTCTGGAATTTGCTATTCCATCCTTCACTCCCCATGGGCTACTCAGAGCCTCAGAAATTGGGGATAGCTAATGGGAGTGATATGTGCCCCACGTCCTCTGAGACATCCCACTATTCACTGCTTTTGCAAACATAGACTGAGGAGACGTTGCCTGGGACTCAGGACAGTGTACGGTCATTCACTGCATTAATGTTGGCCCCAAATGGTCATCAAAGGTGGCTCCTGAGCATTTGAAACATGGCCAGTCCCAAGTGAGATGGGCTTTAACCATAAACACACAGCAGATGCTGAAGATGTAGTACGCTCCCCCAAAAGGATGTAAAATGTTGCATTAATACATTTTTCATATTGATTACATGTCAACATGATAGCATTTTGGGGGTATTGGCTTGATTAAATCTGTTATTAAGATGAATTTTCCCTGTCTCTTTTCACTTTATAAAATATGGCCACTAGAACACTTAAAATTAGAAATACAGCTCACATTATATTTCTACTGGACATCACTGTTTCAGATGATTACCAGAAAAGTATTTCCCATTGAATCATGGCTCAACCCAGTGAGAAACACAACTCTGAAGCCCTCAGCCAGCCCTCATCACACTCAGAATGATCCCTGCTCTGACCCTGGCCTGGAGATGCTGAGCTGCCTGGACCCTGCCTGTGCTCAGCCTACCCCTGGCTGCTCACCTGCGTAGGCTGGCATCTTCCCCAGAAACTGCACTTGCACCAGGTTCTGGAGCTCTGCAGGCTGGTTTTCTATCTTGAATATTTTTCCCTCATCTGTTTTCATCATCTGGGTCTTATCTCCAGTGTGACCTCCCCAGTCAGTCCTTCCCTTCCTTCTTGTGATAGACAGAATAATGGTTCCCAAAGATGGCACTCTCTAAGGCCCAGGAAATGTGATTATGCTACCTTACTGGCAAAAGGGACTGTCCAGATATGATTGAGTTAAGGATTTTGAGATGAGGAGATCATCCAGGATTATCGGGGTGGGCCCAATGACATCACTTAGAAGAAAAAAGAAGGAGGCAAGAGAACCAGAGACACAGAAAGAGATGCAAAGATACAAGCAGAGTCAGGGACAATGCTCAGGAACACAGGCAGTGTGTAGAGGCTGAAAAAGGCAAGAAATGGATTCTCCCTGAGAGCTCCCGGGAGAACACAGACCTGCCAACACACTTTACACTTCTGAACCCCAGAACTGCAAGATACCAAATTTGTATTGTTTTAAGGCCACAACATTGCAGTAATTTGTTACAGCTACAAAAGGAAATGAATACAAGTCTGAGGCTTGGTACCACCCAACCTTAACTTCTTCTATTCTACCCTTCCAGGTTACTCTTTTCATAGTATTTACTGCTGTCAGACACAATCTAATTTATGTGTTAATCTATTTAGTTATTTATTTTCTGTCTCTCCTGACTAGAAATTGAGCTCCCTGTGGGCAGAGACCGCCACTGTTGTGTTTGCCACAGGTACTGTGCTTAAATTTAAATCAGTATCCCACACATAGTAAATGCTCCTGGTATGAATAAATGGTTGATGAGTGAATGTATAAATAAATGATGATGCCAAAACCGGTTTGGCTCAGTGGATAGAGCGTCGGCCTGTGGACTGAAGGGTCCCAGGTTCGATTCCGGTCAAGGGCATGTACCTTGGTTGCGGGCACATCCCCAGTGGGAGGTGTGCAGGAGGCAGCTGATCGATGTTTCTCTCTCATCGATGTTTCTAACTCTCTATCCCTCTTCCTTCCTCTCTGTAAAAAATCAATAAAATATATTTTAAAAAAATAAATAAATGATGACAACTGGCTATTGGCAAGATTCACTTTTAACCAATTGGATGTCAGCTGAAAAATTTTACATAAAAATTATACCCAAGTAGATGAAATGAACAATATTGATAGAGAGTGCTTACTATTCCAAGGTACCATGATGGTATTGCAGAGATACAAAGAATTCAATGATCCTTTCCTTCCTACAGTTTCTGTAGAGGGCACATGACAAAACAATGGCCAGTGGGGGTGTTACATGCCTGGGGTAAATGAATGGTGGGGCATTAGGCATAAGCAGTGGTGTGCTGGCAAACCAGCTCTCAAAACCACCACAACAACGACAACCACAACTACAACCTGATTTGCAGTGCTTGCCAATTCCTGTGAGTAAATGCTCCTGCAATGACTGATTTCAGGCTACCATTGTAACCCTCCTTACAATTCCCATCCTCATCCAAGAGTCATCTCATCTAATTTGGGAGCCTGGGAGGTTTGACTCTGAGGATCCTAGAGTGTATGTAAGAAGTTGGTGTACGAAGTCAAATGTTGCCTTGATCCGAATCCTGAATCCACCACTGCCCAGATGAGTGACACTAGGGAGGTGACTTGCTTTTAGGATTCTCATATCTAAGATGGGGTCATACTAATATATTTCACAAAGGGTTTTGTGAAGATTATAGGATGCATAAAAGTCACTCTGCACCACACCTGGAGCATGGTCAGTGCCGATCAATGTGTACTAGGGTGGTGATGAAGGTGAAAATCACGTTTTCCCTTTTCTCAAGGTCTTGCAGACAAAACCTAATTTTCAAAAATAATTTCCTAACAAGCTCCTTCCTGCGATCCAGTCACCTGCCCCACACCCTGGGCCCAGCAGCCCTCCCAGGCCTAGGCCTGGCTTGTTGATCACTTTAAGAACATGCATTTGTTTGTGTGCAGGGTGAGATGTTTTCCTTGCTTTGGGCATGTTTCAATGAAGGACAATGATAAGGCCATTATGTGAACACAGGGACAACAATGAAAACAAGACCACTTTCTGAAAAGCACTAAAAAGCTTTATTTTGCCTGAGTGGCCATTATTTTCATTCTTTTTCCCTCACACAAAGCACCAGAGCCCATTTCATTCAGCCTGTTGCTGAGTGAGTGGGTGTGAAGATGCGGCACAAACAAAAGAGGTAACATATTGCTGCTGTCCAGTCTCTTGTTAAGAGCTCCCCGAGGTGGCCCAAGCTTCCAGCTAGCCCGCTGCTTGAATCATCAGAACAACAATGCACACATACATATAAATATAAAAACCCTCCATAATCCTCAATATGGAACATGACGATTGGCGAGCAGGAACTGGATTTCAAAAGTTGGCAGGACATAAAAGCACAGTGTTCTTCTAAGACGTTGGCACCTTGTCAGCCCCATGGACAATTTCAGGTGTCAATCCTGCTACTTTGGAAACACTGTTCCTGCTGCCCCACCCCCAGGAAGAAGGCAGGACTGCTCTGACCCTGACCCTCGGGGTCCCTTGGCTGCTGTGTGAAAGGCCTGGGCTGGGGTGAGCTGGGAGGAGTGGCAGCCACATGCCTGGGTGGAGGGAGGGTTGAAGTACCAAAAGAATGGCAGAGGGCGGGGGGTGTTCTAGGTCCCAGGCTGTCCAAATCATACCACTCAAAGTAAGAGAAGACCATTGTCGCCTACTCTGAGTTTTCTGAAAATAAAAACCATTTCACGAAGGGGAAGGAAGTAAATCTTGGCATGTGGTCAGTTTTCCTACATTCAGGATAATCCAGTTGTTTGATTTATGGCAGTGTGTGTGTGTGTGTGTGTGTGTGTGTGTGTATGCATGCGCGCATGTGTGTGATATTTTTCCCCACAACAGTTTTCCTCCCTCCAGTTTTTGTCAAAGAGGTCACCATGCCAACCAGATATAAGTTCTGAGAACTTCTCTTCTGGCTCCCTGGATGGTTCTGAAGAAGGAGGAAGTGCTTCTGATCTCCCTGTGGGCCAGGACTCTGCCACATTTCCCATGGGTCACCCCAGGGCCCAGGATGTGCCCATGCTGAGTCTCCCTGCCCCAGCTACCCACCAGGGCTTGAGCCTCAGTGGGGAGGGGGGCACTCCTTACTTGAAGATGTCACATTTAACAACACCATCGTGGTGGTCTTACTGAACACCAACCATGCACCTGGCAGTGTGGAGTGTGACACAGAGGTAAGGTGGTCTGTCCTTGGGCACCTGTAGGAGCCTATCATCGAGCACACTTAGAGCTTACCCCACCCCACCCCCAATAGGCACCCAAAGATTGGCATCCTGCCTTGGCATGTGGGGCTGCAAGGCGGTGTGGCTCTCCTGCCTCCTAGCACTGTGTGACCCTTGGCAAGTTTATAACATGCATGGTGTGTTTAAGTTCCAGTCTCTCATTTATAAAACAGGGATGCAACACCTAACTCCATGGTGTGCTGTGAACATTAAATGAAACCATGTATGAAATGCCTAACACATGACTTGGCACATAGTAGGTGCTTAGGAAATTTGGGTGGCCAGCATCTCTTTGATCAGTAGTAAAAAAGTCAATCCAAGGAAACAAGATCAACATGCAGAAAGTAATCAGGAAACATTACAGAGTTAGCAAATAATAAAGAACTAAATGGAACAAATCAGAAGATTGTTGGTATGGGCTTGAGCTGCCTGCAGCCCAGAGAGGGAAAGAAGGGGGCCGGAGGAGTCTGCAGAAAATGGTTTCATGGAGGAAACAAACCTGGGTGGAACTTGAAGAAATGGCTTACATGGCTGTGGCTTCCTTTGTGTGATGAGAGCTCTGGTGCAATAAAACATGCCGTTTAAAAAAAATGCAAGTGCCGGGCTCATCTCATGGGATCATGGGGGTAAAATGAACAGAGAAAGAAGCATGGGCTGGGCCAGGTGGGACACAGGCCCTGTTCTGCTAACGGGATCTCCAATTGAAAGGTCACCCATAATACCCTCTGTGTCTAGAACTGTGGCAATTAGTAATGACCCCTAGCTTAGCATCCAGAGCATTCCTTTATGACAAGAGCCAGCCAGACACAATCTTTCTACTCAGAGTTCAGGATGTGGGGAGATGGTGGGGGAGAAGAATCAGGCAGATTCACACTGTACATGCATCCAATTAAAAATACAGACTGAGAGAAAAGCAAAATGAATGTCACAGAAAAGAAAGTGCTGCCACCCACTCTCGGCCCAAAGGTCACTGTGCCTCAGCCTTGGCCATTATCTCCAGGCACAAAGGTCAGGGGTGTCTGCATTTCTGGGGAGGATGTAGGTTTTCACAAGGCTTCAAAATGACTCTTGCTTTGACACCAAAATTAGTGATTAGCTCTCAGGAGAAGACGGTACTAGAGAAATGGAGTGACTGTAACCTTTTCTGCCATCTCTCTTGTTGGCTCCATGAAGCAGAGTCACAAGGGATAAAACAAGAAGTTTCCACATTCTACAAAAGACTACAAGACTGCTGACTTAATCGGGGGAGTAACAAATGGGATCCCGCTGCCAACAAGGAGACATCAAAGAAGGAGGAGAAAGCAATGATTAAAACATCTCAGGACATCACATTGGCATGGAAATGGGCTCACAACAAACATATCAGGGCAGGTCTTGATACAATAGTGCAGGGTGTTAGCCATGTGGTTCCATGAACAGTCCAATCATTGTGGCCAAATACAAGCTGAATACCGCTATCTAATTCACAGCATTTTAGAAATTTGAACACAGAATGAACTGGAAGGACACTGGACTTGGAGTCAGTTAGACCTGCAATCAAATCTCAATTACTGCCCACATCTGATGAACAATTTATGTCACATTTTATCATTCCTGTCCTGTGATTCAACACTTTGCACATCTGGACAGTAAGAATGATCTCAGTAATCTACAGCTTAAGGTCCTAGCAAAGAGTAAATGTGAGAAAAGGTGGAAAAGTCCTTTATAAACTATCAGGTGCAATACAAATATAAACAATTCTAGTTTCTATTATTATTATTATCTAATAATAACATCCACTCTGAGATAACCCCAATCTCTATACTTTCAAGGTAATGCTGCTTTTCGGCCCTCCTAGAGAAGACTTTCTGCTGTTGATGATTAAATGGAATATGAAAAATGCTAGACACACAACTATTTAGGTGGGTGATATGTAAAACACCACAAGAGAAGTAAAACAAGCCACAATAGTACATGCATGAGCATGGGCTAAATTGGCCTTTGGTGGGTAGCAGAAGCAAAATTACCAACTTGTAGCGCTTCAGTTAAGCTTCCTAGCAACAAAAATATACAAGTAACAAAGCTTTATCATAATTATCCCCTAAAACCACCATAACATTATGTTGTGATATTGGTCTCTCCAAGTGTGCTCTAGATGTAGGCATCTGGCATTTATCAATTCATCCAGGTAATGGAGAATCTGAGTTCAAACCTGCCAAGTATAGAGGATGAGGCAGGAATGATAGTTCAGGAGTTCAAAATATTTCTCCCCTTCCTTACCAGGAAGAAATTGATTGTAGTATCAGCAAAACTCCAGAGAATCACCCAATATAGCAATAAGGGTTTCTTTCTCAAGTTCTGTACCTGACCCGGTGAATAGGTCTGGAAAAGATGCTTGTGGTAGTTTTGAGCATAGCACAGTAATTCCAAAGCTGACTCAGGCTCAGAGGCTGGGGCAGAGCTTAAGATCACGTTTGTGTGCCTGACCATACTAATGATGCTACTGGGACTGTCTCTCCATTGGCCTGCGTATAACTCATCACTAGACACAAGCTCTTTGGTAAGATGCAGGAGAAATCTGTTCTCTAAAGTTTCCTGGAACACTGGGTATCGAAGAAGTGAGATGTCTCCCTGCTTTTCATGTTGAAAATAAGCAGGGGGTGGGGGATAGACTGTACAGGAGCCTGATTAACTTCTGAGGCATTCCCCAGGCGCTCAGCTCTCTGCAGCTACAAGGAGCCATCTTGAGCAGATGAGCAATTCTTGTCATGGGCAAGATTTTTCATGTGACATGGATCTGGAATCTCTCTGCTCCCCTCACCAAATGAATCCATGCATGTGTCTAAAAAAGGTGTGGTTTCATCAGATTTTTCAGGGATCTTTGCCATTCTATTCCAATCTGCACCCCCCCCCCAGAAGTTTATAACCAGTGCAATAGAATTTCACCTGTTAGAACTTGTCATATTTAGTCACATAATTATGAAGGCAAACAAGGGCAGAAATTAAGCTCAGTGATGTCTGGGTTCACTTTGCCATATTCTTCCATTGTGCAGGGAGAATTTGGACTCTGGTCTTGGAAGGCAAATGAGTGTCTTACATTTTATTGTTTATTCTTTTATAATGTTTCCTTATTTTTAAAAAAACCCATGTTCTAGCCAGTTTGTCTCAGTGGATAGAGCGTTGGTCTGCAGAGTGAAGGCTTCCGCGTTTGATTCCAGTCAAGGTCATATGCCCAGGTTGCAGGCTCCATCCCTAATGGGGGGCATGCAGGAGGCAGCCGATCAATGATTCTCTCTCATTGATGTTTCTATCTGTGTCTTCCTTTCCCTTCCTCTCTGAAATCAATAAAATATATTTTAAAAAAACTTGTTTCAATATTAAATTTGAATAAAAAATAAAATGTAGATTTCTGGGCTTAGTCCATATATATATATATATATATATATATATATATATATATATATATAAAATTGGGAATCCTGAGAATAGTTCTGAACATCTAAACTTTTAGCAATATCCAGTGAGCCTTAAACCCACTGAGATAAACATGGCTGTGCTGATCCTTCCTCACCAGTCACAGTCCTGTTCAGGTCTGAAGATTGTCACTGCCAACCTAAGAAACTCATCAAGTGGAGAAAGAAAATATGGGAGACAACTAGAAAAAGCTCAGATAAAGCCATCTTTCTGACATATTCCAGGCCACCATTAAGTGGCACGATAGGTTTTGCCTCTCAAGGAGGAAGCTATTCAAATGCCCCCCAACACTCACTAGTTCATTTCCCTTCCAACTCTCTCCCTAGCAATAATGCACAATGGCATTCACCTTGGTCAGGTCTCCCTTTTACCAACCAGCCACCTGTTAAGATGTGAGGGCTGGTAGTAGGTCCCCTTAACGGAGCGCCTTCAGGTGAGATCCATCCCTGATTTGTAGAATCGTAGACTTAAAATTTTTTTTTAGAACTATAAGGATCTTTAGATAAGATCAAATATTATCTAGACAAGCCAGATTTTAGAAAAGTTATTGATGCAAATAAATTGATACTTTCTTATCCTAAAATATGTAAAATTTTACATTGTGTATGGATCAAGGGAAAAGGAGTGTTCTGTAGTGTGAAGACAGACCAGACCTGAAAACAGCATGCTTACTTCAACTGGGGCACCAGGGACAGTGCTACCCATTTTCTGGCCAAAGAATGTGTGGAGAATGAACAGAGTTTTGGGTACCATTTCTGAGGAAGAAGACAGAGAACCTATTTCATCGTAGAAGTGTCCAGGGCAAGGAAAGGGAGGAAGAAGTAATGCTGTTCTGGAATACAGAAGGCACAGAGGAGGCGAGATAGGGCAGTTGGATAAACTTAGAGCAAATCTGTCAGAAGAAGAAGGAGGAATGATGGGAATATCAGAAAGACAAAGTAAAATCTTGTTCCTAATACGTGGAACACTGGAAGGGTAAACACAGAGAAAGGCATGTGGATTCATTCATTCTTCCACTCTTCATTCAATAAATAATTAGTGGAGAGCATCCAGGGATAAATGACATATGGCTGGTTCCTCTGCCAGAAAAGCAATGAGACATTTTCATTATGGTGGGGCAAGGGCTATGATGGATGGAAGTTCAGGGACACATGAGAGTAGATAGAACGTGTTAGGGAGAGCCGCCTAGATAATGTGGCACCTCCGGAGGCTTGAAGGGAAACAATGAGAGGGGATTTCAACCATAGGGGAGCTACCGAGGAGGCAGATTTATCATGGAGAAGCCCAAGACTGAAATTCTCTTTGCTAATACAGCTGACATGGAAAAAAATGTATACACTGAGTGGCCAGATTATTATGATCTCTGAACGCATAATAATCTGGCCACTCAGTGTGTGTGTGTGTGTGTGTGTGTGTGTGTGTGTGTGTATATATATATATATATATATATATATATATATATATATATATATTAGAGGCCCGGTGCATGAATTCATGAATTCATGCATGGGTGGGGTCCAGCCAGCCTGGCCAAGGGGAGGGGACATGGGCAGTTGGCTGGCCTGCCTGCTGGTCAAAACCCTGGTCGAGGGGACAATATGCATATTAGCCTTTTATTATATAGGATATACACTGAGTGGCCAGATTATTATGTGTTCAGCGATCATAATAATCTGGCCACTCAGTGTATATGTGAGTCTCTGCTGTCTTCACCTTGAATACCCCAGCAACACAGCATGCCAGACTCTGGAACACAACCAGCAGTTTACATTCAGCCAAAGGTTATTGATGTTGCTTTCCGGGTATTTGTAGCTGAAGGTATGCCCGTTTCTTTCCAGTATAAACAGAACAGGGTAACTTTAAGGTAGAACAAGTTAACATGCAGCCAAGGAGAAGGCCCGCCTGGCTGCTGAATACACAGGTGCTATGCCCCAGCTATCAACTCTGGCAGCCTCACAAACTGACGTGTGTTGACAGCCACAGTAGAACACACTCAACGTTAAACATAATTAAGCCAAATGATTAGCATTGAATAGAAGCTGACAGTGAAGAACTGTGGTTTTCGAGACAAAATTATAGGATGGCAGCTATTCCCGCTGGGAGGATGTCCCACAGTTAAGAGGCAGCGCCTCCATTTCACAGATGAGAAAGTAAGGCCCCAAGAGGTGCAGTGAAGGCAGAATGCACTGTGGAAGAATTTCAGAAGCTACATGGCAACAGGGTAAGAGTGAGGACTCTGAGATCAGACAATTGAAACCCACTGACCACAGAAAATTTCCTTGGTCTCTCTAAGCCTCCGTTTCCTGTTTGAAATCTGGAGTTTTGCTGTGAAGATTGACTGAAGGTTACTGCAGGGCTTGCTCATAGTAACTACGTAATAGATCCCTACCCTTGTTCCACCATTATAAGCTGTGGCTTCCTGAGCCTCAGTTTTCCCACCTGGTAAATAGGGATAAGAATGCTAGTACCTGCTCTAATTACTTGCCAGGATAGGTGTGAGGCTTGAGAATGAGAGCTGTGTAAATCTCCAAGCAAGTTGTTGTTACTATTATGGCAAGACATGTTCTGGTGGAGCCAAGACGGCATGCTCAGTGAAAGAGAAAGAGCAGGTGATTTTGTTTCCTGGACAACAGTTGGACTGCAATGCTTGGCTTCTCCCAGCTGGGATCAGAAAGTCTGATGGGCCCATGTGGAGCCCAAGCGTGAGAAGGGCTGCAGTACATGCAATGGGAAAGAGCCTCATTTCAGGGAGGGATTCCAAGGGATGGTGGGAACAGAGAGGCAGGCGTGGGCAGCAGGAAGGGGAGGAAAAACCCGGGGAAATTGAGCAATCTGCCTGCATTTCACTCTGACTTTTCAGATTCATTAAACAGAAAGAAAATCCATCCCCCGAAAGGCAACAAGCAAAACCCCAGATTGATCAGTCCACAAGAAATGAAGGCGAGGCTGCAAACAGTACTGAGCATGGGAACGCGCTCGACTTTTCCGCAGCTTCAGCGGTTCACAGTCCCTCAGCCAGGTGCTTCTCCCCATCCACCTCTGAGCGCTCTGATATTGTGCAGCAGAAAGAAGGCCTGGTGCCCTTGGACATGAGAGACTGCTTACTTGCCACTGGAATGATTTGTGCTTTCATAGGCTTCATTCCCACCCACTGCCCCCCACCACCACCACTGGCCCCAGAGCTCAGGAATGAAGTGGACAATTTTTTAGGAATCTGCTCTGTAGAAAGATGATCAATTTGTACTTGGTTTCTCTTCTCCCCAGGCTCTTGCTTCAGCCTAAGACTCCTTTCTGGCTTCCTTACTTCCCTCTAAGTCCAGTTCAGGGCTCTGACGGGGCTCCAGTCACCTCCACCTCTGCCCTGATCACTTGTGGAATGGTGACTTTACCTCTCTGTCTCCCCATCACAAGGTGGTTCCCTTAGGTAATGGCCTTGTTGTCCTCCCCCTCCTCCCTCTCCTCCTGCTCCTCCTCCTCCTTCTCCTCCTCCTCCTCCTCTTCCTCCTCCTCCTCCTCACTTTTGTGTTACCCACACTTGGCACAGTGCTTTGCACTCAGATCCGTGCTGCTCAAAATGTTTACAGGTTTGTGGACCAGCAGCATCAGCACCAGCCGGAGTTTGTGAGAAGTGCAGTCTGAATCCACCCAGACCTACAGAATCTCAATCCTCAATTTAACAAGATCCCTAGGTAATTCATGGCCATCTTCAAGTTTAAGATACTGGATGGAGTGGAGTGAGAACCACTTAATCAGTATTTGTGGAATTTACCTGAAGAATCCAGTTATTCCTACTGAAGTTATCTCCTCCAGGAGGTCAGAAAAAATGGTTAAGGAAAGGCACACCCTTCAGCCCTTGGTCCTCAGCTCTGTAGTAGGTCCTGGAGATGAACTTTGCAGAGTCCAGTGGCCTGTTTCCATGTACCTACCACCTACACCCACTCTTTTCAAAGAAACCACAACCTGAACCTGAAATAGAACTGAATGTACCAAAAGGTCTCAGGGCATTTCATTGAAACGTGGCTGCCTGATGGGAAGCTGGCATGACCAGGGAGGTCAATGAGTCTTCACTTGAGGTTTCAAGCTTCGCGTTGCAAATTCAATGGTCTGGATTGAGATCAGATGAGTCAAGTTCAGATAAGCATCCAAACCTTTAGACGGGGACTGAAACCAAATCTGTGTTCTCAGGCCATTCCTAATGTGTTGATCACTAGTTTCAGTTTGCTGTCCAATCCAATCCAAGAGAGGACAGTCATTTCTCTAATAGCAGATGCATAATTTGCTCATCAATGGAAAGTCTAAGCATAGCACCAAAGGTCAATAGTAGCGAGAAACCTGACACCTTTGAGAGGGTGCCAAACCTCAAGATTCCAATCATAAAGGCTTCAGTCAAACCTTCTGAGGAAAATACAGCCCATGTGATTCAAAGTCCAGCCTAAACAAGCTGTCCCTTAAAAATGGCTGAGCTCTTTGCTAGCGTGTTAATGGAAACAACAACATAGACAGCACCTTCTGCACCAGAAGACTGGCCCAACTGTGGTTCACCCAATGGCAACCCACAGCCATCGCCCAGTGAGGCAAGGAGATACTGTGGAAATCAAAGGAAGTGAAACCAAAATCTTCAGCTTTGTTTCCTCAGTTTCATAAGTTGTGGCATGCTAAACAAGTATCAGTTACTACTTAGGTACAAAACTAAAATTTCCTAATAGATTCAGAACAAACAGCTATAGATATCAAAGCTAATAACCCAATGTATATATGTGGGCACTCACCATGCACTAGGGGAAGTGTTAGGTATTTTAGGATTCAATGTGGAATTGAATCCTAACTACCTAACTGCCTTTCTCTTTTCAAATATTCAGTAATCATCTACTGTGTCCCCAAAACTGTGCTAGGCCTGGAGCAGATTTTCTCTTCTTTGAGCCCCTTGCATCCCATCTTGGACCAACAGATGCATCAACCAATAACGTGGTGGGAAAAGTCTTTTAAAATGATGTGTGCATGGTCCTTAGGGAATTCTTAATGATTATGCTCCAGCTTGACCCCCTGGACAGACTTTGTGGCTGTCCCTGAGGATGTCAACAATAAAACTAGATCCTAAAGACTCCATTGATAATGCTATATCGTTTTTGGAATGGAAATGGCATGAGGGAAGCACACTAATATCAGAGATGATAATGAGGTCAACCACCCATAACAGGGGTGGCTTAATGTCAATTATGTATCTCATAAAAATGTGCTTGCCTCCTAATTTTTATGGATCAATTCCTACTAGAGGAGTTAGGTATGTTTGTAGACTCAGCCCCTTATATTGGTAAGCCACATTTCTGTTCAAAAGCACTTTCATAAATGTTTCTTCACTGGGCCATCCAAGTCACCCTGGGGTAGTTAGTGGCTTGTCACAATAGGGCATGGCTAATATGTGCAGTGTTGAGATGAGGACTCCCTTATACTATGCCCTCGGTCAAGCAAAGGCAGCTATTTCTCACTTTAAAAGGGTGAGAAATACTTCTTTGAAATTCCAAGAAATGAAACATCTCCCTAACTTCCTTTCTCTTCATGTAACTTGCCTTTGGATATCCTGGTGTATTAGACTCTCCTCCATTCACCTGGCTCTGCAGAAACCCAGTCTCCACCACTCAGATTGAAGGAGACCAGAGGAATTCTAGGCCACTGGGCTCTCCTCAGTAGGTATACTAAGCTGCCTTAAAAATAAGTCCTTAGGTTTAAGAGGGAAGGAAGCTAATTCATGAAGGTGGTCAACTATAAAGTCAAATTATTTTCACTCTAGATTTTACCTTGGCTCCGCCTGATGAGTATTCAAACTCTGAATAACATGGAAGGTGATTAGCTTAGAGTGACAGGCAATGGGCACTTCATGAATATCTCCTATCTATATATTTTAAACCCTAATATGCAAATAGACCAAACAGCAGAACAACTGAGCAATCGGTCAGTATGACATGCGCTGACCACCCGGGCTTTGGCCGCAGCAGGATGGTGGAGCAGGTGAGTGGGGGCACCAGACCAAGGCGGGACACTGGTTGCTGTCATCAGGGCAAGCCTCTGTGGTTACTGAAAATTCTTTGCTCCCGCATGCCATGGTCCTGCCTGGTGCTTGCACCTGCTGCTGGCACCAGCCTTGCTCGCACCCACTGCCAGCACTAGGACCAGGCAGGGGTGTGGAGGATGGGCCGAGACCTGCCCCTATGCCCACCACAGCCTTGCGGCCCACAGTTTCTTTCAAGGTGCATGAATTCATGCACTGGGCCCCTAGTATTCAATAAGGCCTCACTTAACATTATTGCTAGTTTCTTGAAAACAGCAACTTTAAGAGAAACCAAGTATAACAAAACCCATTTTATCATAGGCTAATTGATATAAACAAGAATGAAGTTCCTATGGCATATTTCTGGTCACAAGAACATCACCACATTTTTAAATGATGACCCCAAACACTTCTAATATTAAAACTGAAATAAATGTGAACTATACATACAATTAAGAAATAAAAAAGGAAGATAATTACTTTTCAACTCGCTTATTCCAGTTTAGGGCTGTGCAGCTAGAGCTCTTCCTGGCAGATCAGGGTGCAAGACCCACCCTGGACAGGACACCCTTCCGTCACAGGACCATTCACACATCCACACTCACTCAGACTGGGACAGTGTAGAAGACATGACGCTTCACCTGCACATCTCTGGGAAATGCGAGGAAACCGGAGCCCCTAGAGAAACCCACACAAACATGGGGAGAACATGCAGACTCCACACAGTGGCCCTGGCAAGGAAGCAAGTTTGTTTTTTTTCTTCTTCTCATCAACATAATAAGAAAATGACGATGAACAAAACGACATTATTCGATGACCTGCTGTACAGATCTTTAACTCCCTTTAGAAATTTTCTAAGCCTGTGGATTCTTCCTTATTTAAAGGCAGCGCTTGCTTTTTACTCCTCCTCCCAAGGTGAACAACTATGGGCCCTGGCATCCCTCTGCCTTGCAGGGGTCAGACAAGAGGGGAGAGGGAAGAATACAAAGAAACTAAAAACTGTTTACTTGTTAAGACTCTTACTAGTAGCTGCGATGTACACATGGGCAAGGAAAAGTGTTGACAGTGACATGGCAGACACCATTGCAGTTGGTAAACTGCATCCTCTCCCGGCAAAGAAAGACACTCCCATTAGGGAGAGGAAAGAAGTAGAGAGTGGGCGGAATGCTATGGGCTGGGAAAATAAACAAAAAGAGGCACTTGTATGAGTTCTCATGTTATTTCACTAAAGTCATAATAGGACAGTTTCTCTTCCCCAAGCTTGCCCAGAACAGCTATTTAAAGGGGGAGCAGGAACTGTACAAGCTTTTGCTAGATTCCGAGGTCGGAGCCTTAATTAGAGTCACGACTGTATTGTACGTCTATTTGTGTAACTGTTCAATTAGGAGTGTAATAGCTGGGACAGAGATCTTAATGAGCTTTTAGTGTCGTGATGCTTCAAGACTGCCTTTTTTTGGGTATTGTTATTATTAAGCTTTCATCCTGGCTTTTTCCTCTCTGCAGTCCAATTATACAGTTCTCCCTTCAGACAGGGTGAGGTTCAAGGCTGAGTCTTTGTACGCTGAGATGGGCTGTTGTTCCCTCAGCATCTTCATGATTAACATGAAAACTGTTGCTTGGATCTACCCTGTAGTGGTCAATATTACCTCTGGGAATGTTGGGATCACAGGGCCAATCTTTTACAGCCGAGATAGTGAAGAGTCAGGAAGATGAAGTGATCTACCTGATGCAGTGCAGAGTGAGTGACAGAGCCGGCTGGCCCCCAGGAGGCCAGACTCTCCAGGGGCAACACAACCAAAACACTTGCACATGTCATCTTAAGGTCATCCTAACACTACGTCATCCACAAGTAACCCAACTGGATCATCTGTTTAAAAAAGAATTCCTTCCCCAAGACATCATTTTGTTGGTCTTCACTAAATAGGTATTTTACTTCATTTTTCTTTGCTGTTCACTATTTAGACTTAGGTACAGTGAAAGGGGAGAGTTGCATTTTGTGTTGTACAAAGGGAGTAGTATTCAAACATCCTGATTTAAACAGAGCTGGTCTGGGAAACCTGTATTCATGAAACCTCCTCAATGGAGATGGTGGTATTTTGTTTTTTGCTTTAGGAAAGGATTTCCTCAGACATAGAATTGACATAATCATGGCACCTACCTTACAGGATTGTTGGGACCATTAAATGAAATAACACAGTTAAACAGTTTAGCATACTATTTGGAAAACAGTTAATCTCAATCAGTGCTGGCTGCTTTTGTTCTTATTCACTCATTATCCCGAAAGGATGGCCAGAAGATTCTGTATGCTAACAAGTCAGAATCACTTTTATATTTGTAGGAGGAGGTGGAGAAGATAGGGAGGCATGCTGGGCGTGATGTCTGTGCTAATATTTTGAGATGATTAAAAAGAAAGAGAAAATTAATGCCAGAGCTTGTGAAAATGAATACTGAGACAAAACAATTATTCTATTATAAATTAATAATGCAACTCATTTACGATGTGTTATTGAGTGCTTGAAGAATGAATTGCCCTCAAATATTCTCTTCAAAATCCATTTATCGCCCAAGATACATTTAAGAGTAGTGTCGCATTTTGAAAAATGTTATTTTTATTCGCCATCATTTTTCATGGTTCCAATGGGGACCTGGTGACAGCCCTACACAGCAAATGTCCTTCATGTTGCCATCCCTTCTTTTCCGTTAAAGCTGAATTGTCCTGAGACCACTCGAAATGTGATTTATTTGTCCCCCAGCCAGTAGAAGGTTCCATGTAGGTGAAAATGGATATTTGGCTAGTGAAACAGAAATGGAAATGAGACCCGCAGGCTGACTTATTCAGGAGAAAGAGGTAAGTAACTTAGGAACATTAGATCACTCTACATTCCGACTACATGGAGTTATGGATGATTCATGTCCCTTAGGGATACATATGGACTTACATGTGATCCATCAGGAAGAAAGAAGGCTGGAGCACAATAAAGACAATGAGTATCGTTTTAGCATCTCAGTGCTGGGCCTTGTGCTATGTGCTCTGTATATATGTATTCACATAGTAGTTGCAATCCAGTGAACCTTAGATTCCATATGTTCAAAGTCATAGAGCACAAAGTACCACTATCACTGGGTTAATCTCAAGTTTGGGTTGATTCTAAAGGACCATGATGTTGCCAGCATTGCAGAGACTTTTTCTTTATCTCATCTCTTCCTTTTTGGGAAAAGTACGTGGCATCCACTTTCACAATGAAATTGATGTAAGGAGGCAATATGAGGCTTAGAGAAATGCAAGATAAAAATGAATAAAGATGTGCTTAAATCCTGGCTCTCTCATTACCTGGTCCAATGTTCCCACTTCTTAAGCATGAGGTAGGAAGATGTCAGACAGATTGGATGGACTATGGCAGTGGTCGGCAAACTCATTAGTCAACATAGCCAAATATCAACAGTACAACGATTGAAATTTCTTATGAGAGCCAAATTTTTAAAACTTAAATTTCTTCTATTGCCACTTCTTCAAAATAGACTCACCCAGGCCATGGTATTTTGTGGAAGAGCCACATTCAAGGGGCCAAAGAGCCGCATGTGTCTTGCAAGCCGCAATTTGCCGACCACAGAACTATGGGAAAGGCTGGCTGTTAGAGGAACTGGGCTCTATCCCCATCTGTAAATCTGACTGTCTGCAACCTGGCCCTGTACGCATCCTTGCATCACTGTTTCCTCATCTATCAAATGATGAGGTTGAACTAGATGATTTCAGCTTGAACATTCCATTCTCTTATATATAACATTTTATTCTATTATCTCTGTGCTCTTATAAGTAGAAGCATGTAGCCCTGGCTTATTAATATTAACTGGGGCAAACAAGTGAAATTACTTTATGAAAATAGAGCTGTGGTTGCTACTTGGAGCCAAATCTGACTTATGAGACTTATTCTAAGCATCGGTGATGGGACTGCTGATGGCTCCTTGGTCAGAGCCCACGAAACTCCTGCCATTTCACTTTCCAGTTGGTGCCAATAGTGAGTGTCCTCCACAAACACATGAAATGGAGGCACAACACATTTAAGAGAAAGGAATGAGTAGCATCAATCATGGCTGGTCTGATTCATCTTTCATCCATCTCTTTCCTAATGCCTGTTCAGCCCAGCTCAGTTCAAAGGCCAACCTTTCCTAGAAGTAGCCCCTGTGAGCCTCAGCCCAGAGTGGTGGGTTATTCCTCTGAACCTCAGAAGATTCCTGCTCTCTACACTCTTATTAATTATAGTCTGGGACTTGAGCATGTCTATATGGTTCAATATGGAGATGTATAATGAAGACCCTTTGTGCCAGAGGCAATGGTTTATGCGTTGGGGGGATATAGATGGAAGGCCATGAGCTACATATTTGACTTACATTGCCCTGTTTTCCAAGTTTATTTTGATGCTCTGCTCTCCAGTTCTAACAAAAGATGCTGCAAGAACAAGAGCACAAACTGTATTAATGCATATCTTACAGGAATTTCACTGAGACTACAGCCAAGTCAATCTTTCAATGTTCCCTGTACAAAGTCCTATGAGAGAGATTTATTTTACCATTTAATTTCAGAAACATGGCTATCCCACTTGGATGATCATTTTGTTAATAAGAATTAGGAACTGATAGTGTCTGACCTTTCGTTTTGGCTGCCAGGAAGCCCAGGTCAACTGTAAAATGAATTGATATGATTTTTCTTGTTCCCTATGAACTGTATATGTTTCATTTGGTCATAATAGTTTTCAATTTTATTTATGCTTTCTCTGATATTTATATTTTGCCATTGTTGTATACCAGAAGTGTCCTTTTAATTTGTCCTAAGTATTTCTTAAAATGAGATGAAATATAAGTAAATACATGAATCAAACCCATCATTTCTTTGAATCTGAAATGCCTAGCATTGTGCCTGAAATGTATCAGGTATTCATTAATTGCCTACTGCCTGGCGTACAGGGAGACACACTCACCTTATAAGGAAGCACTTTCTGAGAGTCAGAGCTGCTTAAAGAAGAGCTGCATGGTTCCTGCCTCTGGAGGGGTCTGTGAACATGCTGGATAAGCACTTTGGCCAAGTTAGCCTCAGTTTCTTTAACTATAAAATGGGAGTAAAAATATCTCCCTTTGAGGATGTTGTGAATAGTATATTCGGGGTACTCTTCACCCACTGTCTCATGCATGTGGTGAGCATTTGAAAAAACTAGCTATTATTATTAAAGGGGACTCATGCATGGAAAGCTGTTTTATTAAATTCACTTCCAATAATGACTGTTGGTTAGAAAGCTCTTAATCATCAGAAGAATCATAATTGGAGTCATGTACCAAACTTGCTTGTATGGCTACAGTGAGAGGGATTTAAGCAGCAGATGAGGGGCTGGATGTAGCAGTCTTTGGGCTTCCTCTCAAACCCAAAGTTCATGATACTCGGGATTCAAATCTATTTCATCAGAGGTACTATAAAGGTATTGGGGAAAAAACATTAAAAGATTCTAGTGTCATTTTATTAGTTCTTTCTTCTTTCATGTGTAAATTTCCTTTTGGGCCTTATCAATTGTATATTAAAATATTTTCCAGGGAAAAAAGACCCAGGAAGAGGAGAGTTGAGAAAATATTGGAGAGTGCTTCACGCCCCGCTGTCAATCTGTAAATATAGTGCTGCTTTCTCCATGGCTCGCCAAACATAGGCTGGCAACCTGATTATTTCCACTCAGGTGCAGGCAGCACATTTCAAACAGCAAAGCTGCTCAGAACGCGTGCTGAGTGCAATGGATGCTTGTTTCATTCCTGTCTACCTCACACCAAATTGCTCCAGGATGCACCCCCATGATTTTCTAGTAGTTTGATAGCGGTGTCCTTCAGAAAACATGCCATATTAAACACACACACCAACAAACATCAGGTCTCTATGTTTTGGCTAGAATGACCCTAACACTGCAAGTCACCACCCAACCATGGTAACTTTCCACTGACCTTTGCCTAAGGATTTGTCAGGCACTGAATGGGGCAGAATTAACAGGTGGGAAATTCTCTAGGGATATAGAGCAATACATTGATTTCAAGATTTTAAAGATGGATTTTGTCCATGAAAATCCAAAAAGGGGCATTTATCATTGAGGTTGAGGCTGCAATGTCATCCCAGGTGCACAATGTGGAGAGTCCAGGGGCACCTGCACCTAGACAGAGAAGAGATGGCAGCCTCAGTAATGGATGATGGGTTTCTGGATCGGTCAGTACTTAGGTTGGAAAGCGGGTTGACAATTTCTTGTTGGTAAGCCTCTTGAAATGTGAGTGGCAGGTCTGGTGGCAAGCAGTGTCCAATATGTGGCTGGCCACATAATGGGTGCTATAAATATTTGTTAGACGTTTCAACTTGCCTCTGCAGACCCCAGGTTAGGGCTTTCACAAAGCTCTTATATAGGAGCCTCTCCAGCCTTAGAAGGTGATGGAGGGCAGCGGGAGGACATTAAGGAGTGGGCAGGCAACTATAGCTCCCACTCCCTTTGGAAAACCATAAAATGGATAAGAAACTGTAAGTTGCTGGCCCAAGGAGAATGCTGGCCCTGACACTGTGCCTCTTCTCATCCCATCTGGCTTTTTGGTGTGTCACTGTTTCTCTACCCTCCATGCTCCCTTCCCTACATTTCAGAGAGAGAGAAGGCAACTCAGCTAGGATACAGTGCTTGACTCTGATATCACAGCAATGTCAAGAAAAAGTGTCTTTGGGATTCTCTCTCTTCTTCTGGTGCCTGTTTATCTTTTCTCACTCACTTCTGAAAGCTCATCATGGTTGATTAAACCACAGAAAATATCTACATAAAGTAGTCTTTGCAACAATGGCATTAGAATTCAATCAGACATCTGGCTAGGATTTCTTATTATTCATGATTTCACTCATAAGGTGATGAGCAAGGCTGGGGTTACTGTGTCATCAGCTGCATAACTGGCGATAGAAACCAGGTGCTATTTATTGAGATAGTTATTGAACTGATGTTATGTGCCAAGCAGCATGCTAAGCACTGTGGGACATACAAAGGCCGATTAAACACAAATCCCGGGCTAAAATTTATTGTACAAAATGAGGGGGAATTAGATACCTACTTATATAACTAGAGAGTGAGAAGTGAATCTAAGAGCCACAGGCAGAGATTTAGGGCATTTGAGTGTGGACAATGATGTCTTCTTCCTACAAGTACCCCCCAGCTTACTTAGAAGAGAGTTCATGTGCTGGTCCTTGGTACATAAAAGAAACCTGAACATGAGGAGACTGTGGGTAGTGGCAGTGGCAGCTATGGTAGGGCAGAGGTGTCTTTAGTCAGCAAATGTCCTTGTACTAAAGGCTAAGATGGCACTTTACTATGGCACGAGACAGTCAGCTTATGACTGTGTGTGATGACACTCAAATACTATGCATAGAAACCTGCTTGTTGTCACAAAAATATGTGATCTGGACAATGGCCTGAGTTTTCTACTTCCTCATTGGACATTCTGGCTTTCAATGTTTACATGCATTTTATGCTAGCTCAATCTTCACCTTCACTAGTCACAGATGAGTCACTTATAGAGTTCATTAACTGTCCATGTGTGAAATTAGAACATGCCTACTTCTGGCCCTAGTGAGAGACAAGTCCTAATCATGTTGCTCTTTTCCAAGACAATCAATATGATCTTCTGCCAAGAAGTATTTTTAAGTAGCTTCTTAGCTCTTTCAGTTACTCCTCTAGTCCTATTAAGAAAACACAACATAGGTGACTGGTTTGCCAGAAGATTTGAGCTGGAGAGGTTCTGCTACTCTGTGAAAACAAAGTCAGATCTTCTTTTATCCAAAGTAGAAACTTTTGGAAATGGCACATCAGAATGAGCATAGGAAGTGGTCATTCGAATGGGCTGTAGTGTATAACAGCTCAGTTCTGTGAAAGAAGATGGGTTGGAGAGATTCAGGCACCAGAAATTTTGCACACTTTCCCAAATTGCATTCCTGCTACAGATCAAAGTTCTTTTCCCAAACCACACCAAAGAACACATTTGGAGGCTAAACTCTTCAAGGCACATATGAAGTGTTTGGTAACTTTCCTGTTAAATTTGGAGTTCAGCTTACAAGCCGAGGTATACGAAATAATGACCTTTATGGAAGCACTGCCCTAGCAAACAAAGCATTGCTTATGGAACCAGGAAACTCCATCTCCATGAGGTTTGAAGTGTTTTATGAGCACCAATTGTTTCAAGAGGTCATGGCTATCCAGGCTACTCATCATACCACTCATCAAATAAATATTGCCAAGTCATATTTTGACTTGTCTAATTCTTTTCTACCTTAAGACCATTGAGCCTAGAAGAGTTGAGGGGAATGTTGCGCCCACATTCCAAAGGCTGCCTGGCTTTTCCACTTATAAAAGAAATCTTTCCCTTTTGCAGAAATGTCTCTCCTTTCCAGTCTCACCAGGTTCAAAGCCTTTTATGCAGAGTAGTCAGTTTCCATACACCACAGTCATGCATAATTAAAAGTTTTAAGGATGCAATGCAGTAATAAATGCACAAATGCAATGTGAAAAGCAAAAGAATATTAATGTGAAAACAGATGAAATCCAAATTAAGTTGGGACTTTAGTTAATAGTAAGGTGCCAATATTAATTTGAATTTTGACAAATGAATCATAGTTATGTGAGACATTAACATCAGGGGAAACTGGGTGAAAGGTATACATGAACTCTCTGTATTATCTTTGCAACTCTTCATAATTCTAAAATTATTCTAAAATCAATTGTTTATTGAAAAAATTATGAACCAACTTATGCTAAAATCACTGGCGGTGCTCTAAGGAAGTATCTGTATTAGAAAGCAAGTCAAACACAGCAGAGAGGGCACTAGTCTAGGAGATAGGACCTGAGGTCTGCATATAATGGAAGCCATGACCTTGCATCAGTCATTTAACCTCCTGTAAAATGGGCATTATCTGTAAGGGGCTCTGCATCCCTCCCGGGAGCATTATGAGAACCAAATGCGAAGAGGCTTCAGAGAATTCAATGAAAACCTAAAAGCACAACAAACTAGAAAGGTGGTCCGAACAAGCCACCGAGTTTCTTGATAATGTACAGAGACATGATCTATGGCAAACATATAGGCTGGTATAGTTTGGTCTCAGCCTTGGAAGCTGGTAGCAAGGGACATTTTTCAAATGGTGCATGAGGAAAGACACCAGGACAAGTTGGAGACCCATAGTGGGGATTTAGTGACCAAGTGCAAAAACAGGGCAGTGAGAGCCGCAAGGCTTTTCTTAAGCATCTCCTGGGAGCTCTGGGACTCCAGAGTGGGATCACCTCAATTCTAGTGATGAGGAGGTGGTTCATTCACAGGCAGGGTTCATTCATCTTGCTTGTTGAACTGTCTTTCCAACTGTTTAGTTCCTCTTATCGTAGAACATCAGCTCATTCTTCCACGGTTCTCCAGCACCTCAACTATCAAATTCACCCACTCAGCATAGCACACAGATCATTCACCTTTGCTCATCTCTGTACTTCCCTCCTTATACCCAGTCATTCTCACCTATTTGCTGTTTCTCACAAGCATATTTGTTCAATGCTCTATGCCCTTCACCTGCTCTTCCTATTCCCCAGAATGCCCTTTCAGTTCTTTCTCCCTAGGAGAATCCCTACTCATCTTTTCTTTCCTAACCCTTCATTTATGGCCTCTCACCCTTCCCCATTTTCCTTCTTCCTACTTTTCAGGTTTCATATCAAGTGTCCTTGAAGTTTCTTCCTTGATCTTTCCCCTCCCCCAGCCTTAGCTGGTGCCTCCCACTAATTCATGATCAGATTGTTCATCCAATATCCTATCTGTCTCCCTATCATCATCCACACCAAATTGTGGTCTTTTATTGGTAAAGAATCTGTGTGTGTGTGTATATATGTGCATGTGTGCGTGCACAACATTTTCCAGTATTCTAACCATTTAGCCAAGTATTCGGTACAAACTAGGTTATAGGAATAAATGAATCAATGAATAAAATGGTTAAGCCACTGAGATCTATTCCAGAAGTATGCATGTACTTCTAAGGCCAGGAGAACACTTGCTATTAAACAGTATGTGCTATTTCTAACAGGATGATTTCCAAATACTACGTTCACTCGAGTAGCAGTGAGCTCACACAGTTCAGCAGTACTAAAAGCACGTACAAAGCATTTTGCAGAATGACATAATGAGAATGACAACATTTTGTGACTAAGTACCAGATAATGAAAGAAAATTAATTAATTCACTGCTAAGATAAATGACTAATAACTTGGGGAAAGAAAGCCACCATAGCTATTATGTTTCTAGTTTGTTCTGGAATAGAAAGTACCTTCCACTGAACAACTCCCACCTCCAATTAGCTGTTATTGGCTGTATTAAATTGGGATACAACCAGAGATACCCAGCTGCTGTTTTAAACCTCCCAAATAATACATTCTGGAGCAAAAAAAGCAAAATTTATAGGTAACTGATGGGTGTATAATACCAGGGAATTTATCTTTTGCATATTAATTCATAAAAGAAGGGGCAAAAACAGAATGCAAAGTAGTCTGTCTATCTTTCTAGGCATATTTCCCAATTAGCTTTATAGAGACTCAACCTTAAAGAAATAAACTAGTTTTGAATGTCAATATTAATTTTAGCAAGCCAAAGCATCAAGTTCTGAAAGTGGGTGGGGAGAAAAACCTAAACCAACTGTTTATTTTACATCTAGAATCCCTCCCCACAGCCTGTGGTAAATGCTCAGGAAAACTGATAAAAATCTTATTTTATGAGTTCACTGCTCATAAAATTTATATATTTGAACATTAAATTTTATAGATTTTGGGAGGTAGCTTATACTAAAATTCTGCTTATTTGCAGACTGAAACTACCAGTATGTCTATGATGGCATAGTTGAAGAACTCATAAACAAGGAATTATATCTCATTCATTTTTTCCAAAACTATGTTATCAAGTGCCTACTATGTACCAAGCATTGATATAAGGGCTGGGAATGCAGCAGTCAACAGAATGAAGGCCCCAGCATGATCGCCCTACATCCTGGCTTAGGTGTCAGCAAATTTCTTCTGCAAAGTGTCAGGGGAGTAAATGTTTTTGGCTTTGCACCCAGACTGTCTTTTGCAATACCCAACCTTGCCACTGTAGTACAAGAGCAGCCACAGACAATATGTAAAGGAATGAGTGTGGCTGTGTTCCAATAAAACTTTATCAACATAAACAGGCAGGGGTCCTGATTCGGTCTGCAGCCCACAGTTTGCCAACTTGTCAGTTCATAAAATTTCTTATAAAGCATTGAAACAAAAGAGTAGTATTATAGAATTTATGGAATGAGCTATAGGATTATAGAGATTTAGAGCTGAAAAGGGATATTGAGGTGTTTTAACCTTCCTTTCCCCTCATGTGGTAGCATTATGGTTAACTGTATGGCATTTTGGGTCAGCCTGCCAGTGTTCAAATCCTGCCTTTTCAATTTATCATAGGTGATTTGGGCAAGTTAGTTAATCCCTGTAGGCCTCATTTTCCTCATTGATAAAAGGAAAATAATAATAATCCCTATATCTCAGGAGGCTCTTGAGATAATCTGGATAAACATTTATCAGGGCACATGACTCAGAGAAAACTCAAAAAATTCTAGCTATTCATCAGAACAGTGGTGACAACAACAATAATAATGCTAACAACAAAAACACTGAGGCTCAGAGAAGTGACATGCTTGCAGAAGGCCCCATAGCTACTGAGTATCAGAGTCCTGATGTATCAGCTACTGAGTATCAGAGTCCCAATGCCTCTCAAGGCAAGATCCTGTTAAACCACATGATCCATGAGTAATAAAAATTGGACATGTCTACAAATGGTAGAAAGACTCACTGAGTTCAATTCTACAGGAAACGTTAGGGCTGCACTCTGATTTATAGAGAGGGACTTGGGGCCCCAAACCTTTCTGTTAGTAATGCTTGTGCTGTTGTTCCATTAATACGCCCAATAATGAGGCTATCAGTGGGAATTACCTGTGAGAAAAATATGGTCATTCAGAGAATAAATTCTGTAGTAGAGGCCTAAGGTGGATGCAAGCACTCAATCCCTCCTTGCATGAATAAAGCCAGGCCTTCAGTAGAATCACTGTGAGCCAGAACGCCTGGATGAGGTTAAACATTTTGGCTTCTTCCACCTGGTGGCATGCTCCAGGAGACCACCCAATGAGCCCTTCAAAATATTATTTTTCATGGTAATTATTTTCAACATTTTGCTTGTTTCACTTAAGGATCAGGTTCTCCAAAAACTCCTTTGAAGACCACAGTGTATTTGTTCAGTGTATTTCATGTAAGTTATCCTTAGGGAAAGAGAAAAACCAGAGCTGTGAGAGCCAAGGGTTTCATACCACCACACCCTCCTGAAGGCCCACACATTTCTACTGTTTCAAGCAAAGCAAGTTACAACAGCATAAATGTCCTCTCAAGGAACTTTAAGCTAATCCATTGTGAATGTGACAGCTAGAGTGCAGAGAATTAACTTCCTGAGGTTGGTCCAAAAAAAAAAAAAAAAAAGTATTTTTTCTGAGGTTGGTGCCTTCTGGGATCTATGATTTGTGGGTTCTGACAGGATGTAGGAGGCCTAGAAGACCACCACACTGTTCAAGTCAGTAGAATTATCCTTTTGACACATGGTTTTGCTGACTGCAGACATCTGGGTCACATTGGGCTTGAATTCAACTTTGAGGTCTTTTTTCTGAAGCCAAAGACAACGTTCTCTTTGGAAGTCCTGTATATCACTGCACTGGTGCCCATACACACCATCCCCTTACCCATTTTTCTTTAAATATTCTTTTATTGATTTCAGAGAGGAAGGGAGAGGGAAAGAGAGAGTTAGAAATATCAATGATGAGAGAGAATCACTGATCGACTGCCTCCTGCACGCCCCATACTGGGGATAGAGCCCACAACCCAAGCCACAATCTGGGTGTGTACCCTGACCAAGGCCTCCAGGTTCATAGGTCGATGCTCAACCACTGAGCCACATCGGCCAGGCCCCCTTACCTATTTTTAAAACCTTTGGTATCTTGTCAAGGCAATGGGATAACCACAGGACTTCAGTCCACTTGTAACACAATGTGTTGAACTTGTTCGGATGTTTGTTGATTTTCTTTTCTGAAATCACTTCCAGGAAGTTTTCAAAGAGTGATTTCCTACTCATTTGTTTAATATACATGACTGAGACATCTTCTATGCCTGAGGATTGTAAGTCATATGATGTCACAGTAACACGGTTTTTTCCTCAAAGATTAGTAGGACTAATAGACCCTTGTTACAATTCAACACGCTAAGTGCTACTCTAGAGGTATTTACAACTCTGGGGATATTGATGAAGACCTTTCAGAAGAAATGACATCTGAATCCAAGGGTAAAAAATAGTTCATCAAAGCAAGTAAATGGGCAAGTGCACACAATCTGAGCATGTACAAACACAAATACAGATAGATTCTAAAACATCCTGGGACCTAATGTGATCTCATTAAAATGAAAAGGTTATGTTTCCTTCACTTGCTTCAGTGTGCTCTTATCCTTCTGATGTATCCCAGTCTTCTCAGGGCCTAGCATACTGTCTAAGATTTGGTAAGAATACAATGATGATGTTAAATGAATAAATGGATATTCTTATGCCTTTGTTTGTTTGTTTGTATTGCAGGCATTTCTCCCTAAGTGATAGCAAGTTCTTTGGAGATAGAAACTGGGACTGTTTGATGTGATGCTAAGATACCTAGAAGATTTAGTTAGTGAATAAAAAACAATCAAGCTTTAGACAAAGATGCCAAGCCAATTCAGTGAACAAAGAATCATATTTTCAATCAGTGATTCTGAGACAATTGGGTATCTATGTGCAAAAGAATAAAACTAGGCCCTTACTTCACATTATGCGCAAAAATTAACTCGAAATAAATCATAGACCCAAAAGCAAGAGCTAAAACTATAAATCACTTAGAAGAAAAACCTGGGAATAATTCTTTGTGACTTTGAATTTGGCAATGCTTTCTTAGATTTGACACCAAAAGCACAAATGACAAAGAAAAAAATAGATTAAATTGAACTTCATCAAAATTAAAAAATGTGATTCAAATGATATAATCAAGAAAGTAAAAAAAAAGAAAGTAAAAGACAACTCATAGAATGAAAGAAAAGTTTGGCAAGCATATATCAGATAAGGGATTTGTATCTAGAATATATAAAGAACACTTACAACTCTACAATAAAAAGGATAATCAAATTAAAAATGGACAAATTTTTTAAACAGATAGTTCTTCAAAGATATACAAATGGTCAATAAGTACATGAAAGATATTCAACATCATTAGTAATTATGCAAGTCAAAATCACAATGAGATACCACTTCACATAGACTAGGGTTGACTAAAATAAAAATGAAAGATAATAACAAGTGTCAGAGAGGACTTATAGAAATTGTACCCCTCACACATTGCTGGCAAGATTGTAAAATAGTATGGCCACTTTGGAAAACACTCTGGCAGCTCCTGAAAGTGTTAAACATGGAGTTAGCATACAACCCAACAATTCTGTTCCTAGGTGTATGCCTCCAAAACCTGAAAACAGATGTCCACACAAAAGTTAGTACACAGATATTCATAGAATCATTATTCATAATAGAAAAAAATAGACAACCCAAATGTCCATCAGCTGATGAATGGATAAACAAAACGTGGCACAGCCATATAATGGAATATTATTAGGCAATAAAAAGGAATGAAGTACCAACACGTAACAACATAGATGAACCTCAAAAAGAGGCCATGTGAAATAATTCAGTCACAAAAGGCCACATACTATATGATTCCACTTGTATGAGATGTCTAGAATAGGCCAATCCACAGAGAGAAAATAAAGTAGCAGTTTGCTAGGATCTAAAGGGAAGGGAGTGTGGGAAGTGGCTGCTAGTAGATTCGGCATTACTTTCTGATGCAATAGAAATGTTCTGAAATTAGATGGTGATGATGGTTGCACCTTCTGTTAATATCCATTGAATTGTAAACTTTAAAATGGTGACTTGTATGCATGCATATTAGCATAACCAATGGACACAGACACTGGGGCGGTAGGGGCTTGCCCAGGGTGTCAATTGGGGAAAAAGGAGACATATGTAAAACTTTAGAAAATAAATAAATTAAAAAAAATAAAAATAAATAAAATGGTGACTTTTATGGTATGTGAATTATATCTCAATAAAGCTGTTATTTAAAAAAATATATGATAGATGTTCTGATCCTCATTGTTATCATTAATGTTCCCAACATGGTAGTGAATTTCACCAAGCAGTTATTTCATGCCAGCTGAAGACTTTACAAAATAACTGCTGATTGGATTTCTCTGTTGCAACTTCAGCCCACTGGGACTTTGATGCAGAGCAACTTCTGTGTTCTATCTCTTTGGTATCTTTCCATGGTACCTTGCCCAGGTCTTTGCCCAGAGTGAAATTCAGTAAACATTTTTCACTGTTATAAAAAAGCTACTGTCTTTTCTCAAGTCGAAAAATAACCAAGCATTTTAAATGAAAACACCAAAGTTCACCCTAAAAAACATTAAACCATTCCAAGATCTAAAAATTCATTAACAATTTGAGATCATACTCCCTGCTTCCTGAAGCTTACTACTTCAGATGAATCTAGCAGTCAAGGCAATAAAAGGGAGATTTCACTTTTATGCTATGGAATTGCATCTGAAAGTACCCATGATTTTCTTCTTTTTGAAGATAATGGTAAAATTGCCTAAATCACATACCAGCGGTGCACAAATGAGACCTGATTTGGATTCATTTGTATTCAGGGCAAACGAAACCTGTAAAATGCCCTACTTCTCACATCTCACCATAGTACACAAACTTTAAAAATGGATCCCGTGAAAGTGAGTTTGGGTTGTTGAAGAGTCAGCGTGGCGCTGAATTAAGTTGACAGAATTTTCCAATGGTAAGGAGGCGGCTTTCCCCTCACCAGCACTCACCTACTCGGTGTGACTCAGAGGAAAGGAAAATAGGAGCTCAGAAACTGGAGATTTGATGATATTGCCTCATTCCTTTGTGTGTTTGCCTGCTTGTCCTACAGGCCGAGTCCTGGACACTTTCTGAGGCCAGTCTTGGTCTCTGAAAGCTCTTGCTTGGAAGAAAGGTCTGTTCCTTTATGAATACTCTGCTTAGCTTTCTAGCTCAATATGTTTAACTCAATGGCTAATTCATGACTTTCATCATTGCTCAGACCTGTGTCTGAAAATCTGGGCCCCAAGGAAGTAGCTATCAGAAGAAACGTCACTGCAGTGACCTACTGACCTTATTTCTCCAGATGTAACTTCTGCCCAGAGAGAAGGTCCTCTTCCCCAAGTTAGTGCAGCAGGTTTGGTTAACGGAAATTCCCATTACATAGCCCTTCCTCTAGGTATCCAGAACTGGTGCCTTGGCCTACAGTCTTCAATCTGTGTGTTTTTTATTTGAGCTCCTTGGATTCCAGACCTCCATTCTTCCACCATGCATCTATCTGCTCTTCAAGCCCCAACTCGGCCACCTGTCAGCTTGAGCAGGTTTCAAGACAGGCCCTGAAACTGCCAATGGCCCTTCTGGCTCTTGGAATCATGCTTTTTGAGACCTAACTGCCCTTGACCCTGTTAGCTACCCAGTCTCTTTACTGCTGAGCTCATTCCTGTGTGACAAGGTCAAGCTATTTCCATGTGTTGGAAGCACATGCTTTATCTCCACCAAGAACAATCATCTGTGCCTTGCAGTGGACTATGGTAAAGGACCAGGGTCACGTGGCCCATGCACTGAGTTTCAATCCTGGTTTTGCTAGTTGCTGGCCAGATGGCCTTGAGGAAGTTTTATTTGTTTCTGTTTTTGACCTTTCTGAGCCTCAGTTTTTTGTTTTTGTTTTTTAAATCAATGACATGAGAACAATCATGGACTGTTGGGTAGAGTATTTGAGATGATGCACCATGTAAATTCCTTAGAACAGCCTCATGTACAGTGACTGCTCAGAAATATTAGCTGTTAGTGTGATTTAGAGAAGAAAAATCAAACAACTATCATTTAAAAATGGAACTCCCTTTTGACCCAGTGATCCCACTTCTGGGAATCTATCCTAATAATCCCAAAACACCAATCAGAAAGAACATATGCACCCTTATTTACCATAGCCAAGACCTAGAAACAGCTCACGTGTCCATCAGTAGATGGGTGGATAAAAAACCTGCGGTACATTTATATAATCAAATATAAGGTGGCTGTAAAATAAGAAAGATCCCCTATGCTTTCCAAAGGCATGGGTGGAACTATAGATTATTATGGTAAAAGAAATAAGCCAATCAGAGTAAGACAAATACCATATGATTTTCCTAAGATGTGGAATCTAATGAACAAAATAAGCTGATGAACAACATAGAACCAAAGACATGGAAACATGGAATAAACTGACAGCTGCCAGAGGGGAGGCAGGTGGGAGGACTGGATAAAAGAAGGTGAAGAGATTAGCCAAAGAACATATATGCATAGCCCATGGACACAGACAACAGTGGGGTGAAGGCTGGGGGTGTGTGGGCTGGGTGAAGGTGAGCAAAGTGGAAGTGGAGAATTGGGTACATCTATAATAGTATCAACAATTTTAAAAAAGAAATAAAAAAAAGTCAATGGAAAACCATACCAAACATCTACTTAGATACAGCCTGATCATCATATCAATGTACTATTTTTCCCAAAAGGAACATTTAGGGTCCTTGATCAATTTTTTAGATTATAGAAACATATAGTAAGGACTCACTCTAAGACAACTTGAAGGGACATTATTGGACACCACACATAAGAGGACACCAATAAAAGCTGTCCCTAATAGACTGACATAACTGAGGTCTAGGGTCAGGATTCCGGATAGTCCTCATATACTAAAAGGAAATGATTGTAAATGTTATGTAGGAAAAGCAAATTTTCCTTTTCCACCATTTATAAAATAAGACACAAACATGAATCTTCCACCTATAGGTGCCATTTTAGAATCCTATTTCCTTTAAAAAACAAAGGTACAAGTCATCATCATGAATGTGGTATTATTGTCATCTGGGTTGTTAGGAGGGGATTTATGAAATCTGCGACTGTATTCCCTGTTATTGTGCTTTGAAGAAGTAATCTATCAGCCATGGGTTGCACACAAATTTCTCTTAGATAAAAGTGTAAGAAGTAGATTTGTCTCCCTAAGAGACTGAAATACTTTCATCGGACCAACAGCACCTGATTTTACACTTTGGTTTCCACTTAGGGCTCAATTACTAACAATCCTGCAGGTCCCTAGGTCTATATATTTCTAGTCTCCCACCCCGCCCTCTCCCTGGCATTGGTGTGGCATCCTTCTCTTTACTCTAACTTTTCCTGGGCTTAATCTCTAAACAATAATTTCTATTATGTTAAAGCTCTTGCCATTTTTTTAGGTCAAAAATCATTGAATTTCGACAACTTCGTTTAATTAAACCAATTTTTTTTTGCCATTTTTAGTCTATAGATATGTTGTAGGCCAGCTTAAAGCCTCTGCAAAAGGATATAAGGTATGAATAAAATAGTCATGATCTGATTTTTTATAGACATTAAAGTTATAGTACAAAAAGATTAAACTGCTTTGAGAAAACCAGAAATACAAAAATCTGCCAATTGCTTTAACTTCCTCTCTCCCCTTAATTCAAGGATTCCATTCCTTAAATAAAAATCGGGGTCGGTAGTAATATTGCCAGTCACCTGCCCATACAATCCCTCAGCCACCATCTCCAACTCTCATTTAACCTTGTGGTCTCTTCTGTGGACCCTCTCAGATCTCCTGAAAACACCACTTGAAAACACTGATCTAAACAAATGCACATTAATCACCAGGGAGCTGGCAAGGATGCCCTGCACTCTGCCTTTTCTACGATGAGTCTTACTGACTTAATTTCATCATGAACTTCAGAACCTGATACATCTTCATTACTGTCAGCCTTGCCTCTGCTTTTTTGGCTGCACTTGCCTCTCCTGCCCCTGAGATCTGGAACTCCCATGGCCTCCGGCACTGCCCTCTGCTGAGAACACCTACTGGGGCTGTCTCTGCTGGAGAGAGGTCCATCCTTGGGCCAGGGGTCTGGACAGACACCTGCCAACCAGCTCCAGAGAGGACCCAGTGCTGCCCCTTCATTGCCCCATGAGAGTGTTCCCAGCATATTCCACTCTCCTGAAGTCCCTGTTGCACCCACTGGATGAAAAACCATTGCACCGTTCAGTAGGGCTTAGCAGCATTCCTTAGACTACCAGGATCTGGCTAAAAGGGCTAGGGTGGCATTGACAGCTGAAGCTCAAAGCACATTTCAAAATAAGAAATGGCCACTCTGCCACGGTCCTCCCATTTTCAAATAAACTAGTCTTCCTTTTACCATCCAAATAAAAAAGTGAGCGCGTGAAAGAGAAAGTGCTAGAAAACAGGGTGAGTCTTTTCCTGAACAATAGCGGCATTAACAGGTGTCCTTGAGGCAGATAAACCACTCAAGAAGGAAATAACACCTCAAACCAGGGGGCCATTCACCAAAGAAAGGTAACATTTGAAGCTCTTTGCAAAATGTCTCCCTGTTTCTGCCTTCCCTTGTTCACTACAGGACTGATGAAAAAGAAAGATGATGAATATGTTTATAGAAAAAGAAGCCACTCAATAATCCATCACCTTGTTGGTGTACAATATATCTACGCCAAAAGAAATTTGTTTTCCTCCTCGCTGACCATGAATGGGCACCTGGGACTTAAATATGGCTCTGAGCATTGTCCCCATGTGCATGTGTGGAGCTGTCCCCAGCACGCTGTCCAGGCCAGCACCCAGGTGGTGCCTGCTCCTCCATTAGCCCTGCTGTTCCATGTTGGCAACTGCTTCTGTCTCCCAATACAAAGCATGCTGGCTAGCACCCAAAGCTTTTTTGTGGCAACCGTTAATATTCACTAGACATAGAATTATGATATTTTCCACCTAAAACAGTACTTCTCATTCTTGGGGGATTAATCCACCCCCCTCTCCCCACCTCCCCAGAAGGCACATTTGACAATCTCTGGAAACATATTTGATTGATATGACATGGGTGGTAGTGGGTAAAGGCCAGGGATGTTACTAAGCCTCCTATAGTACACAGGACAGTCCCTTACAACAAAGAATTCTCCTGCCAAAGTGTCAATAGAGCTGAAGTTGAGAAACCATGGCCTAAATTAAATAGTAATGACAATCACAGATGAGGAAACAAGCTCAGGGAGGGAAGTGATGCTAGGATCTGTGCAGAACTCATCCAGGCAGTAGCAAGGACAGGCATGGCACCCAGCTTGGCTGGTTCTATACGTTTTCCCTACAGCATGCTTACTCCAAAAGGAATTACTCTGAAAATGGTGGTTAGCCTCCTAAAAAAAAAGCAAGTCTGGAAGGATTACACCTAGTGCAACCTGTGATTATTTCTGAACAGTAGGAATACACTGAGTTTTCTTCTTTGTTCTGATGTGTTTGGCCTGGATTTATTTGGTTTGTTATTTTTGTTCTGCTTTTTATAATAAGCGTTTGCCGCTTTTATAAAGAGAAAAGAAACCTGTTTTCATTTTGAAAAAAAAAACTATATAAAATGTAAAGTCTAACCTGACTAATTAATATTTATTGTGGCAAGAATAGGGCAAGACCAGTGGTAGAGTGGGATGGGCAAGGGTATAAATGGAGATTCTTCTAGAAAACAAATAGATAACAGGGATTGAGTCTTTAAAAGTGTTCAGTCTTTGACCCAGTAATCATCCTTTAAGAAATTTATCTCGAGAAAAGAAGGGTTTCAAAGATTTATATGTAAGGATGCAAAGTGAATCTTAGTTTATATGAAGAAGATGTTGGAAATAATCTAAATATACAATAACCTGTGATTAGCGTAATAAAGTCTAATTAGGCTTAATAAAATATATAAATTACATTTAAAAAACAGTGTCAATCTAACCTCAAATATATGCCAATGATGGAATGTTATGCCACTGCTAAAAATCATGTTTTTTATTATTTCAGTGTTCATCTCCCAATAAACTAAAGTGTACAAGGCCAGCAATCTTGCCTTTTGGATTTCCTCTGCCCTCCAGGGACCCAACGCAGTCCACACAGTATGTATGTGATCATTACTGTGGAATGAATGAAATTAATCAATGAATATGGTCACCAGTCAGTGACAGTATTAAAGATATTCAGAGCTATTTTATATTCCTTTGTATTTCAGAGATTCTCCAATGGGCATGTGTTACTGTTATAAACAACAACAAAGAAAGATATAGATTATTTTGTTGTTGTTGCAAAAAGTAAGAGAACACGGTATAACTTAATTAAGGAAGAAAAGAGATAAAGTAGGAAAGGGGGAATGAAAGGCCATTCAGTGCTCGGGAAGCCTATACCATGATGCAACGAATGGATACAATGATACAGCTGCCATGCATCCAAACATGGGATTATATATACTAGTAACCCACTGGACAGCAGTCCTTTGTCATGACTGGTTTACTCTTTCAGCATTCTTCCCCCGTTTGAGCTTTTTTCCCTCTGGTAGCACCAAGGGCTAAAACAAGAGAAGCCACAAACCAACAGACTCGTGTGGTCAGAGGCCCCAGCGGCCACAGGATCATAGGCATTGTGGCAGTGGAGGCTGGGGGTGCTTTTCAACTGGATGTGTGCCTGTGGCTGACAAATGGAATAAAAGAGCTATGCTGTAGTGCTCAAAATAGAACAGAAAAAGTATCCCAAAGAGAGAGAGAGAAGAAGAAGAAGAAAATGACACAGACATGAGAGGCTAGCTTCTGGAACAGCCTAAAAAGACCATTAACCCAGACCCGTGAATATGATCCTCACATCCTTTGTAGAACTTTTTTTTTTTTTTCCTTTTCACAAATGCCTCATTCGGACTGCAACCCTGAAAAATGTAATCTGTCCTTTTCCTGGAATTGTTGGGTCCTTATGTCACCTGGGTAGAAAAAAAAAAAAAAAAGCCTGGTGATTTTATATATTTGACTACTTGTGGTCATCTTGATGGGTGACTGAAGAAAATAAACAAATCTAAAAATATCAGTCTGCATGTGTGTATGGAGACAGTAAATGAGTCAGAGTGAAGAAAAGAGAGGGACACAGAGAGAGAAAGGAGAATGTGGGAAGCTTATAAAACCAAGAGGAGCCAGCATGCACTGTCTTGGGGCAGTGATGGGAGTGGTCTGGAGTTGATTGGCTCTGTCAGGGTCCTCTGTCCAAACCCATTTTCTCTTGCCTTCTTTATCTCCCCAAAACACATTTTTTTCACAAGAGAAAACCCCTTTCCTTCTCCAATTAGAGCTGCAGTTCAAGATAAAATGGCCCCCACAGGTCATGTAAGTCATGGGTATCTTGCCTTACATCAGCATGGGTTTTAGGGACAGAAAGGAATGGTTAGAGGAAGGTGAGAACCACTGAAAGGAAGATACTGGGCCTCAAAAACCAATGTCACTTTCTTCATAGTTTGGCCCACCGCAAGCCCTGTCTTAAAAAGGAGACTTTTCCTTCAATTCCATGGAAAGAGCATGCGTGACTGTGGTTGATCAGATGGCTACACATTCTTCGGCATGCTCTCTAGTGAGAAGCAGGGTTGGTTTTCTCTCTCCCTGATTCTAGGCCGGCACAGGATGCTTTCAGCAGGAGAGTGCAGCAGAAGAGATGCTATGCCTTGTTTGGGGTTCAAACAAGGCATAGCATCTTTAGGAGCACTGGGAGCTTCTACCATGCTCTCTTGAGCCCTGAGCTGCCACATAAGAAGTACAAATACTCTACGGCAGAACCCTGTGGAAATGCCATGAAAACACATGGAGAGGGTGGGGGATCCAGCTGAGTCCTGGACTTCCAGCTGTCCCTGCTGAAGACACAGGTAAAGCCATCTTGGACCTTGCAGCTGAATAGCAACAAGTAACTCTAATTGGTATTATGTGGAACAGAAGAACTGCCCAGCCTAGCCCTGCCTGAATACCTAATCCACAAAAATTTCTGAGAGAGAATAAAATGGTTGCGTTGTTAAGCTCCAACATTTTGGGGTAGGATGTATATCTATGTTATACAGCGAGTGATAGTCTATCCCAGGTAAGAGGATGATAATGTTTGTCCATTTTCAATATTGACTTTGCCTAAGAAATCTATATATCTATCTAAAATAAGAGAAAAAATATATAGTCTGTGCTCTTCAAGGAATGCAATGCAAACACTGCCTATCTGAGTACCAGCATTGCCACTAGCCTGGTAGAATGACTCAGGTAAATTGTTAACCTCTTTAAAGAAGCTTCAACTTCCTCATCTATAAAACAGGGCTGACAACACCTTCTTGTGGGGGTTGCTATGACGGTTGTATGAGGAAGCAAATGTGTAGCATGGAGCACAGCACCTGGCACACAGGCAGAGGCTCCCACAGGCATGGCCTCTGCACCATGTTGCCTACCCTGGCCTCTGGTTGCCAGTCCTTGGGGAGTTTCTCGGCCACCTCATTGCCTGGACGCTTTGACTTTTCACTGTTTGTCTGTATCTCAACCTGCCTCACTGGTTGAGAGGTCAAACTTCAGCAAATAAAGGGCATCTTTAAAGGAACCCCATCTGGTAGGCAGAAGGTCCTTAAGTAAGTGCAAGACAAGACCAACATCACATTTCCCCAACAACATCAGACAACGTGACATGACAGAAGGTAGACCATCTAAGCATCCATAAGGCAGGCATAAAGAAAGGAACATGCGAGCCCTGAGAACCTACACTAAATAAAAGAGAAAGATGCAAATTGACCATACCTTTGTGCCACCCACCAGCCAATCAGGAGTGAGTATGCAAATTAACCCAGCAAAGATGGAGGGTTAATTTGTATACTCAGGCACCAAGCGGCCGGGGGTGGGGGCGGGATGCTTGTGTGGTCGCCATGGCGATGACGCAGGCTTTCCGCACCACCCCAGCTGCTCAGGGCCTCTGGGCAGCGTGGGAAGGCAGAAGGCATCTCTGGGCCGCAGTGAAGGTGGTGCCAGAAGCCAGGGGAAGGAAGGCCCATTCTTGCACGAATCTTCGGGCATCGGGCCTCTAGTTGAATTAATAAAAGAACTAGAAGATTCTAACACAGAATTAGTTTAATGACTGAACAAAGATGAGCAAGGTCAAGACCCCTCAGTATCTGTCATTCCATCTCATCTCACCACTCATGAGGGTTGAGACATACCTGGGTCTCAAAGGCTTTACACAGTGACATCTTTGCCTAGAGACAAGAGCAGAAATATCCCACTTGAAAGGCCTGACTTCCATGCCTGGGTGGCTGGTTCCTGGGGAACCTTTCCTTACACTTAATTATGTGAAACTCCTTATAGAGTCATCTGCCAAGGGCCACTGAGATACAACCATGGACTTGAATTCCTTCTGCAAAATATTTCAACCCATTTGCTTAGTCAGTCAGTAACAAAGACAGCTTTGAACTCCATTTGAGGTGGGTCAACAGTAATGAAAAAAACAACTTTTCTTTCATAAACCATTATAGGGATGATGAAAGGATTAAAATTCATAAAGAACAACTTAAGACATGACTAAAATTACCATGTCCTCATCCAGGGTTTGTAATGAATATATTTTACAGCAACAACTTCTTCCTAGACAACTGGGTTTCTTTCTGAAATGGTTTGGCACACCTGCTATGTGCTTGTGGCATAGACTTGGAAGATAACTAAGAACTTTAAAAAGCTCCACCATTTGCAAAGACAATACAAGAATCGAGGTCATTCCATTGAAATCTCACAGCCCCTGGAAGGACATAATCTGGGACTATCTCTCTTTTGTGCCTGGACTACAAAATCACCTTCCTTGATAGTTTTTATTGCTTCTGGAAGTGATTTGCTCTTCATTGGGTTTTCGTAAATGAAAACCAAGACAGGTCAGAAGGAAGCAGGTGTCTTTGTCAGCAAAATACTTGCCTTTGCCAGAGCTAAGTGAGAGAGAGAGAGAGAGAGAGAGAGAGAAGCTAGAATTAAAAAAAAAAAGTTTCAAGACCTCTCTGACATCTATGATCCTTTAACAGAGATGTAAAGCATATCAGATTTGCAGCCCTTCATGGCCTGAAGGGATCTAGTGATTTGGTCAGTTGTGATGACACTATCTTGTTCCTACTCCGAATGTCATGCTGTCACTAGGGTGCACGTCTGGTTTATGATAAAAGGAAGCCAAACTGGATTTGTGCAGGAATTTCAGAGGTCTCAGCATTCTCGAAGCCCCTTACCTGGATTAAATCCAAGTGCAGCACACCAAAGTGTTCTATGTAGTATAGACAAGAGCAGAGGAGCAGGAAGGGAAAGAAGGAAAAGGCAAAGAAGCAGGAGTACTAAATGGGTAGAAAGAAGTACCTTTTCATGCACATTTGATGCAACTCCGAGGACATCTATTTCTTTGTGGTTCTATGTCTGTGATTATTTGGCATTTGGGTAAAGGGTAGGGAAGGGGTTTATAAAAACAGCCCACTCTTTTTGGCACAAGTCAGTGTGATCATGAAAGGCAGATTGTTGCAAACCTCTAATATGGGCTGCGGGGCTGTCCTCTCCCAAGGACCATTCCATGACCTTGCCTGCGCTTGACTGTGCTGATGAGTAGGAATGATGTCAAGGTTCCAACAATGGTATTTGCCTCACCTAAGAACAACCATGTTCCTACACCTAGTGTAATACTTCATTAGTTTACTCATGGGCATCTAAAAAGAAGAAGGCTAGTGAGAACTCAAAATGAAGAAAAACCAAACATTAGCCCTGTTTAGCCAATAAAATGGATCCATACATAATCTAGCCCTGCTTATGGAATGGAGTCCAGGACTGTCTCCCTTGATCTGCGCCTGTTCCCCAGGCCTCCAGATCATCCCTCTCTTAGCCGAGTACACCTCCAGCCACATGGCTGAGGCACCTGCCTGATTCACAGCACTTCATCTGAGAAAGTGCCCTCTGCTTATGTTGTTGAACTGTTCATACTCCATCAACTCTAGTGAGAAGCTCCAGCCTCAGCGGGATGGGGGCTGGCATGCTTGTCAGGAATCCCTTCCAGGGCCACTGCCCTGGGCTGAAACAGTGGCAGCAGGGCACTGGCTGTGGTCCTGAGTGTCACTAACCTCTGCTCTGGGCTTTTCTACCAAGTTCTTTCAGCGTGGAGGACAGAAGGTGTGTGAGTGACATGAGGTGGAGGCAAGGACAGGCAGGGAGAGGAAGGCCTTGAGCACATGCATGCACACTCACACACACACACACACACACACACACACACACACACGACCTTCTCAGGGTCAGCAGCTCATGGACAGTTTTTCTCAACTAAATAAAATTAAACCAAACTTCCAGATAACAGCAGCTGTCTGGTTTTAGGTGCAGGGTGGCCCATGACATCTCCTACCACTGAATGTTTGTTGAATGAGGGGTCTCTATGGAGCCTCCTTTTGCAGAGGAGAAAAACTGGTGCTTAGAGAGAAAGAAAAGGGGAGGGGGAAAGAAATCGACCTTTCTGGAATACTCACAGACTGGAGAGCATCTCAGGCATGTGGCGTTCATTAGGTCACAAGGCCCTCCCCACCCCAAGCCCCGAGGCATTAAGTTTCACTGCCCTGCAGACTTGCCAGTGAGTGGGGGACACACATTTATCTGGGAGAGAACACAATTCCAGGTTGTATGAAGTCAAAGACTCAGCAGCTGAGGAGAGTGACATGGGACATGAGCATCAGAGCCTCAGTGAACCTGCAGGGCTGGGAGGGGGGCCTGGAGGGACCAAGCCCGCTGGAATTTAGCTGTGGCCTGTTTGTAAGACAAAGACACAGGAGTCTCCAAGCTAAAATATTGAAGGGCAACGGACCCAAACGAGGAAAACACGTAGTTCCAGCCCGCCCCTTCACCTTTGCTCCCTAGTGGTTAAATTTACACTCGGGGGAACTCATACACAGAAACCTGTGCACGCTACCACTGGAGACGTAAACTCTAACAACCCTTTCAGATGGCGGCAAATATAAAAATACCTTGACATATATGAAGATTACTTCTGACAACTGGGAATGACTTATGAGGAGCAAGAGATTATAAAATAGCATCAAGTAATTTCCCAGTTTTGAAAAATAGAGGAAAATGTGTTCTACATACAGACATACACTCTAGAAGGCCCGCTGCTCACGACAGGCCCTGGTAGGATCCCCGGGTTCCATCTTTCTATAATAGGAGACTCATAGGTCGCTGTCTTTTTTCCAGCTGTCTGTACTAAAGGTGAAAGTGTCCCTACCTTATATCAGTACTTGCATAAAGTCATCTGATGTTAGAGCTGAAGGCACCTTCCTGATCATTGACTCTAATCCCCCTTAATTCACACTTGGGAAAACTGGGAGTACAATGAGTTTTCTTGCAGTTAAGAGCAGAGGTAGGCTTAGAACACTGCATGTTTCTAAACATCTCATTTAATGCGGCTCTTTAACTGCTCACCATCCCAACTCCTCTCAGAAGAATGCAGGGTACAAATCAGAAATAAGAAATAAACACGTGTTTTCCATTAAGAGGTAAACCGCACATCCACACCATCACCACAGCCTCACTCCTGCCCGGAGGCCCTGCAGCAGAGTCGTGACCCCGTGAGCCGTCACACAAAAACATGTGTTTCGGAGGGAGGTCAGGACATCAGCAACCCTCTTGGGCTTCAGGGTCCCGTCACGGGGACTGCAGACAGCAGCAGTGATGAGGTGTGGCCTAGGGCTGTTCTGTTTGTGCCATTTTCGTGGAGTTGGGATGTTATGCAAGGAAATCTTTGGTATTGCAGTAATCCCAGATTATAAATAATTTAGCATATTTCTTTGTAAATGGCAGTCCAAAATCCTTGCAAATAAGAAAAGGATTAACTTTTTTTAGAAGGACTTGCTCTTGAGACTTTAAGTTCAAGGCGGAACAATGCTTGCCGTGGTAATTCCATCTATTTTAAGATCACAAAACCATACCAAGTTGAAACCAGAGCAGAAAATATTAATGCAGTGCTCCCTCTGAAGTGCCCAATGGTGGGATGAGAAAGCTTTCAAAGGGAATTAAGTAGACAGAGACAGCTCCCTGTTCCTGTCCAAATCACGCGGAGGCGGCTGAATAGGATTCACAGTTCTCCATGGGAAGGACCCACACCACAGCCGATGTTCAAAACAGGGGGGAGATGTCTTAGGAAGATCAAGACCCAGAATTCTGCTGTCAGAATCAGCTGCCTGCCCATTAGAGCTCAAAAGACCCTCTTCCATGTGCAAGCTGATATGATCCTGCAAATGAGCCCATTTTTCTTTTTCTAACCCACCCCAAACTCTATCTGAAGGACGATGTCATTATGTAATATTTCACAAGTGCCCTTGATGTAAGCTTCAGAGCTGTTGTGAGTGTGTGCGCACGGAGTGGGAAAGTGAGGGGGTAGCAAAGAATAAGATGTACATACAAAGTAGAGAAAGTGGTTGGGGAGCTGCTCAGAGTGTAGAAGAGCAGTCAAGCATCCAGGGTGAGCCTCAGGTCAGGGGTCAGGACCTGGTTAGGTCACATAGTCAGAAGTGATGAGAGGAGCAATGTTAGCTGCACAGAGAGCAACTGGAGACAGAGGCAGAGAGGTGCAGTCTCAGAAGCCATCAGCCAGCAGATGGGGGGCAAGGCAGGGACATGAAGGACTAGAGGGATATGTCAATGAAAGCATACCTCCAAGGCCTGGCCTCCAAGACCCTCCAGGATCTGGTCTCTGCCTATCTTTCCAGCCTCATCGCCTGCTGTTCCCCAGGTAACACCTTATATGCCATCAAATGGAAAATGCAGCATGCTCTATGTTGTTCCCTATTCTTTGTTCTTTCTGTTCCCAGTACCCAGACAATCCTTTTTCCCCTCTCCTCATAATGTCTTTAATCTTCCAAGATATAGCTCTAGAGCCACCTCCTCCTAGAAGCCTTCCTTGCTCCCCAAACCTTTAGGCTGGCTAACTACCACTCCTATGTGCTCTGATGAACTCATGCCGATTTCCAAGCTTCTGCCTAAGGAAGATGGCGAAGAGGTTTCATGGGAAGGGTCAACTCTGAATTTTAAAAGGATGATGGCTACCTGGGGTGCTGTGTGGCGGCGGACTCCGAGGCCTCGTCTGGAGTGATTTGGGAGGAATGCTGCAGTCAGTGAAGGACACCTGCCACTCCAGGCGCAGGCCAGTTTGCTGTACCTGCTGTAGACTACCTTCCTCATTAGCCAGATGAGAAACTGAGGCTGAAAGATGGGAAATACCTGCCCAGCATTACAAGGCTAAAATCAAGACAGGAAATCCAGGTCTTATGACTCCTCTCCAAGTGCTCCTTTTAAAGGTTAAGATTCCCAAAGATTCTAAATCTGGACAATTGAAACCCTTAGCAGATTCTTAGCTCTTTCAGAGGCGGAGGGTAAGCAGAGAGTGTTGGAACCAGGGAAGGGGAAGTGTGTTGGTGATTTTGCTTGCACACCACGCGCCTGAACCCTATGTCTTATAATGTTTTCTCTTGGCAAATCCTCCATAAGTCCCCGCCTCTCTGCTCTCCTCTGGGCCATGCTGTTCACACTGCCAGTGCCTGTCACCCAAGTTCCAATGAAGACTTCTCAGCTGCCGCTCCCAATATCACAAACGCGCCCTCAGAGTGATGCGTGCTCCTCCACGTCGGGGAAGGAAGGCAGAGGAAGCTGAAGTCCCCTCCCCAACGTCATCTCTCGCTCCTCACCCTGGAACCTGAAACTTCCTGGGAAAGAAATGTGCTTGGAGTAGTATCACTAGATAACTCTTTCCCTGTCTTAGTGGAAGGAATTTTCCAGTGGGCTCCAGTTTCAGGAGGTTATGAGGCACACAGGAAGAAAAACTGGCGTGCTCTCAGTCTAACAAGAAGTCGTCATGTTACTGCTGCACTTAAATTTAGCTGGAACATCTTCTCAAATTCTATTGTGCACTTTCCTGAGATGTTACACGGTGAGAAACACAAAACGCTTGCCTGTTCACCCCCTCTCCCACCACCCATGCTTCTGTGAGAGTTTGGGATTTGAGATGAATTCTCCCAGAATGGCTTGAATTTACCAAGGGTCATCTAACCTTTAAACTTCAACCTGCGGGGCTGAGCAGAATCACCAGGATGTCCCCCTGTTAGACGCTTCAGCAGTAAGTGACCTGCTTAGCCAGGTTACCCCAGGACACGGCTCTAACGGGAGACAGGAGAATTCCCAGGACTGGAAGCAAATTTGAGATGATGGAAGGACATCCCCCAAACCCCTATCCCAGGATGCCCGACGGCAATTAGCAGCCATGTCCTTTGTCTCACCTCCACTGTGTTTTTAGCAGCTCCATTTCTTCAGAGGTCAGGGCAAGAGGGAATGGGATTAGCCTGGGAGCCCTGCTTTTCTGAGGGAAGCAGGTATTATACATTTTTATTTTGCGTTTCTCTGAAGGTTTCTGGACAACCGAACCTCTATCTGACCCAGCCTCCATCATCACTGGGTGCCCACCTTACCACTCCACAAGAAATCGAAGCAGCCGATTTGCAGTTGAATTTCTAAGCAGCTGAAAGGAGAACGTTCCCGTTGAATCTGTTTGTCTTTTCCCCCCAAGCCCTGTAAGAAAGGCTCCCCAGGGAAGAGGCAGCGTGGAGGAGAAGTGGGTGACAGAGACTTTGAGGGATCAATACATTTGACTGCTCCTGTGCATGGGGGCAGGGATGGTGTGGGGAGGCAGCTGGGAGAAGGAATCCCAGAGCCATAAATTTGAAAGCTGAAAGGACTCTTTGAGGTCACCTCCTTTATTTTATAAATGAGGAAACTGAAGTTAGAAATGCTAACGGACCTGCCCAAGGTCACACAACCCGTGAAGAGAGAACCAGGACACAAAGCTAGCTCTCCCAGGCCCCTAACTCGGCCGTTCTCCACAGTGGACCGCAGCTGCAACTAAAGTGCCTTCAGGGTGACCCAGGTCCGCCCCAGAGGCCTCCCCACAGGGGCCGGGACAGTCTCTTCTGGGAACAGCTCTCTCAGCTCTGCGAAGCTGGGGAAGCGCGTTGGCGATCATTTTTTAATGCGGCTGCTCCCTGACAAGAGGATTAAAGCAGGAGGCTTGCGCAGTCTCAAGCATAATTTACAATGCGCTATGTTACGCTTGTCTAGAGTTTTGTACACTTTGGTGAAAACCCATAAATCTCTCCCGCCACACCCCAGCAGCCATCCGGCCGCCAGCATGGTTTCTTCAAGTGAAGAGAAAACTACAGTGAGCCCAGCCGTCCATGAGGACCAGAAACCTAACTGTGCAGATGAGGCTTTCCGTGTCACAAACCAAAATCGTGCGTGGGTATCTCAGATCTGGGGATTTCTGAGGGAGTAGGCGATCCATCTTTTGGAGGAGGGTTCCTTTTCGGTCTTTCCTGCAAATGGGATGGGCAAGGGACGAGGAAATTGCGCCCCGGGAATGTTCGCTTGCCCCCAATCACCAGGGGACTATGTGAACACCCAGGTGTTGCACCCCACTCCTTAACGTTCTGATTGGCAGGTCTGGGGCAGGGCCCGAGAATCCGCATTTCTAAGGAGTTCCCAGGGGTGCTGCTGCTGGCCTGGGGACCATACTGTGGGAGCCTCTGGGCTGTGAGGACCCCCTCCCCCGACAGGCCTCTGCTGGGAGGGGGCTTAATTACAAGGTGGAAGACGGAGTGTGAGGTGGAATTTACAAATCCCTTCACAGGCACAGCAGGCAGGCGGGGTGGGAAATAGTGCCCAGACCTGAGGGCCCAGCTGGGCCATCACAGCATCAGCATCCATGGCCCTTTAACAGGGAGGTGAGCCCTGCCCGCCAGCTCCTTTAGTCACCTCTACAAAGATAATGCCTATCTGAGCAAACACAAACACTGGGGGGTTTAAAATCCCGGGGTCCCCCTGCTCCTTCCTCAAGCAGGGAAATCCATCTTTATGTGGAGAAAGTGCAGTGTAAATAGAAGCGAGGGCTCTGTTTCCACAAGCTGGAGTCAGAGAAATGTGCTGAGGAGGCCGCATGACACACGGAATGAAATCCAGGTCCTCGATACCCAGAGGCGAGAAAGAGAAGCAAGAGTCCTCGAAAACCCGAACGTTCCTGAGTTTCTACCGTAAACAGTGCTGATCGGCCGCTTGCGCTCCTGGAACACACGTGGAGCTCATTAACTGGCATCCATGAAACAGGGAACAATACGGAGAGAGGAAGGTGCTGAAGGACAGATCAGTAATTGCTCCTTTAGAGCGGACCAAAGTTCCCGAGAAAATCTCCTATAACGGCTCTGTCAAAACAAGTCACTTAAGGATTAGGGAGAGCTAAATCCTCCTCAGAGAGGTTTTTCTCCATACTCGTAAATGGGTTTTAGTATCGGGAAATCTTAGAAAATACACTCCCCCTGCCCCCACCCTCCTCTCAGAAGGGCTCTTGCAATAGCTCAGCATCTTGTGTTTCCTGGGGCTGAGGCTTCTTCTTTTAAAAAATAAAATGAAAGAAACGCTGTCATTCCCAGCAAAGTCAGTGGCTGAAAGGAAACCGCGGCAGGCGCCTACCTAGCTGCATGTTTCGGACAACACCCCCTCCCCCCCCCCCCCCCCCCCCCGCAACACCCACGTTCAAGTACAGTCCTTTCCCCTCCAAGTGGTTTCCCTGAGAACAATTGATATATGGCTGTTACAAGCTAATATTCTGACATTAGCTTTTGACCTTTTCCCATGGTGGTCTCTTTGCTCAGGGTTTAACGGCTCAATTTGTTCATTTGGTGAGGGCGAGAGCTTAAACTTCACCCTTAAACATGTGTAGATGGTTATTCTTATTTATTAAAAACATTTTAAATTAATTTTTAGAGAGAGGGAGAGGGATAGAAAGATAGAAACATCAAAGATAGAGAAACATTGGTCGGCTTCCTGCATGGCCTACGCTGGCGATCAAACCTGCCACCCAGGCATGTGCCCTCACTGGGAATCAAACCCTGACCTTCTAGTTCATAGGTTCACAGTCAACCACTGAGCTACACTGGCTGGGCAATGGTTACTCTTTTTTAATCAGAAATAGGCAAACACTGATAACACCACACTTTTTCAAAGAGTACCCATTTCAATTCTGTCAGGGAAGGGTCATTTATTTACTCCCTTAAGGCCACTGGCAGCACTTGTGTTCCCCCCTGAGCAGTCTTCACAGTTCCTGCTGCTGGATATGGAGGTCTGTCTGTCTGTCTCCAGTGTGCAGAAAACACCCACTCAGAGGGCACGCACTTAGGGACACTGCATTTATCCCCCTGAGAGGGTGACCTGCTAGGCTGTTTCATATCTGCCTCCCAGAGGGTTACACTCCACTTTTTCTCCCCAATTCTTGGTTCCCACGTCACATAGCTCTCAAAGCTAACACATTCTGGATGTCATTGGTGCCAATCATTGGAAAGCTAACACATTTGCAAAACCCTTCACATGTGAATAAGGATTGATTTTACCCCCTTGGCTACAGACTATTTCTAAATTTTCCATTTCTACCATTAGACCCTTTAAAAATATCCATTTGACAGACAAAATTATTTCTCCTGATACCCATATAGCACAGCTTAGTTATAGACCTGGTTTTAGGCATTACTATACTAGGCTATTCCTTAGCAAGGTATGATAGGAGGAGGTGACCCAAAATTCCGATTCCCAAGTATTTCCCTTCCTCCCCAATCTATCTTATGCCTACAATTTCACCACTGAAAAGACATTTTAAAGTCCAGAAAAACCGTTTTCATAAAGTATTCTGTGAGACAACCCATTACATCTTCTTAATCAGCAAGACTGCAGAGAATTTAGCCAGTCTTTTATTTTGGTTGCAGAGCCAAGAGAATTTGGCCGTGGGGCTTGAGAGACCTGAGCTAGCTTCCAGGAGCCCTTGTTTCCTAGCACTGTGAACTTGGGCAAGTCACTTCCCCCCTGGGAGGCTCAGCTTTTTCATTCATAAAAGGGGAATGATAAAGAAGTGAGGGATAAATAAAGAAACAGGAAGAATACACGGTGCAGGGTTTGCCACCTGAATGGTGCTCAATAGTGTAGAATTCCCTTTCTCCTGGGCTCGCTGGTCAGAGAGAGTGAGGTCAGGATACATTGCCTCCTAAGTTCAAGGAGATTAAAACAAACAGTGCACATCCTGGGAAGGCAGCTCCAGGGAGTGGGCCAACAGGCAGGGGTGTGTGTGTGTGTGTGTGTGTGTGTGTGTGTGTGTGTGTGTGTGTTAATGTACAGCAGTGGGAGCAAGGAGAATACCAGTCACTTGGGAAGAAAGGACTGCAGAGTTGAAGGAACAACAGTGAAAAGCAGAGAGGACCAGAGGTGGCTCGCAAGTACAGCCTTTTGTTTGCCCCACGCATTTGCTGATAGCCAGCTGTACCCAGGGTTTTACAAGTTTCACTCCAGCTCTGCCCTAACTTGATTACATATCAGAGCCTTGTATTCATTATCTCAAAAATGATATCTGAAGATCTTGGCCCATGGGACTAATGAGTAATCAGGACGTTGACATAAATCTCCACGCTGCCTCATATCTCTTTCTTGTAGTGGATGGATCTGAATGTTAGATCGCTATGTGAAGGAAAGTGTGAAGCCATGCTCCTGGTGGCATGTCCAGAGACCACGCTGCCTATTTTTTGGGTGTGAGGACACAAGTTTCCATCAGTCTAACTTACCATTGCTCAGGGAGAATCTACATGCTGGTGCTTCATACCCATTGATACACCTGCTGGGTCTCAAGACACGTTTTTGAGCCCCAAATTGAGGCACTTGTTTTCTAAATGATTTGTGAGTTTTATTTATGTGAAAACTCTTAAGAAATTGCACTTTTATTGAGAAAAAAGAAGCTTACATGAAAGAGATGAACCTGGAAATTTTACAGTCTGTCTATAGATAATGCTAATACAGAGAATGCTTATTCAATCCCACAACAGATAACAATGGCTAGTCCCACATTGTAATTCACTCACTTCCATCTTTTTGAACTTCCTCTTAAGCGCAAAGCCATGCAAATGGGAAAGCAAAACGGTGCCCACAATAAAGAGAGGAGACCTTGTGGAAAGACTGAGGGTCCATACTGAGTTAGAGGAAGGTCTTAGTGTTTCCCTTCACCATTATCTCCTTCTATGCTTATCTTGGATGGACAAATGTTGAATGTGGATCTTAAGCAGTAGTGAAGAAATTGTAAGATTATGAAAGGAAGCTATAATGCTTGAGCACCTACTATGTATGTGCTAGGCATTTGATGGATAACGACTCATTTAGCATATGCCATAAGAGCATAATGAAGTAGAATTCTTTTCTCTATGTTACAGGCCAAAGAAGCAGTGGCTCCGTTTGGTCAAGGTGAGCATTAGTAAGTGACAGAACTAATATTCAAACTGAGTTCTGGTGATTCCAAAGTTTGTGTGGGGTGGGGTCAAGATGTTCCTGAACATTGGAGGTATAGGTCTAGTTCTGGGAAAGAACAGAAGTGGTAGACCTCTGCAGAGCTTAGGTCCTCTGGGGTTAGAATAGAGGCAGGAAGGCAGGCAGGGCAGAGGTCTTCAGAAAATGAGGCAATGCATTTTGAGAAATATTACATGGGGCTACATGGTGAAGTGCTCTAAGAACAACTATTTAAAATGACCGTAAAGAAGTTTTATCCAGCATAAAATAGCATCCAGTTTTCAAGGTTCTGATATAAGGGCAGGGATGGGGGTCACACCGTAATCTTAGCTTTGTTGGTGGGTGAGACCATGATAGATATTTCCTGGCATTTCCAGAAAACATCTCGCAAGGAGTCCCAGGGGCAGTGACTGATCTTCATGCTACTGCAAACAGCACTAGGGGCAGGGGTGGCCCACATCCTACTTAGAAGAACAAAGAGCAGCATTTTATCTCCAGGCCACCAGCATTTGTATGGATGCCCGAACCTTGACAGGGCAGCCAAGATGCAAACACACCACTTTCCAACCTTAGCTTCTTCTATTTTGCTGTAGGGTATCCTAGGCAAGATCTCCGAGAAAGAACCATGAATACATCATGTTCCAAAGTCCTCAACATGGGAAGCATAGATGGCTGCATTCAGCCACCTGGGAAGGTCAAAAGCAGATTATCATTCAGTAGCTAAGTAACATGTGCCAAAATGGACATAAGAGCTGTGGTACTGCCACAGCTCTTATCTGACTGAAGTGCACACATGTGGATTGAAAATGACATGATTACTAATTTTCTGAGGGACAAAAGGGGAAATCCAGTAGAGTGACTGGGTAAAAAGTTAGTAATGAAAGGTAAGTAACCCAGACGGGGAGTTTCCTGAGCAAGCATCGCCGGCAGTGTTCAGCCTGTCTCTTTCATGGCACTCTCTGAGTCAGGTTGATAGATCTCTGACCCACTGCTGGACCCTCTGCTGAAACCACCTCTTGTCATTACACCAGGTAAGGACGTCAGCAAAAAGCCTTTTCGGCGCAAGTAGCAACCCACTTTCCAAAACAACTCTCCACACTTCAAACTAAACACACAACTAAGTAAACCCAGATTAAATACAGCTTTATCAGGATGAAGTTTGAGTAATCTGTGAATCAACAAAATCCGGGGAATGTGTGTACAGAATATCCATTACACAAATGTCAGACCACAAAGTCAAACTCTTTTTTTTTTTTTTTGAGATGTTGCTAAGGACTCTCTAAATCCAGCCAATACAGGAGAGCCAGAGAAGACCCGCGTCATGCTAGCTTCCATCCTACAGCCTGTGTTTCCTTAGGCAAAGAGCAAGAAAGCAAATGTGATGCAGAATCATTTGCGTTGTTTCCCAGAAAAAGCAAGAGAGCCTTTCCTCATTCGTTGGAATGGAGAGCACCTTCTCTGACCTGCTTTAATTGCTGTGGGTGAAGCTTGGACATCACACAGCCTCATAACTATAATACCACTGGCGTCATCGGGTGGTTCTTAACTTTGTTGGGTACGAGCTACAAAGTCCAAGACTAAAAGGGTCATTTATTGTCTGCCAAATGGAATGTTTCAAAGTAAAATGGTTCAGTCACATAATTAGGAAAAAAAGGAAGAATTACAATGTATGCTCTCATACAGAATTAAGTGTGCCCACAAAATGATCAACACAGGAAAATATTAACAGCAGTACCCCGAGAGGACACAGTCACTTGGATTGTCACAGAAGAGCTACAGTGGCATTTTCTTGATCTGTGTGGAAACGCGTGTACTGCTATTTCAATGCTGCTGTCATAATGGTCCAGGACTCTGGTAGCTTAAGTCTGAAAATGCTTCAGAATCAAACAGAGTTAAGTCAAATGCTAGCCTGTTCATTCCCTACCAAGGTGTGATGTGGGCAAGTATCTTATTTCCGAAACTGTCCTGTAAAATGAGGACCATATAACCTTCCCCATGGGTTTTTACACAGATATAAGATGATTCACATAAAGCATCTGGCCTTGGCACATACTGCATCCTGAATATTATTCCTGCCCTTCCCCTCCATCCCTCTCTCTGTCTTTGGGCAGAGAGATTGTGTGTGTGTGTGTGTGTGTGTGTGTGTGTGTGTGTGTGTGTGTGTGTATGCGCGCGCGCACACGCGCATCATTAGTTTTGACATTATGCCTATATGTAACAGGAATGCAATAAATACTTCTTGCCATTTTTTTCAATAGCAAACATTGATTTTTTATCTTTTGTACTGTCTAACCCAGAAGTTCCCAAACATTCTTGTTTCTTGATTAATCTATCAGCAATTTTTTACAGTACTCATAGGCTAAAAGAATTAGCCAACAGTTCTGTTTATTAATGAGGCTCAAATGTTTTAATAAATATTTATTCCCTAACATTTTAGTAGATTTTGAAAAAACAATGCACATAAATAAAAAAGAAAGAAAAATAATATTTTATTTGCTTCTCCACTGATCACAAGTACTTACTGCCCAGATGGGTGTGCCTGTCAGGCACTTCATAGCTCCTCAAACCTCGGCATTAGATTGGAAACCCCCTCCCTGTCTTCCTGCTCCACACTGCATCACAAGGTACCGCTTTATGTTACAGCAACTGGCAGAAACCTAGCTTCCCAGCGGTATGACATCACTAAAGAGAATGTCGCGCGTTCCAGTAGTGAAACTGAACTATCTTGAGCCAGTGGTTCACACGGTACCTGACAGATGTCAAGAAGTGATGTATTTTCCTCAATTCTTTAAAATATTTCCTGGCACTCTTTTGCATTTGCTGCAATGTTCAGGGTGCCCTGGCTCACGGTCTGGGAACCGGAAAGCAAACCCACCATTTCAAATCAGGTCCTTCTTCTATGCGTCTGTATCACAGCACTATGAATTGGACATTATAGATACATCTGAGTAGTAGCAGGACTACTATGATGGTGTTCAAACTGTATTTCTCTTTGACTTTTAAGTCTTTAATATTTCATCTATTTAGAAAAATTTGGCCTAGTAATTTCATATGGTCACCGGGACAAATTCTGCAAGAAGGTTCTGAGGCCTCAAATAGATAAACATCTACTAATCCGTCTTTCAAATGTTTGTTTACCTCAAAGAACCACAGAGTAATGCAAAGTTTACCAGTGATCCTTCTCCTCACTAGGAATTTGTGAGCTGGGGATCAGCTTCTTCTAAGTTCATGAAGAAAAAGACTCCCCTTTACATGTGAGAAGAGCTCATCACGTAAGAACGCGATTTGCTGTTCAGCATCCGGAATCCAGGCCTGGGAAGCAGGGGCTCACCCCTGCCCCTGCTCAGACTCTGGTCTGCACTGTTTTATAGACATGTCCCCAGAGCTGAAAGATGGTTTAAACCTTGCTCAGGGAAGCAGAGGCACAGTGGGGCAGACGATCTATGCTGCACCCGCTTAACAATGGCTCTGTGACAGGAAAACCCTGCCTTGCAATGAAGGCCGAATTCTATGTTACAAAACCCCTACCGTGCATGAGTAAGGTCACTGAGTCTGGTGCTGGGAAAGTAGCACCCAGGGGCTCTGCAGGGCAGGCTCCAGCCGCCACTAGACACAGGGTCTTCTCTCCCACAGCTGCCTGACAATGCTCTGGATTAAGACGTACTCTTCGCTGAAAGGAAGATATGCAAATGTTCAGGTTTATCAGTTCCTAATTAGGGTTTTCTCCCAGACACAATAAATAAAGTAGAAAAAGGAGAGAGCTTTGGAGGAAAAGTAGGCTAATCCGAAGCATATTATGCAGGGCCTTCCCCTCTGAATGCAGAAATGATCCTGACCTCGCTGGCTGAGCCTTCCAGCCCCAGGAAATCAAGTCCCTAGGAATCCATTAGGCACCGACCTGAGGCCCAATATTATCTCAGCAGTTTTGGAGGGGCCTGGGAGACAACAGTGTAATGTGTCTGTCCTGAGGAGCAGACAGTGCCACTGGGGAGAGGAGGCTTATTACACTTGAAACAAGCAAAACCTGCTCTGGACTCCTCTCATTGCAACTTTAGAATAAATCAAGTAACACTGTGTTCCCGGGGCAGCATTGGCAGAGACCAAGCAGGATCCACTGTTTCCACTGCTGGGCACATTTATGGGCCCCTCTAGCCTATTTGGAAAGAAGCTGTATATATAACGTCTTCCAGAATCAATCTACCCAGTGTGAGTCAGGGGCCTCCGAGTCCTAGCTCTGTCCACTTTGCATCACGCTCCTCATTTTCTCTAGCCCTAGGCACATGATCTGGCACTGACTTTCAAAGTTCTGCTTTATTTTGAAATTCAACTGACAAAACTCTTCTATTCCACCAACTCTTTCCCCAAATGCTGTACAATTCAAGGTAGCAAATTTGGAGCCTGGCCATTCAGAATACATCATAATACCCAAAATAAGTTCATAGATGAATGAAATAAACAGAAACACAATAGCTATTACCTCCCCAGGGACTCTGGGTTTAGAATAGTGCAAAATAGAAGAAGGCCAGTCTAACAGTTCACATAACAGTGATTTCAATGAGGTAGCAATGAGTACAATACCTCCTAACATGGAAAAATTTATATGGCAAACTCCTGTTATAAAATGCTTTGCTGTTCTGTTGATTTGATAAGCCTGGAGGATACACGTTGCATTCATATAGAGTGATATATAAAGTATCTTGTTTGCTTTGAAAAATGAAAGGTCAGTAATAACAATTCTTGGGTTGCAGTGATTTCCCCATCATTTATATTGAGTGCCTTCTAATTCTGGACCTTACGTTCCATACTGGGAATATCATTTGCTTAGCCCTTAAGGAGTTTGCAGACAAGTTACTAGGCATAGATAACCTTTGGCCTTTTGCAAATACCATATGGCTATCATAATATATATGAAACAAGCCAATTATTATGCCATTTGCACATTTATCCTCCCCAAGACTTATCCTGGGTTTCACTATAGTCCCCCTCTCCTCTAAGGGTTATCTTCATCATCTGGAGGGCCTCGTGGGGACAGAGTGGAGCTTCAGACACATGGTATGTGGAGTCAGATGAATCTTTTCCCTAAATATTGATTTCCATGGTGGTTAAGAAGGTTCCTTGAAGTAGATTTGAAGTTGAACAATACTGGGGATTCATTCATACAAGTATGGTGACTTGAGGAAGAGAGCTGGGATGGAAGTCAGGAGACAGGGACAGAAAACAGGGGTCACCATAGGAGAATCTGGCAGGGCCAACTTGACTGGGCCACAACCTGAGAGCCCCAGCCCAGGGGCATATGTTCAGATGGGCTGGATGTTCTTCATTGTGGTGGTTGGTGTTTGAACCCACCCAGCCCTCCCTTACAGGGGATGTATATACCTTGGGTGGCAAATATCTATTGGTATATACTGAAAGAACTCCATCACTATATTCTAGAACATTTAGTGGGCTCAAATTACTTTGCTAAGGTGATATGCTCTTAAATGAGCCCAGAGACAGAAATATTTTTCTCACTTAAAGGTAGGGTGATATTCTGTTATGGTAATGAAAGATTTGAGATGGCTGGTGGCTAGGGCCAGTTATCAACCATGAGAAGGAGTCCCTAAGTAACAGTCAAGAAAAATAGGGTGGTATCGTTTGGAGTGGGCAAGGCCAATGTTGATGGCAAAAGTGGGACTCAGAATAGCCAGCAGGGTTCAGCTGTGAATGGCAGCCCAGACTAATTCCTAAACACATAACACGCCATGTTAGGATCATAAAGGGATGTTGATTTTGGGATGAGCTTTGTAAGGGACTGTATTGCCTGATCTAGCAGGTGAGGGCTTGAGGCTGTGGTCTTCATGTTAATGAGAATCATTCATACCAGTGGGCTAGGAAGGCTTGGAAACATTTTAGTTGCATAAGCTTACATCAGCCCCTCCTCTTCTTTTAACTGACAAGCAGTCTTAGCCCTGTTATCATCTCTGATCTTGGACCACTTCCCTGAGTCACTGTGCAACCAACTTCTCTTTCTGAAAGGCGGACAGAAAAGTAAATTCCCTGGTTTCCTCCGGAGCAGCCTGAGATTCCCTAATTTGCATTGCTATGTGAGTGCAAAGCACGATGATAAAATATATAACTTTTAAGATGTGTCAAAGACAGCACGTTAGATCAACTTCTTTTTTTTTCTGTGTATGCGTTGTTGTTTTTTTTTTAAACTGGGACCACTGTGCTTTCTTTCAAGTGACAAGAGGGGTGACAGCTGCACTACGAGGTGTTCAATGGTTAATTAAGACACCAGTGTCATCGCTCAGCTCTTTTGTGTTTCATAGAAAGCAGTTGCTAAACAGATGAAAGCAGGTCTGAGGCAAGGGGTAGTATAACTATTATTTCAATTAATAAATAACTCTAAAAGCGAGGGAAGGGATGAAGGCCCCAAGAGCGTCAGTATCGTCCTGGTTCTGCCAGGAAAATGAAACAGCACCTGCAATGGTCATGGCTTCTGTCTAGGAGATCCAAGCAAGTCGGGCCACCTATGCTGAGCAGGTTAGTTTGCCTGGTTCTTGCGGCACCCCCTAGTGACACATTCCTATACCCTGGCATATGCGGCTTACAGCTATAGAAGGAACTGTGCCGAACTCACCACTTTTTCTTCCACCCGCATCCTCTCCTCCTCCAGCTCCCCCTGCTTTCCACCAAAAAAGCCCTAAAATGCATTTGCAGACAAATATCAGGGAAGCATTTATAAATATTTCAGAGGCGTTTCATAAATAAGTAAGCAAATCTACAAAAAGACTTCCCTCTTTTAATGAGAGCTTGGCTGTGGTACATGCCTTTTATTGGAACATCATTAAAACCAGTTGGGGAGATTTTTATACTGGACTCTCTTTTGGGGGGGTTTCATAATACATGAAAAAGCCTGCCATGCGTCTCAGAAACATGTGGCCTCATCCCTGACAGATTAGGCAGCTCTGGCACGAGGGAATAGCTTTTACTCCTTTTAAAGTAAATACTAATCAATAGCAACTGTACCGACAGAACCTTCTTGCCGCCTAATTGCACCACAGTCACTCATAGACCCCAACAGAATTTTCCCCTGGATGTAACAAAATTAACTACCAGGGGCTGAGCTGGTGACTTATCACCATCTCTCTATTCAAATGTAATTAACACAACCCCCCAACTGCCACATGTACCATTAAAGTACCATTTGTTTCGTGTAATTTCCAAACAGGGTCTGAAGGTCGTGCCCACATCAATCTTTTCAACACACTCAACTGCACAAGAAATCAAACTGGCAGGGAGGTGGTCCCCAATGTTATAGGAAATCGCTGCCCCCTCTGAAATCTTGTTTGTAGATTCTCTTCTGCAGCTTAATGCCCTCTGAGGTCTCTTTGGCCATGTCAGAAATAGCCAGGCTCTATCAGAGGCAAACAAGTAATTTAAGCTGTCTTCCCAAGCCAACCTGGTACCCAGCTCTGGGCTGATCCAGCTGCTAGATAAGCAGGGATCTTATCAACAGCTTGGGATGGATACTATAACCACTTTGGTTAATAATAACTACTTTTTCTTTTTATCACACACTAATATTTTAAAAGGACTTTTATCTACATTTTTCTAATTCATTATTGTGATTGGTGATTATAGTAATAGCAGTGGCTGTTTATAGAGCACTGGAGCTAAGAGCTTTACGTACATAGCTTATCATTTCATCCTTACAAATACTTTATGAGTTAGGAATCATTACCTCTATTTTGAAATCAAGGAAACTGAGGTTCACAGAGTGGCTCCAAGTGCTTCAAGCAGCCAGAATGAGGGATCACCAGAATTTGAAGCCAATTTTCTAACTCTAAAGCTCACTGGGGACCACTTGAGCATTTCGGGAGAGAAATATCATCATCACCACTATCAGCATCAGTAACATCAGTAACATCTGTGTTTTACACATGTGATAGATGAGGCACAGAGATGTAAAGCCACTTGCTCAGGGCTACCCTTCATGGAAGCATTGGGAAGAAGGGGAAAGAGGTGGCCATGGGGGATCAGTGGAAAGAACAAGAAAGGAGCCCAGAGATATGACCTAACAACCCGTGCAAGACATCTGCTGGGTGACCTTCAGCCAGTGGCATGCCCTCGCTATGCACAGGGACCTCAACTACGTAACAGTGAATCAGATAAAAGATCTTTTAAGCCCCTTCCAGATCGAACATTCTTGGCTAATTGTGAATTCTCTGAGCTAGAAGAGGCCACACGTGGAAATCTAACAACATTCTTTTCTCAAGACTGGACCAAGTAATGTCCCTGTCAGAACCAAGACAGCCATGTTGTCAGAAAGCTATCACCTTAGAAAAGGAAGAGTGATGCGTTGAGGATGCCCACAGTTAGCTCTCAGGAACAATCAGCCACTGCAGGAATCAACAGGTATAGACAGCACATGCTGCCCCCATCTAGCTCCCATGTGTGGTTGGGCAAAGCTGTCCCATTTGGGAGGGTGTCTGGGTAAAGTCACTGAGGTCTGAAACTCGGGTCAGGACTCAAGTATTGTAATCCTTCAGTGCAGTCCCAGTGTACAGAATCTTGCTCCCAGATAGACAGTTAACACAGAGGGTCTCTCTCTGATGGCGGTTTCTTTACTTCTTCCATTCACAGATGCCTGGTTCTGGCCTCTGATCCTGTGCATGGGGTCAGCCTGGCCTCTTAGAACCCCCAGCTTCACCCAGAAACACACAGGCCACAGGCTCATGTGCACAGCTGCCTTCCACAGATGAGTTCATAGTTGATCCATTCCGGTGAGGCCCCTGGGTCAGGGCCTCTGTCAGCCCAGCACCCAGGGGACACTCATGCCTGAGAGACCGTGTTGTGTTTGTGTGTCAGGGGTGGGAGGAACCTTTGGTGTCCAGAGATCCTGACATCAATTTATTTCCATTTTAGTATGTTTTCCCTTGATTCAGAATGAACCAAGACAAGCAAAAATACTAATCAAAATGGAATGCAAATATCCAAGGCTCCTTTCTCTCAGAACTGCCCTATTTCTGCCCCCTCCCCCTCCATGGTACTAATGTTTTAGAAATAGAAGGCACCTCTGGAGAGAAAGGATAATACCAAATTTTAAAATCTGTAGAAAATGAGTACAGGGGTAGGCGGCACTATTAGTGCTACTAAAAATAAGCTTTGGGAAGCTACAATAAATGGAAAAACCAGAAGAGTCATTCTTTTTTTAAACTGTATTGAAAAGCCTGTATGTTCAGGAGCCATTTTCTCCTGAGATTCCAACAATAATACTTTGGATTCGATAATCATTTCTGTAGTGGTCTCTCCTCCATTTTCTCCCACTCCATCCCCTCCTCTCAGCCCTGCCCAGAAATGCAGGCTGAATATTGGGCATATTACCTATTCAAGACAGTGTGGTTCTGCCAACTGAATATTGTGTCAGATGCCACAGTGCTGGGGCGATTATGCCCTGCTTGCTGCTTAGTGTACAGTGGGAATTATTATGCTTTATTTTTATTTTATTGTTTAAGCACGGTACCAGGGTTAATGTAGACAAACAACAAGTTCTGGAGAGAAAGACTGTCCCCTCAGACTTGAGGATCTTCTCATCCAGGAAGCCCAGTGCACTGCCCACTCTATTTTGCCCTCAGTGGATAAACTCCCTGTCACTGCTACCTCAGGGAGGGAGAAAGGAGGGTCTACTCACACCAGTGACCTCAGGGCAGGCTGAAGCATGTCCTGAGTAGTCACCAACAGCTCTATTGGGCTAGAAAAATATCCTACCTGCTCTGGGTTCTATTTCTGATGCCAGCTGGACACATCTGCCAGCCTCAGTCACAAAGTCCCAGCTGACCAATTGGAGGTGTTAGGACATTTCTGGGATGTTAACAGAAAAACAAAAAGGGTATCTCACCAAGCCCCAAGGTCAGGTGTCAAAGCTAGGGGACTAGCTTTGTAGCAGCCAGGTGGGCTAGCAGGCAGAGCCAAAGTTAGCAATAAACCCCGGACCACCGTGTATCCTGCCTTTTCGTCTTCTCTCAAAGGTAGCCTTCCTGGCAATAGTTTATCTTCACATGCATCAATAAATGGAGAAAGGGGGACTCAAAAAATCTGTACAGAGTCATGGAAACATTTATAAAGGGGGCATTTCTAAAGCAGCCAGTCAACTTCTTCATTTTGTAGGTGAAGAACTGAGGAACAGAGGCTGAAGGTGGTGAGCAGGGCTGCACTTGGCATGTGTCTGAGTTGGAGGCAGAGCCCTGGCCGGGGCTTCTGGCTCCTAATTCAGAGTTCCTACCACCACCTGGGCTCTTGTTGTTTCTTGTTTGATTCCTGGAGCCTCTGAGAAGAGAGTGATCTCAGGTGGGACAGGAGTAAAAGCCACGCTTGAGAATGCTAACCTCTTTTTCACAAGGTGATCTGGACTCTATTATTATTTTTCCCTCCTTTGTTTCAGTCTGGGTGTTTCTGCCTCTTAAAAGCAGCTAACCCTTTACCATGAAGGGGAATGAAGAAATCTACCAATAAAATAAGCCTGAAAGCCCTTTGCTTCCTGCAGGAAAAAAATCTATATGTGCCCTTCAGCCTTGTAATTGAGTTGCAAAGGGGAAAAATAAAATGATCTCCTAGTTGTGCGGAGCCATTCTACCCAACATGCCAATAAAAAGCAAGTGGTGTTTTTGTCCCTGGGATGTCCCGGATCAGAGTCAGATCTATGCAACTAAACAAGGGCTAGGTTATTACCAATAAACGATTACACTCCGGGTTGTATTGAATAGAGGGCTACTTGAACTCTTGAGACTAATTGGAAGGGTTCAGAAATGTCAATGTTGATGTTGTCTGTCTAGATTCCCTGAACCACAGTGGAAACTAACCCCAAATCCTAAAACTGGTCCCTGCCAGAAAATCCCGTTTCTATCAGGAAACGTGAATGTTAATCATGGGCATGTTAATCACGTCACTCAGCTACTGGTGCCCTTCTGTGTCATCCAGTAGGTACATAACAACCATGCACATTATCTTTTCCTGATAGGTATTAGGAAGATCAGGTAAATAATAATGCTTTCTATTTGTAGAGCACTTTAAATTGTAAAAACCCCTTCCTTTACTCTATATCAACAACTCCCTGCAGTACCTGTAAACAGGTGCCTATCACCTGCCTTCAAAACAACCTTGTGTAGTTAGGGGTAAGAGCCCTATTTTAGAGATGAGGGGTCTGAGGATCAGTGCAATTAGGTGGCACATCTATGTTCACACAGCTAAGAGCAACAGAGAGGGACAACTCTAGATCAGCTAGTTCCACATCCAACTCTCTCCCTGGGATCACATTGCTTCAATCGTGGTATACGCAAAATGCTTTCTAAAGTTAAAAAATGTGACACTATAACAACTCATTAAATTCATCTTCCTCCTATCAGCCATGCCCATATTTAGGAGTCCATGATCCTCTCCACGGACATAACTCATCTTTATAAGTCTCCGGACATCTCTATGGCTGCAGCAAGCTCCAGAAGCCCTGGTGGGGTCAGATTCACTGACGGGTAAGATGAAATGCCTGGACCGGTCCTACAGCATGCCCTTTGCTCCCAAGGCCCTGCACATGGCCAGGTCTGAGAACCTCGGACCAACACAATCTTTCATTGTATTCGGTCGGTTGGTTTTATTTGCAGACAAAATAGATGGCTGCCTTCCTGTCGGAATTCCCAGGTGCTTAGAGGAAAGCACCTCTTCTTCAATTCTCTTCTATCTCTTCCCTTGAGGTCTCACATCCCTTGAGTAGGGGTTTAAAAAGAATCACCGTACAACTGAAAGACAGGTATAAAGTGCAAATATATTAAAGAATCAATTCAGGGCAACAGGCTCATTCACTAATGAATAAGTCAAATAATAACCAATTCTTTGCCCCCACAGGTGGGAAAGAGGCCAAACAAGCAGAACAGGAACCCCCAAAACAGTCCACTGACTACAGTATTTGGCTTAAGGGGATGCCTATTACATGTTCTAGGTTCTAGTGATATGGCTTGAGGATCTGTTAACAGGTTTGATTAAATTTTTTTAAAGCAGCCTTATTGAGTTAACATTTATAGGCCATAAAATCAACATGTTGTGTTTTATTTAATGATTTTTAGTAAATTTATGGAGTAGTGTAGCCATCACAATAATCCAGTTTTAAAAACAAGTTCAATTGGAAGAAAGAATACTTGGAAAAGGTAATTCTGCTTGCCTATCTCAACACTTAAAAAAATAAAGGATTTATTCTTATCAATCTCTCCCTCAGGGAGGTTCCACTCCCTAAGGGCAGCCATGCTTTGAAAGACCTGCCTTCTTTTACTGCCTGGTGAGGGCTGCACACTGAGATTCAGGGTGAGCTACAGCCCAGCCTCCCAGGACTCAGGCGCCAGGAGGGGCCTCTGGTGTTGACAGGAAGGTCCGCCGTCACTTCCACAGCCTCCACACCCACTACTTGGAAAGTTACAGAAAGCTCTTGGTCACACCTCCAGTTTCCAAAACCAGGAGAACAAACATGTGATCAACCCCTCCACCCCAGCCTCCTACACCCACCCATCCTCGGAGAGCCTGAGGAAACTGGCCAGCATCTTGGCATTCCATGCCAGCTGCCAACCCCTCTTATTGTTTTTGTACTTCTTAGAGACTGTCAGCACAACTTCTCCCCTGATGGCCATGTGACAGGCTACGCTATCCTTTATCTCAGGGCACCAAATGACTACCGTTCCAGGTCTTTCTGTTTCACTGGGAGGCAAGTGGAAGAGAGAAAGACAGCCGTATTTTAAGGCACACACTAGAACAAAGACACGGCTGTGCTTTGCTGGATTCTGTTAGCAGCAGACATGGGTAAAGAATGGATATGAGCAAATATGTGGGTGAGTATAGAACCCGCTTAAATTAAACACTATAGATCTACTGTTTAGTGTCAAAGTAACAGTTGTGGAGTCAGGGTCTATTAAAGAGAGTCAGAACAAAAGATAGGTATGCCTTTACCCATGCTATTGTCTAGAGAATTCTCTTTCCTCCTCCTGTCTGTTCTGTCCCATAGTTCTCCAAACCCAAACACCCGACCGCTCCTTTTCCCCAGGTCATTCCTTCATATGCAACCTAGTAGTGCAGCCATCACAGGTGTTTTCTGGCATGTTTGCCTCCCTTCCACACTGTGAGTCTTGTGGTCAGGGGACCATGTCTTACCCATCTTTGTAACCCAGGTGGCTTATGCCACATGGAGAAAGAACATAAAGGATGCTTGAGAGATGATCTGCACTCAACTGACTAGAAAAGCACCTTGGAAACAAAAAGGGGTTCACACGCAGGCAGGTGTGTTAATGTGCCAAGCTTTACATGGGCAGGGAACAATTTGTGATAACATATGAAAATTTGTTGAATGCAAGAAGCACCACATGTAAACTGCAAAGTTGCATTGCAAGAGAAAGGGCTGGAGGCTTTTGGGAAGGGCCTTTCCCTAAGTCCTTGTCCATTGAGAAGGAGAGGGAAGTGCAGGCTCCCGGTGAAAAGAGAATGATTTTGTAAGCCCATAGCCACGCTTTGTAAAGATAAGGCAACTGCTCCTCCTTACACACCTACAGTCAGAGCTATATCCACAACAGGATATACAAAGGTGTGCTTTGTGGTCTAAACTGCCTTCACAATGTTCATTTCATCTATTATGCCCACTGTTGTATCTCAGTGCTTACTTAGCACAATACCCAGAACACAGAGAGCACCTAGTGAATACTTGCAATGTGAATAAGTATTTCATCATCTGACTGTCTTCTTACCCCATAAGATGTGCATTTTTTTCCTTGTGCTCTACAAACACAAATGTCCTGGAATAAATTTTCCATTGAACATCTCACTTGTCTAGGAAGCACTTCGTCAATACGATTAACAAATTGGAAATAAGTAAAACAAATCCACAGGAACCAAGGCCTGGAGTGCCACTATTTAGAAAGTACATGCAGTGAAGACTCAAAATCTTAGACACCTTAAAGTGATTACCCACCTTCTGAGTGACCCCAGAAATGTCAGAGGACTCTGGGGCCTGTGGGCCATCCAGGAGGAAGCAGAAATGAAGGGGAGGGAAGGGAACTAATATTTCTTTGTCACCTACTCTGAGCCAGGTATTGGGCCAACTACTCCTGTCTCTCATTTCATTTCGGACGATGGAACCTACCAGATGATTATGGCGATCATGACTTATAATTGAGAAGAGGAGGATCAGAGACACTACATGTCATGCCCAAGGTCACCCAGCTAGAAAGTAGCCATGCCAGAACTATAATGCAAATCTACCTAACTGTAAAGATGAAGCTCTTTCCAGCCTACCATGTACCTGGGCCCTAGTGTTCCTCTGGCTTTTGAGTCCCAGAGGGGAGAGACAGTCATTCATGTCCACAGCCTGCTCTCCCCAGTGTGGGCCAGAAGAAACACGGATACATGCTTCCTGAGCTGCATTCTAGATCACAGGCATTGACACTTCTTCACCAAAAAGGGGTCTGGCTACAGCCACAACCACCTGAGGGAGGGCACATCTACAAACGCTGGCCCTGGAGGACGTGCTCAGGCGGCACTGAGTTCTCTGGTGGAGCACAGACTTTCCACAGATATACTTCCTTGCTCTGACACAGACCCTTGCAATTCAACCTTAGCAGCCATAATCCTGGGGGCTTAGGAAGGCCTTCTGGAGCTTTGAAAGGCAGCCTTCAAAGTGTCCTCCCTGTGGCTGCTCCTGCACAGATAATGCAGAGCCTCCCAGCTTGGCGGTCAGTCTTCCTTTATTCAAAGTTCCAGGAGGGTTTTGAGTGGCGAGTATGGTCTCCTGAAAAGCCCAGTGCAAAGCCCCAGCTTTCCCAGTGGTCAGGGAGCAAGCAGCAGGGCAGCGAGGAAGGCTGGCTCTTAAGCAAATCGCTTTCCCTCCCTGGACCTTCGTTTCTCATCTGTAAATGAAAAAGGTTTGACATATGATCTAAGCATTGTAGAACTTTTGCAAGAATTCAAACACTCTTATTGTCTGTACTGCCCAAATACAGCAGTCACTAGCTATACATGCCTCTTTGTCCTTGAATCGTGGTTAGTGTAATCAAGGAGATGCATTTTTTATTTTATATAATTTCAATGACTCTAGATTCAAATTTAAGTAGACACATGTGGCTAGTGGGTCCTGTATTGAACAGAGAAGTAAGGACCCTTAAGCTCTAAGAAACAGAGAAGGAAGCAGCCTAAGATAGGATTAAGAGTTCCTGATCACAGGGGTGTGGGTTCAAATCCCATTTTGCTACTTATTAGCTCTGGGGCCAAGCACAAGGTATTTAATGTCTTCATACCTTGGTTTCTTCTTCTACACAATGGAGATAATAATGGCCTTTACACACATGTGCTATGAAAATTGAATAAGATAAAGCTTTTATTTCCTAGCACATGATGAAGGCTCCATGCATGAAGGGGTGGGGATATTTCTTTCTCTGATGAATACATTATTTCACTCACTATCACATCACATCTAAAACTGAGTGGAAGGGAAGAGAGGATTAAAATCCACTGGGTAGGGCGTTGGGGGTAGGGTAGGGGAATGAAATGGGAGAGGAGGTAGGAGGGAGGGAAGGAAAGGCAGGTTTGCTTACTTTACATATTCCTCAGGGCTGTCTCTGTGTGTATCTTTGATTGGGTCAAATTACACAAGATCTAGATTCCCTCCAACGAGTCTGTGTTGTGTAATCCTCCCAGCCTTGTAAAGGAACAGATCTGACTGGCCAGCGGCTTTACAGGAGGCATCACCACTGAGATTCACAGCTCATGAGAAACAAGGAAAGGGTCCTTGTCATCCTTTGAAACATGCACAGCCTGACACACCAGGATGACACTTTCTGTGCAACTTAGATGGCATCTTCTAGCCTGAGTAATTAAACAGATTTACCCTTTAGTCTAAAAGAGAAAGTAGTTGATGAGAAAGTCCTTCCCCAATTCCTTTTGCCCCCAAAGATGTTGACTCTGAATACTTCACCTTGGCTCCATCTTAATCAGTAGCTTCCTACCCATTCAATCCTCACCAACAGCCTTTGAATCACCTGGAGGAATTTTTTAAATCCCAGTGCTCAGGCTATACCACTTACAATTAAATTAAATGATGAGGGTGGGACACCGGCACAGTACTTTTTAAAGTCTCCTGGATGCTTCTAATGCAAACTATGTTGAGCAAACAGGTTTTCAGAGGGAGCCATCTGCGTAGAAATTCAGGAGTTAACTGCACCGGGAGCCCTGACAGTGGTCGGCAAACTGCGGCTCGAGAGCCACATGCGGTTCTTTGGCCCCTTGAGTGTGGCTCTTCCACAAAATACCACGGCCTGGGCGAGTCTATTTTGAAGAAGTGGCGTTAGAAGAAGTTTAAGTTTAAAAAATTTGGCTCTCAAAAGAAATTTCAATCGTTGTACTGTTGATATTTGGCTCTGTTGGCTAATGAGTTTGCCCACCACTGTACATAGACTCAAGGCCTAATCAGATCCTGCTGATGTTTCGTTTAGCAAACGTTGCTTATTGCTACTGGAATATTTCTCAACCAACATCCTCTTTAATAAAGTCCAATTTGGGCCATTTCCACATTGTTAGTGTTGACAGGGGAATTCCCCAATGATTTGGTGATAGGAGGGGATGGTGCTTTAATATCAAACCTTGAAGCTGGTTTCCAGAGCCCAAAAACCATCAAGGAAGAGCAGCTCCAACAACTTCTGTATACTGCCACCTGGTGGGGCCTGGTCCCAGCTTTCTCCCAGCTCCTGAGCTTTGGGCTTCGGCCCCTCCTCCAAACAGATGTAATTTAGGAAATTGTCATGCATTTTCAATCCAATTTACTGGTGCCTTCCACATTGATCAGACTTGCTTCTCCTTTTTCCTCCCATCAGGTTAATATAATTATTGCTTTCACATGGTAAAGCCATTTCATGTAATAGCTTTGTTTGTTACTATGGTTACAAGTTTAGCAGTACTTTGGAAGATAAATCTATCATCCCCGAAAGCCACATTCTATTTGTCAAGGTGCAGCCCTTGCACACATCAAAAAGCAAGCTGAGTAGTGGCTTTAGTTTTCCATCTTCACGAAAGTGGCCGTTCTTGTTCTAATTGTATTTGAAAGTCCTCCGAGTGTAGACACTCCTTGGAAATTGCTGGGTGCTGTCCCACTTTCTTCCCCCTGGGATATTCCTGCCCGTGTAAGGCACCCAGAAGACCCATAAAAAGAGCTATCGGGGATTAAGTCAGAAAAACTGGCTGTGGGCAGCTCTAGTTGCCAGGCCAGAGCCCTCCTGTTGCAAAACTGGAGTTGCCAGGAGTCTGTTTACTCTTGGCTGATTTATGTCCCAGCTCAAGGCAAGGGCAGAGAACATAATCTCTCAGAGTTACATTTCTTTGGGTGTAATCCCTTCCTCTCATGTATCTGAAGCATCACCCCTTATTTCCTGATGGTAATGGGATTATGATTTCTCTTTAGAAAAATGGCAAAAGTTCAGAGCTGGATTTAACCTGCCATTCTCAGGTGACAAAATGTGACAGTGTCTTGGTTTTGACAGTGCCTCACACCCAACTGAATCAGACCTGGCCCTCAGAGATCAGAAGTGGTGTGCCTCTGACCTTGGGCTTTCCTCCTGTGCCTGGTCAATGATAACAGCTAACCCTGGGGGAAGGGGGGGAGTGGTGACCTCACCTTCCAGTGCATCACCCCATCTAATCCCCATGACAACCCAGGAGGCACACATCACCATCATCGCTCTCATTTCGTAGAGGAAGAAATGAAAACACAGATGAATGAGCACTGCCCCAAAGTCAGGCCACAGTCAACCTTTGGGCTCCGGGTTCTGCTTCTTTTCTAGGAGCTCTTGCTGGCAACTCCATGGAAGCTCACTCTCCAGGTCCAAACAATGGGGACCAGGAGAAAAGAGGACAGGCAGTATCAGTGCCTTCACTGAGGCCTTCATTAAACCAAACTGAACAAGCTCCAGCCACCATCTTCGTCCTCCCTCTTTAGGAGAAAGTTATTGGTTTGGTAACCCATCGGTGAATTTCCGACTACTGATGAACTAGCCATGTCATTTACCTTTATTAATACAGAGCAGGAACATATTTATACCACTCACATGGCAGGATAATTTGCAGTTACATAATTTCATGGTAATTAAATTGGAATGGCCAGGTAGAAACTAGGCACTTTGGAGGAGCATGTTTATCAACAACCGGCTACCTCAGAATTACCCATTAATGACATGATTAGTGGTGGCCTTGTAAGAGAGGTTGTTATGCAAGGGACTTAATCTTTTCATTTCCAATGGACATAAAAAGCAGGAGCCATGGAGATACCAGGAACATGTTTCCATCCCTTTTTCTGACAGGGTAGAGTGCAGTTGTGCAGGTTTATTCTGTTCCTGGGCCTGTCTGGGTGCCCTGGTGACAGGGAGGGGGAAGGAAGTGTGAGCTTGAGCAAAGGGTGCAAGTATTGCGTAGTATCAGGCTAGTCTCCACATCTGTTGAGCCAGGACACAAGTGGGAATTACCGACTTGAGAAGAGAGTGAGGAAGCTCAGAGAACCTATGCTTGGGCGAAGGGGCCCAGGAGTGGAGGTTGAATTATTGCTTGGTTGTGTGCCGTGTAAGGACCAAGAAAATGTAGAAAGGAGGCCAGAAGGAGAGATGGTGGACTCCATTTACTAGGGTGCTGTGAAAAGGCATGCAGCTCATATAACATACTGGGCGTGCACCACCCCCAGAAAACAAAACTGGTCCAAGGCTGGTTTTCTTGGCAACAGTGTTCTCCTTGTCCCTTCTTCCTCATCCCCTGGAGCTATTCCCTGAGGTTGATCTTGCTGTTTATTTTCCCTGGATATACACCAGGCATGGCGAAGAGAAACCCACACACTGCGATGGGTTCTCAGCTCTCCAGGAACTAGCTCTATGCTTGGCACAGGTAAAGTAAGAGAATCATTGGTTCTTAGAACTGCAAAGGGCCCTTCATTTAACAGAGGAAAACCCAGGACACAGAATGGGTGAATATGTGGTCCTATGTCACCCAGCATATAAATGACAGAGCCAGGCCCAGGACCCACATCCATCACTTCCAGGTGATTTTCCATACTGCAACTCCCTCGCAAGGGAGGAGTTGTTGATGCTGCAAATTAAGATGAGGCTAATTTCAATAACAGCCGTATGGGGAGTGCCTCTGCATCCATCATACAAGCTACTCCGGGATAGATTTTTCCCTTTGCTTTTTAAAATAACCTTATATTGATGCTTTTAAGGGGTCAAGAGCAGGCAGATGTTTGCTCCTGCTGGCCTGAAATGCCTTCTCCTATGGACAACAAGAACTCCACATCCACAATGGCTCCTCTTTCTCTCCCCGGTTGCTGGGGGGGCTGAGAGCTACATTTAGTGCTTATTTGCTCAAATTTTCCTCAGGCAGGAGTTTCATTATAATTTTCTTCCCCTCTCAGTCACTTGATACCCATTTTTGCATTAGGAAAGTTGTTTGAATATTTTTGTATCTGCGTTTTTATTACAAATTTTCTGGATGGAGGTGGGGCTATCAACCATCAGTAAATAACAATGAACCAATAATCTTATACCTTGGGGTTCAACTGTGCAGAACCTAGAATCTGACAGAATGTACAGACCAGCTGGGAAGGATCCCACAAGCCTCCTGTACGACCCATGAAGTGCAAGGGGAGGAAGGTTCCATTTTAGTGAGGACAGTGACAGAGGACACTGGTTCCTCTATTGGCCCCATACCGGCTGCAGAAGCACCACTCGCCCCACTACCCATTGCATCCAAAGAGTCAGAGGAGGAATAAAAGGCTTCTGGAGACCTTGGAGTTGTGTGATTCCATTAGAGAACTAGAATAACTTGGAGCACATTTGATAAACAGTAAAGGAAAGCAAGTGACATTTCCCAGATGGCGGTAGTGTGCCTGGTGCTGTGCGTGGCCTCTCTCTGTCCCTCTCTCTCTCTGTCTCTCTGTCTCTCTCTCTCTCATTTTACCATTCACCTCTATCATCATCCTAATTTTTGCTGAAATTGATTTTGTCATTCTTATTCTCACAGATAAGAAAGCAGAGATTTGGTATTAGGTAATATTTTCAAGGTCAAATAATACGTAGACATGGGGTTTGAATCCATTCTCATTTGTATCTAAAGCACATATTTATTTTTCTTCCACATCACCCACAGCCTCAGACAATCACTGTCACCTGGCCACCCATTTTAGGTCTCTCTTAGACCTGAGGTCACCAAGCTTTAGCAGCACCCCAATTGAACTCCTGGGAAAAACAGGTTGGCGGTACAGGTATAAAGGATGAGGATGACCCACCTAACCAAGGGTAGAAGCCCATTCCCTGGGATTCTAAATTAACCATGAACTATTATGATAGCTACTTTTCATCCTCCAAAATGAAACTGTAATAATACCATTGTTATAATATTGACAAATCTTCAAGTGCACTAAATGTCAAGTTGGCTTTTATTAAAATTATTATTTTATGATTTTTTTTCTGTTGATGGATTGCATGACAGTATTCATATTTCTTTGTTATATGATTTTTGGTGTCCTAGAATGACATGCTATTATATTAAATCACAGATGCAGGACACTTTCAAGAGCTTTTCCTTCACTACACTTATTTCAAGGAAGATTCATGAAGCACTGGAGGTCTGGATTGGGACTTGGGGTTCATCAATGTTGGACCAGAATATTCCAGGATCAATTCCAATGTTGGCTCTTCCTCAGAGTCTATATTTTCACCAGTCTTACAGAATATTTTCACCAGTCTTACAGAACTAATCACATAAAGGAATTAATTTCTTAATCCATTTCAAGAGAATTGGGTGATATAACAGAGAGAGGAAAATTGGAGCTCCTGACTTATGTACACCCTGCACCCCGTCATGCCACCCCTGGGAATGCATCCAGCAGAAATCCACACTTAGGTCAACTCAAGGACATGTGTCAGAATGTTCCCAGACTCAACACTCATAATAACCCTGTGGAAATACTCCCAATTCCATCAATAACAGAATGGATAGACTATGGCATATTTCTGCCATGAAATAGACAGCAATGAAAAGGAAAGACGTGTCAGAGGCATCAATGTGGATGAACTTCACACACATAATGCTGGGGAAAAGAAACCTTACATAAAAGAGTATGATTCTGTTTCTGTGAAGTTCAAAATATATGCAAATCTCATCTAGTGTGCTAGCAGCTGAGACAGTGGTTACCTTGAGGAGGGATGTGACTGGCAAGGTCACGCGGTGGCTACGAGGATGCTGGTACTATTCCATTTTTTGATGTGGAGCAAGGTTATTTGATGTGGTCACAAAAATTCATTGAGTTGTACAAATATGATTTATGCACATTTCTGTATATGTGTGATACTTCACTCAAACGTTCAAGAAAAAGATCAGGGTTCAATTCCCAGCTCTGCCACTCACTGTGTGACTTTGGGGAGACACTTTATGCTATAGCTTCTTGATCAGATAAATCAGCATAATACAAACCCGTTTATAGGGATGTTGTGAAAATATAAGAGGTTACATATAAAACATCCAGCCATGAACCTGATACATGGTAACTGCTTGATATATAGTCATTCATGATTTAAAAGCTTCATATATGGAAATTATTAAATATACACAGAACAAAAGAGAATAGCATAATACATAATAGTTATAACCAACTCCCAAGCACCCATTACCAGCTTCAATAATTAATAATTATCAACCTATGGCTAATCTTGTTTTATCTAAATCTGTCTCAACAACTAAAAGAAAGGTACATTTTAAAGTATATATTTGTATGTTTAAAGTATATAATAGTTCAGCTTGCATCTCTAAGAAATAGCTCTTTTAAAAAAGCATAATCGTAATACCATTATTGTTAACTATGGCTGCTACTATCAAGTTTCACTAATCACCTTTCAAATGTCTTTTTATAACTGGTTTGCTCAAAACAAGATCCAAACAAATATGTGTGTATTATTTTATTCTTTTTTAATAATATATTTTTATTGATTTCAGAGAGGAAGGGAGAGGAAGAGAGATTGAAATATCAATGATGAGAGAGAATCATGGATAGGCTGCCTCCTGCACACCCCCTACTGGGGATGAAGCCTGCAACCCAGGCATGTGCCCTAGCTAGGAATTGAACCATGACCTCCTGGTTCATAGGTCAACGCTCAACCACTGAGCCAAGCCAGCCGGGCTGTATTATTTTATTCTTAATTCATTTAGTCTCTTAACAAATCACAAGGGCAATGGGCATGGAGGCTGTCTGACATCTACGCACCAATGACAGAACCCTTTGTGGAGAAGGAAAAGAATGTTGCTTAAAGGCTCCTGCAAACCCCACACCTAACATAGCAACCCGGTTGCTGTCCACAGCACTCTTCTGAACTCTTCAGAACCACGGATGGCTGCTGTCACTGTCAAATTAGATCTAACACAAAAGAGGGCATGTCCTTTGCCACAGACTCAATACAAATGGGAGCACTTCTATTGGCACACAACAGACAGAAGAAATCCTGTACAGGGCATTTTCTGGAAGACAGGCAGGTGTCGTGCACTGGTCTCAGCCCTTTAGATGAAACAAGTGTTCCAAACTTGCCCAAATGAAGGTGAAAGCTTCCCTTTGCATGTTTCCCATCTGTTTTTCATTTTCATCCTTGTTGTGTTAGCTCGCACCCAGGAAGCTGATTTCTGAGTCTGAATAGAGGCAGGATCATGCGCCCAAGCAGTGTGCTACCTTGTGCCAAGCCCTTAAAAAAGCATATTGTCTCCTGGACTACAGGGCATCTTACTGCATTTTCTTAAACAATCAGCTAATGGTTCTATCTCCTCCACCCAGATCCTGAATGCCCCGAGGGAAGGGTCCTCGTTTTATTCATCTGTGGGTTCCCCATCCCAGCATAGCACCAGCACATGGTAGGCCCTAAAACAAATCTGTGGGGAAAATTAGTGAACAAGAGTGAGAAGAGCCTGTGGATTGGGAGATGGAGGTCTGCAGTTTGGCCTCTGACCATTGGGGTGACCTCAGGCAAGGCTCTAAGTTCTGGGGGCTTCCAGTAATTTCTAGGGTCTCTTCCCAGGGTCTTAAAAAAGACTCCCCAATTCTAGAGTGTATTTCCTTAAGTCTATTCTGTGTTGATTCATCTATTCATTTACATCTAAAGACTAGCAGCTGGGCAAAGCACCAATGCCTCTCAGAATACTCCATAGCAACTCAACTTTTTGCCAGATGTCCTATGCCTTCTGTACCTCTTGTGGTCCCCACCACACATCACAGCAGCAACAACCCCACACAGAATGGCCAGAAGGAACCCCACACCTAACACACCCAATCATATGCTGTGTGCTAGATGTGGTTCAACTAAGTCACGCTGGAAACTGGAGCCAGAAGGCACTAAGAAGGCTTCTCTTTCCCCTTAGTCCAGGTCTGACTCTGCTGTGAACAGAGTGACCATTATTAGGGGTGGGGAAAGGTGCTGTGTTTCAGGAGGTGAGCACAGGTAAGGCCAGCCCACTGAAAACCTACCAAGTGGTGAAATTCACCTTGGTACTTGTTCTTCTCTCTCCTGCCATCCACCTCAGACCCCCTGCGTACTAACCTGTTCTAGAAGAAAAATGCTCCAGCTCTTAGCTTGTTGACAATTCATCTCCTAAAGGTGTTTGCTGATGACTTCTTTGAGGCTTAAATTATAACCCAAATGGGTACTGGGAGAATGGAAGGGAGGTGTTGAGTTATATTTATTCTCTTCTTTGTTACTCATTGAAATTAAAGAAACAGCTGGGATTGTTTCCTAATTTTAAAAAATTATCTTATTGCATACCACTGCCACTACTATAAGCTCATGGTACAAAAACATAAAAATACAGATTGGAATAAAGAAGAAAACTAAACTTACCGTATTCTATAGGCTTTTTACATGATAGAGCCTAAACTTTTTTCATATATAGAGTGAGTATATTTATTTATTTTTCTTCTTCTTCTTCTTTTAATCCTCACCTGAGGACATGCTTAGAGAGAGGAAGAGGCAGGGAGGAAAGAGAAACATCGACTGTTTGCCTTCTGCATGTGCTCCGACCGGGGATCGAACCTGCAACCTTGTGGTGCACAGGACAACACTCAACCAACTAAGCCACTCTCGCGCAGTGAGTATGTTTCTTATGTGTTCATAATCATACTTTTCATAGTTTTATGAAATTCTATTTTTAATGGAATACAAATCCATTTATTTTCCTTTCCTTTCCATTCTTTTCCTTTCTGTGTCATTCCATTCCACCTCATCCCACGCCATTCCATTCCTTTCCCTTTTATTCTAATTCTAATGAAATAGAATACATATGACTTTTTATGTGGTTGCATACTTAATTTACTGAAGTAGGGACCTGTATTTTGATAGGGAATTCTTAATAATAATAAAAAGTTTCCAAGATACAAGGGAATTAATGTTTTGTGGTAAGCCCAAATGGTTACGGCAGAGTCTTTCCCAGCCCACCTTCCAATCTCCAGGCAGAGAGGCCTCTTTCCCGCTGACCCTCTCAGATGGCCATTCATGTGACCGGTCAGTGTACAAACGCAGGGACTGGCAAAGGCAGGTTTGGGAAAACATTGGAACTTGAAGTCAGGAAAATGGTTTCAAATCCCAACTCTGTCTCTTACTAGCTCATGGGCAAGTCACTTAACCTTTCCATTTTCAGATTTCTCATTAATTAGCAAAGCACAAATACACAGTAAATTAATTAGGAGGCAGTAATACACTGGGTGGCATAGGGAAGGAACCAGCTAATATGGTAAAAATACTTTGTAAGGATTCAAAGGTAATCTAATGATTTAGAAAACTCCTCCACATCACACCTTGGCAGGTGGATCCTCACTGCAGCCACATTCTAGAAGGCTCTCTCAGTAGCACTTTTTGCAAATTGTCAGTTTCTCAGTGTTGGAACATCTCCCAGCTCAGAGGCTGTCATATTCAGCCCATCTATCCTCTCTCTATAGGATCAACTTCCAAGGAGCATTTTAAATGCTCCCACATTCACACCTAAAGGAGATGGCTGGACCAGCGAGGCCAGCCCAGAGATGCCGAGTTGCACACATTGTTAGCATCCACAAAACAGAGCTCTGTTTCCCCTGCATCCCAAATTCCATGGTACCAGCACCACAGTGTCTGTATGGCCCAGTCATACACTCTGGCTCTTCAGGACTGGCTGTCCTCAGAGAGGAGTCAAGGCCATCCTCAGAGAGGCCCATGTGGAGCTTTGGCCCAAGAGCTGCATAACTCAGGAAAAGTTCTCTATCCCTGACTGGGGCAGGGATCAGCTGACTGGCCATCAGAGGTGGAGCACTGTGCTTCTCTCGGCCTCAGTTTCCTCAACCGGAACATGGGATTCGTCCTGATGAGTGTCAGGATTCCTTCTTGCTTAAATCATCACAAACCTATAAGTTCTTATTCATTAAGTTCTGCTCAGTGCCCAGCACAGTGTCTGCAATAACATACATTCTTAGTAATATTTCTGAATGAACAAGCAATGAATAAATGAATGGAAACTCTGTGCCTGCTATGAACACAAATACAACAGTTGAGGAATTCTACTCTAATTCATCACATGGTGTCAAACCAAGATGAAAACTGCTGAAGCCCTTTCTGACCCGCATGGTCTGACATGCATGGAGGCAGCCCTGAGGGCAGCAGGATGAAGTGCAGTGAATTGCAACTGTTCTTGAACACCAAGGACAGAAGGCTGCCCTATCCGGAGCCAGAAAGCATTGCACTGGGGCCTGGAGGAGGTGGTTTTTCAGACAGGTATACATCTATGCTTCTGGAGATCTTTCCACATTTCCATGTCTCATACCTCTAATACCCAGTGACACACCACTAGTCAAAAGCCAAATGTCCCAAGATCCAGGATTAGTCATCCAGAGAATTTGGAAGGCACCCTATCTGATCTGGCATCAGCTGGCACCCTGACTCTCTACAGCTTCCATGAGCCCTTGGCAATGTCTCACTCTCCCCCCCGGTCCCCTCATCGGGCCTATGAAGTCAGCAGTGTTCGGGCAATACAGAGTAGCTAGGCAGCGACTCCCTCCCTCTTCCCACTTCTCCCTGTCTCCATTTTGCCCCAACCCCAACCCTTGGAACACTGGCTTTCCAGTAAAACAAGACACTAAATCACATTTTAAGTATGTTCATAAATCTTTCTAGAGAGCAATATGTAGCAAAACTTTAAAACTTGCAGACACTTTGCCCTTGTATTAGGAGATAATTTGACAAGTGCATAAATGCTTATGTACATACATGTTCCTTAGTTTTGTTTATAAAAGAAAAATCTGAAACAACCTAAATGTCCATTAATAATGATTTATCAGTTGAATACATTATGATTTGCTGATGAATGAAATTCTACACATCATAAAAATGATAATGCACAAATATATCACAAATGATGTCCAGAAGACATTATGGGCTGAATAAAATAGTTTATGTGATATTGCCCATACATGTAAATATATCCAGATTATTATACATAGAGAGATGACAGGAAGGATCCTCACAGAAATGTTAACTTATTACATAAATTTTGAGATTTGGAGTAAATTTCTTTTCATTTCTTTGCTTTGCTTTTGTTCCAGTTGAAACTCTTCACAGAACATGTTCTTTTTTAGTATTAGGGAAATCATTATTATCATTTTGAAATTAAAAAAAAGAATTAAACTGGCAACCTTGGAAGGGAAAAAGGGTGACGATCTCTCCAAACTGTTGAAATGAATTTCTAAGCGTTTAGCACCCGTCATGCTCATCCTTCTCACAACTGAGTACATACAAAGTGCTTAGCATGTGTGGACCAGTTCTCGCAAGTGCTTTCCCTTCTAGCTGCCAGGCAATCAATGCCTGGAGCAGAATGGGAGTTCTACAAACCCCCATGACTGTACGAGCCCTGTGAGTTTGGAAATGGAGGCAAAGCACTTGACCTACCATCAGCTGTAACGTTCATTTACCAGGGCCCATGTATATCCTTAGCAGATGCAGTTGATGAGCATTCCAACAATTACTATTAAATAAGACTTCTCTCAGTTTTCAATACAGACCTGCACCTCCCACCCTCTTCCCACTTCTAACTACAGGAGAACATTAGAAACCCAATCCTTACAGAATGTCAGAGTCAGACTTAGAGACCATCCAGTCCAATGTCCTCATTTTATGGAGTGGGGTACACTGTAGAGAAAATAATTCCAGTTGGATATTGACAGAGATTGGACAGTGACAGGATTAGAGCCAAGGTCTGGTCCTGTGCTCTCTGCCTTCCTCACAGCCATGCCTTTGTGTGGGGCTCATAGTTTCTTTGGCTTGGCTGATTGTAATAGTCATCTAGCAGGTTTTTCCTCCCCTCGTCTCCTCCATGCTGAAGCTCACTCCACCCTGGCACCAGAGGATCTCCATAAACACTGATCTGACCATGCCCTTCCTCTGAATGAATCTCCAACTGTTCCTCACTGCCTTCCGGACAAAGAGCAGGCTCCTCTGCATGTCACACAGCCTTTTCAAGATCTGGCCCTCCCCGAAGTCCCACAGCAAGCATGTGAACAAGCTGGGACTGTGTCCGGATCCTGGAATGGTCACATGTGCCATGCTGACTTTCTAGGCGAGCCTAAGCCAATGTGGCAATCACACTCCTCCAGGCCCAGGCTTCTCTAAAAGATGCCAGGCAGCAGCACAGGCTGGGAGTGAGGAGCTCATCTCTAGAGCAGTTCACCTGAGCTGCCAAAGGTAATCTTTTTTTAAAACAAATCTTGAATACTTTGGTGAAGAGTATCTCAAGCCAAGGAGCTGACACACTAGTGCGCCCCTCCCCCCCCCTCCTTTGTTCTTCTCTCTGAGCTGGGTCCACTGGAGGAGTATTGTAAGGTGCCCCTGCTGGGTCTACAAGGTCCCTTTTTGGTTCAATTAATGAGCCATAAATAACCCAATGAAGGTGTCAACAAAGAGGGTAATTTATCATACCTTGTCAGGAGAGCCAGCCTTGTGAGGCAAACGCTCATTCACCGTCTGGTGCAACATGTTAAGATTTATTCCTGGCCAGGTCCCTCCTCCACCAGGCGCCCCCCTCCCCCAAACCAAAATTTATCTTCCACAGGAATCCTCACAGGTGTGCTGCTTTGACAAATAAGCTATGAAGTCTAGTATTCATCACTGGCTGGTCTTTGTTGGGATGAAGGCAGCAGGAAATAAATTTATTTTAGGGGGAAGGTACTTGTGATTCAAACATGCTCAAGGGGATCAGCGAGTTTATTTCCATCTTCCTGGTTCTGAAAGAGGAAAGGGGGCAGATAATGCCAGGACAGCCTCATTCTTCATTATTTACTACTTGGTGGGAGAACAGCCAGTACTTTACTGAGATGGTGCCTTTAGTTGCCAGTCTGCAGGCTCCTGTCACAACTCTTGGACATGTCGGGCTAGGAAACCTTATACTGGAGTGGAAAGTGCTATAAGACATCTCAGATGCTCAGGACTGCTGTACACGGAGGTTTTCCAGCTTTGCTACTCAACTTCTGGCATCCCTTGGAGTGCTGATCCTGAAATGCGAGTTTGTGCAAGAGTCTCCTGGGGGTGCTTGTTAAAATACAGATTCCGAGCTTTTCCCACCCTCTAGAGCAGCAGTTCTTAACCTATGGGTTGCGACCCCTTTGGGTGTCGAACGACCGTTTCACAGGGGTCGCCTAAGACCATCGGAAAACACAGATATTTACATTAGGATTCATAACAGTAGCAAAATTACAGTTATGAAGTAGCAATGAAAATAATTTTATGGTTGGGGGGTCACCACAACATGAGGACCTGTATTAAAGGGTCGCAGTATTAGGAAGGTTGAGAACCACTGCTCTAGCGATTTGGATTCAGGAGGGAACAACCAGGAATTTGTGTTTTGACAAGATCTCCTTTCCCTTTGCTTTGAATAATTCAGATACATATGATTTGTGGCACACAGTTTAAATCAAAAGAAGCCACTTAGTGGCCCTGGTTGGGTAGCTCAGTTGGTTGGAGTGTTGTCCCTATACTCCAAGGTTGTGGATTCGATCCTGAGTCAGGTCACATAGAAAAATCAACCAATGAATGCATAAATAACACCAAATCGATGTTTCTCTCTTTCATTACCTCCATCCCCCCCCAAAAAAAATCAATTACAATAAAAGCCACTTGGTGTCTACAGTGCCATCCATTTGAACATTCTGTAATGATGGACATACTCTATATCAGCACTGACACCGTAGCCAGCAGTCACTTGTGGCTATCAAACACTTGAAATGTGGTTAGTGTGAGACAGGAGCTGAATTACTTACTTTTACTTCATTTTAATTCATTGAAATTTAAGCTGTCACATGTGGTCAGTGGCTTCCATGTTCGACAGCCCAGCTCTAACCCATCACTCTGCCTACTTGAATTCTGGAGAGCATGTGCAAACGGAAAGACTCAATGTGCACAGGAGACCCGATATTCCCGTCTCCTCCCACTCCCCCATATTCTGCCAGCCAATAAATACTGCAACCCCTGGGGTGTACCCTTTTAATCACTGGTGAGCAGGAGGCAGGAAGCTATGCATATCCTCCTGCCTCTACTCCCAAGGTTTATATAAGTGAAGAGACAGAGAGCTCCAACTTCTTAAGCACCTTCTGTGGGCTATGAGGGATTGGTTTGAGAGGAAGATACATCCTGGTCCCTGAGGCTAGGTCCCTTCCTTCCCAATCAGGGAGAGGAGATAAGCACACAAGTGACCCAGTCCCAGATGGCATGGTGTGATAAATGCTCTGAGAGAAACCTGGGTTCTCTAACAGAGAACACCTACAGAAGCAAGGGGCCAGGAGTCTGGCCTCCCCTTGCTAATGTCCTGAGACATTAGACATGAGACATTGCTTCCCTGCTTTGGAATTAATAGTGCCCAGCTCACTGAGAGAACTGAGACTCTACATTCCTTACTTGAAGTGTTGATGGCAGATTCCTCACCATGTCGGCCATGGTGAAATGGGACCCATCTCCGTGGTCACATGTGCATGTGTGGCTGTCATCACCTGTTCCCTGCTAGCCTGTAGAGGCTGAGATCCATGAGGAGCCATCAGGGATTGTTCACTTGGGAGCCCCAGGATCTAGTCCGGGGCTGACAGGTGTAGGGTGCAACCAGCCTGGACTACAAGGAAATGGCCTCACATTTGACCAGGTGAGGTCCCAAGGTGTTGCTTACAGCTGAGAGTCAGATGAGCAAGTGTCCCTGAAAACAGAAATGGTCTGTTCTCAGATGGCGAAAGGATGTGAGTGCTTCCCCTATACAGAGTAGAAAGAGGGACATACCCCATACATGTGTATTTTAAAAGGGTAGGGCGAAAGCCATATGGAAGGGTGATTGGTCAAGGATCTGAGGATGAGCTCCTCTTCTGTGAAGAAACTTCACCTGGACATCCCTCCCGCTCAAGCTCTTTTCCTAACTCTTTCTTCTGGCTCAAGGGAGGCAGAACCTGGCTCATAGCTACAGGGGAAGGAGAGGCTCCAGTTTCCAGAGATCTAGCCCTGCCAATTTCCCAGAGTCCTGGAGTCTTTCAAGTCTCAACACTCGATTATCCTTTTTTTTTTTTTTCGTCCGGAGGCCTTATTTTGCTTCCAGAAAACAGGCACTGGTATCAAAAGTTGTGTGTTTGATGCCAAGACTTAATGTTCCCATGCGAGTGCCTTGCACAGGGCCAAACATGCCTCCCTCTGAACACACACACACACACACAGAGGTTGATGGAAGAAGTCCTTACAGGTTACAGGCCTCTGTGGGTTCCTCTGAACCAAACAGAAGGGAGGGCAAAGAAGGGATTTGGAATGGCAAACATCTCAGCCCTCTCCCCAAGCTATTCTACTTAGGATAATAATAGCTTAGTTTCAAAAGAGTTGGAAGAGTTCTCTAGCTATATACTCGTTTGATCAATAGTAGCTCAATGTTAGGAGCCATGTTAAGATACTGTATTTGCTTGGCACTCAGCTAAATGTAAACCAGTGACTTTCAACTGTTTTCATCTCATGGCACACAAGCTAATTACTAAAATTCTGTGGCACATCAAGAAATATGTGTTTTGCCAATCTGACAAAAAAAAATAGGTATACTTTTGATTCATTCACATTGGATGGCTATTGTTGTGTTGGCTATTGCCTTTTTTTTTTTTTTTTTTTTTTTTTTTTACAATCTAAGGGAAAATACTTCAGGGCCCCTGACTAAATAGTCAAATATTACGTGTTTTCAAAATTCTTGTGGCACACTGGTTAAAAATTGCTGATATAAACTAAATGCTGGAAATTAGGGTCTGGAGTTTATCAAAGAGACCTCTTCTAATCATGAGTTCTAAAAGAAATCTGGAAAACTATTGAATCAAGAGATGTTTCCCCCAATTTTTTTTTTCAACAGTGGGAGTAGAGAGGTAGTTTCTATTTGGAATAACACAGCAGTACCACATTCTTTGAATTCACCCTGAAAAACAAACCATGGTATCTCTGAGTGGAAAGATTTCATGGTGTTTGAAACTTCAGATTACTATGAGGGAATCTGGGAGACCCAAGAAGGCAAAGTTGGTTGAGAGGCAGCAGATCAAGATGAAAAAATGGAGGTGCCATGAGCAGACTTGGCATTAATTCCACTCCCACCAAGATGCTCAAGCAAGTGGTTGTAGGGGAAGGCAGGTTCTTTTCCCCTCTTTATTATTTTTTCCCATCACCATTTATCCTCCATGTACTCTCTTCCACACACCCTCCCCATCACCACACTGTTGTCAATGTCCATGAGTTCTTTCTCCTTCTGTTTCCTTTTTTGCTCAATCCCTTCTCCCTCACCCCCACCCCCAGGTTCTTGTCAACCCTGGGACATTCTGGACCTTCCTAAAGAGAAACCATTAGGAACCACCAATTCATTCAAGTTGTGACTGTTCATTAATAGTTATGGAAACTGAGGCCTTCTTAAGATCAAATAGCTAGCAGGTAACTAAAAAAAGTTTCATCTGTTTATCTGTTACTGTCAAGTGCCAAGTTTCTCTATGCAGAGCAAGGAAATGATTTCCATGCAACAGCTTGAGATGTGCAATTTTGCATTTGCCTGAAGCCATGGCACGGTGACTGCATGGCTCCCTTCAGATCTTGAATGCTACCAACCATTGGTGGGGTGGGTAACTGGTTGGGAAGCCTCCCAGGAAACCACAGCTCCTGCAAATGACTCAGTAGGTGGTTCCGACTCCTCTGAGTCAGAACCAAGCCCAAGTCCTAGCCTGTGCCAAGGCTCTGTGCCATTCTTGAGATGCTCTGGGCTTAGCTGGCATGGGATACTGAGGACCTCTGGCGTTCATCTATAAAGGGAGAACCACTCTTTCTGACAGGAGACCCAGATGTATGGAGCAGAAAAGTAGACGACATCACTCAGGGCTCTCTCTCTTGCCTCCTAAGCCCTAGAGAGTTTTGATGGCTTTCTATATCAAGAGACCTTCAATTTAAAGGCTCACTCCTCCTTACCAGGAACTTCTTAGTTGCCTCCCACAGTCATGAAGCTGGGGACAGAGAGCTAGCTCTAGCTTTGATTCTGCTGTTTCCAAGGGCTAAGACCCTGAGCAAGTCTCTTCCCAGTAGCCTCAAGGCCTCCCCATCCCAATTCCATTTTCAGCCCATTTATTCTCTGGTGCCATGATCATCATACTGATCTCCTAACCTAGATTCTCCATGGGCTCCCAAGCCTATGGAATCATATCCAAACTCCTTAGCCTGGTATTCAAATCCCAATCTATCCTTCAAGACTCATCTTCCTCCATTACTCTATTTGTCTGTTCTGGGCAGACTTAACCACTCACTCTTACCTGGAGCATGTGTGCTTCCCACCCCCCAGGCTTTCTCGGAACCCTTTACTTGAGATGCCTTCTCTCCGTCTCTTGAAATTCTGCCCACCCTTCAAGACCCAGATCAAATGCTACCACCTCCTCCATCCAACATCCCCAGACTATCTCTTAGGAAGTCCCTTTGATCTCTTGCACTACACTTTGCTGGTGTCTTTCTATTGACCCACAGCACCCTGTTCTGAACTTCCAGAATTTGTGTGGTGATGTACCTTTCCTCAAAGATGGCATACTCCTTAAAGAACGGTGGGAGGTGAGGGGAATATCTTATTCTTGTTTTATTTCCCATCGTATCAGTTTACACAAATGTTAGTACTAATGAACAAATGACTTAATTCACAAAAATTTAGATGGGCGTTCTAAAATTATCTACAGATGTGGTATTTCATTCCAGAGGTGGCTGCATACTGGCAGTAAAAACCGGCCTGGCCACAAGCTTTCCTCTGGGAAAGGATAGAAGCACTTGGTGCAATCCATGCTGATGCCCATGCAATATCTTGGGTGTGTGCACAGACTCCTACTAACTAGCCACAGGATCTGCTCTGAAAGTGACTAGAGTGCCTGGCCTCCCTCATTTCTCAGTGTGATGAGGGGTGCACTGGAGTCTTGCAGCTGACAGTCTTTCTGGTCAAGAAACACCTATTTAGCATAGCACCACTGCAGCTTACACCATATGTATCAACAGGGGTGGGCCACTGTTCCCTCTGGGCAGCAAGCCAGAAGGAGCTTTGAGGGTTGGTTTTTGCTGTGCTCAACAGGCGGCCCTGATCTACATTAACGAGGCTTCTGCTTCTATGTGTCCAGCTAGCAAGGAGATTGCCACCTGGCCTGCCTAGTGTGGAGAACCTCCCCAAAGCTACATGCCTGCCCCGTGCTGGCCCCATGGCGTCTGAAGGGGTGAAGAGGAAGAATTTCTAAAAGTTCTCCTTCCCACTTCCCGCTTTTCCTCAAGAGACTAGCCCAGTGTCCTCAGACTTTAGCAAGCATCAAGAGGGTTTGTTAGAACACAGATTGCTGGGTCTGTACCCCAGAGTCTCTGACTCAGTAGCTCTGGGATAGGGCCCAAGAACGTGCATTTCTAATGAGTTCCTAGGTGATGCTAGCCTGGGGCCACACTGTGAGAACAACTGTCCGAGGCTACCCCAAGAAAGGCAAGTGAAAGAAGCCATCAGAGGTTGGACAAAAGATACCTGACTGTCTCCCTGCCTCCAGGTTCTGCTCTCTTAAGATCCTCCCCAATTCTGTCACATAAATCACCTTTCAGAAGTACGGATCTGCCTGTGCCAATGACTCCTCTTTGTCTATAAAATAAAACTTGAACTCCATAGCCAAGCTCAAATTGACCAAGCCCTGCGTACCAGGCTCTGTACTAAACTTTTTACACATATTAACTTATTTAATCTATATAATTCTATGCAGTAGATATTATTATTATCCCCACCTTGGAAATAATGCATCCCAGAGTGAGCCCTCAGGAAATATTTTCTGAATGAATGGATAAAAGGACCTCATAAGCATTTATACCATGCACTACAGAAGGCTGTTCTCATGCCAAGGGAAGCCATCAAAAAGTGAAGAATTGGCTTGCCAACAAGTTATTTGTTCCTGTACTACACCAAATAACCCGTTTGCCTGCAATTGGCTAGGTATTCTGGCTTTGTGTAGACATTTCCTCGCTGGGAGCAAATCCAGAGTTAATTCCTCACAAAGGGTTGTTTAATACTAACCAGAAACTGGACAAGAGCAGAGAGGAACACAGTGATCCCATACAATCTGAGGAAAATGGACTGCTCAGGCTCGTGGCATTCACAATGCCAACAGGGGCCCTTGGTGTGGATGAGGTTTCTTAATTTTTATTGCAAAAAAAGAACATGAATATGTCTCTCCTAATTATCAACACCAAATGCACCAGCAAAACATCTATGGCTGAATATTACTCTAATGCAACACCAATGTTCACATTGGAACAGAAAACCAGGTCATCTTTGAAAGCCTATAAATGGACAGCCCTCTCTGTCTATTACTTATTTATGTTTCCCGCCTTTTGCTTAACCAGCCTTGAGGCCCAAATAGAGAAAACACACCATACATAAAGCTACCAGTACAAATAAATAAAACATCAGACTCAAACTGGTAGCTTCAGCTTTCATTGCTTTGGGGGTAGGGTGGTCTTTATCAAGATGACGCACAGATGATCAGCAAAAGGCGACCCTTTGAGACGGGGCAGGCAGGTCCTTCCTAAGATTTGTGCTCTTCTCAAGATACTTAGCTTTGCCCTTACTGGAGAATATTTTTATCTGCTGTTGATGGAAGACAACAATTACAGAGTGAGTTTGAACTCAAAACTCTGAGTTGGGTAAACTGAAATTGACTTTGAATTCATCACCAATTAGTTTCTGGGTCACTCCCAAGGGCTTCCCCATGTGGCCTGCCCTGCAATTAACAAGCCTCAGGATTCACCAGGATAGTACTAGCCACAGGGAAGTCTCCACATGAGAGAAGTCAACAGAGTCCCTATGCAAAGTTCCAGCAGAAAGACAACCACACCAGGTTCAAGCCTTACTGATGTCCTACGGTCCAGTGAGGAGCCCTTCTGGGTAAAGGGAAGACCGATCTCTGGGAGCAACATCACTTGCCTCACCCCTTACAGTGTCCCTTCTGGCTGATCATAACAGCCCTCTCTTAGCTGGAACAATCTAGGTTACTCTCCCCCAGTTCTCAGCTTAGTGTGGTGCTTGGCAACCTGTGAAGTGGCTCTGCTGGAGAGATCTGGTGTGATTAGCAGCAGAGAAACAGCCAGGATGGAGAGGCAGAGGGCATCCTTACACACCTGTCAGGCCCTCAACCTCTTTAGCTACAAAAGTGAGAACACCTGCCTCACTATCTTCCCCACCACCATCACTACCATCCACGGTCTCAAATGCAGATCACCATGCTCTATCCATCCCTAAGAGCAATGTGGAATAACCAATGCAGATTACTGCGCCTTAGCAACATGCGCTGCCCTTGACCATGTGGTGACAATGGTCAAAAAACAAACCCTTGTCCTCTATGCATCCTCTTTTTCTTTTGCAGAGAATTAAATCTCTCTTAGTTAGAAAAATGAATAGTTTATACTGTTGAAATGTGTAAGACAGGCATTTTGATGGGGCAAGGGAAGATGATAGAAATCTCCAGATACCAAGGACTCTGTAAAACCACTTCAACAGATACAAAGCTCTGTGTTGAATAAGGGTATGATGATCAGATAGGAGTAGGATTAGATCTTATGCTCTAGAAAGGGAGGGGTGTATGCCTGGTATTTTTTTTTATCTAGTGATAATAATTTGCAAACGTTTAGTTAATATGTGCCAAGCACTGTAAGTAGTGCTTTATGTTTGATCACAGAATAAAACAAGAACAAACCAAGGCACATAGCTGGCAAATGGCAAGGCTGGAATTTGAACCCAAGAAGTCAGACTGGAACTTAGCCTGGCCCCCTCTGCTGCACAGCCTTTTTCAGGAGGACTCAGAAATACGTGACGCCCAGCATAGGCACTCTGTGAATGCTTCTAGGCAGTCCACACTGAGCTTGAACATGGTAGTTGCTCAAGAGTATTTCCTTTGAGTGATTATTATTGTTCACTTCCTAAGGTTTTTATCTTGGTGAGAAAAGACTCACCCTCATCCAGTTGGAAAGCCAAGCCCTTCCCAGCTTGGGACATCCTGCCTTATTAAATCCAGAAGATATCAAGCAGCACAGGAAAAGCTTGTCACAGATTTCCTGAAACTGGGTGTGACTATTTGGTTGAAAACCTTGATAATTCTTTCTTCTGCACATTGGGGCAGAAAATGCATGACTGGTCCTTAAAGTCTAGTCTCATTGGTGATTCCTCCAATTCCCTGAACTCCAATTTGGGTCTTCATAATACAACAGAGTCTGGTACCACCATGCACAGCAAGGTGCACCCAAGATAGTTCTCAACCAGAGAGTTTTGAACTACAACACCTGGGTTCAAGTCTCGGCTCCAACCTGTGTTACTATTTACATGACCTTGAGCACATCCTCAAACCACTCTGACCATCTGTGATGTTAGCCATCAAGTGAGGAGCTATTTGCAATAATGCAATATAAATCCACATACGTCGGAGCCTTATAGTTAGGGTCAATGAAAACACCGTACGTGAAAATATCTATACATAACAAAGACAGCAATCATAAATAACATGCCTTGGTTGCTTATAGGTTAACCGCCCCCCCACCCCAAGTGGATACTAACATCTCCATTGCAGGTGAAGAAGAGAAACGTGAGGCATCGAGAGAGAGAGAATTGGAAGAAGCAGAATTTGAGCCCAGGTTTTTCTAGATCATGCATTTTTAGGCAGAGAATTGGTTCTTGGGGGCAAAAACATCTTACCCTTTTTACGTATAAAGCACAGCTATACACATAACACACAAAAAAGACTATAGTGTATTTATGGTACTAAAATTTTAGTGGAAGGGTAACTAGGAAAAACAATATTTTTAAAAAAGGCTCCCTGGGAAGCAATATTGAAGAAAAATTTGAGAAATACTGGTCAACCTTCACTACCTCATCCTATTTCCCATAATTAATAAAGGTTATTATTACCACGTCATTAGGCTCCTACAATGGAAGGCTGCATGCTGTGTTCAAACACAGAGAAGGTGATGGCCACTTTAGTTGCTACTGTGGATGGTCTAGCTTAGAGGTCATATGCAAAGAATTAAAATACTTTGACATTTAAATTCCAAAAAGTAAATCTTCCGCCAACTAAAACAGAAAGTTAATACATCACTAAAGCTATCCATTATCTCCCTCAATATCATACATAGTGAGATCAATTGATGTAAAATAGAAGAGGAAAAATTGATTTTGACATTTTTCTTTTTTATTTTATTTGTATTATTATTATTATTATTATTATTTGTTAATCCTCACCTGAGAATTGATTTTTTTTTAGAGAGAGTGGAAGGAAGGGAGAGAGAAACATTGATGTGAGAGAGACACATCAATTGGTTGCCTCCCTCACCCACCCCAACCAGTGCTAGGGATAGAGCCTGCAACCGAGGTATGTCTTTGGAAATAAAACCTGGGACCCTTCAGTCCCCAGGCTGATGCTCTAACCATTTAGCTACCTGCTAGGGCTCATTTTGACATTTTAAATAAAATATTGGAAAAACTAAAAATGGTAATTGAGTGTATTTAAAACATTAGTACAACTCTGCCTAGATTTGCCAGTGAGGACACAGATTGCTCCTTTTCCCTTGGCTATTGGAAAAACTGAAGATTTATGTATAAATTCCAACCAATGTCTGTAGATTAAAAGAAAATGAACTGGCCCATCACCTGCTTCTAAAATGAACCAAGCTTATTCAAGCAGCATGCTTCCAAACATGTAAAAGCCCCATGACCAGCAATTGATTGATCAAGTTGATCCATTTTAACTTGAAATAGTGTGTCTTCCTCTTCTCTCTCTCTCTCTCAGACTTCCTGCCTGGCATCCCAGCTCCTGATACCCTTCTCCCCCCCCCCCCCCCCCCCCCCGTCCCCGGTTTTCCATCCTCCATTCCCACTTTGCCTTGAGCACTCTCTCAGAGACCTCTTGGCATGCCAGTCATAGATTCTCTCATTTCATTGTATTCAACAAATAGTTGTCCTGCTCTCACAATAAAGCAGGCATTCTTTTAACAGGGTGGTCCTGCCTTGCTCCTCTGAGAGGCCCAGACATCTGGGCCAGCCTTACCCAAAGTCTCTACTGGATGCAAGGGGCTGGAGAGGAGGAACGTGCAGTCATCAGAGATTGCAGTCTGTACAGGCTGCCTTTGAGGTGTTCTTCTGACTGAAGCACGGCAGGGACGCACGTGCTCACTAGTAACACTGGGCCAGGCTGGTTCTGAGGTAGCTGTGATAATCAATCCAGTTGCCATAGCGGCCGTAAGTGTTCATTTACCACTATGTGACCTGGAGCAATAATATATTATGCCTTTCGCCAGCGGGAGCTGCGCCAGCTGCAGCACGGGGCGGCCGTGTCGGCCATCAGTCACCACTCTCCTTCACAACCTTTGTTCCCCGCTCATTACGGTGAATTATAACAGGGGGGACAGCACATTTTTCAGGAGAGTCTCTCCTGTTAGGTCTAAGTGCTAACTCATCCCAGGCTGTTCCACATCGGCAGCACTAGCATGGCATAGTATCCCCACCAGGCTTCCCTCTTCCACCCCCTGGACACTTAGAATGGGTGAAAAAAACAAAAAAAACAGAGTATGTGCACTTTTCTACAAGGCAAGATAAAAAACCACTCAACTCTATTTACTATAAATATTGGATACTGCATTTTGTTGCACTCTGTCATGTCCCTGAGGGTTTGTTGGGACGGTAAATTACATTATAGCACACTAAATAGGTCATCATGTCAGCTTGGGGCCTTGACATTGCTGCTTCTCTAGGAGAAGATCACTTCCAAAGTCACAGATGGGAAGATCAGGGGTCAACATCTCCACCCCATCAGCAGTTTTTGAAAATGTTTCACTGTAGTAGTGATGGCAAACCATCTAAGATCAAAATTAGAGCCTGGGCCAAGGTATTAGGTGACTAAAAGAAATCAAGGATAAAACTGTTGGCTAAGATGATTCCTGATAGCCCCAAATGGAAGCAACTCAAATGGCCATCAATGGGGAAGGGATAAACAAATTGTATATCCTGTGTCCTGTATATAATGAGCTATTCCAGCAATCAAAAGAAATTAAGTATTAATGCATGCAACAACATGGATGAAATCTCAAAAACGTTATGCAAGAGAAAGAAGTTGGACACAAATGACTGTACTTTTTCGTGTATATAAAATTCTAGAAAAAAAGCAAAACTAGTGACAGAAGCAGATATGTGGTTGCCAGAGGCCAGAGGTGGGGAGAGAGAAGTAAGAACAAATTGGGGCCAGAGAGCATTTTCAGGGTGAGGAGACTGTCCTGCATATTGATTTTGGTGGTGGTTATATGACCACACACGATTATTAAAGTTCATAAAACTGTACACTTAAAATGGTTGATAATCTTATCTAATAAAAGAGTAATATGCAAATTGACCATCACTCCAACCCACAAGATTGCTGCCCCCATGTGGTCAAAGATGGCTACCCCCATGTGAACACAAGATGGCCACCACAAGATGGCCAGCAGGGGAGGACAGTTGGGAGGGACCAGGCCTGCAAGGGAGGGCAATTGTGTGTGATCAGGCCAGCAGGGGAGAGCAGTTGGGAGGGACCAGGCCTTCAAGGGAGGGCAGTTGGGGACGATCAAGCCTGCAGGGGAGGGCAGTTAGGGGTGACCAGGCCGGCAGAGGAGGGAAGTTGGGGGCGACCAGGCCTGCGGGGGAGGGCAGTTAGGGGTGACAAGGCCTTCAGGGGAGGGCAGTTAGGGGTGACCAGGCTGGCAGGGGAGGGCAGTTAGGGGTGACCAGGCTGGCAGGGGAGGGCAGTTAGGGGCAAACAGGCTGGCAGGGGAGCAGTTAGGCATCAATCAGGCTGGCAGGGGAGTGGTTAGGGGGTGATCAGGCTGGCAGGCAGAAGTGGTTAGGGGCAATCAGGAAGGCAGGAAGGCGAGTAGTTGGGAGCCAGCAGTCCTGGATTGTGAGAGGGATGTCTGGTAGGATTGGGCCTAAATGGGAAATCAGAAATCCCTCGAGGGGTCCCAGATTGGAGAGGGTGCAGGCTGGGCTGAGGGATACACGCCCCCCCATGCACGAATTTCATGCACTGGGCCTCTAGTATCTTGATAAATGTAAATGTAGCAAAAAAAAAAAAAAAAAAGTACCCATAAAAACAAAAACACGCCCCAGAATCCTAGCCAGTTTGGCTCAGTGTAAAGAGTCAGACTGCGGACTGAAGGGTCCCTGGTTTGATCCTGGTCAAGGGCACATGCCTGGGTTGCAGGCTTAATCCCCAGTGTGGGGCATGTGGGAGGCAGCCAATCAATGATTCTCTCTCATTGTTGATGTTTCTATCTTTCTCTCCTTCTCCCTTCCTCTCTGAAATAAATAAAAATACATTAAACACACACACACACACACACACACACACACACACACACAACAAAAAACAGGCCCCAGAAAGCAAAAATTACTAAGGAAAATCACCATTATTTTTCCATGTGATTGAAGCCCCTCCCACAAGACAGAATTGGTGCTGTATAGGCAAATGACTTTACTCATTAAGTAAAAATGAATAAGCCAGCCTTAAGAGCATTAACTTATGGAAACCAAACACTTCATAATCTCTACGGTATGGTGCTAAGCTCCATACACCACCACTGAGATGGAAAAGTCCTGTCAGTTTCAGTTCATCTTCTGGCAAATTGAAGCTGGGTCTAAAAGCACTAAAATGATGGAGTGAATAATTCACCAGTAGTATGATCTCAGGTGAGTGGTTTCACTTCCCTGGACTAAAGGTTGCTTGTTTTTAAAAGTGAAAGAGTTGGACATGATGGCCATTAAAGCTTTTCAATGGTACAACTGTGTCATTTTTTGATCTCTCCAAGTCCTTTAATGATTTGATATCATATGATTCCATTTAGTTCTTGGGATTCACCCCCAATCTATATCCCTGCTCAATACGGCTGGCCTCAATGTCAGCATTGGTACAATGGGATGAAGGGCACCAAGACACCCGGAGGGATGATTACCAGTGTCACAGGCAACACTGGACCTTCATGATGAGACACTCCCATGGCTCACTTCCCAACCTGGACACAGTAGCCAGTTTCTATTATGTTCTCACCCAGAGGTGTTCTTGGAAGGTTTCCAGTGACTTATCTGCTTTATTTTTAGTTCCTTGGTGAGTCCTTACTTTGTAGTCCAAGAAAATGTTTAGATCTCAAGTCAAGACATTTTTATATCTCACTTTTTAATGCAATTATGAGTCATTCAGAACATTAGCATCTGTAACCCAAGACCGCCCTCCCTCTCCTCACAGATCAATATTTTTCATCTTATCAAAGATCCTGGAGGTAAGGAAGGGCTTTAAATGTTTGCCCTTGAAAGACATGAGAATCTGATTCTAGTGACTAGCATTTGCAGTTATTATCAGGAAAATGGTTTTCAAAAGCAGAGCTTTTACCAATTATCCATCTTTGCATCATCTAGAAGTCCAGTGAGAAGGCAAGTCTATGCAAAAAACCTGCTAAGTCTACAAGCAAATCCTAAAAGACAGAATGAAAACTTAATTCATAATATTCTGGAAGACTCCTGTTAATTTGCTGAAAGCATTATTTTTCCACTTGATGTTTCTGCTGAAAACTAAAATACCAGCAAAAGCCACAGTGAATCATAAAAATAACTATGTATGAAGCCTTTGTAATGGGTAGGTACTCTGTACATGATAGATCTTTCAAACCAGAGAACTGAATGTAGAAACTGAGTCACAGTGAGTTCATGTCACAAGCCCAAGGCCATCCGGCTTGTAAAGAGCAGAGCTGGAATACACACCCATGTCCCACCAAATCCAAAAACCAATGCTCTCCCTCTACAGCTTATTTTCAAATTCAAAGACCAGGCCTCTGTTTACATTTCTATTCACGAGGCTCACTGTGTGTGTGAAGCAACATGTTCTGCGATTATTTGTCCATGGATGAAAAGGTGTGTGATTAGGTCTCTCGTGCCTTGCATTTTACTTCATATTAGCAGCGTAGCCTCAGGCACATGTTCAAGTGAGCAGTGACCTGCAATCATTTCATAAGATTAGCACTTGAAAGAATTCTCCTGTTACCCATGATGCTTAATGTTCAGCTTTTAGAGCGCTGGCTGCATGTGTGTTATCTGCGTATACATACAAGCACATTTGTTTTCTCTTGAACCTGGCTCTCCCCATCCTCCTTCACAACCACTCATGTCTTTCACCTTTAGGTTTCTGTGCAAAAGTGATAATAGAGACATACATTGAGATGGGAGTGGGGCGGTCATAGGAAGCTGAGCATAGCCAGAGAGCAAAAGACACAAAAACTCACAATTCAAAGACTGGCCCTTGCTGCCCTTACCTATTATGGAACAAACAAGGTTAATAATATTATCAAGCCCACAAAGCCCTGTTAGAGTTGCAATAACCACTCACCGAAGGTCGAATTGATTAGATTTTCTGTTCTACACTTGAAGAATGGCTGAATAACAACTTCCTCTTGTTAGCATGCACACTCTTTTGCAATTGCTTCACCCAAATCAAGAAAACTGGAGAATGGGTACCTGTACCCATCTTTACTGGCATCATGGTCTAATCTAACCCAAGCAGCTATGACCAGCAGCAGCTCATTCTGAGACTCGTCCGTTCAACGAGAGGGTTAGAAAGAAAGGCGACTTTGCTCCGATGTTGTAGGGAAATCCAGACTGCCAAGTTCTGTAGGACATTTTGAAAGTGGACTGCCAGGGTTAGAGTTTAATTTTGCACATTTTGAATTAGCTTAAGAATGTCACTCTGGTTCTATTCCATCTTGTTCTGGCTCTTGTAGTCACTCTTCTGAGGCGCCCTTGTTCCTAGCCATAATCAAGGTCATACTTAAAATAAAATGTTATTTCTTAGTCAGGGTTCTGAGATTGACTGTGTTTTCAGTATGAAGGTTCTGCCACTGTGTCAGAGGACTGGACAAACGAGGGTCATCCTGAGGGTCTTGGGCCAACCAGGGCTGCACCTGTCCCCCTCTCCAAGTAGCACATCTTTAACTGAAGTTGGCTCTCTTGGGAACTGGGCAAGAGGGACAGTAATGTGAGGACAACTGCATCACTCCTGCTCTTTAAACAAACCATCAAACAGGCCTTTGCCACAGTCTGTTAGCTGACCATCTCTGTAAAAGGAAAACCACACACACACACACTTACACACACACACTCACACTTACACACAGTCACACACTCACACAAGTTCATCAGCTGTCCCAGAAACCCTCTAAAGTGAAGATTTACAACACAGGCTAAACATGAGATGCACCGAGGGAGCTTTAAAAATTCCCAAGTCCCCGCCCACCCCACTCCCATTCCCCCACTTCCCAGGAATCTGATTCAACTGGTGGGAGATGGGGTGTGGGCATTATTTAAAAGCCCCCTGAAGGTTCTCATGTGCTACCAGGGCTGGACCCCCTGCTCTAGACCCAGCCAGCCTCAGTGGATGCCACACTAGGAACTTGGCACAAACCTCTGTAATGAACATAGTTGCAGGTAAAAATCCCCAAATCCATGCAAGGCAAGCAGCACGGCCCAGAATCCCTTATTGCCACTTCCTGTATTCTCAGAGGGCAGGACACCATTTCTAACAACTGTCCCTGCAGAAGGCTGGAAATATGTTAGCAAAAAGAGCAACACGTAAAACTGCATGCCAGCCCCCATGGCCCAGGATGCCACATGCCCAGTGTGGTCTGAATTCCCACTGACAGTGACTTGGGTTTAGCAACAGGCGGAGTGTGCAGACACGTCAGAGTTTCCACGGGGTCCACAGCTTGGAGATTTAACAGATGCTAAGGTGAGCAAAATAAATAGAAAGAGGCAATGGCCGAAGCAAACAGCTCACCTGGTTTTAGAATGGAAAAGCCCGGGCCTGGCTCGCTGCAAAGCAGAGGGGAGGAAGGTTGTTTCTGAATACACCCAGCAAGCCCAGCAGCATGGGGCTACAGTGGACAGACAACCTATAGAACACCCTGGCCCTCCCAACACACTCTCTGAAAATCCAAACTCACGATCACGTAAACCACATATGTCATGAGGGGAAAATAGGGACTCTCCTCCTCCTTTTTCAAGGGAAACACAGGGGAGGGCAAAAGTAGGCTTACAGTCGTTGAGTATGCAAAACGGACGTTATTCTTGTATTACTATTTGTTTATTAGTTATTATACTCTTTATTATTATTAACCTACTTTTGCCCACCCCTGCATGTGTGCCAAGGTGCCTGTTGGGAGAAGCGAGGCAATGCAGGGCTGACATCTCTGGGAACCGAGCAGACCCTGGCTTCTTGCGTACAGGCGCGTGGTGCCAACTGGCTGGCTATGGGATTGGCTCACAGCCAGGAGACAGTGCCTGGCCTGCACTCCTGTCAGGGGAAATGTTGTTCTATCGTGGCTGCCGTACATGAGAAGGTGAGGGGAAGCATGAGGCTCTTCAGGCTACCACAGCCAAGAACAGAGCTCATTAGAAGAGAGAAAGGTCCTCCCTGTTTGGGGAGAAAAACAGCTTTCTCCAAATTCTTTCCATTTAGTCACCTACCTCACCCCCAACAACATGTACAAAAAGATGTTCCACCAAGAAGTGTGTTTAGATATCAAGGGATACAGAAAAGACTAAATTTGGGAAAAGGGAAAATAATTGGTTCAGGGGAGGAGCATTCCTTTGGCAAAGGAAGGCAACTGCCACAGGTACGTGTGCTGGTCTATTGCAGTGCAAGTGATGAGCCCTGAATCATGAGGTCACCTCTCTTTGTGGGGAAGCCAGGACCATCTAAAGTCACCCCACCAGGCAATGGAGCCTGCATTCCATCATGAGAGAAGCTGGGTCTGCTTCCTGCCTTTCCCCGCAGCTTGTGGTGGTGATGAGTTCCCCTCGCAAGCTGACACTTTGACGAATCAGTGCAGCAGGATCCACAGCTGGAGTTCAGGCTGGGCTCACCCTAGTATTGGAGGAGACGTGACACTTGGTATGGCTTACATGCAGGTGGGATCAAGGAGCTTTGGGAAGAAGATGCATTTCAATGGGAAAGTGGACCGAAGTGCATCTTTTGGAAGAAAATAGAATGAGCCGGGACCAGAGGGAGGGTGATTCTAAGTGGAGTGCAGTGTTCCTCACCCCAACTGTCCTGTGCCTCATGAGAGAATAGCTGCAATTACATGGACGAGTAAAAACAAAATGAAACAAAAAAAAGCAATTTCCCCAAAAACATGGGTGGCACCTAGTGAGCCAACTTGGCTGCTTTGCTGCCTGCTGTCTCCAAAGTGGGAGCTGGTACCTAAGGGAGGGTACTGGCGGGAGTTTCAGTAGTGACGGCACTGTGAACAGAAAGGGCATGGGGTCTCAGTGCTTTGGGGGAGTCATCTGCGGGCATCAGAAGTGGCATCACTGCTATCGACAGGCGGCAGTACCACACCCCACCCCACAGCCACCCATGTGAATCTCCGGTGGTAGATGACAGCTTACTTGGATATCAGGTCCAAGCTGCTGTTTTCAGCATCAGCAGCTTCAAAAGATGTCACCACCGAGAGCTGCAGGGAACGAACGTGAAGACAGTGAAGACAACCGGTCACCGGGGACATGCCCGAGACTCCCAGATTACGTCAAAGATATTTGGGAAGGTAAGGGATTGAAGTTCTTTCCCAAGGGGATGGAAACAAAACTATTTGGAGACCCTATTTTTTTATTCCAGGCAAATATGACCCAAGAAACACAAGCCACAGGTTAAAGAAGAAAAATAAAACTGGGGCAGTTTCTCTGCTTTTTCTTGTGATGCAAATGCACGACACCATCCATTTCAAAGAAACGAAATCCATTTTTTCTTTCCACTCCAAAATGCCAACATTTACAAATGAGTTAGAGGAGTCACTTCTGGAAGGCAAAATGCTCTCCATGGTTCATTTCCTCAGTCACTCAACACATAGTGGCTAAAAATAGATGAAGTTCCAGCGAGTGCTCACCTCTGTCTGGGATAAATAACAATAACGGGAAAAACAACAGTATGCCAGTAATTTTCACATAACCAGCCTCATTTAATCTGCATGACTGCACCACGACAAACACTGTTTATTCCTACTTTAAAGATGGAAAAACTGAGGCTTGGAAAAGTTAAGTGGGTTGGCCAAGATCCTAGGCAGACGAAGGAACAGACCAGGTCAGGCACCTGAATTTTCCAAGTCTAGCTCCAGGGACTTTTCATTCCCACACTCGAGTATACTAACAACTGGCCCTACTCCCTGCTTGCAAGGAGCCATGAGACCCAAACCCATTGAACAATTTGAAAGTAGAACCTGGGTATGTGCCTTCCTGGTTCCAAAGGATGGATGCCAAAGGGATTCCTCAATCCAGGCAGGAAGATACCAGTGAAGGCTGGGTTGTCAGAGTTGTGGAGAAGGGGAGATGTGAGGATTTGAACAGGCAAATAGAAAACAGGGGGAGCTGGAGTATATACTGAGGAGGGAACCAGGAGAAGAAAGAGGAATTGCTTTTCTAAGCTGACCTGGAGTGAGGGAAGGCAGCATGCTGGTGGTGCCCAGGCTTTCGTTCTCTCCAAACATCTCTGTAGCCCCCGCGTGTGCCAGGCACTTTGCTACATACACCCAGGAAGGAGTATCCATTCTTCAAGGCACGGTCTGTCCCTGGAGAAGCTCACAGACTAACATGGTGAGGCAGCTGGACCCCACCGATTCCCAGGCCATGCCAACTGTCACCAACTGTCCACAATGACAATGTTGCAAGTTGCCAGTCCAAACCTCACTTGACTCCTCAGGCTGTTTATCAGCATTGCCTCACAGACATAAAACCTCTCAGTGTGAAGCTAAAGGGGAAAAACTCAGCATGTAAAATAAATCACTCAAACACTGGCACCCGGTATCATTGCACACAGGGATATGCCACACAGCGCTGGACTCGGTCAGGGGAGCAGCGGGGCTGACACCAGGTCACCATGCAGAGACCTCACTACCTCTGTTCCAATGGTGGCCCCTCATCTGAACTCTGGAGCTGGAGGCTCCCTGGCAGAATGCAGGGAACAGACTGCAGGGCTGCTTTCTAACCTTCTCGTCACCTGGTGTCGTGTTCCGGTTGCCACCAATCCCCTGGTGGGGTTACACACTCCTAGAAGTCTTAACGCTTTTCACTCGGCAGCTCCTTACATCTTTATGGGCACTGGGCTTATAAGTGAAATCGATGGATGCAGCTTCCATTTCATACCATCTGTTACGTGTCACAGACACTGGTTTTGCAGAATGGGTGAGAGGGATCTTTGAAGACTATGGAAACTCCTAGAATAATTTCAAGCTCTGTGGGCTAGGGGCTAAATCTCAAAGAGCATCTGGACGTCCTCAGGGGGAACTTTCCACAGGTGTAAGGGCAGGACTCCAACCCTCCTCGTACGAGGGTGAGGACAGCTTTTCCTCTGTGGAGGTACGTTTGGGAGGTGAGTCCTGAACTGGTCCCCAGTGGGCCTGGTATTCACCACCTAGTGACCAATATGGGTTTCTACTGGATTTAACAAACCTGAAAGTGGCCTGCTGCCAAAACTTCCAGGGGAAACCCTATTCGGCCTCCCAACTTCAGGAGGATTGCTACCTGTTCTTGAGCTCCTTCTATGAGTCCCTAGGCAGAACTATTTCTCCTGAGCCCCTCGGGCCTTTTTGGGTGGTCATCACATCAGCTCATCACAATATGAGCCAGATGGTGAGGCCCCTGAGGACTGGGACTTGTTTCATTGCTCTTTGTAGCCATCTAGTAACTGGCAGATTGTAATTCAATTGGAAATTATTGAGGAAAACCGGGCATTTTTTTACAGTTATCCCTTGCATTGACTTATACTTATGTGGGTTTTATATCTTTTTAAAGATGATCTTAATTTATATGTATTATTTCAGATAGCTAAAATTTCACATCAAGAGTTATGAACATTAATGAACAACACATGTAAAACATTCAGCACATGTCAGTTACATTGTAGGTATTCAATACATGTTAGCGGCCATCCTGTTGTTATAAATAAATTTACCCAGACATTGACTGTGTGCCTTTAAAATTCCTGGTCCTAACTGTAGTGCATATATTTTCAAAAATGATGCTAAATATCTTTGGAAATTCAATATAAAACATTTATACTGCACAGAGGGTTTTGTGAACTCTTTTGCTAGAGCTTTAACTGCTGCATTTTGCTAGTGAATAAATGGAGGCTCAGCCAGCCTACGTGTCTGACTCAAGGCCACAGGAGGAATCTGACCCAACCAAGAATCCTGACTTCCTACCCCAACAGCCCATTGCCTGGTTCCTTCTTCCCTGCAGCATTCCAACATGTTTTCAGTTTATCCATCTTGTTTATTCCACTGAAAAAAGGACCGTTTACATACATAGACTCTTCAAGGGGCCAGATGACGTCTGAAATGGCAATAATGGTAGGCAAAGCTTTTAAGCAGGATAGTGTATTACTGAAAACAGAAAGTCACGAACAGCGCTGCAATCACTGGCACAATTTTAAGCAAGATTGCTTTACCTGGTTTTATTTTCTTTCTTGTTAGATAATTTCACCAGCCGGTTTGTAACAAAAAGAAGCAGAGAACGTAGATTCTCTTGCTGGCAATTTACTAGCATTATGTTCAGTGATGAATAGAAGCATTTCTCTTATTTTGATCATGCGTTGCCCACGGTATGAACTCGATAAACACATGTCCAATCGAATTATTATTACAATAGCTTCTGGCTTTTTTCCACTGGGCAGTAATAACTTTCATTTGTATAATGCTTTACAGCTTACAAAGCACATTCTTCATGTATTACCATTTTATTCTCACAAAAATTCCAAAAGGTAGATATTAATTTCTCCATTTTACACATCAGGAAGCAAAAGCCCAGGTAAATTGGATAATTTGCCCAAGGTCAAAATTGCTCACCAGCCCTTACCCTGTTAAGAAACAATGGAAATTTAGAAGAAAACTGGTCTTTCAGGGGAGGAGGTATGACAGAATGGTTAAGGGTATGGGCCTTGAAATCAAACTACCTAGGTTCAAATCGCACCTCTCCTATGAACTAGCTCTGTGACCAAGCAGGAGTTAACACAAATTCTGTGCCTCTGTTTCCTCCTGTATGAAATGAAAGTAACCATAGTAGCTACCTCAGGATATGTTATTTTGCTAGGATGACTTTGTGAAAAGTGCCGAGTACCCAGCTTAAGGACTCAAGGCATAGTAACTGCTAAGGTTATTATAATTACTCCTTCCTTCCTTGGAAAAGTATCTTATCAGGTCCCATTATCCCTTCAATTATCAGATATAGAGGAAGCTGTGAGTTGGGGGCATAATCCCAGGTTCAAACACTGGAAGTCCTGAGCATGAGTCCTGGTTTTGCCTTTTATCAGTTACTAGAGGCCTGGTGCACAAAATTCATGCATGGGGCGGGGGCAGTCCCTCAGCCCAGCCTGCACGCTCTCCAATCTGGGACCCCTTGGGGGATGTCCGACTGCCTCTCACAATCTGGGACTGCTGTCTCCTAACTTCTCACCTGCCTGCCTGATCGCCCCTAACTGCTTCTGCCTTGCCCTGCACCTGGGACCCAGGATTCCCTCCTCTGGCCAGTCACAGGCACCTGGGACCCAGGCTTCCCTCCTTCTGGCCGGCTGCAGGCACCCAGGACCCAGACCGGCATTGCCTGGGCTGGCCACAGCCACAGTGGACTGTGAGCAGGTGGCTTCGCCCGGGCCACAGCCACCTGGGACCATGGGGCAGGCGGCTTGTTCCTTTTCCAGGACACAGGCACAGGTGCAGCCATTGGCGCCGGGGACTGCGGGGCATGTGGCTTGTCCCTCTCCAGGGCTGCGAGCACAGGTGCAGCTGCTGGCACCCAGGACCGCAGGGCGGGCGGCTTGTCCCTCTCCCAGGCCGCAGCTTGGCTGGTCCCCATTCCTCTCTCATGAGCTCATTTGTCCCTGGCTGGTCCCCATTCCTCTCTCCCCAGTGTTAAGTGTCTGAGCCATTAAGGTGTGACAAGGTGAGGGCATGAGGGTGTGATGGTGTGAGGATGTGAAGACCATTTGCATATTAGCTCGTTATTACATAGGATGAGGTCATGAGCAAATTCTCTGATTCTGATGGCCAATTTCTGCATCTATGAAATAGGATAGTAATTCTATTATCAGCTTCACAGTGTAGCTATATGAATTAAATCAAGTGAGATTTAAAAGGGAAGTACTATATAGTCTATAAGGTATGATGCAAATTCACTCATTTATTCATCAGCCATTCATTGACTGTTGGCAGCTTGCCTACCAAGTGCCAGGCACTATACTAAACAGTACTGATTTAAAAAAATGAATCAGGTAGTGTGGGAGACAGACATATAAAATGATTAATGACTATATTCTGATATGAATTCAAGTAAGGTATTATTACATTGCACCTAATACTAGACACCTTGGGGGCTACAAGAGCACTTTAAAAATGTGAACACACCCACAATCCTGTTGGGTGAAAAAAGACTAGCATCCTCTCAACATCCACATTTAGGACCTTTGCCAGGAAAGGCAGGTGAGGACTGCACTGGGCCTGTCATCTTTCTTCAGCGTGGAAGAACCAGTAAGTGCAAGAGTCCTTTAACCCATGGTTCCCTCCATTCCATGACACCATGTAACTCCTCAGCTCTTTTTCCACCAATGCAAGCATGGGGCCCAGGATGCATTGCAGTTCCTTTAAGTAGACATGTATGAAGACCTATTGTATGCCAGTCAGTGTATGATAAACAAGATGGAAAGAGCACTGTGCTCAGGCTCTGAGGGGATTGTAGTTCTTTGGGGCAGACAGACTCACATACTAATTCTTCCAGAATAAGGTGCTCATGGTTGAGATTCTGTAAGCAAAGGGCTCAATATCAACATGGAGAAAGGCCCCTTAGCCCACCAGGAGGCCAGAGAAGGGTTCCAGGGGGAGGTGACACTCGATCTTAGTTTTAAAGGGTAAGAGCTAATTAGTTAGGTGAGAAAAAAGGGGACTGTGACGGAAAAGGAAAAAGCACAAACAAAAGGTAGAAACTATTCTGAAAGAGCTAACCACTTATTCCAGTAAGCTACTACATTTTCCTCTCAAATATAAATACTTGGTCTCAAATTATAATCATGTTATATCACACACTTTTCATGGTTTTTCTTATAAGGAGCTTTATAAACATAACTAGCATTCACAATTATCTGTGAAGTATGCTTGATTTCAGACTTTATAAACATAACCAGTATTCACAATTATCTGTGAAGTATGTTTGATTTCAGAGTTGACTTCTATTTTCATGAACCAGAATACCTTGAGAAGGGAATAATTAGTGATCCACTTTGATTCCATTGAAATAGTTCATCGGTTTTATTTCTACAATTAGATAAATAAATTACTCAGAAACCTGACTATGGGGTCATACAAATCTAAACTCTGAGCTAGAATTTTGGTTCATATCTCATTACAGAAGATGTTTGATATAAATATTAATTTTCCTAAAGTGTTGATGGCAGAGATTTTATACAAGGGATGTTCATACTGGATTAAGCATCAGATTCAAATTACCTGAGCCCTCACATGTATCGAGAATCAAGTTCCATTTCATCCTGATAAGAAGCTGCCCTCAGAGTCAGTTTGGATTTAACAGGCTAGTGTGGTCTTCTATCTCTTTATCAAAACAGATGCATTTAGAATATTACAAATACCCAATTGCACTGGATAGAGATGGGGAAAGAGGGAAGTGGGGTTTTATAATATCCTACATAATATAAATTCTGCCCCAATAAATGACTATTTATTAATTGCCTAGTATATGTCAAAGGTGAAATCGATGGTCATTTAATCATACCTCATCCTATTCACTCTTCCCAACCCCACCTGAGGGACTAGAAGTCTTATAAATAAGTCAGGTAACTAGAACTTAGTAATGGTTGTTGTGAGGGATGAGATAAAACATGCGTTAAATGCTTAGTATGGTGACTAATAGCTAAAGAATAATGTTATCCATCTTTGTCATTTAAGAAAATCAAACAGTTAATGTCCACAAAATGTATTACTTGGAAAATGAACTCTGTGGGAAGAAGGGTCCTGACGGTGGGTCAGGATAGGACAGAATCCTAGATGTCTGCTCTGCAGGTTTGCACAGCATCTTGGCGCAGCACATTCTTAGGCGGCTGGCAAGACCAGAGATAGGCAAGGTCCCTTACTTACCCTTCTGGGCCACATGGGCCAGATTCTTTCCCAACAAACCAGAATACCAGAATTCTCCAGACACCACCATAGTCTGCAAAATGGCACCCCCACTTAGTTGTACCTGCTAATAGTTCCTTAAGGATACATGCCAAGGTTCATGATGGGCAGGATTTTGGAAACTTCAAAAAACCAGGATTATCAGCCTGCATAGGACAGCCGTTCCATCTGGGCACTTCTGTGCAGAAGGAATAGAAATTAAGTGTTCCTTTTCCTTCCCATCATGTCTTTTAGACAGAGGACTGTATTAGATATTCTGTGGCTGTTTGCCTCTGTGTGACAGATAGAGTGAAAAATGGAAATACGGACCCAAAGAGATCAAAGAAAATATTTTTAAACGTATTGTTTCCTTGAACCATTCCGACAACTGCAGTGAAAGTGGGCCACGTGGCCTGCCTAAGGTGAATTATGGAACTCTAAAGGACAGGCTCAGGAGATCTGGGCTGAGTCCTGGTTCAACCATGAACTTGACAATGACTTTGTTCCAATTTCCTTGTCTGTAAACTAATGTATTAGACGAAATCAGAGTGTCCTGAAGCTCCAAAGGACACAAATGTGGGGAGATGTTGCCAGGAGCCTTAATCTAAAAGGATTCTTTACAAAAATGAATCAACAACAATGTAATAGTCATAAAAAACCATAAGCGGGGCTCATGTTTACATGCCCTTTTGGAGAGTCATGATGCTAATAGTAGCACATTAAAGATTCTGAAATTTCTGATGCAAGCAAACCTGTAAGCCATCATTCCCAAATTTAATGCACTAGGACATGTGACACCTTTAAACATCTTGGGAAACTGGTAGAATGTACTTTTCTAAATACTGGGTTAAGTGATCCTGAAGGTGCCTTCTGCTGCTGGGGCCCCTGCTCCTCCAGAGAAGGGTTTCATTTTGTCATATGAGTTTTTGGTACAGACACATCTGTGAGCATGTCTCTCAAGTCCTCAACCATCCAACCCTTAACATGTCATCATTGCTCATTGCTGGGTTTGAAAACGGGGGTGGCGGGCCTCACCATATGAAAAGCTGTCCTCTCTACTTTCCTACAGCCAATAGGGATTATAACATTTCCCTCAGAAGCCCCCAAAGTGTATGAAACAGGATCTGAAGAGCCAATTGATCAGGAAGGTTGAAACACTGAGGAGGTAGTTTTCTCTTAAAGTCCATTTTTACCATGTTATACCCTAGCACTCTAAAAACAGTTCTGTCTTCCTTATGGCACAAAGTCCAAACTTTTCTGAGTGACCTAGAAGGCCCTCCGAGGGCTGGCTTCACTTGATTCCTTCTGGATTATGACTTGTTCCCCTCACTCTAGGCAGTTCCCATAGTTACTCTCTTGAGAGCTTAGCACCACCACCATCATCACTGCTTTTTAGCCATGCGCTTTTCAGGTGTTATTTGTAGGTGACCTTCAAAGCAACCCAATGAGATACTATCATTTTATAATTGGGGAAATGGAGGGACAAAGGAGTTAAGTAACTTGCCCAAAGTCACACAGCTAGGGAGAAGGACAGCTGAGATTTAGGCCCTGGCCTTGTGTCTCCAGCATCTTTCCTCTTCACTACCAGTTCACAGAGGCTTTCGTCATCTTGTCTTCTTCTCCCAATCTGACCGGTCCATCAAGGTCAAGTGCAATCCTGCCTCCTTCAGGAAGTACCTTCTCAGAGCTCTTAGGCCCCCTGTCACCACTCCTTCTTTCTGTCTCATGTTGTGTCACCCTGATTTTGTGTGTGTGTGTCTTCTGATCTGACTGTGAGCCTCCTGAAGTCAGGGATCAGACACCTTACTACTTCTACATCTGCTGCAATACCTTCCACAGTGTCAGGTTCAAGGAACTTCATGCTCAACAGAAACCTGACATTAGACCACTCTCAGTCTTTTCACACTTAAGACAGCCACACTTGGTCCTGGAAGCCAAGATCCACAAGGAAAGAGATATAATTAAACAGGAAGAACATGTTCATCACCCAATAATGCACATGACAGAGACTTAAAAGTTAAGTACCAATCATGTAAAACAACCATGGTTGTGTTGCCAGGAAGCATCTGAGCTGCTACTTTAGATCTGGCCTCAGATATGAATGGGCAAGAGCCTCTCGCCTTTGAGAGACTTGTCTGCTATGAATGGGCCAAAGGAAAGGAGGAGGGAGGAGGGGGAAGAAGCTGTGGCTTTAATGGTTTAATCCGAGGATATATGTTGTCAGCCTGGCTAGTCTCCAGGAGCACAGAGAACCGCCAGCTCGAGCCAACACAAGCACATGCTAAGTTAATGGGCAGCGTAACAAGACTCAGATTGTGTAACGGAAGGTACGCACAAAGCCCTCATCATGTTTATGCTGCCTTGGGTCCCAGCCTGGAAGCAGTAACTGATACATGCACCATGTGGACGGGTTCATGCACACAGACACGGAAGGTCTGCACATAAGTACGTGGGAAGATGCTGAGGTCGGGATTTTGTTTGGCACAGAGCACCAACTGCAGATGGGGGGATCCTTTTGGGGCATGGAAGGGGCCCCAATCCTGACCCAGTGTAGCTTGTTCCTTCCTGTGGCCATGGGACTGGAGGGTGAAGTGGCCGCTTTGAACCCCGAGGGCCTTTGCTTTTTTGGAAGTTTTCCAGTTGGGCTTTCGTCTTTAATGCCTTCAATTATCACAGTTCAAATGATTATATTCCCAGCACCTCTACCCAAGAGCTGCAGAAGTTTGGCATTTCCTGTACCAACTAGAAAGTGACCTGGCAGGGGACTGAGCATAGCCTGGCTCTTCAGCATTTTTTTCAGAGGCAGTCGTTCATCTACCCTCCCCCCCCTTTCTAACTGCTGGAGAAATAAGAGATTAGGGCAGATGGGTAGAAATATTTTTTCCACTTTAGCATTTGCTGTCAGAGCCAAGTACAAGAAGATTCTCAGATGGTGTCTTCAGCAGCATGGGAATTCCCAAACCTATCTTCAACTTTAATCACCTGGTCCCTGAAGGATCACACAGACCAAAGAGCAGCCCCTTGACATGGCACCTCAAGTTCTATTTGAGGCCCGGTTCCTCCCTCCTGCACTTTCTCCTAGCTATTTCTGAGCTATCCTCCACATACATGTCCACTGGCTCGAACACCATGAAATGAACACTTGGCAGCCTTAACACGTCCACCTGCCTAAACGTGGATATTGATATTCGCTGGTATTCACAGCTCCCATGAGCCTGTACCCTAACACTCACTACATGGTTTATTTTGGTGGTATAGTTCTGTCTGAACAGACTCACAGTCAAGCTGGTAAAACAGGAGACTTGCTCAGAAGAGATAAAGCCCGCTCCCCAAATGGTAGGAAATAGGTACAAAGAGCTCAAAGGAAATAAGATGGTTACAAGATGGTGAAGACGATGTGGAGGTGATGCCCTTTGTGGTCATGAAAAGTAGAAATGGTTTTAAAAGGTGGGAGAGAGAATTCCCGGTATGAGTAAATGCATCTAACAACCATCATGCTTTCCACTCCCATGACACCAGCAACCAGTGATGTCACTGTAAATGCACCATCTCGTTTAATTCTCACACTTGGGAAGCAGGCTTGACCATCTACATACACACTCGGCAGAAACTGAAACCTTCAGAGGGTAAATGACTTGCTTCCAAACTGCACAGCCAGTAGAGGAGGCCAGCTCTGATTCTACAGTCTGAGCCCTTAATGCCCTAAGCACTGAAAGTTAGCAGCTAGAATATGCTTGTCTCATATAGGTGGTGTGGTCCAGGAGACCACTGCTTCAGAACATGGGCAAGGGGCGTGGGTCCTAAGGACTGCCCATTTGCAGAATAGCACTGATAAGAAATGGTAAAGGTGGGCAGTGGGAGCAAATGATTGAAAATGGGCAACTTTGGAAGGAACCTAAAGAGATTTAGTTTCTCTAATGAACCATTTCAGAGTGGTGCTGGAGAGAACGCTGGGGTACTCTGGTTTTGGATGCCTGGCCTGGAGAAGAGGCTGTCCTTATTTGGGAGGTTTCTCTCCCATTCCTCTGCTCCCTGCTCAGCTCACTCTGCTACGGTCCCTTCATCAGCTTTACCCTTTCTGAGTATCCTGATGAAAGAGGTCTGAGAAATGCTAAGAACTCAGCAGGAATGGCCCAGGAACCTCTCTTAGCACATTCCAGAGGGTCTGGTGGGCAGGTGTAGATTTCAATGATGGTTGGCATGAAGAGATTCGGGTACTGTGTGCCCCCATTACGGGAACGGGGAGTCCTTGAGGGGGCTCTCCTGCTAGGATACTCAAGGGGAGGTTTGTCAGTGAGTGGTTTAAAGTCAAAGCTTTATATCAAGTTCTTCCTCACTCCTAATTTAAGAGACTGGGAAGACAAGAAAAGCAAGCTAGATTTAGTACCTGTTGTTTGCCAGCAACATCCTCCCATCATTTTGTATTCCCACTCACGTAAACCTCTCAGAGCCCCATGAGATAGAAACTATTGGAAACCACAACCCAGAATTAGCAACTTATCCTGGTCACATAGCTAGTAAATGGTACAGTCTGGTTTCAAAGAGACTCCTACCCATGCATGGCTCTCCTACTCTACTGAAGCCTTTCTGGGGTCCATATGGATTGCTTTGGGCAACCATATAAATATGGTTTGAATATGCCGACCTGGATAAGATGAGCTGTGTCTTCTCAGCTGAGGAGGACCAGCCTACTTCTCCATGAAGCGGGAATCCCAGCTTGAGTCTAACTGGCACCCACCCTATAGGATTCAGGTTTGGCTGGTGGGAGGTGGGGTAGGGGAAAGTGTCTGATTGCAGAAAGCTCTGAGAGCAAAGCCCCCAACCTATGGGAATGAGCCTTGAGAGCCACAGTATTAAGGACCAAGGCCAGGGACAGAGAGGAGAGAGCCTTTCTGAGCTTCCATTCAGTCCCATTGCTGGTGACCTCATGCCTGAGCCTGGAGTCCAGAAGCTAGAATAGCAGAACTAGTAAAAACTCCTGGGGCCTGGGAGTATAGGGAAGGCAGTGCTGCCTTATGGCAAATGGAGGTAAGTACAGCCAGCAGGAGTTGGGGCGCAGGCACAGAATACAGTGGCCTGAACAATGTGCCACGCAAGCTTCCACGTGGACCAGGAGAAGCCAGGGGAGAACTGGCTGCAGAACAGCCCCCGTGGCAAAGGGCATCACAGATGCTTGCATGGGAAAACAGGAAAGTTCTGGCTGTTCAGGTGACTCAGTGGCTTCAGAAGCACACCTGAGTTATCCTTCTGGGAAAACAGTTACAAAGGAGAGGTCTTGTTTGAGACTCTAGGGAAACATAAGTTGCACTGAATAATGCCACATTAATTATGCCATTTAGACCAAAGAGAAACCTTCTCTTCCTCTCTTCCTGTAACAGACATTTACTGAGTGCCTGTGATGAGCCAGGCATAGACTAGTTTCTAGGGATATTGAGAAAACTATAGGGGGATCCCTGTCAGTGTTTTCCATGGGGGTTGGGGGAGACAGAAGTAATTATCAATTATAACCCAGGAGAATAAGTGGTGACGAGGGCCCTTTGATCATCTTAGTACCCACTGCTCTCTAGAGTTGATGCAACTCCTCTCACCTTGGGGCAGGTCTTTCTGGTGACCAGTGGGCAGGAGATTGAAGACATGGAGGAACAGGAGCTGTGTTATGGGGTGAGGGACAATCGCCTTCTCAACTAATGCTAACGACAGCCAGACCCTTTCACTAGGATATCATAGAGCCGTCCATGAAGGCAGCTTTCTGGACCAGCAGGACAGATGTGGGGACCTCATGTACCCCAGCATTTTTCATGGCTCTTGAGCACCAGGGAAGAGCCGTGTCATGCCACGTGTCTGCAGTGTGTGACCTCATGGCATTCAGCTTCTGTCCTCTCTTCCTCCCCAGCTTAAGTCATCAACATCATGTCGTAGACATAGACCATCCTAATAGAACAGTCATGGCAAAACATCACACTCCTCTCAGCACTCTGGCTTCTTTTACCACCTGTATGTGTCATGATGTTGTCCCGAAGGCCATCTGTGGTCGGGGCACAAAACCAAATGCAGTTAGTGCTGATCTCTGCACCCCAGTATTAAGGAAATGTCTACATGTATAATTAATTACAAGGGACAGAGAGTCTTACATTGGATGAACTTAATATAGCTGAGCAAAAGAAGGATCGAGCCTCACATGCAGCCATTTTGCTTCCATATAAAACAAGACAATTCAGAAAACTTGACATCAAAGGGAATGTGTCCTCTGGAGAGGGCAGGAGTGGCTTTCACATTGATGAGGCTATTAGGATGCAAAGAGAGTTGCATCTTGATTTCTTTGTTTGCAAGCACAATTTGTGATTTTTTTTTTTTTTTGGCAAGCATTGGTTTGTTTATCCCCCCTGAAACACTAATTATGCCACCCTCCATTCCTACTCAAAACCTCAACAATAGTCCATCCTATCTCATACTTGGTCCCTCTCCAAACAGGGCAGTTCATTCCCTATCTACATTTTAGCATTTAATATATTTGTATTAGTTTTTTGGGGGGCTGACTTAACAGAAATGTATTGTCTCACAGTTCTGGAGGCAGAAGTCTGACATTGGGGGACAGGGGGTCACAGAATCCGTTCCTTTGGAGAGCTGTGAAGTGAGGATCTTCTATAGCCTCTCTCCTTGGCTTGGAGATGGCCATTCCTCCCTGTGTTTTCACACTAACTTCCTTCTATGTTAACTGTGTCCAATTTTCTTCTTCTTATAAGGACACCAATCATGTTAGATTAGAGCGCACCCTGATTATTCAATTACCTCTTTAAAGACCCTACATCCAAATAAAGTCTCATTTTGAGGTACTGGGGATTAAGATTTCAGCATATGGACTTTGGGGGACACAGAATTCAGCCCAAAACAAGATTCCATAGAGAAGGCTTTCTTATTGGTTTCTGGAAGATGAGTTTTTTATCCACAGATAGTTTGCAAATTCCACCAATGTCATTCACTTCTATTTTCACAAAATGTAATGGTTAGTTAACATTTAAACATTGTAAGCTCCACAAAAGAAAGGATTGTGCCTGTCTTAATAACCATGGTTTACTCCTAGAACAGTATCTGTCAGGTGGTGGGAATATATTAAATATTATGTAATGAATAATCAGAAAGTTCCACATTGGGATTATATCCCTCTGACCTTCCAGAGACACACCTTGTCTGTAGAGAACAATCTGATCTTGGCTTTCACCGAGGGAGGGGATATTTCCACATTCTCCATAAATCTAATATGTTCTCGATATGTTGCATTAACCCTGGGAAGTAAACACATGGCAGCAATCCATCCAGAAGTCAAACATACTCTTTTGAGTGTGATTGACTGGAATTTTTATTACAGTCAGTCCAGCTCAGCACCAGTTTCCACTAAGTCAGTGGTCGGCAAACTGCGGCTCGCGAGCCACATGCGGCTCTTTGGCCCCTTGAGTGTGGCTCTTCCACAAAATACCATGGCCTGGGCGAGTCTATTTTGAAGAAGTGGCGTTAGAAGAAGTTTAAGTTTAAAAAATTTGGCTCTCAAAAGAAATTTCAATCATTGTACTGTTGATATTTGGCTCTGTTGACTAATGAGTTTGCTGACCACTACACTAGGTCAAAGCCCATCTGAGCATGTAGGATAGAGGTTTGTCCTCTAAACTGCCATGGTTTCTTCCAGGCCATCCATCCCATATCTTATCTTGAGAATCTTCCACTCACTCTTCTGTCACCTCAGCAGCATTATCTTGGAAATATCTTAAAGCCATGCATTATACAAAATAATGTTCCATAGCTTCAACCTGGGCCATCCACATACCGTCTACAGGGCACAGATCTGGATTCTAATCAGTAGCAGGACCTGAAGTTAGGAATCTCTCAAGACCCATCATTACTTAAGGTCCTTGCTACTTGAGTAACCATATCCTGAGTAGATCTTTAAAGAATGTGACATATAATTATTGATAATATATGCATATGCATTTATGCATGGACAGATGTAGCTGTGTTTATGTGCCTGTGTTTTTAAATATATGTTTTAATGTAATACATTTTGAGTATCTACTTCATCACCCCATCTCAAAATATTACCAATAAAGAGAGCCATGGAAACTTGGATTAGCATGAATAGTGTGATGCCATCAAGTGGAGCTAGGAGAGGCAGAGGCAGCTACTGCAGGAAGTGCTTGCACCCTGGCCATGTCGATCACTCTGACATGCTCCTCTCTCCCTCCGAAATGACTGATGGGCCTGTAATTTGTTGTTGCTACTGTTCTGGCACACATTTGCAGAAACAAACTTGTTCACGGCTCCCCTGCTGATAGCCCAACCATCCGAGTGCCATAGGAAACAGACTTTGGCATTTTAGATGCTCACAGACAGGGTCATCCATAAAAGTTTAATTTTCTAAAAATATTCAGCGAGGTGCTTTTCCTGAATGAAGATGGTTTCTGGCTCATCAACGTATTTATGTGAGTAAATAGAAGTGGGTTCGGTAAGTCAGGAATCTAATCAGCTATCATCCAGTCCATCTGGTTTAATTAGAGAGCCCAGCCGCTCGCGTGCACCTTTGAGTAAAAGGCAGCAGAACTGGCTCCCCAAAAGGTTGGGGTGCTTCTGAATGTGCTTTCAGATGCTGGTCATTTTCTCGGCCTCCACACAGCCCCTTATCAGATTCCCATCACAGAACAACTTGAGACACATCACTGCATGCCTCTAAGGGCATGCAAATGGAAGTCAATGTGGCAGAGGGACTCAACAGCACCTCCAGTCCTTCAATCCATTTGATGTAGGTGCCAATTAAATAAGCATGCACTGGTGCCGACTCTATGCCAGGTGCTTTGTGAATGAGACCTGGACCAGCTCAGCTGGGGGTGACAAGTGTATAAGCAGATCATTTCTAAACCCTGAGATGTACATTAAGATAGTGAGGAAACCTCAGGGAGGGGACCTGGAGAAGGCCTGACCTGGCTCTGGAATAAGTGGGAGTGAGCATGGACAGGAGGAGGAGGAGGAAGGTTCTATGGTTCCTGAATGTACGCATGAACCCAAATGAGTTGAGGACTGGTTAAAATACAGATTGCTGGGCCCTACCCTCAGATGAACTGATTCAGGTGGTCTGGGGTGGGGCCAGAGACGCTGCATTTCTAACCAGCTTCCCACTGGTTCTAATTCTGCTGTTTCCGGGACCCTATTTGGAGAATAGGCCAGTGGGTTCTCAGCCCAAGCTCACACGGGAATCACCTGGGAATTTCTACAGCTACTGAACCCTGGGCCTGCCTCCTCCCTAGAGATTCTGCTTTAATAGGTTTGGTCTGCAAACTGGACAGCAGGGATTTTATGTTTGTATTTTAAGGGTTTCAAACTGGCAGAGAAGTTGCAATTACAGTATAAATAACTCTTATTTTTTTTACGCAACCATTCTTCTGTAGTATTTTTTTTCCAAACAAGAACATTCTCCTACATAACTAAAATGCAATAATCAAAATCAGGAAATCTACGTTGATGCATTATACATAGATCACTGACATATTCAAGTTTTGCCAAATGTTAGTTCTTTTATAGCAAAAGGCTCTGGTTCAGAATTTCGTGTTGCCTTTAGTTGTCATGTCTCTTCAGTCACCTTTATTCTGAAGCCATTTCCTCAGTCTTTCCATAATGTTCATAACTTTGACTCTTTTGAGGATTACAGGCCAGTTATTTGGTAGAAATGTCACTTAATTTTGGTTTGTCGGATATCTCTTCATGATGAGGTCCAGGTTATGTCCCTTTGATGGGACTGTCACAGTAGCAATATGGTGCCCTCTTTTATAACCTGTGACGTGGCACATGGTTTCTATTTGTCACCTTAATGATTATGCTCACCTTGGTCACTTGATTATGGTGGTGACTGCCAGATGTCACTCATTTTCCTCTGTAATTAATCAGTCCTTTGTGGGGAGGTACTTTGAAATTATGTAAATATCCTGTTTCTTGCCAAATTTCCAATGTAACCAGTAGGTAATTTATATTAGCATGAACCCTGATTTCGTATTTTGCTCAGTAGGTTATAACCTGTTACTATCATTATTTGTTTGAAGCCAGTGGGAGCCTCCATCTGGCTCTGACTCCTGGCTTTGCTAAAGCTGGCCAGGTGATCCTAACATGCAGTCAGGTAGAAAACCATTTCCGCAGGGAGAGCAAAGCTCCATGTTCTGAGGATTGCAGTCCATGAGCAGAAGCCTCAGAGAAAGCAGGGATTTCAGGCTGATGGAGGGCAGGATCGGGGTGGGAAAAAATTCAATCTTCCGGGCTCACTTGAGCCTAGACAACCTCATCATCATTATTTGCAACAATGGGGTCCTACCCTCCCATGTCTACACTAGACCATAACCCCACAAACCAAGGAAGTGCTGCCCTGCAGTTAGGAACATGGACTTCAGGGAAAGGGGTTTGAGTTTCTGCTCTGACACTCTTAGCTGTGCAACTTCTTATGTACTCAGCTTGTTAACTTGTTATGGACCATATGTTTGTGTTCCTTCAAAGTTCATATGTTGAAGCCCTAACACTGAGAGTGGCTATATTTAGACATGGGGCCTCTGAGGAAGTAAAGTCAAATGTGACTGGCAGGTGGGGCCCTAGAAGACAGGGCTTCTAAAGGAAGAGGCACCCGTGCCTTCCACTCCCCAATCCGCATGTAAGAAGAGGTCATGTGAGCACACAGCAGCATGCCTGCCATCTACAAGCTAAAATAAGAGGCCTCTGAATGAAACCTACTCTGCTGGCACCTTAATCTTGGACTTCACAGCCTTCAGAGCTGTGAGATATACATTTCTGTAGTTTAAGTTACAAGTGTATGGTATTTTGTTATGGCAGCCCAGCAAGCTTAGCTGTTGCTTCTATGATACAAGTCTGTTTTCCATCTGTCAAATGGATACTCATAATCCTACCTTATGATGGTCTGGTGAGGTTTAAATGAGAAGAAAATGTAAAGTACTTACCATGGTACTAGCTCTTAGTAAATGCTTAATGCTTAGTAAAATGCTACTTCTATTACTGATCCTTGAACACACCCTGTATATTCCCACATCCCTGCCTAATCAGTTCAGTCCCACAAACACTATTTGAGCAAGTCCCTACTGTGTGCCAGGCATTGCACTAGGTCCTGGGGATAAGAGAGCTCATGAGGCCTTGCTTTAAGACCAAAGCGAAAAGCGAAGACACTGCCCACAGCTGGCCAACATTAGAAGTTGTTTCAAATCCCATTTGTAGCAAAGAGACTGATCACAAGAGGAAACAGAAATGTAGTCTGGAACCTGCCTCAAAGCACTAGGCTGCTGAGAGAATGAGTAAATCACAGGATTAGATCCAACAATCCTCCATACTCTCCCTTGGTTTTTATTATATTCACATGGTAAAACAGTCTTCTCCCAGATTACTAGTAACTGGCTGAGGTCCTCCAGAGGAGGTCTTTTTATTCCCCCTGGATTTTCAAAAAGATATTTTTTGTACTCCCTGGTTTGAGGTACTAAATAATGGCACCTTAGAATGAAAGCAACTTTACAGTAATTAAGGAAAAATGGAAAGGCCTTGCTACGCTCCACTGACATTCAGACGGGAGGTCAAAAGAATTCCTGAGCCCTATGCAATCATGACTTAACTCAAGAGTCCAACTGACTCATGCTGGAAAAACATGGTTATAACTTCACACCTCCTGTGGGGGTATAGACAGAGGAGTAAATTTTTTAGGACTAAATTAGCATGAGGGAGTCTAAAGAACCTGGGTAAGAGAAAATCTGGAGAGTCCAAAATTTCAACTTAAGTTCCTATGTAAGCACTGAAAGGAACCTCATCCACTGAGGAACCAGCTTTAGTTTTTGAGTATGTCCCCTGCTAGACAGCAAGAACCCCAGGGCCTAGCATGAAGCAGGCACACTCTTGTCACTCCCATTTCTGTGCACCCCTAACTGCAAGGAGAGGCTAGATGCAGCAGAGGACACAGCAGATGTCCAACACATTGTGCCTTTCACTTTCAGCTGGAAATCCCTTCTCTGCATGCTTTTCCTTCATATCTTTGTGATTCTTTTCCTCCTTCCACTTCAATCCTTACATTTTTTTCTCTCCCCTTTTATCATGCTTGACCTCAGAACTAGCCTTTCTATTTCTAGCCACTAAAGCTCCCTCTTCTTCCTTCCTTAAAGCATTTCTGCAAACTTCTTCAAGCTCTTCTACAAATATGGATGGTAGATTAAAGACCTTGAGGAGGCCTTCACCAAGGAGCCAAGTTCTCCTTCCTTGTAGCCAGTAAGAATTTAAAGGAGACAGTATGTTCTTTCGGTTCAAATATAGGACTTGCTCTCACAGAGCTCCTAACACTGCCCCTCCCTCTGCAGGGCAACCTGGGCCAGAGCAGTCATTTGCAAATGGGAAGCCCCTGGAATTTGAAGCTTCCTGGGTGGTACTCTCCAGGCCAAAGAGGAGAAGGTGAAGGACAGGAGAGAAGAGTAGGCAGGGGTCATGCTCTCACACGTGCTTCAAACACAGAAGCTCTGCTTGGATCTGCCTTACAAGTTGGACGTCTCTAAAAGACTCCAGCAGAAATAAAAATGGCTCCACTGCTAAAATATTTGTGAGCCACTGGAAAAGTGGGAAAATGTATAACCAGTCCAACTGGTGACAACTTTTTCCTTTCAGGGCAGATTGGCTGTGCTTATTGGAAATAGCCAAAGACCACTTGGAGCCAAGATTGGTGAAATGATATGTGAGCACAAGGACTAATACCACTGGTAGGTGAAACAGGATGACAAGTACAGAATGAAAGTAGACTGTGGTGATGATACAGAAATACTGGGTGTGTACGTAACTCATGCAGTATTCCCAGGAGAAATCCCAACCAAGCACTGGTGACACTATTGGACTAATTACATAAACTGACCTCATAAGGTGATGGCGTTGAAGTCTGGAACTCATTCATATGCATGAATCCTCCTGTTGGTTATGAGTAACCCAGTGTGAGTGTGTTTGTGTGTGTGTGTGTGTGTGTGTGTGTGTGTGTGTGTGTGTGTTCAGCTCACGGCTTTAAAATCAAGTCTACAATTTCTCTAGTTAGTGTTTAGAGACAAAATGCCTCACAGTGTTTAGTCTGGATTCAAACACTGCTCCAATATTTACTGGCTGTGCAACTCCAGGAGAGCCATTTAACCTCTCTAAATTCAGCTTCCCTCATCTGTAAAATGAGAATATTACTTAATTTGTAAGGTTTTTAGGGAGATTTAAATGTGGTAAAATACGTTAACCGCTCAGCCTAGGACCTGACACAGAGTAAGTTCTCTTAATATTTGTTGCTGTTGTCATTGTTTTTATTATCCTCTGACCTGAGGAGTCTCCGGCATCCCTGAGCAGCATTCACTCAAGAATCCCCATCTCTCTTCAGATAAAAGATGAGTTCTTGCTTTAATTGATCAAGAAGCATAAAAAAACAGGCAGCTTTGCCAAACCATCCATGACTCACAGGAAATCCGGGATTAGAATGAAAAGTGGAGGCAGTTTGGGCAGCTGGGCACTAGGAAGACGCAAATTAAGCCGAGTGTGTATCCCGGTGGGTGGAGACATCAAAAAAGAGGTTGGGGCAGCCCTGGGCATAATGTGGTCGGTGCCCAAATAGGAGGGAATTCTGGAATCACAGGTTCGCTGACCATCAGAGCGAGATCTCTGAGAACCCTCCTCCCAGTCCACACACAGTGAGAACCAGAAAGGTTAAGTTACTTGCCTGGGTGTACACAGCTTCCATCCAGTTTCAGGGGCCACTGACTTTTCCTTGCTACCTGCCCAGTTTTACTAAGAGCTGGCTCTGTCGGCACTTGCAGGGCCTGCGAGGGACAAGCAGGGGTGGCTGGTCAGCCTTAGCCCTGTGCTCTGTAAACGCTCTGATTTTTCAAGTCTGCAGCCTCAAAGCGTAGCCTGCAGTTCTCCTGTCTCAGCTACTAAAAATGTTCACTCTGAACTTGGAAGCACAGTAACCTCTGACAGATGGGCACGGCCCAGCTGGTAACATTATTCTGCTTACAACAGAAGTCGCCCTCAAGACCCTTGCAGCCCTGAGAGGAGGTGACACCCTCAGGGCTGGGTATCGTGAACAAAAAGAAAAGTCGCCTCAGCTCTGAGGGTCAGAACCGCCAGCAGCCCAGTGTCCTGCAATCACACACTCCCTTCTGCCCCTCTGTGCCTGAGACCTGAGACCTGCCCCCGGAATGGCCAGTGACACACTTCTGCCTGGGATCTCTATCAGTAATTAGCTAATGGAGAGTCCTGTTACATGGGGCCTTATTTTAAGAAATCCATATCTGAGTTGCAGGACATAGCATTTCTTTTTTTTAAATTTTGTTTAAGGTATTACAAATAGTAGTACATGTGTCTCCTTTTTTTTCTCCTCCACTGAGCTCCCCCCCGCCCCGCCTCCCCTACCCCTGGCACTTGCCCTCGTCACCCCGCCCCCAGTGGCGCCTGTTGGTTGTGCTTATACAAGTCCTTCGGTTGACATAGCATTTCAAAGTTACTTTAATTGATTTCATTTAACTAACATGCTGGACCGTGAGCCCTGGGGGTAAGTTGCCCAGATAAAGACCCCTTTGGAGAAAGTCTGTGGATGACCTGGGAGGACCTACGGCCCAGCCTCCACCCTGGTCCCATGGAGACTGCCCAGGTAAGGGAGCATCGATCCCCATTACTCACCCCTCAATCCTCTAATGAGCTTGGGCTACTTCCCATCCTTCTAGGCTATTAAGGCAGGTGTGGGAGGAAGCGCAGAGGCTTCCTCAGCACCTCTGCCAGCACATGCCAGGCACGGTGTTTCACCTCTGGCTCCCGTCTATAAAGCGGGGAGAATCCCTGCCTCAGTGACCTCTCCCCTTCACAGCCAGCAGGTGACTGTGCCTGCAAACCTGTTATTACCCCCTGGGGGGTGTGGAACTGATTCACTCCATGCTTTACCTTTGTGACTCCTGAGTTTTATCAGGACCCTTAAGAGGCAAGTCTTGGGATAAACATGTTATGGGGTTGCAGCTCCCTGAAGACCTCATTCATTCCACACCCATTGAGCCTCTTCTCTGCCCTGGCTCTGCAAGGGAATGAGGAGTCAGAGACCCAAACAAGCCCCTCCACCACCTCCCACCCCAGGAGCTTGGACTAGTGGCAGCATTGAAGGACTTCAGTGCCAGAATGTGGTCTCAGCTTGGACAGCCTCCACACCCAGCCTAGGGGGCAGGCCAGGGCATCATTTTCCCAAGGGATCCCCCTAGGCCAGCCGTGGGCAAACTATGGCCTGTGGCCGGATCCGGCCCGTTCGGCTGTTCTATCCGGCCCGCGGAGCCGAAAGAGCGAAGGGTTCTCTTGCTCTCCCCTCCGCTCCTTTACTTTGAATTTATATTAGTTCATACAAACACTCCATCCATGCTTTTGTTCTGGCCCTCCGGTCCAGTTTAAGAACCCATTGTGGCCCTTGAGTCAACAAGTTTGCCCACCCCTGCCCTAGGCCTACCCCACCCACCTCACCCTGGCTAGTTTGAGATTTGCGAGGTTCAGCCAGTGGAGAAGCGGGAGGCAGCTGCCCTGAGCATAGGAAGAGAACGGGAAAGGCTGGCAGGCCAGGGGAAGGAAAGGCAGTGTTGTCTGGCTGGTGAACAAGTGGGGGAGAATGCAACCAGAAAGGTGGGCCAGGGCCGGAAGGCAGAGAGCCTGGGCTCCATGCGTGAGTGAGGGGAGGTGGGAGGGCACACACCCAGACACCAGGATTTCAACAAGGGGAGAAGCACCCTGAGGTCCCTCTGCGGAGAGTGGAGGGAGGGAGGGGACAGAGCCGGGTGAGTGCAGACATCCTGTGGCTGCCCTCAGAGGCTGCTGCAGGGGTCTTGGCAGGGAGCAATGAGGCCTAAACAATCCCAGTTTCCACAGAGGCATACGGCGGCATACAGTGCAAAGACAGGCAGACGCTAAACGTGAGGTCTGCAAACCCAGCGCTGGGCTCCTGCAGCGCAGCTGCCCGGCCTGCCAAGTCCTGCCACCCTCAGCACCTCTTCCTGGATTTGTCAAGCACAATTTTATAGACAGACCTTCTAGAAGGAGCCCCTTTCCCTTTGCCACACTCAGAAGACAGGAAGAAAAGCCGGCCCCAGCACTCATTATGAAGAGCATTGAAATAAACCTGTGGGATCATAGTCTGGACATGTTTGCCTTGAGTGTGTGGAATCGGGGTTACTTTTAATGAAACCACCTCCCATGTAGGCTAAGCTGGTCACTCTCACTACTTACCTAGAAAGTTGGGCTAATAATATATATGTCTGCGGACTTGGGATTAAAAGTGTACATGCATGTAGAATAGCTGATACAGTGCCAGGTGGGGCACAGAAAATGTGACTCCTCTAACATAGTTCCCTGATTCTCACATGCCAGGTGGGTGTCCCCTCTTACTTCATAGCTGCCACCTATAAGTTTCAACTGTCAGTTAAGAGTTAGGGTCTGCAATCTGTCAGGCTTTCTGGAGTGGGGCCCATCCTGAGGGTCTCAGATCCCGCAATACACACCCACCTCTTCTTCCCACCCATCAGCAGGGGCTGGCATGGATGCTGAGATGAGCCAGAAAGACTCAGGTAACCACTCCTTCTTTAAAGTACTTTCTGAGCCATTAGCAATTAATCTACAGCCCAGCCCAGGAGACTGACAGCGGATTGCCATTTCACTAATGAGATTTCTGAGCAGTAGCTCAGCAGGTGAGGGGAGTGCAAATGGGGGCTCGATGGTGACAGAAAATACATTAGAACCTCAGCTACCTGAGGCTATGGCATAGCACACACCCTTGCAGGACTCAATATCTTGGACCCTCTGGATGACCTCCCAACACTACTGCAAATTTCTTTCTTTTTAAGAGTCCCCCACCTCCAACAGCCACAATAAAACAGAAGCAGAACAAATAGGGAACAATTCCCTCTCCAGGACAGGGGTGTTAAATGGAAACATCTTGGCCAATTCTGAGCCTCAGTTTCCTCATTGTTAAAATGAGGAGTCAGATAAAATAATTTCAGTGTCTCAGGCAAATGCAGATCATAATAAAGTGTACTGCTGATCGATTCTTTCACACCCGCCCATTCTGCTTGAACTGCCCGGGCCTGCCAACATCTCCCAACGTTTGCCAAATTGATCTGACCACAGGGATGTTCTCTTTCACATACAGCAGCTGATAATGGAGAGACAAGGGTTAGCAAAGTAGCCCTGGCCAATCCCAAAGCCTGTGTTTAGATGTAGAACAGGAAAGGCAGTGATCATCTCAGAACAGGCACACTGAAACCCTGCCCTTCCTGCATCCACGGAGGCCTGGCCGCAGTGATCTGGGATTACGGAGGGCTCCCCACTACCACCTGCAGCAGCAGCATAGCCAGTGCCTTTGAAGCAAGCCTCCTCCCTCCCACAAGCATTTTTTAAATATCCAGCCCTGAGTCTGTGCCTGGATGTACATGTCAACTCTGTTAGGTGGCCATATGCCCTGGGTTGCCCAGGACAGTCTGATTTATGCTTGTTGTGCCAGCATTCCATGTGGTTAGTGCCTGCTTTCACGGTCAAAAGTGTCCTGCTTGGACAATAAATAATGTGGTTACCTAGGGCCTACCAGGGGTGGGCAAACTTTTTGACTCGAGGGCCACAATGGGTTCTTAAACTGGACCGGAGGGCCGGAACAAAAGCATGGATGGAGTGTTTGTGTGAACTAATATAAATTCAAAGTAAAGGAGCGGAGGGGAGAGCAAGAGAACCGGATAGAACAGCCGGATCCGGACCGTGGGCCGTAGTTTGCCCACGGCTGGCCTAGGCTCTACCAAGTTGTTTTCAAAATTGGTTAGAGGGAAGAAAAAAAGCGATAGAACTAGGAATGATTAAATTGTAAGATTACTTTTCCAAGATCTCAAAGACTGCTCACAGAAGTTATTATATGTTTAGTTTGAGGTATAGGTGGGGAGGAGATAGGAAAGGCAATTTAGTGTTATAAGATTATATAAGCAAGAATGGTATTCCGGGCAGTGCCCTTGGCGGTCCTGGATCTGTCTCTTGCTTCAACAGTGTTTGGACAGAACAGACCCAGGGATGCCTCTTCTTCCAGCCTCCAGCCACACTCCTGCCTTTTATCCAATCACCACCTTCAGAACCACCTCCGGGACCAGCCAACACACTGTTTTTTTTCCTACCTTAACTCCTTATTGCCGAACAACCATGAGCTTTTCAGAATTATTCCACCGAGGTGGAGGCTGAGGCCAGTGGTCAGCAAACTCATTAGTCAACAGAGCGGCAAACCGCGGCTCGCGAGCCGCATGTGGCTCACGAGCCGTGGTTTGCCGACAACTGACCTGGCCAACCTGCATCTGCGGGCCTCCCACACCTACCTCTCTCAGGGCTTCTATTTCAACCTTGAAGATGTGGCTCTGGAAGGCGTGGGCCACTTCTTCAGTGAGTTGGCGGACAAGCGGAAGGCGCTGAGCATTTCTTAAAGTTGCAAAACCAGCGCGGTGGCCGCATTCTCTTCCAGGATGTGCTGAAGCCTCCCCAGATGAGTGGGCAAAACTCAGGACACCATGGCAGCCGCCTGGCCTTGGAGAGGAACCTGAACTAGGCCCTTTTGGAGCTGCAGGCCCTGCATTCTACCCGCGCAGACCCTCATGTCTGCGACTTCCTGGAGAACCACTTCCTGGGTGAAGAATGATTAGTTAACTCATCAAGAAGATGGGCGACCACCTGACTCACATCTGCAGGCTGCCCACCTCCAGGGAGGGCTGCGCGAGTGTCTCTTCGAAAGGCTCACCCTCAAGCCTGAGTAAGGAGCCTGTGCCGCCCAGAGGCCTTTCAGAGGCCCTCTGCATTTCCCTGCTGTCTGGCTTTTCCCTTAGCCTCTCCCCGAAACTACTGGCCATTCTTGACCACCCGGAAGCCCTCTCCCATGCCCTCTCCATTGGACCAAATGAAACAATCAAGCTTTTTGCAGAAAAGAAAAAATGGTATGTGGTAGCTTTCCCTCTCTCTCTCTCGCTCTCTCTCTCTCTCTTTATCATATAGTATCTAACAATAAAATACTGTGTTAAAACCAAGTAAATTATGTTTATTCATACTTTTTTAATTTTTTTCTTTATTGATTAAGGTATTACATATGTATCCTTATCCCCCAATTGCCCCCCCCCCAAACCCCCCACTCATGCCCTCACCTCCCTGTTGTCTGTGTCCATTGGTTAGGCTTATATGTATGCATACAAGTCCTTTGGTTGATCTCTCCCCCTTACTCCCACCCTCCCCTACCTTCCCTCTGAGGTTTGATATTTTTATAAAAACAAAGGCTTTTCCATTTTTTATTAAGATAAACTTATATAACATAAATTTCACTATTTTTACCATTTTAAAGTGCATAATTCTGTAGTTTTCAGTATTTTATAGAAGACTAATTCCAGGACAAATTCCATGGCCCCAAAAGAAAACCCATAGCTATTAGCACACAGTCCCAATTTCCCTCTGCCTCCGTCCCTGGCAAGCTATTAGCACACAGTTCCAATTTCCCTCTGCCTCCGTCCCTGGCAAGCACTAAGCTACTTTCTGTCTCTATTGTTTTGCCTATTCTGGACATTTGATATAAACAGGATATATAATATGTGGCATTTCATTTTCTGACATGCAGGTTCATGCATGTTGTAGCATATAGCAGTACTTCATTCCTTTTTATAGCTGAATAATATTTCATTGTATGAATATACCATCTTTGCTTATCCACTCATCAGTTGATGCAGACTAGTTTGTTTCTACTTCTTTGCTATTATGAATAAAGTTATTATGAATATCCATGCATAAGTTTTTGTGTGAGCATATGTTTTCAATTCTCTTAGGTATATTCCTCTGAGTGAAATAACTGAGTCAAATAACAACTCTACAATTAACTTTTTGAGGTACTCCAACTGGTCTCCACGGAGGTTAGTCAGTGGTTGGCAAACTCATTAGTCAACAGAGCGGCAAACCGCAGCTCGCGAGCCGAATGTGGCTCGCGAGCCGCAGTTTGCCGACCACTGAGTTAGGTCATTTTATATTTCTACCAGCAATGTATGAGGGTTCTAATTACTCCATATCCTCTTACACAGTTGTTATTGTTGTTGTTATTATTATCAAACAAGTAGGTATGAAGTGGTATCTTATTGTGTTTTTAAATTACATTCATTTAATGAATAATGATATTAAGCATTTTTTCAGGTGCTTTTTCATGAGCATCTTTTCATAGTGGCCATTTGCATATTTCCCTTAGAAAAATATCTATTCCTATACTTTTACCATTTTCTTTTTTATTTATTTCTCTTTTATTGTTGAGTTGTATTAGTTCTGACATATTTTGGATACTAGATCCTTATAATAGTTTCTTCTATTCGGTGGGTTGCTTTTCACTTTACTGCACAAAAGTTTTTAATTTTCATGAAGTCGTATTTATTAATGTTTTCTTTTGTCACCCCTATGCTTTTGGGATCATATTTAAGAAATGATTAGTTAATCCAAAGTCACGAAGTTTATACCTATGTTTCCTTTCTGAGAGTTTTGTAGTTTTATATCTTACTAGAGGCCCCTTGCAGGAAGATTCTTGCAATAGGGCTTCCTGCAGTGGTCTGCTTCCCTCCCTTCTAGCTTGCTTCTCTGCAGCTTCGCTCCCTTCTGCAGAGCTTGGCTTCCTTCTATGCTGTCTTCAATCTTTGCTCTGCACCTGGATATGCAAATTAACTGTCATCTTGGTTGGGTTAATTTGCATACGCGTTCCTGATTGGCTTGTGGGCATGGCTTGTGGGCGTAGTGGAGGCACGGTCAATTTGCATGTTTCTCTTTTATTAGATAGGATGTTAAGTCTTTGATTGTTTTTTTGTATAGAGTGTGAGGTAAAGGTCCAACTTCCAGTTATCTGAGAAACATTGTTCAGATTATTCTTTTCTCATTGACTTGTCTTAGTAATCTTGTTGAAAATCAATTGACTAAACACATATGAATTTACTTCTGGATCCTCAAATTTGTTTCATTGGTCTATAGTCTACCCTTATGCTAGGATCACCCTCATTTAATTACTGTAGTTTTGTAATAAGTTTTGAAATTGGGAAGTGTGAGTCTTTCAACTTTGTTTTTCTTTGTTAAGAATGTTTTGGTTAAGCAGTTTCCTTATGAATTTTGGGATCAGCAAAAAAACCAGTAGGAAATTTATAGGGATTACTGTAGATCAATTTGGGGAATATTGCTATTTAACAATATTGAGTCTTATAATTCATGAACACAGGGCATATTTAATTTATTTAAAAATTCTTGTCGTTCTCAATATACAAAAGTTTTACCTCCTTCATTAAATTTATTCATAAATATATATTATCTTTGATGCAATTAAAAGTAAAATTGTTTTCTATATTTCATGTTTCAAATGATTGTTGATAGGTTCTACATCTTTAAGTGCAACAATGTCTAAGGAAACGAATTTTACTGTAGGCTAATTTATATAAACAAGATATATAGATCAATGGAATAAAATAGAGAGCCCAGAAATAAACTCATTCCTTTATTGTCAATTAATATTCAACAAAGGAGGAAAGAGCATACAATGTGGTAAAGACAGTCTATTCAATAAATGGTGCTGGGAAAGTTGGTCAGGTATGTGCAAAAAAATGAAATTAGAACACTTTCTTCCACTATACACAAGAATAAACACAAAGTGGATTTAAGACTTAAATGTTAGACTCAAAACCATAAAAATCCATTTCCTGTAACAATATTTATTTCTGATATGTATCCTCAGGCAAAGGAAACAAATGAAAACATAAACTAATGAGACTACACCAAACTAAAAAGTTTTTGCACACCAAAGGAAACTATCAACAAATGAAAACACAACCCACTGAATGGGAGAACATATTTGCCAATGATACATCAGAATGACTATCATCAATAATTCAACAACAACAAGTGTTGGTGAGAATGTGAAGAAAAGGGAACCCTCATGCACTGTTGGTAGGAATGCAGACTGGTGCAGCCATTATGGAAAGCAGCTTAGAGTTACCTCAAAAAATTAAAAATAGAACTGCCGTATGACCCAGTAATTCTACTTCTGGGAATATATCTAAAGAAACTTGAAACACTGATTTAAAAGAATATATGCACTCCTATACAATAGCCAAGATGTGGAAGCAGCCCAAGTGCCCATCAGTAGATGAGTGGATAAAAACTTGTGGTACATTTATACATGAATACTACTCCACCATAAAAAAGAAGAAAATCTTACCTTTTGCGACAGCATGGTGGACCTGGAGAGTATTATGATAAGTGAAATAAGCCAGTCAGAGGAAGACAAATACCATATGATTTCACTTATATGTGGAATCTCATGAACAAAATAAACAACAAAACAGAAACAGACTCATAGGTACAGAAAACTGACATCTGTTAGAGGAGTGGGGGTTTGGGAAGCTGTGTGAAAAAGGTGAAGGGATTAAGCCAAAAAAACACAAAACTCGTGGATAGAGACAACAATATGGTGATTACCAGAGGGATAGGGAGTGGGATGAGGTAGAAGAGGGTAGATAGTGACAGAAGGAGACTTAAGTTTGAGTGGTGAACACACAATACAATATACTGGTAATAAATTATAGAATTGTGTGCCTGAAACCTTCACAATTTTATTAACCAATATCAACCCAACAAATTCAATAAAAATGTAAAAAAGAGTTAAGTTTTTTTTCTTTTTTTATTTTCTTTTTCTTTTTATTTATTTTTAATTTTTTTAATTTTTATTTTTTTAATTGTTCGAAGTGTTACAAATAGTAGTACATATGTCTCTTTATTTTTTTTCCTTCCCCATTGACCTTCCCCCGGCCTCCCCTTCCCCCCAGTACATGCCTTTACCTGCCCCCTCCCCCCAGTGTTTTTTATCCATTAGTTATGCTTATATGCATGTGTACAAGTCCTTTGGTTGATCTCTTACACCCCAAGAGTTAAGTTTTTATGGTATCTTATCCACATTATAATGAAATGACATTGAATGAAATGAGAATATTCAAGCACCCGCTGCATAATAATGCAACTCTTTTTTGTATATTGATTTATTATCATGCAACTTTGCTGAATTCATTTATTAACTCTAGTTGAATGTGTATATGAAAGACTATACATTCATATAGTCTTTAAGGTTTAATATATATAAGATTATGTCATCTGCTCGTATAATTTTAATTCCTTCCTTCCAATTTAGAGGTTTTTTACTTTTTTGCCTATTTGTCTTGACTAAAATGTCCAGTATAATGTTGACTAGAAGTGATGAGAGCAGACATCCATTTCTTGTTTCTGATCTTACAGGGGAAGTATGATGTTTCAGTCAGTATGATGTTAGCTATGGACTTTTCATAGATGCCCTTTATCAAGTTAAGAAAATTCTATTCTATTTCTAGTTTGTTGAATATTTTTATCTTGAAAGAATGTAGATTTAGTCTAACATATTTTCTGTATCTATTGAGATGATCATGTGAGTTCTTTTCTTTCATTCTATTAACACTAGAGGCCCAGTGCATGCATTCATACACCAGTGGGTTCCCTCAGGCTGCCCTGCGCCCTTCGCAATCCAGAACCCCCTTAGGGATGTCGGCCTGCCAGTTTTGGCCTGCCTGGTCTGCAGAAACCGGGCCAAAATTGGCAGTCCGACATCCCCCAAGGTATGTAGTAGTGCGCAAAGCAGCAGGCGGCTGGGGAGGAGCCCAAGCCCGGGCTGGGCGTCATGCCGCTCCCACTCATCCCGGCCCCACTGTGCCTGCCGCCATCCCTAGGTAGCATGCTGGATGGATTCTATTGGATTCAGTTTGCTAGTATTTTGTTAAGAATTTTTGCTTACATATTCTTTAAGGATATCGATGTATAGATTTCTTATATTGCGATGTCTTTGCTTAACTTTAGAATTAGGGTAATACTAGCCCCATGGAATAAGTTAGAATATGCTCCCTCCTCTTCAATGTTTTAAAGACTTTTGAGGAGGATTGATGTTAATTCTTCTTTAAATTATGTCTAGTATAATTCAACAGTAAAATAGTTATCTGGTCCTGAGTTTTCTTTGTTGAAAGTCTTTTTTTTTATTGCTAACTTATTCTATTTGTTATAAGTCTATTCATATTTTTTGTTTCTTTTTCAGTCAGTTTTGGTGCTAGTAGTTTGTGTGTTCCTAAGAATTTGTCCATTTCATCTCTGTTTTCCAGTTTATTGGTATATACTTGTTCATTATACTCTCTTATAATCCTTTATATTTCTATAAAATTGGTAGTAATATCTATTGTTTCATTCCTGATTTGAGTCATCTTTTTTTCTTGGTCAGTCTTTGTTAAAGTTTGTCAAATGTATTGATCCTTTCAAAGAACTAACTTTTGTTTCTGATCTTTTTCGGTTGTTTTCTAGTCTCTATTTCATTTCTCCCCTTCAAACTTCAATATTTGTTTTTGCTTCTTTCTGCTTGCTTTGGGATTAGTTTTCTCCTTTTTTTTCTAATTAGATAAGGTAGAGATTAGGTTATTGATTTGAAGTTTTTTTTTAACACAGGTCAGGTGTTCCAGTGACATACTGTCTCAGTTTTTATCTGGGAATGTCTTAATTTCTTCTTCATTTTTGAAGGCTAATTTTGTCAGATACAAAATTCCTGGTTGACAGTATTTTACTGTCAGCTCTATGAATGTTATCCCTGCCTTTGGCTCCCATGGTTTGGAATGAATAAAAAATATTAGCTGTCAATCTTATTGAGAATCTGTTATATAGGACAAGGTGCTTCTTTCTAGCTGCTTTCCAGATTCTCTATTTTCTTTGGTTCTCAACAGTTTAATTACGATGTGTCTCGGTGTGGATTGCTGAGTTTATTTCACTTGACATTCTTTGAGCTTCTTGTATGTTTATGTTGATGTTTTTTATGAAATTAGGGATGTTTCACCAATTTATTTAAATACTTTCCCCTTTTCTCTCTTCATCTTGGTGTGCTTAATGGCCTCTGGTCTCCTAAGCTCTATTCATTTTTCTTCATATTTTTTTCTTCTTGTTCCTCTGACTGAAAAATCTCAATTAACCTATGTGAACCTTGCTAATTCTTTCTTTGATCTGCTCAAATCCATTGTTGAGTCCCTCTAGTGAATTTTTCTTTCAGTTACTGTACTTTTCAACTCCTGAATTTCTATTTGGTTAACCTAATATGTTTTAGATCATGCCCCCTGGGGAGTGACTTAGCATTAAACAAGAGAGAAAGACATTCCTTTTGAGTGGACCTTCCAGACAGACCAAATAAAAATTCTTTGTGAATGAGGTCCATGATACTGAGACAGGATAGTAAGAAGCTAAGAAAATTCCTTGGCAAGTGGAAATTGAGAAAGATAGCTGAACAAACTGGTTGAGCAATTTACAGCCTGATACAGAAGGACACCTCCCTAGAGATAACATCTAGGCCTCAGTTGTATTTCAGCTCCAGGCCCAGAAAAGCAGCAAAACCAGGTGGACAACCCCAGGACCAGCTACAATGACTAATGACCCCCTGCCTGGCACTGATCAATCAGTGGAGACCACAACCCTAAAAAGGCACAGCTGGAAAAACTGATGAATATTCTACTGAGATTTCCCCCTAAGACCTTCCCTAACTCCCAGCCTTTAAAAACCCTCAAAAGAAAGGACCTAGCCCACACTCTACTTCCTAGGAACAGGCACACACCTTTCTCTTTCCCCTCTCCTCCCCCCTACAGGCATGCATCACCTAAACTCTAAGGGATCTCACAAGACTTGCAACTAGGGCAGCAATGGGCAGTAGCAGCTCATCCAGAGCTAACCCCCTGAACCTGTCTCCAAGGCCCCCTTTAGTCTGACTTCTCAGAGAGCCAAAGCAGCCCAGCCTAGGCTCTCTCCTGTTGCTTCTTCTATCTTAACTCCGTCCTTTGTTTCACTGTTCCCAAAACATACTTTCAAAATCACCTGTAACCCATACACTACTGGTAGACCCGCTCAGGGCCAGGTCCCCTTTCCTGTAACAATACAAGCACTGAGAACGTGGGCTGCTATTTTCATAGCTGCTGTTGATAGGATTAAGGTAAGTTAAGACACCAGTAAGTCTGCTCTTCTTAAGAATTGGCTTTTTAAAAAAAGAATAAATGCTCCCCAGATTACTGTAAGCCTTTGGTTAGATTCCAGAATTTTAAAAATGTGATTCTGATAGTTTTGCCAGATTTTTTTTTTTCTTTTATGGAGAGGTAGACTTTTAGAATTCCTTACTTCACCATTTTCTCTGATGTCACCTATTATTTTGTTTTCTCCACATCATTAACATAACTTCTTTTGGGTTTTACATGAAGCCAGCTACTTTTGTAGTTCTTCGAGAAGACTGGAAAGTGGGGACTGAGATTTGGGGGTTTCTGGGGAAGAAGCAGTAATTTTTTTAGGTTTTATATATTACATAGCAAAATTGAAACTCCACTGTATTTTTCTTCCTAGGCACTCCTGGGTCTTGAACATACTGAAGATAATACTAAAAACTTTTTGAGAATATTTTAGCAGAATAAGAACCAAGATATGGAGAACATGCAAAGTATGGGGTTTCTCATATGTAATTCTTTTCTGATCCACTATGGAAGAAACACAGCACCCTGATTAATAATAATTCAAGATGCTTATGTTTCCTTAGATTTTTAAAAATTACACTTTCCATAAAAAACTAGTTTTAAACAATTGACTATTTTAAATATAATGTTAAAGAGGGGCTGAAGAGTGAGTTCTCAATACATTTTTGTTGATTTTTAAAAAGAAGAGTAATAATTCATTAATATTACCAATAATGCTACTAATTATTTTTAAAAATTAGAATTACCATTACCATTATTATTGTAATCACTACTAATAATCATCTACTTATGCATCTTACTGGAGGGAGTGGGGATGTGTGGATACAGAAATATGTACCTATGTAATTTCTGTCTACAAGTAATTTACACAACATAAAAGGTAACACATGCAAAAAATACTGAGGCACTGCATGTAATAACCAGTGCTACATGAGGCCAGAGCCGGAGTGGATCTGCAAGCTTGTTGTTATTGGTGTGAGACAAGATAAGTAAAGAAACTGAGAATAGTATCTACACACGTAAGGTACTTTGAGAATGGGGCACATCTCCTCTAAAATGAAAAATTTTATCTGTGGAATGTAGTAACAATAAACCTGGGCTTGTATTTTATATGTCTTTTTTTTTTCTTATTTCATTTTCCAAATATTTCATTGTTCTCTTTTTTTTTAAATATTTTTTATTGATTTTTTACAAAGAGAGGAAGGGAGAGGTTATAGAGAATTAGAAACATTGATGAGAGAGAAACATCGATGAGCTGCCTCTTGCACACCCCCTACTGGGGATGTGCCCAAAAGCAAGGTACATGCCCTTGACCGGAATCGAACCTGGGACCCTTCAGTCCACAGGCTGAAGCTCAATCCACTGACCCAAACCTGGTTAGGGCTCATTGTCCTCTTTTAACAAAGGTATTAGTTTGCAATAATTCAGAGAGGGGAGAAACCAGTCCTTCACTGAGACAGTTTGAGAAATGCTAGCTTAGACAACTTATGCTACTTGGTTTGGGAAATATGTTTGGGTGCCAGTTGCTATCTGGATTTAGAGGAACAGAGAGATCACTGTGGATTAGATTTGTCTGAGCAGCATTTATGGAACAAGTGGGACTTTACATTGTTATGAATTTTAGGTGAAGAATGGAGAAAAATCCCAGGATCGAGCTTCCTAAAATTTAGAAAGAAAGGCATGTAAATTCACCTAAGGTTTTGCATCTCTCCTGTTTGAGTATAGGAATCTCTTCCCATTATGTTGGGTAAAATCAGGAAATGGATTAAAATCTTTTAATATCCTCTTTGGCTTTGAAGTTACTTAAAGAAAGGATTTAGAATTTAAATGGTGTGATTGGTAGAATCTTGAAGGGAATAAGAAAACGTAAATTAAATGTCTTCTCATTTTCAAAATTAGATAGAAGAGCTTGAGCCCACCTAAGAGAAAGAAGACCTAAATTAAAATGTTTGGCATTGAAAGTAATCAGAACATTTGATCAAATTGAGAAAAACTAAGTTCTTCTTAAACTTTAGTCCTATGCTTTTTAAAGCCCTCATCCTATTTGAATATGGGTGGAAACAATGATTTTCTCATGTATGAAAAATTAATTTTATCCTGAGGCTCGGCAAGGAGTTCACCCTGACATGTTTTACTTAAATCCAGGAGTTCTTCAAAATCAGCAGTTTACATTAAGCTTTTTATTTGAAATGTCTTATTAAATGTACTAGAGGCCTGGTGCACGAAATTCGTGCATGGGTGTGTGTGTCCCTCAGCCCAGCCTGCACCCTCTCCAATCTGGGACCTCTAGAGGGATGTCCGACTGCCCGTTTAGGCCCGATACTACCGGCAGTCAGACATCTCTCTCACAATCCAGGACTGCTTGCTCCCAACTGCTCACCTGCCTGCCAGCCTGATAGCCCCCTAACCACTTCCTTGCCAGCCTGATTGATGCCTAACTGCTCCCCTGCCAACCTGTTTGCCCCTAACTGCCCTTCCCTGCAGGCCCAGTTGCCCCCAACTGCTCTCCCTTGCAGGCCTGGTCCCTCCCAACTGCCCTCCCCTGCTGGCCTGATCACCCCCAACTTCCCTCCCTTACAGGCCTGGTCCCTCCCAACTGCCCTCCCCTGCTGGCCATCTTCTGGTGGCCATCTTGTGTCCACATGGGGGCAGCCATCTTTGGCCACATAGGGGCAGCCATCTTGTGTGTTGGAGTGACAGTCAATCTGCACATTACTCTTTTATTAGATAGAATAGAGGCCTGGTGCACGGGTGGGGGCCCGCTGGTTTGCCCTAAAGGGTGTCCCGGATCAGGGTGTCTCGGATCAGGATGGGAGTTCCCTTGGGGCATGAGGTGGCCTGGGCGAGGGGCCTGTGGTGGTTTGCAGGCTGGCCACACCCCCTGGCGACCCAAGTGGAGGCCCTGGTATCTGGGATTTATTTATCTTCTATAATTGAAACTTTGTAGCCTTGAGTGGAGGCCTGGGTCTGCCAGGGTGTGCGGAAAGCTTGGCTTCCTTTATTGCTGGGGAAACCCAAGCCTCCTGCTCACTCTGTGGCCGCAGCCATCTTGGTTGGGTTAATTTGCATACTTGCTCCTGATTGGCTGGTGGGCGTGGTTTGTGGATGTAGCAGAGTGATGGTTAATTTGCATATTACTCTTTTATTAGATAGGATTGTGGTGACCTTGGTTAATAAAATTATATAGGTTTCAATAGTATAGAGGTTACCAAAGGGAAAGGGGGGTAGGGCAGGTAGTAAAGAGTTTACATATATTAAGCTTTACTAGTAAATTAAAGCCTCCACAGTATTAGAAGCTTGTGGAAACTGGAAAGCACCATGTCTAATCCAAATAAAATTCTTTAAACTTGGAGTTGAAGAGTCCTAAGTCATGAGAAGCTAAGACTTCCTGGTAGTCCAAGACACAGGTAGGTAGCCCTGGGACATGGGACCCTGATTAGGAGGAAAGGAAACAAGGTCACCTAATTTCTAACCCAGTGCATTTACTTCTGTAATTTCCTTTTAGTAGAATTAGACACTGCATACAAACAGCTTTCAGAAACCTGCTTTTCAAGTTCCTGAACAACTTGAGGCCACTTGGTCAAGCAGCCAAAGTCCTGGGTGGTCACAGCAAGTCAGGGTCCAGAACGAGGCTGGTGGGGCAAGAAGCTAGCGACTGTTGGCAGCCACCGGAGCTTCACCCAGGCTCACTGCGTGGCTGTCAGGGGCAGGGTGAAGGCTCCATCCCAGCTTGATTTGCCCAGTGACACACAAACCCTGAGTCTTGGAACAGCTCTGAACTGCTTATATCGTGAAGTACATCATGGGCTGTGGTTGTTGTTACTGACGTGTATTTGTCTCTAACTGCAGGGCAGCTTTCTCAAAGCCAGTCGCATGGGGTCTGGTTGAGTCATAAGGCTGTATAAACACAAAGCATGTTCCAGTTTTCCCTGAAGTATCTTCTGTTTTACTTTAGTGGGACACAGATGGACCTAAAATCATTGAGACTTTCATTCAGCACACTCCTTCAGCTGGGTGATCAGAGCACTCTGGACTCAGCTACTTCTGATGTTCAGAAATACCAAATGTTCCTTCTGTGGAGGCTAAGGTGGCCCTCTAAGGTGGATTGTAATAACATAAAAAGGGACAAAATGATGCTGGCAACATGCTGTGGTCAGCTGGAAAAAGTGAAGCATAGAACAGTTTTAAGACTGAAGACTCGGGATTGTGATGTCTCATTCTTTCCTCCCACTCCACAGTGATTGTGTCTCCTTATTGTTGGGCAACCTCATTCTCCTCTCCATGCTTTGGTCCCAGCTGCTCCTCCTTGCCTGGAGGCTGGTCTATCCAATCATGATAATCCAAGACAGACTCATGGTCCATCCAAATCAGCCCATTCTTTAAGGTACAACTCAAATTCTAGCTCTCCCACAAAGCTTTCCTTCCCAATAGTATTGGGTTGTAAGAAAACCATGGTTGACCAGACCTGAGATGGGCAAGTTACCTAATCTCTCACAGATTCTTCACTATAAAATGTTGGGTCATTGTGAAGCTCAGAGGTGCAAAAAATGAGTGGTGGGTATAACTTTTATTATTATTCCAGCCATCTATTTGGCTGGAGCCCTTTTCTCATGGATACCTCAAACATGAGAATCAGAACCACATCTTTTGGCATGTGTATGATTTGTGAAATCATTCAGGTGTTTTGGCCTTATCTTCCTAGGAATCCCAACAGTGAAGACACCCCCATCTTTGAAGCAGAGATTCAGTTATGCTGAGTGTCACCTATGGAACACTTGTTTTGTGGTAGGTACTGGGCTGCTTTCATTTAATTCTTAAAATGGCCCTAAGAAGAGATTTTTACCTTCTGTTCACAGAAGAGGAAACTGAGGCCAAGCCCATGGTTACTCCAGAGGCCACACAGCTAGTAACTGGCATGTCTGGCCTTGAACCCAAGTCCTTCATTAATCACAGCAAGTGATCTCCAAACAGTAGGTACAGAAGGTGCTGGAGGGCAGATAATGACTGACTGATCGGCTGACTGCACTCATACCCCCAGTCAGACTACATCCTTGTCTCCATAGCATCTTTACCTGCCACCCTCCTTGCTTTTGAGATGCAAATTCCCACTCTGGCTCTGTTTTCCCTCTGCCATCACATTGAGCATCAGCACAGCACCTTAGAGTTCTAAGGACTCAGAAAGTGAGCAAAACATATTTCAGGGGGCAACTAAGCGGTAAGAGTGAAAACAAGGTGGCAGGCAAACCCCCCAAGCATATCTGACAGGGTTGAATGGGGGCTTGTGAGAGAAGATTATGGGGGCAAGTGGTAGATGACCTATTTCTAGAATCAGGTAGAAATGTTAATTCTCTGCAGGGTGGAAAATCAGAAGGAATCATAACCTGCAATCAGTCCTAGCATGCTAATAGGACGGGAGTCCCATTTGGTGTTTCTGGAAATGAACCAATAACCTCATAGGTCAGATGGCAATTGTCTTCATTCAGCTAGAAAAATGACTATTTTTCAACCAGTGAGTGCACTATTTGGGATTTCTGTTGTTCTGTTGTTCTTCCTCTGTTGGAAAGAATATATAAAAGTTGTAGCCAAAGGCAGAACACTTGCCTTGCTGACAGATGGCCTACTGACTATGGCACATCATGTGCTGCTAAACTATTAGAATTACGACTCACTGCTTCCTCGGCAAATGCCTGCCCTAGATGGAGTGCTCTAGACGCTGCAGCTGCCTCTGTCCTTTCCCATGCCTTTATGATGTTTATAAGCCACCAGAAACACTTTATTTTTTTAATATATTTTTATTGATTTCAGAAAAGAAGGGAGAGGGAGAGAGATAGAAAGATCCATGATGAGAGAGAATCATAGATTGGCTGCCTCCTGCATGCCCCCTACTGGGGATCGAGACCCCAACTTAGGCATGTGCCCTTGACCAGATTCCAACCCATGTCCCTTCATTCCATAGGCTGATGCTCTATCCACTGAGTCAAACCAGCTAGGGCACCTGAAACACTTTAAACAAGGTACACCATGTGACTTAACAGACACTAACATCTTACAGGGCTGACCTAGATTTATCTATTCCAGGTGTACAGAAATTGTATTTGCACCCTCCCTCATCATATCCACTCACTTTGCATTGAAAATACTATTATCTTATTCTTTTCTTTTACACTCATGAGAAGAAGGAATTTTCCTGAAAGGGGGTGAAGGGGGAAGCAGTGATAAAGGTAGAATAATGAAAAGAAAGTATCTTTTGAGTGCCTACTGTATGCATGTCAATCTAATCCTGAAGACCTTCAGGGTGATGTATTCTTATTATAGTACTAGAGGCCCAGTGCACAAAATTCGTGCACTGGTAGGGTCCCTAGCAGCTACCAGCTGGGGCCTTCCTTTATTCTGTGCTGCCCCCTGGTGGTCAGCGCACATCATAGCTAGCAATCAAACTCCCAAGGGGACACTTTGCATATTAGGCATATATATATATATATATATATATATATATATATATATATATATATATTTGAATACATTAAATGCTACTGAATTGTACACTTTAAAATACTTAATTGTATGTTATGTGCAATTCATATAACATACAATTAAGTATTTTAAAGTGTACAATTCAGTAGCATTTAATGTATTCAAATGTTGGACAATACCCCCCTTTCCAGTTTCAAAACATTTTCATCACCCCTAAAAAACACTGCATACCTACTATGTACACTAACCTGCATTCTGTCTCTATGGATTGGATTATTCTGGATATGACATATCAAAGAAATCATATGACATATAAACATTTAAGTATGTCTGCTGCTTTCATTTAGCATAATGTTTTTGGTTTTCCTCCAACTTGTAACATGCATGACACTCTGTTCTTTTATGGCTGAATAATATTCCATTGTACATACATGCTATAATTTGTTTATTCGTTGGCTGATGGATGGATATTTACATTGTTTCTCCTCTTTGGCTATTATGAATGATGCTGCTATACACATTCATGCACAAGTTTCTGTGTGTACATATGTTTTTGGTTTCTCATGCAAATATACATAGGAGTGGAATCGCTGCCTTAAGCCTGCTTTAAGATGGGGAAACTGAGGCTGAGAGAGGATAGGTGCCCTACCCAGGGTCATTCTACTCCTCAGGAGTGGAGCTAAGATTAGGACCCAGTTCTGCCTGGTTCTAACTTTAAAACTTCTTGAGTTAAAAAAAAACCACTGACTAATTATTTTGTAGACTAATTCTAACTTTTAACCTTAACTCAGACACCATGAGGTCACATGATAAATAACACTAATTTGAACTCGTGGAACATAGTTTCATTAGGCTCATGCTGAGATCTGAGCTTTTTGTTTCCCAGGCAAATCAACAGCAACAGACTTTACTTTGTTAGATCAACTATAACTTTTATTTTAAAAAGCCCCAATTACGCCCTAACACAGAGGACTTAGTGAAATAATAAGTGAAATTTTAATTTGATAATTAATAGTATAAACATGTTGGAATACTTTGGAATTAGGAAGGCTTGTGTGCCATTTTCCTTTCTTATTAGCCATTGTTTTAAGATACAATTATACTTGTCTCATGTAATGATTGGACAGGAACTTAGTAAAAAAAAAATAGAAAATGAGTAAATTTTTACTCATGTGCTTTTTTTTAGTGAATTGTGAAAACAAAATAAAAAGTGAAATATAGTGGGGAGTCCTATGTGCTATTAAGAAATGGTGTCTTTCCTTCAAAGCCAATTATTCCTGGATAAGAAATGATCAAACTGCCATTACATATCTTCTGAACATTCATTAGGAATGTCTACTCATAAGACAGCAAATTCTGGGGGAATTTCTGTTGTCTGAATGAGATAATAGCTCATTTACAATGTGTCCAATACACATGTATACTACAAAGTTATTTCCTCACAGACCTGTCCGTGTACATACACCCACCTGCACCCAAACACCTGCCATCAGCATGAGCAAGCTTTCCAGATTCCCAACAGAACAAAAATACTGAAACCATTATTTTAACACACACTTAATACTTGAGGCTACCAAGCACTAGATGTTATAAAGGAGTTAAAATAAATGGTATCTCAAAATATGATGCAGGCAGGAATCAAATGATATGCCTTAGAGCTACTTAGCTAAAGCGAGTTACAGACAACTAAGCAAAATTACTCTGTATGTTACCAAACCCCCGGTAATCCCTATCTATATATTATTTTCATTAAAATGAAAACACATGTTTTTCAAATGACAAAGAACCAAATCTTATTCATTTTCATTTATTCAATACCTCTGGATGTTCACTATGATAAAATAAATGGAAGCCTAGCCTCTTTTGAGAAGATATCAATTACACCCAAGAGATAACCACCTTATTCTTCTCAAAGTAAAAGGGAAGAAAGCAGAACTTCCTGTATTAAGTTGGCTTCAAGCCAAAGAATAAAACTAATAATACCAATATGGCAAGTAGAGCTATATGTTGAATGAATGAATGAATAAAAGAAACACCCTAGATGGGATAAAGAAGTAGATAGAATTTATTTGGAAACTTCAGACTGGGTGAGATGAGTTTCATGTTGGTTTTTAAGGAGGTGATAGGCACAGATTATAGGGGACAACAGAGGATGTTGTGGTCCTTTTAGACATGCCAAAATTAAACTGACAGGTAATACATATTAAAAGTCCTAAAAGTTGAGTTTTTGTGTCCCAATAATACTATACCTAAGACTTTTTCCTAATAAAAATGACTCAAAACATGAAATAAAGTTAAAAGTAGTAATTTAAAAATATGTTTTGTTGGTATTTTTTATGGTAAAAATTTAAAAACAACTAACAATAAGAAATAACAATAGAAATAAATTATTAATAAACATCTAAAATTAATAGATTATTAATAAATTAGAGGCCCAGTGCACAAAATTCCTGCATGGGTCTGGTCCCTAGGCCTGGCCAGCGATCTGGTATCTGGGCCAATCAGGGTCTTCTGGCTGCCTGCCGAGGCCTTCCTTCCCTGGCTGCCGGCTGGGGCCTTCCTTCGTTCCACACCTCCCCCTAATAGTCAGCGCATGTCATAGCGAGCAATCGAACTCCCGAGGTGACATTTTGCATATTAGCCTTCTTTGCTTATTGACTGACAGAAAGAAATCAGAAGAAAACTATGGTAAGTGAATAAATAAAATCATGTCTTTAGACCCAAGGAGAAGCCAATATGAAATAGTGTTAAGATCAGTATTAAAAAATCTATAATGAATAGAAAATATGCATTTAGAGATTATTTTATTAAGAAACACAAGGATTTTAAACCAGGAAGAATGGTTTCCTATTGGAGGCAATGGCATCAAGAAGGCGATAGTTTGGAATGATGGGGAGGAGAGGAAAAATGGAGACTTGACTGAAACAGAGAGTTCCAACTAGCAGCTAGGATCTTGGCCACACTCATTTCTGGTTAAGAACTGAACCAGAGAAGAAGATAACCCAAGCCTTCACAGAGGTGCTACTTGTAATCCTTAAGTCTTCTGTTGTGGGAGGGCTCTCAGCATCTCAGTCTCTGGGAAGAGGACCCCATATGGTTTGGGTACTTATAATTTAATACACATCCCCATGCAAGGAAATACAGGAATTACTGAATGGAGGTGGGGATGGGGTGGGGAATAAACTGAACTCACAGCCTGATTCCAAATGCCTGCAAATAGAGGCCCTACCAGAAGTGTTTTTATCTGAAATGACTAATTCCAGGACAGATTGGTCAACCATCCCCTAAACTGGTGCTGTGGAAAAATCTTTTGGGCAGAAAAGCTACTGTCATATGTCTAAGCTCATGGGCTCACCTGGACCAAATTCTGTGGATGAAACTAAAAACTGGAGAAATACAACAGAATTTTCCTGGAACTACTGAGCCACTCTGAGCACCAGCCTTTTGCAATCTCCTTTTACACACCCTCCCTGCTTCCCCGTCCCCTTGCTGGCCTCTCCTCCTGTCCAACAGGCATCTTAATCAGCTCTGTGGTGCATAAGCCATAACAGTAAATAGGATTTCTATGAATGTGTAGGCAAAACACATTATATGGGCATGGAAAAGACCACATTTGTCCATGGAAATTTAAAACCACTGCAACATTTTTGGCCCCTGTAGTGTTAGAAGAGTCATGTCCTGTATGGATAGAATTCATCTAAATATTTTCACACAGGTCAGCATTTAAGCAACATAGTTCTTTGTTCCCATAAGAAAACAAAGGAAGGTGGTATCACAAAGCTGCTAAGGTATACACAAACCAATTTTTTTTTTCATTTTTTGAAATCATTTTAGAACTACAGAGGAGTTGCAAAGATAGTACTGAGTTCCCATATCCTCATTACCCAGCTTTACTAATATTAATATCGCATATAACCAAAGTACATTTATTAACACTAAGAAATTAACATTGGTATGTTACCATTAACTAAACTTTAGTAGACTCTATTCAGATTTTTCTAATTTTTCCATTAATGTCTTTTTTTTTTCTTTTTCTTTCTGAAATCTCATCCAGAACCCCCCATGGCATTTAGTCATTCATGTCTTCTAATTTTTTTCCCCCCAATCAATGGCAGTTTCTCAGTCTTTCCTTGTTTTTCATGATCTGAACACATTTGAACAGTCTCTCGATTTGGATTTGTGTGATGTTTCCACATGACTAGACTGAGGTTATGATTTTGATGACATACTTCAGCGATGAAGGGCCCTACTATTCACATTTTATCAGGGGCATGTAATTATTAACATGATCTGTCACTGATCACTTATTATGGTGTCTGCCAAATTTCTGCACAACCTAACTTTTTACTTTCAGACACAGTTGTCAGATTTAGTAAGTAAAAACACAGGACCTCAAATGGGACATACTTATAATAAAAACATATTTTTTAATCTAAAATTCAAATATAACTGGGCATCTTGTATTTTATCTGGCAGTCCTACTGTCAGAAGTAAATTCTCAATAACAGCTATAAATGTTCACTGAGTCCTCATGTCCATGGAACTTTCCTCACCCCACTTTCCATGCCTCAAAGACTGCAGTGTAAGCAAGAATCCTATTTAGTGCTTAAGTCAGTAATTCTCAAACTCTAGGATCCACTAGAATTCCTTGGAGACCTGGGCCCTATCACTATCTTCTGATTCAGGAGGTCTGGGGTAGAGCTCTGCAATTTGCATTTCTAACAAGTTCCCAGGAGATGATGATGCTGATGGTCTAGGGACCTCATTTCAAGAAATCCCATCTTTCACAATGAGGAATTTGGGTATTTGTACTTCCTATACTTGCCATAAGATAAATGTCCATACAACCTGTATGTTACAAATCTGCCATTACAACTCATGTAGGGTGGGTCAAAATTGATACAACATACTCTTAACCTATGAATGATTCATATATAAGAATGGAAACAAAAAACAGTCCAGACAAGACCCTTCTATCCCCTGAAGGGGGGAATCCTTTTTCTCCCCAGGTAGAGTTGAGAATTAGGCTAGATCTAGAAGGGGAGCTATAGTCAGGTGGCTTCTTCCTCCTCACTGCTGCCTCAGCTGTGGAGAGGACACAAGTTTATCTCCATGAGCATCTACCCATCCGTTGTCACCCTTGCCTAAAACCATGGAACTTATCAGGGAGCCATTCTACATAGGATGTGGAGATGGCCAGAAATCAGAATACACTACTTCACAGAAAAAAATACTATAGACACAAACCAAACTCAACCTGCATTTTTATGTTGTTGTTTTTGTGTTTGTTTGTTTATTTTAAAGCCTATTATGGGTTGGTTTGGTTACCTGATACTTAAAACACTGCCCCACTCTCCTTATAGGAAAAGTCTTTCTTGGAACCAAAGAAAAAAACTTTCTGCCCTAACCGGTTTGGCTCAGTGGATAGAGCGTTGGTCTGCAGATTGAAAGGTCCCAGGTTCGATTCCAGTCAAGGGCATATACCTTAGTTGTGGGCACATCCCCAGTAGGGGGTGTGCAGGAGGCAGTAGCTGATCGATGTTTCTCTCTTATTGATGTTTCTGACTCTCTATCCCTCTCCCTTCCTCTCTGTAAAAAATTAATAATAATAATAATATATATATATATATATATATATATATATATATATATTAAAAAAAAAACAAAAACAAAAAACTTTGAAGTGCTTCAACACAATACAATTGACCCATATTTTGGAGATGTCCCACTCACCTCTTCCCCTCCCCTTTGATGGACAATTTTGTGAATGAATGAGATTCTGGTCAAGCTCTTCTGCAATACTTATCTACCCTTTGCATTGGGTACCTAAGCAGCTGGTTACCTACAATACTCTCATGTTAATTTAAGCTCAGATCCTACTTGGCTAGTGGTAATCTTTCAAAGTTGAAAAAGCACTTTGAAAGGTGAAGGTCTCTGAAAAATGGCTAATGTGTTCATTCTTCTAGCATATAGCATATGCCAAGGATCCCATCAGGTAATTCATATACAGGATTGCATTACTCTTGACTGCACTATTGTGAGGAAGGTAGAAATAACCCCCTTTTACAGATTGCTAAGTTGCAAAGCACATTACAGACCCAAGATTTAGCTTCAATGTTTTAGACCTGACTTTACAATCAATACTTCATTTAATTCTCAATTCAACCCAGTATAAACTTTCCCAAGGGACCTAGCTTCAATCTTTTATACCATCAGGAAGAGCATTTGGTATTCTTAACTGGGCACCTACGAATAGTGCTACGAGTAGGCTGGCGTACCAAAAATAACTGATGAAACATTTTTCCCTTTAATGATCTTCTAACATTATTTTCAAAAGGAAATAAAATACAATCTCTATCAAAAAAATTATGATTCTTGCGATCCTCTAGTCTGCTGTTGGATCGCTGTATATTATTTTTTATTTCAGTCACTGTATGCTTAATTTCTAGTTGGTCCTTTTTCATATCCTTGAGGGTCTCGCTAAATTTATCGGCCTTTTCTAGAAAATTCTTGAAAAACCTTATAACCGTGGTTTTGAACTCTATATCCAATAGTTTGCTTTCCTCCATTTCTGTCATTTGTGACCTGTTTCTTTGTCTCCGCATTTTGGCTGCTTCCCTGAGTTGATAGAGTGGCTTTGTGTGCTAGTTGTCCTATAGGGCCCAGTGGCTCAGCCTCCCCAGTCCAAAAAGTTAGTTACCTACAAGGGAGCACCCATACGACGCTCAGCTGATTTCTCAACAGAAACTATGCAGGCCAGATGGGAGTGGCAAGAAATATTCAAAGTGATGAATAGCAAGAACCTACAACCAAGATTACTCTACCCAGCAAAGCTATCATTCAGAACTGAAGGTCAGATAAAGAGCTTCACAGATAAGAAAAAGCTAAAGGAATTCATCACTGCCAAACCAGCATTATATGAAATGCTGAAAGGTATTCTTTAAGAAGAGGAAGAAGGAAAAGGTAAAGATAAAAATGATGAACAACAAATACGTATCTATCAACAAGTGAATCTAAAAATCAAGTGAATAAAAAATCTGAAGAACAGAATAAACTGGTGAATATAATAGAATCAGGGGCATAGAAAGGGAATGGACTGACAATTCTCGGGGGGAAAAGGGGTTTGGGGGGTGCGGGAAGAGACTGGACAAAAATTGTACACCTATGGATGGGACAGTGGCGGGGGGTAAGGGCAGAGGATGGGGTGGCAACCGAGTGGAGGGGAACTATGGGGGGGAAAAAGAGGAAAAATTGTAATAATCTGAACAATAAAGATTTATTAAAAAAATATGAAACCCATAATAGGGGAGACAAAATCTTAGTATTACCCTCATGTGACTAAGACCACTAGAGTCACCTGGTAACACTTGGTAATGAGGAAAAATCTGAGGGCAAACAAAAATTTAATACCTTGCCTAAGTTTGAACTAGACAAACAGGTTTATTTCTAAAAGTCACCTTAGAGAAAGAGAGGTTACTAAGAGTAGTTATCTAGATTGTATGGCATTTATTTACTGTTGAACCTCTAATTTCCACACAAAGAAACAGAGTGGAAGGTCACCAGTCCTGATGGGGAAGAACTAAAACTTTACATTTCTTCTTTGTTTTCTGAAGACTTCAGTGACTGCAAGACTCCCAGGTTTTCACGTGAGTCCTCTCAAATGTGGTGGTTACTAAGAGTAGGTAGCCACATACCAACTGTCTTTAAAAGGACTGAATGTAATGCAACCAAGTATTTAGGCAAATAGCCAGGTCTATCTCTTTTCAGAAGGCTAATGGAGGTGTGGCCCTCCTCCCCTGACCAGCATTTCAGGAGGAGAAGGGGGTCTCAGCTGCATTCATCCATCTTGTACCTGTCCTGCTTCCATCTCTGGCTCTCCCTGCCTCTTTGGGGTTTAGCTCTTCCTGTCCTTGCAGGAGTATCTGAAAACAAAAGCTCCCATCCTATTACCAAGAAACCAATGTGATTATACCCCAGGAGCGGTGAAATCGAGAAACTGTGATCCAGAAATGAAGTGGCCCAAGCATCGGGAGTAAGATGCTGGGGAGAGCTCCACAGGTGAGGTTGTGACCAGAATGAAGACATCTCACCACATGTCTCATTTTGGTCCTTCCACGCCCTAGTCCATTGTAACCACAGGCCTGAAAGAACTCACAGGCCTCCTTGAGGAAGCCAACTTCATCACCCTTTTGAAGACCCTTCGTTTTAACAAGTGTGGTTTTCCATTGGGGCATTGGGGTGTCAAGGGCCAGAAGCTTTAAAAAGGAAAGAAAGAAGAAAATCAGGAAGTGGTGTAACAAAGGCCTAATTATAAGGGAGGAGTATCTCTCTACAGACAGGTCACTGGAAGGATGCCAAAGGCTCTAGCCACATAAAGGAAAAGATTATTATAAAAAGATTTTTAAAAAAAGAAGAAGAAGAAAGAGGCATGGCAGTGGAGACTGCGAGGGGGTGGGGCAGAGAATAGGGAAATGAATAAGAATAATGACTTAAAAGCTTTTTTTTCCCCCCCTCTGGTTCTCTGCTTCCTTTTCTGCAGATGCTCAGCTGAGCCAGTGCAGCTGGCTCCCTAACAAATGTGGAGAAATCAGCCAATTTGAGCTGGTTGTTAGCAGCCCTGGCACAGAGGCTAGGAGAGATGAGGGGCTGCCTCAGGTGTGGCAGGAGGTCTTCCAGAGCCATGGCTGAGAGATCCTGGCCTGCTGGCCTCCAGGTTCTCACCAGCACCCCCTCCTACCTCCTGGCTCCATTCTACCTCCTGGATGAATAAAGGTGACCTTGAAAGAGGAATCTTTCTCTATTAGTTCCTCTACCCCTCCCCAACACCCTCCTGACAAGTTCTCTCCTCCCTTAAAACTGGTAGGATTTCCTCCTGCTCACTTGGTGCAACAAAAGGACTCTTGCCCCCAATGTCTGAGTGCACGTCTGATGGCCCAACTCAAGGTCCTTAGGGAACACCTGATGCATAGCCCTTTCCCATCATTGCATTGAACCAGAGCCTGGGGACACCCTGGCAGAACACCCTGGCATTGCCCCACAAGTCAGGGAAAGCTTCTTTATAAATGTTCACTAACACCAACGAGTAGGCCATCACATTTATTTACACATTATTATGTGGACACAGAGTATGACCATGGCAAAAGGAGGGCACATCTGGCTATACAGTTCAAGCAAAGCAATTAACACTTTGAAATGAGTTCAAGGTAAAGTAGCAGTGCAAGTTCCTTACCTATTAAATTGTCTATTTTTCTGTAAGTCTTATTTATGGATTATTTGACAATTAAACAAAAAGGATAAAAATAGGAACTAAGATAAGTAAGTCCTCACTTATCATCATCCATGGGGTCTGCAACTAAGCAAAACGATGTAGAAAGAAATCAATTTTTCTATAGGCTAATTGATAGAAACAAGAGTTAATTTCCTAGAGCATCTCACCAACGTTATAAGGAAACACACTGAGTGAAATGCCCTTATTTGAGGACCTGCTGCACTAAAATAAGTGTTTATAAAGGGAAGTTTCTAGAGGAATAAAGATGTTCTACATCTTGTTTTGAGTGGTGGTACATGGATGGATACAACTGCCAAAGCTCACTGAATTGAACACTTAATATTCTGCACCTTTTATTGTATGTTAATTATGTCTGGATAAAAATTTTAAATGTAAGTGCTTATGTTCCAGTAACACTTACTGTGTCTACATAATGCATCCATACCAGCACACTGAAGGGTCCCTACTGTAAAAATAAGCAAAGAAAACATCATGAGGTCACTTCCTCAGTTATCCTTCACATAATGCAATGTTTTCAAAAGAATGGAAAGTGATTCCTATATGATCTTCAAATACATTCTAGGAGCTTACAGCAAAAATACTTTGCAAAAGAGAAGTGATATCGTTTTATGTTATATACGAGTTGACTAGTTATTGTTCTTATAATCTGAAAGTAAAGTATGGCAGGCACTTGACTTCTTTGGTCTGGAAAGCCTTAATGTGGGCAGTGCTGGCTGGGAGTTTAGAGGGAAGAGCAACAAAATTGGTTTGAACTATACTGATTGCAGATGACATGAGCACATTGTTTAATTCAGGAAGAGAGCAATAGACCATCAGAGGTGAAAAGGTATTGGATTACATAGTCTATTCAACTCATTAAATCAATATAAAAATTGAGGCTCAGAGAAGGAAAGCCGTTTGCCCAAGAACACACAGATGTGGGTCTTCTGGATCTCAAGTCTATTTCTCCTCCTAGTTTTGCATTACTCTTGTTTTAAATGCCACCCTCTACTAAGACTTTAAAGCAAATATGATATTTATATCTGTCCTCAACTTCCTACAAAGTAATATTTTTACTACATAATATTGTAAAACATCTTTAGAAAAATGTTTTTCCCCCTGAGAATGGTTGTTCAAAAAATTAAGATAGCCTAGTGTTATACTCAATTACTCATGTTCACCTTCTTAGAAAGTACTCATGTATATTTTCTCAATAATAGTTATGGCTCTTGAAAACTCTAATTCATGTTTGCTGATATCCCATGCCTAGAATACAAGATTCTCAAAGGCACTTTTATCACCATAAACCCACATTTTTTTTTCCACTTGGACCTCAATGCTTCCTTTGACTTTGCTTCAGTGACTAGGCAAGTTATCCTTTTCTCCTAGCTTTAAGAATTGCTAGCGATAAGGTAAAAACCATAATCCCATGAAAGTAATTATTGTGTTTAATAAAGAAACAAACCAATACTCCTATTTGTGTCTTCAACTCACTGTTCATGTAGAGAGTGAGCCACAATGAACAAATGCTAATGGGATGTTAATATCCATATCAGCCACACTGAAGACGGGGGACTTACTGCCCACAAGCAGAAATGAACCTACTCAGGAGACAGTGGTGGTTTTGGGAATCCCAATATAATGACCAACCACACTGGATTTTACTATAGTGACAGCACCCCAGAGCTAGAAGGGAGCTGAAAAATCATCATGCTTGGTAGAAAAAAAACCCACAGAATTTCTTTTGAAATTAAATCTTATATGGACCAGGTCTTATCAAGGCTTCCTGCACATGTGTATGATGGGACTCAGCCTTCAAAAGGACCCATGGCATCTTTGACCATGCACATGGAAGAGAAAGAAAGGAAGACATTTTGCTCTGGGTTCTTGTTTTTTCCTGCTAGCTTCAAAGCAGACTAAACCCATTAATATATATATATATATATATATATATATATATATATATATATATATAGTTGTTGTTATATATATATATATATATATATATATATATATATATATATATATGTTTTTGTTGATTTCAGAGACAGGAAGGGAGAGGGAGAGAGAGATAGAAACATCAATGAGAGAGAAACAGCAATTGGCTGCCTCCTGCACACTCCCTACTGGGATCAAGCCCAAAACCCAGGCATGTGTCCTGGCCGGGCTTCAAACCGGTGATCTGCTGGTGCATGGGAGGACGCTCAATCAACTGACCCACACTGACCAGGTGAGACAACCCTTTTTGAATAGGGCTGAGTCATGAAAACTGACTTGTGGCCATTTAGAAGCACATAAAATTCTGGGGTAAACTTTATATATTTAAAAAAGATGAAACCATCTAAATTTCAGACATATTAATCTGCTCCTCATCCCCCCTCAAAAAGTATCCTAACAGAACTACTTGGAGGTTGCAAGGAAGACTTGCTGTAATGTTCAATGTTTAGAGCCGATCAACAGCTGGAAAGGCAAACTGTTCTTCAGTGTGAACATTTCACAGTTCAAATCACTTAACAGATGTAAAATTATAAGATAAACTTAGCATTTAGATTTTTTTATTATTAGCTAGAGACGATCTTCTTGGAAAATACATTTTATGTTTAGTACTTCTTGATGACTAAGGCAAGAATTTTTAAAATGTTCATTATACTAAATCATACTTTAATCAGCTTACCATAAGGCTCATAAGGCTCATTTAGGTTTACCTACAATTAACTAGGCATTTTAAGGCACTAAATACACAAATTTAAATTTGGGGAACGGATTATCCTACTAATCAGCCAACTAATGTAGAAGATGAGAGGCATCAAGGCTAGAAATGATATCAGATGCAAAGTGAATATTCTATAATAGAAATTAATTGACAATTAATCATCCTGGTGAGAGAACTTTGAAGTCAAGGGAAGCCCAGGATCACAGGCAAAGAATACCTCGCCCAGGGAGAGGACTTCGGACAGGAAGAGGCCATGCCGGCCACTCCCTTCCAAGTAGGAGCAAAGCGAGTAGAGAGAATTTACAGGAGAGAAACAGAGGCCAGGCAGATCTGGTGAGGAAAGATTAGTGCAATTAGGGCAGTTTCAACTTTCGAACAAAAGTAAAAGGGCAACTTGATGCCTCTCATCAAGTACATGACTCACTTTTAGAAGAGGCTTTAGGAAAATTAAGAGAAAGCAAGAGAAATTCAGGTGGGCATTTGGGGAGGGAGGCCAGGCAAGAGGGCAGTGATCAGCCAGGGAATTAGAAGCCTGCATGGACCTGCTTGTCACTAACAAGTGGGAGAGAGACCTTGAATAAACATCTCAACCTCTATAGGCCTCAGTTTCCTCATCTATGAGGTACAAAGGTTGCAGCAAATGACTTCTGACATCCCGGTTCAAGAGGATCTTTTATATAAAATAAACTAAAGAAAAAAAAACCAACCAAACAACAACAAAAAAAAAAACACATACCCTCTCCCAAATTAGAAGGTTAATAAAAAGTACCAGGTAAGGTTGTGGACACTCCATTTTTAATTTCCTTAATAAAAGACAAATGTTTGACTCAATGATTTCTTGAGGGTCCCTGCCAACATTCTGGTTCTGGACAGCTTTTTTCACAGAATTGCTGGCCTGCCACTATGTCCATCACTGCTGGGATAGAGATGATATTAACCAATGCATGGTCTGTTGGAGGAGATGATGCTTTTTAAAAATGAATTACAAACGCTTGTGGGAAGGTAAGAGTGGGCTCTGGAAAAGTTAGTAATCACCTCACTTAGAGCTCAGCTCCCCATTGGGAACATCAACCACAGTGTTCTGGCTGAGGAAGCTATGGGCTCTAAGGGTCAGAGAAAACAATCAAAGCTGATATTTTAGAGCCCAAAGAAGGAAACTTAGCAAGTTAGTCATTGTTCTGGGCTAGTTTGCTTACAATGGCTGTTAGCCTTACCATGCCATGGGGAGATGGGCATGATGTACTATCTCATAATAAGTGAGGAGCTAAAGTTCAGAGAGGTGAAGAAGCCTGCCTCAGGTCACCGGGGCAGACAAGGAGTTCCTCTTTCACCAAGCACCTAAAGCGAGCTCTGTCCTAGACACCATTGGATACACCGGAGAAGCTGACACAACGCCTGCCTGGACAGTGTACTTTCCAGTGGGGGGGGGGGGGGGCAGCTAATGATGAAGAAATATTAGTATGAAATATGACAAAAATAAGACCAGGGAATATGACAGTGACTGAGAGGCTACTTCTACGTGGAAAAGAGAAAAAGAGCTCTCTGAAGAGGTGACTTTAAACCAAGAACAGAATGACCCAAGGCCTCAGCCATGTGAAGATCTGGGCAAGAGTCAGATCAAGTGAGCAGGAGGGAAGGGCGCGGAGTATATAGTGGAGATACTAGACATCAAACAGAGTGTAGCTGAACAGGCAACTGATGGACAAGAGGGGCCGCTGGGAAGCCGGCTGCTGCCTAATAACCTCCTCTGTCTGCCAGGCTGTTGCAGTGGGTCGGCTGGCTGGTTTCATCCTTGTCTTTTAATAGAAGCAACGGGAGGGGAACAGAAGCCACATCCATGTAACACTAGCACCTGCATCTACAAAGAAGGAGCGCCACATAGGAAGGCTGGACACTGCAACTCACCACCCCGAAAGTTTCAAGTTCCTTTCTGCTCTATGTGCCAACCTGAATTCCCAGCTTCCCTCTGCCAGGAAAGCTCTGCAGCACGCTGGCGCGGCAGCCAGGCCTGTGAGCCGCCGCTAGGTAACAGGAAGCCAGGTAGGGAGGGAAGGACAGCATCCCGCTGAGATCTCAGCCGTATTTCTTCCACATGGCAAGTTTCATTTTGTTTAATTTAACAATAAACTCATTATATTAACTCAATTCAATAGAAGCAGCAGGGGGAGTTCTCCTAATTTAATCTTGAGCTTTGAGAAGCCTTGCTCAGTGCTAAAACAATGCAGTGAGAGAGATTAAAGGGCTTGTATCATATTGAAAAAATACCTTAGTTTCTGAATGCAGCCTACCTGTAATTGAGGAACTAGGCAGCCCACTTCTGACTTTATCCAAAGCATCATCTGGTCAGAGAGCTAAACTATTCAAGCAAATCATTCTTATGAATGATGCCGCTTTAAGGGTTTAAACTCTGAGAAGTGATCCATTTTGAAAAGGAGTTATTGGATGCACCCAGCCAGGGAATATAAATATCTCGAGCTTACCTATGTCATAAAACTGGTCTTCTGTAAGTCACCTGAAAATACAAGGATGTAACTATCCAACATCCATTACTCTATGCATCCATTATATAGCATGCAGCCAAAAAAAAAAAAAAAAAAAAGGTTGGTTCTGATTATTAAATATTATAAAAAATAATGTCTACACTTTATAAAAATCTTGAGGGATAAAAAAGACTACATAATCTGCTGATCTAGTGATTTGAAATCTGGAGATTCCAAATTTTCTCTCTCTCTCTCTCTCTCTCTCTCTCTCTCTCTCTCACACACACACACACACACACACACACACACACACACACACACAATGGCTACTAGTAGAGACAAACAATGGATTTTGTCCCCAGCTGGCAAGAGGAATTAACACGCTCATTAATTAGGATCCCGTTTAGGCTGGTATTGAATGTATATGAATGCAGGCCCACTCGAGGATTCCAGCTGGGAGATGCCAACTTTGGAAATTCAAAGACAAACCAGATTTATCTCTGGCGTCCACATATGCTTAGTGTGGTCACAGTGACCATGTGGGCTTGTGTGTATCTGTGAGGCCAGATAACATTTATTTAATCTATTTAATTAAGCACATTTTAAAGTTTATTTCATGTTCTTTTCACTACAACATGCAAAACAAGGTCAGGTCAGGCATGGGAGGTGGGGGAGGACAGGGCCAGCTTTTAGGAAGAAATTATCTTTATCCCAGATGGCTTTTAGAAGAAAGAAATGCTGAAATGTGAGAAAAGGTACAGATAATAGTTCTGATTCACTCCAGCCACGGCTAACAAGGCCAGGCCTCTTTCCTGGTGGGAAGGAAATGAACAGGGAAACGGGGCGAGAAAGGCACAAGCTTGGCGCTGGCTGCGGTGCCCCCATCTCTCTCTGTCTCTACACCGTCTCTCTCTCAGTCTCTCTATTTCAATGAGAAATCTTTTGTAGGGGGTCAAATACAGAATTTTTTAAGGGGAAAAATACCACAATCCCAGTGTGGAGGGAGTTCTGTTGCAGGTTTCAGATCTCTGAGTGGAGAGAACTCAGGCAAGGTGAGGTTTCAACTCTGCCACAAGAAAAAAAAGCCTTCTCACCCTTCAGTTTGCAAACAAGAAGTTCTGCCCAGGTTCAGGACATTTTCTTCTGTTATTTCCATTCCTTGTTAAACATGGGCTTTGTTTATGGACAGCATTTCTTTCATGGAAAAGTAGAATTTGACAAGAGAGAGGTGAAGTGGAGAGGGAGAGAGACAGAGACACAGAGAAAAATCAGAATGCAAATAACACAGCAAGCCGGCGCATCAAATCCTAGGGTTTTTTATGTTCAAAATGGAGTTTTATTTTCCTCATCTAAAAATAAGCCTGTGACCTTTTGTATTTCTGCATTTTGAATTTCTCCAGCCCATATGTATTTCTGCAACGTCCAGAATCCCAAGGCTCGTCGGGCAGAGTGAGAGCTGACGGCTGTCTGGTCCAGGTCCCCAGAGCTAAGAAGTACACCTGTCAGAGCAGCAGCAGCCAGGTTCCAAGAGAAAGAATCCACTAAGCTCCAGGAGGGCACTCTGAACCCCATGTCCTCTGTCAGTTATTGATTAAACCTCTTATGCATACACCACCACTCCAGGAAAGCTGAACTTTAATTTAATGTCTCCTACAGAACAGAGATGGATACAGACTGCGAGTAAATAACACCAAGCGCTATAAGAAAAACAAACACCTGCACGCGTTTTCATTGTTAGATTTCTTTTTAAGTCCAAAGAAGTAAAAGAAAAGAATGTCAAACCACTTATAAACAAAGAAATGCAAACTAAAATGTGTTGTACTTTTAAAATCTTACCTAATTAGCAAAGATGAAAAAGAAAGATAATACCAGTGTTGGTGAGGTTAATGCAAACAGGCACTCCCACATCTATTTAGAGCTGGAATATAAATGAGTAGAGTTTTTATTTCCGAAGTTCAATTAGGCAACCTGTTGGAAATGCCTTGCACCAAAATTGATTGATTGCACGTTTAGCAGTTTATTGTATCAGTCACCTTCAGCTCATCACAGCGTTGTTTAGGAAGGCAAATTGTTGGGAACAAAATGGTCAACAATGGGACGACTGCTGAAGTCAATTGTGTTATAGTGACAGCATGGATGTGATTAAAAATCATGCTTACGTAAGGAAATGGATAAATGTTCAGAAAATGTCGCTAACCAAAAAAGTCTAAAAGCTATCAATCTATTATCTATCTATCATCTATCTATCTTTCTATCTATCTATCTATCTATCTATCTATCTATCTATCTATCTATCTATCATCTATCATGCTTACTGTGTGTTAACCATACTTACATTATCTCATGTAACCCCATGAAGTCTGTACTGTTATCACCTTGTCATGGATAAAGATACTGGGAAGTGGAGGTATGGACATTTAAACCCAGGTGGAGCAGGTCTAAAACACACACACTCATTCTCTCTGTCCTGAAAATGAGTGTGTGTGTTCGTGTACATAGATAAATGCATTCTAAAATATTTGTAATCATGTCTGAGCAGTAGGCTCAGAGATGATTTCTGTTTATTGCTTAGTGCTTTCCTGTGTTTTTTCGATTCCTCCAATGAACATGTGTTTTTTTTTTGAGATTATATCCTATGATCATCTGACTCCTTGGGACCCGGGAGGATTAAAGAGGCAGCAGAAAGTGGCAAACAGATTTTTCCCGGATTTTTCCACTGTGGACCAGGCACAGTGGCTTACTCACTCTGTGCTATGGAAAGTCGCTTTGCCTCTGTATATAAAGCGAGAAATAAATGTGCTAAGGAGTGTAAAACCACCCCCATGCAACACCTGCTCAATGAATGCTGTTCCCTCTTCTCCCGCCTGTCTTCTGGAACACACCGATTCCAGGAGCGGCATTCTCTGACTCTGACCAATACACAGTTCTCAGTGTCTTAGGGAAGGCCCTTGACCCAAACTCAAAGGGAAATGTATTCTGCCTGAAAAATGCCTGTTAGATACAACTGGACTTCCCTTCCCTCCCAAATGCTAGCCTTCTTTAGTCCTTGGTTTTTGAAGGTTATTTCTCTCTCTCTTACAGTGGTCTTCACAAGCTAGGGAATGTACATATATACCTGAAGTGTCACAAAAGTCCTTCCAAAAAGTACATGGACACAAATAGTGTTAAGGGAATTAACTTCCAGAACCTCCATTTCCCTAAGACTCTTCCTAAATTTGTCTGAGAATGTATCTGTGTTCAAGGTTCATTCCAGTAGCCTCACCTGCACTCTTACAATCGTCCTCCTATTGCGTAGGAGAAAGATAAGACTCTCACATCACAAGTCTACTCTACCACATTGTCCAGAACTCTGAACAGCACTGGGGTGCCCAGAAAGGACCGATCTGATATGTGGGTTAAAGGTGATTCACCTGTAATCTAGGTGGGTGATAAATCCCAGGTGTTGAGGGCTGTTGTAAAGAGTTAGAAATAGTGTATTTTGACCTGTTTGGAGAATTCAGCTAGGTAGGATGGGGTGGTGAGAATGACAATCATTATGGTTTCCCAACCTCTTCTCTTCTATCCCTCAGCTATTATTAGAGACCCCGTTAGAGCAAAGAGAGTCATTGAGAACTACTGTGCAGATTTACCACATCCACGCCACAAGTTCACCGCTCCATAGCTCCATTCCTCAATCAGTATATCTCCATATGTCTTGGTCTCTGACAAATATTTATTGAATAATTCGAACTCCAAAAAATATATATGTATATATACCCTGTCCTCATAGAGCTATGTCTTAATAAAATTCTATGTTAAAATTTGGTTGTCACAGGGATGCATATTGGCATATTTAAACCTATGTTCATTGAAAAATAAAGTCAGACTTTTTCTGACACAAAATAAATCTGACTTGGCTGGTCAAATAAATAATGAGGACATTTAGGGTATATTATCTATGCACTGAATGAACTAAATCTTCAGATCCAAGGATTGATGAATACATACTTAAAGGATGTGACTAAAGAATTTTTGCCATAATTACATTAAAATATTGTTTGGCAGGCAAAGATATATTGAAATTAACAACATTTCTAAATTGCTAACACTTTCTAAGCAGATCAAGTTAAGCAGCATGCCACTAAGTGAAGGAGTACATAATCTTTAGTAATTTAATACCATGGTAAAGCCTTGCCATATACTTTTTGGTACACACCAAGAAAGTAGATGACTTTAATAAGTGGATAACAAATGCTTTTGGAAGCCAGGTGCCACCAATTCTTTGCTTTTCACAAAATCAATGGAAGACCTACTCAATTGACTAACAGAGAGGTCAATAAAGATTGCTATTGATGGTGGTTTGTTTTGGGGTTATAACTCAGAAGTTCAAAGACAGAAATGATAACTGCTCTAACAGAACTCCATCTGTCTCATCACATAATCTGTAGATAATGTTTCTCACCATTTACAGCATAAAAACTAAAACCAGGAATGGAACTGATGTTGAAACCTTAACAATAAAAAATATTCTTCCATGTGTTGAAATAATTAAAAAGAAAGCCCCATCTATCTCATTAAGAAATGCATTTCCAATAAATTTTTACTTCTTATGTTTAATAATGACTTCTAAAATGTTTAATACATTTACGTTGTTTTGATCAACTCTGTACTAAAATCATTGTAATGATAAACCAATTTAGAAGACTTTTTATTACTTAGAGCTTTATGACCATGGAACTTTTAAAATGAAAATGTACTTAAATATTTTTTAAATTGCAAAGGATTATAATAGCATTATCAATAAAAGAGTTTTAAGCACAAACTATATAACATGAGGATAAAATTCCACAGGGAAAATATAATAGAAATACAAGTTCAATGAAATAAAATGATATAAAATTTTGATTGTTAAAGAACAGTTTGCTCATGTACTTAAAAATAAATGAAGGAGGGTGAATAGTCACACAAAATAGTATTTAGATTCAGTGTTCTTTTAAAATGTCAATATTTTTAATTCACCAGAAATCATATCCTTTGCAACTATTTAAACTTATGATGAAAAAATTTAAATGTCAAACTTTAGATAATCATGTGTAAGGTGGTACAAAGAATTTTCAATTTGGGGGAGCTGTGAAATGACCAAAAAAATGGAATTCACTTTTTACTACATTTCATGGCTATCCTTTTTCCTTTATGAGACTCAGGAGAATGACATTTTATTGAGTTTAAAGGGGCTACAAAAAATACTTGATCTAGTCCTTTCAAGAGATCTGACCACATTCCTGCAGCCACAGGCCAGGTGTTGGTTGGGTCTCCCATGCAGGTGCTTAAAGCACCTGAAGAGAAATGAGCACGAGGCAGCTCTGAGGACTCTGACTCATAAAAGCAAAGGAAAACTAAATGTTCCACCTGCGTTACTTAAAGCTATTGTCAAGTAATTTATATGTGTAATCTGCAAGAATGAAAGAAGTCCTATGGAAAAATTAACATGCAGAAATTCTCTCTTGGCCATATCTTACTATTCACCACCTTTTTAATGCTTTATCTTTGATTTCATTAGACAAAAATCCCACAACTAAGTGCACTATGTTATTTAGAAAGTTGTGTATATACACTGACACCCAAAGAATTAAAAATACTTGGAAATAAATGACATGGAAGGATTATGGGACACATATACAGCGTTTCCTCCTCTCTGTCAACTCTGACCAGGGGCAACTTCAAGAATAGGAAGTAACCCATTCAACAAAATTAGACAAAGGGTGTAGAAAGTACCAGGTCCTATCCCTCGCCATCTTGAATACTCCTTAGCCCCCTAGAGCCTTGGTTTCCTTATCTTTAAAGTGGAATTTAAAACAGACACTTCACAAGACTGCTGCAAATGGAAAATTAGAGTTGAATGCAAAAGAACATTATACATCATTATTGACTCATCACTTTGAGTCGTAAAAGCTTTCCTGTGCCAACACTTTTGTAAGAACCTTGACTCGGTGTTCTCTACTCCATTCTCTGTCCTGATGTTACCTCTCTTTCCTTTTAACGCAGCCCATTTGGGTAGAAGGATGGGTATACAGTGTTGCCACTGATGTCATACACTTAAGGCAAAAATTTATTATAGGGAATTCACATTGCAAAGAAAAGCTAGGCTTGCCGCCCTGGTTTCACTACAATGAAACCAAGAGCCACTACCCTGGGCACAGTTCTACTCTTAAAACAAGTATGGCGTGGTGTCGTCGGTCACCAAGATGAAAATGTCTCTACCTTGATTCATCTGTATGACACAGGAAAGAAAAATGGGCAAATAAATTCTCACCTGTAAGGTCAAGACTAATCACCGATTTTAAGTCAGATGGGCTGTCTTAAAGCTGTAACAGAACCACAATGAGAAACAGAAATATCTGATTTGTCCCAGGTTTAAAACTCACAAATCCTGACATTCAAAGAGTCAAGATCACTTACCACTTCTTAAATTGAATTCAATACATAATGCCAAAGCTCTCTCTTGAGGTAATACATTATAAGCCCTGACATTATTAACCTGGACAATTGATGCATGGAAGGATCCTAATTCATTAATTTGATAATTGATGCTCATTGCTTTGGACAAGGACTTCAACACTGTCAAGCTAGTGTTTATCTGTAGGAAATAAAGACCAAAATAGAGTATGTAACTGTGCAGATCTGGCCCAGGCTTGGGGGAAAAAAACACACGGGTTTTAAAATTCTCTGAACATGAAAATGAAAAACACAACTAATAAACAGTTGTGTCGCCTCTTAGGCTTTGCCCCCAACTGTATTGCTTCATTTTTAACATATGTTTAACTGCTATTTCTTATTAAACTCATATTTAGGCAGAGAGGAACAAGCTTACCACATATGCTTTGGGTTATATACTAACTATTCCCTGTCAGATGGTGAGTAACAAAGAAAAGACACTGGGAGAGAAGATGTATATTTAAATCTAGCTTATGAAAATGCCTAGCTTTGGGGAAGAAAAGTCTATACTTGGTAGAACTTGGGGTACTTTTCTATACAGAATTATTTAAGGCACACTGGACACGAAATCAAAGAGTCAAGTAGAGTCATCCTGAGTCCCATTTAAAAGGTCCCTGTAGTACCAAAATGACCCCCTTTAAGTGTCCATGTACAAGATGGTGCACACTGGCTTATAAAGTTCTAGTGAAAATTAGTGGCCTGGTAATATTAGGACCTAGATGTAAGGGGTGCTGTGTGATACATAGTAAACAGTAAGAATGGTCCATGCCTTTCCAGAACTTGGAAATGACCACTCTTGCTAAGAACACCCAGATGAATTTAATCCTTGAGATGCTGCCTTCTCATCTGCTTTGGTTCTATTTTGCTGTTATTCTAAGACAGTTATTTAGATTCCATACATCTTTCTTTCTTTTAAAATATATCTTTATTGATTTCAGAGAGGAAGGAAGAGGGAGGGATGGAAACATCAATGAAGAGAGAACATCACTGATCAGCTGCCTTCTGCATGCCCTCCACTGGGGATCGAGCCCACAACCCAGGCATATGCCCTAACCGGGAATCAAACCCTGACCTCCCGGTTCACAGGCTGACGCTCAACCACTGAGCCACGCCGGCCAGACAACCACACATTTTTCTTGATTAAACCAAGCACCTTCACCCACATCATGTCACTTAAACACTCTTTAAGGTTTGTTATAATTATTGTCACATGATAGAAAGCAATCTGATTAAGGTCAAGTGATAAGTCAAAGGTCCTGCAGCAAAGGGGCAGAGCTAGGAACTGAACCCAGATCTTCTAATTCCAAATTTAGTATTCCTTCTCTCTCCTCATTCCATTGCACACACATCTAGCTTCCTGTCTTTCTTCTTTATCTCCATTTCGTATTTCTTTCCTTCTCTTCCCACTAGCCGTATCTTTCACATTCTCTTCCTTTATCTCTTCTCTTCCTTTATAAGCAGCCATTATCTCATTACTCAACCTATTTTTGGCTGTACAGGTATTAAAGTTTCTGAACCCTAAGGAAAGATTCGAAATTTCAGAAGAAATTGCAATAATAATGATATCCTAAAACTAATGATGTCAAGACTAATAAAATGATAAAAGGTTTTGCATTTATTGTTTATATGTAAATGTATAAATCTTGTCTACTTCATGTGAGTAGTGGTTTGAAATAAAAACTGTAATCTAAAGAGGCAAAAGAAGTGGAATTCCCCTCTATTTTCTCAACGAGATATTGGGAAAAATACTCTTATTGAAAGTATATTTGCAAAAGCTTTCCCACACACATAGGCCCACACACAATCAAAGTATTAGCTACTTGACACATACAAAGCAGATTGAATAACTCCAGCCATTGCTCAGTACCTGGCATTTACTACGGTCACTTGAGCTATTCTGCTTTATGAGGGTTTACCCCAAGCAGAGTATGTTTAGCCAAGCTTGCTACAAGTGCCCACTTAAGGATTCTCTCAGCAAACAAGAGGAAGCATTCTTCAGCTAGAGTTTATGCTGGGGAGCCTCAATAGGAATGAGGCATTAACTTCCAGAGAAAGTGCCAGGTTTTCTCCACAGTTTACCTCAATTTACATTTCCATCAAAGAAACATAAAGAGCTAGGAGACCACCTGGTCCCGCAACTGGCATGGAAAGCCTGGGTCTGCAGTCCAAGCTTCCCAAGAAGGCAGTTTCTGTTCCCCAGAGCTGACCAGGAAGGGCTGGAGGGACGTTGCTAACAGATTACAGAACACATGATTTTGTTGTGGCACCTCCACCATACTTACTGTGAGCCTGCCTCAGTTTCCCTACCTCTAAAATGGAAATAATAACAGCACCTTCTCATGGAATTGTTTGGAGGGTTAAATGAGTTCATTAGCACAGATCTTAGAACATGTGCTAGAAGATGGTATTGAGTACCCAATAAATTTAGCAGAAAAAAAAATCAATACTTTCCCCATTTGTTCATAGTAGGACACCCACTATGGTACAATGTTCTTTGCTGACAACCTTCTGCCTCACCCCCAATCCCATAAATACTAATGCATATGCTGCTTTATTCCCTCCCAGCCCTACCCTTTACCAACATGATAACCAGACAAACGAGTTTGTAAGCCGCCTAATGTATTTTCTGTCCCAGCTATAGGAATGCTGTAATTCAAATAAAATTCGCATGTCTCAGGAAGATCCGTAAGTAATTACTGTATTAATGAACATTTCAGGCAAGCTTGGAAATGTTTTTGGAGCAGATATCCCTTCGCATGTGCTTGATAGATACTATTTCACTAATCCAGGTGGTCACCTAACTTCCTGGTAAGTCTGCTCCAAATATTAATCACCACCACCAGCAAATAGCATCTTGGGATGACACACTTCCCTGAAATCTTTCAGGTGACACATCATCAATTTGATGTATTGAGCATCAATTTGTGAGCCAGGAGGACTGAATTCTAGTTCTACAACCATTGCTTATTCCCTGAGTTGCATGTGACAAGTCACTTTATTTTTTTCAAGCCTCAATTTCTTCATCTGCATCAGGGAACAATAATATGTACTCACATTACTACAGCCCCAGGGTCAAATCCAGCCAGCCACCTATTCTGGTAAATAAAGTTTTATTGGCCCCCAGCCACGTCCATCTAGGACTGCTTTCCCATGTTACACAGCAGAGTTAAGTAGCTGTGACAGAGATCCATGGTCCTCAAAGCCAAACATATGAAACCACCTGCCCCTTTCCAGAAAAGTTTGCCGACTCCTGCTCTGGAAGACGGTTAGAAACCAATAAAATGATGGGTCTGGAAATGCTCTGTAAACTGCAACGTTTGTGTGAAATGTACATTTTTATTGCTGCCTTTTCAATGTTTATAGGCAATTAGTGTGCCCTTCACCCCACAGCTATAGTCCTCCCAGCTAAGCAATCCTGAACACCTTGGGTCCTGTCCCACTGGCTCAGTTTTCAATTTCTTTGACTGACTTTGTTACTGGGTGGGGTATTTTTGGACTTGCTCCAGTTCCTCCTGTTCATTTTTCTTGTAAATTTTAATTAATGTATAATATACTGGGAAGGTTATTATCTGGTTCTCAAGTGAAATCCAAGTTAATATAGCCAAGAACGGAGTTGGCTTTTTAAATAACAGCTCTGTAATGAAGCACTCTTGGTCAAGTCGAAAGAGCATGATCCAAAACCAGTTAAATCATTTACTAACTGTGAATACTTGAGCGAATTATTTAACCTCTCTCAACCCCAGCTTCCACATCTATAAATAGGAGAACAAATTACACAGAGCTTAGAGAGCTATTGTAGAGATGACCACAGTGCATTTGTCAATAAGCTGATTTAGGCAGAACGTCCTGCACACAGTAGGTCCTAGGACAAGGCCAGGGATGCCTTCCTCACATCGTTGACCAAGACGCTTTTCTACCACTATAGCGCTAGGATCGTTTTAAATTTGGGAGTCCTTTTATTGGACATAAGTATCCTGCCTTACATTTGTCCCTATTGAACTTCAAGTTGCTTTTGATTTATTGAGGTCACTTTGACTTCTATTCCTGTCTTCTGAGGAGTTGGAATTTATGCCTTTCTGAATTTGTATTCTGTGGACCTCATTTCCAAAGGATGAAAGAACAGGAGAAAACCCAGGCTAACTAGGGTTATAAGGTTAGCTGTCTAAGGCAAAATTAAGTGTAGATGTGGACCAATTATTCAAAACCCAATATGACAAAAACGTTTTGGCTTGTTACTATCTAAGCCTTAAGAAGCGAAATATTTTCCTCTCAATTTTTCACTCCACAGCTCTAACTAACACAGACCAGACCGAGGGGCAGAAAGACAAATGGGCAGTCAAAATTAACAGCACAATTGGGGGAGAGGAATGAGGAACGTGACTTTTCTTCCCAGAAAGTGCTCAGGTTTTTAAACCTTGCTGCCTTATCAAGGTTGGCTTGAGATTGTTTTAATCTGAGTCATTTTATCTGCTAAAAACTTATTTTTTTCTGCTCCATTTTCCTCTAGCATTTTTGATTCTAGCATTCACAGTAAGCACCAGATCTCCCCTCTAGCCTGAAACTCATTAAACTACAGCAAAATAAGTTATAAGCACCTCATTAATTACCATCATCAAGAGAATTAGTGAGCCTATCGATAAATATTAAAGTTGCAAATTCTCTCTGTAAAGAATGTACTTGCCACGCATAGGTATTGGACGCCTTTCTGCCAGAGACAGATCTCAATCACAGAAGACAAGGAAAGCCCCGATGGCAGATTCTATTTTAATCCAAAGATTTAGGAAGGGGACTTGCCTGCCAACTAAGGATTAGTATTTTCCTTAGAGTCTTGCGTCTTTAAAAACCAGCTAAACATGCATATAAAAATGTAAACTGCCTAAATCAGCAGTGTGGGAATCGTTTCAAATGCACTGACAAAACCGCTCTTATAAATTGAGATATTAACTCAAAATTTTTAAAGTAAAGAAAAATTAATTGCATTGAAATACACAGTAAAGTGTTTGGAAAACAGTCTTTTTGCTCAACAGGAATTTGTAATTTTCCAATAACAACAATGATTATACTGGTTAATATTTGCTGAAGAGTGAAGATATACAAGCCACTGTACTGAGATCTGCATGTGCTCACCTGCTGCCCCACAAATCTAGGAGGTCTGTTCTATTATTACTCACCAGAAGTGAGGCTTTAAGAGGTTGAAAATTTGCTACAGATCACAAATGTCAGTTTTTAAAAATCGGCTGCATCCATAGGAAAAGAAGAATATTTTGAGAATATGCTCCAAATGATACAAGATAATTTCATACTTGTAAAAGAGCCAATGCAACCTTAGGTTGTATTAATGGAAGTAGGGAGTCCAGAGCAAGGGTGGTGATGGCTTTGCCTAACTCTTTGGACCTCAGTATCTATCGGGGGGTCTGTATTCAGTATAACAAATGGGCTATGGACAAATCAGTGGGGAGGTGGCTGAGAGGGTGGAGGGACTTGAGTCATGACACCTGAGGAATGACTGAAAGAGCTAGCTAGCATTGGTAGCCTGGGAACAGAAGAGTACCAGGCTTTGAGAGGGATGGCAAACAGTGCAATAATAAATAAGAGCACTGACCTGATTTCAAGTCTCACCTTTTTATCCTATTTGCAGCAATATGTGGAAGAAGTTATGTAACCTCTCTAGGTCTGAATCTCCTCATCTCTAAGGTGGCAGTACTATGACACCTTAACCTCAGGAATTAGATGAGGGTATATAAGAAAGCACTTACTCTAGTATCTGGCTCTCAGGAAGCTCAGCAAATTCTAGCTACTATTATTATTATTGCTATCCTTGTCATTCTTATGGTTCTGAAAACAGAACAGCGATTTCCAAAAAAATCACTGCAGAAAACTAGTCTCCTGGGGTTAGTAGGTGGCATGCCAATAAAGGTGTCCATGCTCCCAAAGGTTTGGGAAATACCAACTTAGATTTTTATTCTAGGCAGTGTGGCTTTCTAAGAAGAGGTAGAAGTATATACCAATTCAAAGATCTGTTTGGTTACAACCATTTTAAAAGAACATTCACTGGAAGGAATATGTGTTCCCCAAAACAAGCTTTGAGTCCCATGACTACAGATGGGCGTATACATCCCGAGCTGTGTCTACCACTGTCTGATGTCCGTCAAACGCACTCCAGAGACTGCCTGGAGGTTTCAGCACCCTCAAGAGGGAACAAACCTGGAAGGTAGTCCATTGGGCAGGCTGTAATAAAGGAAATGTGCCTCGTGGATGCAAGAATAAGATGCAAGAAGCAGCTCTCCCTAGCTGGTTTGGCTCAGTGGATAGAGCACCGGCCTGTGGACCCAAGGGTCCCAGGTTCGATTCTGGTCAAGGGCACATGCCCAGGTTGCGGGTTCCATTCCCAGTAGGGGGTATTCAGGAGGCAGCCAATCAATGATCCCCTCTCATCATTGATGCTTCTATCTCTCTCTCCCTCTCCCTTTCTCTCTGAAATCAATAAAAATATTTTTAAAAAATTAAAAAAGAAGCAGCTCATTCTGAGGAAGCTGGTGGTGCAGTCTCTTGTAAGAGCTCACTGTTAAAGTAAAATGGGCCAGATAAACCTGAGATTCATTAATGAGACCTGGAAATAAGGTTGCCCCATATAGATTCATCCAGAGACATATGAATGAATAAAGAAATGAATTAATATTTTTATTTCAAGGTTGTCCCCTGTTTTAAAACACATCGTAAAAATCACACCATGATTATTACCACTGATTATCTCTATTGATAAAATTATAAACAGCATCAAAAAGAGTATCGTTTGAGCCTTTTATTCCCCAGTGGCCTGTATTGCATACATGAGACCCTTGTGATTCCTATGTCCTCACTTGTTGGCTTAACCTCAAGGGCTCTGTTGGAATGTGTTACTCATAAACAAGTTCCAAATGAGGGAGATGCGACAGAATCCAGGACAGGCTTTGTGTAGACATGGATTTTCACATGCTCATTCAAAATATTTGCTGTCAACTGTACTTGGTTAAAGTGATTGTTACATACAGCATGGCTAACTTTTTATGTAAATGAAATGCAAATGTATGCAATGTTATCTTTAATGCAGATGTAGCAGAAAGTATTAAGATATGCTGAGAGCCTAATTAGGTCCTACATCAAAAACTATATATAAACTTGACTCCAATGTCTCAGGAACACAAATTGAGTCTAGAAATCCCAGTTTGCAAGCTTAAAAAAAAAAAGAGATGTACATATATATTTTAAATCACAGTTCTTTTTCTTCTCCCTTTTCTAAGACTGAGCACTTAAAAGGATAATCTTGGACAGATATTTCAGCTTGGGAGTGGGGGGTGTAGAGTGGGTGGGAAATGAACAAGTTTCTAGCAAAACCCAGGAAGCAAGAAAAGAAAATCAACCACAAGCCCAAGAAAAGGCAAAACAAAGCTGTCTTGTGCTTTCCGTTTTCGTATTAAAAATGATGACTTGCCAGAAAAGCATATTTTTGCATTTATTTCCATTTCTAACCGTCTCAGAGACAAACACATGTGCATTCCTCCCTCATTGATGGGGCAGATAAACCTTATATGAATCCCAGTTCCCTGAGTTCTCTGTGTTGATCATTCCGACAGGGCGGGGCCCACGTTAACTGTTATCTAAGGGGTGAAAGGGCTGACAAAGCAAATAAATATCAGAACAAGTACCGAAGCAGCACACTCAGCCTACATAACGGAACAAGCCCTTCCCAAGCACTTAGGAGCATTGTTTACGTAGGAAATTGGTGAAACTGTTCAACTGCCTTTTCCATATATTATGATGGATCCCCCAAAGAACTCTCCCATGGCATGCTTTGTTAGGCCACTATATTTCACCAGGCATAGTAGAAAAGTGTGAAAGTGAATGTTTTTAAAGCTGTAATCCAAGCTCTTCACTAACTCAGAGGAGCCCCACCTTCCCATTCCTCAGCCAAGTGTAGTGGCGTAAAGTGACAAGTTCCTGAGGCCTCTGCGGCCCAGCTCTCCCTGTCACTGCCTCCATGTGCTCCAACAGCTCAGAGGCCAAGAGCTTCAGGGACTTATTGCCTCTTTCATTTAAGGGGCTTCCCCCCCACCCTTAACCCCAGCTGTTAACATTACAGGATTGATTTAGGAATCAAATTAGGGAGAAAAGGCTGCCAAAACAATGTGGAAAAATATCTAAAATAGTTCATGAATGTAAGGTACTGCACGTCTCCAAATTGTGAGGGGATGTGAGTGTAAGGTGAAGCACACATATATTCTACATTGCTTGTATTTATATTCATATCTGTATTTGCATTCATCATTATTTATGTGTGTATATATACTACTAAGTATATATATATGTGTGTGTGTGTGTATATACATATACATATACATATACATATACATATACATATACATATACATATATATGCATGCATTTGGATACTGAGCTCATATCACACATAGGTATAGGTACCCATGTATAAGTAGATGTATATATGAATACAATAACCTCAACCATAGATTTATTACACATATGAGCATGCATGTATATGATGTACTTAACTACATTCTCATTATTCATATTTGCTCATGAATACATACTCACATACATATATGTGTCTCTATGTGCCCGTTCACCTGTGCCCTTTGCAATAGCGAGTCCCTGAAATGGCCTATGACTAAATCTAGACCTCTGTGTCCAGGCTGAAGGGCTTATAGCAAGCAGAGCTTATCCAGCTCTATTCCCCTCCGAGTTTCTGTCCCTCTTATCTACTATACCCTCTGAAAGGAAAGGTCTTTTTTAGTTCTGCTAAGATCCCCAAATGCTCTTAACATCTCCAAAGCCATCTAATATAAAAGGACCCAGTTGCTGCGAGGAACAGAATTGCACTGGCTTCACAGCTCCGCAGAGCATGCCCAGCGGAATACATTACATAGCCCAGCACAGCACAGCACTTTGGAAATGGATATTGCCAGCACCACTTGCTCCAAATTTCTAGCATTATCGTGATAACCCCATTTGTTCTCAGGCTGTGCTTCCCACATTCTAAAGTAACATTTTCCCCATATCTGTCCTCTTCATGCCCTTCCTTTCAAGAGGAAGAACCTCTTCCTCGGAGTTCCTCCCCCAATTCATGTGATAATTCCTGGTGCTGTTTATCAGTCGCTTATCAAGTATATAGTAAACACCACTGTCTACTAACTAACAATCTGTGAGATTTTAAGAGACAAGATTTGCACCCCAAACACTGAGAGGCCAAGGGAAGATTCAGTCTCAGTGCTAAGTGGTTTGGTTCAGATGGTAACCACTACTGATGCTCAGAAGACACAAAGAATGTTCTGGGCTGGCATGGTTGGAGAAGAGGAGGAAACTGAGCAATCCTCCTGTCCAGCCCACCCCCACCTTTTCAGGAGCTCCTCGCAAAAGAATAAAGCATTCTGCTACTTCAGATCCCTCACAACCCCTTCCTTAACTTTGTGCATCTTGCTTTGCCTCCCCTGCACTGCACTAAGGAGGACCAATGTTCTGTGTGATGTTTCCCATGCTGTCCTCACGGCTCTCTCAATGGCGAGCCAGTCACCTTGTGACTTCTGCCTCTTTTCACCTCCATAGCACAGCACACTCCCGGTTCCTTTCCTACTTCTCAACATCTTCTGATTTCTGCTTTGGCTGCAAGTCACTCCCATGGCCAACATACTGACCTCTGATCCCCTCCTCTCCCTATATCCTTTACTACTCCTCTTAGAGAATGAACCATCAAAGGAATGGCTAACTTCTCTCGGGAGCTCCAGACTTACATTCCCAAGTGTCCCCTGAACATCACCACAGAAGGTCCTTTGGTAAAGGACCAGTGAAACCAGCTCTGAAGGCCACATCTTCCTTCTAAATTCCACTGGGGCTTCCAATGTTAGAGTCTACCAGTGGGAAATGCTTCAATGTGTCTTTTTGTTTCCCCCCTGTTTTGGCTCTCACCTTAAGTCAGCTTCCAAGAATCACCTCCACAAAGCTCCTCACAAATATCACCTCCACAAAGCTCCTCTCACATGTCACATTCCACCTCTCCCACCATTCACAGTCAGATCTGCATCCACCCAGGATGAAGGAGCCGCCTTTGTCTCTGAAGTGAGCATCTTGCAAGGGGAAATCACACACACTGTGGACACAGATGGGCCAGGAGTGCAATTCAGAATTGCTGCTTCTTCACAACGTGACCTTGGACATTGAATTGGCCCCTTTTGGGCTCAGTTTTCCCACCTCTAAAATGTAAATGAGGCTCCATACTTATGGCTTATTGAAAATAACAATGCCTGGCTATTGTTACGACCACCAATATCTCCCTTCTCCAATCCAGATGTTCCCAAAGCCTTCACCCTCACAGATTCTGATTCAGAATATGCATAAAAGTCCCCTCAAATATGTATTTTAAAAAGTTTCTCAGGAATCTTGATGTACAATTAGATTTTAAAGACTCTGTTCTAATCTATCATAGACCTTGAAGCCAGAATTACCTTCCTAAAGCATAACTCAAGTCATATTACAACCAAGCTAAGAAGACTTCAAGGGCTCTCTCTAGTTTTCTAAGGACATTTTGGCCCCGCCTCACCTATCTTCTCTATTTCCCAAATGGTAACTGATCCTTGTGCCAAATTAGATTATTTCTTGTTCCCTATCAGTTATGATGAATTCAGTTATAAGTATCAGAAACCCAGTGGACAGTGGCTTATATAAATAAGCATTTCCCCCCACCACATAACATGAAGTCTAAGGGCAGATGGCTTTGTACTTTGCTTCAGAGGTTGTACAAGGGCAGGGCTCTAGGCCACAGTTGAAAATTCTCTTGGTCTTCCCCTTAAGGAAAGAGCTGACAGCAGCAGCTTCAAGCATCAAGTCCATACCTATATTCCAACGCAGGAAGCAGGAGAGGGCTGCACAGAGAGATTCTTCTTAAGGGTCCCTCTCGCCGAAACCGGTTTGGCTCAGTGGACAGAGCGTCGGCCTGCGGACTGAAAGGTCCCGGGTTCGATTCCGGTCAAGGGCATGTACCTTGGTTGCGGGCACATCCCCAGTAAGAGGTGTGCAGGAGGCAGCTGATCGATGTTTCTCTCTCATCGATGTTTCTAGCTCTCTATCCCTCTCCCTTCCTCTCTGTGAAATATCAATAAAATATATTTAAAAAAAAAAAAAGGGTCCCTCTCTTCTACCTCATGGGCCATAACTGGGTCTCATGGCTGCAAAGAAGGCTGGGAAAGTGGTTTTTATTGTTTACTTGGATCGTGGGAGATTGGCAAGGTTTATGAATGGCTTTCAGTAACCAACCATTAGAGTTCCCTAGATGCACTCTAGAGGTCACTGCCTAAACTTAGATATCCTTCCTCCCCAAACCTGTGTCTACTTCAATAACAATGCCTAACATTTAGTAAGCACCTGCTCTATCCAGGCAGTGCTCAAATGCTTTATGGGTGTTAGCTGTTAATCTCCACAATGACCCTAAGGTAAGACATTATCATACTGGTCTCACAGGTGAGAATACTGAGGCTGAGAGGGGTTTAAAACAGGCAGCCTGACTCCAGATCCTACAATCCAAGCCATAGCACAATACTTGCAAGGAACAACTTAACTATAATCTTCTCCATAAAGAATATCTTACATGCAATCCCCCTTCCTGCTTTAAACCCTCAGACGTACTTCTATGGCTAGGGCAATGGTATCACCCAAAGCAGAGCATGTGTGAGAGTGAAAAAAAAGCATGAGGGATTAATGATTATACCAGGAGGACATACTGTCCCAAGCAAATCAGGATGTAACCATTCTCCCTGCAGTTTTATCCTCTAACACTTGCAGACACATCACGTCACATCTCGTTTGCGCAATGGGTTGTATGGGCAGGGTCTAGACATGAATGGTGTGAGCATCTCCTGGTATGCTTCACATGGAACTCTGCTCAGAGGAAATGCCCTTATCAGTTAACTGTGTACTGACCTGAGGGAGCTTTGGAAGGTGGATAGAATTTGCTTAGGGAAAGGACCATAGGGCGGCAGCTGTGAGGAGTGAGTGAGGTACAAGCTCTATAGTCAGATCGCCTGTATTTAAATATCATGTCAACCACTGTGGGATCTATAACTTGGGATAATTCAATTCATTAGTGTGTTGCCTCAGTTTCCCTATCTGTAAAATCATGATAACAAAGGCACTTACCCTACAGCAGGGGTGCGGAACATATAAGGCCCACAAAATCATTTAGTCTGGCCCCTGCCAAGACATTAGGGCTGAGTTAATTAAATGTTTGACCAAATATAGCAGGCTAATTTTTTAAGTTGATAATTTTGTATGGCCCTAGAATGATGTTATAAATATCCAAATGGCCCTTGGCAGAATAAAGGTTCCCTACCCCTGGTCTAGAGGTTGGTGGGAATCACTGTGTGCTAATGCATGTCAAGTGCCCAACACCGAAACACTCAAAATCGTGGTAACCGTTAATTCACACACATTAATTAATTGTGTAAACAAACATGTCTGAGTAGAAATGTGTGTGGCGATTGTGTCATGCGCTAAGATGTTTCAAGAAAGTAAGTTTGGATCAAATGTGTAGCCACTGGGTTTGACCTGATGGCAATACCATTTTCCCAATGCTTTGAAGAATGGAGTGCAGATTTCAGAGAGCCATCTTTGTTTTGGTGCCAGTACCATGCCTGGTGCCCACAGACACATCATGTTGCTGTGACATCAGCTACAGATTCAGCAAGGCACAGACACACAACACACTGAATGCCTTCCATGTCACAAGACCTTAGAAATGCCACAATGAAAAAATAATAGTATAAATAAATAAATAAATGAATGAATGAATTTTTACCAATCACAATAAAATATATGGGGTTCAGAATAGAGAGATGAGGGTCATATTCACAGCCCTGCCTTGGTAAGTAAAACACCTTCCTGAAATGGTGTGTTTTCAGAGCTGGGTAAAAACTGCGACCCCCAAGGTGCATCATGGCAAACAGAGGATGAACTGGTTAATTCCATGTTAAAAACATTTGTGGTTCAGCTGTCTAAACAGGGGGGCGAAAGTGGTGTGCTGAACATGAGCCTTGCAGTTCATTTTTGGCTCCCACGAAGAGATGTAGGGAGAAGGCAATATTCTTGGTGGGAACCAATGTTCAAGAAATGACAGAACCAGGTGTTAAATTTCTGCAGGGCTAGGAAGAGGTGAGATTGTCTCAGGTTCAGCTACCAACCTGAGAGATGGCAAACTTGCTGTTGGAGTCCCTGCACTGTTCCAGTTAAGAGCTTTGGATATATTTGTCTAAGCAAATTCCCTTGGAGAGGGCAGATACTAAAACAAAGGAACAAGCTGTAAACGATGCACCTTTATTCATCATAATCACAAACCTGACTTCTTTCCAGCCATGATTTCCATGGGGTGAGACACCTCATCACACATGCTATCTTCATCAATAGGCAACTCCCAGTGGCTCAAGAAAAAAAGGAAAGCATCCAAAGTGTATACATGCTATGTATAACCATAGTCCTTTCCTACCTACTTTGAGCAAACCCAGTTTAGACAGCCCAGTTACATTGCACTGGGGATCCATTAAATGGCCTCTAAAGAGTCTATGGAAGAAAAAAAAAGGATAATTAATCAATGTTGTGTGCATGCTTGGCACTATATAAGGTTCCTGATATACTTCTGTTTATTTAGTATGCACACCCCTACAGAGGTTGGTAGTAATCCCAGGTGTTGGGTTTCTGGTGTCCAAACTAAGGAAACCAGCCGAGCAAGGCACAAGCAAAATTTGGGCAAAACAATTTGATATTCTAAAGAAGTCATTCATATAGCATTCATCTTGGGGGAGGGTGGGAAATAGGAATGTACTAGGTCTCCTTGTACTCACTTTCGGGTTTAACTTTCTTTTTTTTTTCCATAACATGATTGCATCACATGTTTTTGCATTACAAAGTCTAAGGTATTTAAGACCTCCAAAGCTTCAATCCAGGCCCAGCTTGCACATCTAATGATCTGAGCAGCCAGGACTCAGACCCAAGTCTCTGTGACTCTAATGTATAAAAATGCCAGGCTCAGGATGCTCCAGAATGTGCTAACCATTCCCTCAGCATAGCACTACAGACGGGGACAAGATTTAACTTTTCCTCAGGCTTCTCAGTTCATGAGACACATCTCCGTCCATATGTAAGACTGGGTATCACAAAGCCCTGTGAAAGTGTCTCTCCTGAGAGACCTTTTAGCACCCAGAGAGCCACTCATGCCCTGGACGGGCTGCTGGCCAAATTCCCAGGACCCTACTGTCCTTCAGTGACGTGGCTCAGGAGCATGTCCTCTGTGTTGTCAGCATAAACCCTGCTCATTCATGAGAGCCATGATCCTTGAGTCATGCCCTTAGGACTTTCCCCATCTTCTGGTGATGAAAATGCAGCTCTGACCATCTTCGTGACCAAGGACTAGAGAGAATATAAAGCTATTGGGTTTATAAAAGGTCCCTGGGCTGAACATATTAATTCAAAAGAGTCCCAGAGATGATCCTGAATTTAATAACAGAGAAATCTGATCCTGTGTAAATGAAGCTTATTAAGGTAAGACTTAGTGCTGACATAGTAAGTGGATAAATGAAAAAAAAAATAGGGGGGCGCGGGGATTCTCCCTGCCACCTTTCACGGAATGAGTGTCGGCAATACTGGAGGGGTTGACTTTTACCACATGAGCATCGGCAGCACTGGCTGGGGTTGCCTCTGTGCACATAATTTGCCATGCCTACGTTCTTTCAGGCCCCACAGTAATGTTCCTAGCCGTGTATTTGAATTAACCAGACCCAGAGGATAAAACTTTCAAATTAAACACATTCCTAAAGGATTTCAGGCTCATTGTGTATGCACCAAGGAAACATAACATCCTAAAAATAATACATACACAGAGAGAAGCACATTTTCCACAAACATTAAAGTGGAATATGAATTATGACCCAGCTCATGGGAATAGACATCTGATTACATGCAAAATGGAGCTTTTGTAAATAACATCAGTCTTTGTGAGCTACCACAATTATTATCAACCATTTAATTTTACTCCCTAGCAACTCATCCATCATTGTTAAAACTGTCCACTTTTGTTTTTTTCTCTTCTGATTCATGAGGCTCCCAATTTTATAAAGTTCACCGGTAAAGCTATATAGATTACTAACCCAGCAGCGAAGAAGTTCACAAGATTATTAGATTCACCAAAGCACATGCTGCTTTGTATATATGCTATTTTGGGAAGTATTCTGCTGGCGAATTGCTAGAGCAGCAGAATTACAATGGTAGCCATTCTGTTTGCGCTTTATATAAAGGAGTCATAAAAATGTCTTTAAACTTTTTAGTATTTGGGTATTTAAGAGCAAAGTGACTACCAAGAAAACCAGGAATACTTCATCTCCTTGTCTCTCTCACCCCCAATATTTGACACTGTGTCATGAAATACCAGCTACAATTCCAGTTGGTCTATGTCAAATTTAATATGCTGGCCTCATAAAGAGTGAAATAAGTCACTTGCTGGCCTCGCAAATTCTATTTCACAACTAAGTAATGAGAAATGTTTATCAAGAGAATTTAAATTTTCCAGTAGGCCTCCAAATTTGTCCTTTATTTATTTCTGTTTTAAACTCTTAAACACTACCAGGCGTCCTCAAACTACGGCCCGCGGGCCACATGCGGCCCGCCGAGGACATTTATCCGGCCCACCGGGTGCCGCTGCCTGTCCTGCTTAGCAGCCGACTCGTCCCGGGCCCGCAGTGCGCATAGAAATTTGTTCATAGTTTTTTTTTTTAAACTATAGTCCGGCCCTCCAACGGTCTGAGGGACAGTGAACTGGCCCCCTGTTTAAAAAGTTTGAGGACCCCTGCTTAGAGTTTGAACTGCATCAGGAGTAAGCTTAGAAAGCCTTTGGCCTGCAAAAAAATGTTGTCAAATTTCCCCTTGCAGCTTCAAGGGCATTTGTCATAGTAAGTGAGCTAGCTGTACAGTATTTGGCTGAATTGAAAAGCTTGTTTGTTTTGTCTCTTCTAGTGGAATATGATCCCAGTGGGCAAAGGACCATTACTATCATCTTCATTTCTGTACTTAAATAGTATTAGTTGAATTAATAGTCACTGAAATGAAGAGAAGAATATTTAAGGTGAGATTGCAAGTTTATATTTCTAAAAAACATTTTAACTGTCTAGTACCTACTTTCTTTTTAGTCTTGCCCTGGAAAAGTATTAACTGGAATGCTAGGCAAAACTTTATACTGAAGCCATTCATTTGCACTTTAATATCAAAACAGAAGAAATTAAAGGGAGGTAGCATTTTCTGTGCCCCCCGCACCCCCCTCCCAGGACTTAATTTGCGCCATGCATTGGCTTGGAGTTTTATTTTGCTTGATTCAATCCCTACCTATACCACTGAGACTGATATAATTATTCCCACTTTTAAAATTAGAAACTGGGGTTCAAGGAAAGTAAGTAACATGCTTAACTAAGAAACGGTAGAGGTGGGAGTCGAATCCAGATCTGTCTAGCTCCAGAGCCTAAGCTATTTTCCCTGTTTTGTTACAACAAACACTTTTTTTTTAATCCAGGCATAATCATTAATAGCTTTTAATTTTCAACTTTAATTCTGTACTTTAAACCTTCTAGTTAAAAGGGGATCCCAGAGATCTGAACAAATGGACAGATAGTATCTAAAATTATGGTAGTTAGCATGAGATTTGGAATTAGAAAAACTATGGGCTAAAAAAGGCCAAGTGACTTTTCCTCGCAAAGCCTCAGTTTACTCATCTTAAAATGGAAATAGTAATGCTGGGAGAACGAAATAAGTCTCCACACTGAAAGCGCATAGCTCTGGGCTTAACCCACAGAATGCAATTCAGGCAGGCTACTGTCATTCCAGCTAACCATCTGTTCAAGCAACAATGTTAACTGTACACTATTTCTCACACTTTAATGACAAAGAAAAAACACACTATCATACAGTGTATGCCCCAGACACTTAGAGAAGCCTGCCCCAGGAATCCCATTTCTCTTCACACCTGAGAGTAACCCAGGTCTTCTATCTTCACAATCGCAGGCAATGCATTAATCTCAGCATGCTCCTCTGCTTTTGCCTTAAAAACATACTATAAATGCTGAATTCCGTTAATAAATACAATTGAGTAAAAGCGTGCTGGAGGCAAGAGGAAGAACGGAATGGTTTATGGAATGCCCTCTAATCTAAGGCACATGAGAGGCCATGCCAAGGAAGTGCATACAAATGGTTCAAATATCTAGACTTCCAGAAGCAATCTTGTTTTAATGAATGGGATCTTGCTTTTCACTCATTTAAGAAATATCTAGTAATGTGTTCCTACTGTGGCATGACCCTGTGTTAGGTGTTGGGATACCGTGGGGAGTCAAACACAGAGAGGGTCCTGGTCTCCTCTAGTCTACTTATGGTGGAAAAGGGCAGCTTTAAATTAGATCAACACTCATGCACACAAAGATCAAATTGCAGCTAAGAGAAATGCTACCAAGGAAAGAGAGGCGGTGCAATGAAACTCCATCTAGTAAGGGAATTTCTCTGAGGAAGGAAAGCTGGATTCAAGATTTGGAGGCTGGCCCAAATGCCCATTGACTGATGAGTGGGTAAACAAAATATGATACAGCCACACAGCAGAATATCATTTGGCTTTTGGAAGGAATGAAGTTCTGATTCATGCTACAACATGAATGGATTTTGAAAACATTATGCTAAGTAAAAGAAGCCAGTCATAAAACACCACATATTGTGTAATTTTGTTTATATAAAATATCAAGAGCAGGAAAATGTGTAGAGACAGAAAGATTAGTGGTGGCCTTAGGCTAAACAGGTAGGGACGGGAGGGGTGAAGAGTGACTGTTAATGGGTTTGAATGAGAAATGACTGCTAATGGATATGGGATTTCTTTGGGGGGGGCAGTGATAAAAATATTCTAAAATTAGGTACTGGTGATGGTGGCAGAGATCTGAATATACTAAAAATCATGGAATTTTATACTTTAAGTGGGTGAATCGTACGGTATGTGAACTATATATCAATAAAGTTATTTTAAAATATTGGAAGTTAGAAAGATAATGAGCTGAGGAGCAAGGGGGCCATGACTGAAGCAGCGAGCACAACTGTAAAGACAGAAAGAAGGCCGATGTGGCCAGGGCAGGAGGATCAGGCATGAGATCAAGCTGGGGAAGGCAGGGGCCAGTCCACACAGGGCCCCATAGGCCATGTTCTTATTCATACCCTAAGCAGACAGGGATCCTACTGCAAGGTTTTAAGCAGGTAAGGAGGATGAAACAATCGCATTTTCATTTTAAAAAGATCATTCTGGCTGAACTAAGAACAGACCAGAGAGCATATGTATAGAGCACAGAGGAGGCTATGAGTGTCAAGGGCAAGGGTGGAGGTGGCACTGAGGGACACATTAGAAATATGTCCAAGATGCTAAATCAGCAGGACAAGGGGTTAGACTGGTAATCAGCATCCAAGTGGAGAAACGGGGGGAGAGGGGGGACGGGGAGAAGGCAGGGAAGAGGGCAGTTGGTTTTATAACTCCAGTGCTTTCTGACAAGGGAATTTGTGAGTCACCTAAAGAGAGACAAGGGGAACCATGGGTGTGTATAAACTGAACTCAGCAAGAAGACAAGGAGGCCTGAAACTGCACTTTGAGGAATTCTGACATTTAATAGCCCAATACCACATAACTAAAGTCTAAGCATAAGACAAACCCAAACTGAGGGTCATTCTATGAAATAAGCAGCCTATAACCTTCAACTATGTCAAGGTCCTGCAAGTCAAGGAAAGAGTGAGAAACTGTTCCACATGAAAGGAAACCAAAGACACCTCACAACTAAACATAATGCACGATTCTGAACTGAAACTTTTTGCTCTAAAGGGACAATGTATATATTATACACCTTTTATATCTTTATGCATAAAGAGATAAAGATCGGGACAACTGGAGTAACTTGAACGTTGTACTGTATCAGAGCTAATTTCTTGATTTTGATGGTTAATACAATAGATAGGCAGGAGAATACCCTTGTATACAGGGATTACATACTAAAGTATTCCGGGGTGATGGGGCAAGAAGTTGGCAACTTACTCTCAAATGATTCAGAGGAAAAGAAAGGGTTTTTTGTTCGTTTGTTTGTTTGTTTTTAAATTTTATATTTTTGTTGATTTCAGAGAGGAAGGGAGAGGGAGAGAGATAGAATCATAAATGATGACAGAAAATCATTGATCCGCTGCCTCCTGTACGCCCCCTACTGGGGATTGAGGTCACAACCAGGGCATGTGTCCTGACTGGGAATGGAACCATAACCTCCTGGTTCATAGATCAACACTCAGCCACTGAGCCCACACTGGCCTGGCAAAAGAAAGTTTTTTGTATTAGTCTTGCTACTTTTCTTGAAGCCAGTGGGCATGTCCATTTGAGGAGAGCAGACTGCAGAAGACTAGGAATAACCAATAGTGCCCAGAAAGTTTCAGAAATGACTTGAAATAGTTGTGATCTTGTGTGGGAGAATGAGTTGATGAGAGAAGAAGACTGCCAGTTCTGGGGTTCAAGGTGGTGATATGGGGACAAAAACTGTGTGATTTTGAAAGACAGTCAAGGACTTAAAATGTAGCATTTTAAACTGATTATATATGTGCTATATATATATCCAATTTAGTAAACATGCTTATTTCTAATAATAGATAAACTATATTTTTAGGTTGTTTCTTCCTCAGTTTTATTTGAGAAAAATTGAAATTACCAGTTGTGAAAGATATTTGAAAAATATAGTTTAAAAGTCACAAAATTTAATTTCAGTATGTATGTATTGTATGTGTGCATATGTCTGATATATATATACACATAACACATATATATTTTATTTTAATAAAATACTAGCACAGATTATTTTAAAATATCATCAAAATACTTTAAGACCAACGTAATTTGCTTTAGTAACTGTTCAATACATAGTTTTTGAATTAAGCTGAATTTTTTACAAATTATTAACCTCTTGACAATATTTTGGCAATGAAAAAGAAAGGGTAAGAGAAATAACCGCATAAAGATATGAAATCCAAAATTGTTATTGGCCAACTGAAACTCAATTGTAATATAAATAAAAATTCTCTCTGGATATCAAACTCATTGAAAAGAGATATTTATAAAACTCTATATTCTTTCCTTTTGAGATCTCACTGGTCTCCAGGCGAAGGGTACCTTTATTTGACACATCTTTATCTGGGATCTATAATGCTCATAAGACATAACGCCTCCAATTTACTCATGTGAGTTACTTATTTCTGGCCTACACCAAATGGAAATACTCTTGATTTGGTTTTAGCACTAATGCATTTTTTAACTGACGCATGACTTGGCTTAGTAAGCAACCAACTTCCTGGACTACTGTCAGTAAAGATTTGGAACACAATGTGGTTGAGTGTGCATTCTAAACTTGCATGTGTGAGGCAGTTAAAGATCTTCTTAGCAAATTAGATAAGAAAGGATAGGGTTCGAACTGTATCTACTGAGTTTTAGGGGTATATGTGATGTACCATGAAATGCAAAAAATGAAACTATGTTTAGTATGATTCTACTTCCATACCAATCCCCCTGAGAGAGCCCCTGTACACATGTGTCCATGCACATGTACATCTGTATTAGCAAGGAGAAAGATGTAAGAAAACAACAGTCTGTTATTCTTGTTCCATCGGGATGTAGGGGGCAAGGGCACAAGGGCGGAACCACAGAAATGGTTGGAGAAACTTCTTGTGTAAAATATCATATACAGATGTTTCTGAGTAAGAATTAAAGATGTTCATAATTTTGTTCTCCACATCACTGACTTCCCTTCTGAAGAGTTGGAGGATATATGTTCCTCCTACGTGTCCTGCCAAGAATGGTCAATTTATCACTGATTACCTAAACAGGTTTGTCTTTAAAATGGTGTCTTTTTGTGTTGTGGGAAGAGTGCCCTGTGAAAGGGCTTGTTTTAAGTAAGGTATGTATGTCAAATTCAGAACATACTCTACCTATGAAGCACACTTTAGCTAATTGGTTAGCAAAATCACATGCAGAGTGTTTGAAACTACACAGAATTATAAAGAAAACCCTTCCAAGTGGCTCACATCACATTTAACCAATTATGCTTACCACTGTCCTGGATCATAAAATAAGCTATAAAATGTGGCCCAAATATACTCTAACGCAAAGAGAGCTGCAAACAGAATAACAAAGACTCTCTTTCCCTCTATCCCACAAATGAAATAGAAGCCTGCAAACAGTGCCTTTCTGGCCATGAAAATGAATCATTGGGAGATTTTGCTAAACGTGCAACATTGAAAGTTAGAGAACAGAAATAATAAAAACTTGGTTTCCAAGAAAACCACAAGCTCCTAAAAAGTAAAAACCAAAACTTATATCTGTGTTTGGTAAACAGAGTAGACCAAAGCAGGCCTGCACCACCTTTTCAGAGGACCATGAGGAGTTGAACTGCACAGTAATGTACTCATGTTGGATCAAGTGTGAATGTTAGAAACATTCTGCATTCACAGTGAGTCACTCTGAAACAACAAAAAGAGGCGGGAGGAGCTTAGTTCGACAAACACTTAGGAGTTTTCTATCACAGCCCAAATCTCTATTGATTCCCACCCTAGTTTCATCCAAAATTATCTATTCATACAGATCATAAGCTAGAGAGTGTTTTCATTCATGGCCCATAGAGCAATACGTGGGATCTTCCTGCACAGGGCCATGGCAGCAGCTTGGGACAGTAATTCAATATGACATCACTATTATTTACCTATATAAATGCTGCATATTTATATTATGATGATAGATATCACTCATTGACTGCCTACTATGTATTAGGCACACTGCCGATTGCTTTGTATACTTGATGGTATTTATTCCTCAAACAACTCTGCAAGGTAGGCATTATCATTCCTTGTTTACAGAGTTGGAAAAGGATTCAGATCTACAATTTGCTTCAAGTCCCCCAGCTGTTCAAACTGAGGGCTATCAGATCCTAAAAGTCCATGGTCTCTTGGCTACGCCCCAAGGTGTCTGTGAGGATTTATTGCTAAGCCTAGAATGGATTTAGGCTCTATCCTATGGGTACAAGGCTGAAGCAGCAGCACAGTTATCCATGCAGCAGAAGCTGCCTCAGGCAAGCAGGACAGAGGAGCACTGAGTTTGCCTTTATGTTCCTTCTGTTCTGAGATTGTTCAGAGAGAGCTAAATCTTCCCAATGATCCTTCTAGTTCAGTTCTCGCTTGCTCATAACGAGAACATGAAGTCCAACAACAGAGCATTCTCACAGAAGTATACCTTGAGAGCTCCCTATCTATAGCTTTATGCTCAAAAAAATAAGGCATGCTATCAGTCGGACTGTTCAAATTTTAGACCTCCTGCCATTTCCTTCCTCCAAATCTATTACCAACCACGTGAAGAAATAGGGGGTGAGTCCTCCTTTATCTCCACACTGACCTGGACAAGTAGCTTCATGTAAACAAGATTAAACAAAACCCCCAAGCCCCGGATTTGGTTCATTTATATTTATAGCTGTGCTGTCCAGTTTTGTCGCCACCAGCCTGTGTGGCTATTGAGCACATGAGATGTAACTAGTTCAGTCTGAGATGTGCTGCAGGTGTGAAATATACACCAAGCTTCAAAGATTTAGTTAAAAAAAATAAAAAGTAAAATATTTCAGTAGCAATTATAGTATGTTGTTTACCTGGAGGAAATGAAAATATTTTGGATATATGAGGTTAAATAAAATATATTATCAAAATTGATTTCATCAGTTTCCTTTCACTTTTTTTTCACATGGCTCCTAGCAAATGTAAAATTACACATGCCTCTTGCATTATAGTTCTGTTGGACAGAGCTGGTCGGGAAGAAGGCTTGCCAGCACTGGGTAAAGACAACTAAAATTCCATACCACATACAGTTCTTTTTGTTTTAGTTTAATCCTAGAAGAAAGAACTGTATTAAAACTGCAGTTGTAGTAAATCCTGGGTGAAGAGACTAACTAAGGGAGGAAAAGGGAACGTAGGTGGGTTTGAAAGGAGTGAAAGAAAGGGAAGGAAGCCACGAACAAGTATTTTCTATTAAAAATGTAATTGTTGATCTGTTTGGAAGCATAAAGTGATTTCTAAAAGAATGCCAACAGCAAGTGAGAATTAAGTTTCTTCCTGATTCACAAGGTTGAGTCAAGCACAGTATCTACAGAGGCTATTCCTGGACCTTCTTCTTGGAAAGCTGTTGCCTTTGCAATTGTTTAGCTGATCACTTCTGCATGATAATTATAGCTCACTGTCGTTCCCCCTAAAAACCAATGACATCCATCCAAAGCATTATAGCTTACATTTCAGGGAATATTTATGTGATATTTATAGCCTGTGAAGAAAACCCTGGGGAACCGCCAGTAGGAAGGATTATTTACCAATTCCTCATTCTTCAAGTTTGATTTTTCTTGAGATTCATATCCATAGGACATTTTATAATCCTATGTAATGCTAGTGTGTGTGAATATACTTTGGCATATTGGTCAACTTCAAAGAAACTCCCCCCCCCTTTTTTTTTTGAAAATGGAGAGAACAAAACCTAGCTGATCCCCCTGAAAACACAGTAGACAAAAAAAAAAAAAACATTCAAGAAAGTAGTGTTACATACTTGAAGAATTTTTTGAAGTTAGCCAAGAAAAATAAAGTAAAATCTAGGAGGAAAAACTGGAGTTTCCATTTCTGGAAATTGTACTTCCTGGTGATATAAAAACAAAAGTTAAATTCAGAGATTCAACTCGGAAGTTACCATTGCATAAAAAACAATAGGAAATATTTAACTATGTGCCTATGTTTGTACACAAACAGAAATAGATATAAACAGACCTTAATTAGCGTTGTAGACGTTAATTATCTTTGTACAGTAATTGGGAATGGTTTTGTCCTGATTTATTTCATAACGCTTACTGTGTTCTGTTAACAACTAATTTTTCCCCCTCGCAGCCGTAATAGAAGGCTTTTACTGCACACTTTATTGCATCTGCTTCTCATTTCATGATCATTGTTCTGGTCTGTCAGAGCAAGCAGCTCTAAAATTTCCCAAATCTGCAAGATTAAGCAAATATTTTGACAATGCCTATATTTTTTTTCTTTTTTAAAAAACAGAACAAATAAAAATAAAAAGAATTTTTTACTTACCCACACAATGTTTTAGAAGAGTTTTTACTTACCCACACAATGTTTTAGAAGAGTTTTTACTTACCCACACAATGTTTTAGAAGAGTTTTTAATTGAAAGAGTATAAAGAACAGGCAGCAGTTACATGTACTTTAGGTGGGAAAATACACTGAGCAATTTCCTGTCCGATTTCACTTAAGAGTCCTAAGAATCCTGTCTGAACCACACAGCTTTGGTCACAGAGCATTCCTGGACTGCAGGGGGGTTGCTGGACCCCTGGGGAAAACACCTGGAGGCTTTTAGATTGTGACTAGCTTCTAGAACAAAACAGAAGTTTCCAGTTCACCTTGAATGGCCACAGCAGGGAAGCTGAAAGATAGGTGTTTGAATCATTAAGATTTAAAAAAAATGTTTGTGCTACATGCAAAACCTCATGACTCTTCCCAGACAGTGGCTATGCCTACCTGAGTGGAAGCCTTTATAAGAGACTAGAGGCCTGGTGCACGGATTTGTACACATTGAAAGGTAATTAATTAGAAGAAATATTTTAGAGGCTGGGGAGGGACCACAGGAGGTTGGCTCCAGGGTGTGTCCGGCCCATCTAGCCCAGTCCTGATCAGGGCTGATCAGGGGCCCTCTAGCCCAGTCTTGATTGGGCCAATTGGGGCCAATTGTGGCCAGCTGTCCAGGGAGGGACCCCAGGAGGTTGGCCAGCCAGGAGGAACCATGGGAGGGCTCCAGGGCATGTCCAGCCCCTCTCACCTAGTCCTGATTGACCAGACCCCAGCAGCAAGCTATCCTACCAGTCAGAGAGTCTGCCCCCTGGTGGTCAGTGCACATCATAGTGACTGGTTGAGCAGTCAAATGAACAGTCAGGCAGACACTTAGCATATTAGGCTTTTATATATATATAGATTAGGGAGAGACAGAAAAGATGGGAAAGGGAATAAGGATTCATTTCTTCTACAAACATCCTAATGGTGGAAGGCAGAAGATAGACAGATAAGTCAATAAAAACATAAAATACAAATAAATGCGGTAACTGTGAGGTGACTTATTGTAATCATTTTGCAATACGTACATCTATCAAATCATTCAGTTGTATATCTTGAACTTACACAATGTTATATGCCAATTGTATTTCAATAAAACTGGGGGCAGGGGAAGAAATAAATGCTAAGAGGTCATGGTTGTCCAGGTAGATGGAGACTCTGTCGTTGTCACTGGAATGAGAAAAATTGGTAGAAAAAAGAGCTTTAAAAAACAGTCTCTGCCCTTGAGAGTAGTTTAGAGAATGAGTTAGGAAGATAATGGAGCACAGAAAGCAAGGTGAAAGTGAGGGTTAAATGAACTCCAGAGGCATAAGGTGGGAGGCTCTCTTTGGAAGTGGCACCTGGCAGGGAAAATTTCTCCAAGAAGGCAATGGGAATCGAACAGGCAAAATTCTGCTAGAAAGACAGGAAAGAAGACATGGCATGGCTGGGAAATTATGGTTAACCGTTCTGTGCTTCGGTTCCCTTATATCAAAATGGGATAATGGTAGGGATATGAAAGAATTGAAGAATATGTGAAGTACTTTACACAGCACCAGGTACCTGATAAGTGCTCAAAAAATGTTAGCTGCTATTAATACAGGATTCACCCAAAGTGCTCCCAACTAACAAGCCAAATGTGGGGGGAGAGGGTAAGTTGAAGCAGAAATCCAACTGAACCAATGAATGAATACAGCTAAGCAAGCAAAAACTTGAATCCTTATTAGGTATCCTCCCACCATTATCTCAGGAGGTCAGTGCGGTTCTAGAAGCTGTACAGACTTCCTATACAATATGAACCTCCTGTAGCACAATATTCCCTAACAACCCTCTCGGGCACAGATACAGCTGCTAGGCAGCAGACAATGCAACTGAACCACCAAGCACACATTCCACTTCCACTCTCTCACTTCGTGGGAATCCCATTAAACCCCAGTCTCAAATGAGATGACCTCACAATGCAAACCCAGGTAATTCAATTCAACAAGCATTTATTAAACCCCCGTGATGTATCAGGAACTCCACTAGATGCTGAGATGATATAAAGAGAGAAAAAAGAAAAAGACCCTGTCCTCAAGGATGTCTTAATCTAGAGGGCAAAAGAGATGCAAGTAAATTTAAGGCAAAGTCACCTGAATGAGTGCTCTAATAGAGGATGGAAGAATGACATTCAAACACAGAGGAAGCCGTAATGAATTCTGACGGGGGCAGTTAGGAATGGCTTCCCTGAAGAGCAGACATAACATGCCATTATAAGAGATCAATAAGGCAAGCCTAGGAAATTGTTTAATGACTTTTTCATTCATGGAAACAACCCAGAAAAAGCCTGAGGGACCATCCCTGTCTCTGCATTAACATGCGTGTGCATAAGATGTGATTAAATGCTTATTGTTACTGTAATATATCACATTTTAAAAAACGAATATGAACATTTATCTACTATTCTGATCTTCAAAGAGAGAAAAATATCCAAGAATACATTACTTTTTTGAAAGCATACCCTTGAAGTTAATAACATAGTAAGAATGGCAAATGACTGAATGTCTCATGGACTAGGCTAGTGGGCCCAAGCAGAGGCCTGAGGAAGCCCGCATTTGTTTCATGTAGCAATAAGACAGAATGGAGAGGTGTTTTTTTTTTTTGTTTTTGTGTTTTTTTTTTCTGTATATGTGGCTGCCTCTTTCTACTGGACTACAATCACTAATAATTTGTTCAGACCAGCACAGGAAACAGGTATTGATCACAATAAGCCACAAACACCTGCTACAGCAGGTTATGGTCTCCATGGAAACCCTCCAATAGAACCAATCTGAATTCAGTTTCAGAAGTAATGAGAGCAGATAATTTTACACTCAATCAATCACTGTCGGCCACCGTTATCAGCCAATCAGTCATTATGTCAGTCAGTCGCACTTTCAACAAACTTCTTCTGTGGTGTGGTCAGATGAGAATGTTTTGACATCCAGAAGCAACACAATCAAATTGGCTTGTCTTCCCTGGCAAGAAGCCAAAGACACAGCAATGCATTGTGTTTGCAAAGGCAAAAAACAGATAGGCCAACCAAAATACACTGTGGTCTACGAAGACTCCAGGCAGCAATTTCAATAATTGGATGACACTTAAGACAGAGAAGTACTTTAGACCCAAAGGTCATATAATTTAATCCTTCCATTTAAACAAGAAGGAAGAGAGGATTGGAGAGGTTAAAATCTCTGCCCAAAGCTACACAGCTAACTGAGGATAACCTAAGACTAAAACATGAGTTTTCTGCCAGCCCAGTGTTTGTCCAGGATGCCATGCTGCTGTTATTAAATGTCTTCTTCTTCTTCTTCTTTTTTTTTTTTTGAGGCAAGAGGGTAGGATAGTTGAAGGTTAAGTTCCAGTTCCAAACAGAGAGCCCAGAGTCTGTGGGAGACTCACAGGATGCTGGTGGGGCTTGTGTTTGGCAGTTGTCTGGAACTCTTTTCTGTTTGGGGTTAGTCTATCCTTGGGCAAATACAACTTCCTGTTTCTAAGGAGGAACAAAAGACTTTGAAATACTACTGGGCTACCAAATCATTGTTACAAAATGACATTTTGATGAGTTTAGGGCAGGACTATCAAGAACACATGGAATGAATTTCCCTAAAAATGCATGGCAGTGGGAGCTAAAATTTGAGGGGGAAATCTGCTTCTGGCTAATACATCTGAGCTCTTGTCAACCTCAAACATTGGAAAAGTTGCTTTGGGCTTCTGAAGGACCGGAAAGGCGTTTGTTTCACTGATCCTTCGTAAATGTAGGTCTAGTCCTGGAAATCCCAAATATTCCCAAGATTCCTCTGTATTATCTCTAAGAGTTGTTTTATTAGTTTCCTTTTTTTTCCCTTTTATACTGCATTATTGCTTTGCCCATTTCTCAGAGACAGTTTTCTAAGGTTGGTATTCACATTCTTTTTGGTAAAATGGATCAACTTGATGGTTCTCAGATTTCAATGTGCATGAGACCAGAGCTGTTTAGACTCCATCTCCAGAAATCCTCATTTAACAGGTGGGGTTAGGCCCAGAAACCTGCCTTTTTAGCTAGAAGTCCAGGTCATTCTGAAGTACTTTCTCTGCCAATCACCTTGAAAAACATTGGAAATGATATTTAGTAAAGGATTTGGGTCATTTTTGATGAAAGTTGTTTCATCACATTTCTTCCCAGCCACTTTCAAGTTCATGAATTGTAAATATCATCTGTATCACAAGAACACAGTTTAATGGGTATGATCACATGCTTTTGTACATATATAACTACTTTCTACTAGTTGTAAGTAGGCCTTTATCTTAAACTAGAGGCCCAATGCACAAAATTCGTGCAAGAGTAGGCCTTCCTTCCCCCGGCTGCTGGCACTGGCTTCCCTCTGGCACCCAGGACCCAGGCTTCCCTCACAGCCCCCTGCTTCATCTGGAAGGTCGAATTAGCATATTATGCTTTTATTATTATAGATAGGCAGGTGGTATATGGGACACTCACTCATCCCATCCAAATCTGTCTAAGGCAGGCAAGGTGGAAAAGCAGAGCAGTGCCGGCTCCAGTCTTGAGAAGAGACCAGTAATTGCAGCAAGAGCAGTGTGGAAGCTTAAACAAGAAAGAGTTGCTTCACTTCTCTAGTCTGTTTGCGTGACCTCAGCTCAAGGTACCTATTTTATCTCTTTGCAAAACACTGATATAAGGCTTTTGTTTGATTCAGAATCAGTAATTTCCTTCTTAGCTCAGTTTTTGTCTTTCACTTATGTGCTTCAGGACATCTGATGGGCCTTGGAGTGTGTTTAAATGATGACAAGTATATTGTATATGTACTAGGTAGACAGACAGTCCACACTATAAGAACTCAGTTTTTTCATCATTGTATCCCCTGAACATGGCACACTGCCAGGCATATAGTAAGCACTCAATAAATATTTGTTGAACACATAAATGAATGAAAGAATAGATGGATGACTAACAAGTAAAAGCTCACCTGTCTGGATACTGTCTGACTGAATAAAGTTTGAAAGATCCATAGTTTACAGTGTTAACCAGTGGCTACTCATTTTTTCAAAGGTTGTTCTTATTGATAAAAAAACAACAGCACAACTTTTGGTTAGGCATTGTTTACCCTATAAAAACCAAAAAGCAAATATAGTATTTGCCCTCTTGTAATCCCAGCTAGCATACAGATTTTTCTTTGCAGTCTTCATTTCATTTTCTTTTTGTCATGACTTAAACAGAAATGTCATTGGAAGCCAAAATAATATGCAGATATTTGGGGAGTGAAGGAGAAGGGGGAATTTGGAAGGGGGATGGGAAGATTAATAAAAACAATAATAAACTTCACCAAGGTATTTAGCAATGGGCACTCTAAAAGCCTGTAAAAACTCATACATCTTTAAAACTGTCTTTACCACCACAGTCATCCCTGGCTCAAGCCTCCATGCATCATTCAGATAAAAGGCAACCCTTGAGAAGTTTACTTATCGCACTGGTGGGCATCATAGTCTCATACTAGTACCACACACACACACACACACACACACACACCACAACCTTCAACCTTTAAATTTCCTCAAAACAAGCAAACTAGATGAGAGATGAGCTCCATGAGCTATCAGAAAAATGAGGGAAAGACGAGAAATTAACCTTTGTTGAGAATCCATTGATAGTGCTGCACTAAACTCTTCACATACAGTATGCCATTTGATACTTACTACTTTCCAGGAAGTATAAAACAGTACATTCATTTTCTAGGAAATCAGGGCTCAGAGACCTCTGTCCCTGTGGCCAAACAGCTAAAGAACAGTAAAGCCAGGACCGAAGTAACAGCAAATATTTACTGAAGGATTAATCAATATCAGTCATTGTTTCTTGTGTGTTAACTATTAACCCATCCAGTCCTCATTTCAACCTTACAAGGTGGGTACCTCCATGCCCTTGTTAGAGGTCGCAGAACAAACACAGAGAGGTTAAGTAACTTGTACAAGGAGTCACAGCTGGTAAATGGCAGAGTTGGGGTTGGAAACCACACTGTCAACTTTGGACCCTAGTCTCTTAACTACCACATCCAACCATGCTCTATAACAGGGTCTAGGTTGGCCTTTGGAAAAGGTTCTTTCCAGGATACAACTTTGATATATATTTCTAGATACAATAAAAAATCCATACCTCAACAACAGCCTCTGAGACTCTTCCAGCAATATAAATCATTTTTTCATTATATAAACAGATATGTTATGTGTTTATAATTAAGGTAACTATATAATTTATTGCCCAAACCAAGACCCATCTGAGAGTGAAAGGATGCACTATAAATAGTCAACCAAGCACTACAATTGTAACTGGAACTGTCCCAGGTGAAAAAGGGTACCTGGTTACCCTAGTAATGAATATGTGTCCATACACACGATTAGATATAGTCACTTTCAGAGACATACCAATAAGATCAGCTGGACTACAGAGGTAACATTAAATGCCTTCTGACATTGTGCAAGCCCATCCCTCCTTCCACTCCAAGAGCGGCTGGCCCTTTCTTTACCTGACACATTTCTTTTAACTTGTTTTCTCACAGAGGACTGTGCGTAATTGGTCAGCCACGAGAGATTAATTTGTACTTAGCTGGCTGGGCAGACTCAATAGCGGGTGGGGTTTGTGCATGGCCCGGCAGCTTCTCTTACATAAGCCTTCCTATCTACGCTTGACACTGTCCCTCCCAAGCCTGCTTCTTTGTTAATTGCCACCCAAGCCCTTAATTTACCTAATTTTTGCCTGCCTGGAGGAATTCTAACTTGTTTTTAATTTTAATTTCCTCATGGGCCTTTTTCTTTTGGAAATGGAAATACTGGGCAAGACACCAGACTCCCCTTCTAAAACAAAACAGGAAGGAATCAGGGTATGGGAGTGCATGACAAGCAGGTAAACTCAGGACTGAGTTAGATCAAGGTTATCTAGATCCTTCATCTCCTTCCCATTGATTTCAACTACAGTCAGACACAAAGGAGACAGGGCTGAGGGCAATCCAGGTACTGATGATGATTGAAATCATGCTTTACATAAATTATCTCACTTAATGCTCTTTCAATTCTATGTGGCAGGTACACTTCCCATTCCTATTTTAGAGATGGAGAAACTGAGACTTAGGGCAAAAACTTTGCCTGAAGTTCAACATAGGTAATTTGTCCCAGAGCTGACACTCTCATCCACTGGGCCTTGACATTCACATGCACAAACACCCCAAATAACAATGTCAGAGACAAATGGCATTGGAGAGACCCATGCCTCCCACCTCCTCAGTTCAGTCCCTTCTCCTCCTCCAGAAAGCATACACCCAGTACTTTGTAAAAATGAAATGAGAGGTCCAAAAACAACATACATTAAAAAGTGCTATATAAATGTAAACTGTTATCACTACACTAGCCCTTAAACCCTATTGGAGAATTTATTTTACTCTAATAGAACCATTTAACTTGGGCATCGGGCGCAGGGTGTGGGCAAATCTCACCCACCATGGGTTAAAGCCTGGGTTAAAGCCTGTCACAGTTACCTCCCAGGCTGGCCACATTTGCCACATCCCAATGTACTGTCAACAAGGATAAGTACCTTCAAAACACTATAAAAGCACAGAGTACAGGGGATGGAGAATATAGAAGAGGGCAAAGTCAAGGAAGCAAAAGGATTTTATTTTTTAAATGTCCCCCGTCCTCTAACCTGGTCCCTTTCCTCTGATTGGCTGGCAGGACAGGTGGAGGTGGTGACTCATGAGCACACTGCAACCTGCTCTCGCTGCTCAGTTTCACCGAGCAGGTTAGACGTCAAGAGAATTTGCTTGAGTCGGAATTTGCTTCCCAAAGTAAAGCTATGCTCACAGGTTTTGACATCAGAAACAACCTGGAAAGATGACAAGAATGGACTGCAGGCTCCTGGAAACAACCTGGAAAGATGACAAGAATGGACTGCAGGCTCCTCCTTCCTCCCACCCCCATAACTCCCCATTGGAGTTTAAGGTGATTCCATTTTAATGAAGCAGGATGGGCACAATGTTTGGGATATAAAGGAAATCTGACCCACCCCAAAGTGGGCAGCTTTCTCTGGAAGGAAGGACCTGTACCAAGCTCTGAGATTTCTGTTTCATTTTTCACATGGGGTGGGAAGTGAGCTGGTCTAAGATTCATGTCATGAGCTGCTCCTCACTCGAGACCACATGGCCCTGTAACAGGAGCCCCAGGCCCAGTGGTGGCACCTTCTGCTCTTCTCGGAGTCACTCTGCTGAGCTACCCAGTGATGAGAGCATAATCTGCATTGTCTAGTATGGTAGCCAACAGCCACATGTGGCCATGAGCAGGGGGAATGTGGCTCGTCCAAACTGAAATGTGTTGTAAATGCAAAAGCAGTACATGATTTCAAAGACTTAATGTGAATATCTCAATAATATTTATATTGATTAAATGTTGAAATGATAATAATTTGGACATATCGTGTTAAATAACACATTTCTTCAAAAATAATTTCACCAGTTTCTTTTTTTTTAATATGGCCATGAAAAAAAATTAAATTTGCAAAGGTGGCTATCATTTGTGGCTCATGCTTATTTCCACTGGATAGCACTGGTATAGAGTCTTGACATCTGTGATGTGCTCCCTCCACCGGAAGCATCAGCATCAACTGGGAGCTTGTTCCACCGCAGACCCACGAAATCGGCCTCTGCATTTCAACAAGACCCCATGGCAATCTGCATGCCTGTTAAAGTTTGAGAAGCACTGCCTGGCACACTATGGTTACTTGAGAAGTACTTATTGAATGAACTAATGAGTTATCTCCAGGAAGTTGCTGTACTCAGAAGATTTGGGAAAAGGGCAAGGCTTTTACTTCCTGGCTTTCTCTTTACCTCATTAATATTGATGTACTGGTCAGATTAATCACCTTGCATTGTAGCAGACCCCGGACTCAGGCCTTGAGAAATTGTGGTCCTTGAGAAAGTGTGGTCCATAGATCCCCGGATCTGGTTAGAAATTTAGAATCCTAGATCCCTCCCCAGACCTACTCATTTGTAATCTGGGTTATAAATAACCCCCCAGGTGAGTCGTAAGCATATTAATGAATTAAAACTGGGGTGTAAGGGACAGGGTCTCTCAATCACTCAATGGAAACAAGAAGCTGAGACCAGATGTGAGTGTGTGTGTGTGTGTGCGTGTGTGGAGGGGGTGGGGTGAGTTGTCTTGGTTTGATCCAGATGGTGGGGCAGCCTGATGCACTCATTCTAGGCATCTCCACTCAGAACACGCAGGTGATCACCTAAAGGGGCAGCCAGCCACACTGTAGCCACCTAGTGTTCACCTGCAAGGCTTGTCTCTGTTTATCATAGAAAGGGACGGGGTCTCCAGCCCGCAGAGAAGTGACACTACATAACTGGTCCTGGCAGCTCAGAAGGTCTTCTCTGACGCTGTGAGCAAATGGAGTCTGTCTGTCCTGACGCCCAGCATCTGCACCACCTTTCTTCCCATTGGCTGGCATGGGGCCTGGGTTCCCCTCCAGCATCTTTCTCCACACAGGAGTAGGCAATGAGGCTGGTTTACCAGGGAACTGACCTGTGCCCGCTGACTTCTGAAAATTTTTGAAAGAAAGAATACTCTTCTCATTCTATACCCACATTTTTCCTGAAGAGAACAACCACAAGTAGGAAGAAATAAAATGCATTAAGACCTAGAAGTGCCTGTGGAGGGCCTGGTAATAGCATCCTCCAGCATATTCTCTGCCTCCTCAAAAAGGCGAGGGGACTGCTCCTCTGAGTGTCTCCTGCCTTGCTCTCCAGAAATAAATTAGAAGGAGGTGCTAAAAGGGGCCACGAATAGCTTCCGTGAAAAGTCGAAGGCGCCTCTACCATTTTGCTGCATTGTTCCATGCGAAATGTGAGTTTTATATTTTTTGGCGTGTCTGATAGTACACAAGACACCCTACTCCTTTGTTGCAGCATAATTGCTCGTATCCTGCGTAGGCCAGGAAAGAAAAACAGAGGAAGCGTGGTCCTCTGGTCACAACTTTTTTCCGTGGTTTCTCAGCTACAAAAATAGGGCATAGCCATTTACTTAGCAAGCATTTCTTACAAGCCCATTTTCCAGGACGGACCACCCTCACTGAGTGAGATACTTGTTCTCATGGTGACAAAATTACTAACTTTAAAACTCCCCACAAGGCAGAAGTGATTCATGTAATTATGTAACAAGGATTTAGAAACGGCTCTGGAAAAAGAAGACAACGGATACCTATCTCGACAGGGAGATGAGCTGTGTTAGACCCTTCTCCCACTCCCTCCCACATGGGTGAGGCCATGCGGCTCATTTCTGATGAGGAGCTACATTCTTTCCGTGGACAAACTCAAATGTGCAGAAAGTGGTCATAGTAAAGTCCACGGCCTCCAATGAAAGCAACGATTTCATAAATGCAAATGCCCTCCTATTGAAGAATATAGTAGGTTTAATTATAGTGATTCAAGCTCTGTCCAAAAACGAGGTCCCGGCATCTTCATGAAGTGTGTGACCCACGTGTTCAAAACTGCGCTGAGTTCATCTTGACACACGTTCCTTTCAACTCACAGCCTCCACTGCTTCTTCCCTTTGTATTAAAAACGAAACTGGCGTCACGGGTACATTGTATGCAGGTCAACTTTGCAGGGCTCATCCATAAGCTTTGGATAACGTGTTCCTGAAGTCGCCCGGTTTCACTTACCCGAGTGCCCACTTGGCTGCAGGAAATGAGAGATAACCCTGCATCCTGCTTTCCTCTTCCCCGTCAGCCAGGCCTCCGGGGAGATCCGCAACTCAGCAAGACCAGGGAAGGGAGGAAGGCACAGATGTGCCTGACACAGGGTCTCTGCCCCGTGGGAAAAGGCACACAAGTGGGAGGACAAGAACCCTTTCCCTGGGGGAACTGTATCTCCTGGTCCTGGATCTCAACTCTCCTCCTGGCGGGCCTCACCCCAAAAGCCCAGAGAGCATCCTGGCCGAGCAGCCAACCTGTTTCTCATTATCCTGCTTGATGGAGACAATCTGCTGGCATGTGCAGTTTTAGAAATTTCATAAGCTCAGGACAAGGAGACTCTGACGTCAATTCCAGCAGGAACCATACAATCCCCTCGAACAATTCTCGCCTGTGTGGGAAGCCTAAGGGGAGGTTTTAAATAGGGGCTGGCACGGAGAGGAGGAGGGTTGGCTTCCTACTTACAGTCTCTTCTACTTAAGACTTGGCTCTTCAAGCACATGCCACATCCTGGAGCTTAATGGGAATGGGGACCCACTGCTGGTCCCGGATACGGCCAGGGTCATCCCGCCGCACACGCAGGATCGCGCCGTAACCTCCTCCTCCACGCCGTCTCCCACTTCAGCTCTCCATCGTGCCTTTGCCTCGTGGGCGAAGCTCCGTCCATAAATCCTTACTTTGAAAAACATGCCCACTGAGGCTTGCCCCTTGGGGCACCCCTTTGGGTCTGAAAACCCTCCTATCCCAACACCACGTCTGCTGAAGTCAACCGGACCTGAGGCGCTGGCGGCTCAGTGTTTTCGGAAACTGTGGAGAGCTCTCTCGCCACAATTCTCTTGTTGTCGTCAAAAGCAATTACATGTTTCAGATGATGAAAAGCACTGTCATGAAACGCTGGCACAGCAGCCAAGGAAACAGATGTATTAAACCACACGGCTTCTAAGAACTCCCACTTACGCTGGAGCTCAACACGGAGATGAGGCTGCGATACACCCTTCTCCCACTCCCTCCCATGTGGGCTTAGTGCACACGGCTCCTTTCTGAGGAGGAGCTACGTTCTTTCCGTGGACAAACTCAAACGTGCAGAAAGAGGTCATCATTAAACCCATGTCCTCAAATGAAAGTAACAATTTCATAAATGCGAATACCCTACTATTGAAAAATATAGTAGGTTTAACTGTAGTGATTCGTAGTAAGTCAACATCAAAAACAATTCCAGCATTTCTAACTGGTGATGTGAGGGCTAATGATTGGCCTAGGACAGTGGTCGGCAAACTGCGGCTCATGAGCCGCGGTTTGCCGCTCTGTTGACTAATGAGTTTGCTGACCACTGGCCTAGGAGATGTTAATTGATCTGCTATAAAAAACATACCCCATGCTCACAGAAATAGGGAAGTTGTAGGTTAAACCCAAAGTGTTATTTTTTCTTTTCTTTTTTTCCTTAATAAATCCTAACCTGAGGATATTTTTCCATTGATTTTTTAGAGGGTGGAAGGGAGAGACAGAGATAGAGAAACATCGATGTGAGAGAGACTTGGCTGGGATCGAACCCCCGACCCTTCAGTCTGTACGTCAAACCAGCTAGGGCCAAATGTGTTTCTTAATTATAGGACTTCTCAGAGCTTTGAATATGGTAATAAGTACTGTGAAGTGACAAGACCCAACTCAATATATATGGATGTATTTTTCCCCCCAAATCTTCCTGATTCCTTCAAAGTTGAAGATGTAGCACTCTCACCTTCTGTCCACCCTGAAAGCCCTGTTCCTCCCTCCCTTCTCTCATCATCCTTCACCGCCCAGCTCAGAAGCGACCTTCTGGGTGAGCCATTCAGCCCAGAGGCACTTTCCTGCCACCAGAGATGCTGTGGTGCTCGCTGTGCGGTTGCTCAGTCAGTGAACATGAGCTGCATGTCAGAGCTTGGAGAACATTACATTCCGCGCTGTGCCTGGGAGAAGGGGATGCTGGGACATCCTACCACCTTGGGGGACATGCAGAGATCCAGAGATATTCCTAAGGAGGAGCCACTATCACAGGCGGTTTTACCTGTCCCACACACCTGTTTGGGCCCTTGTTCACCACTTCCTAGTATGGGCTTTGACCTGATGTGGCTTCCTCACCAATAAACTGGAGTCATAATAGGACCTACTTCACTGTGATGAGAAGTAAAAGAAACTCTTCATGTAAAGCAGTTGGATGGTGTCTGGCAGATGGTAACTGTATGATAAAAAGTAAGTTTACTGTTACCACAGGAGAAAGTGTTATAGCCGAGACTAAATCCCAACAGTTTTGGCTCGAAACCCCACGCAGATTTCACTCTTCCACAATCCTGTGTTCCTCCCACTGTGCCGCACTGCCTCCTGTTCACAACACCTGCTGGCCCCTTGCCTGCGCTCTGCATTCACTTTCTCACATAATGCCTTCCGACGAGCTTGTGAGATCCCTGAAGACAAAGGCCACAGACAATGGCACGGTGCCTTTCTGTGTTGGTGCCAAAATGCTGTAATAGTCAACAAGAAAGTTATTAACTGTAGGTATTAAACAAATTCTACTAACCACAGGATGTGCCTCAATGATGCACTTAAGACATTTGTTAGAAATACCAACACCAGGAATGAAGTAGGTTTCCCCAACTGTATTCCAGAGAGCAGGAGTTGGCAATTTTTATTCCTTAAAGGGCCAGAGAGTAAATATCTTAGGCTTTATGAGCCACGCAGGGTTGGTCTCACCACACAGCTCTGCTCTTATGTGAAAACAGCCGTGGACAAGGAATGGATAAATGAATGAGGTTGGCTCTGCTCCAGTAAAACTGAATAGACAGTGGCCAGATTTGCCCCGGTGGTGGAGGGGGGTGGTGTTCTGCCCCCAGTGACAGGGATGATGAAAGTGTGGGGCAGAAACTTTGGTTAGTGGCCAAATCAAAAGGGTTTGCTTCATACTCATCCGAGTCTTTTAACTTCAGGGACTCTTTGCCATAAACCTGGAAGCCTGAGCTCACACAGCTGCTGTCTCAGCAGCAGCCTGGGCAGGAGGAGCTGTGCTGAGCAGGTGCTGCCGTGACAGACCCCAACACGCAGCTCCTCTTCTGCCTGGAGTCAGTCCATGATCCCCTGCTGATGGAATCTTCAACCTGCCCGGCATGGACTGCATTGGTGCCTCTGGGTAGGCATCAGGTGTATCATCAAAGCATCCCACAGCAGTCCCAAGCTGGCTCTAGGAGAATAATACACCAAGGCAGCTATGCCACCTAGTGCTGCCTGCATGTACTGTTCTCATCCTCAAGAAAGCGGGAGAGGCTTCGGGGAGGCCTGGCATTTGCTATTTCTGGCCAATACTTTCCACATGCAAATAAAAAAGTCTGAATTCTCCACCTTCACTTCAAAACATTCCTTGTGGCTGCATTTAACCATTCTCCTCGAGGCTCATAGGATATGAATGACTTCGTGCTAAGAAGGAGCAGCCCAACTCTGTAGCACTAATTACCCAAGGATATGCCCCACGCATACATACCAGATTCCTCGCCCAAGGGCTACTGAATCGCTGGCATTCTAGAGGTCTGGCTGGCAAAGCCTCATGCATCAAGCCGTTCATCCTTCAAAATGCAGCTACCTGTAGCAGTACCACTAAACGCTGTTTTCAAACAGTGGTTCTAGTATCATAAGATGCTACTATAATAAACTATGACTGTGTGTTTCCCTTAAGGAAGAAAAACATCAGTCCAGGAGAGAAATGGAGGGGAATGGCATTTATCAGATTATAGTTTCCAGAAATGGATTTGCTTCACTAGACCAAGGACAGCCCGTTTCCACACATCATCACCAATTCAGTAGGAACCGTTCCAGAAACCCTGAGTGTATGTTTTCAGACTGGATAGTTGATTCCCTTGCTGACTGCTACTACTCTAGGTCATAGGTATTTCCATGCACGCTTACCGTCTTTATACAGTTAATCAATAAGACAAAAGCACAGACTGTGTACAAAAAGCCCAACGAGGGAAGAGAGGCTAAGATGAAGACCTCAGGCAGCATGCCACGTACATGGCAGGTTAGGTTGTACAAAGGTGTCCAGCCTGTGTCCTACCTACCCACCTGTGTACCTGGTACAGAATTACAGAAGGGACACCTTTCTCTCACTCAAAGTGCCTTTTGGGAGTAAGTGCTAGCACAGTCTAAAGTGCCCTAAAGAAAAATAAATCTCCAGGTAATATACCGTATAGCTGATGACTGCTAGCATGGCAAGAAACGTTCTCAGGTGTCAAAACAAGCCAAAGGAAAATCGTTTGGGCAAAAAATGAAAAAGGATCCCAAGTCAAATTTATAGAAAAGATTCCTTTATTAACTTTTGGTGGAGAATATGTTTGTATATTTTCAGAAAACACCTCCAAAACCATGTGGATTCCTGCAACAGAGAGGAATTGACAGGACTGCTCCAGCCATAAAGACAGAAGAGAAACAGTCCAGAGATGGAAGACACTGACGACGCCTTGCCATACTAGCAGTCAGCAGCTGTGCATCGCGGCAGGTTGCCCAGGACCAAACCAGAGAGGGTTGGACCTGCATTACCACCATTTGTCCACCATCCAGAACTCAAATATCATTGCTGACATGTACACATAAGGAACTGTTTGACATTGAAATTGGGACTCAAAAGAACTGTTGGCCCAGAAAGAAACTCACTACAGACTGATTCATTTGCCTCTCAGCATAACCATTATTGCTTGTCTCATTTTTGGTTCTTAATAAGGGTATTTCTAGTATCACATGATCTCACTCATCTAGGGGAAATAATGAACAACATAAACTGATGAACAAAAACAGACCCGGAGACAGGGAAGCATCAATCAGACTGTCAAACCTCAGAGGGAAGGTAGGGGAGGGTGGGGGTAAGCGGGAGAGAGCAACCAAAGGACTTATATGCATGCATATAAGCCTAACCAGTGGTCACGGACAACAGGGGGGTGGGGGCATGCATGGGGAGGAGTTTGGGATGGGAATGGGGGGATGAGGACAAATATGTGATACCTTAATCAATAAAGAAATTAATTTTTTTTAAAAAGAAATCTCAAAAAAGAAAAATAAATCTCATCTCCATGCTCATTAATTTACTTTATATGATTAAAGCTTTAACCAGGCACATCACTCCTACTTTTGTCCCTGGAACACCAATGCCTGTGCTGTCGGGAAAAGACAGACCTGATTGCAACTATCACTCACTTGGTTTTCACCCAAAGCCAGAAATCTCAGCTCCCCATATTTTAAAGTGCTCCGCGCCATATACTGTTACTGTTTGCCTACAGCTGTCAGCTGTGAAAACATGTTTTTTTGGACACAAAAATCTGGCTTTTGCCCCTCTTCCCTAGAGACTCCAGCTGACCCCTGCTGACAAAAAGGACAAATGTCCCCTCTGCCCCTTCCCCGTCCAGACGTAATCAGGCTTGCCCTTCACAGCAGAAAGCACTCAGCGAGAAGGTTCACTGAGGCTTCAGGACACCAGCACACAGCCGCGGCACTTAGTCACAGGTGGGCCAACATGGGGAGGACCCTCGTGGCGCCCCTGTCACAGCTGGCTCTGAGGCTGCTTTCCAGGGAAGAGCTGAGCCCAGGACAGAGCGGCAGACCCCCGGCAACACAGCTGGGAGCGCAGTCTTTGAGAACGCCTCTTGAAAACAAAATCCTTGCTTCTCTTTGAGGGGCTACAGGGAGACAGCACAGTGGATGGTTATTTTTGTAGCCAGAAAACAAGTAAAGTAAGAGTGGGGCACATGTTCAGACAAATGTGCTCATGAAGATGCTACTCAGAATCTACCCAGCAGTGAGGCCTCAGCCTTCATCTGTCCCTTTAACACTCCCCTAGCTAATACACATATTCATCCTTGGGGGAAGGTTTACTTCAGAAAAATCAGTACTTAAGGGAAACAGGGAGTGGGGGACAGCTTACTTTTGCTGGTTTGTTTCCTGCCAAGTTATTTCTTTAAAAGGAATCCTTTCCAGGTAAAAGAGACTGCTTTATATTTTCACCCCTGAGCTGCTGGGTGGAGGTGTGACATGGACATCTCCAGTTTCAAGCAGACCCACTTGGGATGAGCCTGAACAGGAAAAAAGCGACAGGAATGGTGGTGACAAAATAGAAAGTTTTCAGGCTGGGCTTAGTCAGCATTCTCATACTTAGCTGTTGCATTCACATCGATGCAGTTTCTCCCAAGGACAGGAAGACACACATTGTCCCGGGAGGAACAAAGAATACGGCAGGGAGCATAAGTAGCCATCAGCTGTGCTGTCTCCCTATAGCCCCTGAACACATTGGAAAAGCACTTCTATTTTCCAGACAAGTGTTCTCCCACAGATGCAGGATTCATGTCTTCCCAGCCATGCTCTATTTCTAAAAGGTCTCTGATGATGTCTGGATGTCCCCTTAGAGATGGCAATCAGGGGTGATGGCAACCATGAGGCCAGGGGTACAGCATAAGGACTGGAACCCAGCGCCTCTGTATCCCTCATCCCCCGGGGCATAAGAAACACCCAGCCTTCCGAACTGGGCTCCAACTGATACTCAGTCTCCCAATAAAGTCCTTTCAATGAGTATTTTTATATTTCCTCTCATTAACCATATTGTTTTAAATACTCTATTTTTGAGCAGCGCGGGGCCTCTGAACAGTGGGAAAATGGGGAAACAATGCGCTGTCTATAAAGAGGCCATATCCTCCGAGCTGTGCTGATGAAGTCACAGTGGAGTCTCCCTTTAACTTTCTTGCATGTAAAATACAGTCTTGCATTTATTTACCTGAGCTCTCCCCCAGGTTGGCTAAGGAAAGCCACCTTGACCCTGCTAAGCCTGCCCCTCTTTCCCCCAGTTCTTTCTCTTCTTATACCTTAGATGTGCGAATTTGCCCTTTCCGCAGTGAAGTTCAGTGGCGTGAATTTTAATGTCGTGTTTTATGGGTTGGTTTTTATTGAGAACTCTCCTCACTCTTGGTCACAGCAGTTTATAGAGTACGCATGGCTTCTCTCAGCGACCCGGGCGCGTGTGGGGACTAATATTTATTTAACGTTTCCAGAGTACCTTCAGCTGCTCAGCAGAAGAGCACTTCCCTTCCCCAAGGAAACACATCAGCCTCCTCACTTCTTGCACCACCTCACAGGCATGGCTGTGCAGGTGTTTCAGCTTCTTAAGGTGTTTCGGATGTTCAGGTCATCCACTGGGCCCACTGTACAGAACAGTTTTAGAAAGAAAGAGGCTGCTCTGAGGATTCCAGCTGGGTTTTGAAAGCAATATTTAGAGAAAGCACACAGGCAGAAAAGGTTGATCATCCTGAACTTTCATCGCACATCACAGTTTCCTTTCTGTATTTTTAGCACCATCTCAATGAAAGTGTAGAATAGCACTGACAATGTCTATAGGCAACAAACAGAATCATTAGGGGTTGAGGAATGGTTTCAGAAAAAGTGGCTTTAAATAATTAACACCACGGTGCTCTCCCCTCTGTCTTCATCCAGCAGAGTAAATGTCTCCTGACAGGTGATAGCCCTTCATGTGAGGCCGTAACTCTGGAGCATCCAAGGTAACTGTGCTGCTATTGAAAAGCACGCTTCAGTTAAATGCAAAGTCTCAGACAGCCATAAAACACCCCTTAAATATCCAATTAGTCAGTTATCAGCTCAAGTGCATGAGAGACCCATACACTACTTCTCTGTGTGTGTGTTTTTAAAATATCTTTTTATTGATTTCAGAAAGGAAGGGAGAGGGAGAGAGAAACAGAAACATCAATGATGAAAGAGAATCACTGATTGGCTGCCTCCTGCAAGGGATTGGCCCCACAACCCAGGCATGTGCCCTGACCTGGAATCGAACCATGACCTCCTGGTTCATAGGTGGACACTCAACCACTGAGCCACGCCAACCGGGCAATACTTCTGTTTTGTTTTTAAAGCAAGGGAAAAGAAAAATATTAATAAAAGCAAGTAAAAAAATAAAAGAAATAATCAAGAAAATAAGAAACAATACTATCAATAGTGAACACCAGTTTTGAACTGTGTACTATTATTAATTTTCTGGCTCCTGATTACTCTATGTGGGCTTTCAGATTCAGCCTAAATCCTATGGGAGATATTAACATCCTTCCATCAAACAGAGAAACTGAGGCACAGAGAGGTTAAGTGTCTTCCCCAAAGGCAAAAGCTCTCAAGTGGAAAACCTAGATCTCCAATCTGGGTCTCTCTGAATCCCACATTCCTTCCATGGTTCACAATGCCTTACACATTGAAGAAAGCAAAGGGGAGACACTGAAGCCTGGCCCAGCCAAGAAGACACAGTCCAGGCTTATTCAGAGACATCAAGTTAACCATATTTTGAGTAAATATGTGTTTTCCAGCCATTGGATCAACTACGATGTGATTCAAACTGGCTCTTCTGAAAGCCAAAGATACCAGATGGATCGTCTTTCAAGCTGGTGTTTTTGTCATCTAAACACAGTCCCAGAAATCAAAACAAATAGAAACATAAAAACCATTTTTTAAAAAATATGGGCAATCCCTACCCTAGAATAAAGGCAAAAAATGAAAAATAGTTACCAAAAACCAGTCCTAGAGTACAGTAGGCCTCTTTTGCTGTTAAAAAAGGCAGACACCCACCCTGCTTCCTTCTGCAAACAGCCCCAATCACTGCTTGTGCTGAGTGGAGATAAAAATACCCTGATGTGGTCTGGCAGTATTCCACCCAGTCAACCTGCGCATCTGTCTTCCCTCTGGCCTCTGAGGTTTGCTAGAAGTGCCATGAAAAGGCGAGGCCTTTAGTGATCTGAACTGGACAAAACTTGAAATTAACCTTTTAGTGAATCTTTCGCATTCAATGTGAAACAACAGAACCGGTGGTGATGTGACATTTTTGGTAGGTGAGCACATCAAAGGCGCCTGTCGCTGAGGATCTCCCTGAACACCCAAGGGTATCTCAGGCTGCCAGCTCTCCTTAGGCTCGACGGGCGGAGGAAGACAGCAAGGCAGCCTGAACAACTCACTGGATACTCCACATAGAAGGAAGGCGTTTCCTCCCACTTCTCATTCAATTGTATGCACTTCATTACGCCTGATTTTTAATATTCAAGTAGAAAAGAGAAGAGCAGGATAAAAGACAAAGAATATTATTTCTGACTGTCGAGCCCCCAGATGCAGAAACCCATGTGCACGTGACTTCTGGCCCCTGCACACTCAACCTTGATCTCTCTGCCAGCACTTCTGGGCGGGATCATGTTTAGGATTCTCTGTTGGGAAGGCAAGTGCCTTCAGCACTTCTTTAGATGTCATGAAGCATTTTTAAACTGAAAGCACATGAATTTGGAGTCAGCATGCAACATTGTCATATGATAATGAAAGGAACAAGGAAATAATTATGCCCATCTCTAAGGCACCAGCCTTTTTGCGGCCCCATACTCAGGGTCTAATAGCCACCTCAGAGGCATAGATATCTGTAGAAACCTCTAGATTCTTCCTTTGTCTCTTCCACTTTCCTTAAAACTAGAAACATAGGGAAGGAGAAACCACATAGAAAGTATCTGTCTTTGTACAAGGTCACCTTCAGCCCATCACACTCGAAAGCCTCGCCAAGATTTATTGAAGAGCAGAGCTTAAGCTAATAGAAGGTGACTTGGAATCTAGAGTTCCCAACATTTCTTCATTCAGGAATCTGTCCTTCTGGAAAAAAAATACTTGCTAAAATAGACCATTACAGATAGGGAAGCTTAAAGTACAAGTATTTAATTATGATTCAAGTTTAAGAAGCAATTTGATGACAGATTCTGTGGTACTAGGAGATCTTACTGACTGGATAGTATGTTTCCGTTGTTCAGTTCTATTCCCTGATGACTAGTAGTCAGAGAGGCCTCATGGAAAAGAAAAGACTTTAATGAGACCATGGTGGGACATCGGATGCCCTAGTAGGGGGCAGAAAAGAGCAAAGGAGGAGAGAAGAACATACAAGGCATGACATGAGACCCTGAGGAAACAGTGCTAGGTGGAAGGTCACATTTAAAGAGGGAAGAGGAAGATCAGAAAGGTGGGGTGCAGCTAGACCAGAGAATGTCAGGCTAAGGTATACAGTTTGTCCCCAAAGCCATGGTAGTGTTAGTGACACAAAGCACCTCTTAGCCATCTGTTGAACGAGTGAAGGTACAGGAGATGAAAGCTCAGGAGTAAGGCAATGCTTTAAAGAACTTTAATCTTGCTACAGGGTCTGATTTAGATGGAAAGGAAGTCAGTTCAGGGTCAAAGAAATCAGCTTAGGAAGCAAGGAAAACCATGCAGGTGGGAGGTAGGGAGGGCCTAGGTCTAGGCAATAGCAGAAGAAAGCGAGGGAGATGGTCTGAGGAATGTCAGGAAGGTTGCAGATTAAGTGACTACCATAGGGTGAGGTGAGCTCGGGAGAGAGAGGACAAGATGACTGACAACCAGTTAGTTCCTTGTGCTGGCTGGGGGGACCAGAAGAGTGACGATAGCATTGACCGAGACAGGGAATTCAGGGGCACTTTGTCCTGGTTTCCAGGACCTATCACTTCACATTTCAACCAGATAGAACACACTGGATTATCATTATTCAGTGTTACCCATTGGATTGTAAGCTAGACAAGGATAGAGTCCATGTCTCATTTTCCTTTATATGTTCCAAGCTTCTAAAGCCCAACACCTAACACAAAAGAGGTGTTCAAGAAATAGCTCTTGTACCAGGAGGCTCCATTTGGGAGGAAGATGAGAGTGAATTTATGGTGATGAACGCATTTCTGTTGATGTAACTGATGCTGAAATTGGGGAGAGGTCATCTTTGACTTTTTTCTCAAGTACTCCCGAATAATATCCAGTTCCTCCTACATCTTCCTTCCTAATGTCTATCACTTATATCCTTTCCTTTCCAATGGCCAGATAAATATTATGACTATGAGGATGCATTGGTCTCCAGAGGGCAGACAAGACAACCAGTAACTGAACCAGAGGAGCTGCCTCCATCTTGGCAGCAGGAGGAGAAAGAGAAATATAATTTCCAGTTGTTTTAACAGAGTCAGGACATCCAAGATCTGTGGCTACCGAAGGAACACAAAAATGCAGGCCATGGAGCCATCGGCAGATGATCTCAGAAGATGGTCAATGCGTTCCTGCCAGTGATGTTTACTCAACTGTGAATAATGACACTTAATTGTCACTCTGAAGGACAGTTCACTTTATTTTGCAAAGTGTTACTCAAATGCCCCCATTTATCATAAAACCATTGTATAAGTGGTTACACATGTTTCTGGAGGAACGGAGGTTTACAGAAATCTTCATTCAGAATCTGCTTTGAGATCACTATTGTGGCTGAATGCAACAGAACCTCTCCTCTGGTGGGGAAATCAGAGCCCAGGATTTCCTGCTATTCATATACTACAATAAAATATTCTTTTTCTCAATTTTCCTTACTGATTCTGTCCCTAAATAAGAATCAGTCTAAAAACTGGGACAAGAACAGAGAGCATTGAGGAAAAAAATTAAAGCAGATTCAAAGTTCCAACGGATCTAACCAAGAAAAAGGGCTGTGGTTACTTTCAAGAAAATAATCTATAAAATGTAAAAGATAGATCAAAAACCAGTTCCACATTTGAAAAAACAATGCCTTTCTGGTAAATGCCATCTGATGATGAGTCCATGGGGCAGAGGGGTTTGTATATCACCTGATTAATCCTTATCGCCTGTGCTGGGTGAGGTTCCGGAGTGGGCCTCAGTAAGGGTTTGGTAAGTGAGTGATTGTAAACTTCCTGCTTGCAGGAAGAGACAGATTTCACATTTCCCAGGCTCCTCCACCACACCTGGCATCACTACATATAAAATTTGTGATAATCACATTCCCTGGTCCTGTGGCATCCAGACTCCCCTTTCACATGTCCTCTTGGCTCACCTTTAACAATCCATTTAGCTCCAGCTAAGTCAATGCAGTGTAGGAGCTGGCTTCTCCCTGGCCTGGTCCCAGGTGGTTGCCATGACAACACACCCTAATAGCAGGCACCTGACAAGGGTCTTCCCCTACATTTCAGGGCAGAAGGGAGTGTGGGAGACCCTGAGGCCCACAGCAGGAGATGAAGTGTGGAGATCCTGTCCATAGTTGATAACATCTCTCTTGGCCACAGACCACTGTCAGCCGTTCAGTGAAACTGGGGACCCTGTCACTGAAGATTCTGCTTTCTCATGCAAAGAACACCCGGGAAAAGTAGCTTAGGATGTGTCAGTGGTCACACACACAACCCTCATTTTTTGTATTAAAATAAGCAAAATAAATAAGATCTGGCATCAGCGACTATTTAAAATATCCAGCTGGTAGCCCTAGCATTTTTGGCTCAGTGGGTAGAGTGTCGGCCTGCAGACCAAAGGGTCCCGGGTTCGATTTCAGTCAAGGGCACTTACCTCGGTTGCAGGCTCCTCCCTGGCCTGGGTCCTGGTTGGGGCTTGTGCAGGAGGCAACCAATCAATGTGTTTCTCTCACATCAATATTTCTCTCGTCTTTCCCTCTCTCTTCTCTCTTCCACTCTCTCTAAAAATCAATGGAAAAATATCATCCGGGAAAGATTAAAAATAAATAAATAAATAAAATATCCAGCTGGTATCTAAAAGCAGGTATCCTCAGAGTCCTTATGAGGGAGGAGCTGCTTTCTTCGCTCCTGAATTTCGCCATTAAAGGGCATAGCAGGAAGTGCAGATATCTGGGTGTTGTTGGTATAGGTGGTGGCACATCTGTCATGCGCTGATGCAAGGCATGGATGGTATTAGTGGGTGTTGGTGGCACAGGGTACATAAGCTTTTGGCCTCATCCCTCATTCTAAAGTACAATTCTCAGACTTTACATTTTCTTTTGCATAGCCCTAAAGCTCTCTATGATTTATTTATCTCTAGGTATACTGAAAATCATTCAGATTTATGTAGCCTTTTTCTAATTGCAAGACTTAAAAGGAAATTTACTGCTTTAGTTGCTGGGCAGAAGGAGCCTGCAGAGTAGGGTTTTATGCATCATGTATCAGCACCTTGCATACAGTAAGTGCTCACTAATTGTTAATGAGTGGAATAGAAATGCTAGATGTGAAGCCAACACCAGCACCCCAAGGGGCACTGCCATCTCCTCACTAAGTCTTCTCAGCTCCTTATGCCCCAGAGTATAGAGGGGTGATGCCACACCTTCAAAGGGCAAAGGCTGTGCCCACATACAGGCTGGTTGCAGCACAACTGCAGAATTGAGGAGATGGCCACGGGCCACACTTCCCACCTCTTGACTATTTCTTAGCCCCTTCCTCAAGATCTACTCAGGTCCCTCTCCCTGCCCTCCTGTTCTCAGCTACCTTCCCCTTCTCCACAGCACCACACTGTTGATTCTGCATTTCATTTGGACCTTACTAAGTAGCCCCTTTTACATTCTGAGAGTACTCCCTCTCTGCCCACATAGGCGATAAGGTCCCAGAGTGCCATGCAGTGGCTCCCGGCCTGTAATGATGATGGTCCCAGTCCTGAACCCCAAGCAAGTGGCCCAGATGCTAACAAAAGGAAGAAGAGTATTCATTCTCCTCCCTTGGCTGGAAAGAAGCATTTCTCTGGATTGGTATTTCCCTGGAGAGGCCTATGGGAACCCTGAATATCAGATCTAGCCAAAAAGATAAAAAATTATAACCAAGCACAGAGTAGAAGCTGACTAAGGTCAGCACAGAGCAGCAGGCAGTGAGGAGGGGCGCTCTGGCCCGGATGGAGTCAGGGAAGAGGTCTCAGAGGAGGGGACCTTGAGCCAAGTGTTGAGAAACAAAGCAGGGAGGGTGGTCAGGCAGAGGGAACAGCCTGGAGAAAGGCATGTTTGTGACTACGCCTCTCAGAGAAGCAGCCTCGAGGAGTCCCTGGGCAGTGTGTGTGTGTGTGTGTGTGTGTGTGTGTGTGTGTGTGTACACACACATATACAGCCCCAGCCCAGAGAGAACATGCTAGACTATTAATATTCTACCAAAGTAACTTGATAAAGCAAAAACTTGTGTAATCTAGAGGCTGGTGCACAGTGGATGTTGAATACACTTCATCTTTTATTATCTCAATGTACCGAGTAATTTAGATAAGGTTTCCCGACCTTGTATCTATACGAAAGAAATTTTTGTACATCAACATGATCTACTAACAGTCTGCTAAAATAGAAAATAATATCCTAGAATCAGACTGGCCTTGTTGAAATCTTTGGTTTGCTACTTACTAGTTGTATCTCCTTGGAAACATTTATAAAGTTTCTAAAGTTTCATTCTTCCCATCTTTAAAATGGGATATTTACCTCCACAGGTCTGTTGAAAGGCTTTGATGGTTAATGCATATTTAGGGTTTAGCATATGGTAAGTGATCGATAAATACTCACTTTTGTAAATATAAAAGAGTAAGAACACTAAATGATAACTTTTCAACTTATAAATCCCAGGTGGTTCTAAATCAGGTTTCCTGAGAAAAATGAGCTGGTGTAGAATAAAGAAAGAGCGTGTTTGGCTACTGGATATGGAAAACACCAGGTCCTGAATTACCTGAAGCTGTGGGCACATCACTGCACCTCGCTGGCCTCCCACTCGCTTCAGAATACGGCTTTGGTAGAGTTACTGCTGGATAGTCACAAGGCCCTTCCAGCCATAACATTCTGGAGTCAACCTCTAAGGCATCTGTGATGGCCAAGGTCAACACAGTACATTTTACAAACGAGTACTAGAGCACAGAGTGAAGGGAATGTAGGACATATTATAGAATTAGCCCTCTGCCTCCAGGGTGGGGAGTTTCTGTGTACAATTATGCAGTCACTTTCTGAGGGAAGGTACCAACTCGCATCAAATCATTGAGAAGAACCACAGTTTCCACTTAAAAAGGTTGTCCAGATAATTTTAGTCTATACCTTTTCAGCACCACACGCTTGAAGAACTCTTTATCTTTGCAATACCTGGGTTACCAAGGGCACGTTTACATGGCCCATTCCTACTGGATTGATATTTGACTAGTGAGCTACACCCCATTACTTGGCTGTAGCCCAGTGCTCCCACATAGCTTAAAATCCTAGTGCAAACTTGAATGAGAGTCATCTGGGGAGCTTATTAAAAATGTAGACCCTCTCCCCTCCAAATTAATGTTGCAGGTCGATTGGTGGAGCCCAGGGATATGCCATTTTCATCTGATATCAGTGAATCATGTCATGAAGACGACTCTCCGAGTTCATCCTGGATAGTTTGGGGGAGACTGCACGGATGGCTGAGTGACCACCATTACCTGCACTGAGGCTTCTGTGCTTTCCTTGTTGCCAGGCAGCAAGAAAAACTTATGCACGATCCACCCATCCCTTTTCTGAGCCCAGAAGTGGAATTCTAGAATTTCTAAGACACAAGCCCACTTGGGAGTAATATACAATCCCCAAGTTCCCCACCCTAGTCTTTGTCCCCTCATACCGAAGGCTGCCTCTCTGCCCTGAACTAGTTACTCACTCTTCCCAATCTCCCCCTACAGAGGCTAAAAAAGAATCCGTGTTCTCAAGCGTGGAGAATGAGTCCAAAGCAACTGAGTAAACCATGTTGTTAAGGCTGTGGATGTTTCACAAATTAACAGTAGTGTTATCATCCGAAGTATTATCATTCAGGTGAAAATGCCTGTGGTCAGACAAATAAATGCTGGGACTAGGATTTGACAACAGTGTTCTTATTTGGCATTCTATGGACCATGCTCAACATACAGGCTGCCAAGTCTGGGTTCACAGTCATGCCCTCCGTGATCTTACAGTCTTCATCCCATCTGGTCTCAGCTTTCTAAATAAAGGGGACGAGGGCATGTGTTTGTTTGCCCTCCTGTGGCACATCCCCAATCCCTCAGCTGCTTCATCGCTCTCAGAACTGTCCTGGGCTTTGTCAGGTTGTTGCTAAAGTGTATGGTTCAGCGGTGAATTGTATAATAAATGGCCAGAGACTTGCTTTTACTTCGATCCCAGCATTGTCATGACTACATCCAGTTTCTGTCTCCCTCACTGACCACAGCCACATTTTGCATTTTGATCAGTCTTCAGTGATTTATAAACCCGTTTACTGGGTTATCACCTATAATTCTGGCTGTTCATCTTCGAGTGCAATTGGAGGTATTTTTTCCATATGCTTTGTTCATACTGATGCTCTTCTGCCTCCTTTTAGCACACTTGCCCATGACATTTTAGTATTATGAAATATCCAGAAGTTTCACTCCACAGGATTGTATAAAAGTGTTCAACTGTATCAGCCTAAGCAATGTCTAAGGGCCTGTATTGTTTGTAGTTCCCCATTCAGAGAAATAACATTATCTATCTATCCATTGTTTCCCATCTCTAAGACAGTCTCCACCCGACAATGTTTCCTCTGATACCATGTTCATTAACAATTATGGCGAGAGGGAATATTTGGAAAAATTCACTATGTCGTTTATATTTATTTGCCAAATTCTCATGATAATTGTTCAGTTGTTCAACATTCTCTGACATCTTAGAGACTTGACTTTGACCTCAGGCTATTTAATTGTGTTGTGCACCTAAGTCTACACAAGTAAGGCGAGTAGGTGGCTGGCTGCCCCATTGTCCTGTAAACCTGAGCCATCATTTAGTCAATGCAGACCATACTGGGAAGATGGGATTACTCTGCCAAGTTCAATAGCTTCAGTTCTTGGGAATAACAACAATAATGCATGGACCTATCTGTGCAGTCCTATCCTTTGGTTTAGCTCACTCAGCTTTAGATCTACAGCCCATCACCCAGTAAAACAGCAAAATTTTATTGGGCACACAAGCAGTTAAAAACTTTCCTTCATCGAGTAAGATGCAGAAACAAGTCCTCTTGAAAATACAAAGAGAAATTAGTCTGATAATGAAAAACCACTGAAAGCAATTTACATGCCATTCCCCTGACAGTATATAAACTCTTAATATGTTGTACATAATTCAGGGTTGGTCTTTTTTTGACTCCTCCCTTCTAATCATACGTCTTTCTAGCAGCAATACTGACACCTGAATCTCTTTTTCTCAGTGTGTCAGAGAGATATGCTGTAGCAAATAGAGCTATGCGTTGAATGGAGCTAATGGCTTGTATTGTTTATTCAATGGAAGGCCTCTGGTAATTTAAAAATAATGTTAATCAAGCAGTTGTGAAACCAAATATTCGCAGAATCCAACCACTTGTGTAAAGCCCAAATTTGTTGCTGTGTGCCTTTAAATAAACAAATTACGTAATTGCCACAAATAAAAGGGAACTTAAATGGTAAAACTATTATTTCCTTAGAAACTATGCAAACCAAGGAAAAAAGTTTTGAAAATATAATTGAGTGGAAGATATACTAAACGGGGAGCCATGGTATCCCAAAGGACAGAAAAGCAAAAAGGAATTTCAGAAAGGATAACAAATTAGTTTAGCAAAGTCACAATGAGAGAGGGAAGGCAAAAATAAAGGCAAAGGATGCAGCGTCCAAGGAAAGAGGAAGGGGCGAGTGGAAACAGCTGGAATTGTTCAGCTGTGTCAACATTCGGCTGTTTCACAGATTGACTAGCAAAGTGTCATCTGAAACCAATTACATTCCCAAAACCCCACGGACCCAGTTCATAACATTGATTAATCCACAATGTGAAAAAGTCCCCAAGCAAAACTAGAACAGCTGTCAGCCCTTGGAGCTCAAAAAACAGCAATTGCTTAAGAAAAAAAGAAGAAAAGCTACTCTTGAAATTTTAGGGATTTTTCAGAAGGTATGCCTACTGAAAGAAAAGATAGATTTAAAACTGCTCCCACCCGGGTCTCTTTGAGAACTGACTATAATTAGAAAAATAGGGGTCATGTTTAAAAAAAAACCCAAAGTCCATTCCACAAAGGCCTCCAAGTCTGAAATACCTTGTATCCTTCTGCTCCCTGCTGGGAGTACCACTAGGCATTTCATTTTTTTTAAAAGTATGTTTATTTTTTTTCCTTCTCAAATGCTTTAACCTATCTCCTTTGTGCCAATTAAAATGTAGCTATATTTCATATACTTTCTAAAAATATATTTTTATACCTTTTGTTACATTTCACAGACTATAGACAAAGTCCTTTATTTGCAAATATTAACCTGTGCATGAGTCTAGCACACAATGACCACCACACCCCTTCAATGTGACGGGAGCCTGTAAAGGTGTTCACAAAGCTTTGGCCTGGCCCCTGAAGCTACAGCAGCCACAGGTCCTGCAGGGGAGACTGTGAGGCCATACAAGTGGCCATGGAAGGCTCCTTAAGAAGTCTCAATTTCGCCTGGCTGGTGAGCGGCAGCCTATGAACCAGGAGGTCACAGTTCGATTCCCAGTCAGGGCATATGCCCAGGTTGCAGGCTCAATCCCCATTGTGGGGTGTGCAGGAGGCAGCCAATCAATGATTCTCTCTCATCATTGATGTTTCTATCTATCTCCCTCTCCCTTCTTCTCTGAAATCGATATATATATATTTTTTTAAGTCTCAATTTCTGCAGATCCTCCCCTGAAATCTCCACAAGACTACAGAGGTTGTAAGAGTCTTTCATCCTTTGGATAAATTTTTCCACAGAAATAAAATATATACTTATTTATTTGTTCACTCACTTAGCAAACTCTGCATCAAACACAAGGTTTCAGCACTTTTGTATATGAGTAAACCAAAACTTAGAAAGGTTTAGTGACCTGCCTGAGGCCATGCAACTAGTAAGTGCTACAGACTCAAACCCAGGGCTATCTGATAGATGATTCTGGGCTCTTTCAAAAAAAAACAAAAAACATTTTACTACATTATACTTGACATAGATTTCCATAAGCTAGCTTGGGAGACCAAAAACATGCAAAATATAGTTCCAATGGGGAAATACATTGCAAATTACAAAAAATAAAGGGGTATGAACTGGACTTTAAGAACATAAGCTGTTTATACATTCAGATTCCACTGTGCTTTGCCCCTCCTGTAAATACCCCATTAGTAATCTAATAGTCTCCTCTGTTGAAACAAGTTTTCTAATACACTGATGCTTTTCACCCAGAGACTTATGCTAGTGGCTGGTGGCACTAACCAGTGTTACCAGGATCAGATTTTTTCTAATTCAAACCATTCAGAGAAATACAAACCTTGACTCCACTGCAGTATCCTTGGATTTGAAAAAGATTAGAAAGGAAAAGAAAAAAAAATCACAACCCACAATGCTCTGCATCGGGCAAATGTATCCAGGGTTATTCGTTTTCAGATCTCAGAAGTGAATGATCATTGTTAATGAGAGCAACAAGTTATTTCAGATATTTAAAAAATAGCGTTACTAAATACAGTTCTCCAAACAGTAACAACATCTTTAGAGCTTTGCAATAGGAAGCATGTGCCCTGAGTTCTGAAGGATGAGAAAAGGGAGTGGGGGGCAGGACACTCAGAAACAGAGCAATAAGAAACAATTAGCCTCTAGACAGATTCTGTGATTTTCTCTACTGTTTTCCCCCCTACAGAATATGTGTAATTATTGTTTTTTTTTTAAATGTTCATGATGTCACAGATAAAGAACACCAATTGCTCCCAACAGAACTCTAACTACAGTACATGTTTATAAGAGCAAATTACTGTTTATACATGGACAGGATTGTAATTGAGGGGAAGAACATTGAAAATTATATGTTTACTGAATGAAAGCCAAAACATTTCCATTTCTTTCCTTTTTATGAAAATATATCATTACCTGCATCATGCCCCCTTCTCTCAGTCCCCTCAGTGGACACTGGCATTGATAAGCCTACAAGAAATACAACAGTAAGCTTATATTTTCATGTTATGATTTTAGAACATGGGATAACATTCAAAGTGATGGGTGCAAGCAAATCACTCACATTTTCATATTTCAATCTACTCTAAGAATCATTAGAGCAGAAGACTGTAACTTAAGTGTTGAATAGAGATATCATTTGTCCCAAGAGCTACTCAATTCTATGACCTTCAAAGAAATCTATACTAAAAGGTGTACCATTGAAAAACAACAAAAAAGTTGAACCTTAAAAGAACCCAAATGAAGTTTTGTATAAGATGGGGTCCTTGTACATTTGGATTAACAAAAATTTGACCATAAACTACATTATTTTTATTTTCTTATAAACAATTCTTATTTTATAAAGCCTACCCATACTCTGAGATACTAATGGAGTACCAAGATTAGATAGATAGATAGATAGATAGATAGATAGGTAGATAGATAGAAAGATAGATGATAGATAGATAGATAGATAGATAGAGCCATAGGAAAAGTATTGGAATAATGGTAAGTGTTCAAAGTCAGTGTTTCCATTCCATTGGGGTTCCAGGGAAAGTGAGTTCCAGGAATTTAAATCTAGGTAGTCCTAAGGTGGTTTTGTAGCAATTGATGGTTTTTATAAAGGTGTGGCTTCCTATCCATTTCTCACCTCCATCAAATGCATCTTTTCTTAATTGGCTGCAGAAAAGAAGTAGAGCAAGGTAGGTGGTGCATGCCTCTCTGACTACACCTGGCAAAGGCCTGGAATGGTCCCTTCTCCCTTGCTTCTGTGCTGTACATGGTTCCTTTGAGCAGCTTATCAAGATTCATATGTTAAAGAGCCTTTGTTGATTGTAAGGCAAGGAAGAGGGCAGTGAGCAGGTGTATTATTTGTGACAACAAGCTTCCTTACTGCTCCTGTTTTATTTAAAACCAAAACAACAATGAGCCTGTGAGTTTATTAACAGTTTACAACCACATAGACTCCATCCGGGTGGGAATGAGTATTAAAGGTTGTCTAGGCCCACTCCCTCACAGAACTATCACTCACTGCTCAGTGGAGCAAGTTTCTCCCATGTCGTGACCTGCCTCGCAAAAATACCATGTTTATATTGCTTTACTTGCCTCTACCCAAGGGACTCAGTGGTATTGGCCTAGTGCAGTGGTCGGCAAACTGCGGCTCGCAAGCCACATGCAGCTCTTTGGCCCCTTGAGTGTACCTCAATCAGATTGAGGACTTTTTTAGCAATGTACCTACCTATATAGATTAGTTTTAAAAATGTGGCTCTCAAAAGAAATTTCAATCGTTGTACTGTTGATATTTGGCTCTGTTGACTAATGAGTTTGCCGACCACTGGCCTAGTGGATAAAGGGCACTGGATTTGTGGAGAGAGTAGAGAAAACACAGACCAGAAATTGTCATATCAATGTGTCAGGTATCTGACGTAAAATAATGTCAATATTAAATAGGAAATGAGACGTTGCCTTCACAAGCTACTTCCTTCGTCGATACGATTATGTTTCACCCATCTTCAGATGAGGGACAAGTAATCCATGGTAGGCATACTTTAAAAGGAAAATCGTTGGTATTTTCTGGAGTTACTTAAATTTTCCCAACCCCAAATGCCAACAACTGCCAAACTGCTAAATTTCAAAAGGCATTCCCTGGTATCAGACTCACTGTTTTCCAGAATATCACGTAGTCCCTCAATTACTTTATTTCTTACCACCAAAGCTTTGTCTTAGCACTCGTAACTGAGGTTCCAGTGGCTTCCTGTTCTAAAACAAGGCCACCTACAGAATGGAGACTAGGTACAGATCCACAAGGGTGTGCTTGCTATTATCACAAGGGGCAAAGGGTCCCTGGGTCCCGCACCTCCCAGCACACTTTGATCTCCTTCTCCTTGGGAACTCATGTAAAAACATGCCTGGGCCTTAGCTGCTCTGCTGAATGCATTTACACTCCCATTTTCCTGCAAACCTAACAGGAACAAGCCTGGAGAATGATAGCAGTGATGTCCATTACGAAAGCTACTGGAGAAATTAAAACTATCCACTAGTCCCACTAGTTGGCAGAGGATCTGAATAGACATTTTTCTAAAGAAGACATAGAGATGGCCAAAAGGTACATGAAAAAGATGCTTAACATCACCAATCATCAGGAAAATGCAAATCAAAACCACAATGAACTATTGCCTCACACCTCTTAGAATGGCTATTATAAAAAAGACAAGAGCTAAGATATGTTGGTGAGGGTGTGGCAAAAAGGGAACCCTTGTAAACTGGTGCATTTAGCATAGAAAACAGTATGGAAGTTGCTCAAAAAATTAAAAATAAAACTACCATATGATCTAGCAATTCCACTTCTGGTTATTTATCTGAAGAAAATAAAAACACTAACTCAAAAAGATATATGCACCTCCATGTTCAATGCAGCATTATTTACAATAGCCAATGTATGGAAACAACTTAAGTGTCCATTGATAGATAAATGGATAAAGAAAATGTGGTATATATAAATAATGGAATATTATTCAGCCATAAAAAAGAAGGAAATCTTGCCATTTACAACAACATGGATGGACCTTAAGGGCATTATACTAAGTGAAATAAGTCAGAGAGAGAAAGATAAATACTGTATGAGCTCACTTACATGTGGACTCTAAAACACACAAAAAGAAAAACCAAGCTCATAGATACAGAGCATAGACTGGTGGTTGCCAGAGGCATGGGGTGGGGAGGTAGAGGGTAGGGTGGGGTGGCATGAGGGGTGGGTGAAATGGGTAAAAGGAGTCAAAGGTACAAACTTCCAGTTATAAAATACGTAAGTCCTGGGGATGGAATGTACAGCATGGTGACGATAGTTAATATACTGTATTGTATATTTGAAAGTTGCTAAGAGAGTAGATCTTAAAAGTTCTCATCATAAGAAAAATATTTGTAACAATGTATGGTAATAGATGTTAACTAGACTCAGTGTGGTGATCACTCTGCGATGTATACGGATATAGAATCATTATGTTGTACACCTGAAACTAATACATGTCATATGTCAATTATACCTCAATTTAAAAATTTACAACATGAGAAGTAGTGATCCAATTTAAGTCATTATGTGTGTCATGAAGACTTAATAAATTAAAGTATTTCTGATGGCTGTTTGGAGAAACTTTAAAAAAAATATTCACAAGCCATCCATAAAAAACTTACATAATTTAAAAAAATATAAACCTGGCTGGTTTGGCTCAGTGCTTAGAGTGTCCACCCGTGGATTGCAGGGTCTCGGGTTTGATTCCTGGTCAAGGGCCCATACCTCAGTTTGAATACTGATCCTGGTTGGGGCACATGTGGAGGCAACCAAATGCTGTGTCTCTCTCACATCAATATTTCTCACTCTCTCTCTCTCCACCCTCTCCTCCCTCTTTCCACTCTGTCTGAAAATCAATGGAAAAAATATCCTTAGGTGATAATTTAAAAAAATTAAAATTAAAAATACACACATTGAGCAATTGAGCACCAACTTTATACCAGACCCTGCCCTGAAGCAGCCCAAGGCCCACTGAGTGATTCAGACATGGAAACAGACAGGGTATATAGGCAATCTTTCCGTTACTCCAGAAAAAAATCATTATTTCAAAACTAACCCACAGATGGCACATCTGCAAATAGATCCAAAGACATTCTTGGGCAGAAGCTTTGTCCTGTGGCCTGAAACTGATTCTGATATTAAAATGCCTATAAGGAAAAACCATGTCTACCAATTCTTTATAATTTATCAAAATCACCTTCCCCAAATTATCTTCATCCCCATAGAAAAGGAAAAAAAGTTCTTACTCTTTACAGTGCTGTTCCAGGGGAAGGTGCGTAAAGGTGACAGACTCCTGGAAATGTTTCTCCGTGTTCTAAGCCCCACCCCCTTTGCCTACGTGAGGTTTCAGTCTTGGTGGCCATGCTGGGGGCTGACACAAACTCACAGCAAAGCCATGGGCTATTTTAAAATGTCCAGGGCAACACAGTTACATCTGTCTGACAGCAGAGACTATGACTATTAAGTTCTTTGACACAACTATTAGTAAATGGAACTACTAGGTATTTCTCTTGGTCTAGGGAGTGACAAAGTTACTGACACACAAAGGTGCTGTGAGCTGAGAATGCTTGGGAGTCTTAGGAATACGGGAGGAGGACCTCTCTCCATCAGATCTCCATGTCCTCAGAAGCAGGCTTAGGAGTGCCCCTACCCTTCACCCTTGAAGGGAGCTGCTAAGGGAGACTTAATAGTTGTTTGTCACTTAATAGTTGACATGACACATTGGGTTTAGGAAGAAGCAATGGACCTGCCAAATCCCAGTGAGAGAAAGGATGCCCCTCAAGCATGTATGTGCTCAGTAAATGTGAGTAGTAGTAGTGAGTAGGAAGGGGATGGTTGTGATGATTATCTCTACCAGACTTAGTTGACTTAAAAAAAATGTAATCTGCCTGAATCTGTTCTTTTCTCCTTTTTACCCCAAGAGCAAATCTTTGCAAGGAGCCATGGAGCTGAACAAAGTTGAGTTTGTCAGTCTGAGTTACAATACATATCTAAAGAAGTATGACAAACTCAGGTCTTATCCATGGCTCTCAGAGCTGCCATATGTGTCTGCTCAGAATCCTAAAGTCCCATTGGATAGACAGAAAATAGATTCGGGTGGCTCTAGCCATCAGCCATGTTCATTATTGGGTCAGTTTTCACACAGTACCTCTGGACAAGTAGAAATGGGAACCAGGGCAGCAATGAGCAGAGTCGGAGTTAGGACACCAGGGAGAGGGCTCTTAGGAACTCACTCAGGAATGCTGGGGTGGAGGACAGGCTCCAGGCCTGGCAGGTGGCAGAGCATCACAGTTTAAGCAGAAGCACAGTGTGAAGACTGGGCTCTCATGCAGAGACTTGGGTGGCTACAGTTTATAAGCTGGGGGTGGGACAGGGCAGGCCAACAGCAAGTCACACTTCAGGTAACACTTACTAGTAGGACTTGGGCTTCTGATGTGCTGCCAGGTTATGCCAAAAGATGTGACATCCCCAGCATTTTAGACCTAGCAGATCCACCCATTCAACAGGCCCCACTGGCTTGTGAAAGTAAGTAGCAAACACCAGCCCCATTGGAGGCATTCATCCATAAGACCCTTCCCCTTTCCCCGCTTCGTTTCAATGAGTGCTTCATCCTATTGATGACTCTCGTTCATATTTCCTTTTGACCCCACAGTATTTTCCATTCTTCCCACTCCGTTGGAATTGCCTCAGCAACCAAGCTGAGTTGGCTTGCTACTCACTCTGCTGGGGAGTCCCATCCTGGCCCAGCAGGCAGGGAAGAGCCAACCCTGCCAATGAGGGTCTTCAGGACTTGCCGCCAGTCATGGCATTGAGGGACAGGAGAAAGGAAATACTAAAGTCATACGAAACTGCACACCTATAAATCATTAGCATTTAAGAGTGTTCACTTGGCTAATGAGGGAGGAGGGAACCTTTCTCATCCTCTCCCTTTCCCATCCAGGGTTTGTACTACAGGGAAAGAGGATTTCTGTCTGACATAATACACAGTTTGAGCATTCTCCTATTTGAGGGGAGTCTTGCAGGGGTTGCCTCAGACTTAGATCTCTACCCTCCACTCCTTGCTAGCTCTCCCAAGAGAGGGGCTGCCCAATGTGCTAGGTTGGAGGCTGGATATCACTGGGCCATGATCACAAGGGGCAGAGTGGCTGTCTTCTTATGCAGCCTTCTAGGCTCACCTCCCTCTCTTATTCAGGTGTCTGTACTGGGCAGACCCAACTCAGGTTCCTGCCTTTGTGTGGTCATCACATGCTGACCTTGGTCATACCTGAGGATCCAGCTGCTGGTATCTGTTTGGGCAGCTGGACACAGAGTGTGGCCACAAGGTGGAGATGGGAGGCTCATTTGGGCTGATATGACTCAGCCCTGTGTTCTACTTCCCCTTACCAGAGCAGCCCTGCCTTGTATGCACAGTATGTAAATGCATCGGTTTAATAAATTAATCAAGTATGTTGTCCCTATTGAGCTGGAGGGGCACCTTCACCCACGAACAAGTTTGGGGAAAATCCCATCCTCACCCCATCTCAACTGAGCAGAACGTCCTGTGAAACAGCTAGGGCACATATAATTAGCTCCATTTTTGAGATGGGGGAACTCAGGTCCATCTGAGTTTAGTGAGGTTAATGGATTTTCCCAGAGTCCCAGAGCTATTGGAGCAGTTGTGCCTTGACCCAAGTCTCCTACGACTGAACCTCCCCTGCACCACAGCTGCTTGGTTTTGAGCAAGAATCAGTGCCCTTCTCTGCCTCAACAAGCACACTCAGTGGAGAAGGAAGAAGACATTCTCTTCAAGGCAAGCATGGCCCAACATTATACCCATGTGGTCTTGTGAAACTACCCAGCAACTTGAGCTGCCAGGGAACCCCAAAAGTATCCAAAGGAGGCAGCTGGGAGGCTATGTCAAAGGTCTCCTCACCTCAAGGTGGCTCAGCCCCCTCTCCTCTAGTCTCACTCATACCCAAGGTCTCCTCTTCACAGAAGAAAGTCATGCACATGCATCAGAATCCCCTGAAGGCTTACTGATGCCTGGAATGCTGGCTCTCACCCCCAGAGTTTTGAGGGTAGGGCCAAAGACGTGCATTTCTAACACATTCCCAGGAGATCTGCTGCTGCTGGAGCAGGGACCACCTTGGAGGACCACTGACATGTGCTTTCTTTCTCTGCAGGGCCTGGTTCACTACTCCACACACAGCAGATACTGACTGGGAAACATTGAGAAGGGCACCAGCTGATGATCTTAACAGAAAGAGTGAAGCTGCTTGTCTACAGCTCTGTTTTAGACCCTGTGTGGTATAAGTTAGATTAAAGACTCTGCCTCTAAAGATAGACATAAGTCATGTAGACATGCCTAGAAAGATGAGACTGCCATATTCCAATTATAATAAATCCCTCCAGAATAAAACAAAGGGCTGACAATGGAGATGGCCAGCTTCCTTGGGAAGATTCAGAAGTTGGTGCTTTCTGATTTTTGGGGCTGTGGTCATCACACCTTGGACAGCTGTGCCACTGTTTCAACTGTATTTAATCACAATCCTAATGTCAGACTGAGCTGCTCTGACCTAATGGCGTGTGAGTCCTTGACCACCATCAAGCCGCTCTGCCAGGAAGCAGGCTGCAGAGGTGGTGACAGGAGTGGGTTTCAATGCGAGGGACTCGCGGCATCAAAGATCTGCGAACTGTTCAGCTACACAGAGGAATCATCCGAATAATGATCATTTTTCACTCTACCCCCTCCCTTGCTCGTTCGAAGAAAGAGCCCTTAATTGCTTCTTGAACTACACACAAGTGGGCCGTTGACTGCGACTGTAATTCAGCCTGGAGAAGCCAGGAAAACTCTGAAGCAGATTTTGTTGAGGCAACATCTTCAACGGAGAAACACGACAGCAGAATCAGCAGGCACCGGGTACTGCTAAGTAGAATGAAATTGTCTTAAAGAACAACTTGGGATACTGTCAGCAGTTGAAGTAATCTTTAATTGCAGATGACACCAGGTGTAATCAGGGGGCTATGATTTTTACATGGGGAGGGTGTGAGAGGGAGAAGGGAGAGAGAGCAAATGAGTAGACATCTTTTCAGAAGGCTATCACATTAGCAGACTTAGATTCAGATTCCTTATGAAGAAGACACTGTGTAAGGAAACCAAAGAATTCTGCATTCGGTTGTTTGCTATTTTCCATCTTCCTACATCCACGTCTCAGATATGACATTACATCTTGAGAAGTGGCAATCATTTCCTTCAGTCTAAACTGCACACACCGAGACAGGGTTATGGACCAGATGAGGCAGAAACTGGTTGCCCACACTGCCCAGTCCACAAGCCTTTCCGAGCAAAGTCATGGCCACCTCCATAGAGTCCTTCGTTGCAGGGATGAGAAAACAGTTGTCTGCAACTGAGAGCCGATTGCCAACTACATGTCTACTGTAGATATTTCTCTCCATGTTTATCTAAGGATGCAGACCTTTTGAGGAAATCTTTTCAAAGACACGCTCTCTTACCTCTCTCTGCTGTTAAGTCCCTGAAATACAAGTAAATGTCCAGCACTTCTCGGAAGCCTCCCACCCACTCCATGTGGAGGAATCTCTTCGAGTGCCTTTTGCACTACCCTGCTCTGCAGCTCTTCCATGAATGTATCTCCCATGCCGACTTCTGTCCTCCACATGGTGGCTAAGTCACATTCTCAAAAACACGAAACTGCAACCTTGTTTGCACAGCAAACCTCAGTGAAGAGAGCAAGCCCTCTCCTCCTGGGAAGAGCCTGACACTTCCTAGTAAAGAAAAGGAGATGACGATAATTAGCATCTATTGAGTACTTACTTTGTGCCAATCCATACTAAGGGCTTTAAACAGCTTCTCTCATTCAGTCCCAACAATAACCCATTTCTCAGACAAGAAAACTGATGCACAGATAATAAATGGATTACGGACGTCACAGCAGCAGTGGTGCATTAATGATTTGAACCCACATCTCCCTGAATGTGGTGTCCAAGCTCACACTGTATTCAAGGCCAGACACCATGCCACAGCCAGGGCACATCCCACATGGGGACAATTTGAAACAGAGTGTGGGTTTTCATCTATGTCACAGAAGCAAAGTCTGCATAGTGGGCAATGAGCTGTTGTCCTTCCTATGCTATTTCTAAACCTACAAACTCTAAAAGGTGAGCTGTTTTATCCTCACTTAAACAAGACAACCCTGAGCTGGCATGACTGAATAACTGGCCTATGCTTCCACAGGTGATAGGTACAGGCTTACCACTCTGCCTTCTTATCCAAGATCCCCTTATTAACCAATTCCAAACTGATTATTGTGTTCCCCCTCATTGTAAAAATAAAATACCAACTCAAATCCAGACTATTCTAAGACCTTGAATAACTTATATACTCTGAGCATCAGAAATGGTGCCACCAATTCATTTAGATGCTGCCTTCAAATTCTCATATAAAAGGTACTCACTTTTAAAAAAGTGATAAAATTGAAATTTATTAATAGATCAATTAAAGAGATGTGAGCGACTTATTTCATTACCAGGTCTTAGGTGAAGTTTTATATTATTCCTCTAATTTATAAAACTTTCCCATAGCATAGCCCGATTCTATTTCCCTGGAAGAAGCTATGCTCTCTCCATCTCCAGAATCATTATCCCATTTGTATAACTAAGTGTCATACGAGGATTTCAAGGGTCTCTTAGGAATAAACTTCTCATACATCAACTAGTTCATCTTTTGCTCAGTCATCTACCCAGTTTCAGAAGAACTATTAAAAAAATGTGTAAGTCCAAATGTCACTGTTGAGTTACTTCTACATTTGCAAGAAGGATGGGAAGGGAACACAAGGCAGAGCACCACTTCCATTCACAAGTATTTATTGAGAAGGTATAACGTGCCTGCTCTGTTGTGGGCATGGCAGGGCTACCTGAAGAGTAACCCCAATCCTCAGCCTCAACGAGCTGGCAGGGCCTTGGGAAAGGGAGTCACTCAGACAATACAAAGCTAAGGATCAAGTGCCCATTTGGCATGGGCACCTCAGCGCGGTGATGTTGACGAGCTCATGTTCTGAACCCGATCTCTTCTGAAACCTGGCTCTGTTGCTTTATTTACTGTGCAACTGTGAACATGTTATTTAACCTCCTGAGGACTCAGTTTCCATTACTGTAAATCGCGACAACAGTATTTATAATACGATGGGAACGAGTCAGTAAATCTTGTATGTAAGGAGGCTAGCTCGTGACCAACATGGTCCAAGGATTATGAAAGCCAAGGAGAGCACACAGCGGAGTAGATGGAAGCTGGCTCACCCTCCACCTGGCAGGAAGCTCAGGAAGCCCTTAGTTATTCAGAGCTTCCCTCTCTTACTTCTCCAGGATGGTGCACTCCTTCGCTTGGTGGCACCTTCCCTAGCTCTGAACCCCATGCACACTTCACGTGGTTAACCTCTATTCGTCCTTCAGCCTAACCTGAACCCCCACTCCCATTTCTCCCTGAAACTCCCACTCCGTCACGAGAGTGATGACCCATCCCATATGCTCTCAAAGCACCTAAGCTCACCTGTATCTCAGAACCTGCCACTCACTTCTGAGAGTCCTATTTTCTTGCCTACACCCCCTACCAGAGTGTCAGAAACTGGAAGGCAGGACCATGTGCCAGTGCTCTCTCCCCAGCTCCTAGGACAATAATGGATGGTAGCAGGTGGTCAGGGACCATTTGTGCAGAGGATGAATGAATGAGCGCAAATAGATACCATGTCCAAACCTGCACAAGTCTGTCCTAATAAAAGTACGTGGCTCAAATTCTGCTGTCCCGGCTTGTGCCTGGTGTCATTAAATCTCTGGACAAGAAGTAGAGATGGTTGCAGTGTCACTTGGAGGCCTTTCTAGCACATCAGCTGCCTGACCTGCACACAGTGGGAACAGCGCACGTTGTGAGGCTTCACTGGCTGACTCTTGACAAGTTCCTCATTGCTAGGTATAGGTGTGAATGGAGATGTGATTCGCATGTGTATTCCAGCGTCTGGCATAAACACATGTGGAAAGAATTCGAGTTGGTCAACTGTTATTAACAGTATCTCCTTGCTCTCCCGGGAGCTGTCTCAGATTTTGGCTTCATCCCCGCCCCTGCATAAAGAGCTGGGATGGGACTGCAGCTTCTAGAATTACAACCATTTTGTCAACTTGTCATTTGACTCACTGTCTGGCTGGTGTCTCTCCCTCTGGGTCCGCAGACATTTTGCACAGGAAGAAAGCAATAAAGTGAACAGTCGCAGGGCTGCTGAATTCTCCCATCTTCAAAGGGTCTTGCTCTGTCCTACAGCACATACATATTTCGGGTAGGCACCATGGAGAGCCTCGCATCTGTTCCCTCCTGTACTGCTGGGAATCAAAGCTTCGATCCCCACGAGACGCTTTCTGAAGGCCGGAGGGCACGGAGCCATCTTAGCCTCACTCCCTTGGCGAGCTTCCCTGCCTACATGAAAATACCTGAAAAGGCTAACTTTGTCTGTTCCTTATTGCCTTAAAAATAACAGTACTCTTAACCTTTAGGGATTTATATTTGGAAAAGGGAAACGAACTAGATACAGCCTTATAAAAAGGCAGGAGGGTGAGTCATTTTTTAAAACTTATTTATAAGTTTGGGACCCAAAATATATATATTTGCAGATACTAAATGTGAACTGATCTTAGTCACTTCTCAGTATATATGCTTTTCTTTGGTTATATTTTAGTTTTCAAATAAAACTAAGTGGAGTCTGTAGCAGGTGCTAAAAGCCTGCCTGATTAATAGAGTAACCAAGATTTACAATCAGTAATTAGTTAGAACTAGCCCTGAGAATAACAACCAGAATTCTGGAAAATTGGGAGACAAAAGATCCATATTGAGATGGCAGCTTTACCACTCCCCTCCCTAATCACTTCCAAATTATGGGGCTTCCACCTAGGGCTTCACAGGCTGGCTGTGACGATCGTATGTACAATGGTTTTGTAAAGGGCGAAGCTTCGTAGGAACTCAGATCTTTCTAGTTCCTCATCAGGACTGAAGGTCAAACGGCAGTGGGGTTGCTCTCTTGGGGAAAAAGTATCCCTGCATATTATTAAGTCATACTTATAAATAAATCTCCATCATTTCTTTATCTTTCTTTAGGATCCTAAGAAAAGAGGTAGAATTCAAATAACTGACTTGATCACTTTAATACTGAGCCCAAGAATCAAAAAATGTTGTCATTAGAAGAAACTTAGGAAGCATCTAATTCTTTTTTAATTGGGTTTATTGGGGTGACATGGGTTAATAAAATTATACAGGTTTAAAGTGTACAATTCTATAATGTATTATCTGTATTATGTATTGGGTGTTCACCACCCCAAGTCAAGTCTCCTTACATCACTTCACCATTTATCCCTTCTATGCCCTTTTCTACCTTCCCACCCCCTTTCCCTCTGGCAATCACCTTACTGGTGTCTGTGAGGTTTTTTGTTGTTATTGTTGTTTTAAGAAAGCATCTAATTCTAATGCAATCTCCTCATTGGCCTGATGAGGAAAGGGAGGAGGAAGGAGCTGAATGAATCCCCTCCATCCCCCCACCAAGACAGAGAACCACAGAACCAGGTTTGGACTGAAGGGCTCCTGACCTCTTGGGTGCTCAGAATCTTCAGTGCTCCGTGCTAGACAAAACCTTTTTGCCCAGCTTTCCACATGAAGCCAGCATCTGAGACCACACAGTGTCCCTTTTAAAAAGGTGTGGCATTGCTGTGAAAGCTGTGTCTGATGGCTGAGGGTGGTGCCTGACCGGTCACCACAGGACTCTGTCTCTGTCCCTCCCCAGTAGGCAGACAGGACTGATGTCCCTTCCCTGAGGCCTGACGTGGCTTCCCTCTCCAACCCCCTCCCAGCGTCTGAATAAGCCATCAGCTTTACTAAAGGTGACCATGTTTTTAAAATCTCAGGCAGCATCCAGAGGGGAAGGTCAAGATCAAGTTCCCCAATCAGAGCCATGCACTCGCACGGACCTTCTGGGATAGGGTAATTAATTTCTTAGCCTCTCCAAATCGGAGGCTGGAAACCTATGTACAAAAAATCAACCTATTTCACAAAATCCTTTGGTGCAGGAAAAGCCCCATTTAAACAGACCCAAACAACCCAGAACACACTGTTGTCGACACATCTGTTGCAGTGTTTGCTCATCTGGAGAAGGATTCTGTAGTGTTCTAGGGCTTATGGGAAACTCAGAAAAGGCAAAGAAAGACCCCTCAACCCCACCTCCCCCACCCTGCTTCCTCCTGCCTTGTGGGGATTGCTCCTCTCCAGGAAGTAAACTAGAGTCAACCTCACTGAGCAGGACAAATAGAAAACTGGAGTACACAGACCTCTCTTGATCATCAAGTCCTCCGAGAGCAGAAGAATGGAGAAAGAACGCAAAAAGAGTCATTTCTGTTTGGCTCAAAGTGATAGTTAGAGCACAGGCAAATACCCTAAGCCACTCCTGCATGGGAATTCGGGGGCTGTTCCCATCCCTCCTGGTATAACTCACATGTGAAGCCCGGGACTTAGCTGGGTGGGAGTGGGCAAAAGGCTCTCCAGCAGGGAGAGGAGTCTCTACCACCAGCCAGCAGCGGGGTGGGCACAGGGTGATGAAGGGAGCTCGCTGACCTTAGACCTTCCAGACCACTCCTCTCACTTGAACTTTCTGCCAAGCCTCTCATTCAAGGCAGACAAATTATTTCCTCTGTTTCAGAGAGCTCCGGTCTATTAAGCCCTTTCAGGGTTCACTGGAAAAGCACAAGGTTCTCCCAGACTCCATTAACCATGTCTGTGAGAGCCCATCGGGCTGGACATTCACCCCACATGGCAAGAAAAAGCCTTCTAGGTACAAAACCAGGGGGACCCAGAGTCAAAAAGGGGGAAGCAAGTTCCACAACCACTCTTGGAAAAGCAATCCACTAACTTGCTGAGGTCTCCTGTCAAGTCCAAGGATAATCACAAGAGATAGATAATGTATTTGACCTTTTCAAGAGGTGCCTAAATATTGGGAAATATCTGGCACTTTCCTTGGGACTTGCTGTATCTTTTTCGGAGTGTGTGTGTGTGTGTGTGTGTGTGTGTGTGTGTGTGTGTCTCATTTTCTAAATTTCAAGTCTTCCATTGCCAGTTTGAGTTCTCTTGGCAGAACCTGCAAGTGTTCTCAGTAACAGATGCCTGGAGGAGAAGGATGCTAGCTCTGAAACAGAGCAATGCGCAGAGTTGGGAAAGCAGCTGCTCTGCTCTAGTCACTGTGTATACAACTTCCCCCAAAGTGTTTGGGAAACAGATCACTCTGGAGCCCATACCACCTATTCAGCATGCAGGCCCTTTTAGTTCCACTCATCCTTGCTTCCCTATGCTGTTTGTTTTCTGCTATGAGTTTCAGCAATCTGTTTGTGTTGTGTGTGCACACACATGTGAGTGTGTGTGCATGTGTGTATGTCCCTCTCCAGACTAGCTGAATTATCCCCAAGTGACTCTTAATTCTCAACAGTAATTGCACTGACATGATGATAAGGGGGTGCCCATTCTCCTCCTGCCCCTTTCTGTTTCCTCCCCTCTTGTTGCTAACCTCAGCCAAGGATGCTCTAGGGAGCTGTTTACTTAAAAGAGGAAGTCCAGCAGCAGGGTCACCAGGCTTTTAAATGGAGAGAGGCTGCCCAGGGTAGGAGGAGAGCTCACAGTCACAAACTTCCATTTTTCCTCTAACACCAGTACCTCTCCACCATGGCCTGAATGGTGGGTAGACATTGGTCCTAAGTCGTCGATCTTTTCAATGCCCTTGGCCAACCTGCAATCCACCTAGATGGGCACTGTCACTGGAGAGAGCTCTAGACCAGCTGTTTCATGGTGGGAAAGTTACCTGCCCTCAATTTTCACACCTAAAAATGGACTGGACAGATGTTCCCAGTTAGTGACTCAAACAGTACTTCTCAAACTTTGCTATACACCATAATCACCCAAAGACATCGTTAAAACTGTTGTTAAAAGATCTTGTTAAAAGATTCCTGGGCCTGGCCTGGCCGGTGAGGCTCAGTGGTTGAGCATCAACCTATGAACCAGGAGGTCAGGGTGCATGCCTGGGGCTCGATCCCCAGTAGTGGCATGCAGGAGGCAGCCGATCAATGATTTTCTCTCATTGTCAATGTTCTATCTCCCTCCCCTTCTCCCTTCCTCTCTGAAATCAATAAAAATATATTAAAAATAATTTAGGTGACTTAAAAAAAATGACTCCTGGGCCCACCTGCAAAGATTCTAAATTAACAGGCTGGCCATAGGCCTGAGAATGTGCATTTCTAACATCCTTCCTGGTGATGTTGATGCTGCAAGTAAGTCTGAGGACCACACTTTGAAAATCACTGGCCCACAGTCTCTTCCACCTCAAATAGTTCACTGCTCTATCCCCGAACTAAGTGGCTTAAGAGAAGTCGGGAGGAGTTGGCCCTGGTCTTATGAAAAATTCCACAAAGGGCTGCAAAGGCCACAGGCCTCGCCCACACTTGCAGTTTTTCTCTTGTCCCCAATTCCTGCTCAGTCATTTGCAAAGACAAGCAGCAAAGACAGGGGTAAGGAGTGCTGCTGGCTTAACTTCAAGCTGTCAGCAGTTGCTACACCTGTGAGGGCATCTTGGAAACCATTTGAAATTACAAAATGGAAACAACCTGAAATAGCAAAGAAGGAATAGAATAAGAATAGATTATATAGGCTCCACTTGCCTCGGTTGTTATCCTGGGTCATATTTTTGCAAACTGCATACGTCACCTGGAACGGTGCAATGCAAATTTGGTAGTCTCACGCACTGTTTGAAGAGGCATAAAAAAATAACTCCAAAGCAATAGAAAAAGAAGTATTATAAGGTACACTCTCAGATATTTACCTTGCTCCGAGCTCTATAATCCTTTTCAAACTGCAAAACCAGACACCTTTCTGCTGTTCAGCAACCTGACCTTCACCTATGAGATCTCTGCAAATTCCTGCATATGTCCATTCTCCTCGAGTTGAGGGGTCCTGTCTGAGACAGAGAAAGCCTGGGCTGGTGATGCTGGGATTATGGCTAAGAAGGAATTCTGGTTCTAAGCTCCTGCTTTTCAGATGTCTAAATATGTCTGCCCATCTGAAAGTCTACTTATTCAAATGCAACAGAGCTCCTGCTGAGATGGAATTTTAAAAGTGAATTTAGAGAAAATAATTCAGAGTACTGTCACCAGACCTGTGTGTTTCTCAGATCCTCTCCTTTTTGAAAATTTTTGCTGCAGTAAGCCAGTTACTAGAAACATATTGTATGCCTTAGGTTAACTAAAATCAAATGAATATTAAGAATCACTGCACTAAGATAAAGAATATTTTTTTACTTAAAATATTATACTTTAACTTAAAATTTGATCTGACCACTTTAGAAATTATCAAATGGAATAGGAGCCAGATAAGAGGTCAAGTCCCAAAAAGTCTAAAAACATTTTTTTTTTTTTTTGGTCATAAATTTCCCAATAGCTGTTTGAAAAATCTGCGTTTGTTTTAATCGGGGGTTATCCCACTGGCTATTTTTGTAAATGGAGTTTTACTGGAACACGGCCACTCTCATCTGCTAGCGCATTGTCTACTGTCACTCTGCTACAATGGCAGAGTTGAGCAGTCGCTACCGAGAGCATATGGCCCACAAAGCCTACAATATTTACAGAAAAATCCTGCCAAGCCCTGGTTTAAATAACAGGGAGGAAATAATGGCAGCAATTTAAACCTTGAGATGGGATACATAACATGCAGGCGCCAATCAATTACCTTGTAAATTAATTACAACCTGTTGGATCAAAAACACTCTCTGCCAATATCAGAATCCATTCATTTTTTCTGGCTCTCAGTAATGTCTCCAAATGTAAAGTAATAACGCTTTGAAATTTACTCAGCTGTTCAACAAACTTTTGAAAGCCTATTCTATCCAGAGTGCTAAAATCAATCTAAGTACTGAAAATTTATACGTACGCCATTATCCACCAAAACAACAACACTAAAGCAGAGCCGCACTAATCACAAATTTCTGCATGTGATTTGAGTTCTATAAAAACAACATATGAAGAAGGGGGAAAATTGGGTGTTTAGAAGCCATAAGTCTGCAGTTGGCAGATAAAATGCCATCTCCGATAATCACATCTGATTGTCACTAATGTTAATATATGTCAGTAACAGGCGAGCGCTGCACACCAGAGGTTAGCTTTACTGCTCAGATGCAGATGTTTGCAATACTGAATCTCTGCCATAACCCTGTGGGAATGGCATTTTTTATGCGTTCTGTAGTGAATTTATGGCCAGGGAGCCATAAATGTTATAGTTCTTCAAACCTTTTGCTTGTGGAGATTGTCACAGTGCCTGAAAAGTAGAAAGGCGCAGATGTCTCCTATTAGCAGGCCATTTCCAGAACAGTTCAAGGATACAGGCTACGTCACCTCCTGACGTGCAGGTAATCTGGACTACCAATGCGCCCTGGGTGAGATCTCCCATGATCGGTTTGGTTCAGATCTGCAGAGAGATCACAGGGCCTCTGTGTGCCAGGTGCTGGGCTAGTGGCCCTGAGATGCAGCCCTTGACCTCAAGGCACTCACATACTGGCCAGGTGAGAGGCCACACACACAGTATGACATGGAGTGCTATCACAAGGCTGACAGAGTGCCCCAGGAGCTCTGTATAGACAAGAGCAGGGGCAAAGCCAAGAGCGCAGAGAAGAGAGCTTGCAGGAGGCCTTCCTGAACCAAAGCTTGAAAGGTCGGCAGAAGGAAAAGAAGCGGAGGAAGTTCTGTGTGTGTGTGTGCGCACGCACGCGCATGTGTGTTGCTTGTGCAAGGTAAGAACATGAACAAAGCCACAGTTACAAGAAACAGGATGGTTTCCTCCCAGAATGTCCATGACATTTGCTAATGGTGTGACAGAAAGTGGCTGGGGCTGGGGGGACACACTGAGGAAAGAGAATGGGCCTGGGAGTGAGACACACTTTGGTTCAAGTTCTAGCTTCATCATCTACTAGCAGTGTGACCTTGAGTAGCATCCAGAATCTCCATAATCGTCAGAGTCTTCATTAGTAGTGTGCACCTCAGAGGGTTCATATGAGGATCAGGGAGATAATGGCTGGGTCCTGAGAGCACAAAGAGCTAGTAAACTGGTAACTCACAGCAAAGTCACCCAAGGAGGAAACACACTCATTCCATATAGCAAAAAAAGGGGCTTTTATTTATTTAAGATTTTAAGAATTTTTAAGAATTCTATGGAGAGCCTCTTCCATCAGTACTGAAAATGATGGAAGGAGTCATTTAAGAGAGAAACTCAAAGGCAGAACAACGCTGCTTGAATCTCCCCTTTTCCCATGTCGTTGTCACGAAGGTAAAAGAAACACTGTCAGGGAGACGATGAATCACAAATGCAATTTTCACTGTTTAAAATGGCAGCCCCATGAGCACCTTCCTGATGTCTCAACCCATTGGAAGCTCTGTGCACACCCGTGTCCCGGGGACCGCAGGGTGCAAAGCCACTTCCCCTTGAAATAACACACAATCCGCGTGTGACACGCCAGGAGCTACATGACAGATGCAATGATTCTTTCCAGAGAAATGAGTCAGTACCTCAAGCATAACAAAAAGGATTAATTGAGAATTTTCTGTTAACACGAGCTGTTGCAGTTTCTCTTAGGGAGAATAAAAAGCCCCTCATGATTATGAGTAGATGCCTGTGCTCTGGGAAAAAGTCAAAGATTAGCAGCTACTCTTCACCAAGCCTTCCTGGATTCTGTGTGAGAGGGAATTCCCCAGAGGAACACAGACCTTGCTAACTTGGGAAATCATGTCGTTTCTTGCAACGATGGCTTTGTTCACGTTCTTTGTTGCATGAACAACACATGCATGCCTGCGTGCACACACGCAGAAAAGGGAGTCATCATGCCCACAGGGTTGAGAAACATAGTACAAAGTGGAAGGGCTGCCTTGCACATAATCTGAATACCCAGGCTACCCGTGGAGGCTCTTCTGAGCAGTCTTCTGGCCGAAGCTCCTGGGGCCCAGGAAGAGAGCCGTGGTGCGGCCACAAATGGGGAAAAATTCCCCCTAATCAAGACATTCTCCTTCAAAGATTTCAGAGCCACACTTTTTATTTGTTTGGTTTTCGCTGGTTTGGTTGTTTTTTGTTTGTTTGTTTGTTTGGAGGAGGAGGCTAGACCCATCCAGCTGCAGCACAAACCATCACTGAAGCCACTGGGTCCCTGGGATGGGAACTGGCTTGCTGGGTCCCTCTGCAGCCCGCACCCCCCCAACCCCTGCTCCCTCTGCAATGATAAACAGGGGCCCAAGTATGCCACTGGGGGAGCCACTGCCTTGTCACACTGCTGGTGCACACAGCTTTCCAAAGATGAATGGTTAAAAACATATTCCTATTACCATATTTGTGGTTATTCTGAAGGTGAATATAAATAAACAAGTGACCCCTAAGGGCAACCTCTAACTATACAGTGTGGGGGCTGGAACGGTTGCTCACTCTAGTCCCTGCCTCTAACTTTCAAAGCACCAAATGGGGCTCACGCAGGGTTTTCTCTGAAGCAACTGTTAACACTAAGGAAACTCTCCATTCTTGATCTCCAGGAGGCTACAGAAGGAAGAAGTTTTGCCCTGGAAAGCAGTGAGGTAGGGTGTGCTCCAGACATGTGTCTGGGTCCTGGGAACTAGACCCTTCACTAGTGATCCTAGGTAAATCACTTTCAGGACCTTGTGTTTGTTTGTTTGTTGTTTGTTTTGTCTGTTCATTGAGGTGTTTGGACCAACTAGATAATCCTGAAGATTCCTTTTAGCTCTAAGTTTATTTCCATGAAACTAAGTGAAAATAAGTCAAATCAAGTTGCCCCTATGTGGGTATGAATGAGGCAGCTGCCTACACAGTATCATTTTGAAGGCTCTGAAAAAATACTCCAGCCTCCACCGGGGATCCCTGAAAATCTTGCCACCTCCCAAGTCTTGGATGAAAGACCGAAAGCTGCTAAAATGTACTCATTGTGTAATCTTGGAATGTGTGACCACTAACCCATTGTCAGCCCTGCTGTCATCTGCATGAAGGAAGATATCTAATCAGTCAGCCAAAGGTGAGGTAATGTTTGTTGGGGCAAAAGAGGTCTTAAATCTCCAGCCCAGGTGACAACAGCCACAATTCATAGAAACTGAAAAGACTAAAGCACTGGACAAGATGGGGCAGGATACATACATGCTCTTTAGTTAATGGAACCCCCAAATCTTCCCTGTGAAGCTGGAATCCATGGTCTAGAGCTCTTTGTGATCTGACACTGTAATTCGCCTCTGTTTGATACCTTTTGTCACCCCCAAAATGCCCTCCCAAATTCACCGCCTCAACACACAAAGTCATTGAGTTTCAAAACAGCCAAAAACAGTCTGAAAACCTCGCAATATGACTCGGTCCCTCCTATTACCTAAAATGGTCCGCTGTTCCATTTGCACAAGCTTTTCTTCAGCAGATTTACAAGGTAACATCTGCTTCAGAAACAGATGTTTATGCCAGAATTCTCTTCTGCTCATTAATGCTTTTCCGGTTAACATCTAACTATCTCACTCATTAGTTCTTAATAATACTTTTTGTATCCGAGCCATGCCAGATCCGCGCTCTGTAGAGCTCTGTATTATTGTTGCTTCTGTTGCTGTTGAATTACGCTGCTGAATAAAGGAAAAGTAAAAATAAGCCCCTCTAAGAAGGCTGCTATGTGTCAGAGCTCTATCTTTGTGAACTGAACAAGCTGAAATCAATTAAAAGTGTGTGTTCAGAGAATGCATCTCAGCTGTCTAATTGCACCACCTCTGCTTTAGGGCCAAAGTTTGACTCCCTGCCAAATTGCCATCAAAATGGGAGTCCATTAGCGCAGCTACACAGCCACTGCCTGAGCCCGATTCAAGAGCTTGCTTTAAGGAGGAAGCCCAGTGTGCTCCAGGGTTGGGTGCACAAAGACTCCCACTGCCCAACAGGACACCACAAAGCCCCCTGGGATGAGGGTCCTGGGGCTGACTAATTTACTCTGCCCAATTTCCTCAATCTGTCATAGATTAACCACAGGAAGCAGTCCAATGATGTTCTCTACTGATCCACAAGCAGTTTCACGTTAGCAGAACTCCTTGGGAAAAAGCCGAGTTGACACACCTTTGCTGAGTGGTGCCCCAGATGGCTAAGTTAGAACCCTAAGGACTATTCCTACGGGCCCTTATCCAATCAAAGAAAAAAAAATAATGTAAGCTTCAGTTTTTTCCTGATTTGTAATGCAATGGCATATACTAAAATGTTCTTTGAGACATTTTTATAAAACATTGTAAACACTTGATGGTGGTCCTGAGACTGGCTTTTATATTTCAAGAAGCCAATACCATTGCCAAACTGAACAAACCAAGAAAGAAATAGGGCTAACACTGGTCTGTATGATAAGGGAAAAGCTAACCCTCCTGGGAACTTGGGCCAACACAATGTATTGTTTGGGATCAGAAGAAAGAATGCTTAATAAATCATCAACAATAGTTTCCATGGTTACAATAAAGGTGTAGTCATCTATATTGTTTAGCCTGGTGTGACCAGTCCTACAGGGAAGAAATAATCAAGAGTCTTGTTGATAAGCAAATATGAAACTCACTTAACTTAAAGGAAGGCTGGCAGACTCTCCCCCGCAAAATGAAATAAAATTGAAACTGAAGTCTAATCAAACCAAATTCATCTCCAGACTTCACCAGAGCCAACGTCTCTAGGTCCCCATGAACTCCATTGAGGCTCCATAACATGCTCCATTATTTTTATACTAGGCTCTTCCCTTTCTGCCTAAACAGCTGCTTTCCAACAAAATTACTTGGCAAACACTGCCCTATCAACTATAAATCAGATATGCTACTCTGGAATCTAAACCCACAAAGAATATTCCCCATAACACTGCATAACAATGAAAAATAGAAATACTGCATTATTCCTGCCAAAAGAAATGGAAAAATATGAATGAAAATGATCACTGGGTGTATCATCCATGAGATTCCACTTAAATAACAGTCTCCATTTACTTCAATCACTGCAATTGGATGGGCTTACACATTGCAAAATGAAATAAAAGCACATTTTAGGAGGAAATTAAAATGTTATGAACTGCCTTGGGTGGTGCTGGCACTGTGCAAAGAATGGTGAGTACTAACCACAGTCAGAACCTCTTTCCCCTCCAGTCAACAGATACCATCTGAGGTTTTGAAGCAATCCACTAAGGGAATTTAAACTGGAGATTTGGGGACTTCTCCACAGCTCCTTTCACAAGATAAACCCCTGAGAAAGCAAGAAAATCGCATAGGTGAATGATAAAGTAGGTACAGACCTACTGGGACATTTTGTCTCCAGCCCTTTTGCCATTTGAACACTCCCCACCTCCAGCTCCACCTCCTTCACTTGCTACAAACACTGGGGCTTCATTCTCCTGGGATTCTTTCTCCTTGTTTTCTCAGACTCTCAGGTTAGATGGACAGCTGATATCTCCCTCATGTGACTCAGGTCACAACATTCACTCAGTTAGCCCAGGAAGAGATAAGTGAACAAAATAGGGCAATGTTCTTCCTGCGGTAGTAGTTTTCTGAAATCCCAACTAGAAAGGAAGTTTCCTTTCCTATGACCAGTTTCCCTTAATTATGAATGTACTGGGTGCCATTAGAGCTTCTCCAAGACACAGCTCAAGATCTGGAGTCTGCCAAGGGCATAAGCCAAACAGATGAAGTAGACACATAGACACATGGTATTATCTGGGCGTTATCCCCTAAGCCTGGAGACCCAAGCAAACAATGCAATTCTCTCTCTACCACCAATGGCCAACCTGATGATTTTTTTCATCCTTGTACTCAGAAGTTACACTGGACAGTGGGGAGATGCAGAAAACCATTTGGGAGAGTGGCCTACACAGAATAAATTTTATGATATGGTGGTGACTACAGTTGAGTTGACGATAAGCCAGAGTTCTCATCTGGATTTATGGGATTAAGGATCCTTCTTCTTTTTTTGTTTTATTAATCCTTACCCAAGGATATTTTTCCATTGACTTTTTTTCCTTTTTTTTAGAGAGACTGGAAGGGAGAGGAAAAAACAGAGAGAGAAACATCAATGTGAGAGAGACACATCAATTGGTTGACTCCAGCATGCGTCCAGACCAGGGCCAGCAATCAAGCCTGCAAATGAGGTATGTGCCCTTGACCAGAATCGAACCCAGGGCACTTCAGTCCATGGGCTGACATTCTATTCACTGAGCCAAACCGGCTAGGGCTATGGCTCCTTCTTGAGGAAAGCACATTTCACACCAACCTCCGGGAGGTGGTGACTGTAGCAAAACTATTCTCAGCATGACCAAAAAGTTGACAGCCATCTCTGAAGCTAACAATCTGAGAAGGTGAGGAAGGAGCAAAGCATACTCTTTCTCTTGCCCATGAGGTCTATGTGCCACATCATATACTCCCTGTCGACAGAGGTCCAGAGCTCCATGAAATGGGGTTTGAACAGGGAAATACTGACTGAAACTGAAACAATGTCTCCCACAGAGGACAGAGAGGAGAACTCCAAACTTCCCTGCTTCCAATGCCAACTCCCATGAGGCATATGATGGCCTGAAATCTTGACCAAGGTCAATATAACCCCAGGCTGTGCTTCCCAGTAGGACTTGGGCACAGGAGAAAGCCTCATGCTGGTGAATTTGGCAGGTGAAGGTGTGATACTCATTGGTAAGACCCAGCTTTTTCTCCTAAGCATGGAGGATCAAGAGACATTCATTCCCGGGGTGACCATTCCTTTGGGTGAGTATACAAAAATACAGAGACTTCCATAGATTCCAGGGATCTCAGAATATTGAGAATTCTTGCCCACGAAAAGACCTGTATATTTAGATGGCTGAGATTCACCCTCCAGTTACAGGAAGCAAGAATAGGCCATTAAGTTGTCCTCAAAGTGCTATCTTCCTCTTACCCACACTAATTAATCAAATATGACTACAAGGGGATAACAACCAGATTCTGTGTAATGGATATTTCAGCAGTTGTGGGCTGGTCTGTTTTAAGAGATGATGGTACAGAGCCCAGGTTTTTCTCTGCCCCACTTCCAGATGATGTCCAATCCACTGACAAACCAGGAATGTGGCTCATATTCTCAGATAAGGAGCCTCCTTGCAATGACACTGGCTCTGTCAAACAAGATGTGATAGAGTCCCCAAATGCACTCAGCACACTTATGGTCAGGGCTCTATGAGGAAGACAAAGACAAATTAGGCAAAAGACCAGCCCTCAGAGAGCTTACCTTCCAGTAGGAAAGATAAGACAGCTAGATAAATAACTGTTTTAAAGGCAGAAAGAGATAAATGTCATAAAAGGAGATGAATAAGTTACTCCCATGTCAGATAGGAAAAGGGAGATATTATTTGAACAACTAGCAGGTATCTAGGGGTGGGCAAGATGCTGGGGATACATAACAAACAGGACCCAGTTGTTGACCTTTGGGCCATAGTCCTAATAGACAACTAACTACAATAATCTTACTGTAGAGGAAGACAAATAGAGAATGCTATGATGCCCCAGAAACGAGAGAGGAGATCCTTTACCTAAGTCAGTGGTCGGCAAACTCATTAGTCAATAGAGCTGCAAACTGCGGCTCGCAAGCCGCATGTGGCTCGTGAGCCGCAGTTTGCCGACCACTGGCCTAAATGAAGAAGAACTCACAACAGGTGCTCTTTGAGCTCGTTATTGAATGACGAGCCCACATTTTGGCAGGCAGAAAAAGAAGAATTCCAGGGAAAAGGCACTGCATATCCTTGAGGGCTCTTATTTTTCCTACATCAATCTTGATCCCTCAGTGCCGAGCACAGTGCTTGAAACACTTGGGCACTCAATAAAGGTTACTGAATGAGTCCAAGAATTCAGGGCATGGATCGACAGACTGCACTCTGGATGCAAAGCTCTCATCAGGGCAGTCACTGGTCAGACCCTCGTTTCTGAAAGATTTTCCCAGTAGTCTGGAGCAGCGGTCGCCAACCGGTGGTCCTTTAAGTCCGAAAGGTTGGCACCCACTGGTTTAAGGAAACCTTTGGAGCAGCGATCGCCAACTGATGGTCCATGGACCACTGCTGATCCATGAGGTCCGAAAGGTTGGGGACCGCTGGTCTGGAGAATGGGAGTGAGCTGGCTTGCCTGGGAATAAGCGAGAATTCCCGCATCAGAGAATGCTGCAAATGGTCTGAGGGGCAGGGAAGATTGGGACATGCAGATAGATAATCACAGGAGGCTATTTTCGAAAGCATTTCAGACACTTATAATAGGGATTTGTTTACCAAAAAGATACTCTAAAAATGATTTGTTAAAATAAGACAACACCTTTACAAAAGTTTATTTTCTGGAAAGAAAGCACATTTAATAACATGTGTTAATGATTTTAAAGAAAGCCATATACAAAACCACTAATAAAAAGACTGATACAACTACTCAAGGTCAGTGGCTACCCATCTGAGGAGTCCTGGCAACTTTGTAAATATCAACTCAGGCTGGGGGCTGGGCCTGGGTGATAAATGCATTTTCCAATTTCATGGAGAATGAGATAAGACAGCGCCAAGGTTGTGCAAGGATACAAAATCACATAGCGCATAAACCAGAGGTTTTAAACACTTTTTTTTAAAGCAGCAGAACCCATTCCTTAATACGTTATGCAAAACCCAGGAGGCAAATCGGATATCAAATAAGGGTCCTTGTTTGAGATGGAGTCCTAGGAGCTTGGAGACCCCAGGGTCCACTGTTTCCTGTCGCCTCGGAGGCAGCCCTCAGAGGCCCAGAACAAACACCCAAGGAGTCCCCTGGGTCAGAAAATTCTCTCCAGAAGTCAGAGGAACTTCCAAACTGGCCCATCTTAGGACCTAGCTCTCAGGATGACAAGATGTACCCCAAAGGCATCTGGGTTATTTCCTGCTGCTGATTGTATAATCACCAGGAGGCTTGGAATTATGAATCACGGGCCACAAAGAAAAAATCCCAGAAGCGAGAGAAATGAGAGTTAACAAAAGATTGGCTCCTCTCTCTGAGTCCCAGAGCTGGGATTCTGCAGATGACACACTGACGGTCCAAGGGGCGGCACCTGGCCCAGGCCTACACCCAAGGGACAGGGGGCTGTGGCAGAGCCAGGTCTGAGGCTCCAAGCCCCTCCATGGCTCGGGAGTGGCTGTGTACACCAGCCTCCCTCTCGGAGCTGCAGCCTTCTGGGGCAGCATCGGAATTGGGCACATTCCATATCTAGCACGCCTGTAGAAGTACACAAAGCTGTGCCGTGTGGGGTAAATCCAAGGACATTTTGTTCTGTAGCAGAGACTGACAAGCTCATTTAGTAGCAACAATTCACCGTCCACAAAAAAGTGCTGAATCTCACTTACAGACATAGTGAAATTCAGGCAAAAAGACAGCCAAATAGCACGGGGAGCTATTTTAGATGTGCATATTTTAATACCATAAATCTTTATTTTTCTTAACCAAATAGTCCCGCACAAAATTATCTGTTGCAAAATGCAGGCCCTGAGAGAGAGGCTGTAATCCCCATTTCAGAGATGGAGAAACTGACAAGTGCAGGCTCCCAGAGCAGGACTCTTCCTGACACACAGCCGCCCATGGAGCTCACACAAAGAGCTTCCTCCGTCAGCAAAACGCAGCCTCTGAGTCCCCAGGGGAGGCGGTTCAGAGTCATTAAAAATTGGTCCTGCCCCATCCCAAAAGGACATCTGGATAAATAGGCACTGGGGAGACATGACGAGCAGGCTTACCTGAGGAATTTAATCCAAGGTTGCTTTAAATTCACAGTACTTATGCCCTGGTCTGCGGTTTCCTTGCTGATGGAGTGGCAAGTCTATAAGCACTTCACAGAATTTACCTTACATGTCTCTCTCTCAAACCCTCTCCAGGAAATAAAAATTAAAGCCACTAACTGTATAAACACCCCATCTAAACAGCCTTTCCCCATTTTTTTCTGATTTTCTTTTCCTGATCCCCTTTTAAATGGATTTCACACTCTAAAGGTTGCCAGGCTGACATCCTTGGGGACCAGTCCTATCCATTTAGATGCAGGATCCGCAAAAGATGCTCAGCCCTTCTGCACACAGACTCCACGCAGAAGTAAAGGAGGGTGAGAGTGAAGAGACAGCGAGAAGTATGTTAGCCCAGGTGCAGGGCTACCAGAACCTAGGGGCAATCCCGCTGAAATGCACCATATGCTGTAAGAGCACCTCTACTCTTGAACTAGCTCATTAGCAAGGTTTTTTGAAATAGAGAATTATTTACTAAAAGACATGGATTTGAATATGCAGCAATCTCTTGCATTAAATGCAATGGAGTGAGAACAAAGATCATAAAAACTCCAAACTCTTTCTTACAGACAAAGGCCTCTGCAATTTGGTTGGCTTACTCCTTCAAGCTCATCTCTTTCCCTTTCTCCCTCCTCTCCTTCCTGCAATATCCTACATCCCAGCTGCACCATTCCTGGTGCTTTTCTTTGTCCCAAACTGCCCTTATCCAGCAGATAGGGAGCTCCTTGACAGCACTGGTAATGCCTAAGTTATTGTTGTGTGGTCTGGAAAACTAGGGGAGCAAAGTGCCAGGCACACAGTAGGTAGTTAAAAATGCATGCTTAAAAAAAAAAAAAAAAAAAAGAATACACTCATATGCTGACTCGGCAAAATATACCATTTGAGAGGTACAGTGGTATGGGCAAAGCGTTCATTGTAATAGAAGACAATCTCAAAAGCCCTCAATAGGGGCAGTATAAATAACATGCCCTCTTTAGGGAAGACCATGCAACATTCATAGAATGAAGCAGGTCTGTATGTACTGACATGGACAAAGGGAATTGGAAAATTCTGGAAAAATAAACAAGAAATTCTTAGCAATAGTTACCACTGAACAGGGGGATGATACTGAGGATATAAGAGGTTGACTTTAATATTTTCACTTTATGTATTTTCTTAAATTTCTGCATTTTTAAGTATATATTTGAAATTTTTTAAATGCATAGAAATGCCCTCCCTTGAAGTGGAATTTAATTCTAAAAGTTTCCAGGTTAACAGTCCTCTCAATTAAATCCATCAAGCAAGTGAAACAAATGGACTAAAATATCCTTGAATCTCTAATGTTTTTGAAAAGAAAAGACAATTTAAAATAATGAAACCTGTTCTTGGGCGCTCATGAAGTGCTTCCCATTGTGCTCTCCAATCAGCTTCTCTCTGGTGCGGTGCTTTGGGAAACGATGCCCTGCTAGCCTGATATCCGGATTTGAGTTATTTTTACTTGATAAATATTTATCGGGCATCTCCCACGTAGAAGGCACATGTGCAGAGCACGGATGCAGAAGGAAGAGGGAGTAGCATAAGGCCCCAGCAGCCCACGGCTCTCACTCTACCAGAGGAGACCGGCACTGAGAATTAAAACAAGGCAGAATGTGAGAAGCACTATAAAAAGGAAAAAAGCAAACAGGAGGGGGAGTGATTCCAAGTGGGAATACTGGGAAGGATCTTGTGGAAGATGAGATTGGACCAGGGTCCAGAAAGACAGGTAAGACCAGTGGTTGGCAAACAGAGCCAAATATCAACAGTACAACGATTGAAATTTCTTTTGAGAGCCAAATTTTTTAAACTTAAACTTCTAACGCCACTTCTTCAAAATAGACTCGCCCAGGCCATGGTATTTTGTGGAAGAGCCACACTCAAGGGACCAAAGAGCCGCATGTGGCTTGCGAGCCGCAGTTTGCCGACCACTGGGTTAAGACTGACTAGCAGGAGACGGATTGAATGAGAGAGGCAGCGGCCTTGTCTTGTATGCTGTTCTGGCACACTGGAGGTGCGGCTAAATATCCAAACTCTTAACAGGCTTTCTGCATGCAAAGTGAGTGAAAGGAATTGCCACATGCCTAGAATAAATCCAAACTCTTTCCCCAAAATGGCAAACCCACATGTCCCCACCTTGCCTCATTGTTCAACCTTCAGTTCCTGCTCCTCCCTCCCCTCACTGCAGCCACCCTGCTCTCCAAGCTCATCCAGCTCCCAGGACTTTTTCTACAGCTGTTTCCCCTTGGCCTGGAGGATGAATGCCATCAGAGCAAGGCCATTGTCTCATCTACAATTGTATCCTCAGTGCCTAGCATACAGTAGGAACTTAATCTGGAGTAAATACATGAATAAAATAAAGCTTGAAATTAGCCAACAAATGTAGAAGCTTTCCTTGGATAACTCACCTGGATATACACTTTTTTACATTTTAAATAACTCTGTCCAGGCTAAAATCACTTCACCTGCCCTAAACCACAAGGACTATGAGGATTAAGCCTGATACACTATGACCATTCATGCCCAGCGTATTGTTGCAGCTCTCACATGCAGGGTCATCTCAGTCCACACAAAGACTTGGCATTTCAATTTTTGTTTCACAGTTGAGAAAGCTGATACTCAAGCCAAAAAAAAAAAAAAAAAAAAAAAAGAAAAGAAAAAACCTTTTGGACAGTCATAGTATCAATCATTGTAGGAATTTAGGAACTACAACTCGAACCCGAGCCCTCTGCCTGGTCTAAATCCTATTGGCTTCTTCTAAAACCCCAGCTATCTGTTGGGCTTGGAAGAGAATTGTTACTCCAATTCTTCACAGGATGCTGTGCGGGGCTTCCAGTCTGCAATTACCCAGGAAGTTTCAGTGAAATGTATCAACAAGAGACTGTGGTGTGCTTCCCCTACAAACAGGAAGTGCTAAGTGAGTTTTGACAATTCCTCCTATAACTCCTCTTGATTACTGTTATTGGAATGTCTAAACTTTTAAAAATAATAAATACCACTTAGGAGCAATTGTTATTTTAGCTGCGAATTAAGATCATAAGTCTTTTGTTTAAAAGGCAACGCGTGTTTAACGGAACACTTCCAAAGGAGCACGGCTGAGATTCCCTCACAGGCAACGGATGCTTGGGTGGAATTTTTCATCTGCAAATTAGGTTAGTTTATGGCAGAAAATGAAAAGTCATCATCAGACAGACCAAAAAACGGGGCCATTCTTTACCTGGAAGGAGCAATTAGCTGAAACATCTGTGGGGAAAATTCCTCTCTCGAATTTTGTCGATTTTAAAAAGCTTTGAAAGAATCACTCTAAAGTCTCAAGGACGCACCTAATTATGGCTTACCCCGGTGGCCACTCACAGCTGCCTGTTTACTCAACCTGAAGTGAGAGTTGCAGAAACACCTTGAATGAGGCCACACCCCACGAGGAGTCAATCCCATCCAGCACATGGTTCCAGCTCACAACTTCCCTGTGCAGGGCCAGGGCTCCTTCACTTATGTAAGTCTATCTATACATAGGCAGATGCCCTGTCTACAAAAGGACAGTCTATCTTGTTCTCTGCTAAGTCCCCCCACAGGGGACAGGACACTTTCTTGGAACATTACCTCACTTATTTAATTTTCTAGATAATTAGGAAAGATAGTAGAACGGGAGCATTCTTCATAGTTATTGGACATTAGTCTGCTCATCAGATACAGGTTGGTTTTTCTTATAAACTAGAGGCCCAATGCAAGAAGATTTATGCAAGAATGAGCCTTCCTTCCCCTGGCTGCCAGCACCGCCTTCGCTCCGGCCCAGAGCCGCCTTTCTGCCTTTGCTGTAGCCTGGAGCCACCTTTCCACCTTCCCATGCTGCCCAGAGGCCCGGAGCATCTGGGGCGGGGCGAGATGCCTGTGTATGCAAATTAACCTACCATCTTTGTTGGGTTAATTTGCATATTCACTCCTGATTGGCTGGTGGGTGTTAAGAAGGTACAGTCAATTTTCATCTTTCTCTTTTATTAGTGTAAATGTTACTGATTACTTCAAAACAAACACACACTCACACACATACACACCTACAAGAAAACAAAAAAACAACAACTATTTTTCTCAAGACTGTGTATCCTGTTTAGCTCTGACCATTTTTATTTCCAGCAAGTTGGATTCATTCCATTTTTAGTGGCAACTCCTTTAGGAAGCGATCTTTTTTAAATATATTTTATTGATTTTTTACAGAGAGGAAGGAAGAGGGATAGAGAGTTAGAAACATCGATGAGAGAGAAACATCGATCAGCTGCCTCTTGCACACCTCCTATTGGGGATGTGCCCGCAACCAAGTTACGTGCCCTTGACCGGAATCGAACCTGGGACCTTTCAGTCCGCAGGCTGACGCTCTATCCACTGAGCCAAACCGGTTTTGGCTAGGAAGCGATCTTTTAAAACCTGTGTTTGGAGAAAGGAAGTTAATGGGCCAGAACTGGTTTATCATGAAATACTCATCAAGTCAGGAAATAAAGTTCAAACCCTTCTACCATCGGGTGAAGGGGACCCATTGGTAGCACACTCTCAGAGAACTATCTAAAAGTCATTTTTTTAGTGCGTGAAGAGAGTTCTAGAAGTAGTGAACTTGGATTCAGTAGTATTGCCTCTTGCCATCTATAATTTAAGGAAGGAGGTAAGACATTTAATTTACTAAGTCTAATAAAATGGTCAATCATGTTAAATTACATGCAGAATTCCAGAGAGCCAGAAGTTACCCCCTCACCTCACCCCGCCAACACCTAATAGTGAGTGGTCAATTTTTAAATGCTCTCCTAATTTGTAGCAGCATTTTGGAAAGCTAGAAGGGTTGGGGTTCTATATGAAAGAAGCAGAATGGTTTGCCTCTCTCCAATCTAGGGCTATCTGTACCCAGAGAAGGGGCCATTCATTTGGAACAAGAGCCCTCACTCCCCCAGAGGGAGCTGGGCAATGACACACACCTGCTCTCCCAGATCCTCGTTTCAATACTCCTTATCAGCCACCACACTACCTGTCAGCAGTATATGCCCATGCGTTACAATGAACTAGATCTCAGTTTACCCCACACTCCTTATAGTTTAAGTTAATGTATTTCTGGTGAGATTTGGGAATGGTTAATCACTGCCCTGGTACATTGATTCTCACCAGCTTTAACTTCAGAATATTACACTTAATAACCTACCTGGAACACCAGCAAGAGACCATGCATCCAGGCCACCTTGTCTATAGCTCTATTAGAACATTTCTACTGAGTGGAATATTAGCTTATTCTAAAACTGTCTCTTTTAACAGAATCCCCTTGAAGACAGGAAATATGCCTTATTCTTGGCTTGCACACATGTTTGTACAGTGAGCAAATTAATGAATAAATACTTAAATTCTTCTACTTGGAAGCACAAACAGGGACATAGCAGCCTGCTATAATGCATTCAATCAATCATTCATTCTTTTATTCTATCAATATTTAAAGTGAACAGGAGACATGGAGAGGAATAAAACAAGTATGGCCTCTGCTCTTAGGATGTTTATGATTAATGGAGGAGACAGAATTTGAACAAGTAATCACACACATTTATATCCAATTGCAAACTGTGACCAAGTGAATGAAGAAAAGGAAGGGCAGTAAAAGACCATGAGGCACTGAGGAAGGGGTTGCATTTCTTCTGAGATTGGAAGAATGAGTAGGAATTAGCCAGGAGGAGAGAGAAGGAGAAGACAAAGTTTTCTAGGTACTGGGATCAGCATGTGCAAAGGTCCTGAGGTGGGAAAGAGCTTGATGCTTCAAGGAACTGATAGGTCAATGTGATTAGAATTTAGCAAGAAGAAACTAAAGCAGGAGCGATGTGGGAATCTAATTTCTCCTTTCCCCTGATGTCCTGAAAGTATCCGTCTTTAAAAATAACAAAATTAAATCAAGCAAAGCTTTGTACACCTGCTGAAGGGTTTTAATTCTGTTCTTAGGGCAATAGAAAGCCTCTGAGCAGAAGGGTGACAGGGCCAGATCTGCATTTTGAAAAGGACTTTCTCCCTGTGATAGCCTGGGGGAGGAAAAGGCAGGGAGTAAGAGCAATAGTGATTGGCCAGAGGGCCACTGGAAGTCAGTGGGGCCACGGGACAGAGTGGGGATGAGGGATATGTTTGGTATGAGGCTGGAAGTAACTTTCAAGGTCTTGGGTGATTGGTTTAATATTGAGGTGAGGGCATTCTTCAAGCTAGACCTCCAGGGGCAGGCCTGGGATAGGAGAACTGTTTGATGATGCACATTAACAAGCCCCAAGGTGTTCCCCTGGGTCCCAGTTCCAGCACAAGCTGCACACACACTACCCTGGTCCTTGTCACAAGGTCCTACCCTGGTCCAGGTCCTGGCCCCACTGAAGGAAGCAGATGCTTGAGCAAACCATGCACTGGGTCTTGTTGTGAACAGATGTCAAGCAGGATGCACACCTCCACCCCTGATGTTTCCATATGAGAAGCCCCTCCTCCACCCTGCCAACTTGACAAACTCAGTTTTGCCCATGAGTGACTCTCAAATGTCATGCAGACAGTGAAACTGAATCTCTCTTCTTCCCCGAGTGGCCCATAAACATCCTTCCTTTAAAACAACCAAATGAAAGCCCCGCTTCCCACTGTGAGTTCTGGCCTTGGCTGCTCCAACCATCAGGGCCACAGCTGAGGGGCTCTGGCCTCCCAAGCTTTCCCCTGTGCTGTGTATTCCCACTGCTCTGTCCCCCTTCAGCTCTTCTTCAGACTCCCTTTGATACCCATTTCCAGGCCCCCACTGTCGAAAGCACAGGGTTTTCTTTCCTGCTGGAGACCAATCCACATTCTTCTGCTGCGCACCCCTACCCCTGATTCCGTTCCTAAACCCCAAGTGCTCACTCCTCACAGTCCCCAGCCTACATTCCACAGCACCAGCCCTCCTCTGTGAGATGCCCCCGCTTTTCCTTCTGTTAATATACAACAGTCCTCGCAACCTTTCCTTGATTGGCCCTCTCCCTTCCGTGGTGGAATTGTACAAAATCAGATCCTCCAGTTAATGGACCGGACGCTGTCCTAAGAGGGACCCCCAGATGTGTTTCAAAGCCCCAGCAAGAGACCCCCATTCCTCTACTTCAGAATGAGTGTGTACTCTGAATCTAAATGTCTCTTAATTTTGGATGCTCAGTGGGATGACAGCTGCACAAAAAACTATGCTACTATATGCTTCGCAGAGAGATCTGCATAATAGGGAGCACATCTCCCTCGCTCCTAAGTCCTTCCACTGATTTCAGGTGGGGGACTGGAGATGGGCGTTCTGGAGGGGAGTACGGGGAGGAGGCAGCAGTGTTCTGGCTCACCACAGGAAGGCACAGTGGGACCCTGGCTGCACTCCCCTCAGGGGCGGGGCTGAGTACTTGGCAACAGAGGACTGGCACTGAGCTCATGGGCTGGGGGTCAGGCAAACCATAGCCATGACTGCAGCCTCCTGATAATTGAGGGTTAACTGGACGCAAACTTGGGGTTATCCAGCAGCTCTTTTATCTCCTCCCATCCCTCCCTCTTAGTAAATTGAGGGCTAAGAGTGACTTCCACTTGCATGATGAAAACCAGGGGTTTACATCAAAGAGAGGGTGGTGCACCCAGCAGCAGAGCCCTCCCCACGTTGAGCTGACTGTGCAAAACAACCACCATCACAGACACCAGGAGCACAAGAAGGACCAACAGGGTCCAGCTCTCGTTCCTTCTCAGTGTCTGGGCCTGCCCACACTGAGGAGACTCTGCCTGCCACTGTGAGGAGATCGCAGAGATCCAAAGGCAGCGGATGCAGAAGGTTCAGAGGTCCATTTTAATTCACAGGGCATTCCCACTGCCCTGCCAACTCACCCTCAGGCTGATTTCCTGGCAACTCCCCTCAGGACTGATCCCAGACCCTGCAGCCTGCAACGACTCTACAAAGGCAATACCAACACCATCCCCATCCTGCCCATTTACACAGGCAAATGTGTCCTGAGGCTGGGACCTAACATGCCCTCTGCAAGCACCACAGTTTTATGGAGCCGAAGAGGAATGACAGCAAACTCAGTAAATCAGAGGAAGGAGGAAGGGTCTGTTCCCTTCCCCTGATGCTCACACTCCAGTTACAAAATAATTCACTAACTTGTTTAATATCCTTGCAACTCCAGGCACCCTGACTTCAGAAAACTTAATTCTGTGCTAGAAGAAAGGCAAATCTTAGATCAACACGGTTGCACACACCTGTTCTAATCTCCCCCTTCCACACAACTCACCTGTCATCTTCCTGCACTTCTTCATTGCAAAACCAGCATCCCTCTCACGGTTGGCTATGCACAAAATATCCTTCTGTTCTCCTAGTCACATCAAAGCACCTTCACGCTATGCAGACAGGTCATCGAGGGAAGGAAGAAAATTAACAAACCCACCCAGGTTATCTCTATTAAAATTAGCCCCTCAGCCTGTAGGCTCTGTCAGTTTCCACAGTACACAAACTCTGACAAGTCTGTTGAAAACTCTTAACCTTTCTGGGTTCTGTCAACAGCTTGCAAACACAACAGGAGGGTGGTGGTGCCTTTGAGTTCCGTCTTTTCCTTTGAAATAGAGGAGGTATCAGGGTTTGGTCACTAGAAACTTTCACATTTATCTTCATCCCCCTGCTCATCACACAGGGCCACCTAGAGAGCATGCCACCACTTTACTGAATAAAGATTGATATTTTTCAATCATCTGTGAGGTCCTGGTAAGTTTTAGTTCTTGTCTACTTCTCCATTAATATCTTACCCTCATCCTCTGTTAATATAAAACAGTCCACCCACTGGCTTGACCCTCTCCCTTGCATAGTGGAATTATACAAATTCAGGACCTTCAGTCCCACTAAAGGCTACCACCTCAATTTTCCAAACAGGTCAAAGTTCCATCTGCCACAGGGCCTCTGCATATGCTATTCCTCTGCATGGAGTCCTCTTCTCATCTAGTCCTTTCGCATCCTTGTGAGTCTTAAAAACCACTTCCACAGATGAGTAAAGGACTTACATTTGCCCTCTCTTACTCTTACACATTTTTTCTGTTTTTTTTCTTTATTGATTAAGGTATTATATACGTGTCCTTATCCCCTCATTGCCCCCCCCACCCCACCCCCGTTCATGCCCTCACCCCCTGGTGTCTGTGCCATTGGTTATGCTTATATGCATGTATACAAGTCCTTTAGTTGATCTCTCTCCTTTACCCCCACCTTCCCCTACCTTCCTTCTAAAGTTTGAGCATCTGATCAATGCTTCTTTGTCTCTGGATCTGTTTTTGTTCATCAGTTTATTTTGTTCATTATAATCCACAAATGAGTGAGATCATGTGATATTTATCTTTCTCTGACTGGCTTATTTCACTTATTTTGATATACATTCCACAGTTGGTAATTAAATATAGTACCTATGAAATTTAACTAATCTCTATTTTCCCCACCGAAGTTTCATGAGAGCTGAAACAATGTACATTTTGTTCCAATACAGAACTTGGAACATAATTATGTGCTCCAAGTGTTTATAATTAAACAAATTAATTAATTAATAATTTGATGTCATTCCTCAGGTTAAAAACTTTCCAGTGGCTCCCAAGACATTTCGTGAAGTCTGAAATTTTTCAAACCCTTCAGAATCCCACCAAAAGAGATGAATTCAAGATTTCTTATCAATCCCCCAAAGGTACTCTCCTCTCCTGCCAAGGTCATTGCCTTGGTCATGACTTATCATCTGAAATTACTTCTTTTCTCCCATCTGCCCATTCAACCCTAGTTACCTATGAAGGTGCAGCTACACAGGAGGCAACATAACCCAGTTGTAGGAGTGCAACTCTGGATCGAAGTCCTAGGTTCAAATTATGCTTTCACTATTTACTATTTGTGTGACCATGACCAAGCCATTTCAATGCTCTGAGCTTCTCTTACAAGATGGAAAAAAACAGTATCTATAAGGCTATGGAGAGAGTTGAATAAAATGGCATTTTCCAAGACTGAAGTCATTTCCTGGCAAATAATAGATACGGGGTGACCATTAGCTCTCATCACACAAAACACTTCCATTCTTCAAGTTAGCCCATCATAAACTAAAGCCCTCATGTCTAAAAGCTGACATACTGCAGGAGCAGCATGGGCCAAGTTCATGTACAAAATTAGTTGCCAGGAAAATCAAGGGTTATTGTCACTAGCTGACACGGAGACTCATAATAGGCACCTGGGTTCATTCCCACTGGGGTCCAGCAGAAGTGGGCCTACTGTCTGTGACCACAAAGCAACTCATGTTACAAAGATTTCTTTCTCAAAGTTTCAATCAAAGCTTAGCATTCTGTGATTTTGGCCATTTTGTTCAATAATGAAGAGTATTTAGCCAGCATCTGCTCCATGTTCAACATTCCAGTAGAAGATGCAGAATATTAAACAGGGCCTTTCCCACAAGGCACTACTAATAGTACAACCAGAGAGAGAAATGCCTTAATAGTGTGAGACAGTACAGAATTCAAGGTTAACCTAGGAGATACAGGCTAAGTGCAGAGGAGAAAAAGAATCAAAAGAATCATTCATTCATTTAACAAACATCTAAAGTAGGTCTTCATAGGAGCAACTGAGAGCAGACAGAGGGGGTAAGAATGGCAATAAGCTTTCTGGTCAAGGAGACATGTGCCAGGTCTGGTCCTTTCCTCAGGCCCATTTAAGACTGAGTCTTCTTGGAACCCTTCCTCCCCTCTTACACAGGTCTTCCTGAACAAGATCACTGAACAGCCAGCACCCGCCCACCTGGGCCCTGGCCACATTCATTTCCCAAGTGGGCGTAATTACTTGCTGCATCCAATGGGCTGGAATCACCTCTGCTTGCTCCTAATACACCCATCAACCAAATCTAAATGCACAGGAGACCACAGACAGAGAAGAACAAGAGCTATTTCTGCATGACTGGCTATTTGAACAAAGTCACAAAGGCCTCCCAATGCAAGGAAGACCATCTAAGAATGAAGAAGTTTAAAAATCTTTAGTGGCAGCTTTGCCAATATGTACAAAATGAGAGTACTTTCTCTTATGTTTAAAGGAAGTCCACTATTCTCCATTTCCCAAAAAGCTCTTTGTTCTTTTTCTCTAAATTATTCCTCACCTTGGGCAAGTTGGTAGGAACGTGAGAAAAATTACATTAAATCAGTCATCCTTGAGATCAAAATAGATTAGGACAGGGGTTCTCTTTCTTTAAAATAGCTCTTCAAAGAGAAAGCAAAAGAACTTAAGGGAAGAAAAAGTTGTCAAACACCCTCAAGCACTTTAGAAACACCTAAGATCTACAAACTATTGATATGTTAATTAAATTTTACTTTTATCTAGGATAGGTGTTTGCTGGTCATGGTCCCATTACCCTGTGGCACTTTCGGCTTCTTGAATAAAATTTCATTTCTTGAAAGACATTAGGAAAGGCTTCCTCTTGTCTATGTCAGATTGGCTTCCTCTCCCTTACTTCAATGTAGAGACTTCATTCTAGTTTGCTAATATTACACAGCTGGTCACCAAATTCCCAGAGAGAACATATAATCCACAAAGTTCATCCACCACCAGCCGTCCGGTTAGATCAGGAACCAACCACCCCAGACAAGAGAAGGTGAAAGTTAGACTTTTTATTAGTGAGCAGTTAATAACTGTGCTGACTAGCAGCCAGAGTGGGGCCTTCCTAGAATTTAAACCATCTAGAGAAGGGAATTCTGTTAGCATAATCTATTTCAATAATGCACAACCCTCACTGCTGAAATCTGTCCTTCTACTAAACATAAATCCCATGGGACAGTTTAACTCGGATTCTGTTCCAGGAAAAGATGCCCTTGCTGTGTTCTCGAAATTTCTTCCTTGCACTGGTCTTAGTATCAGGAAAGAAGGTCATGAAAAACAGGAAATTAAACCATCAAGTGTCAAAACCGAATTGAAAACTGTCTACAAGTGTATTCTGAGTTTGAAGTGAGCCAATGTTATTTTGTGATATTCTTACACATTTTCTTTTTGCTTAAAAAGCGAATGCCATGCATGATGTGACTGCTAACAGAATTTTTACTTTCTCCTGGGACAGAGGTTAGCAAACTATGACCTGTGGGCTGAAGGCCTGCTTTTATACATAAAGCTTTATGGGAACACAACACAGCTACGCCCATTCATTGTCACATTGTCTTTGGCTGCTTTCCTGCTAGTGGCAGGCACAGTGTTACCCACAAACCCTAAAATGTTTACTATTTGGCCATTTACAGAAAGAGTGTGTAGATCCTTGCTATCACCAAAACTGTACCAAGAAATGCACAGTATCAAAAATCTATAATAGCCCTAGCCAGTTTGGCTTAGTGGATAGAACATCGGCCTGGGGACTAAAGGATCCAGGTTCGATTCCGGTCAAAGGCACATGCCTGGGTTGTGGGCCCAATCCCCAGTTGGGGGCATGCAGGAGGCAGCCAATCAATGACTCTCTCTCATCATTGATGTTTCTATCTCTCTCTCCCTCTCCCTTCCTCTCTGGAAATCAATAAAATATATATTTTTAAAAATCTATAATAATAAAAATGTAATCTGCTAATTAGACTGGACGAGACCTTCCGGATGAAGCCAAGGCAGAGGCGGCTGCTACAGGCAGCAGGTGCCAAGGCAGAGGCCCCAGCGGCTGGGGGCCAAGCCCCTTGCACAAATTTCGTGCATCGAGCCTCTAGTACTAGTATAACTCCCAAAGAGAACACTTTGGATATCTTAAAAAACTGAGGCCAATTGTTGTATTATTAATCAACAGTGGTCATTATGAAGACCTCCAAAGAACCCTAAAATCACCTTGCATCACCTAATTTGCCATCATTTGACATGCCTCATGAAAAATTAGGAATGTGCAATTACTTCCCATAAAAAGCAGTATACAGCAGTATCATATCATAAAATTAACAGATAGCCATAGGCACTGTGCTAAACATGAACACATAAACATGAGGGCAGAGTTTGTCTGCTTGTTTCACTGTTGAATCCTCAGTACTTAGAACAATGAGTAGCCCTGTTCTAAAACAAAACAAAACAAAAAACCAACAAAAATAAACAAAAGACTTTGAGTTCAAGTCCCAGTGTTGGTAAGGATGAGGAGTGATGAAATCAAATACATAGCTGGTGCAATGGTAAACTGGTGTAAATATTTTGGAGATTTGGCAGTCAAATAAAAATAAATTAAGTAAATATTAAATGTTTTAAATGTTTGCCTACCCTATCAACTATAAATTTCACTCTTAGATATTACTCATAAGGATGAAAATATTATATATCTCAGAATGCTCACAACCATTTATTTATAACTAGAGGCCCAGTGCATAAAATTCATGCACGTGTAGTGTCACTAGTGGCTGCTGACTGCTGGC